>NW_028317988.1:8580000-10980000 GCF_062004578.1 Staurois parvus | reverse complement strand
TGCTCTGGGTAGAGAGTGGTACACAATGTAAGGGGATATTCTTTAAAACCACTTTAAGGCAGATTGACAAAAAAGGGCTCCTGCAAGGTCTGTAAGGTCTCCAGATTTTGACTTATGATGCCTGTAGCTTTATGTTAATATAGGGCAAAATTATCACTATACCAAGGTGTGCTGGTGAAGATCCTTCTTTTCCTATGATTGCATGGTGGCACCATCCACCAATTCACTACAGCACTTCATAATAGCCAAGCCTGTAAGGTGTGCAATGGATATAACAAACTTCCTTCATGTCAGGAATTTTTTCAGGCAGACTTGCTAAAAGGTTGACTGGAAGACAAGATTTTCCTGGGTTATAAAAGTCTTTACTGTCTGTAGTGGTGGGAGTCATTCGAAGTTTGGCATTGAAAAGCCAGGGAGTGCTGTGAGCAGCACTTTTGCTCATTGTAGAGCAGCCTTTCTCAAACCCTAGTGTTTCTCCTAAAGTTGCTAGGGGTTCCTTGAGCAATGACCTGTGGTGAATTGATCTACGTACACTGACCACTAAGGCAAGGGCCATCAATGTCTACACTGCCCATCAAAATTAGGAAACAACACAGTTTTCACATTCTGACTTTCTTTTCTATTATTTATATACATTTAATAAGAAAAAAAAAAAAGTTACAAATTTGTGTTGTACAGAGCAGAAGGGTGTCAAATATAATAAATATGCTTGTTTATTCTTATATTTAAAGTGGTTGTAAAGGCAGAAATGCATTATATGTCTAAAGGTAAAAAACCTTCTTAGTGCAGCTTCCCCCCTTATACTTACCTGAGCCCGAAGGACACATAGGGAAGGCTCGGGAGCAAGCTGGCATGAGTATCCCATAGCAAGCGGAGAGGCCAGGAGCCCCGGTGGGGGACCCGAGAAGAGGAGGATCGGGGCTGCTTTTTGCAAAACCACTTCACAAAGCAGGTAAGTATTACATGTTTGTTATTGAAAGAAAAATAAAGCAACAACAAAAAAAGAACTTTTAAAATTACTTTAAATCAGAGTTCCACTCAACCTATCAAAAAATACAAGTCAGCAGCTACAAAAACTATAGCTGCTGACTTTTAAAAAACAGTCACTTACCTGTCCCTCGGTCCCGAGGTGTGTCCCCCACAGCTCGTTTCACCGGCCGTCCTGTATTCCAGGAGGCCAACATCTTCAGTGTGGGCATTTGGCTGTGATAGCTTGCGGCTTCACAGCTGGGTACCCACTGCGCATGCGCGAGTAGCGCTGCACTTCATGAATGGTCCCGTAGTCTTCTGGGACCTGTCACATGTCCCAAAAGACTACAGGGAGAGAGGAAGAGAGGACACCTGCTTCCAATCGCCTAGACGATCGGACCGAAAGTGGGAGCGGGTACCTGTCGAATTCAGGTACCCGCTCCCCAAAGGTGTTAATCCTTAATGGGGAGCGGGGGAGCAGTCCTGAAAGCGGAACTTCCCCTTTTGGGTGGAGCTCTGCTTTAAAACATTCTACAATTTAGCGATCTTGCTAATGTATTGTAAACTGTAGGTATCATTATTTTTAGCAGGACTTCCCCGAGACCTGAAAATATTTCAAGGTAAAAAGGTTGAAAGAGGCAGGCATAGACATACAATATCTTCAAGTTTGTGTTATGTCATTGTCAGTTATGTCTACCGCGGTCCCTCCCGTCACAAGCACGCTTTAATGTCTTGCATTAAATGAAAACAGCACTAAAATGTTATTTTACAGTCTTTCCCTCTACCCTGCTCTGTTTATTATATTACTCTTCCTTACAGGTTTGTTTATGTTAGTTTGGATGGCTTGCGGATGTGATACCAGTAGACTGTCAGATTAAAGGTCAGCCCTGTGCAGGTTGCACTATGACAAGGAGTCTGGTGGGTGTGGGATGGAGGTCCTAGGAAGCCAAGGGTGGAAGGGGGGGCCCTGTAAAGTGATCTAGCATCTATCATTGTTTTACGATCCTTTTTAAAGTTTTCACTGCAAAGAGCCTTGAAATTCAGCAGTAAAATACATAAATGATTTAAACAACCTTTTAAATAAAGTTGTTTTTTTATAACTGCTTTTTTTTTTCTAAGCTTTACAAATGCATATCAGTATCCTCGGATTTCCTACCCAGCATTATTATCCTCCAGTGCCATGATAAAGCCAGCGGGTACTTCAAAGGGAGCATGAATAATTGCTTTGTCACTGGTCTGTCCATGCCTGGTGCGGCCTCTTCTCAAGTTTTATTGAGGCCATAATCGCTTGATTAAGTTGGAGAGAGACAGGAACAATAGAGTAGTGTCTGCTTTTCATTTGGAAACTATAAAGTGGCTGTTAAGCTTGACAGTCCTGATAGTGGGACTTGAATGGTGTTTGGCTTCAGGTTGACAAAGTATGCAAGTCAGTTATGGTGTATATGTGGAAGTTCAGTGCTGGCCAGCTGTGCTTTGCAGCCTGATGGCTTGCTGGCATGGCAAGTGCCTATTTAAAAGCAATCCAACCTAACCCCTTACTCAGTTTGACTTTTAATTTTTTTTTTAAGATTTGAATAGATTTAGAAGGGTTAGAACCCCTAAGATGCTTTTTATAGCTGCATGTGTCCCTGCTGGGGAGAGTCACCATCATCAGGAAAGAGCTTGATGGGCAATCCAAAAAAAATGGAAACTCCAGCCTTGCCTTCAGTCCTGCATAGTTGTATGGGCTTCTCTTCTGTAGTGAAATAGCAGACTCTGATTTGCAGCATACTGTGAGCGTCTTATAGTGTGCAGTAGTAGTTTCAGCAAGTCTGATAGAGCCCACCTTATTTCCTGGCTGGAAGATGTCCAGCATCATCTAGCTCCTTTAGGTCCTTGGCCTTCCTCTTTCATTCATCTGAATTCAGCTCTTTCATTCATAGAGGCTCAGGATTGTGTGGGTGTTGATGCAGGAAGCTTTGTACTGAACCCTTTCTGGCCCCTCCCACCAGCCTTGTTCTACCTGCATTATATACAGAAGCATAGAGGCCTACTGATGGCACTGGGTCTAAAAAAAAATAAAATAAAATACAATGAAAACAAGGATTTTTTTTTTTCGTGGTCATTTCATTAGCATGTTGATATGGGGCAAAGGAGGCGCCAGGAAAGGCAAAATATAAGCAAATTAAACTTGAGCTTTACAGTGTAAGTTCACATTTTAAGAAAAGTGAACAGGTAAAATAACACTGTACACCTTCAGCCATCCCCCAGTCCTCACATTTTCACTGTCCACACAGTCCAGTACAGCAGTCCTGGAATTGGAAAACTGTGATGTTGTTTCTCTTCTTTTGCTAGAGGCACCTGGAAGGATGAGAGCAATTCTGATTGGTCAGCGTCAGTACATGGCCATGATCCATGAGGACTGCTCTGATCCATTCTGGCAATCCATAGAGAAAGAAGAGGAGGACAGCACAGTTTTCATACCCCAGGATTGCTGCACTGGACTGCGTGGATGGTGGAATGGAGTCACCCACGGATGCAAGGACAGCGACAGCGGGGGGGGGGTGGAGAGGGTGTACAGTGTTTTTCATTATTTCTAACCCTTTACCCTAGGTTCACACCTCAGCGTTTTCCAAAAACACACTACAGTCCATTTAACATGATTTTCTATGGGGCATGTTCAGAGCTCCGCGTTTTCACCCAGTGCGTTTTTTGGAAAGGGTCAGGGACTTTTTTTGAATACAAGACTTCAATGGAAATGCTGCAGAAAAGCATGTAGTGTGTTTTTGCCACGTTTTTGACATATTTTGCATTTTAAATCTGCCTAGCAACAAGACAAATTACATTTTTTTTTTAAAAAACCCCGCAAAACACATCAAAAACATGTCAAAAACGCAATGCAGAAATGGCTCAAACGCAACCTGTGTAGGTGTGAACCTAGCATTAAAGTGTATGTAGAGCCAAGACTGTGTTCTCTGTTTAGGATAGAATAGGGAAAGACACCCTTCAAATTTTTCTCTTTTCTTTTCTCTTTTCCATTCCCTTTCCTTTTCTTTTTCTTTTTTTTTTTTTTATATTCTTGCTGTCTGCATTCTGTTTTGGAGATACCTTCCACTTAGTGTACTTAAGACACAACAGAAAATAAAAAGACATTTCTCCAAATCAAAGGGAAATGCTACCAGTACAGGTGGCTCCTTTGAGAAATATTTCCTTGTTTCCGGTTTCTGAAACAACTATAAAATTCTGGATTTCCCATCTATTCTCTATAGCAGAGACAAAGGTCACAGGGCAAATACAGAGGGTAAATTCCCTCAGGAGGGACATAGAGCAGCAACAAAAATCTGATGGGGCTTAATATCTTCTCGTCCTATTCAAAACTAAATGAAAAAAAAAAATTTGCAGACATGTCAACAGTTGACAGCAGTATAGGCAGAGGATCTTCCAACAGGGACCCTTGGTCCAGTGTCAGCAACCTAGAAGGGGATTTTTCCTCCTCCGGAGAGTTTTCCTTTCACTTTCATATTGTGCTCCTCAATAGGACACAAGAAAAAAAGGGTTTTAAGTTTTGGCTTTAGATTTACTTTGTTATAAAATAAATTGTTTGGCAATTATATATTTTTACTTTTAAAGGATAAGTTCACCTTTTGCACAAAAATAATGAATGCACATTGGGATATATACAGGGGCGGACTGACCATTTGGAAACCCGGCACTGCCCCAGGGCCAGGGGTCAGTAGGGGGCCCCATGAGATGCCCCTGGTACTCTTTTTCATAGGCTTTTTTGAGTTTGGGCAAGGACACAGGGGCCCCATGATCCCCTATTGCCCGGGGACCCTATGAGTTGTTAGTCCGCCCCTGGATATATATATTGGAAATGCACATCATACGAGCAAGCCGATATACTGACAGGAAGGTTCAATGAACCACCATGACGCTCCACAGCACCATGGTAGTTCATTGAAAAGACAAGCCAACAGCTGCAAAGGCTGTTGGGACTTGCAGTTCATTCATTCACGGAACTCTGTGAATGAATGACGCGACCGTGTGGGTGAAGCTGCGCATGGCCACTCTATTTTCAAATCTGATAGATAGTATGGGGAACCTCTCCCTGTACTTCTGTTACAGGGAGGGGGGTAGCGGTCAGCGGCTGCAGCATTGGAAACATGGTCAGCACAGTGGCTAAATGGTTAGCATTTCCCCCTGGCAGTACTAGGTTTATTGTTTCGAATCCCAGCCACGGCACCACCTGCCTGGAGTTTGCATGTTCTCCCTGTGCCTGCATGGGTTTCCTCTGGGTACTCCGGTTTCCTCCCACACCTATGCTGGTAGGTTATCTGGATCCTGTCTAATATGTGTTTGTATGAATGTAAGTTAGGGACCTTAGATTGTACACCCCTTGAGGGTTAGGGACTGATGTGAATGTGCAATATATATGTAAAGCGCTGCGTAAATTTACAGCATGTAAGTACCTGAAATAAATAAATCAATGTTCCACCCTAAAAACAGGTGGAACATGTAACATGTTCATGAAATGAAGAAATGCAGCGCAACAGTATATAAATAAATATAATGGTGCTTACAATCTAACACGTGCGTGTATAAATAGTGAAAACAACCTGCTGTGCTCGTGAAAATCAATATGCTATTCAAGATGTCTTCCAATGCATCCATATAAACACCCATAGAAACTGCACATACCGTATTTTTCGCCGTATAAGACGCACCTGACCATAAGACGCACCTAGGTTTTAGAGGCAGAAAACAGGAAAAAAAAAATTCTGAACTAATGGACTGCAGACACAGTACAGGAGATGACCAGAGACTGCGGACAGCACAGGGATGACCAGAGACTGCGGACAGCACAGGGATGACCAGAGACTGCGGACAGCACAGGGATGACCAGAGACTGCGGACAGCACAGGGATGACCAGAGACTGCGGACAGCACAGGGATGACCAGAGACTGCGGACAGCACAGGGATGACCAGAGACTGCGGACAGCACAGGGATGACCAGAGACTGCGGACAGCACAGGGATGACCAGAGACTGCGGACAGCACAGGGATGACCAGAGACTGCGGACAGCACAGGGATGACCAGAGACTGCGGACAGCACAGGGATGACCAGAGACTGCGGACAGCACAGGGATGACCAGAGACTGCGGACAGCACAGGGATGACCAGAGACTGCGGACAGCACAGGGATGACCAGAGACTGCGGACAGCACAGGGATGACCAGAGACTGCGGACAGCACAGGGATGACCAGAGACTGCGGACAGCACAGGGATGACCAGAGACTGCGGACAGCACAGGGATGACCAGAGACTGCGGACAGCACAGGGATGACCAGAGACTGCGGACAGCACAGGGATGACCAGAGACTGCGGACAGCACAGGGATGACCAGAGACTGCGGACAGCACAGGGATGACCAGAGACTGCGGACAGCACAGGGATGACCAGAGACTGCGGACAGCACAGGGATGACCAGAGACTGCGGACAGCACAGGGATGACCAGAGACTGCGGACAGCACAGGGATGACCAGAGACTGCGGACAGCACAGGGATGACCAGAGACTGCGGACAGTACAGATGACTGCTGACCTTTGGGGAGGTGGGGAGCGGGTACCTGAATTTGACAGGTACCCGCTCTTACTTCCGCAGAGTTTTTGTTTGATCTTACCTGTTCCTTGATCCAGCCGCGCGCTGTCTTCCCGGCTTCTGTAATGGCGCTCGGCATGACAGCCGGGTGCCCAGTGTGCATGAGCGAGAAGCACTTGCGCTTTGTGATTGGTCCGGCGGCTTCTGGGATCTGTCATGTGTCCCAGGTACCGCCTTACCATTCACAAAAAGCACCGCTTCTTGCGCATGCGCACTTGGCACCCGGCTGTCATGCCCAGTGCCCACACTAAAGAAGCCGGGAAGACAGCACGCCGCTGGATAGAGGAACAGGTAAGGTCCCGCTGCAGAGCTGAGCGGCCGGCCCGATATTCTGACACGGCCGCGGTGGAAATACCGGACCGGCCGCTCCATATTCGCCTTATAAGACGCACTGACATTTCCCCCCCAGTTTTGGGGAAGAAAAAGTGCGTCTTATACAGCGAAAAATACGGTAACCAGTGCTATAAATAAATAGTGCACACAGACACAAAAATAAAAATAAATAATCCTTAATGGTGATCTGTCCCTTTAAATCCTAAATACCATCATTTTCCGCCTCCATCCTGAACACACGGCCACCATAGGGAGAGCATGGGATTCTCTCCATGTCAGACCCCACAACTGATCTGGATCTGCTTAAAAGGGCTGGCAAACGGTGGTGAAGATCTGTGTACCACTATACCCTTTGGGGTTAAAGGGAAAAGCGCAGTTTGACCTGTCATTATGCGTTAAACTTGGAGGTGAGCGCAATAGAGTGTTGGAGGTGGAAGAGCACTAAGGGGTGACACAGGAGCACTGTACACATTCATGCAGTAGTGTGTTACACTGGTCCACTTGAAGTACAGTGGATTTAAAGGGATGGTCCACCACTATCGAGACTATATTCAGTTGACACTTTTTGTTGGTGTATTTGGATCACGATACACAGGAAGTGTACCCCACAGGTCCACGTGATGGTATTTAGGATTTAAAGGGACAGATCACCATTAAGGATTATTATTTTTTTTTTGTATCTGTGTGCACTATTTATAGCACTGGTTATGTGCAGTTTCTATGGGTGTTCATATGGATGCATTGGAAGACATCTTGAATAGCATATTGATTTTCACAAGCACAGCAGGTTGTTTTCACTCTTTATAAACGCACGTATTAGATTGTAAGCACCATTAGATTTATTTATATATTGTTGCGTTGCATTTCTGCATTTCATTTACTTGGTTACATGTGGCAACACATTATATAAGTACTAGCTGCACATTTTTTTTTTTTAGGAGGTTTCATTGCGCTGAATGTTTTTTTATACACATATAACATGTTCCCAAAGGAAAACTTAAACTTAAAAAAGAAACTCTAGTTGCCTTTAACCTTTTTTGCATTATTTTTTGCCTTTGAATTGAGCACAAAGTTTGAAGTGCAGTCCATGTTGAGCTTAATTTTTGGGTGGATGTGGCTGAATTTTTGACCTTTTTTGCATTATTTTTTGCCTTTGACGTGACCACAAAGCTTGAAGTGCAGTCCATTTTAAGCTTAATTTTTGGGTGGATGTGGCTGAATTTTCACTTTGGCGTCTTTTATCCCCTCTCTTGTACAGTTCATGGGGGGAAAAGGCCATCGGCTGGGTCTGTTTTTCAGCTCATGGCTTACTGTATTGTTCCTCCGGTGAAAGCTGCAGTGGTGTCTCCTATTCTAGATTTATATGGTTTATGTTTATGTTATGAGGAAGAATAACTTTCAGCGGTTGAATCGCCTGCCACCCTTCAACCACCATCTAAAACATATGGCCAGCTTAAAATACTGAACAAACGTAAAATGTCTATTGTTCTCAGAAACCAATCTCTTTTTTTATACATCATAAATTGAATCTAGAACTATACTTAGTGGTTTTCTCCTTTACAAAATTTTCCTTATTTGTTATTTTATTCAGTGCAGATTTTGGAAAGAAATATTTTTTTTAAACATGAGAATTTTACAAAAAAAAACCCCATCTGGCAGATGTAGATCCATCTTGAGCGATGAACTTTTGTACGTATATAATTGTATATACAGTGTATTTTTTTATTGTGTTATGCTGACAGTTTAGCTAAATGTTAATGATTAATGATCTGCCTGCAGATTATCCCTCAGCTGCTGTACATGACCGGTTCAGCATTGCAGGCTTTGCCCCCAAACCCCCCCCCCCCCCCCCGTTACTCCCAGCATGCAGCGCTCGGGTCGGGTTTGTTGTGTTGCTGCTTAGTATAGCAGATTCCAGTCATGCTGTCAGGCAGCGCATTCTGATATGTCCTGAATGTAAACACGGGGACTCTCGAAACAATGACTCAGGCGGGGAAGGCTGGGTCACGTCCTGTTCTCTTCTTCTAACCTTGAGTTTGTCACTTATCTTTCCGTGCCTCGGGCATCAAAACATACAACTGTTGAAAAACATCATTGTGAAAGCCCTTTTTTTCCCTGAAAATAATAAGGCAATGTCAGTATGAGTATTTGTCCAATATAGGTGACTAATATTATTATTGTAATATGTTATTATTAGTATATGTAAGAAAGTGCAGCGCTAAAATATATATATATATAAAATATACATTATTTATGTGTTGCTCTTTACCATTCCGCAATATTTTTTTCTGTAGCGCTGAACTTTCTTACATATACTGTTGTAGGGGATTGTTACCTTCACCTTGTGTGCTAGCCGCTCCCCAATTATCGCCAGCGCTCATCTATGTATTAGAATACATAGGTTTGAGCTCCCACCTCACTGACAACATCCTTCTCGACCCTTTACAGTCTGGCTTTCGCCCTCTACACTCAACCGAAACTGCCCTCTCTAATGACCTACTAACTGCAAAAACTAATGGCCACTATTCAATACTCCTACTACTCGACCTCTCCGCGGCTTTTGACACGGTTGACCATCCCCTCCTCCTCAAAAAACTACACTCTTTTGGCCTCAGCAACTCTGCTCTCTCCTGGTTCTCCTCTTATCTATCACAGTGCTCCTTCAGTGTTACCTATAACCCTGCCACCTCCTCCTCACTCCCTCTCTCTGTAGGGGTCCCTCAAGGTTCTGTCCTTGGACCCCTTCTCTTCTCCATCTACACCTCCTCCCTTGGTCACTTGATAAACTTCCACGGCTTCAAATACCATCTCTATGCTGATGACTCGCAAATCTGTCTACCCCTCACCTCACCCCTTCAGTTTCCACCCGCATCGCTAGCCTACTAAGAGACATATCGGCTTGGATGTCACTCCACTTCCTCAAAGTAAACCTTTCCAAAACTGAGCTCCTAGTATTCCTCCCCTGCCCGCGCCACCCCCACTGACTTCACCATAAATATCGCTAACACTATCCTCAGTCCATCCGCTCATGCCAGGGTACTAGGTGTAATCCTAGACTCCAATCTGTCCTTCCAGCCACAGATCCAATCGCTGACAAAATCATGCAGACTCCACCTCCGCAACATCTCCAAGATACGCCCGTTCCTAACCCCGGAAACCCCTAAGAAACTTATTCACTCCCTTGTCCTATCATGCCTCGTCTACTGTAACTCCCTCCTCATTGGCCTACCTCAGCGCAGGCTATCCCCCCTCCAGTCTATCATGAACGCCGCTGCCAGACTTGTCCACCTCACAAACCGTTCTGTATGCGCCACCCCTCTCTGCCAATCCCTCCACTGGCTCCCAGTTGCCCAACGGATAAAATTCAAAACACTAACAATGACATATAAAGCTGTCCACAACACTGCCCCAATTTACACAACCGATCTTATCTCTAAATATCACCCAAACCGTACACTCCGCTCCTTGCAAGACCTCTTACTCTCTAGCTCCCTTATTTCCTCCTCTCATGCTCGTCTCCAAGACTTCTCCAGGGTGTCACCCATCCTCTGGAACTCCCTACCCCAATCTATCAGACTCTCACTTACTCTACTTGCCTTTAGGCGATCACTGAAAACCAATCTCTTCAGGGAAGCCTATCCCGCCCTCTGCTAATTCTGGAATCCTCCACTCTTCCAACCACTCCATCCCCCACAGTGACTACCTACTGTACCATTCACCCCTCCCTCCTAGATTGTAAGCTGCAAGGAGCAGGGCCCTCCTATCCCTCTTGTATTGAACTGTATTGTCGCTGTATTGTCTCCCACTATAATGTAAAGCGCTGAGCAAACTGTTGGTGCTATATAAATCCTGTATAATAATAATATGTTATTATTGTTGTGTCAATTAAAGGGCATGTCTAATCAGTCCCCAATTTCACCATCAAACTCCCCCCAACCCCCCCCCCCCCTTCCCAAACTGTGTCCAAGCATTATTGCTTTCCTATGGCTTTGTTCCTGTTGCAGAAATCCGCTTTTTAAAAATTAAAAGCATGTGTAAACCCAACATTTCTCTTTGTATTGCTTCCTTTGTGTGAAATCCCTGGTGTTCCTGCCAGACCCTCTGGTTTCCTATTTTTTAAAACTGACCACACTAAGCATGAAAACACAGTGTGGTCAGTTCTGTAGCTGTGCTGGGAACCCAGTGTGCTCTCCTTAAATGATCAGACTTGTCCTGACCCCTCCCCCCCTCATGGCCATTCACTGGGAAGACCAGTGTAATGCTGTTTCTTCTCCACCAGCTCTTTCTGCAGCTGAAAATAGAGTATGTGATCACTTATAGAAAAACTAAATGAAAGGTATTTATAATGATTTTTACATCTATAAACAAATGCTTTGCCTTTCATTTCTATTTTAAACTGAATGGTCTGTTTTAGGTTTTCAATCACTTTAATTGATATATTTATCCCTGGGGACTCGAAGTACTTTATCTGGTGTTGATGAGGAAACGGCTATCTTGACTCAGTAGAATATAATGTTAGGACCAGTTTTACATGGAAGCTAATGAACCTACCAGCATGTCTTTGGAGTTTGGGAAGAAACCAGAATACCCAGAGGAAACTCATGCAAACTCCATGCAGATAGTTTTCTGGTTAGGACTTGAACCAAGGAGCCCAGTGTGTAGGCATGCTCTTGGGAGTTAAGACAGCAGCATTGTTTTGCTGGGTAAGAAATTACGGTGGAGAGGGACAGAAAGGACTGTGGAATGGGCGATGTTCAGTAGTCCAGTAGGGAGGGCTGACGATGCTTATTGGGATCTCAGTGAGGCATTGTGTTGTCAGCCTAAACAGGAAGTTAAGAGTTCTAATTGGATTCCTGATTGGATGGGTATGTGTCAGTACTTTGATAACACACGGTAAATGTGCAAGAGATTATTATTATACAGGATTTATATAGCGCCAACAGTTTGCGCAGCGCTGTACATTATAAGGGAGACAGTACAATTACAATACATTTCAGTACAGAAGGAATGTGAGGGCCCGACTCATGGAGCTTACAATCTAAAGGAAGGGGGAGGTGATACAAAAGGTGATAGCTGCGGGGGATGATCTGGTGGAGGTGATTCAAGTACAGTTCTTAGGTGGAGGTGGGGTAGGCTTCCCTGAATAAGTGAGTTTTCGAAGATTGCCTAAAGGTAGACAGGGTGGGGGCTGACCGGACATGCTGTGGTAGGGAGTTCCAGAGGATGTGAGAGGCTCTGGAGAAGTCCTGGAGGCAAGCTTGGGAGGAGGTGATGAGTGAGTTAGGAAGATAGCTTGGGAGGAGCGGAGTGGGCGATTTGGGTGGTATCTGTGGATGAGGTTGGTGATGTAGCTAGGGGCAGTGTTGTGAATGGCTTTGTATGCTGTAGTTAGTATTTTGAATTTTATACGTTGGGTTAGTGGAAGCCAGCGAAGGGATTGGCAGAGAGGGGCAGCAGTCGCTGATCGGTTGGTAAGGTGTATGAGTCTAGCAGCAGCATTCATTATAGACTGAAGGGGGGATAGCCTGTGTAACGGTAGACGAGTGAGGAGGGAGTTGCAGTAATCAAGGCGGGATAAAACTAAGGCATGGATAAGTTGTTTTGTGGTGTCATTGGTCAGGAAGGGGCCGATTTTGGAAATGTTCCAGAGGTTGAGGCGGCAGGATTTAGCTAGTGATTGGATGTGGGGCCCAAAGGAGAGGTCAGAGTCTAGGATTACTCCTAGCACCCTGGCATGAGGGGAAGGACCAATGGTTGTGCTGTTGATCTTAATGGTAAAGTCATGAGTGGGGGATCGGGGGGGGAGGAAATATTACAAGCTCAGTTTTGGAAAGATCAAGTTTAAGGTAGTGATGTGACATCCATGCTGATATGTCGCTTAGTAGATTTGTGATACGTGAGGAGGTTGAGGGGGTGAGCTAGGGAGTGGAGTGATAGATCTGGGTGTCATCAGAATGATATTGGAAGTCATGGGAGGTTATCAGCTGGCCCAGGGAGGAGGTGTAGAGAGAGAAAAGGAGAGGCCCAAGGACAGAACCTTGGGGTACCCCAACAGAAAGAGGAAGAGGAGCAGGAACCAGGAGAGAGCAGAGTCATGGAGGCCGATGGATTGGAGTTTACTGAGGAGGAGCGGGTGGTCGACAGTGGAAAGGTCAAGGATTATGAATATGGAGTAATGGCCATTGGTTTTAGCAGTTAGTAGGTCGTTAGTGAGTTTTAGTAGGGCAGTTTCTGTGGAATGTTGTGGGCGGAAGCTAGACTGGAATCAAGAAGGTTGTTGTCGGTGAGGTAGCAGTTCATACGGTTGTGAGCAAGGCGCTCGAGAAGCTTGGAGGCAAACGGGAGCAGGGAGATGAGTCTAAAGTTATTCAAATAGGTAGGGTCCAGAGTGGGTTTTTTGAGTATTGGGGTAACCAGTGTATGTTTGAGCGAGGAGAGTGAGAGGTTGAAGATGTGGGTTAGAGAGTTTAGGACAGAACAGGAAGGTGGCTGCAACAGTCACGAGGGGACAGGATCCAGGGGAGGAGAGGAATGAGGTGTGGTGTTGGGCCTGGTATGTTGTTTGGAGAAGGAAGCTTGACATTGGAATTATGTTGATCTTCTTCTTGAAGTGACTGGCAATCTCCTGTGCAGTAAGTAAGTTGGTGGGTGGAGGCAGTGTGGGGTGGAGTAAGGAATTAAGGGTAGAGAAGAGTTGACGAGGATTGGATGAGAGGGTCTTGATAAGAGTGTTGTAGTAGGTTTCATTAGCAGCATGGAGGCTGGAGTTGTATTTGAGAAGAGCGGATCTGAGGAGGGTAAAGTCTTTCAGGGATTTGGTTTTACGCCAAAATCGCTCAAGAGTGTGGCTGCGTCTCTTGACACTTCTGGTGTCATCTGTTTGCCAGGGTTGTGACAAGCGAGGACTGGATCTGTATGTAGAAAGAGGAGCAAGAGCGCCCAGGGAGGAGAGATGTACTTATTATGTTATTTTTCCCTGACGTACACTTTAAGCATTTGCAGTCCCTGCTTTCCTTTGAGCTATATAGACCGGAATCTAACAGACCCTCTAAATTTAGGTATGGATGAGTGTTGCTGGGTACATTAGGCCTCTTTCACACAGGCTTCAGCTTGTATAAGAGCAGTGTGAACTGCAAGCTTTGACAAAGCATTTGCAGATCTTTCAGCAAGCTTTGTTGAAGCTTTTAAAATACCATTCATCTTTGTAAATGCCTAAAACAGATCCTAATGGGAGTGCTGATTGCCACTTTAAGCAAGCTGCTAGCAGGCTTCAGCAATTCTTGAAGCTTGTTGAAAGCCTACTGAAGCCTGCTAGCAGCTTGCTTAAAGTCGCAATCAACACTCTATGTTCAACATTTACAAACTGGAGATGAATGGTATGCAAATGGTTTGTTATAGCTTGCTGTTCACACTGATCTTAAATATACTAAAGCCCGTGTGAAACAGATTTCCTGGCATGTTGGGAAGGGAGGGGGGTGCCAACATATTGGTGAGATTTTTCCTCAATTTTCAAAAACAAGATCATGTTTATCTTCTAGTATGTCGACCTGTAGATGGCTAAGAAATACCTTTACAAAATGCTCAGTTTGTCCTGTCTGTCAACAAACCAAATAAGTTGCCAAACATGATTCAGTTCCCAGCGTCTTTAAAAAAAAAAAAAAAAAGTAATTCTGTTTTTACAGCTATTCCTCGTTATCACTGGTACACTGATGAGCTGCCGTTTCTTTATCGGCTGCTGCCTCACAAAGCAATTGTCATATCTGTCTCGGCATTTGGCCAGAAATACTTTTCTTACTGATTTGCTGTTCGTTTGAGGGATCAGATCTGGATGAAGGGAGGCTTGGCCTCTTTGCAGAAAATGTCTATTCACTGTCATGCCTCCTAGGTAAATCTGGAGAATAAAGTTCCTTGCTGAAAGTGTAATTTAAAGCTAAACTCCAGGAAAACTGCTAAATAGCCAAAGGAAATTCAGACTGTGCAAGGGAATGATTTTACCTGCCAAAGGTTTTGTATTTCTGGCCGGACTTTGTTCTTCATACCCTTTCTCTATGGAATCAAATATTTACTTGTTCATAACAATCTTCCAAAATGTTTAGTTCCTCAAAGTGTTACTAAACCCACAACAGTACAATCAGTCTGTATATGCAGTAAAGCATACTTGTTATACTCACTGTGGAACCTAAGGGGTTAATCCTCTGTATTGTGTAAAAAGGCCATTTGATCCTGTCTTCTCTGCCCCTCCTCTTGTTCAAATATCCACCTGATAAGACAGACTGGACCATGGCCATTCTGCATATGCTCAGTTTGGTGTGTATTGCTAGAGAGGTTTTTTTTTTTTCTTGAGAGAGTGCATGTGATCAGCGCAGGGCCAATCAGAGGTGAGTGGGGGGAGGGAGCGCTAAGACGCATCTACCCTGTGTGCGTTTGGGGATGGACCATCCGCAATGGGGGTTAGTAGAAGGTCCATGTGGAGGTGGTGTCCAAGTCCATCTGTAGTGGGGGGCTTGTAGTTGTATGGACTTGTCCGAGGAGGCAGCTGGCTGTGAGATCTTGTATACTCCTAATGCAGGTAGAGAAGAGAGACAGCAGCGCCACTCTAAGTAGACGGTTACAGTCAGGCAGATTTAATGGTACAATTGCACTCACATAGATAGGTAACAGGTAGGCATGTCAAGTGATGGAGGTCCAGTGGGAGCATCAGGTCCTTTGGCTGCGCTCTGGGTGTTTTCCCACTGCTCCGGTGGTGTCCAGGGCTTGGGGAGTAGCAGAGGGGTGCAAGGAGTGTCACATACCTGGTGGAGGAGCCTGACATGGAGATGAGGGTGTCCTCTTACACCTCCTGCTCGGTGCCTCTGATAGAGCAAACAGAAGGCACGACAGCCAGGAGTGGCACGAGTGCCTGGCAAGTCTGCGATGTCAGCTGACAGGTGGTGTCAGGAATCTAGGAATGACCAGAAAGGTGTGGACTGACACAGGGAAACGCAGGTTTCAGGTATCGTATAATAATACAGTTTATTATTAGCCACCCAGATATATATATATATATATAAATAAACGCACAGTGAACAAACCAACCTTCCACTAATCTTAGTAGGTGCAGGAACACAGGCGTAGTCAGGGCTGGAGAGGTGGAACGGTCAGGCCGGCCGTAGGGTTCTGTAATGACCGTTTGGTGGTACCTCTAGTGGTCCCCAGGACAGGATTCCCCAGGGCGCGGAGTCTAAGTCCCAGTCTGCTTATTCACCAGGGCCCCTGATGGTGGGGATGGACTTGGAGCAGACAGGAACCAGGTCGCGGCCCCTGAGTACACCTGCTAGTGGTAGAGGGATCCGCCAGAGGTATGTGCAGGTACGGCTGGATCCGTGCAGGATGGATGGATGGCAGAGTAGTTAGCGTGGTCAGACGGGCCAAGTCAGCAACGTGCGGGCAGCAAGGTACCAAAGGAGCAGGCAGAGAATAGTCAAGGTCACAAGCCGGGTTCAGTAACTCACGGGCAGCGCGGTACAGGGGATCAGGCAGAAGGATGGTCAGGCAAGCCAGGGGTTCAACAGGAGACGGTCAGCAGAGGTCAGGATCAAGCCGGGTCAGCAACGAAGCAGGAACACAGGATACCAGGTACAGAGGCTCATGGGAAAACATACACCAAGGCCCAGAGCACAGGCCTGGCCATGCCTTAAATACACCTTTCTGCAATCAGCCCCAGGTTTGGCTGATTGCACGTGTGAGCTTCTGGCTGCTGAGAGCACCCGCTGGTCAACTCCGGTACTGCAGCCCACACGGCAGGTGAGTCCCACCACCAGTGCTGAGTCCATTCCTGACAGGTGGGTAGTCCGGACGACCAGGATGCAGGTCAGTTGCGGATGCAGGTGAGCAGAGGATGCAGGTCAGCAGGAGCAGCGGTTGGTAGGTTCTAGCAGGACCTCGGTAACTGCAGACAGTAGGTAGCAAGTGGTAGGTACAGGCTAAAGAAGAAGCAGAGTCAGACAAGCCGGGTCGGGATCAGGTATAGGGAGCAGGCAAGTGGATAGTCAAAGTTCAGGCCAGAAGTCAGCAACCATAGGCAGATAGCAAGGGAACAGGCAGAGGTTTAGTCAGAGGGTAAGCTGGGTCGGTGCAGGTGAAGTTCAAGTGATGTCAAGACAGGTCAGGTCAGCAACAGGATCAGGATACAACAGAGAGCAGACAACGGAACGTGGTAGACCAGAAGGCAAGGACTCCCAGTGCAGCAGTGGTTTAAATATACCGCCTGGCGCCAGTCTGGTGGCAGGTGTGCACGCTGGTGTGCATGGGCACGGCTGATAGGTAATTGGCATTGGTGCAGTAAGGTGCGCCTGGGCATTCTCTGTTTTCCCTGACAAGTAGGCTTGCAGGGATGGAGTCACCGCATGGACTAGGTTTCCAAGATGACGCACGTTCGGAGTATGCTCACTCCTTCGTTAGGTCGATCCGGGGGCCATCTTAGTGTGGGCTTATATGGGCAAAGCCGGTAGGCTGGGCTGATCAGTCAACTAAGTCACATGGCGAGCGGGGGTGTCATGATTAACACTCTTGAGAGCGTGCATGTGATCAGCACAGGGCCAATCAGCACGGTTCAGACAGAGGTCAGGGGTTTTTCATCCTCCTAGAGCAGAATGAAAACTCCTCCTACAAGCTTTAACAAGTGCTCTGCTGAGGTATTTAGCAGTTTATATTTACTAAAATAATTGCATTTCCATGTTCCCATGTACTGTGGGAGACCAGATATAGTGAATGCAGGGTCCGGGGAGACCAGATATAGTGAATGCAGGGTTCGGGGAGACCAGATATAGTGAATACAGGGTCTGAGGAGACCGGATATAGTGAATGCAGGGTCCGGGGAGACCAGATATAGTGAATGCAGGGTCTGGGGAGACCAGATATAGTGAATGCAGGGTCCGGGGAGACCAGATATAGTGAATACAGGGTCTGAGGAGACCGGATATAGTGAATGCAGGGCCCGGGGAGACCAGATGTAGTGAATGCAGGGCCCGGGGAGACCAGATATAGTGAATGCAGGGTCCGGGGAGACCGGATATAGTGAATGCAGGGTCCGGGGAGACCGGATATAGTGAATGCAGGGTCCGGGGAGACCGGATATAGTGAATGCAGGGTCCGGGGAGACCGGATATAGTGAATGCAGGGTCCGGGGAGACCGGATATAGTGAATGCAGGGTCCGGGGAGACCGGATATAGTGAATGCAGGGTCCGGGGAGACCGGATATAGTGAATGCAGGGTCTGGGGAGACCAGATATAGTGAATGCAGGGTCCGGGGAGACCAGATATAGTGATTGCAGGGTCCGGGGAGACCAGATATAGAGAATGCAGGGTCCGGGGAGACCGGATATAGTGAATGCAGGGTCCGGGGAGACCAGATATAGAGAATGCAGGGTCCTGGGAGACCAGATATAGTGAATGCGGGGTCCGGGGAGACCAGATATAGTGAATGCGGCGTCCGGGGAGACCAGATATAGGGAATGCGGGGTTCGGGGAGACCAGATATAGTGAATGCGGGGTCCTGGGAGACCAGATATAGTGAATGCGGGGTCCGGGGAGACCAGATATAGTGAATGCGGGGTCCGGGGAGACCAGATATAGTGAATGCGGGGTCCGGGGAGACCAGATATTGTGAATGCGGGGTCCGGGGAGACCAGATATAGTGAATGCTGGGTCCGGGGAGACCAGATATAGTGAATGCTGGGTCCGGGGAGACCAGATATAGTGAATGCGGGGTCCGGGGAGACCAGATATAGTGAATGCAGGGTCCGGGGAGACCAGATATAGTGAATGCAGGGTCCAGGGTTTAGTAACACTTTACTCTCCCTAACGGTGCCCTAGGAAGATTACCTATCCATCTGGGATGATGGCAACTAAACTAGTACTGTACTCTACTTGCTTTTAATGAAAACGGGCAAGAAAAGCCCTTAAAAATAAGATAAGTGGGTGGCTGCGCCCTTAAAGTTCTACCATTTGAAGCAGGTTCTCAACATACACAATATATATCACTTTTTTTTTTACCGTCAATATTCGAGAAAGAAATTGCTAGGTTGCTTCCTGATAAAGAAAAATCTAAGCAATTAAAGGCTGATCTGATAAAAAATATTGTAAGACTTCCTAACAAAACCATCTTTGTGTAAAATAATAAAAAAAACCCTTTTCTTTGGGGTCTCCACACCTAAACATATCTGAAGCAGATGATCTCCACTTACTTTGCCAGAAAAACGGGTAAAATGTGATTTATTTAGTCATTTCAATAGTTTTTTGCTTTACAACAGTATATTGTCATCGCAGACTTCTTGATCTTGACAGCCTTCGGTTCTGTTTTAGGCCAATGAAAACTTTCAGATTGTAGTCAGCAGATTTTTAGATGGGATTAAAGAGACAAGAAGGCAGCTGAATATAAAAAAAATGTGTTGATTCCAAATATTCTGAGGCCTGACAGGTGTATTTAAGACTGGGTTTACACTTGTGTGGTGTAATTCGAACAGGAATCGCACCGTATTCCTGTGCCCATCACATGCGATGTCTGTGCAATTTGAGCCATACATTTTGTATGCTGCAAAGTCCTTTTTTCCCCCCGTAGCTGAATTGCATTGCATGGGTGTTCACACGCATGTGATCTGATTCTAGCAATTGCAGTAATCTGCGATTTGTTTCAGGGTTTCTTTGATTTAACATTGACAACCGCAGCAGATTGCATGGACCCTGTGTGATTGCAATAGGGTGCAGGAAATGCACAGGATTGCTGCATTTCACACAACGCATCAGTATGAACCAGGACTTTTACTTTGAAAATATATTTTGCAGGCAAGTGCCATCATTTGTCAACATTTTCGTCTTTTTCCTTGGGCTTTTATGTGCACTGCATTGCAATACATTGTTGTGCATTTGCATGCATTACTCTGCATTTGCACTGCACTGATCTAGTGTGCACTATACCCATAGAGTAACCTGGATTTTAGATGGCCTATGCTGTTGGAATGCAGTCAAAAATGCATCCCACTGCATCTGATGTGAATGGGCCCTAAGATGTGATGGCTGCATTAGTTCTCTTTTTGCTTTCTTTCTTCTATTTAAATTTTGTGATCCAGCCAAGTCTGTTGTTTTTCAGAAGAGCAAGCTCTCCTACAGATGTATTGGTCACATGGATGAGACAAACCATTTACCACTGACAGGAGTACTTACAATAATTAGTTTTTATTTATTTATGTAAAACCTTTATCCCAAAAGAAAAAAAACTGTTGCTGTAACGTCTTATAAAGCGTGGAGTTTGGCTTCAATTTGTTAGTGTATTTAAGTTTGCTAGTACATCTAACACTCCCCCCAGACTGACAGTGCTGCTTTCCAAAGGTGCCCCTTGTGCTCCTTCATCCACTCTAATATAGCAGGCGTGGCCAGATCACCAGGTGAAAACAGAGGGGGAAGTACCTAAAAAATAAAACTAATGCAGTCACCACATCTAATGACTGGTAAGCTGCAACGTATTCTGTTTGTCGGTTTTGTGTTTAATGCCGCTTTAGGCCTCTTGCACATGATACTTATGTTTTAGCATCAGCATTTTTGGACGTAATTTCAGACTTTTGTTTTGCGCATATGCACATTCATGCACACAATACACTCCTATGCACAAAATCCATTAATATTTATGCTCACATGCGTGTATCTGTGCCAAATACTGACCAGGACTGCAGCTTTTTCTATTTTTTTTTTAAACTCTAAGAATACGGAGTACTTGATTACGAACCTCTGTGTACAGGCACCTTTTAAACAATGGGTTGCATTTTAGATCAGTAAAAAACCCAGCTGTACTGAGCTTTTTTAAGCTGCAATGTACAAAAGGCCTTTAAGTGTTACTAAACCCCATGACCCTGCATTCACTATATCCGGTCTCACTGGACCCTGCATTCACTATATCTGGTCTCCCCGGACCCTGCATTCACTATATCTGGTCTCCCCGGACCCTGCATTCACTATATCTGGTCTCCCCAGACCCTGCATTCACTATATCTGGTCTTCCCAGACCCTGCATTCACTATATCTGGTCTCCCAGTACCCTGCATTCACTATATCTAGTCTCCCCGGACCCTGCATTCACTATATCTAGTCTCCCCGGAACCTGCATTCACTATATCTGGTCTCCCCGGATCCTGCATTCACTATATCTGGTCTCCCCGGATCCTGCATTCACTATATCTGGTCTTCCCGAACCCTGTATTCACTATATTTGGTCTCCCCGGACCCTGCATTCACTATATCTGGTCTCCCCGGACCCTGCATTCACTATATCTGGTCTCCCCGGACCCTGCATTCACTATATCTGGTCTCCCCGGATCCTGCATTCACTATATCTGGTCTCCCACAGTACACAGAACATGGAAATGCACTTATCGTAGTAAATATAAACTGCTAAATGATTATTTTCTTCAACAGTATATAGCAGTCTTCTGACTTCTATCAGTGTCATGCAGAGCACTGATAAAGCTTGTAGGAGGAGTTTTCATTTTGCTCTAACTGTTCTATGAGGCTGCATAACCCCTGACCCTCTGTCTGGACAGTGCTGATTGGCCATGTGCTGATCACATGCACTCTCCCAAAGGAAAAAAAAACTATGTAGCAATACACACTAAACTGAGCATGTGCAGAGCAACTCCTAGAGCTCTGTACTATCAGCAGATGGATTGGGGACAGTAGAAGAAGGGAGGATCAGAGAAGACAGGATCAAAGAGCCTTTACACACAATGCAGAGGAGTAACCCCTTCGGTTCCACAGTGAGTATAACAAGTATGCTTTACTGCATATACAGACTGATTTTACTGTTGTGGGTTTAGTAACACTTTAAGGGCTCATGTACACTGCAGCTGATAAACTCACGTTTAGAAGCTGTTCAGCGATTTTTTTTTCAGCAGCCCCTGAACTCACCCTAATGTTTTCCTATGTGTCCATGTACAAATCTTTGTTTGCAGTCATTTGCATGCATTTGAGTTTACAGTCTTTTTTTGAACGCAGAAAACTTGCGTTCAGCAGTCGATTTTATCAGCGTTTCAAGCGCAAAACGCTTGTAAACGCGGCAAACCGCATTTATAAGCGTTTGCGTCTGAATTTTTTTTTTTAACTCTTCCAGTTCTCGATTCTGTCCAGAGCCTTTTTTCATCATGGGAAATGCATGCAAAGCGTTTTCAAAGTACTCAAATGGAGAAAACACTGAACACAGGATGTTCCTACCAAGCTGGTCACACATTGAAATAACCAATTCACACCTCAGACCTCTCCCACCCTTGGAAAGAAAACATATGTTAATGACCATTCACACCTCAAATTCCTCAGGAAGACCCCCTGCCTGTTGACCTCAATGACTCCCTCCACCAGCCACCTTCCCACCCTTGGAAACAAAAGAAATGTTAATGAGCAACTTACACCTAAGCTAATCTCAACACCTACTGCTGTCTCTGCTTCTACTCTCTGTATTTCTCTGAAACAGTCTGAAATAGTTAATAATTTCCATTTTCGGTGTATTCTGGGTATTTGGGAGATTCTGTGTTTATCTTTATGAAAAACGCTTCTAAATGCAAACGCACATAAACGTGTTATGCAAACGTGGCTAAACAGACATTTTTTAGCCTATGTTTTCCAGCAGTCAGTTTCCATCATTCAGAAGTGTCCCGTGTACATGGGGCCTAAGAAGTGGTCAGGGGCAGGTTTGATATTGTTGTAGTACTACTTTAGAGCAGCAGAGAGAAGAATTTATGAATCCAGCTGAATCCTTGCAGTGAATCTCCTATTTCCTCTCTCACTTTGTAGCATGGCCTAGCACATGTCTTTATAAATCTTCTCTAGCACATGGTATGATTGTACACACAATTTTTTGAACTACAGCAAGACTGACAGCAATTTTTACAGCCAATATAGATCTGGAACCAAGCGTCAGTACTGCCCATTTGTAACGTGTCCCAGTCTGCGTGGTTTTCAAATACTTTTTATATGTTTTGTTTGAGTAAGTCTCCCCCCCCCCCTTTCCCCGTTAACTGGCTTCTTTGAGGGGAAAGAAATATACGAGGGCAAGTTTTGAAAGAAGCAAAAGTTAGCAAAGGGGAACAACTTTATGCTTTAGCGGAATTTATATTTTTAGAATTAAAAAAAAAAGTTCTGTTTGTTTTCTGAGGGTCTGAAATCAGCATTACAAAATTCCGAACTAAGTAAGCAAAATACTTCTCAAGTTCAGCTTCTTGAAAAAACATACTTCGGGCTTGCAGGGCCATAAAAGAAGTTGTTAAGAGAGTAAAAGGGACTGTTCATTGTAGGCTGCCTTTTTAGTTCCTTCAAATAATACAGTGATAACAAATATTCTTGGAAGTTCTTGTTGCTTTCGTTTTTACGAGCTTTAATAAGAGATCTGTCAGTCAGAGCCTGTATAAATATGCACCGTTCAAGGGCTGTTGTATATAAAAGTGCTCTTTGTGTGCGCAGGTTGTTTTTATGGTTTTACGTTATATTTGCAATAAAGTTTTTATTCAGTTAAATTGCATAATACGGTGACCGTCATTTTAGGTGATCGTGACCGTTGATACACTTTTTTTTATTGTATATATGATTGATATGTATAGTATATAATGAATATAATATGGGCAGCACAATGGCCGAATGGTTAGCTCTTTCGTCTGGCAGTACTCGGGTCGCTGGTTCGAATCCCAACCACGGCACCACCTGCCTGGAGTTTGCATGTTCTCCCTGCGCCTGTGTGGGTTTCCACCGGGTACTCTGGTTTTCTTCCACACTCCAAAGACATGCTACTAGGTTAATTGGTTCCTGTCTAAATTGTCCCTAGTATGTGTATGTATGAATGTGAGTTAGGGACTTTAGATTGTATACCCCTTGAGGGTTAGGGACTGATGTGAATGTACAATATATATGTAAAGTGCTGCGTAAACTGACAGCGCTATATAAGTACCTGAAATAAAACATTGTCACTGTCTTTCTGAAAAAAAATTATTTAAGGGCCAGTGTCTATGGCCATTCTTCACATTAGAAATGCTTCTTTCCCAATAAAACTGTACTAGGAGTGCAAAAGCAGGTCAAAGGAAGACTAATGCAGGCCATAGACGGGTCGAAAACTGGCCGTTTAAAAAAAAAAAAAAAAAAAGAAAAATCGGTCGTTCAGTCGGCTGACGTTACCACCAATGGTAAAAAATCGGCCGATTTTCGTACCATCTTTGGCCGGCATATTTACTTCTGTCCCTTGCAGAGAGCCCTGCTATTATATTTTACATAAAAAAGTATTGTGGTTGCAACAATGTATCCATTTGTATGCATTTCGGATACAGATTTTTTTATTCAGATACAAATAGATACATTGTTGCAACCGCAAGACTTTTTCATGTAAAATATAATAGCGGACTGGAATTCTTCTTCTTTTTCTTCTGCTTCTTTTCTTCTTTTCCTTCTTTTTCTTCTTCCTCTTTTTCTTCTTTTTTTTTCTACTTCTTCTTCGCAGATTTTTTTATCCGTTAAACGATCGGACGATTTGCCCATCATTGCCGGGAAAATCGGCGATCGTCAACATTGGTCGCGAATTTTCCAACTTTACCAATAAAAAAAATGTGCCAAAACGCCGAAAAATGGCCGACCAACTAACCCACTAATGGTGCGAAAATCGGCCAATTTTCGACCCGTCTATGGCCTGCAGAAGGCTAGGTTCACACCTATGCAGGTTTCCTTTGAGACATTTCTGCATTGCTTTTTGCACCTGCGTTTTTGGCATGTTTTGGATGAGTTTTTTTTTTTTTTTTAATGCAAATAGCATCAAAAACACAATACATACTTTTTATGCAGCGTTTCCATTGAAGTCTATAGAACCAAAAATGCAACTTTTTGCATTCAAAAAAGTCCCTGACCCTTTCCAAAAAACACACCAGGTGAAAACGCAGAGATTTGAACACGTCCCATAGGAAATCATGTTAAATGGACTGTACTGCGTTTCTGCAAAACGCTGCAGAAAACACTTAGGTGTGAACCTAGGGTAAGGGATAGTTCACACTAGATGCAGTTCAGTGCACTTTTTTCTGCATCAGAAATGCATGCACAGTGTGTTCCATGTATTCCAATGGCCCTGGTTCACACCAGTGAAGTCAGTTCCAGTCATTTTTCCAGTGCAAGGAAAAAAAAGTAGAACATGCTACATTTTTTTCTGCACAGAACCATGGCAAACCTCATCATAGCTGCACCGGAACTGCATGTGGTGTGAACTGTAAGCAAAAATGTATCTGAAAAGCATCCGGAGTGCATTTTTGCAGTGTGAATTGGCTCTTATTCAGGTCAAAGGCAGCTGTCGGTGAACTGTGAATGATTGCAGAAGTTTCTTGAACTGGTTTCCGATGCAAGCGGGGAATGTTCCTGAAAGCACTGTGCGTTTGCCTATCGACAGAAGCCAACAGCCCATTGATGCAAGCCATTAGTCCTGATTTCAGGTCTTAGTCAAAGAGGGTTTTTTTAAATACCAGTGGAAAGCATTCAAGGGCATACATTTATGTATTATACATGGTGTGACAATTTAATTGCTGGTATGGAAAAAAAAAAAGTTTGCTTACATATACACTAGCGGCTGTTGTCACCTTCAAAGTCCCCTTGTGAAGTGACACACTCTTCTAGATGACTGTGCCACCGCAGGAAACATTCCTGGAATTCGTTTTCCAGAATGCTGCTCAATATCTTCGTTGCAGCGCTCTGAATATCGAGAATGTCATCGTATGTGTATGTATGAATGTAAGTTAGGGACCTTAGATTGTACACCCCTTGAGGGTTAGGGACCGATGTGAATGTACAATATATATGTGGGCAGCACAGTGGCTAAATGGTTAGCACTTCTGTCTGGCAGTACTAGAGTCGTCGGTTCTAATCCCAACCACGACACCACCTGCCTGGAGTTTGCATGTTCTCCATGTGCCTGTGTGGGTTTCCTCCGGGTACTCCGGTTTCCTCCCACACTCCAAAGACATGCTGGTAGGTGAATTGGCTCCTGTCTAAATTGGCCCTAGTATCTGTATGTATGAGTGTGAGTTAGGGACCTTAGATTGTACACTCCTTGAGGGTTAGGGACTGATGTGACTGTACAATATATATGTAAAGCGCTGCACAAATTGACGGCACGATATAAGTACCTGTAATGAATAAATATCTGTGTCCTTTTAAGGCATTTTTAAAATTTTGGAAACAGCCAAAAGTCGCAGGGTGCTAGGTCAGAGGAATAAGGTGGTTGGTAACGTTTCAGAATAGATTTCTTGGTCGGGAACTCGCGAACACTTAACACATCGTGTGCAGGAGCATTATCATGGTGGAGAATCCACTTGTCAAGCCAGAGCTCCAGTCTTTTCTTCTGAACAGATTCTCTGTCTACGTTTGCATCCGTCCTTTGAGTTTTTGGATGCCCACTTCTTGCACCATCACGGACATCTTCCCGCCCCTCTTTAAATTGCCTATGCCATTCAAAAACACTTGATTTCTTGACAGAATGTTCACCACACGCCTACTGTAACAGAGTTAAAGTTTCACTCTCACTTTTTACCAATTTTCTTGCAAAATTTGATGTTAATCCACTGCTCCAGATTCCTGTCACTATTTTTCCACCGCAGGGGAGTGCACGCTCGTGTTATTTCTTCTACAACTCCATGAATACTGAGTCAACTGCTCTGTAACCCAGTCAAGTGCAAATTGGAACATCTCAGAATAAGCTCGATTGCAAATGGTTGTGTGACCACCGTAGTGCTACGCCGCGAGTATTCCAGGAATTAAATTGTCACACCTCTCTGTCTGTAGAGTGTGAGAGAAAACCCGGATATCAGGAGGAAACCCATTGCAAATTAATAGGGAATATGCAAAATGGTGTGTGGTGAAAGCACAGGTCCATCCATTTGCCCTGTTTCTCAGTACTGAAACAGCTGGTAACAAATGAAGACAGTAGAACACTCATTACTGAAAGTTCTAAAACAATATAACAGGGAAAGGAGAAAAAGACCCAAGAAAGGGTAGATGACAAACAGAAGAAACAAAAGACGACATAAGAGGCAGGAAAAGACTCACCCACATGTCAATATGTTATGCTACAAGTCAGGAATATTACATACTAGGTACCCAGATGTACCCCTGGTTTTTATGACAATGCCCTCCTCCCAACTGATTAGGTTTGGAAAAAAAGAACACCTTTTAGCACAATATTTAGGTAAAACTTCTACTTTTTTTTTTTTTTATTTCAAAGAGTATTTATATCTTTACCAACAATGTAGTTCTTGATCTTTGTGTAATTTAAAGTATTTGTAAAGGTTTAAGGTTTTCTACCTTCATGCATTCTATGCAGTAGCAATAGCCCCCCCAGCCCACCCTATTACCCCCTCTCATTCCAGTGATGTGCACTGGAGTCTCCGCTATCCTGGGACTCCATCTTCTCACTGGCTCTCCTCAATGGCTCCCGCTGCTGTCAATCACAGCCAGTGAGCCAATGAGAACAGAGAGTGTGTGGGGACGAGCCACAGCTCTGTGCGTGAATGAACACATGGAGCAGCGGGTGCCCCCATAGCAAGCTGTGTGCTGTGGGGGCACCCGACAAGAGGTAGGGGCCAGGAGAGTCTGCGGGGGATCCAAGGAGGATTTGGGCTGTAAACGCGGCTAACCGTGTTTATAAGCATTTACGTTTGAATTTTTTTTAACTCTTTCATTTCCAGATGCTGTGCAGAGCCTTTTTTCATGAAAAATGCATGTGAAGCATTGTCCCAGTACTCAAATGGACCTGGTACGCCATACTTTGTGGTTTTGCATGAAAGAAAATATGTTAGACACTGCTGCAGTAATGTCTGCACAGAAATGAGCTGGAACACATCCAAACACCACAAAAAAAAACGACAGCTAATTATTATTACTATTATACAGTATTTATAAAGCGCCAACAGTTCGCTCAGCGCTGTACATTACAAAGGGGGACAGAACATGTGACAGAACAATACCAATACAATGCAAAACATGAGGGGATCGAGGGCCCTGCTCTTTCGAGCTTACAATCTAGGAGGGAGGGGATGGTGGCACAGGAGGAGATAGCTGTGGGGGATGGGGTGGTAGGAAGAGTGGAGGAGGTCGGCAAGTTAGCAGGGGTGGGGTAGGCTTCCCTGAAGAGGTGGGTTTTCAGGGTGCGCCTAAAGGAGAGGAGAGTAGGTGATAATCTGATGGGTTGGGGGAGGGAGTTCCAGAGGATGGGTGACACCCTGGAGAAGTCCTGGAGGCGGGCATGGGAGGAGGAGACCAGGGAACTAGAGAGAAGGAGGTCTTGTGAGGAGCGGAGTGTGCGTGCTGGGCGGTACTTGGATATTAGGTCAGTGATATAGTTCGGGGCAGTATGGTGGACGGCTTTGTACGTCAGTGTTAGGATTTTGAATTTGATCCGTTGCGCAATCGGAAGCCAGTGGAGGGATTGGCAGAGGCTGGTGGCGGAGATGGAGTGGTTGGTAAGGTGGATGAGTCTGGCAGCCGTGTTCAGGATCGACTGAAGCGGGGATACCCAGCGGCGAGGCAGGCCAGTGAGGAGGGAGTTGCAGTAGTCGAGTCGTGATATGACGAGGGAGTGGATGAGCTGTTTAGTGGTTTCTGGGGTTAGGAACGTGCGGATTTTGGCGATGTTGCGGAGGTGAAGTCTGCACGAGTTTGTTAAAGGTTGGACTTGGGGCTGGAAGGATAGGTTGGAGTCCAGAACAACACCAAGTACTCTGGCATGCGGGGCGGGTTTGATGGTGGCGTTCTTGGATGTGACGGAGAAGTCAATGGGGGGGTGGGGTCCGGGCTGGGGGGAAGACAAGAAACTCGGTTTTGGAGAGGTTCAGTTTAAGGAAGTGGAGCGACATCCAGTCTGATATGTCGCTCAGTAGGTGTGTCTCAACACATACTGCTCTCTCTGCTTCTGCTCTCTCTATTTATCTCAAAATGTCTGAAATAGTTAATTTTTTACTGTTTTTCAGTGCATTCTGGGCATTTTGGAAGGTCTCCTGAGGTTATTTTTTAAAAACGCTTCTAAACGCAAACGCTCATAAACGCGGTATGCAAACGCGGCTAAGCAGACTTTTTTAACCTACGTTTTCCAGCAGTCAGTTTCCATCGTTCAGAAGTGTCTCCTGTACATGGAGCCTTACTATTTACAGTGCTAAAGTAGTGTAAAAACCTCATCTGACGTACAGTATGAGTAAACAGACCCGTCTCTCTCCAGGCTGTTTTGCCAAATGCTTTTATACAAGCTTTCTGGACAGCACTCTCATAATTTGCTGACCAAAGACTTGTGGCTTATAAAAAGCACAGGGTACGTGCCAGTGTTTGCGTCTGCAGCTTATCGGTTTCTTCTTCTTCCTGTTTGAGTCACAGAGATTTTTATCTCATATGTGCTCTTTTGTAGAGATTTTTATGGTTGCCTTCTCATGCACTGCTCTGGGTTAATCATTCCAAGCGATCTGCTTTTATGGTGTTCTGATGTAGAAGCCAGATACAGATGAATTTTATGCTAAAGAACTAGTGGCTTGTGTTTGCAAGTTGGCACATGTCCACAAGAATTTGTTACAGAACACCATGAAGGCCTCCAAGATGGTTTTGTTGTCAGGATTCACGTTACTTGTAATGCTCGTGAGTGATGACAGTTGCTATATACAAAAATTCATTGTAATTAGGTTACTGCACTATGGTTTGAGCAGATCTGGTTTGTGTTTTTGCCCAACAGTCCCTTCTGCAGTGGTAACCAATCTGCTGTGAATGGCAGGGTTGTCAAATGTCAAGAAATGTACATAGAATTCAAGAAAATGTAGATTCTGCAAGTTTCTTTAAAAATAACTGTTTTCTGCTGCACTTTATTATGGTTATCATCCAGTTATGGTCCAATTATTGTCCAACTCTAAAATTTACTGTGCCGCCAATAAATTAAAAACACTTGACTTCTACATTCTGCTTGTGTATCCAAACCAAAGGGAGCCATTTTCATGTTGTTTAACAGTCAATTGTTACTTCTAGCCAATGGGCAGCACAGTGGCTAAATTCTTCTTCTTCTTATTGTACAGTATTTATAAAGCGCCAACAGTACGTTCAGCGCTTTACAATACAATGGGAGACAATACATGAGACAGTACAATAACAATACAGTGCGATAGACGAGGGGTTAGAGGGCCCTGATGGTTAACACTTCCACCTGGCAGTGCTAGGGTTGCTGGTTCAATTCCCAACCACGGCACCACCTGCCTGGAGTTTGCATGTTCCCCCTGTGACTGCATGGGTTTCCTCCCACACTCCAAAGGCATGCTAGTAGGTTAATTGGTTCCTGTCTAAATTGGCCCTAGTATCTGTATGTATGAATGTAAGTTAGGGACCTTAGATTGTACACCCCTTGAGGGTTAGGGACTGATGTGAATGTACAATATATATGCAAAGCACTGCGTAAATTGACGGCACTATATAAGTACCTAAAATAAATAACTGATAACCATTTTAGTAGCACACTTGAGCCCAATGAGGTGACTTTCAGCAAGTAGTTAAAGAGTAAAATTGACCATACACTGACCGAAGTTTATCAGGTTCAGCAGGGACTGGATGAATTTTGATCAATATGTCACATTCCCTGCTCAACAGAAGTCTACCAGTTGATCAACTTCTACTGAAGGATAATGTTGGAAAGCTTTCCTTATACAACAACTGCAGCTGCTGATCAGCCCATTCTGACAGCAGTGGGCACCACTGTCAGAATACAAGGTCCCAGCAGGGGGATTCCCTCCTTGTGTGGGTGGAGGATTCTGTTCTGCTGGCTGACTGAAAAAAAGTAACAGTAAATAGTCAGCTTTAACCACTTTACACCACCCAACACATGTGCAGCGCCAATGGATGGGCTTTAATCACACGTGCTGCACATAGACGTTGCTGGGAGGCTGATGTTCTTATGCTGGGAGCTGCTCACTACGTGCTCCAAGCAGAAAGAATGATCTGCCAAAGACAGCCCCTGGTCCAGACTAAAGATCGGTTGTTGGGGATACCGGAGATTCCAATCAAGTGATCACGGTGACAGTTGTCAATTGATTGCCAATCCCTCCTCCCCCTCCCAGGCATTCCAAGGGACGATATGGCGGGAGGAATTACCCTGACCTCATAGCTTAGCCCTAGATGTCAGTAGTAAGGATGCAGCAACAAACACCTGACTGGGGTTCTGACCTTTCCCCAATAACTCCATAGGGCAGTGGTCTCCAAACTGCAGCCCAGTGGCCAGAAGTGGCCATTTGCTTGTCTTTATCTGGCTGTTGGGGCACTATTCCACCAACTGACACCAATAACGGGACACTATTCTTCCAGTTGATGCCATCAATGGGGCACTATTCCCTCCAATAAAAGCAATGATGGTTTATGCCCACAGATGTAGGGGCATTTCCAAACCCACTGGTCACAATGGATAGTAAACTGGCCCTTTGCTTAGAAAGCTTGGAAACCCCTGGGGAATAAAAAATAAAGTTGGATTTGGGCTTCAAAGTGATTCTAGAGGCTGAAGGTTTTTTACCATTTGACCATTCCATAACTGGTGGTCATACTGGCTGGTAAGGTTCATCAGCACACCATGGGGTTTGGTGGATTCTATCTTCTCTCATCTGTTTTGTGGAAAAATGTTTTGTGAAGGTTCCATTACTCCCTGCTCAAGGCTTTTTTTGCTGCACTGTTCGGTTAGAAATTAACTAATGGGACTTTTTTTATTCACATTAAGTGTTTTGTAATTATCCTGGTCATTGAAATATGTTTTTTGATGCACTTTACTGTTTTTGGTGATTTCACAGTGTTTATACTATACTAATTTAATTTACTTTATAGTGCTGCACTTTTTTGTATATTAATACTGATCTGAGCCTGATCCCAATCCAGCGATGTGCACGAAAGCAGAGGCTCTCCTTCCTCATTGGCTGAGGCACAGCAGCGGAGCCATTGGTTCCCACTGCTGTCAATCCCAGCCAGTGAGAAGGAAGCAGGGGGCTGGGCTGAGCTGCGCTCTGTGTGTGTTATGGACTCAGAGGCTGCTCAGGAGCAAGCACACACGAGTGCCCCTAGAGCAAGCAGCTTTCTATGGGAGCACTCAGCAGGGGAAGGAGCAAGGACTGCTGGCGGGGAATCTGAAAAGAGGAGGACTGGGGCTGCTCTGTGCAAAACCATTGCACAGAGCAGGTAAGTATGACAATCATTGTTATTTAAAACAAAACAAAAATACAACCTAATTAGAAATGCATTTGAACACATCTGCATGTTAGCTAATGTACCTATGCAAATGCAAGCATTTTAGCACGTTTGCCCAGGCGCACATTCTTGGAGAAGAGCTTTGTCTGTGCAAGCGCATAAACGCACTTGTAGTGATATTAAAGGCAAGTTTTTTTATTTTTTTCTAAATAACAAAACAAACATGTCATACATACCTGCTCTGTGCAATGGTTTTGCCCAGGACAACCCGATCCTCCTCTTCTCGGTTCCCCCGTCAGTGTTCCAGGCTCCTCCCTCCAGTCGAGTGCCTCTAAAGCAAACAGCTTGCTTTGGAGGCACCTAAGCAGGCTCACTCCCAAGCTGTTGCTCTGAGTATCCATTCACACACACAGCCGCGGCTCGGTGCTGCCCCCTCTCTCGCCTCATTGGCTCACTGGCTGTGATTGACAGCAGCAGGAGCCAATGGCTCCCACTACTGTCTCAGCCAATGAGGAGGAAGCTGAGGCTGTCATGAACATTGCTGGATCACGATAGATCTCAGGTAAGTATTGGGGGGCTGCTGAACAAATCTTGAGCCTTTAGAACCACTTTAAGTGCATGCTTATGGGCGTAAATTTATTCTAATGGCTAGAATGCATGAATATTCTGGCCAATAGAATGTGTTGGCACGCAAACACTGCTAAACACCATACACATGTAAACATGTAAAAAGTGCGAAAAAAATGCATTCACACACGGAGCCACGGCTCAGTGCTGCCCCCTCTCTCTCCTCATTGGCTCACTGGATGTGATTGACAGCAGCAGGAGCCAATGGCATTACTGTCTCAGCCAATTAGGAGGGAGCTGAGGCTCTCATGCACATTGCTGGATCACGATGGGGCTCAATAAGTATTGGGGGGCTGCTGAACAAATCTTGAGCCTTTAGAACCACTTTAAGTGCATGCTTATGGGCAGAAATTTATTCTAATGGGTAGAATGCATGAATATTCTGGCCAATAGCAGTGTTTGTGTGCAAACACATTCTAAATGCCATACACATGTAAAGATGTAAAAGTGCAAAACAAATGCAAGATTAGAGGCATTTTTTCTGGCAACTTCTGGCAGCATAAATTCATATGCTTGTGTGTATGATGGAGGCAGCACTGGAACAGGGCTTCTGTGGGCTTTTTCTCACCCCATCTGGAGGCAGATGAGGCCTGAAACCTTTGAATATGGCCCCCCACATGTGACTGGTTTTATTTGACTCAGCAGGAAACACTTTACAAAACACTTGACCTCTGAAGGTCTGAGAGCCGTATCACTTTCTAAGCGCTTTTAATTCCTATTTAACCACCTGTCTCAGGAGAACGAACCAAGAAGCCACGTTTCATAAACTGATAGTCACGTTTCTTTTTTTTTAACCGACATTGACCTGCCTGTGGAGAATTGTGTGTTTGTTCTTACCCAAATTAAGGTCTGAGCGAAAGGAAGGGGTCAAGTTTAAAGCCTGTAACTAAAAAAAATTATACATCTGCATAAGTGTCTAAATTACACAAAATTGCAGCAGCGTAAAGTACACGTATTATCAGCCGCTCACATGGGATCATCGTGGGAAAATCGACCCCTTCATGCTGTCATTAAGCTGTCACGTGTACAATGGTATGTTGTAATGATGATAGAAACCATTTTCCAGTGAATGGGCCCATGTAGAGATCAGCAGCTTTTGTGATGCATAGAGAGACAGAACCGCTGCTGCTGCTGACATGCCACTTTTTGCATATGGTGCTGTTTGTTCAAGAGGTATTTGGTCAGGCGCCACAATCAAACGCTGGTGGTTACGGCTTTACAGCAGAATGTGTATAAAAGCAACAGTTCTGTTACATTGTAGGGAGGCTTTTTATTTTTAGTGTCACCCTAAAGGAACATTCAGAGTAACTTTCAATTATTCGTAGGGGCTGATGGAGGGAAAGTGTGCCGACAAGAAAATATCTTGTCCCCCCCGGGAACAAGTCAGAATCCTTGATTTGTTATCAGACTAGGACAGACCAAGCTGAATGATGTTTTTTATTATTATTATTATACATGATTTATATAGCGCACATTATTATTATTATTATACAGGATTTATATAGCGCACATTATTATTATTATTATACAGGATTTATATAGCGCACATTATTATTATTATTATTATTATTATTATACAGGATTTATATAGCGCACATTATTATTATTATTATTATACATGATTTATATAGCGCACATTATTATTATTATTATTATACATGATTTATATAGCACACATTATTATTATTATTATTATACAGGATTTATATAGCGCACATTATTATTATTATACATGATTTATATAGCGCACATTATTATTATTATACATGATTTATATAGCGCACATTATTATTATTATACATGATTTATATAGCGCACATTATTATTATTATTATACAGGATTTATATAGCGCACATTATTATTATTGTACATGATTTATATAGCGCACATTATTATTATTATTATACAGGATTTATATAGCGCACATTATTATTATTATACATGATTTATATAGCGCACATTATTATTATTATTATACAGGATTTATATAGCGCACATTATTATTATTATACAGGATTTATATAGTGCACATTATTATTATTTTTATACATGATTTATATAGCGCACATTATTATTATTATTATTATACATGATTTATATAGCGCACATTATTATTATTATTATTATACATGATTTATATAGCGCACATTATTATTATTTTTATACATGATTTATATAGCGCACATTATTATTATTTTTATACATGATTTATATAGCGCACATTATTATTATTATTATTATACATGATTTATATAGCGCACATTATTATTATTATTATACATGATTTATATAGCACACATTATTATTATTATTATACATGATTTATATAGCGCACATTATTATTATTTTTATACATGATTTATATAGCGCACATTATTATTATTTTTATACATGATTTATATAGCACACATTATTATTATTATTATTATTATACATGATTTATATAGCGCACATTATTATTATTTTTATACATGATTTATATAGCGCACATTATTATTATTATTATTTTTATACATGATTTATATAGCGCACATTATTATTATTTTTATACATGATTTATATAGCACACATTATTATTATTATTATACATGATTTATATAGCACACATTATTATTATTATTATACATGATTTATATAGCACACATTATTATTATTTTTATACAGGATTTATATAGCGCACATTATTATTATTATTATACAGGATTTATATAGCACACATTATTATTATTTTTATACATGATTTATATAGCGCACATTATTATTATACATGATTTATATAGCGCACATTATTATTATTATTATACAGGATTTATATGGCGCCAACAGTTTGCTCAGCACTTTACAATATAACCGGAGACAATACAGTAACAATACAGTTCAATACAAGAGGGATAGGTGGGCCCTGCTCCTTGGAGCTTACAATCTAAGAGTTTTTTTCTAGCATGCTTTTTATTTTTCAGGGCTCGCTGAGCCATGCGACTAGGTGGAGGTTAAAGCAGGCTGTTGAGCTGTTGTTCTGCCACCCCCCCTACCCCCCACCTAAGCAAGGACACAAAGCCACCTTAGATTGTTAAGGACTGAGATGTCAACATACAATATATATGTGAAGCGCTGCGTAAATTGATGGCGCTATATAAGTACCTGTAATAATAATAATAATTCTGGGCTGTACACATGCCACTGCTGTGATGTTTTTCCTCATGGCCGAGGCAAAAAATAAACCCCTGTTGTGTTCTGTGGGCAGTACCTCCAGTGAATGCGACCCATTCAAGTTAAGTCAAGCAGAACCAACCCTAGGTTCACACTCACATTTTTTTAAAACTTTTTTTAAATTGCTTATTCAGTTTTAAAATAGGGTAACAAGATACCAGACATTTATGACTGTATAAGCTTCCTCTTTTCCATGTTGTGAAGGGCGTCTTTGCGTGGACACAGCAGCCTAATATTTATTTATTACAGGTACTTATATAGCGCCGTCAATTTACACAGCGCTTTACATATATATTGTACATTCACATCAGTCCCTAACCCTCAAGGGGTGTACAATCTAAGGTCCCTAACTCACATTCATACATACACATACTAGGGCCAATTTAGACAGGAACCAATTCACCTACCAACATGTCTTTGGAGTGTGGGAGGAAACCAGAGTACCCGGAGGAAACCCACACAGGCACAGGGAGAACATGCAAAATCAAAGCAGGTTGTGCCATGTTTGGGATTCGAACCAACGACTTTAGTACTGCCAGGTTGAAGTGCTAACCATTTAGCCACTGTGCTGCCTATTCATTTGGAAGGGCTGCCATGGCTTGCAAAACACAGGGAAAACAGTGCAGGTGTTATTTCCAGTGCAGGAATTATTGGCATCTGCCTGTGAGTCCTGCGTTTTGTGTGCAGGGGATTGCAACTGCGGGACAAAGTCTGTGAAGCGTGAACTGACCCTTAGCCCTGCTTCACACTGATGCGGTGCAGAATTCGCAGCATTTTCTGTGCGAATGCCACACCACATCAGAATCCCACCCTGTTCATGCAAACCGCTGAAGGTGTGTTTGTTAACAGCACCCCGAAAGCGGTCCGCAAAACGCGGAGCAATGTTCAGAATCGGATCAAATAGGTGTGAATACCCATGCGATCCGATTTTAGTGCAGACCCAAAAAAGGGTCCTGCACCTTTTTGGCGCAGAAGCGATGCAATTTGAGCCATACAAAATGTATGGCTCCAATCGCACCGCACACAAATCGCATGTGATTTTCACAGGAATGTGGTGCGGTTCCTGTGCGAATCACATGCAATATACCGCACCGCATACACGTGAACCCAGGCTAAAGGCTGAATACTTGTCCAACGATCCCTTGGCATATTCTTCTCATTGCTGGTCTTTGGGCCTATTCATTGGCCAGCAGGAGATGACGTCACTCCTGTGCATGTGTAGGAGCTATTGATCTCGGCATTAAGGAACCGGCCCAGCACAGTAAGCTGAGCTGCACATGCACAGCTCAGTTTACAGTGCTGTAGAAGACAGTAAGCTGGAAGTTAGGGGCATTTTATTGAAGAAGAGACATTGCATGTTTGTTACATTGGAACTTCAGTAATGGGCTGTACCAAACCCGTGCTGCAGTTTTCAGGGTTAAAACAGGTGGCGAGAAGTCAGCATATCATCTCATCACCACCTGTCAAATATCCTCGGAAAAGCGATCTACCACAGATCATATTTTAGTGGTGTGGCAAGGGCTGCTGCACGTCAGAGCGAACCCTTGGCCCAAGAAATGTTGGTCTCTTGCTTCCCCCGCAGCTCTCACAAATTTCTTCTGGACTCCTTAGGACTGTTCCAGGAGGCAATGTCCTCCCTAGCCTGGTCTTCTACTATTTACTTCTCTTACCTCTGCAAACCTCCTTAGCAGAGCACTCAACCATTTGAAGTCTGAGCACTGAAACAGCCATGTTGGTTCATGCTAGTCATGTGACAGTAGCGATTGTCACCAATAACTGCTAAGGAGCAGAAAGAACATTTACCTGCCTTCTACAGTGTAAAATGGATTGTTCTAAACTATCATTCTTTATGTTCTTTGTTTTTAGAATGACAGGGAGAGAATTCTTTTCAAGATATCCTGTTCTTTATCCCTTTCTTCTGGAACAACTTGAAGATGTTGCCAACACAGTTGACAGGTAACAAAAAAAAAATGCTAATAAAACTAATTGGACATGTTATATATATATATACACAACCTTTTTGTGAATTATAAAAACAAATTAATAAAATAAATAAATCAATTTCAAATTACAAACATATAATGTGCAACAAAGTCCCACTAATCCAGAAAAATGTCCAAAAAGAAGTCCAAAATAGTTATTATTGAGGTAAGAAGTCCAATAATATTATTGAGGTAATGCACTAGATATTTTTATATCTTATTTTGAGGTGTGTTTTGGATGGAATAGCAGCCAATCCTTTCAGTGGATGAAAAGAGTGAATATATTTGGGATATTTGTGGACACTATTTTGGACTTCTTTTTGGACATTTTTCTGGATTAGTGGGACTTTGTTGCACATTATATGTTTGTAATTTGAAATTGATTTATTTTATTAATTTATTTTTATAATTCACAAAAAGGTTGTGTATATATATTATTGCACTTTCTAGGGAGAAAGTATTGACTTTTTGAGGTTTATAAGGGTTTATATTGATTAAATACTTGGACATGTTGTCATTCTTTGATTTAATGACTTGTTTTGTCCATATGCTGATGTGCATGCGTTGTATTCTTTAATTAACTGTAGAACAGTAATATGACAGAGATAGGATGGGCTTTTTGGTAACACGACTGATACTTTGGGGGAGATTTACTAAATCTGGAGCAGCTGTGCATGGAAGCCAATTGGCTGCTAACTTCAGCTTGGTCAATTAAGCTTTGGCAATAAAACCTGGAAGCTGATTGGGTTATATGCAGAGTTGCACCTGATTTTGCACTCTCCTGCTTTAGTAAATAACCCCCATTGTTACTGAGCATAATCAGAGCTTTGCTTTTTTGTATTTAAGAGGATTTCCCATTTTGAAGAGAAAAATACTAGGCTTGTCACCTGATATGGGTTTTACGCTATGCTTTTCACACTTCTAGAGCACTACCAGCTACTTGTTTCTCTTTTTCTTCACGGTGGGGGGTGTTGAGATGTGCTCTTTGTGTCCTGACTCTTTTTTTTCTATCACTGTCACTGGCTCAATTGTCTGACCTATTTCCCATGCCAGCAACCATAGGGATCATCCTTGCTTCTGACCTTTCTGTTTCCATCCCTTCTTGACACAAAGTGGTATTAAGGTTTGTTTTAATCTATATTCATACTTCAACTTGACCCCATCTGACCTACTACTGCAGCACATTGTAATTGCGTCTATTTTTATTGTATTTATCACAGGTACTTATATAGCACTGTCAATTTATACAGCGCTTTACATATTTATTACACATTCACATCGTTTCTTGCCCTCAAGGAGCCTACAATCTAAGGTCGCAAACTCACATTACCCACTTCCCCTCCTGAGGATTTACCCCCCTTCCTGACCAGGCCATTTTTTGCGTTACGGCGCTATGTTTCTTTAACTGACAATTGCGCGGTCATACAACGTTGCACCCAAATAACATTTACGTCCTTTTTTTTCCCACGAATTTCAGGTGTATCTGATTGCCTGTGCATTTTATTTTTTGAGCTATTAAAAAAAAAAGACCGACAATTGTGAGAAAAAAACAATATTTTTGACTTTTTGCTATTAAACATGTCCAAAATTTAAAAAATCAAATTCCGTCATAAATGTAGGCCAAAAAGTATTCTGCCCCATGTCTTTGCTAAAAAATATCCCAATACGTGTAAATTAATTGGTTTACGTGAAAGTTATAGAGTTTACAAATGGCGGTATATATACTGTGTTTTTTTGTTTGTTTTTTTTAATTTTTAGTAGTAATGGCGGCGATCGGCATCTTATAGCGGGACTGCGGTGGACATTCAGACACTGGGGGGAACTGACTTGGTGTCACTGACATCCCCGGTGACGCCAATACAGTGATCAGTGCTAAAAAAAAGCACTGACACAGTACTAATTGCACTGGGCAGGAAAGGGTTAACATGAGGGGCAATCAAAGGGTTAACTGTGTGCAGGGATTGTTTTATTAGAGGGCGGTGTCTGTGTGCTTCACTGTAAGCACACTGCTTTGGATGGCTGTGCAGTGCACAGCCATCCAAAGCAGTGTGCCTGAGCTGACAGGGAGGAGAACTGTTATGTAAACAAAACAGTTCTCCTCCCTGTCAGAGATCCTCAGTAATCACCAGCCAGGACCCAGTGATTGACACCCGCAACCGTGATTTTGCGCACCCGTGCCACCCTGTAGCAGTATTTCTGCTATAGGGCGGTTGGAAAGCGGTTGGGCCAATTTAGACAAGAACCTACCAGCATGTCTTTGGAGTGTGGGAGGAAACCCACACATGCACAGGGAGAACATGCAAACTCCAGGCAGGGAGTGCCATGGTTAGGATTCAGACTGTCTACCCTAGTGCTTCTAGGTGGGAGTGCTAACCACTTAGCCACATATGCAGTATATGGTACATTCACATCAGTCCCTGACCTCAAGGAGCTTACAATCTAAGGTCCCTAGTTCTTAAACACTTTTTGGGAGTGTAGAAGGAATAAAAAAGTAACATATGTATTACTGCCTTTGTACAAATTGGGCAGGTTTCCCTTCACTTCTTGTCCCAGAGAAAAGGTTGAAGGATCAGAGAAATAGAAACTGATACAACATCTCTTTTGAGTAGAGCAGTGGCTTCCTGTGGCTTCCTGCATCGGTGACACTCCTTTATCTTTTGTCCTGGTGTCCCATGGAAAAAAGTGAGTTCAGATCTCTACAATGAATAACAATAAAAACCTGACAAAAGTTCTAACTTTTTCCCATGCTAGCCAAAATTTTAAAAGAATGCTATTTAGGTTGGAGTTATGCTATAAAACCCCATAGGTTTGGATGTTACCCCTTTATGACAATAAAAATGATTTAAACAACTCATCAATTCTGTGTTTAGCTTTGTTAGGTATTTCTCGAGGGTATAGTTCAGCAATGAAGTTCATCATGCACCAAGCCTTCTTGCCATTCTCAAATAGTAGCACATGGAATAATTGTGAATGAAACCTTAAGGCACAAACCTGGCGTAGTGAAACAAAATATAAATTAGAATGAGTTGTCCTTTAAATTAAATGATAATTGTGTTTTAATTGAGTTCGGCGATGGAAAAGGGAAAACTGGTAACTGAATAGTTATTACCTAAAAGTCTAAAGTCTCACAAAGCTGAAATTGACTAACTATAAACATCACTGATGTGCAGAAATTATTTTGCATCCCCATGAGCCACCTTGGAGTCTGGGGCCCCAGGTAGCCACCCATTCTTCCCTTATTTTAATCCACCGTTGGCTTTGAAATGTGATTTGAAAGGGTCTGGTAGAAGCAGCAGGTGTTAGGTTTCCCCTCTGATTGAGTGAGGGCTCTGGCAGTCCAGGCGTGTAAAAGAGGAGAGTTTTCAAATTGAGAGGTGCTGGTACAGTTGGTTTGGGCATCTTATATAGGAGGCCCCTCCAAGAGCTCTACCTGACAGGAGTGACAGCAGATAGACAGAACCAGAATCATTTCTTACAGCTGGCCTGGAAGTGGTTTGGAATCCATGAAGTATATATATGGGCAAAAGAAGGGGTGATTCAACTCAACCAGTCTAATCCCTCTACAACCTCTACAGAAATTTGTTGTCTGAAAACGATGATAGACATTAGTTTATGTACTTGATGCACGGTGTAAAAATAGGGTCATATTATTATTATTATTATTATACAGTATTTATATATTGCCAAAGGGTATGCTCAGCGCTGTACAGTAGCAAGGGGGACAGAACATGAGACAAGACAGTAACAATACAATACACGAGGGTTCAAGGGCCCTGCTCTTTCGAGCTTACTATTATATTCAAGGGAGGGGAAGGTGGTACAGGAGGAAATGGCTGTGGGGGATGGAGTGGTGGGAGGAGTGGAGGAGGTTAGTTGTTAGGTGGGGTCAGGTGTTAGGTGAGGTTGGGGTAGGCTTCCCTGAAGAGGAGGGTTTTCAGGGTGCGCCTAAAGGTGAGGAGGGTAGGTGACAGTCTGATGGATTTGGGTAGGGAGTTCCAGAGGATGGGGGAAGTCCTAGAGAAGTCCTGCAATCGGGCGTGGGAGGAGGTCATACATTTGTTTCTATTGCTGTAATACTTTCCCTCCATTACCCTTTTCACATATAAAAGTATTTTTTACAGCTGATCTTTGGGGTAAAAAAAAAAGATATACACTTGCAGTGAGTCACTGTACCCATTGCAAGAGTTACTAAACCAGGACCGTGCACTCACGATATCCGATCTCCCACAGTACACGTTACATGGAAATGCAGAAATTGTAAATATAAACTGCTAAATATCTTTTCTCATCAGCAGTATATAACAGTGACTTCTATCAGTGTCCAGCTGAGCACTGGTTAAAGCTTGTAGGAGTAGTTTTCATTCTCCTCTGACTGTCCTATGAGGCTGCAGGACCCCTGACCCTCTGTCTGGACAGTGCTGATTGGCCCTGTGCTGATCACCCACCCAAAGATAGAAACCTCATTAGCATTACACACTCAACTGAGCATGTGTAGAGTGACTCCTAGAGCTCGGTACTATTAGCAGATAGATTGGGGGCAAAAGAAGACGGGGAGGATCAGAGAAGACAACCTTTTTGCACAATGCAGAGGATTAACCCCTTAGGTTCCACAGTGAGTATAACCAGGATGCTTAACTGGATAAAAAGATTGATTTTACTGTGGTGGGTTTATTAACACTTTAACTGCGTGTTTTGCAGAGGGGCGATGAATAAGGTGATATACTTGCTTTATTCCTCTCCTTCTGCAGCTGGTGTTCTCCTCTGCTACCTAACGCTCCAGAAGGTGGGCATCCTCCCTTACAATGCAGGTGTACAATCTAAACGCACACGTTCCTGCATTAAAAATGGCTGTGTGTATAAGTGGGTGCTGCAGTGACCATCAGCTGGAGCCGAACAGAACCAGCAAGAGAGAATGTCACCAGAACAGCGAGGATCACCAATATGGGTCCAAAAGTTTTAATGAAAGATCACATAGTTACAGCAAGGCAACGTTTCGGAGTCTTGCAGGACCCCTTCATCAGGCAGAACTGCTGGATCTGCATTATATGGGATGATGTCAGTGAGCTGTGATTGTTGGGTACCGAAGAGAATAGACTTTGGAGAACAAGTCCCAAGAAGAGGAGGAAGCCTGTGAAAGGGAGGAATAAAGTCACTATATCTCCCTATTTTTCATCTCCTAGGCAAAACCAGCAGTTAACCCTTACAGTAGGGAGGGGATCCACTGCACAGATAAATGTTTTTTTCCAGGAGTTCAGCTTTAACAAACGTAATATCTTGAAAAGGAGATTCTACGTTTAGACTAAAAAAAACTTAAACTGCAGAATTGTTGATAAAAACAAACTTTCTGTTTTTAGCTTTTACTTTGAAATCCTAATGGCCAGCAGCTGTTATGGCCTAGGTGCTAGTGAAAGACTCAGTGCATAGTTAGCACAGTGCCAGCCTCCACATGGGATGTAATCAGTTAGGACTCATGTACACTGCAGCTGATAAACTCACATTTAGGAGCTGTTCAGCGTTTTTATCAGCAGCCCCTGAACTCCCCCTAATGTTTTCCTATGTGTCCATGTACATATCTTTGTTGACAGTCGTTTACAAGCATTTGAGCTTACAGTCATTTTTTTGAACGCAGAAAACTTGCGTTCAGCAGTCGATTTTATCAGCGTTTCAAGCGCAAAACACTTGTAAACGTGACTAAATGTGGCAAATCGCGTTTATACGCGTTTGAAAATGTTTTTGAACTCTTCCAGTTCCCGATGCTGTCCAGAGCCTTTTTTCATCATGAAAAATGCATGCAAAGCATTTTCAAGGTACACAGATGGACAAAACACTGAAAACAGGATGTTCCTACCAAGCTGGTCACACATTGTCATGACCAATTCACACCTCAGACCTCTCCCACCCTTGGAAACAAAAGATATGTTAATGACCATTCACACCTCAAATTCCTCATGAAGACCCCCTGTCAGGTCACCTTAACCACTTGCCTACCGGGCACTTATACCCCCTTTTTTACCAGGCCAATTTTCAGCTTTCAGAGCTGTCGCATTTTGATTGACAATTGCGCGGTCATGCAAGATTGTACCCATATGAAATTTTTATAATTTTTTTCTCACAAATAGAGCTTTCTTTTGGTGGTGTTTAATCGCCGCTGGGCACTTTACTTTTTGAGCTATAAACAAAAAAATTGCAAAAAATTTGAAAAAAAAAAGTTTCTTTGTTTCTATTATAAAATTTTTCAAACAGGTAATTTTTCTCCTTCACTGATGTGCGTTGATGAGGCAGCACTGATGGGCACTAATAGGCTGCACTGATAGGCAGCACTAATGAGGTGGCATGGATAGGCGGCACTGATAGGCGGCACTGATAGGCAGCACTAATGAGGTGTCACAGATAGGCGGCACTGACAGGTGGCACTGACTGACAGCACTGACAGGTGGCACTGACTGGCATCACTGCTGGCCATTGACTGGCGCAACTGCTGGGCACTGACTGGTGGCACTGACTGGCAGCACTGCTGGGCTGCACTTATGGGCACTGGTGGGTGGCACTGGTGGGAACAGGTGGGTGGCACTGGTGGGCACAGGTGGGTGGCACTGCTGGGCACAGGTAGGTGGCACTTCTGGGCACAGGTGTGTGGCACTGCTGGGTGGCACAGGTGGGTGCACTGCTGGACACAGGAGGGTGCACTGCTGGGCACAGGTGGGTGGAACTGGTGGGTGGCACTGCTGGGCACGTATCATCAGGGCACTGATCTTCAGTGCCCTGAGGAACGGTGCCGATCCCTGCTCTGACAACTGCCAGTTTTCGGCAGTACTTTCCTCACGCTCTGACAGCGTGAGGAAAGTGCAGCCGAGAACCGGCAATTGCATTTCCCGGTGATCAGCGTGTCATTGGACACGGCTGATCACGTGGTAAAAGACCGCTGTGATTGGCCTTTTACCACATCACGTGATCAGCTGTGTCCGTAGGCACATTATTAGGCACCTGTGTGTATACATATACACGTTCATAGCTCCCAACTACCCCTCATTTGGAGGGAGGATACATCTTTTGGAAATAAATCCCCCTGGTCCTTATTCTAACTCTTTGCCTCTCTTTTTGTTTTTACCTACAATCATGCCTTGACTATTGCAACTCCCTTCTAATAAGTCTATCTCAACACAGGATATGCCCCTTCAGTCTATCATATATTCTGCTGCCAGACTCATCTACCTTACCAATCGCTTGGTGTCCACCATCCTTCCCTGTCAGTGCCTCCATTGGCTTCCACTTACCCAATGAAAAAAAATTCAAGATACCAACAACAACATGTAAAGCCATTTCCAACTCTTCTTCCAGCTACATCACCAATCTTATCTCAGTATATCACTCAAACCATCCTCTCCACTCCTCCCAAGACCTCCTTCTCTCTAGTTCCCTCTTCACCTCGTTCTATGCTCTTGTCCAGGACTGCTTTAGAGCCTCTCCTATCCTCAGGAACTCTCTACCTCAATCTTTCTGGCTGTCTCCTTCTTTGTCCACCTTCAGGTGTTCTTGAAAATGTATAGCTATCCCACCTTCACCTAACCACTGAGCTTTTAATTTTTCCATCTGCCCATCCCTCACTGTCACCTTTTGTACCACTCGCCCCTCCCTATTAGATCGTAAAGTCTCCCGAGCAGGGCTCTCCTAACCCTATTGTATTTAATTGCATTGTAACTCTGCTGTCTCCCTCATATTGTAAAGTGCTGCCCAAACCGTGTCCCATCACAGTAACGAATGGGTACCGGAAAGCTCCAGATGCATGCTTGCGGTTGGGAGCTATCCAACCATGTGACTGCCAATCATAGCGGCCACATGATCGGAATGTCCGCCTCCCAGCATTCATAACCTCATAAAGGGTCAGGAGGCATCGGCGGTAAGGGGTTAATGATAAGAATGGTAAAGGAGTGTGTTTCACCAACCATTTTTTGTATAATAATTCTTCATAGTTTGTCTAACTGGGGTAGTGGAAAGGGTGTGCCCTTTGCCTAATTACTTTGTACTATATTTCAGAAAGTTTGGAGATTTGCACACAATAGTTCAAACATGTTTTTCTTCAAAAGTCTTTTGCAGTTTAACTTGTTTGTTTCTACCAAGTTGCTTTAGCTGAAAGTTAAAAACAGACTTGCATTGCAAGTACCTGCTCTGTACTCTGGAGAAAGAAAGGTACTTACCTGAATTGAGAAAGCGATAAGTGCTCATTGTGGTCAATATGTCATCCAAAGAGCAGGTGGGACAGTAAAGCAAAGCCTGTAGTATTTAGGCTGTGAATATTGGTAATACCTACCCTATCATATGCCATATAGAATTGCCAGGAAAGTCAGGTGGAAAGAGTATCTTGAATATTCTTTGCTCCGGTAAAACAACTTTGTATTCAAGTTTCAGTTTTGTATGTAACTTGTTTAAGTGGCTCTTTAAATTTTTTAGTGCATGTCATGTGTTGTAAGCGGTGTAAACATGAAATGTGAATTTGCCTACCTAATGGCATGTATTTTTACACCTGTGGTAAGCAGATTTTTCATCCCGCAGCCACCAAAGTGTGCACACTGATTCCAGCTGCCCGCAGGAATTTTCCAAATGTTGGCGGTTGCGGGGGTGGCACAGTAAGGTGATTGCTAAGCATGGTGTATACCTCCAGGAATGTTATGCTGCTGTGTTTATGGAAAAATGTGTCATAACGGAGTTAGTCATATATATGAAAGAAAAAAAAATGTCTGCAAGCACGTGATCAATATACAACTGGTGTATAAACAGATTCATGGGTGTGTTTGTGCAATTTTTGTCAAAAGGGACCTGAATTCAAACATTAAAGATTAACTGTCTAACAGAAAACATCTAGAAATGAGCACTACACTAAAAGAGTTTTTTTGTCTTGAAATGCTTTTGAAAAATATTAGTGTACATTCTGTGCCTTAAGGCCTGAAGAACGGTAAGAAAAATGATGAAGAAGGTCTGAGGGATAAAACCTATCAGGAGAGGCTTCGGGAACTTAATATGTACAGCCAGGAGGAAAGAAGGGTAGGGGAAACATGATTGAAACCTTTAAATACATCATGGGGGTGAATAAGGTACAAGAGGGCAGTAGTTTCAATATCAAACCAAAATCAAGAACACAGGGGCCTAAAGAGGAAAGTTCAAAACTAATCTTAACCATTAGCCACCTGGCCTATAGCCGTTTGGTGGTCGCAAAAACTCATTAGCTTTCCGGGGTGTACGCCATTTGGTCGTCCTCCCGCACATGCGCGGTTGCAGAGCTGCGCAGCGACGCGATCTGTCATCGACCGATGACAGATCTGAGTACCGGCCCCTGTTGCCGGTACCATGTGACCTGCTGTGACCAATCACAGCAGGTTACATGACAGTTGTATACAATGGATGGCTTCATTCTTGCCATCCATTGTATACTAGTGTCTAGCTGTGAATGGTCACAGCAGGTCACATGCACATGTCATGTGATTAGCTGTGACCAAATCACAGCTAAGCACAAAAAAAAAAAAAACCCCAGAATGAATCGATGTCATTCAGGTAAATGCAAAGTAATTATTTGCTATAAGCAAATTGTGTAAAAATAATTAAAAAAAAAAAAATATTGATCACTTCTCCAAAGTAGTACAATGGTAACATTGTACTACTTTGGTCATAGTAAAATATGAAAAAAAAAAAAATTAATAAAAAATTAAAAATAATAAAAAAAAATATATTTTTTTTTCATGCTGTCACCAGTCAGTGTCCCTGATCACCGCCATGCCAGTTATATGATGACGCTGTACTGCACTGGTGACAATATGTAAAAAAAAATAGTGAAAATAATTTTTTAAATTTTTTCATTTTCCGAAAAATTATGACAAAAAAAATACAACTTCAAAAAACTCGCCATGCCTCTTATGAAGTACGTCGGACTGTCTACTCTGCAAAAAGGGGTAATTTGGGGGATATCTGTACTGTTCTGACATTCTTGGACCTCAAGAAATTAGATTGGCTGTCAGTACTTCAGGATTGATCAATTTTCAGATCTATACCATAGTTTGTGAACTCTATAACTTTCCTACAAACTAAAAAATACATTCTAATTTGGGTTATTTTCACCAAAGATGTAGTAGAATACATCTTGGCCTAAATTTATGAAGAACAATTATTTATTTGTAAACTTTTATAACAGAAACAAAGAAAAACGTGTTTTTTTTTCAAATTTTTTAGTCTTTTTTTGTTAATTTAGCAAAAAATAAAAACCCCAGCGGTGATTAAATACCACCAAAAGAAAGCTCTAGTTGTGTGAAGAAAATGATAAAATTTTAGTTTGGGTACAATGTTGTATGACCGTGCAATTGTCATTCAAAATGTGAGAGCGCTGAAACCTGAAAACTGGCCTGGGCAGGAAGGTGTAAAATTGCCCGGTATTGAAATGGTTAAAAAGTATTATTTTACTGAAAGGGTAGTTGATGCTTGAAGTAGACTTCCAGTGGTAGTGAGTCGGTCAACAGTAAGTGCTTCAAACATGCTTGGGACAAACAGAGATCTACAGTATACTCATACAACAAAAGTTAACAAAATAACCACGTATAAACAAAAAAAAAAAAAAAAAAAAAGAGTACTTTGTGTCCAGCAGCGATCACCGCAGTTAATTGCTGGCTGTGCAGAGAGCTGTAAATAGGTGCGTTCACCCGCGATCTGTCATTATAGTGAACAGCGCTAGCAGCCACACCTACCTGCTGAGATCTGCAGGAGGAACTGCTGCTACAATTCACACCAGTCCCAATCTCCTTTTTGAATGTTGCCTATGTATGTGCTGTGTGGAGAAGGGAGGGGGTTGTGGGCGGGGCTCTTTGGAGGGGGCGCAATTAAAATCTCAGCTGAGAGCTGCAATAGTAACTGCTTATCAGCTCTCATTTTTGTTAGTGTATATTATGTGCAGCCCAAGAAAAATGTCTCTTCTTCCAGTGTGGTCCAGGGACGTCAAAAGGTTGGCCTGTGTTAAAGGAAAACTAACTACTTACATTAACAGTAGTTATGCTGTTTGGAATTAAAATTAACGGTGAGGTAAACTTCATTGACGGGGGTTAAGCGGTTTCCATAATTTGCAAGTACTCACAAATCTCTATACCTGCTCAAGAGCTCAGTTTAGTTTGATGCTCTAAGGATGTAGGATGTTTCTGTCCACCTTTGATGCATCTAGACTTCATGACAAGGGTTTTGGACCTGGCAGCCCTGTCCTGCAAGGCATGGTTCTTTGTTCTTCACCAGTGTAACATTGTTTTGAGATATTTGGCCCTCTTTTTCTGCCTAGGGCCTTGACATTCTTCAACTTGCACAAGGGTATTGGAGGGAATTTATCAAAACTGGAGCATCTGTGTATGGCATCCAATCGAATTCTATCTTCAACTTGTTCAGTTAATCTTTGCAATGAAACATAGAAGCTAATTGGTTGACACGCACAGCTGCTCCATTTTTTATATATCCCCCTCAATCTGCTTCCATTTCTTTGCCTAGCCCTGAGCCATCTGGAATAGAAATTACCCTTATTATTTATTATTTATTTCAGGTACTTATATAGCGCCATCAATTTACGCAGCTCTTTACATATATATATTTTGTACATTCACATCAGTCCCTAACCCTCAAGGGGCGTACTATCTAAGGTCCCTAACTCACATTCATACATACATATACTAGGGACAATATAGACAGGAGCAAACTAACCTACCAGCATGTCTGTGGGAGTACCCGGAGGAAACCCACGCAGTCACAGAGAGAACATGCAAACTCCAGGCAGGTGGTGCCAGGGTTGGGATTCGAACCAGCGACCCGAGTACTGCCAGGCGGAAGTGCTAACTATTCACTTGCTTTATATGGTTCAGGATCTGTGGCTAGAGTATAACTTTATACTACAGCTTTCCTTCCAAGGACTGGCTGACTGTCCCTGTTCTTCATCCCAAATGGCCTCTGGCAGGACACCCTAACGTCTAGTGCAAACAGTTCCAGATGGGCTCATCAAACCACGTATTGGGTTTATGCCATTAAACATGGGAGACCCTTTATTTCCTGCCGCAACTCACTCTACTACTTCTGTGGCTTTCTGACACTGGTCTTCCATTTCTCAGGTCTGCAGCCACCTCTTGGTCATCCATTCACACCATACTGAGTTTTAACAGCTGATTGTAGCTTCATCAGCTAATCCTATCTTTGGACATATGGTCCCACAGGTGACTCTGTGATCATTTATCATCTCCTCTGGGCTGCAAATCATGCTTCCTTTCCCTATCCTTGCATGCTCCTCATTATGGGACTCATTTTGGATGTCCTGCACATGAAGAACTACTGTCCTGTGTCTTCTAACAAATTAAGTTTTTATAAGCACTGTAATTTTTTTTTCTCTGAGTTTCATTGTAGAACGTAGTTCTTTCCCCTCTTTCGGGGCTCCTTTTTGCTTGCCCTGTTCCAGTGGATTTATTGTAAAAGGATAGTTTTACATCTCTCAGTTGTTTTTACTGCTGCTACAACTGAGCTCTTGAGCAAGTATGAGGGTATAACCACTAGAGGAAGCAGAAACTTTTTGATTTGTATAGTGTCCAAACCTCCTGTAGTCGGCAATTTATCCCCATGTAAAGCAAACTGTAGTGCAGGAGTGTCCAACATTTTGATCTTTCTGGGCCACATTGGAAGAAGAGGATTTGTCTTGGCCGCATGTAAAATGCACTAACAATAAGGATAGCTGATGAGCAGAAAAAGGCAGACCACAAGATAACGATCACAGATATAGATAATGTACCTATCTGAGTAATAAAACTTTTTTTGTAATTTTTTTATTATAAAAGATGGCAACACAACACTTGAAATAAATATATTTTGGTTCTAATTTTGGCATTCATGTGCTTCATCCTTGAAAATAGTTGCTTACAAATAGAGGAGCTGCCGAAAACTGATGACATGAATAAGGCGTTAAAAGTGGGAGATTTTTCTCTGGGAAGATAAAACTTATAAAAGTCCAGTAAAGAGACATTATCAAATTTTTCTAGGGTGAATGTATTAATAGTAATAATAATAATAATTACAAATTCACCAATTTTATTACAAATAAAAAACTCTAAAAAAAAAACCCTAAAAATATCACATTTACATAAGTCTTCAGATCCTTTGCGGCAGCACTTGAAATTTAGCTCAGGTGCTTCCCATTTCTCTTGATCTTTGCTGAGATGTTTCTATACCTTGATTGGAGTCCACCTGTGGTAAAATAAATTGATTGGACATGATTTGGAAAGACACACACCTCTATAAAAGGCCTCACAGCTGACAAAGCATGCTGTGTCAAAAAAAAAGCCATGAGGTCAAAGGAACTGCCTGCAAAGCTCAGAGATGAGACTATTACAAGGCGCAGATTTGGGGAAGGCATAAAACAAATTCTGCTGCACTGAAGGTTCCCAAGATCACAGTGGCCTCCATAATTCGCAAATGAAAGAAATTTGGCACAACCAGAACTCTTCCAAGAGCTGGTTGCCCAGCCTAACTAAGCAATCAGGGGAGAAAGGCTTTAGTAAGAGAGGTGACCAAGAAAACGATGGTCACTCTGACTGAGCTCCAGAGATCCTGTGTGGAGATGGGACAAAGGACAACCATCACTGCATCCATCCACTGACCTGGGCTTAATGGCATAGTGGCTAGACGGAAGCCTCTCCTCAGTGCAAAGCACATTAAAGCTTTTTTGCAAACACCAAGTGGCTTGGCTTCCGTCTTGCCACTCTGGAACAAAGCCCAGATCGGTGGAGGGCTGCAGTGATGGTTGTCCTTCTAGAACTTTGTCCCATCTCCAGACAGGATCTCTGGAGCTCAGTTAGAGTGACCATTGGGTTCTTGGTCACCTCTCTTACTAAGGCCCTTCTCTGACTGCTCAGTTTGGCCTGGTGACCAGCCAGAGTCCTGGTTGTGCCAAAGTTCTTCCATTTGAGAATTGTAGATGCCACTGTGCTCTTGGGAACCTTCATTGCAGCAGATTGTTTTTTTTGTAGCCTTCTCCAGATCTGTGCCTTGCAATAATCCTGTCTCTGAGCTCTGCAAGCTGTTCCTTAGACCTCATGGCTTTTGTTCTGAAACAGTATGCATTGTCAGCTCTGACCCCTTTTATAGAGAGGTGTGTAGCTTTCCAGATCATGTCTAGTCAATTTAATTTACCACAAGTGGACTCCAATCAAGGTGTAGAAACATCTCAGCAACGATTAGAAAATGGGAGGCACCTGAGCTAAATTTCAAGTGTTGCAAAGGGTCTGAATACTTATGCCAATGGGGTATTTTAGTTCTTTATTTTCAATAAATTCACAGACCTTTCTAAAATTCTGTGTAGTATCAGGCTGCAATATAGCACAATTGAAAAATGTGAAGAGGGACTGAATAATTTCTTAATGTACTGTAAGTAAGTTGATGATTTTGTGTTGTTCTCATTCATAGCTGTCTTGAACTGCAGGCTGGAAACCCCTGCTGTAGTGTCTGCTTTGCTGTGTCTTCCAACAAATCTTGAGATTTTACGATGAGCACAAAAAATCCTTGTTGATAAGAGAATAGTTAGTATATTTTCTCAGGGCAGTATTGGGCTACTTTTAGGACCTATGTCTATAAAGCGTATGAAAGTCAGGCCTTCGGACTTCAGAAAAGTTATAAAGACTCAAAAAAACAAAAACAATAAAAAGCCAGAGAACTACTTATCTGAAGGCAGATAAAAAAAAAAAAGCTATCTGACATTTTGTCCAAGTTACAGCAGATCTCTGTTTTATTAGGCGCCCCTCCCCTCCTTCTTGAACCAAACAGACTAGAGCAAGAGGTCACTTCAGATTTATAGGCCACATAATAATTGGTTAAACTTGTAGCTCTGCTTTTAATATTCCTCCTCGTTTAGTGATCTTAAACAGTTCAGGGTTACAAAAACTTGGACCCGCTCTGGAGACCACATAAACTGCTACATTTTGCTTTCCTGTGTATTTATTTTAAATACAACAGCACAGACATAGCATCAATTGGGGTCTGCGGTGGGATTTTGTATTGGTTAAAATGATAGTTCCACTGTTTAATTTAATTATTTTGCATCTAAAACAGAACACAAATTCGTTCTCAAGAAAATGACATTTTTTTTTGAAAGGACTCAGTGAACACATTTACTGAGTGTAAAGCACAAAGTTCAGTAGTTCATAGCAACCATTCAGACCTCACTTAACAGAAAATTGACCAGTACAAGTGATTCCAATTGGCTGCAATGCACTTTGCTCTATAAGCAATGTTATTTAATAAGTCCTCATGCTTCTGACAGGCACACTAACTACTTGCCAACTGCAGATAGCCGAATGACGGCTACACTGCGGCCGGCCAGTTCTGGGAGGGCGTCATATGACGTCCTCCCAGAACGCGCTCTCCTGCGCGCCCCCCGGCGATCTCTGTGATCGCTGTGTCCTACGGGCACAGCTGATCACGTGATGTGGTAAAAGGCCAATCACAGCGGCCTTTTACCACATGATCAGCCGTGTCCAATGACACGCTGATCACCAGGAAATGCAATTGCCGGTTCTTGGCTGCACTTTTCTCACACTGTCAGAGCGTGAGGAAAGTACTGCCAAGAACCGGCAGTTGTCAGAGCAGGGATCGGCACCGATCATCAGGGCACTGATGGTCGGTGCCCAGCAGTGCCACCCACCAGTTCCGCCCACCTGTGCCCAGCAGTGCGCCCACCTGTGCCCAGCAGTGCACCCTCCAGTGCCACCTACCTGTGCCCAGAAGTGCCACCTACCTGTGCCCAGCAGTGCCACCCACCTGTGCCCACCAGTGCCACCCACCAATGTCCATCAGTGCAGCCAGTCAGTGCCACCAGTCAGTGCCCAGCGGTTGTGCCAGTCAGTGCCCAGCAGTTGCACCAGTCAATGCCTAGCAGTGCCACCAGTCAGTGCCCAGCAGTGATGATGCCTATCAGTGCCGCCTATCTGTGACACCTCATTAGTGCTGCCTATCAGTGCCGCCTATTAGTGCCCATCAGTGCTGCCTATCAGTGCCCATCAGTGCCGCCTATTAGTGCTTATCAGTGCTGCCTCATCAACGCACATCTGTGAGAGGGAAAATTCCTGTTTGAAAAATTTTATAATAGAAACAAAGAAACTTTTTTTTTTTCAAATTTTTTGTATTTTTTTTGTTTATAGCGCTAAAAGTAAAGTGCCCAGCGGCGATTAAATACCACTAAAACAAAGCTCTATTTGTGAGGAAAAAAATGATAAAAATTTCATATGGGTACAACCTTGCATGACTGCACAATTGTCAAAGTGCGACAGTGCAGAAAGCTGAAATTGGCCTGGTAAAGAAGGGGGTATAAGTGCCTGGTAGGCAAGTGGTTAAAAAAAAAATCTGCTCAGAGGCCTGAACCAAAAAAAAAGGAAAATTTAATATTTACCTTTTCCAAAATTAGTTTTTATAGCACAGTACTTTACAAAATAAAGGGGTACAGTTACAATACAATTCAATACAAGGAGGTCCCTGCTCATAAGCGCTTATAATTCAAGGTCCTTATCTCACACACATACTATTGACAGTTTAGACAGGAGAACATGCAAACTCCAGGTAGTGTTCTGGTTGGGATTTTAGTGTTACAAGGCAGAAGTGCTAAGTCACTGTTAAAGTAGAATTCCAATCTAGCACTAACTAGTCAAAGGGCCAGTTCACATCAGGAATCGCACAGGAACAGACTGCATTGCTGTGTGAGTCACATTTATTTTTATTTATTTTTTTAAAATTTATTACAGGTGTATAGCACTGTCAATTTACACAGCACTTTACATACAGTGCATCCAGAAAGTATGCACAAAGCTTAACTTTTGCCACATTTTGTTATGTTACAGCCTTATTCCAAAATGGATTAAATTAATTTTTTTCATTTCTACAAACAATACCCCATAATGACAATGTGAAAGAAGTTTGTTTTGAAATCTTTGCAACTTATTAAAAATAAAAAATACCACATGTACATAAGTATTCACAGCCTTTGCCATGACACTCAAAATTGAGCTCTAGTGCATCCTGTTCCCACTGATCATCCTTGAGATGTTTCCACAACTTGATTGGAGTCCACCTGCGGGAAATGCAGTTGATTGGACATGATTAGGAAAGGCATAAACCTGTCTATATAAGGTCCCACAGTTAACAGTGCATATCAGATCACAAACCAAGCCATGAAGTCCAAGGAATTGTCTGTAGACCTCCGAGACAGGATTGTATCAAGGTACAGATCTGGGGAAGGGAACACAAAAATTTCCTCAGCATTGAAGGTCCCAATGAGCACAGTGGTCTCCATCATCCATAAATGGAAGAAGTTTGGAACCACCAGGAATCTTCTTAGAGCGGGCTGCCCAGCCAAATTGAGTGATCAAGGGAGAAGGGCCTTAGCCATGGAGGTAACCAAGAACCCGATGGTCACTCTGAAAGAGCTCCAGCGTTTCTCTGTGGAGAGAGGAGAACCTTCTAGAAGAACAACATCTCTGCAGCACTCCACCAATTAGGCCTGTATGGTAGAGTGGCCAGACGGAAGCCACTCCTCAGTAAAAGGCAAATGGCAGCCCACCTGGAGTTTGCCAAAAGGCACCTGAGGTACTCTCAGACCACGAGAAACAAACCTCTCTGGTCTGATGAAACAAAGACTGAACTCTTTGGCCTGAATGCCAAGCGTCCTGTCTGGAGGAAACCAGGCACCGCTCACCACCTGACCAATACATCCCTACAGTGAAGCATGGTGGCGGCAGCATCATGTTGTGGGGATGTTTTTCAGCGGCAGGAACTGAGAGACTAGTCAGGATCGAACGAAAGATTAATGCAGCAATGTGCAGAGACATCCTTGATGAAAACCTGTTCCAGAGTGCTCTGGACCTTAGACGGGCAACGGTTCATCTTTCAACAGGACAACGACCCTAAGCACACAGCCCACATAAAAAAGGTGTGGCTACAGGCCAACTCTGTGAATGTCCTGGAGTGGCCCAGCCAGAGCCAAGACATGAACCCGATTGAGCACCGATTCTCCCCATCCAACCTGATGGAGTTTGAGAGGTACTGCAGAATGGGAGAAATGGGAGAAATTGCCCAAAAATAGGTGTGCCAAGCTTGCAGCATCATACTCAAAATGACTTGAGGCTGTAATTGGTGCTAAAGGTGCTTCAACAAAGGCTGTGAATACTTATGTACATGTGTTTTTTTTTTTCGTTTTTTATTTTTAATAAATTGCAAAGATTTCAAAACAAACTTCTTTCACGTTGTCATTATGGGCTATTGTTTGTAGAATGTTGAGGAAAAAATGAATTAGATCCATTTTCGAATAAGGCTGTAATATAACAAAATGTGGCAAAAGTTAAGTGTTGTGAATACTTTCTGGATGCACTGTATATATTGTACATTCACATCAGTCCTTAACCCTCAAGGGGTGTACAATCTAAGGTCCCTAGCTCCCATTCATACATACACATACTAGGGACAATTTAGACAGAAGCCAAATAACCTGGGCAGCACAGTGGCTAAATGGTTAGCACTTCCGCCTGGCAGTACTAGGGTCGTTGGGTTGAATCCCAGCCATGGCACCTCCTGCCTGGAGTTTGCATGTTCTCCCTGTGCCTGCGTGGGTTTCCTCCGGGTACTCCAGTTTCCTCCCACCCTCCAAAGACATGCTGGTAGGTTAATTGGATCCTGTCTAAATTGGCCCTTGTATATGAATGTGAGTTAGGGACCTTAGATTGTACACCCCTTGAGGGTTTTGGACTGATGTGAATGTACAATATATATGTAAACCACTGCGTAAATTGACTGCGTTATATAAGTACCTGAAATAAAAAAATAAAATAAACCTACCAGCATGTCTTTGGAGTGTGGGAGGTAACCGGACTACCTGGAGGAAACCCACACAGGCACAGAGAGAACATGCAAACTCCAGGCAGGTGGTGCCGTGGTTGGGATTCAAACCAACGACCCTAGTACTGCCAGGCGGATGTGCTAACCATTTATCCACTGTGCTGCCCATTGATTTTGGTGTGGTGTGATTTCAGACTATTCATTTTGCAATACTTTTGGAAACTAATTGCATGATTCTTCTGTACCATGTGATCCGATGCAGGCAAGCGCCCCATGTTTGGGGTGTTATTAATTTAATATTGGCACCCGCTGCAGATCGCAACTGCAGTGCGTTTTAAATGCGGTGCAAAAAACATGCACGGAACATGAGTTTCCTGCATCAGGTTGGAACTAGCTCTTCAAGATGTTCCCTCTCCACTCTTGCTACCTATGCTGCCTAACCTTTGTTAAGAAGTCTCATTTACTTACCTAGTTTTAGTCCGGTCATGTGATCAACAGCTCTGGCTCCCCCGTGTCAGTCACTGGTGGCTGCAGGGTTGATGAGGGAGTACCAACAATGGCTGGGACATAGGAGCCTATGGATGATGTCACCACTCCCAGGATTCACAGCTGTTTTCGCTCCCTCCTCTCCCTTGCTGCCTCCCGTGACTAAAAGAGGGGATCACATGACTGGACCATAGTGGACTGAAAATAGGTAAGTATACAGATTTTTTTACATAGGTTAGGCAAGATAGGTAGCAGAAGGGGGAGAGAATGTTTTTAAGACTAGTTAGTGTTAGCCTGGAATTCTGCTTTAAGCTGTCAATAGTCTAGTAGAATTTTGTTTTACATTTTTGTTAAGGACGTTCATTTGATTTTCTATAGTGGAATCAAATCAACATTTGTTTTCAACTGCAGTGAAAACAGCATTCCAAGGGGTAGGGTGGAAAACCTTTCTCGAACAAATAATTTCGAACAGCGTATGTAGTTCTCATTGGGGAAAATCTGCTCGTTTGAAATTCGAATGTTAAAATCAAACGCAATTTTGTAGTTCTTTTGAACATTCTTCAAGTCATTGAATGCACAGAGAATTTTCGTACGAATGTTCGAATATCTACTCGAGTATAACCAACTTAATTTTGGTCATGCATGGACTGATATACAATTAGTCATGGGTTTGTCCATTTCAGTGGTCTTTTATTTGCTTACATTTGATTGGATATCCTGCCTGGACCTTTTGTTTCATTTTGATGACAATCACTGATAATTGAACTGCCTGTTTAAAGCAGTTGATTTATAAAAAAAATTACATTATTTTGATAAAATGATTGTTATATTTAAAAAGATACACTTAACGGCCACTTTATTAGGTACACCTGTTCAATTGGTTGGTAACACAAATTTCTATTCAACCAATCACATGGCAGCAACTCAGTGCATTTAGGCATATAGACGTGGTGAAGACGACTTGCTGAATTTCAAACCGAGCATCAGAATGGGGAAGAAAGGGGATTTAAGTGACTTTGTATGTGACGTGGTTGTTGGTGCCAGATGGGCTGGTTTTAGTATTTCAAAAACTGCTGATCTACTGGGATTTTCACACACAAACATCTCTAGGGTTTACAGAGAATGGTCCGAAAAAGCGAAAATATCCAGTGAGCAGCAGATGTGCGGACAAAAATTCTTTGTTGATGTTAGAGGAGAATGGCCAGTCTGGTTTGAGATGATAGGCAACAGTGGTCAGAATTTGGCATTAACAACATGAAAGCATGGATCCATCCTTGTATCAATGGTTCAGGCTGGTGGTGGTGTAATGGTGTGCAGGGATATTTCCTTGGCACTAGCAAGGTGTACCTAATAAAGTGGCCGGTGAGTGTATATTGTTATATGTATAACCAATGTTAGAATCTATAGTATCCATGTTCTTTGTGTGCTCTTGAAGCTTAGAGGCCTGTATTTGATCAAGTTTTCTCAAGGGCTTAATCAAAAGTTAGGCGCAGGGTCTCAAGAGCTTGAAGTGGTAAGGAAAGACAATGTGATGGCAGAGTTAGAGGAGTGCCTAAGGTTTGACAGATGATTATTTTGTGGTGGATGCTGTATTTTGCATAGAGCCAGCTGTCTCTGAGTAAAGACTGGTGTTGATTGAAAGCAGTGGAATTTTTCCTCCTCTCTTGTGAATTGCTTATCTGCTGCTGAAATGTGCCAGAAACTGAGGATCTGGCCGTCCCACTGGCCGTGACACTGCGGTTTGATCCCATAAACCCAGTGAAGGTTAAATTGCACAAATCGTAATGACTAAAACGTGTGAAATTATATGTCCTCCCGAAATGTGGAGCTCAGTACCTCTCTGTACTTACTGAATAAAGCAAACAAACCTTCATTTCTCTGGGGTTTTATATCATGCAAAGAAAAGTACATACGTTACTTGAATAACAGGAGTGTAATGTTATGTGTTCATGCTTCTGTCTGTAAAATAACCAAAAATTCAGAGTTCCCGCTTGTAATAATCTGTTACAGTGGTAGGTCTCTTTTCCAAGACAAATGTTATTTCCCTGTAGGCCACTATTCACTCCATTGTCGGTCAAGGAAATTGTGCATTGGGCAGTGACATGAACTCAACTTGAGAGGGAATTTTTCTTTAATATCTAAAATATGCATTTACACTTTCCTTATAGAACTAAAGTTGCAGTTACACTTTACATAAAAAGTCCTTTTGAAGGGCCATTCCAGTTATAAGTTGGTTATGGTGGGCAGAGTCATCCAGTGGTTTCTTTTCAGGCGGCCTAAATCAAATAATCTTTACTTACTCCAGAAGGATACAGTTACAGCAGATAGTGGGCAGTCTTTAGGAATCCCATGTTGAAACTGGCAATAGATGAATCAAATCTCTGCTGGTTCAGCAGGAACTGGCCGAGATTCAATCTATTTATGAGCAGGCTGATTGTACTGAAGTTTATCTATCGATCAACGTCGGTACAACCAGCCTGTCAGATTTTTAATGTGATCACTGCCGGCATCTGTAGTTTCCAGCAGTGATCATAGTGTTCTGCCGGTGGGGAGGGATTGCCTCATTAACACAGATTGTGTTGATAGGGTAATCAAGCAATTTTCTTTCCTTTTACCCTCAGTGGAAGCAAAGACAATTGCATAATATGTGAGCTGCTTTGAAGCAGAAGTGAGATTCCCTTCCCAAAACAACATGGTTCCATGGAAGTCTAGCAGGGCTTCGTTATCCTCCTCCACAGGCACAACCTGTTTGTTTATCCAGTCAGAGTGTGCAAGTGTATAGAAAGATCTTTCATATAAAAGATTTGTCAGTTGGAGTGTGTCTGCTCCATCCGGTGCCATCTGTTGTTTGTAGGTTTGATTGTGGCTGCTCCATCCGGTGCTATCCATTTTCTGTAGGTTGGATTGTGGCTTCTCCATCCCATGCCATCCGTTTTCTGTAGCTTGGATTGTGGTTCTCCATCCAGTGCCATCTGTTTTCTGCAGGTTGGATTGTGGTTTCTCCATCCAATGCCATCTGTTTTCTGTAGGTTGGATAGTGCCTGCTCCATCCAGTGCCTTCCGTTTTTTGCAGGTTGGATTGTGGCTTCTCCATCCAATGCCAACTGTTTTCTGTAGGTTGGATAGTGCCTGCTCCATCCAGTGCCTTCTGTTTTCTGCAGGTTGGATTGTGGCTTCTCCATCCAGCGCCATCTGTTTTCTGTAGGTTGGATAGTGCCTGCTCCATCCAGTGCCTTCCGTTTTTTGCAGGTTGGATTGTGACTTCTCCATCCAATGCCATCTGTTTTCTGTAGGTTGAATAGTGCCTGCTCCATCTAGTGCCTTCTGTTTTCTGCAGGTTGGATTGTGACTTCTCCATCCAATGCCATCTGTTTTCTGTAGGTTGGATAGTGCCTGCTCCATCCAGTGCCTTCCGTTTTTTGCAGGTTGGATTGTGGCTTCTCCATCCAATGCCATCCGTTTTATGTAGGTTGGATAGTGCCTGCTCCATCCAGTGCCTTCTGTTTTCTGCAGGTTGGATTGTGGCTTCTCCATCCAGCGCCATCTGTTTTCTGTAGGTTGGATAGTGCCTGCTCCATCCAGTGCCTTCTGTTTTCTGTAGGTTGGATAGTGCCTGCTCCATCCAGTGCCTTCTGTTTTCTGTAGGTTGGATAGTGCCTGCTCCATCCAGTGCCTTCTGTTTTCTGTAGGTTGGATAGTGCCTGCTCCATCCAGTGCCTTCTGTTTTCTGTAGGTTGAATAGTGCCTGCTCCATCTAGTGCCTTCTGTTTTCTGCAGGTTGGATTGTGGCTTCTCCATCCAGTGCCTTCTGTTTTCTGTAGGTTGGATAGTGCCTGCTCCATCCAGTGCCTTCCGTTTTTTGCAGGTTGGATTGTGGCTTCTCCATCCAATGCCATCCGTTTTATGTAGGTTGGATAGTGCCTGCTCCATCCAGTGCCTTCTGTTTTCTGCAGGTTGGATTGTGGCTTCTCCATCCAGCGCCATCTGTTTTCTGTAGGTTGGATAGTGCCTGCTCCATCCAGTGCCTTCTGTTTTCTGTAGATTGGATAGTGCCTGCTCCATCCAGTGCCTTCTGTTTTTTGTAGGTTGGATAGTGCCTGCTCCATCCAGTGCCTTCCGTTTTTTGCAGGTTGGATTGTGACTTCTCCATCCAATGCCATCTGTTTTCTGTAGGTTGAATAGTGCCTGCTCCATCTAGTGCCTTCTGTTTTCTGCAGGTTGGATTGTGGCTTCTCCATCCAGTGCCATCTGTTTTCTGTAGGTTGGATAGTGCCTGCTCCATCCAGTGCCTTCTGTTTTCTGCAGGTTGGATTGTGGCTTCTCCATCCAATGACATCCGTTTTATGTAGGTTGGATAGTGCCTGCTCCATCCAGTGCCATTCATTGTCTGTAGGTAGCTTTAAGCTAACCATACTTGTGACAGTTTTCACTCAGTTTCAATCGCTTTCAAGCCACTGGTAGTCACAAATACGATTCACAGTAATCAGCTGAAATTAAGGACAACCCATGAGTTCAATTTTCCACCAGAAATTTGTTATTTGTAAAGTGTAAACTGGACAGATCAAATTGCAACCCAATTCCAAAAAACGATAAGACACTGTGTAACATTTATATAATTTTGACATTGATGGCAGCAGCACATCTCAAAAACGTTGACACAGGGCAACATATAACTGTCTGTGGTACTACCAAGGAAGCAATTTTGTTCAGTGGCAACAGGTCAGTAATATGATTGGGTATTGAAAGGGCATTTTAGAGACTCAGAGTGACTTTTCAGAGCTGTTTGACAGGTGGTGAGCTGATATGTTGCCCCCCCCCCCACTACTGCCTGTTTTAACCCTTAAAATGCCAACCCACCACACTGCAACCACGTGTATTGCACATTTTTGCATGGCAGTTACGGTGCAGACCTATTAACTTGAATGAATTGCATTTGACAAAGTTACTTCCGTCTCAGTGCGACATGCCATTTAAATTTTTCTGCAGACAAAAAAAAGCATTGCAGTTGTGGCATGCGTACAGCCCTGAGTGGCTGCTTGCCCTTGTTTAGGCAGGCAGTAGTGAGGTTGTAAAACTGCAACTCAACCACCTGCTTTTAGTGACCCTGGCTACACGCCTGATCAAGCCCTAAGTTGTCTGAAAAAATTTAAAGAGGTTGTAAACCTCTGAAATGAAACACAGGAAGGCATATACCTCTATAGTGTGTACTTGTCTCAATCCAAAGTACCTAGTGTGGTTTCCACATGAGTCACTTGTGATAGTCTATGCTGACACCACATAATCCCAAGGGATGGCCCTGCTTTCCCCTCCAGTATACAGATGGTGAATAACAGCCTTAGCTGTGCATGATTCCCTATGATACTGTGTGGATAGGGGGTCTCATTCCCTGCACTCAGGTCTCAGATTACACTCAGTTCCCTGCTCTGTGCTGTGCAGCGTGTGACATCAGATCCCACCCCCTGCCTTCTGGACCTCAGAAATGCTTTGCTTTAAGAGGCTGTAGATGAGAGAGAACTGCTGGTAAACAGGTACAACTTATGTGCAACGATTTGTTTCATCTCTGTTTATCACCAGAGGCTAGTCACTTCATTGGGGTATACAGTATATAGGGGTTTACAACCACTTTAACATAATTAGAGGTTACTGATAATAAATGTTAACTTTTTAAATGGTACTTGATGAAAGGTGACCTGCAGCAGAGGGAGAACAAGGTACACATTGCATATTGCCACTTAGGATAGAGTTGTTCTTTAAATGGCTAATGTTCATGTTTGCCCAGAGTGTAGCTTTAAACTAGCGCATACATAGAGATGACATTTGGCATGGTTGCAGTGGTCATGTTTTTGAACCATGCTCTCCAAGAGAGAGAGGTTTTTCATTACCTGCCATGTACATTTCCTTACTAAGTGGATTTGGCGAAGAGCTCCACGACAAGTTTTGTCTTCTTTGAAAGGTAGTGAGTGTACTATTAAAAGAAACAGATTACACATGGCTGTTTTCTACATTATGCACAGACTTGGCTGCCCACGTGTCCTGCCTAATAGCATTTTCTATTGAATGACTAACTAAATGTGTCCAGTAACTCACATGTTTGTTCTTTACTGGAAACTCTCCTGTTAATGTGATCTGCTGCTAGCTTGTGTTTTAACACAGTTTTATTGATCAGAGAGGAGCCTGTCAAGAAGAATTATTCTTTCTGTGCAAGCTGCTTTAAAGGATGCCGACCGTACCCAAAAAATTGCTTTTGTTATTACCCGGGGGTGCTGTCTAACAGGCTTGGGGTCAGTATACTCAGTGATGGAGAGAATCAAAAATTAATACCTGCTTAGTTATCCTTACCTTGTGTTATATAATGTTGTCATGATCCCTTGCAGCCATATTAAGCATGGCTTTCTCTTTTGTGCAAATTTAGGCAGGACTGTGTTCCTACTTTCCCATTTGACAGAAGTCAATTGTTGGGTTGACTTCTGTCAAGTGGAAACAGACATAGATGGATCAAAATTAATCTGGGCCCTTCTGAACTGGCTGAATTTCTGATCCATGTATGGCCATCTTTAGTTAGTAGTGTTTCATATGGTGACTCTCATAGGCTTAGTTTGGACTTGTGTTTGGGTGGTGGTAAAAACTTACAGCTGAGACACATTTCACCCCCCCCCTCCCCACCAACAGGTCCCCCTTAAACTGCAAAGTGCAATGCTTTGCATGCAGTTCAGTGGAGCCCATTCTGCAACTTCCCTGCAATACACCCGGTAGCAGGTCAGTGGTGTGGGTTTTTAGGGGTAAAACAAGTAGGGAGGAGGTAACATAGGGAGGATCGCTCTTTAGAGGGCAACAGAAGTATAAATGAGCCCTTACTAAAATGGATCCCCTCACCCCCCAATAAACTCCGAGACGCCAAACATTTTCCAGTTTTCTTGGCAGCAATTTGTGCCTAGTTGACCAATCGTCAGGCCTACACACTGGCACATAGGGGTGACTGCCATGTGCACAAATCTATTTGAGTTTGCAATTTGCTCCACAAGCCAAAACCTACACAAGGACTTCAGATCATCTAATACAAGATGGGGAGCAGAGGGAAGACAAATACTGCTTAGTAATGGTCTCTCCTAAAATAGTGTAACATAAAAACCACTACAAAATGTTTCACAACATGGCTATCAGGGATGCTCTTCTTTTGGAGTTAGGGTGGTCTTTCATTTTTTTATTTTCTAGTTGTTCTATATAAGGTTTATTATTCAAGTGTTAATACATGGTCATGGAGTTGACTAGGTCTTTAGGTTACAAATATTGTTACAAAGAATAAACAATGAAATGGTAGGTGGTACAATAAAATTATAACTTATAACCTATTATGTGTTGCTATAACATTCAAATGCATAAAAGTAGAACACAAGATAATAGATGCTAGCCAGGGGCAAGGGTAGGCATAGGTCAGTTAGAAAGCATTAATTGTCCAATGTTGGGTAAACACTATCAGCCTATTTTCTTTCAGCCCAGCGGGCTGAATGAAAATAAACTGAAAAGCTTGGGAGAAGCTTGCTGTACTAGTTATCTGTTGTTAGTACAATGATCTCCCTGGCTGCCAGCACTGATCGGATGCTAGTTTTCCAGCATGCCTGTTCGACTGAAGTCAGGCAGGTAGGTGTACACACGGGTTGAATGTCGCCAGGTTTCTATTGAACCGGCCGATATTTGTCCCATGTGTATGCGTGTATATGATGAAGTTAGAATTTTGGTCTGCAAGCTCAGTTTTCTATATTGTGCATAAATGGGGCAAAAGCCATTATCGCCAAGCTTGCTCCAAAAGTAAGTAATATTAATGGCAAAGATTTGCTCATAACCATATTGTAGATTAACATCTCTTAAAGACTTATACAAGTCGCAGTGAAAATCCAGTTGCGTGATATGTTAGATTTAGCCACAGGTAGAATCTGTAGGATTACCATTCTGGATCGAACAGGTATGCCATCTACATTATATGGCGAAAGTATAATGGGGAAAATAATTATTTTGTAAGTTTGCCCACTTTCACAGAAATGGTGTATAATTTTTATCATTTTTATATTTAAATGACAGAGACTGAGTATCAACCAAAAATCCAGAAAAAACACATGATACAAATGTTATAAATTGAGTTGCAGTTGAGTGAGTAAAATAAGTATTTGATCCCCAAGCAAAACTGACTTAATTGGTAGAGAAACCCTTGTTGGCATGCACCAGAGGTAAGACGTTTTTTTGTAGTTGTTTACCAGGTTTGCACAGATCTCAGGAGGGATTTTGGTCCACTCTCTTTTGGTCTTCTCTAAATCCTTAAGGTTTCTGGGCTGTCACTTGGCAAATTGACTTTTCAGCTCCCTCCATAAATTTTCTATAGGATTGAGGTCTGGACCTTAATGTGCTTCTTCTTGACCCACTCCTTTGTTGCCTTGGCGGTATGTTTTGGCCATTGAAATGCTGGAAGTCCCATTCACAAGCTATCTTCAGTGTTCTGGCTGAGAGAAGAAGGTTCTGATCCAAGATTTTATAAAACATGGCACCATCCATTGGCCCCTGAATGCAGCAAAGTAAGCCTGGTACCTTTAGCAGAGAAACAGCCCCAAAGCATAATGTTTCCACCTCCGTGCTTGCCTGAAGGGATGCTGTTCTTAGGGTCATAGTTAGCATTTTTCTTCCTCTAAATACAGCAAATCCAGTTAATGCCAAAGAACTCAATTGTGGTCTCATCTAACCACAGCACTTTCTCCCAATTCTTCTCTGAATCATTTAGATGTTCATTGGCAAATTTCAGAAGGGCCTGTACATGGGCCTTCTTGAGGAGGGCAAATGTGCGGGCGCTGCAGGATTTTTAGTCCATGGCGGTGTATTGTGTTACTAATGGTTTGTTTGGTGACTGTGGTCCCAACTGCCTTGAGATCATTCACAAACTCCTCCTGTGTAGTTCTGGGCTGATTCCTCATTTTTCTCATGATTATCCTTACCCCATGAGATGAAATCTTGCATGGAGCTCCAGACCAAGGGCAATTGATGGTTATTTTGTATTTCCTCCATTTGCGAATAATCACTCCAACAGTTGTCCCCTTCTCACCAAGTTTCTTGCTAATGGTCTTGTAGCCCATTCCAGCCTTGTGCAGGTCTACAATCATGTCTCTGACAAACTTTAACAGCTTTTTGCCCATGGTGGTGAGGTTTGAATGGAAGAAAGATTCTGTGGACAGGTGTCTTTTGTACACATAACGAGTTGTCATTAGAAGCACCTTCTTAAATTGACAGGACTAATCTGTGTACCACATGAGCACATAGCCAGTCTGTGGGAGCCAGAATTATTGTTGGTTAGTAGGGGATGAAATACTTATTTTACTCACTGAACTGCAACTTATGCTCATGTGCCCATTGTAGGCGCTTTTGGTTTTGGACACTGGCCAACATGGGCACCCTGACTGGTCTTTGGCTATGCAGCCCCATACTCAACAAATCTCGATGCAATGTATGTTCTGACACCTTTCTAACGGAACCAGCATTAACTTATTCATCAATTTTAGCTACAGTATCCCTTTTATTGGATCTGATTACACGGGCCAACCTTCGCTCCCCACATGCATCAATGAGCCTGGGCTGCCCATGATCCTGTTGACGGTTCACGTGTTTTCCTTCCTTGGACCACTTTTGGTAGATCTTGACTGCAGACCAGGAAAATCCCTCAAGAGAGGCAGTTTTGTAGTTGCTCTTTCCCAGTTGTTTAGCCATTACAATTTGGCCATTGTCAAAGTTTGCCAAATCCTTTATGCTTGCCCATTTTTTTCTGCTTTCAACACATCAGCTCCAAGAACAACATGTTAATTTGTTGCCTAATATATCCCACCCACTTACAGGTGCCACTGTCACCAGATAATGAATGTTATTCACCCTACCTGTCAGTGGTCATAATGTTATATAAATTCAGTTATGTGAATGTTTATGTTTGAATTTACTGAAAACATACAGGATTAAAAAAAAAGGCGAGACCTTCGTGGCAGGCCTTCTTATCAGGGTGTTGGTGTGGTTTTATGTTTTTAGGGGTGGTGAGTGTGGAAAACCCCTTAGTTACGGTTACTGAAGCTATCTGCTGCCCTTGCAAGTTGAATAGCTAACAGCCATGGCTTATCAGGCAGTAAAAGGAGCCCTGACTTTCACAGCTGAAGCCTGGCTCTGGATAGTGTGTCATAACATGCTTATTTTCCACACCATTGCACACCATTGCACTCACTTTATGAAAGAATTTGAAAGGCACCGTGGAATGACAGGACTTTTTTACTGTTATTATTTTCTACTTGCAGATGCTGCCCTTCCATGACACATACCTTTCAGGGTCTCTGGATAGTGTAACCAGGCAGCCTGCCTCCCATTTATTTTCTGTTTTACATGCCAGGCAGCCCCTGTGACAGTTGGGGGGCGGCTTTATTAACCATGGGACTGTCAGGAAGGTCAGCTTTGTTGCAGGGCTCCCTTTGTAACCTAGGGGCAGAACTCTGATTTATGTCTCCAAGTTCAGAGAGTAAAAATAGTTCCCTGAGTGTGAAAACTGTTGGATGTGGGACTGGGCAAAACAAACAGGGAACTTCAATGCAAAACAAATATCATGGGCTCGGGCTGCTTGAGCAAATGTCAGGAGAAATGGCCCATCTGCCATCTTGCTGGCTTCCACACTGCGGATGTAATACTTTTAGTGAGGTCATTTTATGAAGTGTTAAAGGCTAAGGGATGGGGAGGGGGGACAAGCCGTACAGGAAAAGCTTCAGCTATACTGACCTTGGATAAATAGATTAAAAGAGTGTTGTTTTAATTATGTTAGTTCCTTGCATATAATTCATTATAAATGTGCTGTTTACTAAAGAACAGGCCTGCTTTAATCATTTAGTTTGTTTTTCCTGTAGCCTTTAATTCTACAGCTAATATTTAAATAAAAAAAAAAGTGCGCAAACTCCTATGTTACCATACTAACAATTACAGATTATGATATCTCATCGCCTATCTATATACCTTGAAAATTAACTACTTAAGCTCAGGAATTTTACCCCCTTAATGAACAGGCCATCATTTGCTATTCCGCACTGCCCTACTTTAACTGGTAATTATGTGATTGCGTAATGCTGTTCGCAAACTACATTTATGGTTTTTTTTTCTTCCCACAAATAGAGCTATCGTTTGGTGGTATTCGGTTGCCACTGGGTTTTTCATTATAGACAAAAGACTCCAAAAATTTTGGAAGAAAAAACTATATTTTTTACTTAGTGCTATAAAACAAAGCAAAGAATTAAAAAAAAAAAAAATCAAATTTATTCATAAACTTAGGCCAAAATGTATTCTGCTTCATGTCTTTGGTAAAAAGAAATATCACAATAAATGTATATTGATTGGTTTGCATGATAGTTGTACCATCTGTTAACTATGAAATGTATACCAGAATTTTTATTTATTTTTTATACTACTAATGGCGGTGATCAGCGACTTCTAATGGGACAGCAATAGTGCGGCGGGCAATCTGACACTTAAGTGTCGCTGAAGGGAACTAACTGCCACTTACATCTCCATTGACACTGATACAGTGATCATTGATAATATTTTACACTGTCACTGTACTAATGACACTGGCTGGAAAGGGGTTAACATCTAGGGCAATGAAGGGGGTGTTTTGCTTTTACTAATTGATCTCTTTGTTTGATCATTCTCTCTTTACAGAGTCCTGTGTTGGTTTTCAACACAGGGCTGTGGGCTGTGATTGCACACAGGCCATCAGCAGGTCCTGGCCATGTATCATTGTCTGAGTCCTGCTGACATACTCCCCCTGTGTAAGATCACAGCGGATGCTGGCGCATGGGGAAGGGGGGGGGGGTGGTGTTTGAGTGTGTGGTGGGGGGGTTTCATGTGCATGCCCTAAACTAGGAAGCAGGCAGCTATGTACCAGTACAGGCCACTTGTCCGCAGTACATTGCGGGTGGGTGGTCCAGAAGCAGTTAGTAAACTACATAGTGTGACTAAAAATTCATAAATAATTTTCCATAAAAATAAAAGTAAACATTAAAAAAAAAAATAAACATTAAAAAGTCCACTTCCAGTGTCCAATTTCTGTCCAAAAGGATGATCCACTTTCAATATGAATGCTGTGGGCTATGACCTCCACATGTAGTGCTCCCAGGTCACCAAATAACCACAAGTGCCACCTCCTTACCAGATTGCCAGGTTCTGTAAGCAAAAGAGATCAAAGATTCTTGAACACATATGTAAGATCATTCCCAGGGTCCACTGCCACTTTCCAAACACATCCAATCAATCCAAAATTCACAAGAATGCCCAGCTTTTCCTCAGGAATAGTGGAAAGAGAACGATGGGAGACCATAGAATAGTATCACTAAAACCTCTCCATTTAATATATATACACATTATACTCACAAAAATCACAGGACACATAAAGAATCTAACTCCTCGCTGTTGTGCACCAGTGGATGCAATTACGCCACAGGCCACTGATCTTGGCCATAGAGGGTGATCAGCCACTATTAAGCAGTTTATGAGTTTTGAGTGGTCTGACTCAAGTATATATTGTGGTCTGTCTGTCTATCTATCTATCTATCTATCTATCTATCTATGGTTTAACTTTTTTTCACAATTAATTTTTCTCATGTTTCAGTCCCACAGGAGAGTCAAAGCTTCACCCTAGCCTGTACCTTCTGCTGCTTATTCTAAGTAAACTGTACCCTTCTCCGATGGATGGCACCTACTCAGCCCTTAGTATGGCACCTTTCACACCCTTCATCATGAGGTAATCCCTATCGCTGCTTTTTTTACTTCCAGTAGTAAAATGTGTTTATGATAATTAATTTTGTAATATTGTTGGTGAAAAAAATAATAGCCGTTTCCAATATCAGCCAAACAGGCAACATCTTCAAATTCCAGGTATCAGCATGTTATACAAACAGCTGTAGGGTTCAATATTGAGTTGGCCCCGCCCTTTGCAGCTATAACAACTTCAACTCTTCTGGGAAGGCTGTCCACAAGGTTTAGGAGGATGTCTATGGGAAGGTTTGACCATTCTTCCAGAAGCACATTTGTGAGGTCAGGCACTGATGTCGGACGGGAAGGCCTGGCTGGCAGTCTCTGCTCTAATTCATCCCTAAGGTGTTCTATCAGGTTGAGGTCAGGACTCTGTGCAGGCCAGTCAAGTTCCTCCACCACAAACTCACTCATCCATGTCTTTATGGACCTTGTTTTGTGCACTGGTGCACAGTCATGTTGGAACAGGAAGGGGCCATCCCCAAACTCTTCCCACAATGTTGGGAGCATGAAATTGTCCAAAATGTCTTGGTATGCTGACGCCTTAAGAGTTCCCGTCACTGGAACTAGGGGGCTCTCTAAACACTGTTGTTGTGCTAATCTGAAGGCCACAGGAAGTTTGGAGGTCTTTAGCTATTGACTCAGACATTTGCCGACTTCTGCGCACTCTGCGCTTCAGCATGCGCTGACCCCGCTCTGTCATGTTACGTGGCCTACCACTTGGTGGCTGAGCTGCTGTTGTTCCCAGTTGCTTCCACTTTGTTATAATACCACTCACTGTTGACCGTGGAATATTTAGTAGCAAGGAAATGTCACGGATGGACTTATTGCACAGGTGGCAACCTATCACAGGACCACGCTTGGATTCACTGAGCTCCTGAGAGCGACCCATTCTTTCAGAAATGTTTGTAGAAGCAGTCTGCATGTCTAGGTGCTTGATTCTATATACCTGTTGCCATGAAGGTGATTGGAACACCAGAATCCAATGATTTGTAGGGCTGGCCCAATACTTTTGTCAATATAGTGTATATAATATAGACAGCACTGCTTCAGTGATCTCCACTTGCTTCTGGATTCTGTGCTGAGTGGCCGGTGTGATACATTGTAAATATAGGGGGTCAACCAATCAGTACAGGTGCCATTTAGAGAATGTTGTTTATTTTCTGATTGGACAAGGAGGAGAAATGGGGCAGTGATGTCAGGCTGGCATTGTAATAACAATACAAACATTAATTATATTTGAAAATCCAGTATAAACTTGCTTGAAAAATTCCTTTCATGTTGTGAGCGCTGGCTGTCTCTTTCCACAACTTTCTGTTTACAATCCTCTACTGGTATGGTAGTTGCTTTGTTAGGCAGGACATTGCCAGGTCCACAGTGGGGATTTTCCCAAAGTACATTTACTTACTTAAAGATTATTTATATCAAATGGAGTAGTCTAGAAATAATTGAATTTTACATTTTGTTCATAGACACTTCAAGAAAGCAGTGACGTTGTAGTTTGCTTGGAAAATGTGAAACACAAGTGTTTACCCTGAATATGTGTATGTACTGTATGTGTGTTCCTTAGACATCTTGAAAGTCCATTTACTCTATTAAAATGATCCTTCATAATTTACCCTGAATATATTGTTTAGGGAATTTCCCTGTGAGGGTAGTTACAGCAAAACACAAATCCCATACAATGAATTGTGGCTAGTTCACATCTGTGCATTGAGGCTTAACCCATATTTCAAAAACAAGACATCTATTTATGCATTTACATGCATAAATCAAGGGAAAGTAATAGCACATGCCCAAATTGCATGTATTTTTTAATTTTGTGCCATTTAAATACATATGCACTATGGAAAATTCCTGTTCTGAATGTTTCTCCCAAGGAAAAAAGTTGCCAAAAAAGGTTAACATTAAGTAACTTACTTCAATAATACACAATAATGTATGTATAAATGTGTGAGCCTTTAGTCCGTATTTGTGCCTAAGAGCACCATCTAAACACAGAAACAATATGTGCTCACAAAAAATACATTGTAATTTGTCTTTAAAGCCACTTTTTGCTGGAGGTTTGCCTTACGGCATACATCCGTTACTACAACAGTGAGAAGGAGGACCTTGCATAAGAAGTACTTATACTGTTGTTAGCACACTTCCATGGTCACAAGGTCATTGCTGATGCCATAGGACCCATAATATACAGGCACTGCACTTTGTTTAGCTTCTCCTGGCAGGTGCAGTGCGGGAATAACAAAGAGCCAAGGCCTTTTGTCTATCCCCGTAGGGCAGTTGAGGGTGTAATTAGGAGAAAAGAGGTTTGAGATGTAAGGAGATCTGCACATCCACACACAGACACACTAATAAACATGGCAGAGTGAAGGGCTCATGAATTTAAGCTGAAATTGATGTGCAACCCTGAGTAGCCTTTTTGTGGCCAGTTTGTCAAAAGTTTTTATGTATGCTCACTGGTAGATATAAATGGCTGACATTTACTCTGGAAATTGCCTGCCTGTCATTTTGATCTGTTGGTTTTTAAGAATTTGAATTAGTAAGATGGAACAGTTATGCAACTCAGGAATTCTGACATTAATAGCTGGATATTTGTTTTAGGTGCGTGGGATATAATTTTGGGGGAAATTGAAATTCTCCATTAATTAAGCTGAGCATATATAGGCAGATATAAAAGACATAGATTACTTTAACGAAGTATTTATTTATATATCGTTTTCTTTTTTTTCTTTTTTTCTTTTTTTGCACACATGTTAAAATACACATTTTAGGTCTAAATATTACTTAAAATCCTCCCAACAATACATGCAGTATTTTCTGAAAGTAGAGGCCCTGTAGAATAATTATTTAGAAAATATTTTTAGATAAAATTCAAAAGGCAAGGTTGTTTAAATAGATACCAAATATGTCCAGCTTCAAAGCTGCACTCCTGCCATGAAATGGCTAAAGAATACAGTACTCAAAATTGTCCATAGACAACCCCATATTGACACCAATTGAAGTATGCCTTTAACATGATAAGAATAATAGATTCAGTGAAGCCCCTAACTCTCAAAACCTGGGCTTCAACAGCCATGAAGAAAGTGGCCATGAAGCAGGATGGCAATTCAGCCTTTGGGAAAGATGATCCGGCAGAACCCATGAAGCTTTACCAGGGGTCTTTCCAGGCCAGCAGATCACATTCATTGGAGTCAGTCCAAAGCAATGAGTGATCACTGGAATGACCTATCTTGATCATGAAAAGCAGATAGGGAAAAGGCTTCATTGGAGGATAGGCATAGATCAGGGTGTACAGACCCCACCAGTGCATCTACTGCTATCGCTGAGGATCCTTGTACCTTGAGATAAACAATTCCAGTGTATTGTAAAACCTAGGGGCCAGAAGACCCATGTTTGGTGTTCGCTTCCTGCGACACAGTTCCTAGTATCCTCGTGTAGGGACCACTCCCCTGGGTCCAGGTGCTGTCTGGATGAAAAGATTGTCAGCCTGTTGTCTACAAGGTGAACATTTCAGGAACGCAAAGTTCTAACCAGGGCAGGATCCAGCCTACCTCTCTTGCTACAGTGAAACTTCTAGTTACTTTTTAATGGTTTGTCACCACCATAGTATTGTCCGGCTGAATCCATATCCAATGATCAAAGGACTTGACTAACTTGTCCTATGAAGACGGAATGTTGTGTTGTAGAGATCTGGGGTAAAACTGGACAAATGAGACTGCCATCAAGGAGGCTACATTAATCCTGAGTCTGTCATGCCAAAGCGGAGAATTGGACTGGAAAACCTAAATCTAATATTGAAAAATGTAAAGTTTCTTTTGTGGAAGAAACACTTTGGTCTAAGCTGTGTACAGGACTAGACCCAGATACTTCAAATGATGAGTCAGTTCCAGTGAGGATTTACAAAGGTTCTGGATTTTTTCAAATTGCTGTAATGGCTAGACAATAAAATGAATTATGCCCATCTGAGTCCATGCTGACTGTTCCTCAACAGGATGGCACAAAAGTGCAGTATGGCTTATACTGGGGCAAGGACCTTGATGGAAAACTAAGGTGCAGATGAGAGATTGAAGGGCAGGGCCACAAAATTATTATAGGGAACCCACAGTAAAGTGAAGCAAACATTGCTGTACTGGAAAAAAAAGGATATCCTTGATGTCCACAGAAGCCGGCAGGTTTCCCTGGTAAATGGAGTCAATGAAACACTTGGTGGATTCCATAGGCAATTGCTAAGCTCGAATGAAGACATTCAGAGCATTGAGATCCAAGATGGATACCCCCTTTGGGTTTGTGAACTGTGAATAGCTTGGAATAAAATCCTTAAAACATTTCTACCACAGGAGCTGGAGCAATAGCACCTTGGTTCAGAAGACCTGAGAAGGCTTGATTGGGATCTGCTAATCTATGCAGTGACATAGGAAGGTTAGAGGTGAGAAAACAAGGAGGGTAAGGGAAGAAACTCCAGTTTGTGGCTCTGGGATACCACCTCCTAGTAGGGGCTGTTGGAGTTGGGAAACAAAACTAACATTTCTTAAGAGATACAGATTAAAAAGGCAGGCATGGTTTGGCACAACCAGGTTGGGATATAAAGAACATGGCCTGCCAGCAAGAATGAGCTTTAGAGAGGGATGCAAACTGCTTTGGCTGGGTCCTTGAAGACAGGTCCATCCTGTTAAGTGGGCTATTGCCAGGTCCAAAGTGGAGATCTTGCAATGTCCTAATAGACACACACACATATATATATATATATATATATATATATATATATATATATATATATATCTAATGACAATATGACAATATGTGACGGAACGCTGCGCCCTACCCCTGCCCTTCTCACCAACTCGTGACCAAAGGACCAGCTGACCTCGCACCATTCTGTCACTTGCGTAACAATGCCACTCTCAGCTGCGCCCTGCACAAAGATTTTCCAGCTCGTGGGACCACAATCTATGTGCCAGCAGCCTGACAGCGATTGTTACTGAGTTAGGTTAATTATGCAATTAACCCTTCACACTGTCACCACCACTTTTTTTACAGAGAAGGAGGAAACTCACAAATCTTAGCAATAATCCCTGTATTTCTGCGGATAGGGCAGCCTTTGTATTGTAAAGCGCTGAGCAAACTGTTGACGCTATATAAATCCTGTACAATAATATATATATATATATATATATATATATATATATATATATAATTTTTTTTTACAGAATAATCCCTAAACAAGTACTAATAAGTACTTGGGAGTAGCAAACAACCTGTCAGTGAGTTTTCAATCTCTGTAGAAGAGTTGGAATAGTTTGTATAATGGGTAAGTCTTTGCAGCTCTTAAGGTACCCAAGACTAGAAACAGATGTTTTAGGAGCAACAGGCTGGTTCTCAAGGTTCAGAGTGGTGCTCACCACTTCGATGAGAGCGAAAATGATCTTTTTATTTAGGAGTGATAGCAACAGACAGCAACTTCTCAGAGGCAAACTCATCAGACAGACACTAGAGGGACTCAGAATCATGCAGAGTATCAGCCACTGCAGCCTTATTAGCTGACAAGACAAGCACCCACCAAAAATTAATTGGGTGATTTGGGCCATAAACTTGCATGACTGTTGTAAAAACCTCCGCCAAAGGGGTAGGAAAGCTGACCACACCCAACAGAAATAAAGGGGACTCAGGAGACAACAGGATTCCACCATTGTAGATGTCTACACCATCAGGAGGCACACGGTAATGAGCCACAAAGCTATTAGTAGAGTGTGAATTGTATCTAGAATCACACCTGTTTTGATCATGTGGTGATAGAGCCCTTAAGGCTCAGGGTACAAGGCAAAGTCTCAGTTACTCAAACAATCCATAAAGCAGGTAGCAGGTAAGGATCAAAGTCACTTTATACAGGCAGCAGGAACAGATTGAAGTTCTACATGGCTGTTTGCAGTAGCAGGTAGATATTAGATGTTGAAAATGAGAGTGCAGAGCGTGCAATCATCACACCTCACCCAGAGGATGAGGTCAGCACTTGGTCCCACAACAATAACCCCTTTTTGCAATCGACACCAGTTGGAAATGGAAACCTATGTACTTGAGGTAGCCCTCAGTGCCCAGCTTGACTGGCTTACTCACAAAGTGAGTCTTTAGAGACAGGGCAGGTGCTCGGGCCGTGCCAGTGTCTCTGGACCTGGAAATCATCCCATGACTTTTTACCAACACAGGAAGCGCCTTACGTGGAAGCCATTGCCTATGGGTTTCTTCCAGGCTTACCCCACTGCACTCCAAAGCCAGGATGGGACAGCCATGGTGAATAACTGCAAAGGGAGAGAAAAGCTCTAGCACTGGTATAGTGTAAAACATTAATTGTAGAAGAAAAATCTTGAAGAGTAAAGAAGAGGTGTTGGCACAATTAGGTTAATCTTCTATTCATCAGAGTTGAAGAGAAGGCATCCATTCCTCTAGGACACTAGCAAAATACTGAGGCATGGTGGTAGTTGGAGTTATCCTGAGCTGGCTAGGTTTTTGTTTGCCAGTATCCAATCCTACTGTAGATGTCAATGAAATGAATGATGTCTGAATTTGAAAGACTTCTGTCCCTCAATGGATGAGAAAGTAAGCTGGTTTCATTATTGTTTTTCCTTTAATGGGATATTAATTTCTATCTTGTTATTTTTGGCTGTTTTGTGATGAAGGAATGCTATCATGACTGAAGCATGAATACTCTCACTGCCAACCTCTCCTTTTTAAGTTGCTATTTGACTGGCTGTCATGCTGACATTCTGGGGGAGATTTACTAAAGCTGGATCACTCAGAATATGGTGCAGCTGTGCATGGTAGCCTATCAGCTTCTAACTTCAGCTTGTTCGATTACGTTTTGACAAAACTTGGAAACTGATTGGTTTCTATGCAGAGCTGCACCAGATTCTGCAGGCTGCAGTTTTAGTACATCTGTTTTTTATAGTTTCAGTAACTGGTCAAGAACAAATGTACAAATAAGGAATTAGGATTTTTTTTCTCTTTTTCATTTTTCCTACATGCTGAGTTAGTGGCTCAGAAAGTACTGAAGCCAATAGCTCAGTATAACAGGCAGAAAACTAGCACTTTTACACCAAAGACCAAATGTTTAGATATTATATGTGTTGTATTATCTGCTGATTGGACCTTAGTACAGCCAATGGCAAATACCATGTGGTTTTTCTGATAACCTTGCACAATTGTAAAATGTATACCACTTCATGAAAAGAAAGGTAAATCATGCAAAATAAATTTACTTTTTTTTTTTTTTTTTTAAATGTCCCTTTTCTGTTTATGCAAAAAAAATTAAAAGAAAGTCTTATTTTCCTGACTCTGTTTAACTTGATCCAACTTCCACAGGAAGCCAAGGCCCCATCAGTGTTCTGGAAAGCTGGGGCCCAGCTGGAGATGCTGAAGAAAGTGTAGGAAAAAATCAAAGCGCCCTCAGGATGTTCCCACTGGGGAATCACTATAGCAATCACATTACACCACATCAAAGAGGGAAATATTCTTTCTTAAAGTGATATTAAGGTCTTTTTTCCCTTAAAAATAACAAACATGTCTATACTTACCTGCTCTGTGCACTGGTTCCTCCTCTTCTTGGGTCCCCTGACGGCACTCCTGGCCCCTCCCTCCTGTTGGGTGCCCCCATAGCAAACAACTTGTTATGGGGGCACCCGAGCAGGCACATTCCTGAGCCATGGCTCAGCATGTCCATTCACACACAGTGCTGCAGCTCTGCCCCACCCCCTCCCTCTCCCGATTGGCTCACTTGCTGTGATTGACAGCAGCAGGAGCCAGTGGCTTATCAGGAGTGAGAGTCCACAGAAAACCAAGGCTGACGTAGACATCGCTGGATCTAGAGGGGGCTCAGGTAAGTGTTAGGGGAGCTGAGGGGGCTGCTAAAAACAGAAGGTATTTTACCTTCAGGCATAGAATGCATGGCAATAAAAAAACTTTGAGACTTTAGAACCACTTTAAGTACAAAGTTAAAGGGAAACTCCTGTTCTTACTAACATCTGCCAAAAATGAAGCCAATGTGACACCAGCGATTGTGTTGCTGATGCCAAAATACTACCAACAGGATTGCAGAGAAATTCATTGAATGCTGCCGTCTCTATTGTGCAATGCATCTTATTCTGGCTCTGTGTTCTCCTTGTAGTGATTTATGGCCAGTTCATTTTACTTGTTACTTATTTATCGCTGTCAAACTTACACAGCACTTTACTTATATAATGTACATTCACATCCCTGCCCTCAAGGAGCTTATAACCTAAGATCCCTAACTGAACTACCCAGAGGAAACCCTCCCAGGCACAGGGAGAACATGCAAACTCCAGGCAGGGAGGCCATGGTTGGGATTTGAACCAATAATCCTAGTGCTGCTAAGCGAAAGTACTAACCACTTAGCCACCGTGCTGTTCAACACAGATCTAGCTTATCTCAGATGTTCACCCTGCATTTGCCCCAAGTGGCAATATTGTTAATAGGTTTTCTTTATTATTATTATTATTATACAGTATTTATAAAGCGCCAACAGTTTGCTCAGTGCTGTATATTACAAAGGGCAACAGAACATGCGACAGTACCATAACAATACAATGTGATACACGAGGGGTTCGAGGGCCCTGCTCTTTTTCGAGCTTACAATCTAGGAGGGAGGGGATAATGGTACAGGAGAAGATAGCTGTGGGGGATGGAGTGGTAGAAAGAGTGGAGTAGAACTAAATGCTATTTTTCATTTTGGATAAAGCAAGGGAGGGTTATAACCCCTGTCAGATTTTTTTTCGTCATCTCTGTCCAATTGGAGAGGTTTCCTTCACTTTCTGCTCCATAGTCAAACAGAAAGTGAGAGGAAATCCCTGCAAACAAAGGGAATTTCTTGGGGACTCCCAGGTCACTAGTGTCTCCATTGGAAGATTTCCATTCTATTACTTTTCTAGGGACAATCCAAAATTTGGGATTTTCTTTTACTTTAAGTGATAATGATAAACAGGACAAATAGAGAGGGTGAATCTCCCAAATGGAGGCACAGACAGCAATAAAAACTGACAGGGGTTCTAATCTCTCTGCACTCTGTCCAAAACAAAAAAAAAGTTTTGCCTTATACTTTAATATAAACACTCTGTAGTATTAGAAACTATTCATGTTAATTTTTAGTTTCTTTATAAAATATCACATCACAGTATGAAAAATGCTTCTACCTGGGTCCTTGTAATCAGGGCGATAGCGTTTGAACCATGTGTTAATCATCTATCTCTCTGGCCATGTAGATTACCCGCTCACAAGGCTTATCTGCCTCCTTTTACCCCTATAAGGCTAGACCTTTTGTTGTAATGACTGGTAATGATGGCAAACTTACTGTTATTATATGGGTGACTTGTATGGAGGAGGAGGCCTAGTCATGCTGGGCCTGTCAGCCACTCTGAAGTGCAAACAAAAAGTGGAAAACCTATTTGAACAGGAAAAAAAAATATGCGTAAAAGCAAAAAAAATACATATTTTAAATGCTTCCTCGCAGTGTTTCTCCTTTGCATACAGTGTTTTTAATCACTTACAATGTGCCTTTCAATTTGCTAGAATGTATTACTACTCTAGAAGAGGCAATTCCCTAGCACAGCCCCCTCCCTCTATGCACATCATAGCCCTCTCCTCTTCTGGGAATGTCTAATTTCCCTCTGTGTTGGCCCAGCTACTCTGCCCCCCCCCCCCTTCACCTACCTGAATACATTTTATGTAGCTGCCAGGGTTACTACTGAGGGTCACTTGAGTTACAGCAGATATGATGCCGATTTGAAATTGCAGACCTTAACTTTATACTTTAGAAATGAGTTGCCACCCTTCCAACCTGTTCAATTGGATGAAACAGGTTAGCTGCTAATCTTATCTAAGTAGGCTTAGCACAGGTAGGTTGGGTGATCAGAATACAAGCCGGGTTATGAATTGTGAAGCCGAATGCAAAAGTAACGGTCTTGGCCGTTGTTCTGCTATATGTAGTGACAAAACACTGATTCTTTACGCCTAGCAGAACCAGTACCAACATAGAAAAGCCATAATTTGTTAATAATCTGCCATATTCTACCATAAAATTGGCAAATTTGGACTCTAAAATCTTGTCTTTGAGCAACCAAAGATGTTATGGCTTATTACACTTTTCAGAACTTTGAAGAATTCAAATGCGCACATTTGTTTCTGGGAATATTGCACCCATCCCGTGCAATTGGCTGGTGGTTAAACCACCCCATGTCCCATTAGGCATTTGGCCTTCCTTCGACACTGTATTGTTAAAATGTAATGTGTACTTCCAATTAATTCTGCTCTGACTAGATCATAATTGACCTGTACTGTGATGGTAAAAATGTTTACGAAAATAAGTGAAAATATGATGCAGACCTATTCATATCAGCTGGATCATGACTATACATGATATATAATTATTTGTTTTAATTGCACATTAACCATTTCAATATCGGGCAATTTTACACCTTCCTGCCCAGGCCAGTTTTCACGTTTCAGCGCTCTCACACTTTGAATGACAATTGCGCGGTCATACAACATTGTATCCAAACTAAAATTTTATCATTTTCTTCACACAACTAGAGTTTTCTTTTGGTGGTATTTAATCACCGCTGGGGTTTTTATTTTTTCTAAATTAACAAAAAAAGGCCAAAAATTTTGAAATAAAAACCCGTTTTTCTTTGTTTCTGTTATAAAACTTTACAAATAAATAATTGTTCATAAATTTAGGCCGAGATGTATTCTGCTACATGTCTTTGGTGAAAATAACCCAAATTAGGATGTATTATTTAGTTTGTAGGAAAGTTATAGAGTTCACAAACTATGGGATAGATCTGAAAATTGATCAATCCTGAAGTACTGACAGCCAATCTAATTTCTTGAGGTCCAAGAAAGTCAGAACAGTACAGATATCCCCAAGTGACCCCTTTTTGCAGAGTAGACAGTCCGACGTACTTCATAAGAGGAATGGCAAGTTTTTTGAAGTTGTATTTTTTTTGTCATAATTTTTCGGAAAATGAAAAAAATTATTTTCACTATTTTTTTTTACATACTGTCACCAGTGCAGTACAGCGTCATCATATAACTGGCATGGCGGTGAACAGGGACACTGACTGGTGACAGTATGAAAAAAAAAATATATATTTTTTTAATTTTTTTACATTTTTTTATTTTACATTTTTTATTACATTTTTTTTTATTTTTTTTAAGATTTTTTTTTCATATTTTACTATGACCAAAGTAGTACAATGTTACCATAGTAACATTGTACTACTTTGGGGAAGTGATCAGTATTTTTTTTTTTTTTTATACAATTTGCTTATAGCAAAGAATTACTTTGCTATAAGCAAGCATTTACCTGAATGACACAATTCATTCAGGGTTTTTTTTTTTTTTTTTGTGCTTAGCTGTGATTTGTCCACAGCTAATCACATGACATGTGCATGTGACCTGCTGTGACCATTCACAGCTAGGCACTAGTATACAATGGATGGCATGAATGAAGCCATCCATTGTATACAACTGTCATGTGACCTGCTGTGATTGGTCACAGCAGGTCACATGGTACCTGCAACGGGGGCCGGTACTCAGATCTGTCATCGGCCGTGTCCGAGGTACACGTCCGGTGACAGATCGCGCCGCTGCGCGGCTCTGCAACCGCGCGAACTGCGCATGTGCGGGAGGATGCCAAATGGCGTATACCCTGGAAAGCTACAGCATTTTTGCGGCCGCCAAACGGCTATAGGCCGGGCGGCTAATGGTTAAATTATATGGGATGATTTTTTTTTGAAGGGCAGGGCCAGCTATAAAAATATACAGTGCCTTGAAAAAGTATATATACTCCTTGAAATTTTTCAAATTTTGTTATGTTAAAACCAAAAAACGTAAATGTATTTTATTGGGAGTATATGTGATAGACCAACACAAAGTGGCACATAATTGTGAAGTGGAAGGAAAATGATAAATGGTTTTAAAAATGTTTTACAAATAAATATCCGAAAAATGTTTGCATTTGTATTCAGCCCCCTTTACTTTGATACCCCTAACTAAAATCTAGTGGAACCTATTGCCTTTACAAGTCACCTAATTAGTAACTTGAGTCCACCTGTGTGTAGTTTAATCTCAGTATAAAAACAGGTGTTCTGTGAAGCCCTCAGAAGTTTGTTTTTAGAGAACATTAGTGAACAAACAGCATCATGAAGGCCAAGGACACACCAGACAGGTCAGGGTTAAAGTTGTGGACAAGTTTTAAGCATGGGTAGGATATTATTATTATTATACAGGATTTATATAGCGCCTACAGTTTGCTCAGTGCTTTACAATATAAAAGGAGACAATACAGCAACAATACAGTTCAATACAAGAGGGATAGGAGGGCCCTGCTCCTTGGAGCTTACAATCTAGGAGATATAAAAAAAATACCCCAAGCCTTGAGCATTTCATGGAGCACTGTTCAATCCATCATCCGAAAATGGAAAGAGTATGACACAACTGCAAACCAACCAAGACATGACCATCCACCTAAACTGACAGGCAAGGCAAGGAGAGCATTACTCAGAGAAGCAGCCAAGATACCCATGGTAACTCTGGAAGAGCTGCAGAGATCCACAGCTCAGGTTGGAGATTCTGTCTACAGGACAACTATTAGTCGTGCACTCCACCAATCTGGCCTTTATGGCAGAGTGGCAAGAAAAAAGCCATTGTTGAAAGAAAGCCATAAGAAGTCCCGATTCCGGATTGCGAGAAGCCATGTGGGGGACACAGCAAACATGTGGAACAAGGGGCTCTGGTCAGATGAGACCAAAATTTTGCTTTTTGGCCTAAAGCAAAATGCTATGTGTGGCAGAAAACTAACACTGCACATCTTCCTGAACACACCATCCCCACTGTGAAACATGGTGGTGGCAGCATCATGTTGTGGGGATTCTTTTCTTCAGCAGGGACAAGAGTTGATGGGAAGATGGATGGAGCCAAATACTGGGCAATCTTAGAAGAAAACCTGTTAGAGTCTGCAAAAGACTTGAGACTGGGGTGGAGGTTCACTATCCAACAGGAAAACTACCCTAAACATACAGCCAGAGCTACATTGGAATGGTTTCTTTCAAAGCATATTCATGTGTTAAAATGACCCAGTCACAGTCCAAACCTAAATCCAATTGAGAATTTGTGGCAAGACTTGAAAATTGCTGTTCACAGACGCTTTTCATCCAATCTGACAGAGCTTGAGCTATTTTGCAAAGTAAAATGGCCAAAAATGTCATTCTCGATGTGCAAATCTGGTAGAGACCTACCCAAAAAGACTTGCAGCTGTAATTGCAGCAAAAGGTGGTTCTACAAAGTATTGACTCCAGGGTGCTGAATACATATGCACACCACACTTTTCACATATTTCTTTATAAATATGCCACCTGCCTGATGAAGGGGTCCTACGAGACTCTGAAACGTTGTTTTGCTTTAACTATGTGATCGTTCATTAAAACTTTTGGACGCATATTGGTGATCCTCGGTGTGCTGGTGACATTCTCCCTTACTATTCTTCCCACTAACACCAATGATGGGCCACTATTCCTCCCCCTGACATCAATGATGGGGCACCATTCCTCCCACTGTCACCAATGATAGGGGAACTATTCCTCCCACTGACACCAATGATGGGGCACTATTCCTCCCACTGACACCAGTGATGGGGCACTATTCCTCGCACTGACACCAAGGATGGGACACTATTCATCCCACTGACACCAATGATGGGGCACTATTCCTCCCACTGACACCAATGATGGGGCAATATTCCTTCCACTAATACCAATGACTGGACACTATTTCTTTTATTCCCCACCTTCCACTGACTATAAGCACTATGTCATTTTTTTTTTACTCCTACTGACGCTGGGATATTTTCTACTCCCACTGGCCACTCCGGCCCTCCTAAAGTCTGAAGGACAGTAAACTGACCCTTTATTTAGAAAGTTTGGAGACCCCTGTAAAATCCCAACAAAATATATGAACGTTTTTGGTTGTAACATGACAAAATGTGGAAAATTTCAAGGGGTATGAAAACTTTTTCAGAGCACTGTAATAGTCACATTGGGTGATTCATCTGTCAAAACTATATAGCATGGATGGAGGAATCTGTTGGATTCTTTTTTTGTTTAGCCCATAGGCTGTATAATAAAAATCCTTATGTACAGCATATGACCAGCTTAAAATGCCAATAGAGACATGGGATGTATAACATCATTTGACCTAGGCTACAAACCAGGAAGCAACTGAAGAAATGTAAAAAAAAAAAAAAATTATACTATTGACTATAATCTACCTTCCTATTCGTTTATTTATGCTAGCCATATAAGGATTAAAAATGGTTAATGCTGATTGCGAGAGTTTAGTTTGGCTTTATTAATGGAAACAGTTTGGGCCAGCTTGGCACAAACAAACTATTTAAAGTGAAAGGAGGCATGGATTTGGGCTCTAAGCCTTTAGATACTCTTCCTTTTGTCACATCTTGTTGTAGTTTTGTGTGTGTGTATTTGTGTTTTTTTCTGTTTGTTTATTATAGTATAAAAAAGTAAATATTAAAAGTTACTTTTGTATTAAATATGTTGCATATTAAGATAATTCAGTCTCTTGTACATTGAAGCTTTAGAATCCTTTTCCTCTGTTTGATTCTCTTGCTGGAAAAAAGGCTATTTACACAACTTAATAGCTAAAGCTCAGATTTACATACAAATTAGGCAGTGACACATCTTCACTGACTCATCCCTTATGGGACAGCTCAGTTCAAGGTTTTATAGTCAGACATAAAGAGTGCAAAAAATAGGATACTGTTTTATTTCCCATGGTGCTTTGGGAATCTCTTCTCATATAATATATCAAGATCGTGACTTTAAAATAAATACAATTGGTCACAAATGATTGTTTTCCCTTTTAAGCAAGTTAAATATCATAACCCCATTTAAATAGAAAAAAAAAGAAAAGAAAACTGTGTTGGGTGGGTCCCCTTTTCAAACAAACCTACAACATAAAAATAGATATAAACAGTTGTAGGCCACCAGGTAAGACAGGTGACTTTTCTGCATTGAGTATGCAAATACCTGCAAAAACTACTACAACACCCACCACAAATGGTGCACAACTGGTCTTAGATTCATATGTACACTGTAGAGAGTCAGCCTGGGGCAGGTTTTGGAGTGGGTTAATTGTAGAGGTAGGTTTATTAAGCAGCTGGTCAGAGGGCCTGGTTGATGGCAGTTTTGCTGTCTGTAGTGAGGAGACCTGGATTGGAAAACATGTGCCGCTCAGGCTACAAGGGAAAGCAATCCTGTGTCCACCACTATGGCTGCAGGCCAGGAAAGGAGCTTGTCTCAACTCCAAGCAACTGTTAAGCAAAGGATGAAATCCATGAAGCCACACATTTATGTAGACCCGCTGGTGTTAGAATGATGTACAGCTTCATGGGATCCATCCTTTGGTTAAGAGGAGACCCGGATGTTACTTGGTAGTCTCCATCTAACGGACTTTGATCTGCTGGGTGAGCTTTCCTTTAGAAGAGACTTTGAAATACTGTGTATGCTATGGCTGGGATGCTGAAAGTTATTCATGTCAGACTGTGTTGTACCGAAGGGAAGATTTACCTGTCGGGTTTAAACTGAATCTGAAGACAAAGCCTGTCACTTTTTCTGATTGATGATAAATAAAGTGAAATTTAAGTTTATTGAACTGTCTGCCAAGAGCCTGTTTACCTTTCTGATTCTGAAAACACTTCTCCACATTAGATTGTTTGTGACAATCACGTTATTATGTAGTACTATTATGTGATTTTGGTCAATGGAGCTTATAATCTAGGAGGGAGGGGTGAGGGGTACAATAGGTAAAACTGTGGGGGATGGAGTGGTTGGAAGCGTAGAGGATACCAGTATTAGCAGAGGGCGGGATAGGCTTCCCTGAAGAGATAGGTTTTCAGTGATCGTCTAAAGGTACGTAGAGTGGGTGATAGTCTGATAGATTGGGGTAGGGAGTTCCAGAGGATGGGTGATGCCCTGGAGAAGTCTTGGAGATGAGCACGGGAGGAGGAGATAAGGGAGCTAGAGAGTAGGAGGTCTTGCGAGGAGCGGAGTGTACCGTTTGGGTGATATTTAGATATAAGATTGGAAATGTAATTTGGGGCAGTGTTGTGGATGGCTTTATATGTAATTGTTAGTGTTTTGAATTTTATCCGTTGGGCAACTGGGAGCCAGTGGAGGGATTGGCAGAGAGGGGTGGCAGATACAGCACGGTTAGTAAGATGGATGAGTCTGGCAGCAGCGTTCATGATAGACTGGAGTGGGGATAGCCTGCGATGAGGTAGGCCAATGAGGAGGGAGTTACAATAGTCAAGGCGAGATATACCAAGGGAGTGAATGAGTTGCTTAGTGGTTTCCGAGGTCAGGAACGGACGTACCTTGGAGATGAAATCTACATGATTTTGTCAGCGATTGGATCTGGGGCTAGAATGACAGATGGGCGTCTAGGATTACACCTAGTACCTTGGCGTGCGGGATAGACTGATGATTGTGTTACCGATATTTATGGTGAGGTCAGTGGAGGTGGGACGGGCTGGGGGAATACTAAGAGCTCAGTTTTGGAGAGGTTGAGTTTGAGGAAGTGGAGTGACATCCAAGCCGATATGTCACTTAGTAGGCTAGTGATGCAAGTGGAGACTGAAGGGGTGAGGTGAGGGGTAGACAGATAGATTTGCATGTCATCAGCATAGAGATGGTACTTGAAGCCGTGGGAGTTTATCAAGTGACCAAGGGAGGAGATGGAGAAGAGAAGGGGTCCAAGGACAGAACCTTGAGGGACCCCTACAGAAAGAGGGAGTGAAGAGGAGGTTGAGTTTACTGAGAATCCATGACCAGTTTTGAGTGACTTCCAAATCTATGAGTTATGTCATTGAAAGCTCGACTAAAATCATATGTAGTTTAGACCTAAAATGTCTTGTTGGTTAGAATGCTACACAAAGATTTTTTAATATATTTTTTTAAAGCTTAGTATAGTCAAAATAAAAAACACAAAAAACAGAACAAGCGATGTGATTTACTATTAATGGGCTATGTCTCTTGTGCTGCTGGTTCCTGCTTTCCTCCATCGAAACAGCTGGTACTACAGCTTTCACAACTTCTTTGAATAAAGCATGATCTATGAATGGATGGAGTGGATCTTTCAATCATCCACCCTTTCTCCATCCATAGATCATTTTTCATTCATAGATGCTGTAGTACTGGCTTCTGTGAATGGAGGAGGGGACATAATATGTTCTGAGATAATTTGACTGCAGCTGAAAGTGTGGATTGATTAAGTATCTATCATGAATGGGCAAGTGAAGGTGTTTCTTAAGGAAACCTTTATTGAGTGGAACAGAAAGGTTGCCATCTTAGCCCCTTCCTGGAAAAAAAATTCTTTTAGAGCATGGATTGTGATTGTATACCATGCTGTAAGATGGGCTATTGAGAGGCATTTTTACTCTGTCTTGAATGGGCAAGCAATGGTGCCACTTCTCGTCCGGCCCATGTACATAAGCGGCCAGAAGGGAGCAGGGCAGGAACAGGTTGCTGTTCATATAACGGCGCGTCCGACACCGTGATCCGAGTGCCCGCTGTGTCCAAACACCGATCACTGTACGGGACCTCTGTGTGAGGTCCTGATCATGTGATCACTGATTGGCCAATCAGTGATCACATGAATAGTAGTAAGCAAGATGTCACTTCTGACATCGCTTACTACTAGTGAAATCTGTGAATGATCATGGATATCACATGGTACAAGGCTATTGACAACAGCCTTGTACCATGTGACAAGCTGTAACCAATCACAGCTCTCACAGTATTTCTCAATGGCTGCAATAATGCAGTCAGAGAGAAGGAGGAATGATTGCTTTTACAGCCTTTATGGGTGTAAAAGCAATCAGTGTAAAAAAGAAAAAAAAATCTTCATCACCCCCCACAAGTAGTACAGTGTCACTATGGTGACAGTATGTTAAAAAAAAAAACATAAAAAATAAAATAAAAATGTAAAAACATTTTTTGAAAAATTATAATTTTTGGTTATAAAATTTGGGTTCTTTTTTTTTTTTTTTTTTACTAAAAAGATAACTGAATACATTTTGGCCAAAATTTATGAAGAAATATTATTTATTTGAAAACGTTTATAAGAAAAACACTTTTTTTCAAAAATTCTGGACATTTTCATTTATATAGCAAAAAAATAAAAATCCCAGTGGTGAATAAATACCCAAAAATACATTTTTATCTGTCTCAAAAAAACGCTAAAAAAAATCATATGGGTACACTGTTGCATGACCGTGCAATTGTCATTCAAAGTGTGATAGCGCTGAAAGCTGAAAATTGGCCTGGGCAGGAAGGGGGTGAAAGTGTCTGGAGTTGAAGTGGTTAAAAAAAAATAAGTCAGTCATGAGTTAGGTATTGGGACTGCTGTTGTTGACCTCTTAAATTGAAAGTTGTTTAGCTGTTTTACAGTTCATTTACGGTCTTCCAAATACCAATATTCATCCAGGGCAGCCAGAACTCCAAGTATGTTCTTGGGTTACTCATTGCTGAATGGGGTAGACAAAATAAGGACACAATTTCCTTGTAACCAACCAATAATGTTCTTGTTATGTCTTGCCCATTCACCAAAAAAAAAATTCACTTTTAAAAACCTCTTTTCCATTTCAGGGCCTTAACATAAAATCTGACGGTGGTCATAGGCAGTTGTGGCACAAAAACTGCCATTGCTCCACCAACTCTTCAGGACCTGCTGTTGGGGGGGGGGGGGGGGGAGGCAACATGTCCCCTGGGCCAGTCCAAATAAGATATTTTAGGCAGATATTCCTGAGTGCAGCTAATGCACTGTTCAAACATAATTTATAGTGGGGCCCAGCACTCAGTGACACGTTTGGTATTATATAGCTACCTATCACACAGTCTTCCAACAATGATTTCCTTTGCATCTCTGATACGCCATGTGATTAAATGATAGAGAATCACAAAAAGAATTGCAGATTAAGCTGATGCTGCAATTTGTAAATCTGTACCTATCATGAAAGGGCCACCTGGTTGTATTTGGTGCCCAGGCCAGAGGTTTCCATTTCTCCCCTGAGATGACATCATTATTATTCGTATTCAGGATTTATATAGCGCCAACAGTTTGCGCAGCGCTTTACAATATAAGGGAGACAGTACAATTACAATACATTTCAGTACAGAAGGAATAGGAGGGCCCTGCTGCTCATGGAGCTTACAATCTAAACGAAGGGGGAGGTGATACAAAAGGTGAAAGCTGAAGCGGATGATCTGGTGGAGGTGATTCAAGTACAGTTCTTAGGTGGAGGTGGGGTAGGCTTCCAATAATAACCAATAATGTTCTTGTTATGTCTTGCCCATTCACCAATGAGCCATCCAAGTCCCTATTCCTAGCTTTTAAAAAACTCTTTTCCTTTTCCATTTCAGGGCCTTAACATAAAATCTGACAGTAGTCATAGGCAGTTGTGGCACAAAAACTGCCATTGCTCCACCAACTCTTCAGGACCTGCTGTTGGGTGGGGGCAAAATGTCCCCTGGGCCAGTCCTAATAACTGAGTGGAACAGAAAGGTTGCCATATTGGTACCCTCTTGGGAAAAAAACTGCAAAGGCTTGCTAAGTAGAAACAGACATACTGTGAACAGTGCTGAAGTGCAGATTTTTTCTCATCTTTATGGCCTGCCCAGGAGTCCAAGCATCCGTCTGTTTTACTTTCATCATAATCGTACATTGCTTATATTGATTCCTCAGAGACCTATGGGTACACTGTATCATGTTTCTATTCACAGAAAGCTTGTAGTTTTCCTACCACTATATTGGGGTTATAAAACCTGTCCACTTTAGTGTCTAGCTGTGTTATTTTTGTATGTCAGAGGGCAATAGAATGCTGTCCAGTACAGAGACAGTGGCATGTCAGCAGCATATTTCATTAGGGCTTTATTAGCAGATATCATTAGATGCCATGAGCTAATGCGCACAAATGCTGTTTGAACCATGTTAATAACTGAAGATCATAGGATGTGAGTATTGCAAATGTAGGAGCCAACTATAACCAAAGCAGCAACAACTGGATACAGGGACAAAGAATTGAGCCTTAACCACTCTTTCGACTTCAAACATGGCTGCTTGTTGACAGCATGTGCAAGTGCAAATATACCAAGGGTGTATTGTCCCTGCTCCTAATTATACTTGTCTGTTTTACCACACACACAAATATAAAATAAAATAAACCACACGAACATATACAAAAAACGCGTAGGCCTCCCTGATGGGCTGTCAAGAGAAAACATTTGTGGGAGACCACTGGAGCCTTGAATTTGTTAAGGCATGATGATTTATTTTAGTTAAAGCAAGAGCTCCATTTTTTAAACTTCTATACATTAGGCGTCAGGGGCATCCTTTGATGTAATGTATGGTACTTGTAACACTTGTCTGATCATTTTCAGGCGTAAGCTATGTGTGTGGGGCATTTTTATTCTGATAGGGGATTTCTTCTTTACTGAAGGTTAAAGGGGAGCTCGGGGTAAAATATAACATCTGGCAAAGTAAATACTAACAGTAAGTTTAGCTTTAGTTGAATGCTGCTTAGTTGAATCTCAGCATATACCCCAGCTCCTCTCAACATTTTATAAACATAGAAAAGTGACGACAGAAAAAGACAGAGGTCTATCAAGTCTGCCCGGTATTTTTTTTTCCTTTTTTTGGGGGGGAGGGTTTTTTGTTTTTTTTATTTTGTCTTTATTTTTTTGTTATCTTTTTTGTTTGAGTATAGATCTATGCTTGTTCCAAGCACATTTGAAGCTATTTACTGTTGACTGGCTCACTCACTACTAATTTTGGTATTTTACTTCTTTTATATATTATGAAATTCATTGAATAACTCAATATACTCACATACACTATATGAACTTTAATGACATCCCAGTCTTAGTCCGTAGGGTTCAATATTGAGTTGGCCCACACTTTGCAGCTATAATAGCTTCAACTCTTTTGGGAAGGCCGTCCACAAGGTTTAGGAGGGTGTCCATGGGAAGGTTTGACCAGAAGCGCATTTGTGATGTCAGGCACTGATTTTGGACAAGAAGGCCTGGCTCACAGTCACCGCTCTAATTCATCCCAAAGGTGTTCTATGGAGTTAAGATCAGGACACAGTCGTGTTGGAAGAGGAATAGGCGATCCCCAAACTTTTCCCACAAAGTTAGGAGTATGGAATTATCCAAAATGTCTTGGCATGCTGACCCCTTAAGTGTTCCCTTCAGTGGAACTAAGGTGCCGAGCCCAACCCCTGAAAAACAACCCCACACCATAATCCTCCCTCCACCAAACTTTACACTTAGCACAATGCAGTCAGGAAAGTACCGTTCTCCTGCCAACGGCCAAACCCAGACATGTCTATCAGATTGCATGACAGAGAAACAGAATTCATCTTTCCAGAGAACCCGTCTCCACTGCTCTAGAGTCCAGTGGCAGCGTGCTTTACACCACTGCATCCTACGCTTTGCATTGCACTTAGTGATGTAAGGCTTGGATGCAGCTGCTTGGCCATGGAAATCCATTCCATGAAGGTCTCTACGCACTGTTGTTGTGCTAATCTGAAGGCCACATGAAGTTTGGAGGTCTTTAGCTATTGACTCTGCAGACAGTTGACAACTTTTGCACACTGTGCACTGACCCCGCTCTGTCATGTGATGTGGCCTACCACTTTGTGGTTGAGCTGCTGTTTTTCCCAGTTGCTTCCAATTTGTTATAATACCACCAACAGTTGGTAAAAACTTTTGTGCCTTCAAGTTAGTCCTGAAGTCTTTCCTACCCCCTTGACAGAGACCTCTGCTGAATGGCTGGTCGGAGGGACTAAAAATATAATTTCTAACATTTGTCAGCAGGCTGTTTTCAAACATGGCAGGCAGTGTTTTGACTGACAAACACCATACTAAGGTACCATAATTAAAATAATAAAAAAAGGGATTTTTAAGGTGCCAAAAATAGTATTTCACGAAACAGTTTTCATAAAAATGAACAAATTCATTATGTAACAAAACAATAAAAGCAACACCATCGCCCCTGTGTGGGCGTGTTTTGATGCCTCTGTTTATACTGTTTATAATTAAAATTAATAAAAACCATTGAAATATAGAAAAAAAAAAAAAAAGCAACACCATCTACATGGTATTTATTAAAATCATCACTTTGGATCAGTGCGGCTTGGACATTGCTGCAGTGACTTCCACTCAACATGTTTCACCAAAATATGGCTTCTTCAGGAGTCTTACGAAAAATGTATGTGATATAGATCTTCTTGGGTGATATCCTATCAGGATGCTCAGAGGAATTGCAAGTTGTTCAATTATGCAATTCTTATGAGCATCCTCGTAGGATATTTATTATTGTTACTTATATAGCGCTGTCAATGTACGCAGCGCTTTACATATATATTGTACATTCACATCAGTCCCTAACCCTCAAGGGGTGTACAATCTAAGGTCCCTAACTCACATTCATACAGTACATACAGATACTAGGGACAATTTAGACAGGATCCAATGAACCTACCAGCATGTCTTTGGAGTGTGGGAGGAAACTGGAGTACCCGGAGGAAACCCACACAGGCACAGGGAGAACATGCAAACTCCAGGCAGGCGGTGTCGTGGTTGGAATTCGAACCAACGACCCTAGTACTGCCAGGTGGAAATGCTAACCATTTAGCCACTGTGCTGCCATCCCCCAGATGATCTACATCGAATACATTTTTTTGTTAGCAATTTGTTGTTATGTTTGTGGTTTTTGACGTTGATGATCAGTGTTTATGCTGTCATATTTAGTTTGTTTGAGTTATTCATTAAAATGTACATTCCATTTATAGGGACATCTTATGCAGTATTCGTAAGACTTCACGGGAGACACCACCTTCCTCTATAAACCATTAGCTTTCTGTTTTTGTCGGTCTGTTGAGCTAAGCTTTTAGTGTGTTAGACATAAAAAACAAAGCATTCAGCTTTCCAGTACTCCTTAATGCTCTCCGGCCAGGGCCGGTGACAGGGTTAAGACCATTGCACTAGAGCTGAAGTGGAATTTTCCATTGAGTGGGAGCAATGCTGAGGTTGCTCTGACCATGATGCAATCAGGAGAATGATATGAGAAGAACTGAACACTCAAGGACACTACATCTGTTTTTTTTCCTTTTTTTTTTAACTAGGACGTTTGACTTGTTATAAAGTAATGCACAATGAAAGGATCATCCCTAACTGACTTCTCTGTTATCCCGCTGATATTTTGAATAGAAGGGGATTTTAAAATTAAAATTTAGCAAAAAGTTACCATTGTACAATGTGATCTCACCCAGTTGTGTCCATGCCAAGAACTCCCCTGCACAGCAGTCTCTGTAGGATTGCAGCTCTCATTCCGAATGTAAGATCTTTGGAGGGAGGTTTTTGTAGTGGGATTTTATTTGTATGTATTCATGTAGCACTCACATGATCTGTGCTGCTTAACCACTTCCAGTCCGGACACTTTTACCTCTTCCTGTCCTGGGCAATTTTCAGCTTTCAGCGCTATCACACTTTGACAATGAATGACAATTGTGCGGTCATGCAACACTTTATCCATATGAATTTTTTATCATTTTTTTGAGACAGATAAAGCTTTATTTTGGTGGTATTTGTTCACCGCTGGGATTTGTATTTTTTTTGCTATGTAAATGAAAAAGTCCAAAAATGTTGAAAAAAGTGTTTTTCCTATAAAATTTTGCAATTAAATAATATTTCATCATAAATCTTGGCCAAAATGTATTTCGTTATCTTTTTAGTAAAAAAAAAAATACGTTAAATTAGTTTATAACTAAAAATTATAATTTTTAAACATTTTTTTTACATTTTTATTTTATTTTTTTATATTATTTATGTTTTGTTTTGTTTTTTTTTTACATACTGTCACCCTAGCAGTAAAGTGTCACCATGGTGACACTGTACTACTTGTGGGGGGTGATGAAGATTTTTTTTTTTTTTTTACAGTGCTTGCTTTTACACCCATATAGGATGTAAAAGCAATCATTTCTCTTTCTCTCTGTCTGCATTCTTGCAGCCATTGAGAAATACTGTGTGAGCTGTGATTGGTCAGAGCTTGTCACATGGTACAAGGCTATTGTGAATAGCCTTGTATCATGTGACCTCTGTGATCATTCACAGATTTCACACGTAGTAAGCAATGATATCACAAGTGACATCATGCTTACTACTTTGCATGTGAACACTGATTGGCCAATCAGTGATCACATGATCGGGACCTTATACAGAGGTCCCGTCCGACGATCGGTGTTTCACTGTGTCCGGAGGACACAGCGGGCACCGGATTGCGGAGCTGCGCGCTCAACTAGAAATAGCGGGTGCCGTTTATGAACGGTAACCCGCCCCTGGAGTGCCACCGTTCTGCCGTTTAAAAACAGTAGGCGGACGGCATGTAGGGGGTCTTAAAGCGGTTCTCCAGCATCCTGTGGAAAAATTAAAAGTCAGCAGCTTCAAAAACTGTAACTGCTGAGTTTTAAAAAACAGCCACTGACCTGTCCCACATCCCAGCGATGTCCTCACCCCAGCTGTGTCCTGCCCCAGGTACTGGAATCTCAACTGTGGGCACCCGGCTCTGACAGCTTGCGGGTCCACAGATGGGTGCCCACTGCGCATGCGTGATTGTTTGTGTATGTGAATGGTCCGGCAGTTTTCTGGGGCCTGTCACGTGTTCCAGAAGACTGCGGGGAGGGAGGGGGGTGGAGAACTTCTGATCAGCTAGGCATCCAAATCAGCTATTCGCTCCCCAAAAGCTCCCATTTCTTTGCCAGAAGTGGGGGAGCAGGCCTCCATGTTAAGTATGGCCCCTGACATCACCATAGGGCCACACATATTATTCTGTGAATGTAGTGCTACAGAAAACTGTCAGAGATTGCAGACAAGGAACAAGGGATGGTCAGAGACTACATGCATGCTATAGGAGTTCTTGGGGATAGCGGACATTTTTCAGGAGACATGAAGGCTGTAGACCTGTTACATGAAACTGCTAGAGATCACTTCTATTACAACCCCTGTACAAATTAATGATTTGACTACTGTGCTACCTTAAGCTCCTTTAAACATTATGTGTGTCACATTTGAAAAAAAAAAAACTAACCTCAGTGGTTTAGTGTGTGGGCAGCTCATTGTTCCGCCTGCAGTGAGCTGGCGGTAGAAGGTGGTGTTTCAGAGCAGCATACAGTTCCTTTTTTTTTTCTTTAGTTTCTGGGCCTGTTGTGGTATGAACAGGACACATAGAAAACAATTGTTTTCTGTGAGTCCTAGCTAGTGGTGACCAGTGTTGGCCAGAGTAATGACCTAGATAAGGAAAATACAAACTACTATCTACAGGAGCCCAAGGGCCACACAGTAAGAGCCAGAGGGATGCAGGTTGGGCACCAAGGATCTACACTGTCCTCTTAACAAAATCTTGGTGCAGTTTAAAAAAAAAATCTTGCTGTAACACATGCTATTTGCTATAATGGTCGATGTTTTCAGCTGTTATGACTGTTATTATCACCTCTCTTTGGCTTTCATTGCTGAATAGAAAGCTCTGGAAAATAATTAGAGTTAAGTGAATTGAGCATTTGCTTTGTGTGGGGTCTGCATGGCTCCAAACATTGCCATACACATGGCAAATTTCAGTGAATTTCAACCACTTTATCGGTCATCCATGCAATCTGCCACCTACAAGATTGATTTACCACCAGAAATCTGTTGATTGTAAAGTTGAAATTTAGCAGTAAATTGACCTTTTATTTAACAATACAATCCATACTCCCACTCTTTTAGAATCGATATTGGATTTGAATAGTTTTTTTTAATCTTGAAAAACACACCTATTGCCTTAGGAATTCTATGCAAAGGTTTGGTGCCATATGGTCCCCTATGTTTACAATAGAGTTCTCATGCCTTGCTCTTTCCTAATGCCCCGTACACATGATCAGAAAATCGTACGAAAAATGCCGCTTTTGAATCTGATCTTTAGTACACAGCTTGCGCCGAAATGATTTGAAGGAACAAGTATGAAAATGTTTCTCATACGATACCAAGATCATGCGATTTTTGTTTAATCAGTACAGTTTTTGCCCAAAAATACAAATACGATACAATAATGGTCGATGTTTTCAGCTGTTATGACTGTTATTATCACCTCTCTTTGGCTATCATTGTTGAATAGAAAGCTATGGAAAATAATGATAATTAGAGTTAAGTGAATTGAGCATTTGCTTTGTGTGGGGTCTGCATGGCTCCAAAAATTGCCATACACATGGCAAATTTCAGTGAATTTCAACCACTTTATCGGTCATCCATGCAATCTGCCACCTACAAGATTGATTTACCACCAGAGATCTGTTGATTGTAAATTGAAATTTAGCAGTAAATTGACCTTTTATTTAACGATACAATCCATACTCCCACTCTTTTAGAATGGATATTGGATTTGAATAGTTTTTTTTAATCTTCAAAAACACACCTACTGCCTTAGGAATTCTATGCGAACGTTTGGTGCCATATGGTCCCCTATGTTTACAATAGAGTTCTCATGCCTTGCTCTTTCCTAATGCCCCGTACACATGATCAGAAAATCGTACGAAAAATGCCGCTTTTGAATCTGATCTTTAGTACACAGCTTTCGTCCGAAATGATTTGAAGGGACAAGCATGAAAACGTTTCTCATACGATACCAAGATCATGCGATTTTTGTTTAATCAGTACAGTTTTTGCCCAAAAATACAAATACGATACAATACGTCACTTCCAAATTTTCTTTCTGTCATACAAGAATTTTCATAACGTTCGTAACCTCTACACTTTTTTTGCAAGAAAAAAAACAGACGATCATTCATCCAATATTCTCATCGTTTATACGGGGCATAAGTCTCCAAGTGCCTTTTTCAGTTCTTAGATTACTTTTATTTGGATGTAATTTACTATACATAGACACTGTTATCTTTTATGTACCTGAATATTTCTGTGACAACAATAGCTATTTTATGTTGGAAATTAATGAGGGAAACAAGTTTATCTGCACAGTGGCTGCAACTATCATACTGACATTCATCTTGTACAGTCCTTCTAATTTAAATTCATAGTTATCAGTATCATTCTCTTCTACATGGCCCTAAATCAAGCAATGCTCTCTCTCTACCTCCGCAGGAGGATATTAAGAAATGTGCTTGTATTGTTTTTATAAAACTTAAAATATTCAGAATGTCTTTATAAGTCTAAAGCCTCTGATTAAAGCCTCCACTACTTTCTGCAAGTGGAGAAAGTAAGGATGTTCACTAAAAAAAAGTCTTACCCACGCTTAAAAAAAATAATATAGGTGAGGTAATTTGCTGAGATTACTGCAGAAAATATCCTGATAGTACTGCTATGCAGTAAAATGGACCTTTTCAATACATTTCTAATTAAAGAATAAAACCCAAGTGGGACAATTATAAGGGTTTTCAACCCCAAACTATATGGGGTGAATAGAGAAATCGTATTACATACAGTGCAAACCTCATTTCTCCAAAATGGGCAAGTTGGTGAAAAAATGGTTTGCTTTAAATCGTATGTCTGTAGTGGACAGCCCGAGACAGTGACACAATTCATAAAATACTGTTCGAATTTCATCCAGTTTTTGTTGACATTGCCTATGTGTGTGGCCCTGGCAGCCCCCTACTGTCCTGTTTCCTTTGATTAAAAATTAGAAAGTAGTTGGAAAAATTGTTCAAATCCAGTCAGCTGCAGCCGCTTTTCAGATATTTTCACAGCTGCCACCTGCTGTCAGAATACAATAGCCCTGCAAGGGGTTTTACCCTCCTTTGCTGTATAGGGTGGATAAAGCATCCTCCTTTTTTTTTTTTTTCTTTTTCATTTAGAATTGACCAATGTAGGCCACAAAGCAGAGAAAGGTAAAAGGAGAGCACAGCCATCATAAGTCTAGCTAGTCCAGGCAACTACCAGATCCATAATACAGTAAGAAAAGATCAAACAGAGACCAAACACACCTATATTATGAGGTTTGGCGGGCTAATGGAAAACATTAAATCTGATATTTGCTTCCAATATATACCATATTTGGTCTCTATCAAATTGCAACTTCATTCTCTTCAGCACACCACTTAGACCTTTTAAATGGTTGTGTTATTTCTGTAAATATTGTCTTCATGAACCAGAAAAGATAGCTTCATTTGCAGTATGGCTTTATTCAACCAGCTTCAAACCCATGAAGGAATGCTAAGGGTCATTTATGAGAGCCAGTAACTCTGATAGACCAAGTTGCATTTACTCTGCAAACAAACTGGACTCTGCCACATGACCTGGCTAACGTTGCTTTTTAACTGTTGTTTATTGTCTGTTTTGTAATATCTTTTATGCAGATGTTTTATTACACCATTTTTGTTGTTTTCTTTAAAATTATATTTTAAAATCATTTAATTAAATTTCTGGATGCTCTAAATTTGAACTTTAAAAATCTTTGCTTCTGTGAGGTCTTTACATCTCATACATTCAGAGCTGCTCGGTGTGCACCTTTCATCTGTTGTTAATCGCAGATCTCTGCATCAGCACCCTTCCTAGTACTGGAACACAGCATTAGCACTTGGAGCGGCGCTTCACCAAGTTCATATGAGTTCACAGTCTGAACTCAAAACGCGGTAAAATAGCAGCAAAATTGCGGTACTGCTTTTGCCGCGGTTTCCCGTGGCCGGCGGTCAACGTAGTACAAGTATGGTGATGTGCAGAAAAATGCAGCTCTGTGGGCATCGTAAAAACAAGTCCTAAAAGGTCAGAATTGCTACGCAGATACTGTGAAAGGTGCATGCTTTTGTTAAAACACATGATGTCCGCTACTGTTTGTGTATAGAGGATTAAAGCTGAACTGTGAGATAAGAAAATACTGTCTGCAATCTGTGCAGCAATCCAGGGTGAAACTTTGCCGCTGTGCAAGAGCCTCATGCTAAAGACTGGTCACTGCTGCTCCCTCTCCTTGTACAGTGTGACTGGTCTTGTCTCCGCCCCCTCCTGTAGTTTGCTGCTGGCAGCGTGCAGTGAGTAGAACTGTTGGGCCTCTCCCACAGCTGAGCTCAGTACAGGATCTGTACAGCACAATGATGGTATCGCCACCACTTTAACTAGGTGACACCTGGGCATTTGGCACACCCAAAGTGGATTTATATCCTTTGTGGCTGTTGATAAATATATTTGAATGAAAATGTCTGTGCTCGGAGTTCAGCTTTAACTGTGGCAATAACCTGTACCATGGATAATCACTCTGCTTAGATTGTTTTCACACGAGCTGGAAAATCTCTGCAAAGTGTAGGATCTAAGAGTATAATCATCACACAGTTCTCAGTTGCATATGTTTGCAAAACTGTTTTAAAACTGATAAATGTATTTAGCACAGTCATGAAACTGAGACCTCTGTTTTTCTGTTTAAATTAGGACAAGATTAGACAGGTTCGCTGTTATGCCCAGTAGTGAGCATGTGAGACTACTCTTGACACTTTTCATTTTATTTGGTTCTATTATTTTGCTGCCGTTTTGCGCTCAGCAAATTTGTACATCTACCTTTTTAAATTATTATTATTATACAGGATTTATATAGCTGGACAGTTTGCTCAGCACTTTACAAAATAAAGGGAGACAATACAGCAACAATACAAGAGGGTTAGGAGGGCCCTGCTCCTTGGAGCTTACAATCTAAGAGGAAGGGGCCGGTGGTACAAAAGGTAATAACTGTGGGGGATGGACTGGTAGAAGGAATAGACGATTCCATTATTAGCAGAAGGCGGGATAGGCTTCCCTGAAGAAATAGGTCTTCAGAGATTGCCTAAAAGTGGGCAGAGTAGGCGATAGTTGGATAGATTGAGGTAGAGAGTTCCAGAGGGTGGGGGAGGCTCTGGAGAAGTTCTGGAGATGAGCATGGGTGAGGAGACAAGGGAGCTAGAGAGCAGGAGGTCGTGGGAGGAATAGAGAGGACGGTTTGGGTGATATTTGGATGTGCGTTAATGGTCTAATACCTGTTAAATATGTGTTACTATATAGGGAGAGGTTTTTTTTACTTAAAGTAAAGCATTATGAAAAAAAAAAACCCCTCTATATAGTAACACATATTTAACAGGTATTAGACCATTAACGCACATCCAAATATCACCCAAACCGTCCTCTCTGCTCCTCCCACGACCTCCTGCTCTCTAGCTCCCTTGTCTTTGGTTTGCTCTGCTTATTATAACAGATTTAAGATCAGGGCATTTTACTGGTAAAATATACGTCATTTTCATTTCTTTGTGTTAAGGTTTTCCCCCTCTCCAGGTGATGATTGACAGCGTGTTGCTGTTTAACTGGGCAAAAGATTGATTGTAAACGGATAGGATCAGGTTAAGAAAAATAAAGAAACACAAAGTTATGCTGAGCAGTTCTTGCCTGTTTTCCATTTTTTTTTTATTGGTCTGTTAGATGAGTTTATAAAACCTTTAAATCTGTGAAATCAATTACGTCAAATGTAAATTCTCACCAAAGTGAAAATAAAGTTTTGAAAGGATCTTGAGTTAACATGTGGTTCATGTTACAGGGCAGTTAGACTGTTATTCTTTAGAACTAGTCCCTTCAACTGTATGAGTGTCAGATATGGAGCATTTTCATTTAAACAGAGCTAGTGACAACACAGAGCAGTGATATTCCTAGGTATGTCCTATAAATGTCACCTTCTAAATATAGCGCACTTAAAAAAAAAAGAAAAAAAAAAAAAGAAAAGTAAATTCAGTCTGAATAAAATTTTATTTTGTGTTTAAATGTGAGTTACAGTACATCAGCACTGATGAGCATTAGTGTCCCTGATGACGTCATATTTATTTATTACAGGTACTTGTATATAGTGCCATCAATTTACACAGCACTTTAAATATTTATTAAACATTCACATTAGTCCCTGCCCTCGATGAGTGTACAATTTAGGCTCCCTAACTCACATTCATACATACACATACTAGGGCCAATTTAGACAGGATCCAATTAACCTACCAGCATGCACTCACACTGATGTCAGATTGGGAGCAGTGGCTGTGTCTGTGCAGCTGCTGTGGTCAATTCACAATGTATTTATTATTACAGGTACTTGTATAGCGCTGTCAATTTACGCAGCACTTTAAATATATATTGTACATTTACATCAGTCTTTGCCCTCGAGGAGCTTAAAATCTAGGTTCCGTAACTCACATTCATACATACGCATACTAGGGATCCAATCAACCTAACAGCATGTCTTTAGAGTGTGGGAGGAAACCAGAGTACCCAGAGGAAACCCACGCAGGCACAGGGAGAGCATGCAAACTCCAAGCAGGTAGTGCCAGGGTTGTGATTCGAACCAATGACCCAAATGCTGCTAGGTGGAAGTGCTAACCACTTGGCCACTGTGCTGCCCACAGCATCTGACAAAACATGTAGGGAGGAGCCAGTAGCTGTGAAGTCACTACGCATGTGCACTTTGATGTTTGGAATTCTAGCAGTTCTGTTTTTTTTTTTTTTGCAGGACGCTGTATACAATCTACTGATGTTAATGCTTATATCCATTTTTTAATACATCTTTTTCCTCAAAGTTAAACTATTGGGAACGTGTTTGCTATTTTCTTTCTTTATATGCTGCAATGTTTTTGGAGTAAAAGGGGAGATGTAAGCTGTGGTGTGCCATCATGCCATTCTTTGCAACATGTGCTGTTTGACTTTTCATGTGACAGTCATACACCCTATGGTTAGCCTCAGAGTGTGACATGGTGGTGGACACAAGCTGTTTCACAATTGAAGATGTTTTGGGAGATCACGCTATATTACTTATGTACCTAAAGAGTTAACTGCAAGTCTGTTGTGGACTGGGTCTGTTTATGAGAAGCACTTTTTACACTGGACTAAAATGGAGTTTTATTTGATTAGATTTTTGGTTATTTTAAATTTGTTTTTGGGGAATAGCGCTACATACCACATAACCAGCTTGAATATGTCTGATGTTTAAAGTTCAGCACACTTAGGACTCACAGTGTTTTTTTTTCTTGCAATGTTTACAAGTACTAGAACTGTTAAAGAAGCACTAGTTACATAGCATTGATGAGCAGTCTGTTAGAAATTCATGTGCATTATTATTATTATACAGGATTTATATAGCGCCAACAGTTTGCTCAGCACTTTACAATATACGGGAGACAGTACAATTACAATACATTTCAGTACGGAAGGAATCGGAGGGCCCTACTCGTGGAGCTTACAATCTAAAGATCGTCATTGTTAAGATCGTCAGGTTTGTCATTAATTGATTACCACAACTTGGTTCTTGGATCTAAAACTCTACAGCACTTGAGGTTCCTGATTAATGAATCACCAACACTGGTAGTCTCAAAAAAAGCTAACTTCCCATTGTTGATGTTCACTGACTTACTAAAACTCGAAACAATTACCTCTCTACCACGATGTCCAAAACATTGGCTGTCCAATATTTGAGGTTCCTAAACAATAGCCCTATAAGCACTTGTGGCCTCTAAACCGCCCTCCATCACTTCAAGTTCCTGAACAATAGCACCCACAACTTGGTGCCCCCCATCCAATAGCCCTCTATCACTCGAGGTCCCTGAATAATATCCAAGCAGGCCTCTGAATTGAAGAACCTCATCACTTGTGGTCCTTAACTACTATAGTCGTTTAACAGTTATTGGCCAACACTAAAATGCTGACAGGCTATGGATGGTGATACATGTTTTCCTGTGTCTGGAGGTAGACCACATAAACCATAGTCTACCAACCAATCCACAAGGGGATACTTATAACTGAGTCCCCCTCCAGCACTGAAGTTTTCCTACATAATGGTGGGCAACTCAAACAGAGCGCAACATCTGTATTCCATGGCAAGAGATTAATACTTCACTGTTCATAATGTTCTCTTTCACACCAGCGGTAGTTTGGCGGGCAGGTACACAACTTTGATCACCTTGGTTTACTGCAGGAGCATGAATGCTTTTTCTAGGCCTCTAAAACATCCACCTGCCTACTGTCTAGATTGCCTGGTGGCTCTACCCCATGGGATGAGAACATTATTACATTTGCAGCAGTGAACTAGAAATGCACTCCTGTGCAGGTTTCTAGATCTCACTCCCCACTATCAAGGTGACAAATTACGGTGGTCATAGAGTTGACATCTGACAGGCGAACACTTAATTTTGCTCTGGATAACTACGCTTCAATGGCCTCTGGCCAGGAAAGGGATACATTGCAAAGTGTTTGCTTTTTTGCATGTTTCTATTGGTTTAAAACTACATGGTGTACAGTAAAAAATGGCAAGCTAAGGTGAAAAGGGTAATTAACAACAGAAAAAGGCAAGCCATTTCTAGTATAGTTTAAAATACGTCATTTTGTGATGTTCAGCTTCAATGGCGTGTGGTGCTGGAACAGAGCTTTGCAGAATCAGTAAACAGATTTAGATGACTATTGTAGATACATCAAATATTTTTCTTTTCGATAACAATAGTTTGGCATGTCTTCACATCCCTTTCCTTTTTGGCGTGCCCTGCTTGCGACCTGTCCTCCTTACTCAGCGAGAAGATTAATAAACAGTTATATAGACTATTCAATACTCATGGAAAACCTGAAGGAGCGGATGTTGGAAAGCTCTGACTATGAGATCTGTATCAACAATCAGCCACATGCTGTGGATAACATACAATTCCTGTGATGCATTTTACAGAGATATTGTACTGCAATTATTCATTATTTATCTCCCAGCAAGCTATAATCCAATGTTAGTGCCATATGTTATATTATTGACTCTTGGAATGCAGGACCACCACTAGAGGCGCTGTTCTATTTAAGGACATGTGTACCAACAGAAATATGTAGGCTGCCTTTGCTGACTTGCTAGATGAAATGTTAGTTTCTTGGCTGTCTGTGGCTTCAGTATGTTTTTGACTAAATAGGAAACAAAATACATGCCATTATAAGTAATCTATAACTCCAAAGGCTGCCAGTACACAAAGGAAGCTGCAACTTGGCTAAGGTAAAGGGAAGTGGGATTGATGGTGGGCCATTGTTCTGTATGTCCACTACAAAGCCCAAGGAATTGCTGTCTCTTTACAGTGGCAACATATTTTTTGCAGCCAAAAACATCTTGAACAAAAAGGAACTCAAATTATGCCTTGTCCATACAGCATCCATATGGACAAAAGAAACACTCTGTATGGATGCCGTATGGGTGAAGCATCATTTGATTAGAATTATGTAAAAACATCATTTATTTAATGTGATGATTACTATGGTCCTTTTTTAGGGTTTATAAGATCTTGTGATATGTCTATGAGATCAAAGAACTCCTGAAGAAGCGGGCGACCCCGTTGTCTCTAACACAAACCCTTTTCCCATGTCATATCTAAGATTTTGTGTTTCTAATGTCTTATTTGGCGTTTTTTTTTTTTTTTTTAATCAAAATTTGGTAATAAAACTTGTAACAGTTTTTATTCTATTTTTTCAAGTAACTATTAGAGACATATTGAAAGTCACATTTTCATCCAAGATGTTTTTGGCTTTAATTTAGGGATGATGCCTTCTTTAGCATTTCCTTTGAAATTAGGCCCAACACTCCACCCTTGATACTTTTATTGGTAATATTTTTTGCAGCCACAGCAGAGGTCTTTGTTTACACTAACATGTAAGTTCAGAGAATGATAAACTACTGCATTTTTCAGTTCACTTCTGCTATATTTAATAGGGACATATACTTGACTGATACGAAGGCTGCTGACCTTTTTCTGAAAATGCTATTTATCTAACTGCTCTGATGATCTGTTTTTATTATTTTGCATTATTGACCCAAATAATTGTATCACACTTAGAAATATGAGCTTTGGAACTTTTCAGATTTCAATTAGGATGGGTTCTCACTAACCCTCAACCCAACCTGAGGTTTTATTTATGGATTGTATACAGAGAGATATACTGTATAGGGAGAGATATATGTATAAGTAGTACTGTTATAGGAATTTGAAAGCCCCACACCCCCTATATATTAAACAATAAGCTCAATGGGGCTTTAAATTTGCTTTTTATTATTACTAAAGACTCCCAAAGATAAAATATTCCAATATTATTTAACAAAGTTGATTAAAATGTGCATACACTATATTGCCAAAAGTATTGGGACGCCTGCCTTTACACGTACATGAACTTTAATGGCATCCCATTCTTAGTCCCTAGGGTTTAATATTGTGTTGGCCCCGCCCTTTGCAGCTATAACAGCTTCAGCTCTTTCAGGAAGATTGTCCACAAGGTTTAGGAGGGTGTCTATGGGAATGTTTGGCCATTCTTGCAGAAGCGCATGTGTGAGGTCAGGCACTGATGTCGGATGAGAAGGCCTGGCATGCAGTCTCTGATCTAATTCATCCCTAAGGTGTTTTATCGGGTTGAGGTCAGGACTCTGTTCAGGCCAGACAAGTTCCTCCACCCCAAACTCACTCATCCATGTCTTTATGGACCTTGCTTTGTGCACTGGTGCACATTCCTGTTGGCACAGGTAGGGGCCATTCCCAAACTGTTGTTGTTGGGAGCATGAAATTGTCCAAAATGCCTTGGTTTGCTGATGCCTTAAGAGTTACCTTCACTGGAACTAAAGGGCCAAGCTCAACCCCTGAAAACCCCCCACCATAATCCCGCCCTCCACCAAATTTTACACTTGGCACAATGCAGTCAGGCAAGTACTGTTCACCTCTCAGCCACCAAACCCAGACATGTCCATCGGATTGCCAGACAGAGAAGCATGATTTGTTACTCCAGAGAACACGTCTCCACTGCTCTAGAGTCCAGTGGTGGCATGCTTTACACCACTGCATCCGACGCTTTGCATAGCACTTGGTGATGTAAGGCTTGGAAGCCACTGCTTGGCCATGGAAACCTATTCCATGAAGCTCTCTACGCACTGTTTTTGTGCTAATCTGAAGGCCACACAAAGTTTGGAGGTCTTTAGCTATTAACTCAGCAGACAGTTGGCAACTTCTTCGCACTGTGCACATCAGCATCTGCTGTCCCCGCTCTGTCATTTTACAATGCCTTGAAAAAGTATTCATGCCCCTTGAAATTTTCCACATTTTGTCATGTTACAACCAAACTCATAAATGTATTTAATTTGGATTTTGTGTGATAGACCAACACAAAGAGGCACATAATTGTGAAGTGTAAGGAAAATGATAAATGGTTTTCAAAATTGTTTACAAATATCTGAAAAGTGTGGTGGGCATTTGTATTCAGCCCCCTTTACTCTTATACCCCTAACTAATATCTGGTGGAACTGATTGTCTTCAGAAGTCATCTAATTAGTAAATAGAGTCCACCTGTGTGTAATTTAATCTCAGTATAAATACAGCCTTTCTGTGAAGCCCTCAGAGGTTTGTTAGAGAACAATAGTGAATAAACAGCATCATGAAGGCCAAAGAACACACCAGACAGTTCAGTGATAAAGTTGTGGAGAAGTTTAAGGCAGGGTTAGGTTTTAAAAAAATATCCCAAGCTTTGAACATCTCACGAAGCATGGTTTAATCCATCATCTGAAAATGGAAAGAGTATGGCACAACTTCAAACCTACCAAGACATGGCTGTCCACCTAGAGCTGCAGATTTCCACAGCTTAGGTGAGAGAATCTGTCCACAGGACAACTATTAGTTGTGCACTCCACGAATCTGGCCTTAATGGAAGAGTGGCAGAAGAAAGCTATTGTGCAAAGAAAGTCATAAGAAGTCCCATTTGCAGTTTGCGAGAAGCCTTGTGGGGGACACAGCAAACATGTGGAAGAAGGTTCTCTGGTCAGATGAGACCAAAATTTAACTTTAGCAAAATGTTATGTGTTGCGGAATACTAACACTGCACATCACTCTGAACACACCTTCCCCCACCGTGAAACATGTTGGAGGCAGCATCATGTTGAGGGGATTCTTTTCTTCAGCAGGCACAGGTAAGCTGGTCAGAGTTGATGGAAAGATGGATGGAGCCAAATACAAGGCAGTCTTAGAAGAAAACCTGGTAGAGTCTACAAAAGACTTGAGACTGGGGGGAGGGTCACCTTCCAGCAGGACAACGACCCTAAACATACAGCCAGAGCTACAATGGAATAGTTTAGATCAAAGCATATTCATGTGTTAAAATGGCCCAGTCAAAGTCCAGACCTATATCCAATTGAGAGTCTGTGGCAAGACTTGAAAATTGCTGTTCACAGACGCTTTCCATCCAATCTGACAGAGCTTGAGCTATTTTGCAAAGAAGAATGGGCAAAAATTTCACTCTCTAGATGTGCAAAGCTGGTAGAGACATCCCCAAAAAACTTACAGCTGTAATCGCAGCAAAAGGTGGTTTTACAAAGTATTAACTCGGGGGCTGAATACAAATGCACCCCACACATTTTTAATATTTATTTGTAAAAATTTTGAGAACCATTTATCATTTTCCTTCCACTTCACAATTATGTGCCACTTTGTGTTGGACTATCACATAAAATCCCAATAAAGTACATTTACGTTTTTGGTAACATGACAAAATGTGGAAAACTTCAAGGGATCTGAATACTTTTATAAGGTACTGTACATGGCCTACCACGTCATGGCTGAGGTGCTGCCACATTGTTATAATATCACTAACAGTTGACCGTGGAATATTTTGTAGAAAGAAAATTTCACAGATGGACTTATTTCACAGGTGGCGGTTATCCAGCACACAGATAGCTGTCTGGGTCAACTGGTTTCCTCAACAGGAACAGTCCTGATAACTTAAGTTGGAAAATAACTAGAAGGAAAAAAAAAATAAAGAGAAAGGAAAGAAACAAAAATGTAGGTGAGAAGGTCGTCTTAACACACCTGGTCTCCACCCAACTTTTGGTGCCATTCACTCATTAATCAACATCTAGTATTGATAGTGTTACTTGCGAGTGCAAACAGCGTATAGATGGAGTGAAATCGTTGTACTGCTAGGTTGGGACTTTTCACTGTTGTTTTCCAGTAAGATGAGAGCTGTCTGTTGTGTCTGCACATCCTCTCCCCAGGCAATGAGTGTGGAAAAAAATGTAAAGCTATTCATAGCCCTAAGACAGTGTTGATGTTACGTGGAAAAGACTGTCCAGTAAACAGTATTGATTTCTCTGCTAAAAAGAAAATAATTTATTAGAAAACGAGCATGCATTGGAGCCTGATAATATTGACATGATGTTTCCAGGCTTTACACCACGGCATCCGACGCTTTGCATTACAATTGGTGATGTAAGGCTTGGAAGCCACTGCATGGCCATGGCAACCTATTCCATGAAGCTATCTATGTACTGTTTTTGTACTAATCTGAAGGCCACACAAAGTTTGGAAGTCTTTAGCTATTAACTCAGCAGACAGTTGGCGACTTCTTCGCACTGTGCACTTCAGCATGCGTTGACCCTACTCTGTCATTTTACAATGCCTTGAAAAAGTATTCATGCCCCTTGCAATTTTCCACATTTTGTCATGTTACAACCAAACACATAAATATATTTAACTGGGATTTTGTGTGATAGACCAACACAAAGTGGCACATAATTGTGAAGTGTAAGGAAAATGATAAATGGTTTTCAAAATTGTTTACAAATATCTGAAAAGTGTGGTGTGCATTTGTATTCAGCCCCCTTTACTCTTATACCCCTAACTAATATCTGGTGGAACCGATTCAGAAGTCATCTAATTAGTAAATAGAGTCCACCTGTGTGTAATTTACTCTCAGTATAAATACAGCCGTTCTGTGAAGCCCTCAGAGGTTTGTTAAAGAACAATAATGAACAAATAGCATCATGAAGGCCAAAGAACACACCAGACAGTTCAGGGATAAAGTTGTGGAGAAGTTTAAGGCAGGGTTAGGTTATTAAAAAAATTTCCCAAGTGTTGAACATCTCACGAAGCACTGTTTTCCAGTAAGATGAGAGCTGTCTGTTGTGTCTGCACATCCTCACCCCAAGCAATGACTGTGGAAAAAAATGTAAAGCTATTCATAGACCTAAGACAGTGTTGATGTTACGTGAAAAAGACTGTTCAGTAAACAGTATTGATTTCTCTGCTAAAAAAAATAATAATTTGTTAGAAAACGAGCATGCATTGGAGCCTGATAATATTGACATGATGTTTCCAGGCACAGGAAAGGAGTATGCATATTGTGTGCAATCGATAACTTTAGGAGAAGGAATGGACGTGTGAGAAGATTGCTCATTTTGAAAGAATGCAACTGAAAGAATTACAACTCTACAGACTTGTAACATTTGGACACATGCAGAATGAGTTGTATGGGTCTCGTGCTCAGGGGCGGACTGACAACTCATGGGGCCCCCGGGCAATAGGGGATCATGGGGCCCCTGTGTCCTTGCCCAAACTCAAAAAAGCCTATGAAAAAGGTACCTGTGGCATCTCATGGGGCCCCCTACTGACCCCGGGCCTTCGGGCAGTGCCTGAGTTTCCAAATGGTCAGTCCGCCCCTGCTCGTGCTAGATCACAGTTGGTTCATTTTTCCTCCGGCAGATCAGATTTGAAACAAAACGGACACACTGGCCTGCTTGCAGCTGAGATCTAGACTGATATACAGAAACACATATTCCTAAAGTTGTGTATAAAAAATTTTGAACTTTGTATTTTGAATGCCATTTATGTAAGTACCTGATTTTGAGATCATGAACCCAGAAAATGATGACAATTTTGAGCTTGACGTTAACAGAATAGAAGATGTAACGCAAATTGCACTTGGTAGCCACACAAAGAAGACTCTCAACAGAGTTTTCAAGTGCAAAGAATTTACACTGAAAACAAAGATCAGACTTGTCCATGCCCTCATTTTCTCATTTGTTAATTACGGTTGTGAGAGCTGGACACTATGGAAGCAGGATACAAAGAAGATCCACTCATTTGAGCTTTGGTGCTGGAGAGGAATTTTATGTGTTCCTTAGACAACCCATAGAGCTAATAGATCGATTTTGGAAGAGATCAAATTAGCTATGTCACTAAAAGCTCAAATGATAAAGTTGCGACTGTCATATTTTGGTCACACTGTTAGAAGAGAGAGATCATTGGAGAAGGAAGATGTATGGGAAGATTGAAGGAATCAGGCGAAGAGGGAGGCTGAATACTAGGTGGTTGGACACATTGACTGCAGCTGTGGGGATGACACTGGAGGATCTCACCAGACTAGAACAAAGCTGACTTCTTTTTAGAGCTCTTATTCATCAAGTCGCTAGAACTCGGACCCCAGTTGTTGGCACTTAATAATAGGTGTCTTGTAGTTTGCTTTACATTAAATGTCAAACTGGGAGAGGCAGGGTTAGTACTGTGAGCCAGACTCTGTTCCATATGTAAGTATGTTCTAATAAGGAACATGATGGGTGGAGAGAACAGACGGATGAGCTTGTCAGCATGCTTCTGCTCCTTCACTGTCCAGTAACAGGCAAAGGGCAAGGAAGTAAACAATCTGTAGTGCTTAACTGCAGTAAAAAAAGTTGGGTCAGCGGTCCGGCTGTGCTGTCTAGCAGAACTTTTCAAATTACAGGACTGGATGGACAGAAAAAATAATAATTTGGCAGGTTGTATGCTAACTGTATGTTCAGTGGTTTTCCTGGAATTCTGTTTTCTACAGGTAGCCTGGATCAAGTTACAAAATATGCTTGTGAGCCAGCTGCAGATATTGCCCATTGAGGCATCTCAGTAGTGATAGAGAATGAACCTGTTAAAAAACCTTGCTTATCTGAACACACAAATGCTTGGTAGTGGTCATATAGATTCCACAAGTCTGACCATCCTGTTCAACCTGTGCCAACCATAAGTCTGTGGGATCCCATGGGTAATTGTTACCTGAAATGTCTTCAAATAATATTTAAATGAGAACATAGTTTTAATGTATCAAAGTGTTCCAAGAATTGTGATGAATTCCCTATAACCTCTAATCTGATTAATTCTCAGGAGAGAGTTGAACATACAGTATGTAGAAAACTCAGTTGTTAGAACATTCTTGCTTGCCATTATTGAGTTAACTAATTTCATTTAAAAACCCTTAAAATTTCCTCCAGACCTGATATTTGAATGGAATTCCAGACAGATTAAGCAAGTTTCATTATTATGTGTACAATAAAAAGAACACATTCACAGTTTAAATTTTGTTTTGTTTGAGCACTACAGTTAAAACTGAACATCGATGTGACCACTCTAACAATTAGAAAATCAAAACAAATGTTTTGAAAACCACTTTTGGAACTAAAGTCTACTGGTATATTGTCAGCTTAACTCTTGTTCTTATTAAGAGTAGGTTAGTACATCTGGCCTAATGATACTGGCTGGGTAATCATCATAAGCCTGTATTTGCTTCTACCCTTTGGCTGTTCTATTCTCTCTGGTGAGTTATTGTGATTTTTTTACTCTGTCAGTTCAACCTCATGTGGCAGTTAGGAGGATTATGTATTATACCTTTCCCTATTTGTGTGCTGCTGTCAACGCCCATGAAAAGTCCCTTTTTCTTTTCCAGAGCAGCTCCATGTGCCAGTGGTTTGAAGTTCAGTTATTTACATTTATCTTAACTCATAATTGCTGCTCCATTGTTTATGGGCTGAGTTGTTCTCATATTGAAAGTTAATCATTTACCATCCAATGTTTGCTGAGCGGGTGCAGTGGTTTAATAAAAGTGTTAAGTCTGTGGCCTCAATGAACTGTTTATCAGAGTCTGTACCCTCAGACTAGATCTGAATGTTTAAATCCAATAAATGCCAAAACACCTTTTTTTACTAGTGGAAAAATGTATTCCTTTGTGGTGTGATTTACATGTTTTTGCCATTTTATTAACTTCACTTAGATTGCAAGCTCCCAGGATCAGCGCCCTCCTAACCCTCTTGTATTGAACTGTATCTTTTCTGTATTGTCTTCCTTTATATTGTAAAGCGCTGCGCAAACTGTTGGCCCTATATAAATCCTGTATAATAATAATAACTTACATAATGCTTCTGCACTACTGTCACACAACTTTACAGAGTATAGATAATTTAAAACTAAACCCAAGAACAAAAATATAATACATTGCAGCTTACTAGTCCTTAGATGTATTTTATTATTATACAGGATTTATATAGCGCCAACAGTTTGCGCATTGCTTTTGCAAAATGAAGGTAGACATAACAGTTTCAATACAATTTTTGATACAAGAGGAAACAGCGGGCCCGGCTCATTAGAGCTTACAATCTAGGAGGAAGGGTTGAGTGATACAAAAGGTAATGACTGTGGGGGATGAACTGGTGGAGGAAATAAAAGGCAGTATACCAGTTAGAAGCAGGATAGACTACCACAACGTAAGCCGGTTTTGTAATTCTTCCCATTGCCACGAGCTTTTGGCCGAATCCTACGTTCAGGTGCCATGACCATCCTCCCTATCGCTACAGCCCTGCATGGCGAAGCACGAGCGCAGGAGATATGATGCAGTTACACCCCATACTATACTATATTGGCTCCAGTTTGTTGCAAGCATAACCTTATTGTAGTCTTGTTTTGTATCATTGCATTGTCTGTGTTTTCTTGCTTTATTGCTGTGTCGCTGTAGGTTGTGCCTGCTGTTTTGCTTAGGCACCCCATACATGTCTTTTGTACCATTATGTTCTTTATTAATAAAGGCTTTCTTTTTGGAAAAAAAAAGAAGCAGGAGAGGCTTCTTTTAAGAGAGGGGTTTTCAGGGATCATCTAAAGGGGATAGATTAGGAGATAGCCAGACAAATTGGGGTAGGGAGTTCCTTAGGATGGGAGAAGCTTGGGAGAAGTCCTGGAGTCTGGCATGGGAGGAGGTGACACGGGAACTAGAGAGCAGAAGGTCGTGGGAGGATCGAAGAGAGCAGTTTGGTAGATATTTTGAGACCAGGTTGGTGATGTAGCTGAGGGCAGATTTGTGGATGGCTTTATAAGTTGTTGTTAGTATTTTGAATTGCATTCATTGGGTGAGTGGAAGCTAGTGGAGGGATTGGCAGAGAGGGGTAGCAGACACTGAACGATTGGTAAGGTGGATGAGCCTTCCAGCAGTATTCATGATGGACTGGAGAAGGGGATAGCCTATGTAAAGGTAAAGCAATGAGGAGGGAGTTGCAGAAGTCAAGGCGAGAGATAACCAGGGAGTTATTTAGGCGCTTTGTGGTATCATTGGTTAAAAAGGGGCGTATTCTGGAGATGCTGTGGAGGTTGAGGTGGCATGATTTGGACAAGGATTGGATGGGAGCCTGAAAGAATAGAGTATGGAATAGTGACCATTGGTTTTAGTGGTTAGCAAGTCATTTGTGAGTTTTAGGAGAGCAGTTTATGTGGAGTGTTGTGGGTGAAATCCAGACTGAAGGGGATCAAGAAGGTTATTCTCAATAGGGTGGCAGCTCAGCCAGTTGACTAGACGTTCAAGGAGTTTGGAAGCAAAAGGGAGTTGGGTCTTAGGTTGCTAAGATTGGCGGGGTCCAGTGAGGCCTTTTTAAGTATGGGGGTGACTAGTGCATGTTTTAGAGAGTTGGGGAAGATGCCAATAGAAAGGAAGAGATTGAAGATATGAGTTAAAGATAGAGCCTGAGGGTAACCGTAGTATTTGCAAGGGGACAGGTGGTTAGGTGGGCTTTAGAAAAACGTTTACCAACCTCCTTTATAGTAGCTGGGTTAAACAAGGGAAGTATAGATTGTGCAGGTGGACAAGGTGTATGCATTATTCATCATTTTTCAGGCTAAAAACAGTTTCAGCAAGTACAGAAAATAACTGTTGATATTGCCAGAAATGCAGTGGCTTTGTCAATGCCCCAGAAAGCAAAAACACTCTTATATTTTTTTTTCTGTAAACTACTAATCTCATCACTCTCCATGTAATGGGGATGATCAAAGGCACGCAAATCCAGCCTGGATGGCAACAGTGTAGTGATTGACATAGCCACCTAGGAACAGGAAGTGTGCTATTTGCCAGATTACAAGGGGAAAATGAATGGGAAAGGGCTTGAGAAGAAGTAAACTAATGCAGCCTCTACATCTAAGGAGTAGTAAACTGCAATATATGACATTTTTGTGTTTGTGCTTAGATATGATTAAACATTAATTCTGGTTCCTAAAGCAGCTCATAGTTTTTCTCTTTTTGTCCTGGGACACACATTCAGATTATACTGCATCCTACAGAACAACCGGGATCTGACAAACAAAAAAACTGTAAACCACCCCAGGATAACAAAAGTGGAAAGAGTACTTTTCCTTCTCAGCAGAAGAATCTTAAAGTGCTACTAAACTCGCAACAGTACAATCAGTCTGTATATGCAGTAAAGCATGCTTGTTATACTCACTGTGGAACCTAAGGGGTTAATCCTCTGCACATGCTCAGTTTAGTGTGTATTGCTAGAGAGGTTTTTATTTTCTTAGGAGAGTGCATGTGACCAGCACAGGTCCAATCAGCACTGTCCGGACAGAGGTCAGGGGTTTTGCATCCTCCTAGGGCAGAAAGAATACTCCTCCTACAAGCTTTAACCAGTGCTGAAGTCACAAGACGGCTATAACTGCTGATGAGAAAAGGTATTTAGCAGTTTATATTTACTAAAATAGCTGCATTTCCATGTTGTGTACTGGGGGAGACCAGATATAGTGAATGCAGGGTCCGGGGATACCAGATATAGTGAATGCAGGGTCCGGGGAGGCCAGATATAGTGAATGCAGGGTCCGGAGAGACCAGATATAGTGAATGCAGAGACCGGGGAGGCCAGATATAGTGAATGCAGGGTCCGGGGAGACCAGATATAGTGAATGCAGGGTCCGGGGAGACCAGATATAGTGAATGCAGGGTCCGGGGAGACCAGATGTAGTGAATGCAGGGTCCTGGGAGACCAGATATAGTGAATGCAGGGTCCGGGGAGACCAGATATAGTGAATGCATGGTCCGGGGAGACCAGATATAGTGAATGCAGGGTCCTGGGTTTAGTAACACTTTAAAGTTGGCCATACAGTGTTATAACTTCATTTTTAGAAATTCTAACCGTGGGCAGGGGTGTGGAAATTTTTTAACAAAACTGCTTGTCCAAGGATTAAATTGGGGTCCCAGTCTACTTGTCCCTCACTAATCTACTTGTCCTGATTAATTCTTTTTTTTTTTTTTTAACCAAAACCGTATTTAAATCTGATGTGCTTTTATGAATGTCCATGGTTTGGGTTCCTCCCATACTTGTCAAAGAGGTCCAGAGGGAGTGGAGTGTCTGTACTTTTAATGGTTCTGGTCATGTTCATTCACTATTTATGTGGATTATGATATCCAGTCATGCCCTCTGAAGTAGATCTAGACCCTTTTGATCAAAACGCTTTGGGGATTCCACCTGGATATTGTATGACAATGAGCTTTTGACAATGTATGACAAATTGCTAATCAGCCAGTCACATGGCAGCAACTCAATACATTTAGGCATGTAGATGTGGTGAAGACGACTTGCTGAAGTTCAAACCGAGCATTTGAATGGGGAAAAAAAGGGGATTTAAGTAACTTTGAACTTGGTATGGTTGTTGATGCCAGACGGGCTGGTCTGAGTATTTCAAAAACTGCTGATCTACTGGGATTTTCATGCACAACCATCTCTAGGGTTTACAAAGAATGGTTTGAAAAATAGAAAATATCCAGCAAGTGGCAGTTGTGTGAACGAAAATGCCTTGTTGATGTCAGAGGTGAATGGGCAGACTGGTTGATGAGACATTCAGATGGTAGGGTAAGAATTTGGCATAAACAACATGAAAGCATGGATCCATCCTGCCTTGTATCAATGGTCTAGGGTGGTGGTGGTGTAATGGTGTGGGGGATATTTTCTTGGCACTAGCAAGGTGTACCTAATAAAGTGGCCGGTGAGTGTATTTTAGGGTATCCCGTGTTAATTGCATTTACCATGTATAAATAAAATTATATTCTTTCAAGATTTTAATGTTTGGTTGCTGCCTCAAAGTCCCAAGGGGTATTGGTAGTGTGCTTTCATAAAAACTCTGCATTGATATATCCTGTGTACATGAATGTAATTATGTAATATTTTGGTGTAAATCCACCACGTGAGAATACTGCTGTTTAATCAGTATGGCACTATGGCCCGAGCGGCTATTCCACAAGCACATATCTTCACCCTCTCCTAAAGATAAAGGAGACTTTTTATTCCACTTCATCTGAGTTGACAATAAAATTTGTTATCAGGATCTAGCATTCATTTCTTTAGAGATATTCCCATAAACCCAGCATATCAGTTTTTTTATCAGTGGACTCCAGTATGATATAATGTTATAGACGGTTTGTTTTCTATTGTGCGGTTTACAGCTTTTTGTACTGTTTATGGTAGAGATAAGCAATGCTGGAGAAGTGGAGATCTCCCTGAACAACATGGACAAGATCAATGATTTTTTTAAGGAGATAATCTAGAAAATCCCCATCAAAAACACAAGTAACATAGGCTTCAGGGTCAGTAGTAAGTGATACAGAGTTTAGAGGTCAGGAGGAAGTTAAGCAAAGTGCGTGGATCAGTAGTAAGTAAAGCAGCATTTTGAAGTCAATAGTAGGCAATGCGGAGTTCAAGCGGAAGACACTCAGAGTGTAGAGGTTAGTAGTATGTAATGCATAGTGCATGGGTCAAGAGTGAAGGTGTCAGGAGTAACACAAAGGGAAAAGGTCAGGAGTATAATACAGTGCAGGAGTCTGGAGTAAGTAGTGCAGAGGTCAGTAGTATGTAAAGGGGAATACATAAAAAGAAGGTGCCTCTAAGTGTAGCATTGGCAGTTTTATTCACATACAAAGTTAAAAGTTTACTTACAAGAAGTCAAAGCATGACAGGCTCATCATAGTATTGTCGACTGATGTCCCTGGTGGAGTGGGATAGATGCCGTCCAGCGGCAGTGTGACCCGTGGAAAGCTGGAATGTCCAAACTAAGATGGCTGTCACACTTCAGGAGGCGGCGTGGACTTCTGATGAAGAAGCCCTCTGTGCATGCTCCGAAACGCGTTACTGCCCCCATCTTGCGTAACTCCGGCATATGCGTTCCACACCTCCTCCTGAAGTGTGACAGCCATCTTAGTTCTGGCATCCCTGTGTTCCACGGGTCATGCTGCTGTTGGACGGCCGAATGGCCCCTATCACACACCACCAGGAACATCAGTCGACAATACTATGATGAGCCTGTCATGCTTTGAATTCTTGTAAGTGAAATTTTAACTTTGTGAATAAAACTGCCAATACTACACTTTGAGGCGCCTTCTTTCCATGTTTATCTACACTAGAGCTTTGCTTCCTACTCTATGAAAAGCTGCCTCAGTGTCTTTTTGGCTTTCCAATCCCTGATATTCATTCTGGCACTGCCTTAGTGGCTACAGAGGTCTGGTTCCAGCATGAGCGCCCTATGGACTATGCGTTATGTAAAGGGGAATGCAGGGGTCATAATTATTACGGAATTAAGAGGTAAGTAGTATGTAACAGAGTTCAAGGGTCTGGAGTAAGTAACATGCAGGGCAGGAGTCAGGCTCAGGTAACAGAGTGCAGAGGTCTGTAGTTTGCAATGAATAGGCCAGTAGAATGTATTGCAGAGTTCAGGGGTCAGGAGTATGCAGTGCAGAGTTAAGAGGTATGTAAAGCAAAGTGGAGAGGTCAGGAGTAAGTAATGCAAAGTGTAGGACTCTGGAGTATATAGTTCATAGTGCATGGATCTGAAATAAGTATTGCAGAAGCCAGTAGTAATGCAATATTTAGGCATCAGGAGTAAGTAGGCAGAGTGCAAAGGTCAGTAGTAAGTAACCCAGAGTGCAGTGGTCAGGAATAATGTAAAATTAAGAGGTCAGTAATATATAATGAAGTGTTCAGGGGTCAGGAATAAGTAGCGCGGAGAGCAATATTAAATAACTTAGGGCTCATGTACACGGGGCATTTGGAAAACTCTTCTGAACAATGGAAACTGACTGCTGGAAAACTTAGGTTAAAAAATGTCTGGTTAGCCGCATTTGCATACCACGTTTATGCACATTTATGTGCGGTTGCATATAGATGCGTTTTTTAAAAGATAACCTCAGGAGACCTTCCCAAATTATTATTATTATTATTACATCGAGTTTATATAGCGCCAAAGGGTTTGCTCAGCGTTGTACAATAGGGGGGACAATACGTGGCACAGTACAACAAAAACAGACAGCGTACGAGGGGTAAGAGGGCCCTACTCTTTCAAGCTTACAATCTAGGAGGGAGGGGGTAGTGGAACAATAGGAAGTGGCTGAGGGGAATGAAGTGGCTGAGGGGGATGAAGTGGTGGGAGGAATGAGGGAGATGCCCAGAATGCACTGAAAAATCATGAATAATTAACTATTTCAGACATTTTGAGAGAAATAGAGCAGAAGCAGAGAAAGCAGTATGTGTTGAGATGACCTGTCTTTTCTGGTTGTATTCACTATGGATGCCATCATGAGCATAATGCGGCACGTTCTAAAAAATTTTTCCTTCACGCAAAACCTGGAACTGACTGCGCTGGTGTACTAGGACAATTTGAATACATGGAAACCGCTTTGCATGCATTTCTGATTATGAAAAAAGGCTCTGGACAACATCTGGACATGGAACAGTAAACAAAAAAGCTTATAAACACTGTTACACACATTTACAAGCGTTTGGCATTTGAAACTCCGGTAAAATCTAATCCTGAACACACGTTTGGTGCATTAAAAAAAACGACTGTAAACTCAACTATAAATAACGATGTGTACATGGACACATAGGAAAACATTAGGGAGAGTTCAGGGGCTACTGAAACAAACTCTGAACAGCTCCTGAACGTCAGTTTAGGAGCTGCAGTGTACATGAGCCCTTAGAGTGCAGAGGTGCATAGCATGTAATTAAAAGGTCAGTCAAATGCAACACAGAGTTCAGTGTTCAAGAGTATGCAGTTCAGAGGTCAGTAGTCTGCATTGTATTGTGCAGGGGTCAGGAGTATGCAGTTCAGAGGTCAGTAGTCTGCATTGTATTGTGCAGGGGTCAGGAGTATGCAGTTCAGAGGTCAGTAGTCTGCATTGTATTGTGCAGATGTCAGGAATATGCAGTTCAGAGGTCAGTAGTAGTCTGCATTGTATTGTGCAGGGGTCAGGAGTATGCAGTTCAGAGGTCAGTAGTCTGCATTGTATTGTGCAGGGGTCAGGAGTATGCAGTTCCGAGGTCAGTAGTCTGCATTGTATTGTGCAGGGGTCAGGAGTATGCAGTTCCGAGGTCAGTAGTCTGCATTGTATTGTGCAGGGGTCAGGAGTACGCAGTTCAGAGGTCAGTAGTCTGCATTGAATTGTGCAGGGGTCAGTAGTCTGCATTGTATTGTGCAGGGGTCAGTAGTCTGCATTGTATTGTGCAGGGGTCAGGAGTACGCAGTTCAGAGGTCAGTAGTCTGCATTGAATTGTGCAGGGGTCAGGAGTATACAGTTCAGAGGTCAGTAGTCTGCATTGTATTTTGCAGGGGTCATGAGTATGCAGTTCAGAGGTCAGTATTCTGCATTGTATTGTGCAGGGGTCAGGAGTATGCAGTTCAGCTGTCAGTAGTCTACATTGTATTGCGTAGGGGTCAGGAGTCTGCATTGTACTTTGCAGGGGTCAGAAGTATGCAGTTCAGAGGTCAGTAGTCTGCATTATATTGTGCAGGGGTCAGGAGTATGCAGTTCAGAGGTCAGTGGTGTGTATTGTGCAGGGGTCAGGAGTATGCAGTTCAGAAGTCAGTAGTCTGTATTGTATTGTGCAAGGGTCAGGAGTAAACAACACAAACCTTTAGCAATGCAGAGGAGTCCCGGAAATAACTTTCCCGTCTCATGAACTAATAATTACTGCTAATTGCTAATAATTACATAGGTGCAACACAGGGTACATTAATGTGATGGTCAATAAGAAGAATGGCTCCCTTTCAGATAGCTAAGAAGTTTGTGTCAGTGTTTACTTAGCTGAGAGGCACGTGTTGCTTAAGTCCCCCCCCCCCCTTAAACTCTGCAAGTACCCACAGAACTCTGAACAATTTGCCATGGCCCCACAATAAAATGTGCTTGCTCTTTAAGTACTGTAAATAGTTTGTCCCTGGTTCCCCTTCTTCTTGGAAACACTGAGGGCAGGTTAACTTTCACTGGTAATGGCTGTGCCCCCTTTCCTGCCCGCACGTTCATTGTCTGCTGCAGAGTCCATGGACTTTGTGCTGAACAGTAGGGCTGGAACACTGATTGATTCACTGTAACGTGGATGTCGGCAGCTGCGGGCCGTGTGTATTTACTATTATGTAAAGTTCAGTAAAATAATAGTACACCTTATCGTAGGTGTGGTTGAAGGATGATTAACATTGGCAAACCGTTCCAGTGCGTAGCACAATGCTCATTCACTGGCAGTTGGCGCCAGAATTATAATCAGTGAATACACCTTAGCCTGTTTTGTTAGTTAACTATCAGTATTGTGCCCGTGTTGTGAAAGATTAGGAAACTTTGTGAAATAAAGTCTGTCTAGTATAAAACAATATTAAATCAGACATACTTGTTCTAGGTTAATTATTTAGAGCTTTAGCACAGCAAACAACAGCCAGGCGGCTAGCGTTTTCAGATGGCAATGGTACCCTGTGTATTTTTTCAGTGCAGTTTCTGTTTGCTAGTAATAAATGAATCGCTAACCGTGGTTAGGAAACCATGCCAATGGCTCAAGAAGCCCATGCATTTTCTGCTTTTTGATATGTCAGTCAATATCGACCATCAACTGAATTCAGTGTTTCACATTGTGTCTAGGCAGAACTGCTGCCTCTTTTCAGATGATTCTTTGCTGTGTTACCTCCAGTACAGTATATGGCTAATTGTGTGCTGGGTGCAGCAAAATAAATACTGGGAAGAAAATTTATTTAGTGAGTAGATTGAACTCCAGTCAGTTTAAAGTGTTACTAAACCCAGGACCCTCACTATATCTGGTCTCCCCGGACTCTGCATTCACTATATCTGATCTCCCAGGACCCTGCATTCACTATATCTGGTCTCCCCAGACCCTGCATTCACTATATCTGATCTCCCAGGACCCTGCATTCACTATATCTGATCTCCCAGGACCTGGCATTCACTATATCTGGTCTCCCCGGACCCTGCATTCACTATATCTGGTCTTCCCAGACCCTGCATTCACTATATCTGGTCTTCCCGGACCCTGCATTCACTATATCTGGTCTCCCCGGACCCTGCATTCACTATATCTGATCTCCCAGGACCTGGCATTCACTATATCTGGTCTCCCCGGACCCTGCATTCACTATATCCGCTCTCCCAGAACCCTGCAGTCACTATATCTGGTCTCCCCGGACCCTGCATTCACTATATCTGGTCTCCCCGGACCCTGCATTCACTATATCTGGTCTCCCACAGTACACACAACATGGAAATGCAATTATTTTAGTAGATATAAACTGCAAAATGCCCTCCTCATCAGCATTTAGAGCAGTCTTGTGACTTCTATCAATGTTCAGCCAAGCACATGTTAAAGCTTGTAGGAGGAGTTTTCATTTTGCTCTAGGAGAATGCAGAAATCCTGACTTCTGTCTGGTCAGTGCTGATTAGCGCTGTGCCGATCACATGCACTCTCCCAAGAGAAACAAAAAAAACCTCTCTAGCAATACACACCAAACTGAGCATGTGTGTCTTAACAGGAAATAAGAGGGGGACACTGGAAGAAGGGGAGGATCAGAAAAGTCAGGATCAAACATAGTTTTACACAATGCAGAGGATTAACCCCTTAGGTTCCACAGTGAGTATAACAAGCATGCTTTACTACATATACAGACTGATTTTACTGTTGTGGGTTTAGTAACACTTTAAAGTGGAGGGGAAGTTCCGCTTTAAAGACTGGTCCCCTGCTCCTCATTAACGATTGGCACCTCTGGGGAGAGGGGGGGGGGGGAGCGGGTACCCGAAATTGACAGGTATCCGCTCCCACTTCCACTGCGATCGCCTAGACGATCGGACGCGGCGGAAGTTGTCCTCTTACCCTCCCTCCCCATAGTCTTCTGGGATACATGACAGGTCCCAGAAGACTGCGGGGCCATTCAGGAAGCGCAGTGCTACTCGCGCATGCGCAGTAAAGCTGTCACAACCAGGTGCCCACACTAAAAATGCCGGTGCCTGGAACACCAGACGGCCGGTGAAACGGGCTGCGGGGAGGACCGAAGGACAGGTAAGTGGCTTTTTTTTAAAAGTCTGCAGCTACAGTTTTTGTAGCTGCTGACTTTTTTTTTTTTCACAGTGTGAGTGGAAATCCGCTTTAAGTACTTTTGTCATGGGAGAAGCAAAGTTGCTGAAATAATTGGCTTCCTCCTAAAATTACTAGTTGCCTGCTAGAGAAAATTAAAATTCCTCTATCTGGCAGTCTTATGATTTATAAACGGTTTAATACCTTTCTATAGAAAATCCCTCTAGACAGCCGGCTATAAATCCTGCGACACCAATACTATGATACAAAGGGGTTGATTTACTAAAGGCAAATAGATGGTACACTTGCAGTTGCATTCATTTTCTATAGAGCTTAGTAAATGGGGTAGATCTCTGCTTACTTCCATCATCCAATCATGTGCAAGCAAAATGTTTGGGTTTTTTGTTTGTGTTTTACTTCTTTGCACCTGATTGGGTATTCTTTACAAAGTGAAGCTTCATCACATTGACATTTACTGATAAAATAGACTTCAACTTTACTTGAAAAATGCACAGTCTATATTGCTTTAGTGAATCAGCCCCATAAGCTAGACCAGGGGTGGGCAAACTTTTTGACTTGAGGGCCGCAATGGGTTCATATATTGGACCCGGGGGCCGGACCAAGAGTAGATGAATGATGTGTATGTGTCATCCATAGTAAGTATAGTAATATTCCCCCATAGTAAGCATAGTAATTAATCCCCCATATAGTAATTCATCCCCCATATAGTAATTCATCCCCCATATAGTAATTCATCCCCCATAGTAATTCATCCCCCATAGTAATTCATCCCCCATATAGTAATTCATCCCCCATAGAGTAATTCATCCCCCATAGTAATTCATCCCCCATATAGTAATTCATCCCCCATAGAGTAATTCATCCCCCCTATAGTAATTCATCCCCCCTATAGTAATTCATCCCCCATATAGTAATTCATCCCCCATAGAGTAATTCATCCCCCATAGTAATTCATCCCCCATATAGTAATTCATCCCCCATATAGTAATTCATCCCCCATATAGTAATTCATCCCCCATAGTAATTCATCCCCCATATAGTAATTAATCCCCCATAGTAATTCATCCCCCATAGTAATTCATCCCCCATATAGTAATTCATCCCCCATAGTAATTCATCCCCCATAGAGTAATTCATCCCCCCTATAGTAATTCATCCCCCATAGTAATTCATACCCCATATAGTAGTGCATCCCCCATATAGTAATTCATCCCCCATATTAATTCATCCCCCATATTAAGTCCCAAAGTCCCCCCTGTGTCAATTCACTTACCTTTGCTCCGCGCGTTCCTCTCTCCGGTGTTCCCGCGCCGTTCCGGTGTAGCATGAAAATCTGTCTCCTATGAGGATCTGTCCCCCTCGACGTATCTGCGCATGTGCCAGTTTCAGGCATTAGCAGCCGATTGGCGATCTCCGGCACATGCGCAGATACGTCGAGGGGGACAGATCCTCATAGGAGACAGATTTTCATGCTACACCCAGTCTTCAGGGCGGACTGTGAGAGGAGCCTAGCGGGAGCCTAGCTCCGCGGGCCGGATTAAAAGGTCCGCCGGGCCGTATACGGCCCGCGGGCCGTAGTTTGCCCATTGCTGAGCTAGACTGAAAATGTCTTGTGAGTTTCCCCCGTCCTTTCCTCTCACATTTATATCCAACTATTGTAGCACCAGAATCTGTCTCAATGTTGGTCTCCTGTGATCTCCTGCACAGCAGCACTCAGCCTGGGAGAGGGAAGAGAATCTGTAAGGCCGTTTTCATACACTCAGCTAGGAGGGGGGTGAAACCAATAATTTTACTGCCCCCCCCCCCCCCCGGCTGCCCACCTGAAGTGTAAAATATAGCAGGAGAAGGCAGCAGCACTTGTTAGACTTGTCAGGCTGCAAAAGAAACCAACCCCGTGTCCACCACTATGGCTGCAGGCCATAGTGGTGGACAGAAGGAGCTCATCTCAGCCCCAAGCAACTGCTAAGCAAAGGATGGATCCCATGAAGCCGCACATGTATGCAGACCCGCTGGTATTGGAATGAATGGCAGTCTCAGCCTGGGCTCCCCCACAGGCCACGCCTTCAACACATTTCACTCCTCCCCTTGGAGCTTAATCATGGGGAACCCCATGATTAAGCTGCGAGGGGGCAGAGTGAAACGCTTTGGAGGCGTGGCCTATGGCAAGCCCAGGCTGAGACTGCCATTCATTCCAATACCAGTGGGTCTGCATAGATGTGCAGCTTCATGGGATCCATCTTTTGATTTCAAGTCAGTGGGGCCACACCGCAATCAGGAAGCAAATGCTTGGCTTGCGGTTGGTGTGTGTTAGACTAAAAGCAGATTCACATGTGTGGTGCGGATTGAAGCTCAGGTTTCACAGTTAATTGATACAGTAGCTGTTCAGCGATTCATGTCAGGTTTACATCAGGTTCAGGACAGGATTAGCTCAGGATCTTATCCTGTTCACACATATGTGGTTTAGAAATGGTTCCCAAAGAAGTCAATAGACTGTAATCTGCACCTGAACCTGAAGGTACTGCTCAAAAATCGTACATGACTCTTTTTAAAACTGCACTGAATCTGCACCGCCAATGCACTGGACATATGTGAACAGGCACCATAGGAAGCAATGTTTTTTTTCTCAAATGTCATGCAGATTGGATTCGGTTCAAACCGAATCCAATCCGCATACAGTCAGGTCTATAAATATTAGGACATCGACAATTCTAACATATTTGGCTCTATACACCACCACAATGGATTTGAAATGAAACAAACAAGATGTGCTTTAACTGCAGACTGTCAGCTTTAATTTGAGGGTATTTACATCCAAATCAGGTGAACGGTGTAGGAATTACAACAGTTTGCATATGTGCCTCCCACTTGTTAAGGGACCAAAAGTAATGGGACAGAATAATAATCATAAATCAAACTTTCACTTTTTAATACTTGGTTGCAAATCCTTTGCAGTCAATTACAGCCTGAAGTCTGGAACGCATAGACATCACCAGACGCTGGGTTTCATCCCTGGTGATGCTCTGCCAGGCCTCTACTACAACTGTCTTCAGTTCATGCTTGTTCTTGGGGCATTTTCCCTTCAGTTTTGTCTTCAGCAAGTGAAATGCATGCTCAATCGGATTCAGGTCAGGTGATTGACTTGGCCATTGCAGAACATTCCACTTCTTTTCCTTAAAAAACTCTTTGGTTGCTTTTGCAGTATGCTTTGGGTCATTGTCCATCTGCACTGTGAAGCAGTGTGCAATGAGTTGTGAAGCATTTTACTGAATATGAGCAGATAATATTGCCCGAAACCCTTCAGAATTCATCCGGCTGCTTTAGTCAGCAGTCACATCATCAATAAATACAAGAGAACTAGTTCCATTGGCAGCCATACATGCCCACGCCATGACACTACCACCACCATGCTTCACTGATGAGGTGGTCTGCTTAGGATCATGAGCAGTTCCTTTCCTTCTCCATACTCTTCTCTTCCCATCACTCTGGTACAAGTTGATCTTGGTCTCATCTGTCCATAGGATGTTGTTCCAGAACTGTGAAGGCTTTTTTAGATGTCGTTTGGCAAACTCTAATCTGGCCTTCCTGTTTTTGAGGCTCACCAATGGTTTACATCTTGTGGTGAACCCTCTGTATTCACTCTGGTGAAGTCTTCTCTTGATTGGTGACTTTGACACACATACACCTACCTCCTGGAGAGTGTTCTTGATCTGGCCAACTGTTGTGAAGGGTGTTTTCTTCACCAGGGAAAGAATTCTTCGGTCATCCACCACAGTTGTTTTCTGTGGTTTTCCGGGTCTTTTGGTGTTGCTGAGCTCACCGGTGCGTTCCTTCTTTTTAAGAATGTTCCAAACAGTTGTTTTGGCCACCTCTAATGTTTTTGCTATCTCTCTGATGGGTTTGTTTTGTTTTTTCAGCCTAATGATGGCTTGCTTCACTGATAGGTAACAGCTCTTTGGATCTCATCTTGAGAGTTGACAGCAACAGATTCCAAATGCAAATAGCACACTTGAAATGAACTCTGGACCTTTTATCTGCTCATTGTAATTGGGATAATGAGGGAATAACACACACCTGGCCATGGAACAGCTGAGAAGCCAATTGTCCCATTACTTTTGGTCCCTTAACAAGTGGGAGGCACATATGCAAACTGTTGTAATTCCTACACCGTTCACCTGATTTGGATGTAAATACCCTCAAATTAAAGCTGACAGTCTGCAGTTAAAGCACATCTTGTTCGTTTCATTTCAAATCCATTGTGGTGGTGTATAGAGCCAAAAATGTTAGAATTGTGTCGATGTGCCAATAGTTATGGACCTGACTGTATATGTGAACAGGCACTTAGTGTTTTGCTATTCCTTTATTGTTCAAAGAGCAGGCAGAGGATGAGAAGTTGACAGCGCCTTATACCTTATGTGAACCCTCAGTTTAAAATAGAAATGAAAGGCAAAACATTTGTGTATAGATATAAAAAAAATTTAAAAATGGTTTTCCCCTTTTTTATAAGTGATCACATGCCCTCTGTTCTTAGCTGCATATAGAGGTAGAGGAAGAGAAGCAGAAGCACACTGGTCTTCCCAGTGACTGGGAAGGGGAAAGGGGGCCTTTCAGGACAAGTCTGATCATTGGAGGAGAACAGGCAAGTTTCCAGCACAGAGAGGGAACTGACCACGCTGTGCTGTCATGCCTAGTGTGGTCAGTTTTTAAATTGGCGCTCAGAACAGGATACTTTATTATACAAGTTCATGGTACAGCAGGCACGTATCAGGAATATGAAATGTTGGGTTTACATATTCTTTAACTCTGGCAGGGAAAGTAGTATCTTTCTCTTGGCTGTGCTGTCTGGCAGAAGTGTATAAATCACAAAAGGTCAATTGGACAGAATTACCAATCTTTTGGCAGTTAAGCAGTACACATATGTGAACTTTGAGTATTTAACATTATGCCAGGATTCCATATGCTTTTCCCTGTGCTGCTGGGACGGGTTTGATCCTTCTTGTCAAATGTTTCTGTGGAGTCTTTCACAGACAATTACAGGTAATGAGACCGTCACCGCAACAGGAATTAGATCCCCAAAACTGATACCTCGGTGTGCTGAGTGTTTGTAGACTGGGAGTGTGTGTGCCATACAGAACGTATCAGAAAATGCACAGAATTAAGTTATACAGCTGCAAAGTTCATATCAATCAATATTATTGACTATCCTATTCAGTCTACTGATATGGAGGCCAGATCATATGCTCATTGATGTGTGGAGGTGACAGTTCCAGCATACAATGTGTGAAGTACACTTCATGTTGTCAGAGAGCCCTTTCACTTCAGGATTGTCCGTATAACTAATGTGTTATTCATTTGCCTGTTTACAGTGGTAGCTGGTAGTACAGGATCCAGTTTAAAGATTAATCATTGCTTTCAAAGTCAGGTTCACTGGGCCACTAATAATTATAAAAATGTAGGCTTGTCATTACTGTCTGTTGATTAATGACAGGTTAAATAATTAGTGGTGGTCTTGGATGAACAAGGTCAAGGGTTCCAGATCCTAAAAGACCCAGGAAACTCTATCTAAGGTGACGTTTTAGATTGCCACAGTGAATAGCTATCATATCCTTTCCATTCTTTCCCTTTATCCCCTAACCTACTAAATCACGTCTTGCTTCCCCTTAGGCTTTGTTAAAATGAGTGCAGAGAAAAGGCTTTGCATCACATTATTAAAGTGATTGTAAACCTCAGACATGAAATATGAACAAAGCATATCCCTCTATAGTGTGTATTTGTCTCAATCCAGAGCATTAAATGTAATTTCTCTCTGCTGCTTCATTCTTTTGTTATAAGCATGAATCACTTCTGACGAGTTTTCCCGACACCAATGGAAAATTGGTGACAGAGCTTTCTTCCTGTGAGCTGTGTAGAGGGGGATGTGTCTCTTTCCTCCAATCAGCTTTCAGAGCTCTCCTCACTGTATTTTCAGCTCTCCACCCCTTTTTTCTGAACTCTGAATACAGCACAGCCATCCAGAGCAGTGTGATTACACTAAAGCCCACACCACCCTCCAGTAAAACACTCCCAGCACACAGTTAACCCTTTGATCGCCCCTCATGTTAACCCCTTCCTGCCCAGTGTCATTAGTACAGTGTCTGTGTTTTTTTTTGTTTTTTTAGCACTGATCACTGTATTGGTGTCACTGGGGATGTCAATGACACCAAGTCCGTTCCCCCCAGTGTCAGAATGCCCACCACAGTCCCACTACAAGTCGCTGATCTCCGCCATTACTAGTAAAAAAAAAAATTACGGTATATATACCGCCATTTGTAAATGCTATAACTTTCATGTAAACCAATTAATTTACATGTATTGGTATTTTTTTTTTTAGCAAAGACATGGAGCAAAATACAATTTGGCCTAAATTTATGACAAATTTTATTTACTGTACATGTTTAATAGCAAAAAGTAAAAAATATAGGGTTTTTTTTTTTTGCAAACTTGTGGGTCTTTTTATTTTTTTTTATATAGCACAAAAAATAAAAAATGCACTTGCGATCAAATACCACCGAAAGAAAGCTCAATTCATGGGAAAAAAAGAATGTAAATTTTATTTGGGTGCAGCATTGCATGACCGCGCAGTTGTCAGTTAAAGTAATGCAGTGCCGTAATGCAAAAAATGGGCATGGTCAGGAAGGGGGGGAAATCCTCAGGAGGGCGAGTGGGTAATAAAAAAAAAAGTTATAAATATACAGTATATACTGTTTGTGTGTGTGTATGTGTATATATATGTATATATATATATATATATATATATATATATATATGTGTGTGTGTGTGTGTATATATATATATATATATGTGTGTGTGTGTGTGTATATATATATATATATATATATATATATATATATATACACACACACACACACCTTTTATATACCGTGTGTGTTTTGCAGGTATTAACATAATAGCAAATAAATACTAGAAAAGGTTGAAAGCTTTTTTTTTGGCCCATTGCCTGTCCCCCTGGGGAAATTTCTCTGGAGCAGCTTTGTAGTTTCTGTATTACTCTTTCATATAAAATTAAGTAGCATGAATATATTAATGTTTACATTTATTAACCGATGATGTCAGGTTAATGTTCATACTCGTACACCATATAGAGCAAAGGTGAAAGTAGTTTTTTTCAAGGTGGAGAATCAATTTTTTGTTCACATAGCAGATTTCTGTCTGAAACTAAACATAATTCTGTAAAGTAGTAGAGTTTATTGAATTCCTATAAACAGATTTATGTGGGACATATGATGCACTATTACCCGGTACACACATCCCAAATGAATACATTGGAAAGAGCACTAATATTGTTAAACTGGACTTTACTTTAACAGTACTACATCAATCCAAAATTGTGTTGATAAAATATTAATGAAAAGTAGAAAAATTGCTGCTGCACTTATGAAATAGAATATTGCCTGTGTGATGTAGCAGTCCTAATTGTGAACTCATAAACACAAAATTGGAATAATATAGCATTTGGACCACGCATAAATCGTGCAAACAATATAAACTTATGAACAATCCATATGTAATGAGTAATAAACAGTAAACATCTATAAACTGGTTTTAATAAACAGTCCCAGCATGTGAAACATAAAGTGCAAATGTGCTAGATTCTTGCTTGTGAACTACGTATTAAAGTGATAGGTGCTCCACTGTGCTCAAACTGGTGCCCCACATGGATTTGCACTCACCGTCATCCCATGACCACCTATCTCTAGGATGGTCACTTGAGCTTTGTTGGGACTAGCCCAGTAACAGTGTTGGGTTGGTGACCGATGTTCCTTCACAAGTACTCCATAGCATTGCTAATGGTAACTGATATAGTTATTGAATATGGACCAATACATGGTTGAGGTATGTATCCAATGAATGAAGAGCAAATTATTGATTCACTCCCTTGTTTCTGGATGTGTGGTACAACAAGTTTTATCAAAAGGAAAGTTGCTATTACGTTGGCATGGAAAACCTTTTTCCACATTTCCCCAGTAGTTTTAAGAATTGGACCAACGGGTTAGATGGTAACCAGTGATCCTTCCCAGGGGTTAAATTAATACCAGAAGTCCTCCTCTCTGTTTTTGGTATGCGAGGATCTGGCACTCCACCATCCTTTGCCCTGGCATTCCTCCACCAATTGTGATGATTTGGGGGTTTAATAGCTTGTTGATGGTGCCAAACAGTAAGTTTTCACCACGCCAGATAAACTTTTCAGGGGTTTTTCTGCACACCTTGTAGCTCTCAGACAGGACTTGTCTGTTCCCCAGGAGTGAGAACCAACTAAAACCAGTTTTTATAGAGGTTTTCTGTTTATTACTCATTACATATGGATTGTTCATAAGTTTATATTGTATGTGTGGTCCAAATGCTATATTATTCCAATAAAATATTCATATTTATTCCTCCATTTCATTAAAAGTAATGAAACATGGAAAAATGAATAACCATTGCACTCAGCCTCCCCCCCCCCAAAAAAAAAGATATAAATCTGAAACCATCAATTTTATATAATAGTTGTAATAGATGTCACCCTGTATTAAAAAGGTATGTTAATATGTCCACCAGTGATGCATAGAAGATGTGAGAGACTACATTTTCTCTTGATATGTTTTGTAAGACTTGTGTCCATTTCCTTAGGAAATAAGTGGAGGAACAGTCTGATATATAAATGTTTAATTACATCACAGCCAACAATTACATTGTGCTAGGTGTATCTAAAGTTTAATCACTAACGTTATTATTATTATTATACAGCATTTATATAGTGCCAACAGTTTGCGCAGCGCTTTACAAAATGAAGGTAGACATTACACTTACAATACAATTTGATACAAGAGGAAACAGAGGGCCCTGCTCATTAGAGCTTACAATCTAAGAGGAAGGGTTGAGTAATACAAAAGGTAATGACTGTGGGGGGGGGGGGTGAGCTGATGGAGGAAATAAAAGGCCGTTAATTAATTAGAAGCAGGATAGGCTTCTTTAAAGAAAATGTTTTTCAGGGATCGTCTAAAGGTGGATAGATTAGGAGATAGCTGGACAGATTGGGGTAGGGAGTTCCAAGGATGGGAGAAGCTCTGGAGAAGTCCTGGAGGTGAAAGAGGAAACGGAGAGCTTACAATATAGCTTACATAGTTCTAAGTACAGCACGTTGTTAAAAGAAAGAATTGTCTGCATCATATCCTTCCTTAGGAGAACCACACTAGCTCTCAAAAATAAGAACCCATAAGCAGCAGTAACCCAGATTTGTTAATCTTATAGAGGGAGATTTACTAAAATTGGAGCACTCAGAGTCTGGTGCAGCTGTGCATGGGAGCCAATCAGCTTCTAACTTCACCTTGTTCAATTGAGCTTTGATAATAAAACCTGGAAGCTGGTTGGTTTCTGTGTAGAGCTGCACTAGATCTTGAATCATGTAGTTTTAGTAAATTCCCGCATAGGGTCATACAGATCTTAGTATGGAAAAGAGGAAGAAAAGGGGTATAGGGGGCAGATTTTAGAGCAGTGGTTGTGAATTTACCAGGTATATGGCCTAAACTGCAGCCCCTGCCATCACCAAAGGGTCACATACAGTTGCAAGAAAAAGTATGTGAACCCCTTGGGATTTTTGGAGTTTTGCATGAATTGGGCATAAAATGTGCTCTGAACGTCATCTAAGTCACAACAATAGAAGAACACAGTCTGCTGAACATAATACTACACAAACATTAGATGTTGCCATGGTTTAATTGCACATAACATGTAAACATTCACAGTGCAGGGAGGAAAAAGTATGTGAACCTTTGGACTTAATAACTGGTTGACCCTCCTTTGGCAGCAATAACCTCAACCAAACGTTTCCTGTAGTTGCAGATCAGACCTGCACAACAATCTGGAGTCATTTTGGACCACTCCTCTTCACAAAACTGTTTCAGTGTAGCAATATTCTTGGGATGTCTGGTGTGAATCGCTCTCTTAAGGTCATGTCACAGAATTTCAATTGGGTTGAGGTCAGGACTCTGACTGGGCCACTCCAGAAGGTGTATTCTGTGCTGTTGCAGCCATTGTTTTGTTGAATTACTTGTATGCTTTGGGTCATTGTCCTGTTGCATCACCCATCCTCTGCGGAGCTTCAGTTGGCGGACAGATGGTCGTACGTTTTCCTGCAAAATGTCTTGATAAACTCTGGAATTCATTTTCCCATCAATGACAACAATCCGTCCAGGCCCTGGAGCAGCAAAGCAGCCCCAAACCATGATGCTCCCTCCGCCATGTTTTACAGTGGGGATGAGGTTTTGATGTTGGTGTGCTGTGCCTTTTTTTCTCCACACATAGTGTTGTGTGTTCTTCCCAAACAACTCAATCTTGGTTTCATCTGTCCACAGTATATTTTGCCAGTAGTGCTGTGGAACATCCAGGTGCTCTTTTGCAAACTTCAAACGTGCTGCAATATTCTTTTTGGACAGCAATGGCTTCCTCCGTGGTGTCCTCCCATGTACTCCATTCTTGTTTAATGTTTTCCTTATTGTAGATGTGTCAACAAAAATGTTAGCATGTGTCAGAAATTTCTGTAGGTCTTTAGCTGACACTCTGGGATTCTTCTTTACCTCATGCAGCATTCTGCGCTGTGCTCTTGCAGTCATTTTTACAGGATGACCCCGCCTAGGGAGAGTAGCAACAGTGCTAAACTTTCTCCATTTGTAGACAGTCTGTCTTACCGTGGACACATGAACATCAAGGCTTTTGGAGATACTTTTGAAACCCTTTCCAGCCTCATGCAAGTCAACAATTCTTGTTTGTAGGTCTCCTGAGAGCTCTTTTCTGTGAGGCATGGTTCACATCAGACAGTGCTTCTTGAAACCAGTAAACCCAAAACAGGTGTGTGTTTTTTAAGGGCAGGACAGCTGTCAGCAACACATCCAATATCATCACACTGATTGGAGTCAAGGTTGGCTCACTCCTGGCTCCAATTAGCCCTGGGAGAAGTCATTAAGCTAGGGCCTCATATACTTTTTCCTCCCTGCACTGTGAATGTTTACATGTTATGTGCAATTAAACCATGGCAACATCTAATGTTTGTGTAGTATTATGTTCAGCAGACTGTGTTCTTCTATTGTTGTGACTTAGATGACGTTCAGAGCACATTTTTTGCCAAATTCTTGAAAAACTCCATGTAATCCCAAGGGGTTCACATACTTTTTCTTGCAACTGTATAATGTGTATATATTAAATTTATATTTAATTTTAGAGAAGACTATCTTACTGCAGACATACTGGAGGGTAATAATGGTCAGAGACTGTAGACAAGCTACATATTTGTAGATGGAGATTGGAGACATGCTGCAGAATACAATGAGAGACTGCAGACATGTTACTTGAGGCTAAAAAAGATCATCACTGCTATTGCAAATTAATTCTCCTATCCAGGCTGATAGGGTCCACGGGCCGCACAGCAAGTTTCAAAGCATGTGGCCCTTGGGCTGCAGGTTGGGCACCAGGGTTCTAGAAAGTCCTCTGCCGATGTATAAATCCCTGTTCAGGCCTATATAATGTAATGGCTAGGTTATAGACCCAGAGGAACATGCTGCAGGCAAAACACAAAACCATTTTCAGTGGTACTAGTTCAGACACCTGCAATCTAACACTGTACACTGGTTATTGGATACAGTAGAGTGCAGTGGGGCCCACCAACCAGCCTAGGATTCTTCCTTCCGTATCACTCAACCAAGATGTAGTTGCAAGCCTGATCTCCCCTTCCTCTTTGATATCAGTTGCTCCTAGCACATCAAGGAACCCTGTGTGGCAACCAAATCTGTTCACAAAATGGCTGCCATCATGAGTGTTACAGATTGATACACTCTGAAATATCTTCATACTTACTGAACAAGCGTTGGAAAGCTTGCGGAACTTCATGATTCTGAAGAATTACTTCTATTACTTTTGGAATTTAAAAATAAGAAATGTGAACCTAGAAATGAGAACTTGATAGATTTGTTGACATTAACTGCTGGACTACAGCGCGGGAGTGGCTAGATATGGTGCGATAAAACACTGAACAGTATTTTTCTGCCAATTGGACCATTCTAAAGAGACATTAAGAGGCTGAATGCCATGAACCTTGCGCTACCTGGTACATCAAAACAATATAAATTTTAGATTAAACCCTTGAGATTCTGTGGGATATTGTCCAGAGCCCAGATGGCCAAATTACTTTTGTGGATATTTTTATCCTCAATTTCTGTCATTATTTTAATATTTTTTTATTACAGGTCAGGATGACTTGAATTATCATCTAAGTTTATTAACAACAACGTCAGAGACTAGAGGCTTTTTCATAGCTTTATTTATATCACAATTGATATTTTTATTCATGTTGGAACCAAAACTGACCTTTTTTTCCAGTTTATTTAAAGCAACTCTTTGCTTTGCTAATGTTTATAGAACTTTTATTAAATATGCATTATTCAGTTTTTAAACATATACCATATATAATCTGTGAATAAAAGCTTTACTGCAGTGTGTCCCCAAAGATCCATTTCCTTTATGGGTGCCAACACCTTTCCATCTTCACTTTATGTACTTGAAGAATGGAAAGGTTTGCTTTTAAGTTCACTTTTTCTACTTTTCACTTTTTCTACTTGCAATTAAGGAATAAATAAGGGGACTTCAAAGGAGTGACCTCCTCAGTGAATTATACCTACAAAATATACAGTATAAATAAAATCTCTTTATTTGTACGTATAGACACAAATACCAAAATGCTTTGTATAAACACAGCTGTTAAAACTCCAACTCAGGATATTTATCACACCCATTCTACCTGGCAGCACCTGGGTCATTGGTTTGAATCCCGATCACGACACTGCCTTCATGGAGTTCGCTCTGGGCTTGTGCGGGTTTCCTCTGGGTACTCCGGTTTCCTCCCATACTCCAAAGACATGCTGGTAGGTTAATTGGCTCCTGTCTAAATTGGCCCTAGTATGTGTATGTATGAATGTGAGTTAGCGATCTCAGATTATGAGCTCCCTGAGGGCAGGGACTGATGTGAATGCATCATATATATATTTAAAGCGTTGCATAAATAGTTGACACTATATACTATAAGTTTATTTTATTTAATAAATAAAATAGAATAGGAAGGCTATACCACATGCCAATGAATATCCATCACAAAAATTTGCATACATCGTGGATAAGTATTCTGCTGCTGTTTAATTGGTAGGTAAAGCCTCACTCACTCTACATGTTTCACATTGCTGCTTCTTCAGGACGGAGCTGAACAATGAAAGCAATATATTGCTGTTTAAGATTTAATTGATGAAATGAAAACTTCAAATGTCAGTGTGTGGCATGGGGGCTCCCCAAAAAACCTTCAGAGTGTCAGCGGGGCTGATAGCCAGAAAGGTCAACTATACAGAATGGAGGCCAAAACCAGCACAGTGAGACTGTGCTTGTCATATCATTATGTGAAAGAGGATAAGATCAATAACATTTCAGAAATGAAAAGAAGAGTCCACTTTTCCTTTCCAGTGGGGCGAGGCAGAGCCCAAGTGCATGGCACGATACTCCTGAGCATCCTGCAGAATTCAGAGCTACATCATTACATGGTACCCCTCTATGTAACTTTCAGGTTAGATGTGTACTTAGAGACCCAAGGCTGATAGATACAGAGGTGGGATCTTTCTCAGACTGCTCCTAAATGATCATTTGTGTTTAGGCCCTGGAGGGTTGTAGGAAAGCTTGCCGCAAACACCTCCAGCAAAGTACGGTAGTTAAGGTGAGATATCATTAAAGTTTGCATTAGTATTTTCACTAAATCGTGTGAGGAAAGGACACCTGCATGAGGTGTTCCTCAGAGGAAGAACTTGTAAGCTAGGGAGATTAGAATGCTGTCAGCAGTGTTTATGTATCCAAGAAAGTCTTAATATAGAACCGTAGGCAAAACCTTTTTTTTTCCATTGTGGAATATAGTAAGGGAGGTTATGACCCCTGTCAGATTTTTTCACCATTTGGGTCCCATTCTGGAGATTTCGCTTTACTTCCTGTCTCATAGCCAAACAGGAAGTAAGAGGAAATCCCTGCAAATTAAGGAAATTTCTTGAGAACCCTCAGGTCTCCAGAACTAGTGTTCCCATTGGAAGATTTTCCTTCTTTCAGTTTCAATGATAACTGTAAACTGGACAAATAGGGTGGACCTCCCTAACGAGGCACAGACAGAAATAAAAGCTGACAGATTCAATTCATCTTCATTCTATCCAAAACTAAAAAAAAGTTTTTTCTTTAGTTTTACTTTAAGGATGTTTTAGGCTTCCTATAGATAACAATCCCTAATGAAATGTTGAGATGACAGTTTTGCCCAGAAAAGTAGTGGAATGTTGAGGAGACTGTAGGACCAATAGGAACCAAAAAGAAGAAACATAATTTCTTTCCTAGTACACAAAAACTACCACCCAATTCATTGTCTCAGGTCACTGTTCATGTTTTTTTTGTTGAAAATGACAATCAGCCTAGTCCACATTCCTGGCCCTGCAGTGTTGTGATTGCCATCTCTTTGACCTGCATGCAAGGTTGTAGGCATTGGACGCAATAGGTAGAAAGTGCTTATCTGACAAATAAAATGAACATCCAGCATACAACCAAAAATATTTCTCAACACTGCATGAATCAGCTTGTGCACCCATACACTTGTTTGTTTAATCACGGAGAGGAAAATCCCAAATGAATAATGAGGTAGATAGAAAGATGAAGAATCAATGCTGCATGTTTACATTGGTCAATATACTCAAATATAACTGCTGCACATAGCTAAAGACATTAATTTCTTTGGAGCTCCAGTATGCTGGATTAAGACTGATTACAGCAAATGGTCCTTTTGCTTGTTTGTTTTTGAAAACTAAAAAACTGATTAGTTTGGAACCTCTTCTGCCTTCCTCCCTTATACACTACTAGAATGTGAGCTCTTCCACCTTCTTCATCCCCTCTAAACCCTAACAGATTGGAAGCTTTGCTACCATCTATATCTTCTTATATACCCTAATAGATAGTAATGTCTTCCAGCCAATGTAAGCCTTCCATGTATTTTGAATAGTGTGTTAGCTCTTCCAGCTTCTGTATCCCCGTATCCCCCCCCCACCCAGTAGCTCAACAGATTGGAAGTTTTCTCTTATATCCTCCTTTTACCCTTTTAGATTGTAAGCTCTTTGACATTTTGTATTCTCCCTTATACCATATTTGAATGGAAGTTCTTCCTCTTTCTGTATCAATCATTTATACTGCAGTAGACTGTAAGCTGCTCTACCACCAGTATCTTCCCATATACCCTAATAGAGAGTAAGCTATTCCACCTTCTCTATCAATCTTATATACGCTAATATATTGTAAGCTCTTCCACCTTTAGTTTCCATCTCTTATACCCTAATAGGTGTTAAGCTCTTCCACCTTCTGTATCCATCCCTTGTACCCTGATAGATTATAAGCTCTTCCACCTTCTGTATTCCTCCATTAAATCCTATTAGAATGGAAGCTCTTCCACCATTTGAATCCCTCCCTTTACACTCTAATACAGGCCTGCAAATCTAACCGAGATAAGGAAACCTGCTGATAAAGTTAGGAGCAAGCAAACTCTAGCTGGTCGCTAGGATGTGTTTTCCAGTTTTATTTTACTGACATACTTACTCAGATTTTCAAAAACAAACTAAAGTTTGTGTATGTAAATATATCAGTAGCACAGACCCAAACAAATCCTGGTTGCCATTGGCTTGTTTTTTTTCCCTTTTGTCACGCACATAGCACTGACCCGTATGCTCTCTGTCTTACAGTACCAACCCATATGCTCTCTCACTCTGACAGTACTGACCCATATGCTCTCACTTTCTTACACACAACAAAAACACAGTGATCTAATGGTGGCTGGTAGAACTTCAGTCAAAACTGCTTTTAAAATAATCAAATACCTAGTCACCAGAGAGCCAGAGATATATACCTATATAGATTGAAAGCTATTTCAAAGTCTGTATCCTCTATTATAATCTAATAGAATGTAAGCTCTTCTACCATCTTTAGCCTGCCTTGTACTTCTCAATAACACAATAAGTGAATTCCTTTTCAATAACAAAATAATGGAACTTTTGGCCACGGAGAAGGATGCACATTGTCAATTATTTCAAAAGCAATCACTACCTTGTTCCAGAGGCCAACTTCTCACTCCTTTAGCTGCTGACAGTGATGCCGATGTCACACCTCAGCAGTGCCAGCCATAGGCAGAGTCAACGATTCAGAGACTCAAGAGGATGTCTAATTCTGAGGAAGACCAGGCCCTGGATGTCCAGAAGGCCCTAGGTTGCCTTATTGGACATCTGGCTCTGAAGACTGCTGGAGAGAAGGTGAGTATTGCAAAAGCTGATTTTCTATTTTTGTCACAGGTAGACTATCTGCAAGCTTTAGGCTCGGTTCACACTGCTGTGACTTGGGATCCGACTTGTGAGACCCCAAATTGCTTGACATGTGAAATCCCATGTTAGTCAATGAGAGGTGTCTTAGATAGCACTACTAAAGTCATTCTGACTTCAGAAAAGGTTCCTGTACTACTTCAAGGCGACTTCTTCTGACTTGTGCTCATAGACGTGCGCTGGAGCGACTATGGCGTAAAACCAAATCCCAACAAGCGTTCACCCACTATAAATCTGCCTTCTTAACGTACACTTCCTCCCTTCACGCTGCCAAACAAGCCTACTTTATTACCCTCATTAAACCTTCTCCTCCATTCTTCTCCACTTTTAACTCTCTACTTTCTCCGCCTCCACCTCCACCCAGTACCTCACTTACCGCCCACGACATTGCTAACCACTTCAAAAACAAGATTGACGCAATTCATAGGGACTTCGCCACTGCTCAGACATCCACACCACTTAGCATTCCTCACACAATAACCCCCTCAACACTTCGCTCCCTTGACCTCACTAGTACCGAAGATGTCACTAAGGTTTTCTCCGAAGCCAGCCTCACCACCACCTGCCCCCTGGACCCTGTCCCCTCACAACTCCTGCGGTCCCCTTCCTCTTCCGTCCTATGCTCCCTCGCTCACATCTTCAATCTTTTCCTCTCGACCGGTACCTTCCCCTCCCCTATAAAGCACGCGCATATTACTCCCATACTTAAGCAACCCTCCCTGGACCCCACCCACCTGAATAACTTAAGACCCATCTCCCTACTGCCATTTACCTCTAAACTCCTAGAACGCTTAGTCTATAATCGCCTGAGCTCCCATCTCACCGACAACAACCTTCTCGACCCTTTACAGTTCGGCTTCCGCCCCCTACACTCCACTGAAACTGCCCTACTCAAACTCACCAATGACCTACTAACCGCCAAAACCAATGGCCAATATACTATACTCCTACTACTTGACCTCTCTGCGCCTTTTGACACGGTTGACCACCCCCTCCTCCTCAAAAAACTACACTCTCTTGGCCACAGAGACTCCGCTCTCTCCTGGTTCTCCTCCTATCTATCGCAGTGCTCCTGCAGTGTTACCTATAATGCTGCCACCTCCCCTTCACTCCCTCTCTCTGTTGGGGTCCCTCAAGGTTCTGTCCTTGGACCCCTCCTGTTCTCCATCTACACCTCCTCCCTTGGCCAATTGATATACTCTCACGGCTTCAACTACCATCTCTATACCGACGACACACAAATCTATCTCTCTACCCCTCACCCCCTCAGTCTCCAATCGCATCACCAGCCTACTAAGTGACATATTGGACTGGATGTCACTCCACTTCCTCAAACTCAATCTTTCCAAAACTGAGCTCCTAGTATTTCCCCCAGCCCGTGCCCCCCCCCCCCGCCTTCTCCATCAAGATCAACAACACTATCATCAGTCCCACCCCTCACGCCAGGGTGCTAGGTGTAATCCTAGACTCCAATATGTCCTTTCAGCCCCAGGTCCAATCGCTGACAAACTCAGATAGACTTCACCTCCGCAACATCTCCAAGATACGACCGTTCCTAACCTCGGAAACCACTAAGCAACTCATTCACTCCCTTATTATATCACGCCTTGACTACTGTAACTCCCTCCTCACTGGCCTACCTCATCGCAGGCTATCCCCACTCCAGTCCATCATAAATGCTGCTGCCAGACTCATTCACCTTACTAACCGCTCTGTATCTGCCAACCCTCTCTGCCAATCCCTCCACTGGCTTCCCATTGCCCAACAGATAAAATTCAAAACACTAACATTGACGTATAAAGCCGTTCATAACACTGCCCCAAATTACATCACCGACCTTGTCTCTAAATACCACCCAAACCGTATTCTCCGCTCCTCGCAAGACCTCCTACTCTCTAGCTCCCTTGTCTCCTCCTCCCATGCTCATCTCCAGAATTTCTCAAGGGCTTCACCCATCCACTGGAACTCTCTACCCCAATGTATCAGACTATCGCCTACTCTGCTCACTTTTAGGCGCACTCTGAAAACTCATCTCTTCAGGGAAGCCTACCCCGACCCCAGCTAGTACTGGAATCCTCTACTTTTCCTACCACTCCATCCCCCACAGCTAATTAACTTTTGTACCACTATCCCCTCCCTCCTATATTGTAAGCTCCAAGGAGTAGGGCCCTCTAATCCCTCTTGTATTGAACTGTATTGTTACTGTACTGTCTCCCTCCATAATGTAAAGCGCTGAGCAAACTGTCGGCGCTATATACGCCCTGTATAGTAATAATAATAATAGACTTTAATAGATGTCGCCTCCAAGTCAGATCCTCATCTATATTGATGTGATTTGGATCTGGCATTACAGGAAGATTACCCAGGCATTCTCTGAAAGTTGCTTCAAAGTAGTATTCAAGTCGCCTGGAAAAGTCGCACTGTAAGTCACACAGGGCGTAGTAGTGTGAACCGAGACTTACAGCTAGTGTTTCCTTTCTTCTGCTTTGTACCTACTGAGATAAGCCATTGCATGAACCAGAGGTTCCTGGTGCGGTGGATCTGCCTGCTATAATCACATGATCAGACCCAACATTGTAATAATAGAAACAGTTGCTGAGAATTGAAGCAATCATGCGACAGAAAATAATGTTTCTGTAGACATTCTGTTTACTATTAGCTCTCATTCACACCGATGCATCTGTACTGTACACTGAGAAAAGCAAGCATATCCACTTGAAGACCAGGCATTTTCTGGCAATTTTTCTTCACATGTAACAATCTGTATTTTTTGCCAGAAAATTTCTTAAAAACCCCCAAACATTATAGATTTTTAAAGCAGAGGCCCCGGAGAATAAATTGGTGGGTTTTGCAATTTATGTCACACAGTATTTGTGCGGCAGTTTTTCAAATGCAATTTCTTGGGAAAAACACACTTTTTTGAATTTTAATGCAAAAAATACAATACATTACCACATTTTTTTTATAAAATATGATGTTATGCAGAGTAAATTGATACCAAACATGTCACGCTTTAAAATTGTGCATACCAATGCAACGGCGACAAACAATGTAAATTTTACTTTCCATAGGTGATGCTGTAAAAGCCTTTCCAGGTTACCACTTTGGATTTACAGAAGCGGTCTGGTGCTAGAATTACTCACATGTGTGGGATGATTGCTGTTTGTGTGCGTTCGCCTTTGCTTTAATTTTTTTTTTACCACTTTTATTTCTGTCACAAGGATTGTAAACATCCCTTGTGACAGCAATAGGCATGTGGCAGGTACTCATTATGGAGAAATCAGGGGTAATTAAATCCCCAAATCCCTCCTCTGTCCGTATGTGACAGGAGTCACTTAGGGTGGGGGGCCCATGGAACCCAGCTCACTTTAGAGAGGTGGGGAGACCCCTGTCTCAGATCTCTATATCCCTATTATGTGTAAGTCACCCTGTGCCTGTTAGGGGTACAGGGTGATCTGTCCTAATATTGGGGTGGGGGGTTGTTGATTGTTTAATGCCATGTGGTTGCATCCCATTGTTCTATTGTGTGTCTTGCTTGGGAGTAAACTATTATGGGATGTATGTGTTTATGTGTATTAGCTTAGTGGGGGGTGACTCCAACAGCCCTCTCCTGGTAGGACTGTCTACTAGTGTGAAGTTTGAATACCTGTGTGTCTTTTGTTGCTAAGTGTAGATTGCCCCACCCTGTGTCATTATGCAGGAAGGGGGGATTGCCCCCTGAGTGTATAAAAAGCCAGTTCGAGTTTCAAATAAAGAGTTCCATGTTCAGAGAGATTGTTGTCGTCTAGTCTTATATGGTCTGCTGTGGTGTCTGTGGTCGGTGTGCGAACAGGGAAGCGGTATCCTAACGGAAGTACCGAAGTGCAGTCTGGGGACGTTCCGTTACACCGTAAAAGCATTTAATCACACCAAGATCGGTGCAATTAAATGCTTTTCCTTTTGTAAAATAGTGCCGTTTGTAGTTGAGTAAACTGGAAGTGATGTCAAGTCATTGCTTCTGGGTTACTATATCATAGAGTGCAACAAAGCCGATCTGGTCTATGATGGGCTTTGCGATCAGCCGGTGGAAGTACTGGCTGGTCTGTCGAGACTTCCCGTGGGACAGGAGAACCTGCTAAAGCCGTGGAAGAGGGGAGGGATGTCCCATCCCATTGCTTGTATTAGCAATCAGTCGGCTAGTTAACTGCTCCGATTGCAGTTACAAGAGAGATGGCCATCAGATCAAAAAAATGGAATAGGGATGATGCCTGCAGCCGCAGACATCAGCCTGTACAACCACTTGAAGTACAGTGATGTGCCAGGTACGTGTGGTTGGCAAGTGGATATTTTTGAGACTGGGAGTGAAAGTTGTATTTTGTAGAGTAGAGTAGGGACTGGCCAGGGAAGGATTACTTTCATACTGTTGCAATGTATGTGAACTAAAAATTCCTGTCTTTATGCAAAGTTTGCTGGAAAGGGTATACAGCAGTGTGCTGAGAGTTCATTCAGAATTATTAGGTGCTTGAGTACAGCTGCCTGTACAAATCAATGACTCACTGCGGCTGTAAGCTGGCAACCGCGCATCTCAAATGTGTACTTTCATATGGGGGGTTGTCCTGCATCCACGACTGGTCATCCATCACTGTTCGCAAATAAATGCTTGGATGTGCGATTACCAGCTTACTGTTGCAGTGAGTCGTTGATTTGTACAGGTGGCTGTTCTCAAACACCTGTCATTCCCGGGCACACAAAAACTTTTGTTTTTCAAGGTGTACAGCTCTCTGTGGGCGCCCATGTCAATGAGTCTTTATAGTTTAGAAATCAAACCTACTAATAGTGTCCCTTTAAGCATTCTCTCAGAGTACCTGGCTGCAGCTGTAGATTATTTCTGATCTTGTGTCACACAAGGAAGCAGAAGGGCATGAGGAAAGTACATTTCTGTTTTGTTCTCAGAAGGTATAAATGTATAACTGTATCAGGTTTAATATAACAAAGAGATGACAGGCACCATCATATGAATAGTTATTCAAGTATAAAATTTCATCTCCTGCCCCCATGTGTCTTATCTAGAGCACTGCACTAAATATTGTGTCTGTCATTTGCTAGTCACACTTCAATTAGGGATGTACTGATTGCAACTGAACTGACCTCATAATATAAAGCAACATAATTGCACTAAAACAATCAAAAACAGTGTCTAAAGTGATTATTTTATAAAGCGGTACCAAGTGCAATGTATAGGGTGAAATTACTTAGAACAACCAATCAGAATTACATTTATCAATAATCTGACTTCAGTAAGCTGAACTCTAATTGGTTGTTATGGTTTACTGCATTTTTTTCTGACTTAAAGTGGTATTAAACCTAACAACAAAAATGTAATGTATTGCAGCTTACTAATCCTTAGATGTAATGAAAAACTTATCGTTTTTCTAGTCTTCTTTCACCCGATGATCCTGCCAATCAGTGTGTTATTTTTCTACTTACTGTAGCAGACCAAGCTGTCCAGCAAAATAGGCAGTTTGAGAGATGAAACAAACTTTTTACCACTGACGGGGTGCTTGCAATGGTCAGATTTTATTCATTTTTGTAAGACCTTTATCCCAAAAGAAAAAAAAACTGTTGCTGTTACTGCTTTACCCCTACCCGTCAATGCCTCCCAGCCCTTTAAAAGCTTCTAGATGTTCGAAGGCAGGCAGTTCAGGTCATGTGACCGTTGTGATTGGCTGTCACAGCGGTCAAATGATCAGAAAGCTCCCGTTTGCAAGTATGCATCGGGAGCTTACTGTTCCCCACCATATACCGTGCAAGGAGCACGCTCTCAGTTTGGTAAGTTGTTTATACAGGGCCGCATATATGGGGCTGCTCAGCGGTAAGGCTCACCAGCCAAGAAGCTGCATATATACGTACGGCCGGCAGGAAGGTGTTAAGAAGTGTTAGCTGGAGTTTGGCTTTAATTTGTCAAATCTATTTAAATCTGCTAGTGCATATAACACTACCCTTTCCACAGATAGACAGTGCTGTCCAAAGGTGTCTCTGTGTCTTCTTCAGTCAAATTCTCTATTGTTTACTGAGGGTCACATCTGCTTATGGGCCCATTTACACCAAGTTGCAGCAATGTGTAGTAAAAACAGAGGCATTAATGCCACGCACAATAACACACCAAGCACATAATGTGTTGCAATACCATTTGTTTTGAATGGCACCCCAACTCATCTATACAACACACCTGTGCTGCAATGCAGGGCAGCACATCACAAAGCGCAATATGTATTGCAGAGGGAATGATTACGAAGGTTCAAAATGAAGGTGATACAATGAAACCGCATTCTGTAACACATAACAAAGCGCAATCCGGTGCCTGCTGTACTGCAACTCAAAGTGTGAACGGACCTAATTCCTAAAGAAGCTTTTAGCACTTTGGTATTTGACATTATAGTAATAATTGCATCTCACCACAACTAAAGAAAGAAGCCATACCATATTTACTGAGGTATTCAGCTGCAGTATAATGTAAGGAAGTTTAGCCTTTATCAGCTAGAGAGCAGCCTGGGGTCTTTTTAAACCAGCTGAGGGATGCCAAGAAGGAGTAGGAAGGCTGCCCAAAAAATACCAATCTGATTTGCCTGATTAGATCCATCTATTACTGATTTGAGCTATCTATGCCTCGAACAGCAAGACTCATGTGGGAAACAAAATAAAGATTAGGTCCTATGCCTTTCCACGCCTCTTCATTTACTTGTCAAAGCTGATCAGACCTGAACCTGGAAAATCCTCTTCTGTGTGAGCCATGTTACCAATTCAGTGATGTAGTGTAGTAGGTAGACGGTCAGTTTTTAAGGTTGTCATGTACATAGTAAGGGAGGGTTCTATCCACTGTAAGGGTTATGTTTACCATCTGTGTCCCATTGGGGAGGTTTTTCTTCACTTTCTGTCCCATAGCCAAAACAGGAAGTGGGAGGACATCTCTGCAAAAGGTCTCCAAAACTAGTATCCCCATTGGAAGATTTCCCCTCTTACTTTTCTAGGGACAACCCAAAATGTGGGAATTTCTTTTACCTTCACTTTCAATGACAATGGGATACAGGACAAATAGAGAGGGTGAATCTCCCTAATGGGGATAGACAGCAGTAAAGACTGATAGGTGTTCTAATCCCCCTTTACGCTATCCAAAACTAAAAAAAAGTTTTGCTTTTAGTTATACTTTAAGAGTAGTTAGTGATATCATCATATTTTACAAATTGAGGTATGTTGGCATCGACAATAATGTATGTACCTGGATAGGAAATTGGTTACAGGGGCGCTTCCAGAGGGTGGTGATGAATAGTGTGTGACTGGTCTGGAGTGGTAAGTGGGGTAACCCAGGGCTCTGTTCTGGGACCAATTTTGTTTAACTTGTTCATAAACGATACAGAGGTTGATATAAATAGTTCAGTCTTGTTATTTGATGAAGATATGAAGCTAAGCAGGACACTAATGTCACAATAGGATTTTGAAACTTTACAAAAAGACCTCAATAAAACAGAGGAATGGGCAACTACATGGCCAATGATGTTCAATATAGAAAAATGTAAATTGATGCACTTGGGGGCTAAAAAAAATATGAACACAGGCTACATGCTAGGGGGAGAACCCCTGGGGGAATCAAGGATGGAAAAGGATCTGGGGATCCTAGTTGATGACAGACTCAGCAATAGCATGCAATGCCAAGCTGGAGCAAGCAAAGCCAGCAGACTTTTAGCATGCATTAAAAAGGAGATATACTCAAGAAGTAAATTTATTATTATACTACTTTATAAAACTTTGGTTGGGCCACATCTTGAGTATGCCATCCAGTTCTGGTCACCAGTCCCCAGGAAGGATCTGCTGGAACTGTAGAGAGTCCAGTAAAAAGGCAACAATACTAATAAGGGGGCTGGATGACTTCAGTTATGCAGAAAAGCTACAAAATTAAGCTTTTTTTCCCTGGAGAAGAGACGCTTAAGAGGAGATATGATTGCAATATTTAAATATCTACATGGGGATTCTAGCATAGGGAGAAATCTATTCTATCTCAGGTCGCTCAAGAGGACACGTGGCCATTCAATGAAGTTGGACAAGAGGTTTAACCTAAAATTGCGTAAGGGCTTCTTTACTGTTTGAATGGTAAGAATGTGGAGCTCCCTTCCACAAGCGGAGGTGATCATTTCAAAAACCTTTTAGATAGGAATTTTAGAGTAACCAATATATAGGGATATGGGAGCTTTTAGAAACATAAATGCTTACACACACCCACACAGATTGAACTGGATGAACTGATGTCTTTATTTGACCTTGCCAACTATGTAATTATGTAATCCTCAATTTAAAAAAACAACAACATCCAGAGGTTCTTTATGAGTTACTCAACTGACTGCTGGGGGCATTATATGTGAGCTGCAAAATGGCAGGGGCCCATAACTGGGAACATTTTGGGTCCTTATGCTTCTCTAGCTTACATCAAAACAAACCTCTAAATGCTGGAGCTGTTCAGACAACGCATTAACCACTTGCCTAGCACCCTATAGCAGATGTACTGCTACAGGGCACTAGCTCTGCGCAAAATCACATATATATGTGTTATTTTGCCGTTCTGGGTAGGGGGCGTGCATGCCGCCCTACCCACTCTGCCATTGGTTGCAGCGGATGTCAATCACCGAGTCCCGGACAGCGATTCTCGGTTGGCACTCAGTGATCGCCGCTAAAGCTGAGAGGGGAGAGATCTGTGTGTAAACAATACAGGTCTCTTTCCTGTCAGCATGGACATGATCTCTCTGCAGAGCATGTTTCCCTAGTAAAACAGCACACAGTGTAAGCACAACCCAGCACACAGTTAACCCTTTGATCAACCCAGATGTTATCCCCTTCCTACCCAGTGCCATTAGTACAGTGTCAGTTCTTTTTATTAGCATTGATCACTGTATTCGTGTCACTGGAGATGTCAGTGGCCGTTAGTTCCCTCCCAGTGTCAGAATGCCCGCCACAGTCCCGCTATAAGTCGCTGATCGGCGCCATTACTAGTTTAAAAAAAAAAAATAATTCCAGTATCTATACCGTCATTTGTAAACGCTATGACATTCACATAAACCAATTCATTTACACATATTCAGATTTTTTTTTTAGCACATGTAGCAGAATATATTTTGGCCTAAATTTATGAAGAAACTTTATTTTTAACTTTTTTTATTGGATATATTTTATTGCAAAAAGTCAAAAATATTTCTTTTTTCAAAATTGTCAGTCTTTTTTTGTTTATAGTGCAAAAAATTAAAAACTCAGAGATCAAATACCATCGAAAGCTCTATTTGTGGGGGGAAAAAAAGGACAGAAATTTCATTTATGTACTGCTTTGCATGACTGTGCAATTGTCAGTTAAAGTAACGCAGCGCCGTATCGCAAAAAAATGACCTGGACAGAAAGGGGGGTAAATCCTCTGGAGGGGAAGTGGTTAAGCCAGTGTGCATGTAGCCTAAACCCACTTGGCCAATAAAAGCTGTCCTCTTACTTCACATTCGTATTTGGAAGTTGAAACTGGCATGACATTTAACTGTATTTCTTGAGTCCTTTGTTTTTTTCAGTTCCTCAATTTATTTTTGGCTTGATCAATTTTTTTCGAAAATTACTTGATGCATGCAAAAATAAGAAAAAAAATTGACAAGAATGATTGTCTTAGTTTAAAACTGAACTCTGTGTAGGAATACACAGATAAAATACATGTATGTTTTACATGCCAAAGGAGTTGCATTTCTGCCCAGAAGACCTGATTTTTCTCTGCTGCGGTTAAAGGATAAGTTCACATTTTTGGAACATGTTACTTGTACCACCCGTATTTAACCACTTGCCTACCAGGCACTTTTACCTCCTTCCTGCCCAGGCCAATTTTCAGCTTTCAGCACTGTCACACTTTGACAATTGTGCAGTCATGCAACACTGTACCCATATGACATTTTTATCATTTTTTTTAACACAAATAGAGCTTTCTTTTGATGGTATTTAATCACCACTAGGGGTGTTTTATGCTTTGCTAAACAAACAATAAGAAGACTGAAAATTTTGGAAAAAAAAAAGTTTTTTTTAGTTTCTATTATAGAATTTTGCAAACAGGTAGTTTTTCTCCTTCACTGATGTGCGTTGATGAGGCAGCACTGATGAACACTGATAGGCTGCATTGATGAGGTGGCACTGGTGGGCATCGATGAGTTGGCACTGGTGGGCATTGATGAGGAGGCACTGATGCAGCTGCACTGATATGTGGGACTGATGGGCACAGATTGGCAGCACTGCTGGACACTTTTGGGGCTGCACTGATAATCAGGGCACTGATATTCAGTGCCCTGATTATCAGTGTAAATGTCTCCTTTTACATTTGCTGGTTATCGGCAGTACTTTCCTCAGGCTGTGACAGTATGAGGAAAGTACTGCAGATAACCGGCAATTGTGTTTGCATGGTGATCAGCTGTTATTGGACACAGCTGATCACGTGGTAAAAGGCTGCTGTGATCGGCCCTTTACTGTGCCATGTGATCAGCTGTGTCCAAAGGATACAGAGAGCACAGGGTGTGCACTGCACTGGGGACGCACGGTTGTGGGAGCTTGTCGTATGATGTCCTCCCAGAACTGGATGACTGCGCTGTAGCTGTCATTTGACTATAGCGTGCTCAACAAGTGGTTAAGATGGAACATGTTCCAGCATCTGCAGCCCCCCCCCCACACCCCACACCCCTTATCCCCCCTCAATGTTTCAGGGGGTAGGGGTTCTTTTCCCTGCACTAGCTGTCGCTTTTTTTAATGAGTGCCACTGTGCTTGGCTCCACCCGCACAACCACATCATTCATTCACAGTTTCCTGTGAATTAATGAAATTCAAGTACCCTCATCCACTGTGGTTAGGGGTGCAAGGAAAGAGATCCTTCGATCATCTGGAAAACTGTGCTTCCCCACATCCTGTGGTGGACTGTTCCTGCCTTCCTCACTTCCAGAGCCAGTCTATGGGCATGATGACATCAGGAACAGTCCATTCACAGGACCGCTAGTGTGCAGGGGAGGGGCGACAGGGACCGACTTTGCACTCACAGGAGAGGCGGATTAGGCAAGTATACAGTATCTCTGCTCTGCAATCCCCTAGACAAAAATGAGCAGTTAGCCCATGTAGTGCAAGCACAGCCCCACTGCATGGTAAAATAACAATTTTTTCCAAGAGTTCTTATTTAAATGTAAAGAATAAAACATGCCTGACGAAAAAGGCCTTTTTGTTGTGGTTTGATTTGGGGTTTTAGTTATGTATTTTTTAGCGGGGGTTCCTTTCCTCATGTGTATGTTCTGCACAACCATAATGCATGTTTTAATCTTAACACATGTAACGCATGAAGATGCTTTGGAATCTATGAAAAGAAACGAAGGTTTGCACACATTTATGTTATTGAAATTGATGTTCTTGAAAGATCTATGTACTTGGAACCTCTGGCAGAACATCAGCAGGAAGGATGCCATTAAAAAATAAAAATGTTTTCTTTAAATTTGCGTTTTTGAGCTGCTGAGCCGTAAATGGACCTGGTGGTGACAGCTTAAATGGCAATGTCCAACTCTGGAATAATGAGCAGAACCCAGCAGACTCACCTATAATAGAAGTGGAACAGTGCTAAGGGGTTTCTCCTGTTACCTACAGATGAAATGTTTGACTTGCGCTTCCTTTGAGACTCCTTGTGCTTCATCACATGAGCATGTTGGACATTTTTATGGGCAAGTGCATAAGTTATGTAAAATTTGCCATTAGGCAAGATGGAGAATCTGTAATGAAAATAAACAGGCTGACAGGCTTTGGTGAGTAAGATCTTGTAGCTGTGCTGCACAGCATGGTCCTAATTGTCATAAAACTGAAAGGTCTTTCATGCACTATCCATAAATTATATTGTAAAGCACTATACAAACTGTTGGCACTATATAAACCCTGTATAATAATAATAATAAAAAATTAAAGAATGTGTTACCCCAGCATCTCATATTCCTGATAGAGTATGTATCAGGCAGCACAGTGGCTAAATGGTTAGCACTTCTGCCTGGTAGTACTAGGGTCGTTGGTTTGAATCCCAGCCACAGTACTCCCTGCCTGGAGTTTGCATGTTCTCCCTTTGCCTGCGTGGGTTTCTTCCAGGTACTCCAGTTTCCTCCCACACTCCAAAGACATGCAGGTAGGTTAATTGGATCCTGTCCAAATTGGCCCTAGTATGTGTATGTATGAATGTAAGTTAGGGACCTTAGATTGTACACCCCTTGAGGGTTAAGTACTGATGTGAATGTACAATATATATATATATATATATATACACACACACACACAGTGAAGGAAATAAGTATTTGATCCCCTGCTGACTTTGAATGTTTGCCCACTCACAAAGAAATGATCAGTCTAAAAATCGAAAGGTAGGCGTATTGTGACACTGAGAGACAGAATAGCAACAAGAAAATCAGAAGAAATGCATGTCTAACAAATCATGCACTGATTTGCATGTTCATGAGGGAAATAAGTATTATAAGTAATAAGTGGCAAATCCCTTCTTGGCAATCACAGAGGTCAGACATTTCCTGTAGTTGGCCACCAGGTTTGCACACATCTCAGGAGGGATTTTGGCCCACTCCTCTTGGCAGATCCTCTCCAAGTCATTAAGGTTTGGTGGCTGACGTTTTGCAACTCAAACTTTTAGCTCCTTCCACAGATCTTCAATCGGATTGAGGTCTGGAGACTGGCTAGGCCACTCCAGGACATTAATGTGCTTCTTCTTGAACCACTCCTTTGTTGCCTTGGCTGTGTGTTTTGGGTCATTGTCGTGCTGGAACACCCATCCACGACCCATTTTCAATGCCGTGGCTGAGGGAAGAAAGTTCTTACCCAAGATTTGACGGTACATTGCCCCGTCCATCGTCCCTTTGATGAAGTGCAGTTGTCCTGTCCCTTTAGCAGAAAAACACCCCCAAAGCAGAATGTTTCCACCACCATGTTTGACAGTTGGGATTGTGTTCTTGGGGTCATAGGTAGCATTCCTCCTCCTCCTCCAAAGACGGCAAGTTGAGTTGATGCCAAAGAGCTTAATTTTGGTCTCATCTGACCACAACACTTTCAACCAGTCCTCCTCTGCATCATTCGGATGTTCAGTGGCAAACTTCAGGTGGGCCTGGACATGTGCTTTCTTGAGCAGAGGGACCTTGCGGGCACTGCAGGATATCAATCATTATCGGCGTAGTGTGTTACCAATTGTTTCCTTGGTGACTGTGGTCCCAGCTGCCTGGAGGTCATTGACAAGTTCCTCATGTGTAGTTCTGGGTCAATTCCTCACTGTTCTCATGATCATTGACACTCCACGAGGTGAGATCTTGCATGGTGCACCAGTCATAGGGAGACTGACAGTTGTTTTGTGTTTTTTCCATTTGCGAATGATTGCACCAACTGTTGTCACCTTCTCACCAAGCTGCTTGGCGATTGTTTTGTAGCCCAGTCCAGCCTTGTGTAGGTCTATAATCTTGTCCCTGACATCCTTGGGCAGCTCTTTGGTTTTTGCCATGGTGGAGAGTTTGGAATCTGATTGTTTGATTGCTCCTGTGGACAGGTGTCTTTTATACAGGTAACAAAATGAGATTAGCAGCACTCCCTTTAGGAGACTGCCTCTAATCGTAGCCTGTTACCTGTATGCAAGACACCTGGTAGCCAGAAATCCTGCTGAATGATAGGGGATCAAGTACTTATTTCCCTCATGAGCATGCATATCAGTACATAATTTGTTAGACATGCATTTCTTTTGAATTTTTTTTTGCTATTCTGTCTTTCAGTGTTACAATACACCTACCATTCGATTTTTAGACTGATCATTTATTTGTGAGCGGGCAAACTTTCAAAATCAGCAGGGGATCAAATACTTATTTCCTTCACTGTATATGTAAAGCGCTGCATAAATTGACAGCGCTATATAAGTACCTGAAATAAATATCTGTTGTACCATATATATATGTTAAAACATAATGCTTCTGTCAGGGCTCCCGGGTGTGACCAGAGGTGTGTGACTGACGCACGGAAACGCAGACTTCAGATAAGTTATAAACAATTTATTAACACTAACAATACAAACATAAACGCAGTGCAACACCAAAACATAACACAGTGCAAACGAACCAAACCAAACCACCCACAGATAACAGTACATACAGTGCAAGCGTCGCCAGGCAGGCCGGGTCAAAATCAATCGGGCAGATAGGTACAGGGGGAGCAAGCGGAGAATAGTCAGGTCACGAGCAGGGTACAGCAACTAACAGGCAGGTAGGTACAGGGGGTCAGGCAGAGAATGGTCGGGGTCACAAGCCAGGGATCAGAACAGGAGAAGTCAGCAGAGGTCAGAATCAAGCCGGGTCAGCAACAAGACAGGAACAGGAGCAGGATGCAGGAACAAGATACAGGGCCCAGGAAAAACACAACACCAAGGCAGAGTCTGCAGGTCTGAATGTCCCTTAAATACACCAGTATAATTAGTTCCAGGTGTTTGACTGGCTGCAAGGTTGAGTCTCTGATTGCTGGGAGCACCCGCTGGCCAGCCCTGGTACTGCAGCTCACAAGGCAGGTGAGTCCCACTATTGCTGGCCAGTCCATTCCTGACAGTACCCCCCCCTCAAGGAGCGGCCTCAGGACGCTCCAAACAGTCCTAGCTGGGCAAAATGTTCCACCGCCCGGGTCTGGTAACTGGCGGGATATCAAAGACTGGCACACCGGGCAGGACTCCGGGCAGCGGCACACCGGGCAGGACTCCGGGCAGCGGCACACCGGGCAGGACTCCGGGCAGCGGCACACCGGGCAGGACTCCGGGCAGCGGCACACCGGGCAGGACTCCGGGCAGCGGCACACCGGGCAGAGGCACACCGGGCTGGACTCCGGGCTGAGGCACACCGGGCTGGACTCCGGGCAGAGGCACACCGGGCTGGACTCCGGGCAGAGGCACACCGGGCTGGACTCCGGGCAGAGGCACACCGGGCTGGACTCCGGGCAGAGGCACACCGGGCTGGACTCCGGGCAGAGGCACACCGGGCTGGACTCCGGGCAGAGGCACACCGGGCTGGACTCCGGGCAGAGGCACATCGGGCTGGACTCCGGGCAGAGGCACATCGGATTACCAGGTGAAGCAGCAGGCACCGGGCCCCCCAGCGGGGCGACAGGCATCGGGCCCCCAAGCGGAGCGGCGGGCGCCGGGCCCCCAGGAGGGGCGACAGGCATCGGGCCCCCAGGCGGGGAGACAGGCATCGGGCCCCCAAGCGGAGCGGCGGGCGCCGGGCCCCCAGGAGGGGCGACAGGCATCGGGCCCCCAGGAGGAGCGACAGGCATCGGGCCCCCAGGAGGGGCGACAGGCATCGGGCCCCCAGGAGGGGCGACAGGCATCGGGCCCCCAGGCTGGGTGACAGGCATCGGGCCCCCAGGCGGGGCGGCGGGCGCTGGACCCCCAGGCGGAGCGACAGGTCTCGGGCCCCCAGGCGGAGTGGCGGGCGCCGGACCCCCAGGCGGAGCGACAGGTCTCGGGCCCCCAGGCGGAGCGGCGGGCGCCGGACCCCCAGGCGGAGCGACAGGTCTCAGGCCCCCAGGCGGAGCGGCGGGCACCGGACCCCCAGGCAGAGCGACAGGTCTCGGGCCCCCAGGCGGAGCGGCGGGCGCCGGACCCCCAGGCGGAGCGACAGGTCTCAGGCCCCAGGCGGAGCGACAGGTCTCAGGCCCCCAGGCGGAGCGACAGGTCTCAGGCTCCCAGGCGGAGCGACAGGTCTCAGGCCCCCAGGCGGAGCGGCGGAAGCGGACCCCCAGGCGGAGCGGCGGGCGCCGGACCCCCAGGCGGAGCGACAGGTCTCGGGCCCCCAGGCGGAGCGGCGGGCACCGAGTCACCAGGCACGACAGTGGGCACCGAGTTGTCTGGCAAGACTGCGGGCACCGAGTCGTCTGGCAAGACTGCGGGCACCGAGTCAACTGGCGGAACAGCGGGCATCGAGTCAACTGGCGGAACTGCGGGCACCGAGTCGTCTGGCAAGACTGCGGGCACCGAGTCGTCTGGCAAGACTGCGGGCACCGAGTCGTCTGGCAAGACTGCGGGCACCGAGTCGTCTGGCAAGACTGCGGGCACCGAGTCGTCTGGCAAGACTGCGGGCACCGAGTCAACTGGCGGAACAGCGGGCATCGAGTCAACTGTCGGAACAGCGGGCACCGAGTAGTCTGGCAAGACTGCGGGCACCGAGTCAACTGGCGGAACAGCGGGCATCGAGTCAACTGTCGGAACAGCGGGCATCGAGTCAACTGTCGGAACAGCGGGCACCGAGTAGTCTGGCAAGACTGCGGGCACCGAGTCGTCTGGCAAGACTGCGGGCACCGAGTCGTCTGGCATTGGATCGTCTGGCTCGACAGCGGGCATCGGGTCACCAGGTATGACAGGGGGCACTGGGTCACCAGACATCAGGTCATTTGGCTCGCCAGCGGGCACCGCGTCATCTGGCAAGGCAGTGGGCACCGAGTCACCAGGTACGACAGCGGGCTCTGAATCAATTGGCACGACAGCGGGCACCGGATCAGGTACCGGATTATCTGGATCAACAGCGGGCATCGAGTCAACTGGCCTAATAGGATCATCAGGCTGGATCAGTTCATTATGCTGGGTAGAAGCATCCGGCTGAGTAGAGGCTTCAGGCTGAGTGGAGGCTTCAGGCCGAGTGGAGGCTTCAGGCCGAGTGGAGGCTTCAGGCCGAGTGGAGGCTTCAGGCCGAGTGGAGGCATCAGGCCGAGTGAAGGCATCAGGCCGAGTGGAGGCATCAGGCCGAGTGGAGGCATCAGGCCGAGTGGAGGCATCAGGCTGAGAGGAGGCTTCAGGCTGAGTAGAGGCTTCAGGCTGAACCACGGAAGGCAGGTTCTCAGACGGTAGGCTCACCGGTTTGGATACTGGCAGGATGGTACTGGTTGGAAAGAATTTTCGCTTTTTTCTGGTTTTAACTACTGGGGCACTGCAAGTAAACGCAGGTCTGCAAATGAATGGAGCAGCTGGAGACAGAGAAGAGCTGGAGGATGGAACAGGGGAAGGAACAGTCGCTACAGAGGGCTTCTTTACAGGGTTAAAGGCAGGATAGGTGCAGCGAGTGGGAACAGGGTACTGACATGCGGTAGATAGCCAAGTATACTGGGCTGTAACTGGAGGAGCTGTTGGGAATACAGGAGTAGAGCTTTGAGGAGATAGATTAGAAGCAGGACTGGGTCTTTGTAAGCTGACTGAGGCTGGGTGTAACAAATCTGTCCATGTCTGCAGTATGGGTTGAACAAAGCTCAGCTTACACAAAGCCTGTCTGACCAAAGACTGCACTGCGTTTATACAATCTCTTAGTACCTGTGGTGAACATGTGGAATAACGCTCCAGAAAGTAACCCACATCATCCTCTAATAACCATACCAAGGACTCTACCTGGTCTGCACTAAATGGTGGCAAAAATTCATCCCTGCATTCGGGGGTACCAGATGAAACCAACTCAGCACAAACCTCAATCAATGGCTGCACCTCAGAGAACTCTGTGCCCTGATCTACTAGAACATGAGCGAGCCGTATACATTCTAGCAGTTCATCCCGGGGATACTCCTTCAGAGTTTGATAAGCATACTCCCTGTCATCAAACACTAGCAGATATAAATACGCAACCTCACCCAGATCCATCCTTCCCATCAACAAACCAAGATGGCTTCCCTGTGCAGCCACTTCTGGTCAGGATTGGCCTTGGTGTAATGTCAGGGCTCCTGGGTGTGACCAGAGGTGTGTGACTGACGCAGGGAAACGCAGACTTCAGATAAGTTATAAACAATTTATTAACACTAACAATACAAACATAAACGCAGTGCAACACCAAAACATAACACAGTGCAAACGAACCAAACCAAACCACCCACAGATAACAGTACATACAGTGCAAGCGTCGCCAGGCAGGCCGGGTCAATATCAATCGGGCAGGTAGGTACAGGGGGAGCAAGCGGAGAATAGTCAGGTCACGAGCAGGGTACAGCAACTAACAGGCAGGTAGGTACAGGGGGTCAGGCAGAGAATGGTCGGGGTCACAAGCCAGGGATCAGAACAGGAGAAGTCAGCAGAGGTCAGAATCAAGCCGGGTCAGCAACAAGACAGGAACAGATGCAGGATGCAGGAACAAGATACAGGGCCCAGGAAAAACACAACACCAAGGCAGAGTCTGCAGGTCTGAATGTCCCTTAAATACACCAGTATAATTAGTTCCAGGTGTTTGACTGGCTGCAAGGTTGAGTCTCTGATTGCTGGGAGCACCCGCTGGCCAGCCCTGGTACTGCAGCTCACAAGGCAGGTGAGTCCCACTATTGCTGGCCAGTCCATTCCTGACAGCTTCCTTTGTGTAAAATACCTGGTGTTTCTGCTAGTTCCCCTGCTTTCCTATTCAGACTGACCATGCTAGCCATGAGAGCACATTCATCTCAGCATGGTCAGTTTTATGGCTGTGCTGGGAGAACAGCCTTCCTGTCTTCCAGTGATCAGACTTGTGCTGACAGGCCCTCACTGCGCAGCCATTAAGCGGGAAAAATCAGTGTTTTTCTGCTTCTCCACCCCAGCTTTCTTGGGCCTTTAAGCAGCTGAAAACAGCGATTGTGTTTTCCCCTATAGAAAAAAATAAGATATTTATAATGTTTTTAATATTATTATTATTATTATACAGGACATGTACAGTACACACATGTTTTGTCTTTCATTTCTATTTTAAACTGATTGAGTTGTTACACAAGGTAAGGGTTCACATATACTTTAAACCATAGTGAATGCTGGATAAATGTACAACACCCAGATCAATCTCTCTACTCCTCAGCTCACCCCTTTGATCTCCTCATGTATCGCTGATTTACTGAGTGACATATCAATTTGGATTAGTGTATATATTTGTAGCACACTACGAATCTACAAATAACATCCAAATGGTTTTTATTGAAGGAAGATCACAGCACAACAAAAAGTGCAACATTTTGGAGCCACGCAGGACCCCTTTGTCAGGTATTTGACGCATAGTACCACACCTCTTATATTAGAATCCCCCTCATTATGGATGAAGGAGCACAGGGGGCACAATTAAGCAGCAGCTTTGTCAGTCTGGGGGGAAGGAAGTGTTAGTTGCGCTAGCAGATTTAAATACACTAACACATTGAAGCCAGACTTCAGCTAACACTTTAAAGGCAGTTACAGAAAACATTTTTTTTTTCAGTTTGGAATAAAAGTTTTACATCAATAAATGAAATATGTTCATTGTAAACATCACTGCCAGTGCTGAATGGTTTTTCTCATCTTTGTAAGAGAGCTTGTTCTTCTGAACAGCAACAGATTTATTGGTCAGATCACCAGATTAAAATAGAAAAAATAAAGACTAAAAAAGGCAACTAATGCAGTCATCACACCTAAGAATTGGCAAGCTGCTCTCAACAGTCTGCTACGCAAAGAGAAATTAGACCTACATCTTTCCAGCTCTCAACCCACGGAATCTTATTGCCGTAAATGGCACCAATACATTACCAGAACATTTCCACCTTCCGAGCAATCCGAGCTCTTGACATGGTCTTAGTCTTAATCCGCTACCCTCAAGCCATAAACTTGTTGCAAAGAGGCATATTTTCCCAATGGCAATTATCTGTCCCTCAGTCCTCTCCGCTTATTACACTTAACTTTGGCCCCCGGATGACACCGTGGTCATGTACGGTTTCCACGGCACATGGTGTCATCACCTCCTCAGGTTATCTGTATACAGCACATGGTGTCACCTCCTCAGGTTATCTATATACAGCTATCAAAACATATCTAATGTAATGGCTCTCATAGGTTCTGGTCTCCTCACCCTTCTCTTCTCTCCTTCCTCTCCCTTCCCTATCCTCTGCATCAGTGGTTCTCAACCTGTGGGTCGTGACCCCTTTGGAGGTCAAATGACCCTTTCACAGGGGTCGCCTAAGACCATCGGAAAACACATATTTCCGATGTGTACAGAGCAGCTACTGTGTAGAAAACAGCTGCTGTGTTGAAAGCAGCTACTGTGTTGAAAGCAGCTACTGTGTTGAAAGCAGCCGTATTGAAGGTAAAACGACACATGAATTATAATTACTGGGTAAAGAATTTTATGGTTGGGGGGTTCACCATAACATGAGGAACTGTATTAAAGGGTTGCGGCATTAGGAAGGTTGAGAACCACTGCTCTACACCATTCCTAATACTCCTCTCTTCTTTCCTCTCCCCTTTTCACCTATCTTCATCCTTATCCTTCTTCCTACTTTCTTCTCCCTTCCCTACCTCCCACCCATGTTTAACCCTCACATAGCTCACTATATTATTTGCTAGATCTTATCTCGCTATGGTCTATTAACATCTTACTTCGTCATTGATGTACTATGTATTATGTCAGTCTACTTTTAAGATGCCAAGGGTCATCATATGCCTAAACTCACGGTTATGCTCTTTTATGTATAGCTTGGCACATGCTCCTCAGAGCAAGACTTTTTATATCATTTGTATTTTTTTCTCTTCTGTGATTTATACAATTGTATTTGCTGCTTGCGTATTCTTTTCAGTTTTGTATTGAGGAAAACCCAATAAATATTTATAAAAAAAAAAAAAAAGAATTGTCAAGCTGCAATATAATAAATGTTTGCTTTGGGTTTAATAACACTTTAAGTTAAATACATAAGAGCAGTGAATCTCCTAGTAGTATCCCCAATAGGTAGGCAGGACTGCAGAACTGGGTATCCAAGAGATATAAGGGATTGCTGGATTATTCAAGCATAGGGCGGATTGACCCTTGAACAGTAACAAATCCATAGTCAGGATTGAAGACATAGTCCTAGTTGCACATGGAGATAGAAACACTTCCAGACATTTGTGTCTATGTAAACATATCATGATCATCCAGTACTGTGGCTGTCACCCATGGGTCAGTGGCTCTGCTTTTAGTAACAAATCTTGAGTGCTTATGGTAACATTTTATTACACTTCTATAAAAAAAAAAGTGAAATGTGGCAGCTGGTAAGTTTTATTTAGACCTTTAAAGGCTTAATGTTAATCAGGCTGCTTACAGGGGAACAAAGCTACCAGCTGTTCATCATTGTCACTATGAAGCAGACTGAAGATATTGCAATAAAATAAATGTACATTATAGTTTATAGTTTACATCCATAATATTGTTCTGTGTATTGTGCTTTGCAAGGCTGTGTTGGATATAGAAAGCAGCCCTGGCATTTAAATCCCAGATTCCCCCCAAGCTGTTTGCCTCCCACCCTTCTTGGAGCACCCTTGCAACCTTTAAAAAATATCTTTATTCAAGGTGTTTTTGGACTGATCAGGTTTTTTCATCAGCATCATAGAGGTCGTAAACCTATTAAATGAAAAATGAGCATAGCATATTATTATTATTATACAGGATTTATGTAGCACCAACAGTTTGCTCAGCGCTTTACAATATAAAGAGAGACAATACAGCAACAACACAGTTCAATACAAGCAGGTTAGGAGGGCCCTGCTCCTTAGAGCTTACACATCCTTCTATAGTGCGATGGTAATATTCTTGATCTTGTCTTCTCCAACCACTGCGCTCCCCACAACCTCACTAACACCCCTTTTCCTCTCTCTGACCACAACCTGATTGCCTTCTCTATCTCCTCGTCCTCCAACGCCTACCCCTCCAAATGTCACACTACTACCAGCCGTAACCTCCGCAACCTTAACCCTGCCCCCCTCCACTCTGCAGCTGATCAACTCCATGACAACATCCTACCCCTGTCCTGCCCCGACTTGGCTATGACTGCCTACAACAACGCGCTGTCATCAGCCCTTGACTCACTAGCGCCTTTAACCACACGCAACATCAGACCCCGACCACTTCAGCCCTGGCAGACTGATCACACCAAAACCCTCAAACTACACAGTCATGCCCTGGAGCGACTATGGCACAAAACCAAATCCCAACAAGCCTTCACCCACTACAAATCTGCCTTCCACACCTACACCTCCTCCCTCCTTGCAGCCAAACAAGCCTACTTCCTGACCCTCATCAAGGCCCTCTCCTCCAATCCACGCCGACTCTTCTCCACCTTCAACTCTCTACTCTCTCCACCTCCACCCAGCACCTCACTCACCGCCCTTGAGATTGCCAATCACTTCAAAAACAAGATTGACACAATTCGCAAGGACATTGCCGCAACTCACACGCCCTCTCAACCCGTCCCCTCTCACACAGCTACCCCCTCATCCCCCCTCCCCCTCGACATTACCCGCAGGGACTTCGTCACTGCTCAAACTCCCTCCAACCCCGTTCCCCCTCACTCAGCTACCCCCTCATCACCCCTCTTTCACGGCCCCACCACTGCTCTGACCTCCACTTCCACCCCACCCTACATTCCTCATACTGAAGCTCCCCAACACTCCACACCTTTGACCTTACTACCATCGAGGAAGTCTCCAAGATCCTCTCTGATGTCCGCCTCACCACCTGCCCCCTCGACCCTATCCCCTCACAATTCCTACGACCTCCCTCCCCCTCCATCCTACGCTCCCTCACCCACATCTTTAATCTCTCCCTCTCCTCCGGCACTTTCCCCTCCCCACTGAAGCATGCACACATCACCCCCATACTTAAAAAGCCCTCCCTGGACCCCAATGACCCGAACAACCTCAGACCCATCTCCCTGCTCCCACTTCCATCTAAACTCCTTGAGCGCCTCGTCTACACCCGCCTATGCTCTCACCTCAACAACAACAACCTCCTCGATCCCCTACAGTCTGGCTTCCGTCCCCTACACTCCACCGAAACCGCCTTACTCAAACTCTCCAACGACCTTCTAACCTGCCAAAGCTAATGGCCACTATTCAGTGCTCCTACTCCTTGACCTCTCTGCGGCCTTCGACACAGTTGACCACCCCCTCCTCCTCAAAATACTACACTCCCTCGGCCTCAGAGATTCTGCTCTCTCCTGGCTCTCATCCTACCTGTCACAACTCTCTTTCAGCGTTACCTATAATGCTACCACCTCCCCCTCACTCCCCCTCTCAGTTGGGGTCCCTCAAGGCTCTGTCCTTGGGCCCCTTCTCTTCTCCATCTACACCTCCTCCCTTGGCCAACTCATACACTCTCACGGCTTCAACTACCACCTCTATGCCGACGACACACAAATCTATCTCTCAACCCCCCACCTCACCCCCTCGGTCTCTGCCCGAATCACACACCTACTGATCGACATATCAGATTGGATGTCGCTCCACTTCCTTAAACTGAATCTCTCCAAAACCGAGTTTCTTGTCTTCCCCCCAGCCCGAACCCCACCCCCCATTGACTTCTCCATCACATCCAACAACGCCAATATCAAACCCGCCCTGCAGGCCAGAGTAATTGGTGTCATTCTGGACTCCAACCTATCCTTCCAGCCCCAAGTCCAATCTTTAACAAACTCGTGCAGACTCCACCTCCGCAACATCGCCAAAATACGCACGTTCCTAACCCCAGAAACCACTAAACAGCTCATCCACTCCCTCATCATATCACCACTCGACGACTGCAACTCCCTCCTCACTGTCCTGCCTCGCCGCTGGCTATCCCCGCTTCAGTCCATCCTGAATACGGCTGCCAGACTCATTCACCTTTCCAACCGCTCCGTTTCCGCCACCCCCCTCTGCCAATCCCTCCACTGGCTTCCGATTGCGCAACGGATCAAATTCAAAATTCTAACACTGACGTACAAAGCTGTCCACCATACTGCCCCAAACTACATCACCGACCTAATATCCAAGTACCACCCAGCACGCACACTCCGCTCCTCACAAGACCCCCTTCTCTCTAGTTCCCTGGTCTCCTCCTCCCATGCCCGCCTCCAGGACTTCTCCAGGGTGTCACCCATCCTCTGGAACTCCCTTCCCCAACCCATCAGATTATCACCTACTCTCCTCTCCTTTAAGCGCACCCTGAAAACCCATCTCTTCAGGGAAGCCTACCCGCTGCTAACTTGACCGACCTCCTCCACTCTTCCTACCACTCCATCCCCCACAGCTATCTCCTCCTGTACCACTATCCCGTCCCTTCTAGATTGTAAGCTCGAAAGAGCAGGGCCCTCGATCCCCTCATGTTTTGCATTGTATTGGTATTGTTCTGTCACATGTTCTGTCCCCCTTTGTAATGTACAGCGCTGAGTGAACTATCGGCGCTTTATAAATACTGTATAATAATAATAATAATAATAATAATAATAATAGTGTGTACTTGTCTCAATCCAAACTCCATGAGTCAGTTCTGACAGGTAATGCAGGCATGGCAGAATCCCAAGAGACGCAGGAGGGGAGCTCCAGCACACAGCCTGTGATCCACAGCCTTGGATGTGCATGTTTCCCTATAAGACTGTGTAGAGGAGTGTATATCATTTACCTCCAATCAGGTCTCAGATTACTCTCTGCTCTATACTGTGCAGTGTGTAACATCAGATCCCCCTGCCTTTGGAAGCTCAGATATGCTGTGTAAACTGTATGCTTTGAACAGCTCTTAGTAAGAGAGGGTGCAGATAAAAAAGTAATACTTATGTAGGAGTTTCATCTCTGTGTACCATGTGAAGCTAATTGTTTGAGTGGGTATGCGTAAAGGTTTGCAATCACTTTAAATGGCTTTTGGACCCAGAAGTGGGGTGGCACTGGATCAATGACTTGGTGAATCTGTGAGGAATGGCACCTGTGATACAGCCCTGGCCAAAAGGGCTTTGATTCACAGGCAAGGACATTGCTGCTACTACGATTGCACCTAAATCAACCATTTATCAGATCATCAAGAACTTCAAGGAGAGAGGTTCAACTGTTGTGAAGAAGGCTTCAAGGTGCCAAAGAAAATCCACCAAGTGTCAGGGCATCTTGCTCAGGAATGGCAGCAGGCAGGTGTGAGTGCATCTGCACGCACAGTCAGGGGAAGACTTTTGGAAGATGGCCTGGTGGCAAGAAGGGCAGCAAAGAAGCCAGGAAAAACATCAGGGACAAACTGATATTCTGCAAAAGGTACAGGGATTGGACTGCTGAGGACTGGGGTAAAGTCATTTTCTCTGATGAATCCTCTTTCCGGTTGTTTGGTGCATCCGGAAAAAAACTTGTCCGGAAAAGGAAAGGTGAGTACTACCACCAGTCCTGTTTCATGCCAACAGTAAAGCATCCTGAGACCATTCATGTGTGGAGTTATTACTATTATTATACAGTATATAGCGCCAGAAGGTTTGCTCAGCGCTGTACATTATAGTGGGGGACAGTACATGAGACAATACAGTAACAAAACAATACATGAGGGGTTCGAGGGCCCTGCTCTTCGAGCTTAAAATCTAGGAGGGAGGGGATAGTAGTACAGGAGGAAGTGGCTGTGGGGGATGGAGTGGTAGGAGGAGTGGAAGAGATCGGCTGTTAGGTGAGGGTGGGGTAGGCTTCCCTGAAGAGATGGGTTGCTTCTCAGCCAAGAGATTGGGCTCACTCACAATTTTGCCTGAGAAAAACAGCTATGAATAAAGAATGGTACAAAAGAGAGCAACTTCTCCCAAACATCCAAGAATAGTTTGGTGATGAACAATGCCTTTTCCAGCATGATGGAGCACCTTGCCATAAGGCAAAAGTGATACCTAAGTGGCTTGGGGAACAAAGCATCGAAGTTTTGGGTCAATGGCAAGGAAACTCCCCAGACCTTAATCTCATTGAGAACTTGTGGTCAATCCTCAAGAGGCTAATGAACAAAAAAAAAAAACCCCACAAATTCTGATAAACTCCAAGCATTGATAATGCAAGAATGGGCTGCCATCAGTCAGGATATGGCCCAGAAGTTGATTGACAGCATGTCAGGGCGAATTGCAGAGGTCTTGAAAAAGAAGGGTCAACACTGCAAATATTGACTATTGCATAAACTTAATGTAATTGTCAATATAAGCTTTTGACACTTATGAAATACTTGTAATTATACTTCAGTATACCATAGTAACATCTGACAAAAAGATCTAAAAACACTGAAGCAGCAGACTTTGTGAAAATTAATATTTGTGTCATTCTCAAAACCTTTGGCCAGGGCTGTAGGCGGAATATAACAGCTGAAGCCACACTTTTATTATATTTTTTATAAGATGCTGAGAAATGATCTTTCCACTTTTTTGCCCAGGCTGGAGTTAAGCTATAAAGTACAGCATTTTATGGTTGGGTTTTTCTTTTAAACTTGGCAAGTCTGGTGGGACAGCAATCATTATGTAATGGCACTATAGCTAATTGCGTGGCACCAGTGAAATATATATAAACTACCAATACTGTTACTGCGATCCTAGTCATTTTAAAGGCAGCATTACTCAAGCCTAATATTTCAGTTTGTGTGGTTGTCAGCAAGTTGAACTAAAGTCTGGCTTCTTCTATCTTTCTGGGATTTAGGCGGAAAGATATCATCGAATATTCCCAACTGTGGTGGTTATTACAAAGCCAAATGATGGTGTCATACTCTCCAGATAGGAAGCTGTGCTAGAGAATCAACAAACGATGTTGGTGTCCAGATAAAAGAAAGCTGCACCAATTCTTTGGGCCAATAGGAGGGGACTGAGACACAAACTGCTGCAGAAAAATCTTATTCTCTGAGTCACTGCAAGCTATAGGAAAACGGCTGAAGTCACAGAAATAGTCAGATATACAGTACTGTGCAAATATTTTAGGCAGGTGTGAAGAAATGCTGTAAAGTAAGACCGCTTTTAAAAAAATGTGAGTAAACAAGAAAAATCTAAATCAAATCAATATTTTGGTGTGACTACCTTTTGGCTTCAAACCTGCATAAATTCTTACACTTGTACACTGTGTACACTTGCACAAAGTCAGGGATTTTGTAGGATTAGAGTCAGGAGTATCATTAATCATTTATACCAAGCAGGTGCTAATGATTATCAGTTTCAAATGTAGATTGAAACAGTCATAAACAGAAACTACTGTGTAGGAGGCTTAAAACTGGGTGAGGAACAGCAAAACTCTGCTACTAAGGTGAGGTTATGAAAGACAGGTTAATTTCACAAGTCCTACTCCATGGCAAGATTGACCACAGCAACAAGACACAAGGTAGTTATACTGCATCAGCAAGGTCTCTCAGCCAGAGATTTCAAAGCAGACTGTGGTTTCAAGATGTCCAGAAATGGTCTTTATGGTAGAATTGTGGCCAACGAGCCATATCTCCAATGTGGAAACAAGGTTAAGTGACTCAACTATGCATGAAAACATAGGAACTTGGGTACACATAAATGGCAAATTTTGTAATATTTGGCTGTAGCAGGAGGCAGTTTGTTCGCCAAAGGCCTGGAGAGTGGTGTAATAAGGCAAGCAACAGTGAAGCATGGTGGAGGTTGCTGGCAATTTGGGAGATTCGGTCAGGATCAATGGGGTCCTCAATGCTGAGAAATACAGTCAGATACTTATCTATCATGCCATACCATTAGGGAGGCATGTGATTGGCCCAAAATTTGTTCAGCAGCAGGATAACAACCCCAAACATACAGCCATTGTCATAATGAACTATCTTCAGTGTAAAAAAGAAGTCCTGGAAGTGATGCTTTGACCCCCACAGAGCCCTGATCGCAACATCATGGAGTCTAGCCGGGATTACATGAAGAGACAGAAGGATTTGAGGCAGCAGAAATCCACAGAATATATGTGGTTAGTTTTCCAAGATGTCTGAAATAACCTACCTGCTGAGTTCCTTTAAAAACTGTTTGGAAGTGTACCTAGAAGTGAGGAATTGATGATGCTTGGAGGCAAAGGGTGGTCACCACAAATATATTGATTTGATTTGGATTTCTCTTCTGTTCATTTACTTTTCCTTTTGTTAATTGATAAAAGTAAACTAGTAACACTTCTATTTCTGAAAGCATTCTTAATTTACAGAATTTTTTCACAACTGTCTACAACTTTTGCACAGTAGTGTACATTGTTCAAAAAAAGTCTCCATTTTCATAGGCTTATCCTCACCTACCTGTTACAGCAGTTCAGCAAGGTGTAGAAATGTGACTGAGGTCCAAAAGGCACCAAATTTAAGCTGTGCCATACACCAGTAGATTTTCAAACAAACCTTTGAATGAAAATTCTCAGTACATTCTCGATTTAACAAATGTCATTTGAAAGTACCACATACAATGTTGAAATCCATCTGCTTGAAAAAAATGTTCCATACTGCGCTTTCAAATTTTCTCACTGGTGAAAAATTAATGTCGATTTGACCCCACTAACAATTGGAAAATCAGATAAATATTCTTAAAACAAAAAATTTGGAATGCAGTTCTACTAGTTTTCTTAGTAATCAAAAAGAACTCAAAACTGATCCGACACACCACTCTTTCTCTGCAGTGCAAGTTTGCGTGAGTATACTTGTGAATAGGGGAATAGCTGTAACTGAAGTTAGCAAAATGGTTAGCACTTCCTCCTGCCAGCAGTAGGGTCGTTGGTTTGAATCCCAACCACGACAGTACCTGCCTGGAGTTTGCATGTTCTCCTTGTGCCTGCATGGGTAAAGCTCTGCCTAAATTGACGGTGCTATTTAAGGACCTGTAATAAAATAAATAAAACAGTTACAAATCATAACTGGTGGTGGTACAAGACTATAAAGCAATAATAAAGTTGTAATACCTCATTTGGGCTGTAAACAACCAACAATTTGGGGGGGGCATGAAGCCCGAAATTGAGTTCAAATTAAACCTGTAAAGATAGAATTTCAAGAACTACCACTATGGACTGGTTTTTAAAGGTGCAGATTGAGGAGATGTGTCACTCAATAAGTTGCATTTTAGGATGATGTTCCTGGAGACTGCAAAAGAGCTACATTATGAAAAGCTGAAACAGTCGTTAGGATGTTTCAGCTTTCGTAATGTGAATTAGATATAATAATCCTAGGGATATCCCATCGCAGAATTAGGAAGTTAGGAGACAGAACAAATTGGAAGGGAATATGACCTCTATGGTGAACAACCAAGGGACATAAAAGGACTTCAAATAAGAGAGAACAGTGAAGAAATGAGAAGAGAGAAAATAAAGAAAAAGGTGGAGAGATAAAGATAAAAGAGAGGATGGAGGGGGGGGGGAGGACTGAGGGAGTAACTGGGAGCTCCCTGGGGTAAGACCCAGATATCAAGGGCCCATTTAGGGAATCCAGAAAGTTATAGAAAGAAATGGCCAGCAGGCAGCAATTTTTTAAGTAAGCAGTGTATTGGATTTGTATTACTATCACAACGCTGATGTTATAAAATAAATGTGTATGCTGTGACTATAGATTTCCTTTGGGTTCCTCAAAGTGAATAGTTGGTTTTCTCCAGGAATGACACCTGTCTGCTTTGCAGCAGTAAAAACATAGGTAAGCAAGCATAAGCCTTTTTTTTTTTTTGGCTTAGAAGTGCTTCTACCAGATTTCTCCAGAGGAGTCTATTTAAAGTAATATAGACTACTGACCATAATGTAGTATTTTCCTGATTTAAGTATTTTAGAAAAAATACTGCATTATGGCCAGGAGATGGCGCTGATGATCATAGGAAGTAATCCTATAAGACAAAATACAGTAATTTTTTGTTGCAGTGGTGTGAATGTTTGATTTGGTCTGCTGATTACAGAGCTGAGCTTAAATTCCACACAGCCGTCTGCTCTTCCTTGAAAAAAAAAAAAGAAATCCGAGGGCCATATCCATAAACTGCATCACTTTGTGAGTAATTGAAAAGTCTTTAACTATTTCCTGAAGAACCTCTTTAAACTATATCTCGTTCACAAAAAAGGAGTACAAATTACCTTGAATTTCATTGTGGCATAATTTCTTACCACTTCTGATGTTTTATAAAGTCGTGTGAAAATATTAATTAATGTTCAGTCCTTGTCCTCTAAGCCGAGAGGTTTAGATGTCCTAGAAAATAAAAAAGGATCACAACAAGTTGTATGGTGTAACAGTGCTTACATTTTTTTTTTTTATCACTGACTGTTTTCCTTTTCTATCTTCCATCACTGATGTCCTTGGTTAGTCATTGTCAAACACTATGTTGTAATGTCTGCTTGTGCCAATATTATCTGTACAAACAAGAAAAGTCTGAAAATAGAATTGAAATGTAGGTTATATAGTCACATCGATTGTCTAGTATTTGCCTTCTAAATGGACAGTGCTCACAAGTTTTACAGTCCAGCAAAGAAAGCATGGACAATTTAAAAAAGATTGAGGTCAGTTTAACCCAGCTGTCTGCTGACCAATGCATGATGTGTTAGTACATAGGCAGTACAGAGATTGGGGGCAATGACCTTGAGTGTGAACCACGACACAAAATGCAAATAGGACCGTTCGGACACAGACATGTGCCTCATTACAGGGACTCATCATAGTTACATAGGTTGAAAAAAGATACTAGTCCATCTAGTTCAAGCAATAAAAAAAAAACCAGAGAAAGGCAAAAAAAATTAATAAAGCATGAACCAATTTACTCCAGGAGGCAATCGTATATCTACCACTGGTGTTTATTATCTGTAAATGTTAGTATCCAGTTACATTTTGTGCATTTAGGAATGCATCAAGCTTTTTTCTTAAAACGAGCTGGCCAGAACTAGTTCCTGAGGGAGTCTATTCCACATTTTCACAGCTCTTACTGTGAAGAAGCCTTTAAATATGTGGAGGCCTGATGAAGCGGCATGCATTTTCCGAATGCGTGCCACACCTGTGACGATTGCGACTGCAGATCCCTGCCCTTCTCACCAAACTCGTGACCGAAGGACTAGCTAGTTTAAAACCACGATGTCACGTGCGTAACAATGCCATGTCCAGCTGCACCTTGCACAACAATTTTCCAGCTCACGGGACCACAAATCGATGTACCGGCAGCCTGAGTGCGATTGTTACTGGGTCAGGTTAATTACACAATTAACTCTTCACACTGCCACCACCTCCTTTTTGTACAGAGAAAGAGGAAACTCCGCAATATCAGCAATAACACTAGGATGATTGGATAAGCGTCTGTATACCACTGTCACTGCAGACAGGTTATACAGAGAGTTAAACACACATAGTAGCGCTCTTCAGCGGCAGGAATTCATAAGTTGCATTAAAGAGCTTTAGAAACAGTTCAACACTTTCAGAAAGAAAGATTTATTACTAAAAGGTCGAAAGGGTGCAAAAAAAATATTTACAGAAAAAAGATGTAACCAAAATATATATATAAATATACAGAGAGCAATAACCCAGCAAAAAGATAACAGAAGTTTAGGTAGATAAGTACTTGCCAAAAAGCCTTGGGTTAAGCAGCTTCCAGTCTCATGAGCCAAAAAGGATTTCTTGTCTCTACTGCTAGTTTCGATGTTAAAAGCAGGAGACTCTTCTTTCTCTCTCACACACCCAACTCTAACCATAACAGCCCTTTTTCTAGAATCCTGCAGGGTGTCTCTTTTTAGTAGTAACCAATGGTCTCCTTTTGGCGAGGGAGGTGTAGGTGGAGCCTGAAGTTATGACTAGAAGCTCTCGTAGCTGCTATTATGATCCATAACTTGCCCTAGGTACATGTAACCTTCCACCCGCGGGTAGATTAATATGCAGACGCATCTGTGGAATGGTTAGATATGAAATATACACTTGAATGGTTCAAGAGATATACTTTTCTGCTTTTCTATGTATGGAGTGTGACATATCAAACGGTTTGTCTTATCGTGACCAATCTGAAGATATGTCTGTTTTTTTTTTATGTAAGTCTCTCATATTCCAAGATATGAGACAGGGGGAAAATGGATTTTGAACGTGGTATCTAGTTTATTACTCCTCTGGAATGTCTTTGAACTCAGGGAAAGGCTTGGGTTATACTTTTACGATATGCCAGATTGCACAGTTTCTTAGACAGCCAGGCACCCAGCTCCCTTGGGGGTTTTATAGCTCGGAGCTTTCTGCTGTGCTTTGGCTACCTGTGACCTCTGCCAACACACACAGACCATATGTCACTGTGGATAAACAGAGACGGAGGGGGGATGATGGAACAACATAGAGAATTCTTAACAAAATGGAGGGCCGCATCCGGCTCTGTGTGCACAATTGCTACAACACCTATTGCTGCTGTACTTGGAGCTGACATTACTCCCTCCTGCCCTGAGGATCCACACCAACCAAGAAGTACTGGGAACCACCAGCACAGCCAAGGACAGTGCTTTGGAGACTTGCCACCGGTTTGACAAGGGCTCATTTGACTACTACTATTGTGAGTTGCCAATTTTGTGGAAATAAATTATTTGATATTGCTGCACTTAGGTGGCGCTGCTTCTCTCTCTTTTATGGTTCACACAGAGTCTCTTCTAGCTCTTTTTGATTCAGCTGCCACTGTGTCAAGCATTGTTGGAATATCCCTTAACCACCTTTTGGACTTTAAGAACTTTACTTGAGTGGTTAATATGCTAGCCTTAACAATATACATCTGTTTTTTTTCTCAGTGTGCCAAATATTTATCTTGTTATTCCTCCCACTGATACCAATGATGGGGCACTATTCCTTCCATTGTAACCAACCATGGAGCATTATTTCAGCCACAAATGGTAATTATAGGGCACTATTCCTCCCCCTACTGATCACAGGCGTTATGTAACTTTTTAATCGCACTAACCACTTAGCTTGGGGGAGGCATTGTTTTCTCCCACTGGCACTGAGGCATTTTCTACTCCCACTGGCCACAGACTGCCCCTTCTGAAGTCTGAAGGACAGTAAATTGACCCTTTTATATAAAAAGTTTGGAGAACCCCTGCTCTATAACTTAGGCTTGTATCTGTGCTGTAAATCAGAAGTAGAGTACAGTTAACCCAAAAAAGACTGATTTGCATGGCTCCACACACTATCCTATCATGTGGAAAAGCCTTTCTTATTTTTTAGATTTGTGATGACATGCAAATACCTTCTGCTTTGAAAAGGCTCTTCTGTACGTCTTAGTGCAGGGGTGTCAAACTGGCAGCCCTCCAGCTGTTGTGAAACTACAAGTCCCGTCATGTCTCTGCCTTTGGAAGTCATGCTTGTAACTGTCAGCCTTGCTATGCCTCATGGGACTTGTAGTTTGGCAACACCTGGAGGGCCGCCAGTTTGACACCCCTTTCTTAGTGGATTAGTAGAGATCTTTGGTTCCCAGTGGAACCCAGAAGCCCAGTGGAACTATTTTGCTGTCCATTAAGGCTTTGTTCACATGTGAAAATAAAATCTTTTGTTTGTGACGTGCCTTGCCCTTCCATGTGCACCTTACTGTTAAGGCCGGTTATAGGCTGGGACGGTTGCCATTTTTTTGTAACGTTGGCTAATTTGGATGCAGGGACGCACTTGATGCCTTTGCTGTCATTTTGCTATAGGTACCTATAAGGAAGAACAAGCTCCTCCAGGCTGACCTGCCCTTAGCCTATCCATTGATGTATGTGCTCCTGCTATGGAGGCTCTGTAAATTTTAGAGTTAGGTCCACAGTATACAGAGGACCCTTGACACAGGACTGTGGCTTACGCATGTATTTGCAAATGTGTGCAAACAAAACCCTCTCTTTTTAATGCAGACTGTTAGACAGGGCCAAATTGGTTGTTTTGCAGGCTGGCTGGTAAGTGTTGCTGGGAAATCCTTTGTTTGTGAAGCTTTAGTCATGGCTGAGCCACTTTCCTGGCTTGTTTTCTGCCTGGAGCACTTGGCCCTCTGCAGCATAGTTGCCTGTCAATAATGAAGTGAATAAAAGAAAGGTCAAAATATAAATGTCTATGAAGGTCTGCACTGAAAAGAACCTGTTTGCCCCGCATTGGCAACACACATACTCAATTTAAGGCTGGCTTTCCCTCACTGCTATAAATAGTTGTAATTTCCTTGCCCATAATTTATGTGAATGCATCTTTAATAAGTATTAACATGCTAACATTTAAGTTGCACCAACCTATACCCCTTTTTTCCCCTCTTTAACTTTTCACCGATTGAAGCAAAACCCCAAAAATGGACAGAAACGAATAAAATAATTATTTGCACAACCAACAAATATGGTATGGTATGATGTCCATATTTATCTATATATAACTTCAGCTGGCTGGATTGTGTGGAGCAAGATTCTTTCAGTTAGATATATAGATTTTGTGCGTGCATAACATTCATTTTGTGCATAGCTGAGTTTGTACAGATTTCTCAGTGTTAGTATGAAGATTTCAGCACTCAGCCTGGAATATCAGTATAAACAGCAATAGCAGTACTTAAACATAGCCCTGAATAATTAGCTATGGAAGTGACTGTGTTTTTCCTGACAAATAAATCCCTCAATATGGTGTTTATCTTGGCAAATAGGAATTTCCTCTTTTAACGTGAGCTTTTTGTCACCAATTATTTTTGTAGTATTAAAAGGATTTCTAAATAACAGCTAGATTCTTTGTTGCCATGTGATGCTTCTACTGTCCTTGCTTCTTCAAAGAAAACCAGTAACCAATGGGCATTTGTCATGATCTAAATTTGCACTTTTGAATTCTTATTTTACTTCACTTTTCTTTCTCAGGCACTACTTAGTTTTTGAATTTTTACTTGTGTTCTCTCCCTGTCAGGGCAGTGTCACGCTGTAAGACCATCTCTTGCATGAGCTCTGTGCAAATACATGAGCACTGAGAAATTGTTGTATAGTAAAGGTGTTGTCAAGATTACTTGAAAGAAAACGAAAGACTTTGTTAATTTGTAACTTTCCTTCTTCCAGCAGCCTAGACAGTCCTAAATCAAAAAAACTTATATTTTCATAAAATTCTTCAGTGTCAATAGTAATCCTTCCACCATCCACCAGTGCAAAACCAACATGAACCGCACTCACCAGATATTTGGTGAGTATAACGCCTTTCAGGATTAATTAGGGCTCCTGGACCCCCTTTATAACCTCCAAATATTGCCACCTCTAAGATATAGAAATTCCTCCGATTACTCCCCTCGCCGACTCCATTAATTAAGTAATCCGAGGAATTTCTATATCTTAGAGGCGGCAATATTTGGAGGTTATAAAGGGGGTCCAGGAGCCCTAATTATCCACACTTTTTGAAAATTTCTACAAGTCCTTATTGCTTGATGTCTACCTTTTAGCATAGAGATACATCAACCATTCACTCCCTCCTACTGCTACTTCTGAAGGAATTTACAGGTTATCATCAACACTACAGTTACACTAAAGTAGAATAATCCATTGGTGTGTTTTGTGATTTATCAGGGGAACCTGGAACACTTAGAACAGGCAAAGTAGATCCAAAGAGAACTTGAAAACCCAATACATGTGTTCTTGGTGAAAATCAAACCAGGACTCCAGTGCTTAAGGCAAGAGAGCCAACAACTTGACAGCTACAATACTGCTATGAAGTGAAATTAGAAGTTCCCCACACATGCTTTTGACACTCTGAATGCTACAGAAATAACACTCTTCATGACTTAACACTGGGCAGAAATTAAAAGTTAATCCATGCATGCTTTTCACACTCTTCTGAGGGTAACTGAGCCCTTCTTGGGTGATTGAAAAATTTCCTGTATTGGTGAGTGGGTGGAAGAATAGTGCTTATTAAAATACTTTATTATATAAAGTAGCAGTATATTGGTATTTTTCCATCTGCAAATTTTATAAAAGTGTTCATGTTAAGATATATCAAGTAAATTGATTCAGCATGATTGCCAAGACAAAAAGTCTCAAGTATGTTCTTGGCTAAAAAAATTATTAAAATGTGTTTTTTAATATTATATCGGGAATTGTTAAATTTTGTGTATGAATAATTATGTATTATATACAGTCTTTATTTATCAGACATAAGAAACAATGCAGAGGAAAAAGATTTGAAACCATTCAGATCAGTTTACAAGCATCAGTAACACTATCATCAGTCCCACCCCTCATGCCAGAGTACTAGGTGTAATCCTAGACTCCAATCTGTCCTTCCAGCCCAGGTCCAATCGCTGACAAACTCGTGTAGACTTCACCTCCGCAACATCTCCAAGATACGACCGTTCCTAATCTCGGAAACCACAAAGCAACTCATTCACTCCCTTGTTATATCACGCCTCGACTACTGTAACTCCCTCCTATTGGCCTACCTCATTGCAGGCTATCCCCACTTCAATCTATCGTGAATGCTGCTGCCAGACTCATCCATCTTACTAACCATTCTGTATCTGCCACCCCTCTCTGCCAATCCCTCCACTGGCTTCCAATTGCCCAACGGATAAAATTCAGAACACTTACACTGACATATAAAGCCGTTCATAACACTGCCCCAAATTACATCACCGATCCTGTCCCTAAATATCACCCAAACCGTACTCTCTGCTTCTCATAAGACCTCCTACTCTCTAGCTCCCTTGTCTCCTCCTCCCATGGTCTTCTCCAGGGCTTCCTCCATCCTCTGGAACTCCCTACCCCAATCTATCAGACTATCGCCTACTCTGCTCACTTTTAGGCACACTCTGAAAACTTATCTCTTCAGGGAAGCCTACCCCGCCCTCAGCTAATACTGGAATCCTCTACTCTTCCAACCACTGCATCCCCCACAGTTATTACCTTTTGTACCACTATCCCCTCCCTCCTAGATTGTAAGCTTTAAGGAGCAGGGCCCTCCTATCCCTCTTGTATTGAACTGTATTGTTACTGTATTGTCTCCCTCCATAATGTAAAGCACTGAGCAAACTGTCGGCACTATATAAATCCTGTATAATAATAATCAAATAATCACGTACATACGATAACTTGTATATTGTCCATGATAAACTATATTTCAGAATAAGGAGACATATTAAAGGAATAGAACCGGTGTGGCATAGATAACCAATGATAATTGTCAGTATTCGAAAACTAGAGTCTGCTTTTGATTTCTTTTGAGGTCCGTCTTTGTCCTCATGCTTTGTTTTCCAGGGGCCAGGTTGACAGGGAAAAATAATTTACAATTACCAATTTCTGTTCTGCAGGAGGAGCTTTAGGATTTTTTTTGTGTGTACCAGACAAATCTTAACTGTTTTGCTGAATAAAAACCATGTTTACAGAGCTTGAAGGTGAATTCCTGGTGTGATATATTTTTAAACAGTTACATTGGCCCAGCTTTGAGTCGAAACCACTACTAAAGTGATCTCCATTTGCTTGTGAGTTCTGTGCTGAGTGGCCCGCCTGATGCATTGTGAACACAGGAGGTTGCCTGCTGAGCATGGGCACTATACAGAGAGTGCTTTGCATTTTCTGAATGAATGCAAAGTGTTTTCTGGTTGGGGGAGGTGGAGAGCATGACATCACTACCCTGCCTCACCACTGTATTCATTCAGACAAGGCTTTGTATTCATTCAGAAAAAGCAAAGCATTCTCTAAATAGCACCCATCTGAGTGGCCAACCTCCTGTGCTCAGAATGCATCAAGCTGGCTATTCAGCATGGGACCCAGAAGCAAGCGGAGGTCACTGGAGAAGAGGTGTCTACTTAAGTGATTTCCAGCCTCCAGGGGCTTAGGTCAGGCATAGTAATAGTTACATTGGTCCAAGGTTGATCAATGTATATAAGTATAAAATATACCATGCCTGGAATTCTTCTTTAATAGCTCAAGCTCTGATTACACGTACAGCTAAATGGGCCAGAGAAGTGAGTCTTCCTCCTCCATTCCCACTTTCCTTTGTATGGCTCTGCACAGAGTTTCACGTAAAGAGAGATGGTTTGAAAGCAGACCTCTTCTCCTAAGTTATTTTTTAGAAAATCCATAATGTTTGGTGAATCCTGGGCCATGGCTACACCCTGTATTTAATGTTTATTTATAAAATAAAAATGTTTGACAAATAGTACAAACAAAAAATATTGGAAACTAAAATAAATAAATAAAATGCATTTTTTATTGAGAACATGGAATAAGCTGAAATTCCTGTTAGTTTGATTCTTAGATGTACTGGTCCCATCACATTACTTGTTGCTAGTTTTATTTTTCATACTTCATTGATTTTTTTCTCTATTTTTTCCATACGGTGATGGAAAATGATACAGAGCAGCAGGTTTTTCTGAAACGAACGAAAATGTAATTATGTGTTTACTCTCTGCGAGACGGACCTTATGTAACCAGATGCTCAGGCGTGCAATAAAAGCTCTGCGTTTCATATGCTTTCTGAGCACCCCCGTCACTCTGAAGCTTCTGGCAGGAGCCTGTGTTGGCCATGGGCCCATTTTCCAGGCTTCCCATTGAGCGAGCGCCAGATTCCTTTGGGAAATCTTCATTTCCCGAAGGTCAGAATAGAAAGGAGGACATTCTTCTGCCCGCCGTTACTGTTAGTATAGAAATCTAAACATCTGCAACAATATGTGTTGTTTATATTTGCAGAAGGGGGAAAAATGTATATACACGTCCCCAGGCTTAATATATTACAGAACGGAGGTAATCAGCGCCTGCGGAAAGCATCTGGATGAAGCCGGTTGTGTCCATGATTTTAGTTTTTCTTTTTTTCTCTCCTCAATTAACGACAGCCTTGCCATGTCTGAATCATTTACAATCTATTGTTTCCACTCCATAAACAGACAGCCATTTCATGTTTGTGTTCCTCAAAGCATGGGCATTCCAATTAGCCGTTACAATTTTTTTAAAAAAAGAATGGCAGTTCAATTAAGGAACCACTGAACAAAAACGTAGTGTTTATGGAAACAAAAACTTTTCTGTAGTTTTGGCTAGAGTGGAAATGGATTAGAACACCTGTCTTGTTTTAACTTCTATCTGGGGCTCTTTTAGAGGGATTTCCCCTTAGTTCCTGCCCTGATGATAACGGTTTCACCAGACAGGAAGTTCAGGAACTGCTGCAACAGGGTCAGCAACAGAAATACAAACCTTGAGAAGTGGAAGAAAGGTGTTGAGTGCTGTATCTCTTAAAGCAATAGGTCTTTTTAATCTTAAGTAGTGTAGAGGGAATGATTATCTCTTGGCAGCTTCTACAGTAGTGATGCCCAAAGGCGAACTTAAATAGGGACTGGGTGCGCAAGGAGGAAAGCAGCAAAAGCAGCATGTACACAAAGTCCAGACTTAATTTTATTCTGACTGTTGTATCATAAACAGATAAACCATTTTGGGGTTCAAAGATCCTCCTTCATCAGGGCTTGATAAAGTTGGGCAAAGTGTTTTGGACTGATAAAACCAAAGGGATCCTGAATGGAAGTTAGTGTTGTGACAATCGTGCGTCAGACCCTTGACCTTCTCACCAAACTCGTGACCGAAGGACTAGCCAATCTGACACCGCGATGTCACGTGCGTAACAATGCCACGCCCAGCTGCACCCTGCACAACGATTTTCCAGCTAATGGGACCACAATCTATGTACCGGCAGCCTGAATGCGATTGTTACTGGGTCAGGTTAATTACTCAGCAATACACTAGGATGATTGGTTAATTGTCAGTATACCGCCATCTCTACAGACAGGTCATACAGAGGGTTAAACACTCATAGTAGCGCTCTTCAGCGGCAGGGATTCGTAAGTCACATTAAAGAGCTATAGAAACAGTTCAACACTTTCAGAAAGTAAGATATATTACTAAAAGGTCAAAAGGGTGCAGTAGAAATATTTACAGAAAAAAGATGTGACCAATATATATATATAAATATACGGAGTACAACAACACAGAAAACAGATAACAGAAAGAAGTTTAGGTAAATAAGTACTTGCCGAAAGATGCCTGGGGTTAAGCAGTTTCAAGTCTGATGAGCTCAAAAAGGATTTCTGGTCTTGCACTCAGTTTCGTTGTTAGAGCGAGATTCCCCTTTCTCTCTGTCTGCTAGATGTTAAAACGCAGAAGGTCCTCACTTCTCTGTCTACACACAAAACATAACAGCCTCTTTTCTACCCCAAATCAACGGGGTGTCTCTTACAACAGAAACCAATTGCCTTATTTGGTAAAAGGATTGTATAAAGGCAGGGAACTAGCAAGGTACACTGAACGCATTCCTAAGGAAGGGGGAAATCGGAGGAGGGAGACTGATTTGGAATTTAAGAGAAATACCAAAATGCAGAAGTTTGGAGCAAAATGGAAACCGCGCCTCTCCCTGTGTGCATGATTGTTACAAGTGTTATCACTCCAGATACCTAAACATAACTTCTAAAAGGGAGTTTCCTTTTAACCCAGCAGAATAGCAGTTTTTTTTTTTTTTTTATGCTCCTGGTCCTGCAGGACCTGGAGTTCTGCACATCTCCCAAGAGTGAGAGGCTGCTGGATTGAGCCCACCAACTGGCCAGAAGGGCAAGGCCAGGCCCAGCACATCATCGGTAGGTGGCTTCCTGCAACCAGAAGAGGACCTAGATGGCAATGTGGGTGAATCACAGGGTGGTTGAAGACGACCCTAGAGTTCAGGTAAGAAGACAAATAACAAAACCATGGCAAGGGAAACTGAGTGCCACTGGACCCTTAGCTGACATCTGAAGCAATCATACTAGTTACCTCTCAGGATCCCTCTAATTTTTTAAGTCTAGTATGCAGTACACGCTTTGTTGTAAGGGTACCGATCCCTGATGGGCTGCACAATGGTTACGTGCTTAGCACTTCCGCCTGGCAGCACTAAGGTTGTCGGTTCAAATCCCAACCATGGCACTACCAGCCTGGAGTTTGAATGTTCTCCTTGTGCCTGCATGGGTTTCCTCCAAGTGCTCTGGATTCCTCTCACACTCCATAGACATGCTGGTGGGTTAATTGTCTCCTGTCTAAGTTGGCCCTAGTATGTGTATGTATAAATGTGAGTTCGGAACCTTAGATTGTAAGTTCCTTGAGGGCAGGGACTGATGTGGATGTACAGTATATGTAAAGTGTTGTGTAAATTGACAGCGCTATATAAGTACCTGTGATAAATAAATGTGTATAAATGTGACTCTTCATTCATGTCACTGTACAGCACTTTGCGCTGCTGTCTGGTGACATGCGTTGCCTTTCTGTGTGTGCTGCATTTTATCACACCTCACTGCGTTGCACCTATGGGCTGCAATTGGTTTCTGTGTGCCCCAGCAACGACTGGAATTCTTCCAGTGTAGAAAGACGCCAATCTATACGTGAACACACACTAAATATTTTACTTAAATAAATAATTGACCATTGTAAGCACCCCTGTCAGTGTTAAATGGTTTGTTTAAACACTCCAACTGCCAGTTTTACTGGCAGACCTAAAGTATAATTCCAGCTGAAACCTAACTACTTATAAATGCTCCTGTGCTGATTAACCCATGTAAAAAAAGTGTATATTTATCAAATTTCAGCCCGCTCCAGTCCGGTTATGCGAGCCAGCTTCCCTGTGTCAGTCAGCAGCAGCTGTAGGGGAGAGGAGGGGGCCTGGACATGAGAGCCTAGGGGGGATGTCACTGCTCCAGGAAATCCCATCTCTTGTCAAAATGCTCTCTCCCCTGCAGCTGCTGCTGGCTGACACAGGATCACGTGACTGAACAAGAGTCGGCTGAAAATTGGTAAGTATACACTTTTTAGGTTAGTCAGCATAGGTGTTAGGAGGGGATAGGGGACATTTTTAAAAGCAGTTAGGTTTAGGCTGAAATTCAACTTTAGTGGTAGGATCACCTGGTGAAAACGGATGCAGCCTCGTCTAAGAATTGGTGAGCTTCAGCATATTACATTTTTGTTTTTGGGTTTATTACCACTTATTGAAGTTATAATTAAAGTGTACCTGTCACCACAAGCAGATCATTTTAATGACTCACCAGTATCTTAAATACATGGATTGATTGGCTGCATCCTATGAAATACTTATCCCTTAACCTCCCTAGCGGTCTGATTATGTCAGTATTTCTGTGCTCAAAGCGGTACTTTTAAACATCTAGTAAACATCCCCGGTATGTTAAAAGTTGAAACACGAAATCATAAATTATAATTTAAGAAATAATCATAAAAAATAATAATATAATAATAAATTTAATTCAATAATATAATCAAACCAAAAACACTGAAATTTGAAATATAGCGCCAAGTTCGCACATCACTGAGCAAAGTCGCAAAATCTTTTTCAGTGTCTGATGACGAATTCCCCCACGAATCATTATCACTCAATTCTGCAAGTGGTTCTGATTTACTATCGCTGTTCTCTAGCTGGTCTAAAACCGCTTTTGACCTAAAGGAACACTTTTTGGACGCCATGGATGTTTCTCAGTTTCCAGGCAGTAAGAACAGTAAAAATGCAGGCAGGGCGCAGGACAAAGCACACGGGACAAAATGTATGTGAAATGGTTTGATACAGTAATGTTTTACTATGTGATTTTAGTGAATGTCAATTTTTCACATTTTTACATTTCCCGCCGTTCCGTCCCCCGTACGTCCCGACGTCGCAGGGAACGGAACCCAGAAGATGGATGACGGCATCGGCCGGAGAATATTACAGGGGACACTGCAGGGGGAAATCGCGGGAGCGCAGGACAAGGTAAGTGAAGAAGAGATCCCGGAGCAGCGCCGCATGGTAAGCCCGAGTGTAGCTCAGGGTTACCGCTTGTGGTGATGAAACTTTACCCCGAGCTACACTCGGGCATACCTCCAGGGAGGTTAAATAAAATTGTGGACTGTGTTTGAGGTTAGGACAAGGTTTCTGAACCAGGGTTCCTCCAGAGGTTGCTAGGAGTTCCTTGTGCAATGGCCAAGATCCGCCTCTCAGATAAGTTCCCATTGACACTATTGATATTTTTAGCTATCTATAAGGAGGTAATTATTCTCAATGACCACAAGTGTAAGTAATATTCATCCCACTGACCATCACACTAATATATCATGAGTTGTAGATAAAGTCATTTTTAGCTGGATTTCCCCGAGACCAAAAAGTGGATTTCAAGGGTTCCTCTGTGTTGAGAAAGGCTGGGGTAGGATTTACGTATCTTTAGTTATTTAGAAAAGTGTGATTCACGCACGTCTCTGGCAGCCATTTTGTCAAACATAAAGAAAAACTGTCAGTGCAAGGCATATTTGTGAGCTGTGGTTTCCCTTTGTCACCGGCGGTTCTAGTACAGTTTGTGCTTTCTGCAGGCCTTGGTTCGGGTATTTCCACAGCTGTTGTGTGTCTGGGTTACCATGCGGATCAGGAGTATTGTGGTGATGAGTCACGGTTGTGCCGCAGCGCTGTCTCTTTCCTGTGGATGCTTAAACCATTAGCAATCAAAGAAATCAGCGAGAGTCCGCACTGAAGGAATGTGCATGGGCTTCCAGCTGATCATTTATAAATAATACAAAGCTGGAATTGGCAGGCCTAGATAGAATAGGTGAGTCACTCTCTAGGCTGTATTAAGAAGTGAGTCCTCATGGTGTAAACTTCACTATCTGACCTCTGACGAGTCTGACGTGCCGTAAGCTGCTTTATTTCTCCAGATTTAAATACACTTTTGCAGAATGCACAATCATATTGTGTAACGTTGAAGCCAAACCCATTGTGTAATTCATATGATGCTTAGACCTGAACTACAGCCAAACAGATGAAATTAATTTAAGGGAGTTATTTTACTTTCCCAAGGACTTTTTTACATCCAGTTCTGAGAATTACACAACGCCGCCATATAGCACAGGACAGAAGACCTGATTTTTCTCTACTGTAGTTCAGTAATACATACAGGTCTTTTCCCTCCCCCAGCCTGTGACTGGACATTGAAAAGAGAAGCAGCAGACTGAGTTCATTTCTCTGTCACCCTGCTACCTCCTTTTAAGGGGATGCCGCTTATTAACATATAAGCACTGCAGCACAATTGTTTTGCTGCTTGTTATTCTTCTCCCTCTGCCAGTCTTAACTCTGTACAGGAACTGCAAGGGACTTGAAACCAAGTCAAATGCAGGCACTTGCACTGCCTGCATGTAAAAAAAATTCACATTTAACCATTAGCCGCCTGGCCTATAGCCGTTTGGCAGCCGAAAAAATGCTCTAGCTTTCCGGGGTGTACGCCGTTTGGCGTCCTCCCGCACATACGCAGTTCGCGCGGTTGCATAGCCGCGCAGCAGCGCGATCTGTCACCGGCCGTGTACCTCGGACACGGTCGATGACAGATCTGAGTACCGGCGCCCCGTTGCCAGTACCATGTGACCTGCTGTGACCAATCACAGCAGGTCACATGACAGTTGTAGACAATGGATGGCTTCATTCATGCCATCCATTGTATACTAGTGCCTAGCTGTGAATGGTCACAGCAGGTCACATGCACATGTCATGTGATTAGCTGTGGCCAAATCACAGCTAAGCACAAAAAAACAAACAAAAAAAAAACCTGAATGAATCGATGTCATTCAGGTAAAGTAATTCTTTGCTATAAGCAAATTGTGTTACAAAAAAAAAAAATACTGATCACTTCCCCAAAGTAGTACAATGTTACTATGGTAACATCGTACTACTTTGGTCATAGTAAAAAATGAAAAAAAAATCTTTAAAAAAAATGTAATAAAAAATTAAAAATAATAAAAAAAATATATATATGTATATATATATATATTTTTTCATACTGTCACCACTCAGTGTCCCTGTTCACTGCCATGCCAGTTATATGATGACGCTGTACTGCACTGGTGACAGTATGTAAAAAAAAAAACTAGTGAAAATAATTTTTTTAATTTTTTAATTTTCTGAAAAATTATGACAAAAAAAATACAACTTCAAAAAACTCGCCATTCCTCTTATGAAGTACGTCAGACTGTCTACTCTGCAAAAAGGGGTAATTTGGGGGATATCTGTACTGTTCTGACATTCTTGGACCTCAAGAAATTAGATTGGCTGTCAGTACTTCAGGATTGATCAATATTCAGATCTATACCATAGTTTGTGAACTCTATAACTTTCCTACAAACTAAATAATACATCCTAATTTGGGTTATTTTCACCAAAGACATGTAGCAGAATACATCTCGGCCTAAAGTTATGAAGAACAATTATTTATTTGTAAACTTTTATAACAGAAATAAAGAAAAACGTGTTTTTTTTTAAATTTTTGGTCTTTTTTTGTTAATTTAGCAAAAAATAAAAACCCCAGCGGTGATTAAATACCACCAAAAGAAAGCTCTAGTTGTGTGAAGAAAATGCTAAAATTTTAGTTGGGGTACAATGTTGTATGACCGCGCAATTGTCATTCAAAGTGTGAGAGTGCTGAAACGTGAAAACTGCCCTTGGCAGGAAGGTGTAAAATTGCCCGGTATTGAAATGATTAATCAGTAAGCAAGGAATTTTTCTTCCAAACAAGCATCATAGTTTTCCTTCTAGCATGGCCCATGATGGAAAGCTGATGTTGACCTAAAATAGAGTAACTAGAACCTTCAACTCCCCCCCCATGAAGAGGCCCCCCTTACCCCCGCTTGGGGTCTTTCCCACTTATCCCGAGGCCCTTTATTCCCATTGTTGGACTCTTTAATACGATCCCACAGCTGGACCCTTTGATGTGTTCTGCAGCAGGCCCCCATCCTGCCATCTTGGAGCCCACCCTCGGTGGTAGAACGCCAGGGCCCAGTTGCTAGTGTGACCTTTGCAACCCTGCTAGTTCTTCCACTAGTAGCAGTTGGACTGTGAATGGTGTCAGTCATTAGATCACTAGACGGTGTCAGTATGGCAGCGGACGGTGTCAGTAGAGCAGTGGACATTGTCAGTAGGGCAGTAGGTTTTTATATTTGTTATTTTATTTTTTACTTTATTTTTTACAATTTTTTTTATTTTATTTTTTACAGTTTTTTAGGAGCCCTGTTGGGAGGCTTTGGTGAAAAATCAGGGCTCCGATGGTTCACCTTTCAGACAGAGAAAGAAGATTGAGGATGCAGCCCTCAATCCCCATCTCTGCAGCCTCTCCTGCACAGAATGAATGCCCAGAAATAGCTCTGTACAGAAGTTCATTTACAAACTGAAGCATAGTAAACACAGTTTACTATGCCTCAGTTATGAATTGACACAGGACCATTCAGTACAGATCACTCACTGTGTCCATTCAGAAAAGGAAGGAGCTGGTAAATGACATATTTACTGACCCCTTGCCCAGCTCTCCATCCTAAAACATCCCCCACAGCTGGCAGGGGAGGGGGGAAGGGGGGCATACAGGGGTCCAGGGGCAAAGTAGAACAAGTAACCTGGATAGGAGGGGCGGCATATAGAGGATTCAGTGCCCTCCATTTCAGCCACTGAATGCCTGTGGGAGGGAGAGAAGGAGAAGCTGGTTTTCAGCGGCTGCAGGAGGAAAATGGAGGGCATTGATTCCTTTATATGCCGCCCCTACCATCCCTCCTTTCAAGGTCCTGAAGCAAATATGACAGGGGAGTCGCATGGGACCCCTGAAGCATGGAGCCAGGTCGCAACTGCAACCCTTGCAGTTACACCTCTGTGTGCCTATGTCTGACAGTTGTGCAGAGATAGAAAACAGCCATCCCAAGCTGCAGGGCCATATGGCACGCGGCTACAAAACCTTAAGAAAGTCAGTGTTCATCTTAGTATAAAAAAGAGCAAGGTGATCATATTTATTTGATAACTAGCTGATCTAATATTCAGATTTTGATTCTACATTCAATGTAAAATCATCATTTTGCTTGTGCATTTGTTCTTTATTAATATGTAAGCAGTAGTACTTGTTAAAGGAGATTTATGGCCTTGCCTTTCTATCCAAAGAAAAATACAAAGTTTTGACTTTCAAGCTGAACTCCAGGCAGATAGTGTATAAAGGACACACATTAATGCATTCATTAATACAATATCACATTTATTTTGTTTTATGACTTGTAAACAGATTTAAAGACAATTTAAAGTATCTCAATTTTCTTCCTCATTTGCCTTTTTTTTTTGTCCTAGATGTGCCAATTCACCGGTTTACCGTTCTCGGGAGATGGCAGCACGCGCCCTTGTTCCTTTTCTAATGACAGACGATATTCCTTGTACTACGGTGGAATTATTAAGGAGCCTTCCAGATGCTGACATCCATCTTGTACAGCAGAACCACATCCATGGAGTTCTGTTGCAAGTAAGTGTTGGCTTTTCCCTTTATGGTTTTCCAGCATCTGATGGTGAGCTGTTGTCTGCTCACCTTCTTCTCTTAAAATGGTATTAAACCAAAAGCCAAAAACGTAATGTATTGCAGATTACCAGTCATTAGATGTAGTGGCTGCATTAGTTTTCTTTTTTTAGGCTTTTTCCCTCTGTTGTCACCTGGTGATCTGGCCAGTAACACATCTCCTGTATTATACAGACAGCTCGCTGGATGAAGGGGCACAGGGGGCACCTTTGGAAAGCAGCATTGTTAATCTGGTGGAATTGGAGTGTTGGATGTACTAGCAGATTTAAATACAGTAACAAATTGAAGCTAAACTCCAGCTAACACTTTAGAAGCAGTTACAGCAAACAGTTTTTTTTTTTTTTGGGGGGGGAAATCAAAGCTAATCATTGTAAGCACCCCTCTCAGTAGTATATGTTTTGTCTCAACCCTGTAACTGCAACATCTGCAGAACAACTTGTGAGAAACAACAGACTTGCTGGTCAGATCACTAGGTAAAAATATAGGAAAGAAAGCCTAAAGAAAGAGAAAGTTAATGCAGCTATCACAAATAAGAATTGGTAAGATGTCATATATTAAATGTTTGCTTTTGGGCTTAATACCGCTTTAAACCATTTTCCAATCCAGATACTGCAGCCTTAACATATTGTGCTCCGGTCGACAGATATGCGTTTGATGCTTTCTCTAGTGCTTTTTGTTTTGCTTTTTCTACATATGTTTTTGATGCGTTTTTCTTGGTTTTTTTTTTTGGTTGCTTGATAGAATAAAAATGCAAAATGTAAAAAAAGTGGCAAAAGCACACTACCGTGCATTTCAGCAGCTTCTGCATTAAACTCTATTATAGCAAAAACACTGCTTTTTGCTTTTTAAAAAGTCCCTGACCCTTTCCAAAAATGCAGCAGCTCAAAAAAGCATAGATGTGAACATGTTCCATAGGAAACCATGTTAAATGGACTTAGTGCGTTTCTGCAAAAAGCACTAAAAGAACGCATTGGTGTGAATGGAGCCTAACTCTTCTTAACTCGAGTGTACAGCTTGATTACAGCTGTGATTGGAAAGTGAAGGAGCTGCAGCCCACCAATTAGCTCAGCACTGTACTCTCTCCTCCAATCAGCAAGCTCCATTTGTTACATTTAGTGATAAGCTCAGGTGTATTCAGACTAGGATCCGATCCCACATGCACGAGGTTGTCCAGAAGCTGTGACCTGTATAGGCTCATCATAAAGGGATGTATACATACAGGTCTGGAGCAGGGAATGCCCTGGCCGCAGATGATTTGGCCTGTTTAACCTCTTGGCGCCGACCGAACGCAAATGTGCGGCCTCCCGGCGTCTGGGCCTAGATGCCGAGCGGCTGCACATTTGCGTTCTATTAAAAAACCACATTTGTGCTGAGAGCGTGCGCCCTGCGCACTCCCAGCACACATGATCGGTACTCACGGAAAGGTCCCGATCTCCTCTTTCGATCGGGACGTTTCCCGATCATGTGACCACTGTGACAGCGAATCACAGCGGTCACATGACCCCCCTAAAACACCACCCCGCCTCCCGGCTTCTGGAACCCTTAGAGGACCGGGAGGTGCTGGCGCCAAGGGGTTAAGTAACCGCTTCCTGGCAGGCTTGCACATGCGGGTTTGGATCTTAGTCCGAATGCACTCACTGCTGGTTACAGTCACAGTGTTATGTAATGTAGTAAAGCCTTATCAGCTTACAGTACTGCTCCGCCTTTCCCAGTGTGTTTGCTGATGGGTTTTTGTGTCTCATCCACAACTGCATTTTTTAATTAATGTTTTCATCTGCTTAAGAACATAAGCAGAATGCAAATATAAAGTACAAAATATTGCAGACGTTGAGCATTATTTTTCGCAGTCAGCGAAATTGGATTTTGTCTAAAAATTAGAAGACGTGCTTTGTGGGCCTGTCTATTCCTCTTTATTGGGAGCCACTATAGCTCTGGCATGGAGCTCCATCATGGGGCTCCGGCATTTCACTTCATGCGGAAGGCATAGGTGTCCAGGCGTTGAGCAATATTTTCCGCAGTCAGCTGACTTCCTGTCCAGGAAAAATGTTAACTATCATGCTTGTGCCAATTTCTGCCTAAGGCCCCATGCACACTGGGCATTTAATTGCCATGCATGAGGCTCTGGTGCTTAGCTTCGGACGGAGGGCACAGGTGTACTGTCCAGCCCCACTGCCAGCAGCCTGTCAAGCTCTATGAGAGTCTGACTGCTGCTGTGGCTGGACCGCCATTGGGCCATTGGCATTTCCAGCCGCAACAGCTGTCAGACTTGCCAGAACAGGGTTAGGCAGGATACCTGTGCACTCCCTTCGCAGGAAATCAGCTGTCTGCGAAAAAGTTTGCTCAACGCCTGGACAGGACACCTATGCCTTCCGCCTGCAGGTAAGTGCCACAGCCCCATGCTGGAGCTTCATGCCAGAGCTATAGTGGCACCCAATAAAGAGAAATAGACCATTTCACAAAGCAGGTCTGCTAATTTTTAGTCAAAATCCATTCATTCCTTTAGTATAGTCTGTGAGAGCAGATCTCTAGAAAACACACAGATGCATGGGGAAAACATATAAACAAGTCACATACAGGTTGTGTTTGGGTAGATGAGGGTGGACGATAATGGAGGGAGCAACAGCACAGAATACGCCTTCTGGAGTGGCCCAGTCAGAGTCCTGACCTCAACCCGATTGAAATGCTGTGGCATGACCTTTAGAGAGCGATTCACACCAGACATCCCAAGAATATTGCTACACTGAAACAGTTTTGTGAAGAGGAGTGGTCCAAAATTACTCCAGATCGTTGTGCAGGTCTGATCTGCAACTACAGGAAACGTTTGGTTGAGGGTATTGCTGCCAAAGGAGGGTCAACCAGTTATTAAATCCAAAGGTTCACATACTTTTTCCTCCCAGCACTGTGAATGTTTACATGTTATGTGCAATTAAACCATGGCAACATCTAATGTTTGTGTAGTATTATGTTCAGCAGACTGTGTTCTTCTATTGTTGTGACTTAGATGACGTTCAGAGCACATTTTATGCCCAATTCATGCAAAACTCCACGTAATCCCAAGGGGTTCACATACTTTTTCTTGCAACTGTATGTAATGTGTCAGTGTGTCAATGTGGAGCTTACATTGTTGAAACTCAACAAACCCTGTAGTTGGACTGTGGCCACCTAAGATTTTGCATATGTTATCCATATCTCTTCCCAGTGCAAATACTCCCCTTCTGTCAGGTGTTCTCATGTCTATATAATGGTGTACTGGTAACTTTAGAAAAAAATGAAGTGGATACTTATCTCAGTGACTGTACTGCAATACAAAGGAACTTTTGAAATGATCATTTCATGGCGTTCTTCAAAGCTTCCATGACAGGAGACATCTTTCAGCAGCATTCTAGTAGAAAAGAAATCCATCTCTTTCTGCCAGAGCCATTAGCATGACATGGGGAATGTCAGCAAAGGACAGTGAGGACAGATAACCTTACCTCCCAGTAACAGATGATGTTCCTTAGATGCAAAAATGTATTAGTTTTAGTAGAATAAAATATATTTCAAAACACAGAACTCCTCCAGGCATGTATCTAAAACACCTTTTAGATAACGTGTATTTCTCCAAAAGCCATGAAACTAGGTCAGGTAGAAAGTCCCAATACTGAGTTGCCAGTTGAAATTTAATTATAACTAAAGTAAACACTTTTTTTTATATTTGGATAGAGTGGAGAGGGATTACAACAGCTGTCAGGTTTTTATTGTTGTCTTTGTCCCCATTAGGGAGACCCTATTTGTTCTGTTTACCATTATCACCGAGAGTAAAAGTGAAAGTGTTCCGTCCCCAGAACAGTAATAGATTGAAAATCTTCCAGTGCAGACACTAGTTCTTGGTGACAGCTGGGGATTCTTTCCCCAGTGGACACAGTTTGCAAAAAAAAAACCCTGAAAGGGTCATAACCCTCCCTTCTCTATCCAAAATGAAAAAAGTTTTGCCTTTAATTCAACTTTAAAATCTATGTTTCAGTCTGTGTTGTTGCCATGGTTGTAGGAATAGAATTTTTTTAAGCTTTGAAGATCAGAGCTAGATGTCAGTTAGGAGAAAAACAAACCCTCTCCAGGTTGAGTATACACTGACTATCCATAACTTTGACCACCCACCTAATATTGAGTAGGTCCCCATTTTGTGGCCAACACAGCCCTGACCTGTCAAGACATGGATGCCACTAGACCTCTGAGGGTATGCTGCGGTATCTAGCACCAAGCCATCAGTAGCAGATCTTTTAGGTACTGTAAATTGCAAGGTGGGGCTTCAATAGATCGGACGTTTTTCCAGCACATCCCATAGATTCTATAGAGGCCACTTCCATCAGGGAATACTGTTCCATGAAGGCATGTACTTGCATCAACAACAGAGGCGGCTCTAGGCTTTGTGAATCCGTAGGCAAAATGTAGACATTAGACCCCACTCACACCCATAATGGGAAAAATAATTAAAGTGATAAAAATTAAAAATACATTGCACTGCACTGTACAGTGTACAGTGAACTGATGTCAATTCACCCATGGCCAGTCTTCAAGGATTCCAGCATGTCGTTGGATCATATCACACCAGGATATGCATTGCAACACAAGCTCCCTCTGTATAGTGATGGTCACTTACTAGACAGCTCTCTCTGTTATGCCTACATTTCACATTACCTAACAAAGATCCATCGTCTATTTTCCTAAACCTATGCCCGATACCTGCTGTGGACAGTGCCAATTCATTGACTATGGTCCGTGAACCTGAATACTGGCAACTATTGCAACCCCAATCCTGTTCACCTATTACTCAGCTGAGCACTGTGTGCAGCTCTGGATACCTGCCGCTGAGATTCCCGCTGTCATATCATGTCAGTCTCCCTTCACACAAACTGCCAGCAGGTGCCTTGGGCCCTACAGCCTCACGGTAAAGACGGCCCTGCCCAGTGCACCCCTGCTGGGCTCTCCCCTCCCTCCGTTAGGCAAATTAGGAGGCCGCAAGGCCCCTGTGAGTGCGAAGCCTTAGGTGACTGCCTAATTTGGGTAATTAAAGAGCCGCCTCTGGTTAGCAACAAAGTAGGTGGTACATGTCAAAATAACATCTACATGAATGGCAGGATTCAAGGTTTCCCAGCATAACATTGCCCAAAGCATCACATTGCCTCCACCGGCTTATCTTCTTCCCATACTGCATCCTGGTGCCATCTCTTCCCCAGGTAAGCAACACACCCACACCCGGCCATCCACATGATGTAAAAGAAAACATAATTAATCAGATCAGGCCACCTTCTTTCTTCTCTGTGGTCCAGTTCTGATGCTAACGTACCCATTGTAGGTGCTTTTGGTGGTGGACATGGAGCAGCATGGGCACCCTGACTAGTGTGCTGCTATATAGCCCCACATACAACAAACTGTGATGCCCATTGTTCTGCTTTCAACATCTCAACTTCAGGGAAACATGTTTACTTACTGCCTAGTATATCCCACCAACTTTTAGATGCCATTTTAAAGTAAATTGTATTAACCTGTCAGGAGTCAAAATTGTTATGGCTGATCGGTGTATACATTGCAGACTCTTACCTGCTGCTGTTCTGTTGAACCTGATGCATGCATTCCAATTCCTTTCTTGATATGTGTTAACTGAGAGGGGTTACTGGTTTTCATGTGAAAAGTGCTAGGAAAAGAAGCAAGCTAATTACATAAGCAAGATCTAACTTTTCTGGTGGTGGTCTGTGCAGAAACATTGCAAAGAGCAATCTTAATTACTATAGTTATCACCAATAGCCATGGCATTGTTGGCCAGGAATGAGATCATAAGTGGAAGGGAAGGGAGAAATACTTCCAGGTCAAAGGTATTTAAATACCAATTTATTAAAAAATTGATTCTCGAAGTATCCGATCAATGGGGTTGATTTTAACAGCCTTTTCTTTTACTTCATTTCAGCCTATTTAGTTTGTTTGAATTGCCAATCTACCACAATACAGTGAAAACCATCACTTTTATTTAGATGCAGTGCACTGCACTAATGGCATGGGCACTGTAGTGTACTAGAGTGGGTGTGTCGCCTGCTGTTGAATTAATATTGGAATGCCATTCAAAATGAAGGGCGCAGCAATGCACCACATCAGGGTACATGTATTTTTGAGCATTGTGTTAACTCATAATAAGTGTTTAAACCACAACACAAATGGTTCCTTAAAGGGTTACTCCAGTCCATAGAGAAAACACAGTCCTAAGAAGTAGTGATGAAAAGCGAAGCATTTTCTGGCCTTAAAAATACACATTTTTGAATATTGTTTATGCTGTAAATTGTAAAAGTATGTGGTTATGTGATAATTTTATTTTTAATAAGGGGTTTCCTCTTATTTAGAGTTACTGGACCTTTAATTTGGTCTTTGCCTTCTTCTTGGTGTAAGTGATCTTATAAGGAACTGTATATGAAATCCTCTAGTGTTTTCTAATGTAAGCACCACATGCTGCGGACTTTACAGATCTCATATGCGTGACTTTTCTGCCTTTACTGCAAGCAGCATACCATGGTGGGAGAGCCTTGTTTCCCAGCTCAGAATATACTATATGTCTCAATCCCAAGCCTGGACTGCTGCTGCTAAACTCAGCTTTTCTTTCAAACAGTATAAATTTGAAAATGGCTTTTCCATATGATAGAGCAATGCAGCGTATCACTTAGTAAGCCTTCCCCTTCCCAGCCTTCTAATTTCATCAGCATCTGTGCCTGATCTTGAAAAGATTGGAGTGGAAGATGTGTTCTGCCTCCTTTCATTTTCCTTTTGCATTACTGGGATTTTTACTCCTATTTGCTAATATTGTACGTATTTGTATTTGATGCAGGCTTTGTCAATACCCATTCTAAGGTCATTCTCCAAAGTATAGAACATAGGGATTATTCAGAGCCTGGACAAGGTCCTCTGGCACTCAAAGTTCATGACTCCAAAGACAATCACCCTACCTGAGATAGATTGTGCTTGTACATCCATAAGTACAGTGCCCAAAGTGGTGCAGCGTGCAGAAATGATTGAACCTAGGGTTGCCACTCTTTGTCCATGGAAATCCAAATGGGAAGTGGGCAGGCTGTGATAATGTTAAATCTGTGCAATTTAGTCATCATGAAGCACGATAAAACAGAGGCAGGATTTCATTGACATTATGGTAACCACAAAATAGATAAAAAGGTAAATATACCTTTCTATTTACTAATGCTAGCAACATAAGGATTAAAAATAGTTAGAGAGTTTTGTTCTTTAAGGGTTTTTTTTGTCTATTGAGTGCTTTAACCCCCCCCCGTGTAGTAGATTGTATAGATGTCTCTTGGCATCAAATGTACAAAAAATGGCCACTGCCCCAGTCTACAACCGGCCCTCACAGCAAGGAGTATATGGAAGGGTGACACATGTTAAACAGCAAGAAAGAAAAATTCTGAGCTCTAACTTGCCAGCCAACCTGCAAACAAACCGAATTAACCTGTCTAACAGTATTTAAAAACAGGGGTTTAGTTAGCACACATTTGCAAATACATGCGTAAGCTACAGATCCTCAACACGGCACCCCAATATTCTGTAGTTCCTAACTCTCCAATTTTTTTCCCTTGCTGAACACTTCCAACATCATGCTTTCAGTGCTAAAACCTAACGTACTAAGCTGCCGTGCCATTCTTAAAGTGATACTAAACCCAGGATCCTGCATTCACTATATCTGGTCTCCCCGGACCCTGCATTCACTATATCTGGTCTCCCCGGACCCTGCATTCACTATATCCGGTCTCCCCGGACCCTGCATTCACTATATCTGGTCTCCCCGGACCCTGCATTCACTATATCTGGTCTCCCCGGACCCTGCAGTCACTATATCTGGTCTCCCCGTACCCTGCATTCACTATATCCGGTCTCCCCGGACCCTGCATTCACTATATCTGGTCTCCCCGGACCCTGCATTCACTATATCTGGTCTCCCCGGGCCCTGCATTCACTATATCCGGTCTCCCCGGACCCTGCATTCACTATATCTGGTCTCCCAGGACCCTGCATTCACTATATCTGGTCTCCCCGGACCCTGCATTCACTATATCTGGTCTCCCCGGACCCTGCATTCACTATATCCGGTCTCCCCGGACCCTGCATTCACTATATCTGGTCTCCCCGGACCCTGCATTCACTATATCTGGTCTCCCACAGTACACACAACATGCAAATGCAATTATTTTAGTAAATATAAACTGCTAAATATCTTTTCTCATCAGCAGTTAGAACAGTCTTGTGACTTCAGCAGAGCACTGGTTAAAGCTTGTAGGAGGAGTTTTCTTTCTGCTCTAGGAGGATGTGAAACCTTTGACCCTCTGTCTGGATAGTGCTGATGTGCTGATCACATGCACCCTCCCAAAAAAAAAAAAAAAAAAACCTCTCTAGCAATACACACCAAACTGAGCATGTGCATGTGACCACAGGTTCAGTATGTATCAGGTGGTCATTTCAACAAGAGGAGGGGCAGAGAAGAGAGGATCAAACAGCCTTTTTTTCACAATGCAGAGGATTAACCCCTTAGGTTCCACAGTGAATATAACAAGCATGATTTACTGCAAATACAGACTGATTTTACTATTGTGGGTTTAGTAACACTTTAATGTTTATTTAGGCTTTATGACCAGAGGTTTTCTATAGAAGTACACGCCCCAAAGAACTCCTGTGGTCTGATTTAATAGATAAGAATGTTTGCATCTGAGCATCATTCCCATGTTCCAAAACATAAAGACATAAAGCTGGCCATAGATGGATAGACATTCAAACAAAAAAAATGATGTGTTCATTTATTTAATCATTATTGGGTCAAATCGACATTTGTTTTCAGCCGAAATAATGAGAAAATTTGAAGGAGCTGGATGGAAAATGTTTCTAGAACAAACACATTTCTACCCATGTATGTGGTTTTCATTTGGTAAAGTTCATTCATTCCAAAATCAAGTGTTAAAGCAAACAAAATCTTTTGAATGACATCAGAATGTTCTGTGTTTTTGTAAAAAATGTCTCTTTCTCTCTCTAAAAGACTTTTCATAAGAATTTTTGTTTGAATCCTTCTAGCTCTCTTGTATGTTCCTTCCATGCTCATCTTCAGGACTTCTCAAGAGCCTCTCCCATTCTCTGGAATTCTCTACCTTAATCTATCCAGCTATTCCCTTCTCTGGGCACCTTTAGGAAATCCCTGAAAACTCATCTCTTTAGGGAAGCCTATGCCACCTCCTCCTAACAACTGAACTTTTAATTCTTCCATCAGCTCATCCCTCATAGTTATTACCAGGGGCGGACTGACCATTTGGAAACTCGGGCACTGCCCAAGGGCCCGGGGTCGGTAGGGGGCCCCATGAGATGCCCTTGGTACCTTTTTCATATGCTTTTTTGAGTTTGGGCAAGGACATAGGAGTCCCATGATCCTCTATTGCCCGGGGGCCCCATGAGTTGTCAGTCCGCCCCTGGTTATTACCTTTTGTAACACTTGCTCCACCCTATTAGATTGCAAGCTACTATGTGTAGGGCCCATTGTAAAGCGCTGCGCAAACTGTTGGTGCTATATAATAGCGATATATTAATAATAAAAATAGTTTCATTGGTCCACTTACACAGTACATGCATGCACTTAAATAAATATAACTGTTGCCAAGGCAGGTCATAGATTATGCAATTGTCTTCCCTTCAACCATGGGTTGAAGGAAAGAAAATTGTTTGATTTCCTCAACACATTCAGTGTTGATGGGGGAATCCCTCCCTCTGTGCTATTGTATTCTGACAGCAGGAGATTTCCCAACCTTCAAAATACAATGAACACTTCTGTTGGCTATAGCCTTGGGCAGTGACCGAACAACAAAAACCCAGCAGCCTGGTTGTACTAAAGTTGATTGATCAACTTCAGTACAACCATCCTGCCCATAGATGAATTGAAATTCAGCCGATTCCTCTGGAACTGGACAGATTTCAACTTTTCAGTGGCTGGCTTAAATCTACTTTTCAGTCTATCCAATGCTATATGTGCTCCAAATGTGGAGACTCCTAAAATTAGAGTTAGGACTGCAGTACACTGGGGTGCCTTGACGTGGCCACTGCGGCTTACACATATTTTTGTATATGTGTGCAAACTAAACCCCTTGGATTTAACATGAACTGTTTGACAGGGCCTATTTGTTTTTGTTGCAGGCTAGCTGGTAAGTGAGCTGGGATTTTTTTCTTGTTTTTGATGTTTTTTTTGTGTGTTCCTTGATGTGCTCCTTGCTTCAAAGGCTAGTTATAGGTTGGTGTGGTAGCCTTTTGTTTGTATAGTTGGAGAATTGTTGAGGGAACACACTGGATACCTTCAGCTACCATTGTGCTTTTGCTTGGTGCATAAGATTGGAATGTCCTGTGAGCCACCTCAAATGTTTAGTAAAAGATAAGTTCGCAGGCTCTTAACTACATCCTCATAATATGTACTGTGAATGACAAACAAATAATAAAAAATGGTGCCACGCCCTTATATTGTGCCCTTATAAAGATGAATTAAAACAATATTTAGATACAGAAATTAACCTAGATTAATCATATTTAAAATATGCAATTCATTATTGTAAAAAACGCAATTCATTGATATAGAGAGAAAAAAAAAATTATATATATATATATATATATATATATATATATATATATATATATACAAGATTAACCCTGAGGAAGTCACATGTTAGCGTGACGCAACGCGTCGGAACGCGAGGAGGATTCTGGGAGCGCGGTGACGTCATTCCAGCGTGGCGGCCATACTTGAAATCCCTGTATCTAAATACCCATGCAGGAGATTCATAGCATGGGGTATTGAAGGCTTGTGATGAGAAGAATTGAAATGTGAGTGGGCAATTTTATTATATATTTATTTCTGAAGAATAAACAGGATTACACTATGTGAGTTTTTTGTCTGTATATGAACCAAGGAGGAGACTGCTGATAGAGTGTAAGAGGCGGGGGAGGACCTGGTGAGTCATCAGAGTGGTGTCCTGGTTTAAAGCGAGCTGACCCTGTGGGGTCTTGGCAAGGAGGTGAGGGGCCACTACAGCTATTGTTTGGATTCACACAGTGTGGACACGTGTGATCACATGCATGAAGATTGAGAGTTCCTTATGTTGTATTTGGACACTTTAATTTTCCTTATGGACTTATTTTCTTACAACAGATGTTTGCAGTGATTTTCTGTTAGCGATTGTCACTTATTGCACTTTATTCCCATTTGGGAGTACACGGGTTGCACATTTTTGTAATTGCACATTTTTGCACATTTTTACACATTTTGCACAGGTTTAGTACCTTGTGGTATTATTTAGAGCACTGTCACACTTTGAACAGTTAGGTTGCACTTTATATTTATTTAGTAAGTTTAGGGATAGCGCTGCACTTTATATTTATATATATATGTGTGTCAGAAATAAATATATCAAAAATAAATAAATATATCAGAAATGAATAAATACTTAAAAAATCAATAATTAATGAAATGTCCAATATAAGTAAAAGTCCAATCTTGCGTGCTATCCCATCAAAATGGGACTATTTACTGGAACTTAATGTTTCACATTTTCCGGATATTCTAATAGAAATGCTCAAAATTATATAAGTTACTTGGTATATTCCTCTATGAGAAGCAAGCTGGATGGTTCTCCTCTTTGCTCCTGCTATTCTGCTGTGAATGGGTCCCAGGCAAGGTCCTCCCTCCAACAGATAGTGTTTGCTTGGTGCCCTGTGCATCCCTGTTCATTTTTAGGAGGGTTATGCTCCCTCCAGGCAAACCTGCCCTTACTCTATCCACCGTTATATGTGTTCCAACTGGGAAGACTCTCAAATTTAGAGTTAGGACTGCAGTACACCGGGGTGCCTGGACGTGGCCACTGCGACTTACACATATTTTTGTATGTGTGCAAACTGTGTGCAAATGAAACCACTTAGATTTAACATGAACTGTTAGACAGGGTCTGTTTGGTTGTGTTGCAGGCTAGCTGGTAAGTAAGCTGGGAATTTTTGTTGTTTTTGATGTGCGTTGCCTTTCCATGTGCTCCTTGCTGCAAAAGCTAGTTATAGGTTGGGATGGTTGCCATGTGTTTGTGTACTTTCGGTCTAAGGACTCTTACACACAAAAGCGGCATTTTGAGGTATACAGGCCTTTTTTTTTTTTCTATTGATATCAGTGCAGACCATTGTTTTCAAAGTGCTTGTAAAAAGACTCGTAAACATGCACTGTGTATAGAACAATAAAAAAAATTACTGAAATCTGGTTCGCTTGTCAGTATTTTTGCTTGCATATATATGCATACTCCACACTCCCTTGATTAAAATAAAGCTCGAAGAATTTTTACGCATACGCACATACAGGGGCGGACTGACAACTCATGGGGCCCCCGGGCAATAGGGGATCATGGGGCCCCTGTGTCCTTGCCCAAACTCAAAAAAGCCTATGAAAAAGGTACCAGGGGCATCTCATGGGGCCCCCTACTGACCTCGGGCAGTCCCGAGTTTCCAAATGGTCAGTCCGCCCCTGCGCACATATACATGCAAGTGCTATACAACCCATCCTCGCGTTTTTTTTCTGACAGGAATGCCTGATGTTTTTACCTCAATACTCTGTGAAAGTACCCTGAATGTGTGTGCTGACTGAAATATACACTATATTTTTCTTATTAAAAAGAACAAAGAAAATATATTCCAGCCTTGGTGGTCCAGGCCGACACTGCACAGCCTGGAAAAGCTTGTTTCTTGAGTTCCTATAAGCAGACAGGTCAGGCAAGCACAGCAATAGGCAAAATATGCCTTAGAATGAATGAAGATACACTGCTCATGTAATCTGTTCCTCCCAGGGCTTCTTCTAATAGCTTGATGTCATTCCAACACGTAAGAAACCTTTAAGAGACAAGTTGTTTTACCAGATTTTAATGGCAATACTAGAAATGTTGAGTTTCGACCAGATCTTTTGACCTTTTGTTTTGGAAAGGGTTGAGAATTGGAGGTTCAGCATTCAAGTGGACCTAAAAATAAATTTCAAAACATTCAGTTATTTTTGGTTATATAGGGCAGCACAGAGGCTAAATGGTTAGCACTTCCACCTGGCAGTACTACGGTTGTTGGTTCGAATCCCAGCCACAGCACCACCTGCCTGGAGTTTATATGTTCTCCCTGTGCCTGCGTGGGTTTCCTCTGGGTACTCCGGTTTCCTCCCACACTCCAAAGACATGCTGGTAGGTTAATTGGCTCCTGTCTAAATTGGCCCTAGTATATGTATGTATGAATGTAAGTTAGGGAGTTTAGATTGTACACCCCTTGAGGGTTAGGGACTGATGTGAATGTACAATATATATGTAAAGCGCTGCGTAGATTGACGGCGCTATATAAGTACCTATAATAATAAAAAAATAAATGAAAGCAACATGCCATGTCCTTCACTCAACAGCTAAGAAAGGTGATGAGATCCAGCAATCTATAAAAGCCAACAAGTCTGATCACAAGTCCAAAGATCATGCTGTTAGGTTTGCACTTATACATAGAAATAAATGCATAAAATGGTCAGTTATTCATGGAAGGGTGCAACACTGGGTCTATCAAAGTGTTACTAAACCCCGGACCCTGCATTCACTATATCTGGTCTCTCAGGACCCTGCATTCACTATATCCGCTCTCCCCGGACCCTGCATTCACTATATCTGGTCTCCCTGGACCCTGCATTCACTATATCTGGTCTCCCCGGACTCTGCATTCACTATATCCGCTCTCCCTGGACCCTGCATTCACTATATCCACTCTCCCCGGACCCTGCATTCACTATATCCACTCACCCCGGACCCTGCATTCACTATATCCACTCTCCTCGGACCCTGCATTCACTATATCCACTCTCCTCGGACACTGCATTCACTATATCAGCTCTCCCTGGACCCTGCATTCACTATATCAGCTCTCCCTGGACCCTGCATTCACTATATCCGCTCTCCCTAGACCCTGCATTCACTATATCTGGTCTCCCCTAACCCTGCATTCACTATATCCGCTCTCCCTGGACCCTGCATTCACTATATCTGGTCTCCCCAGACCCTGCATTCACTATATCCGCTCTCCCCGGACCCTGCATTCACTATATCAGCTCTCCCTGGACCCTGCATTCACTATATCCGCTCTCCCTGGACCCTGCATTCACTATATCTGGTCTCCCCGGACCCTGCATTCACTATATCTGCTCTCCCACAGTACACACAGTAAACATAAACTGCTAAATATCTTTTCTCATCAGCAGTTAGAACAGTCTTGTGACTTCAGCAGAGCACTGGTTAAAGCTTGTAGGAGGAGTTTTCTCTCTGCTCTAGGTGGATGCAGAACCCCTGACCTCTGTCTGGACAGTGCTGATTCGCCCTGTGCTGATCACATGTACTCTCCCAAGAAAAAAAAAACCTCTCTAGCAATACACTAAACTGAGCCTGTGCAAATGGCTATGGTTCAGTATGTTTTATCAGCAGATAAGACCTGGACATTTGAACAAGAGGAGGAGCAGAGAAGTCAGGATCAAACAGCCTTTTTACACAATGCAGAGGATTAACCCCTTAGGCTCCACAGTAGGTATAACAAGCATGCCTTACTGCATATACAGACTGATTTTACTGTTGTGGGTTTAGTAACACTTTAGGTATATTAAGAAGAAAACCTGCCATATTTTAGTTAAAAGAAAGAATAGTAGCAAAGCAAAAGCTGAACCACAGGGATTCTTTTGAAATTTTTGCACAATTGTCTTGTGGGTTTTATCTTCATCTTAAAAACATAAATAAAGTGGTTCTAAAGGCAGGTTTTTTACCACCACCTCTGGTCTCCTACTGCACATGAGTGAAGCGCGCTGCGATTTGTGAATGGGCCACAGTTCTCTGGGAAGTGGGAGCGGGTACCTGTTAAAACCAGATATCTGCTTCCCCCCAAAAGGTGCCAAATGTGGCAGCAGAGGGGAGGTGGAGGCAGAAAAATGGAGCTTCCACTTTAAGGTAAAAATTCTTCTGGGTGCAGCTTTTCCCAAGATCCCCTTACCTGAGCCCCATCTCGATCCAGTAATGTGCATAAGATCAGCGGCTCTCCCGGGTATCTGCCTCCTCATTGGCTCCCGCTGCTGTCAATCACAGGCAGTGAGCCAATGAGGAAGGAGTGGGGCTGAGCTTCTCTCTGTGTCTGATTAAACAATGTTCATTCACAGAATCATGGCTCGGGAGCGAGCTTGCTCGAGTGCCCCATAGCAAGAGGTTTGCTATTGGCGGGGAACTTGGCAGGGGGGAGGAGCCAGGACCGCCGGTGGGGGACCCAAAAAGAGGATTGGGACTGCTCTGTGCAAAACCACGCACAGAGCAGGTAAGTATAACATGTTTCTTTTTGTTTTCTTGTTTTTTTAACCACTTGCCCTCCAGAGGATTTCCCCCCTTCCTGACCAGGCCATATTTTGCGTTACGGCGCTGCATTACTTTAACTGACAATTGCGCGGTCATGCAATGCTGAACCCAAATGAAATTTACGTCCTCTTTTTCCCACTAATAGAGCTTTCTTTCAGTGGTATTTGATCGCGTTTTTCATTTTTTGCATTATAAAAAAAAAAGACCAACAGTTTTGAGAAAAAAAATTATATTTTTTACTTTTTGCTATTAAACATGTCCAGTTAAAAAAATGTCATCAGAAGGTTAAGCCAAAATGTATTCTGCTACAAAAAAATCCCAATACGTGTAAATTAATTGGTTTATGTGAAAGTTATAGCGTTTACAAATGGCGGTATATACAGTCAGGTCCATAAATATTGGGGCATCGACACAATTCTAACATTTTTGGCTCTATGCACCACCACAATGGATTTGAAATGAAACGAACAAGATGTGCTTTAACTGCAGACTGTCAGCTTTAATTTGAGGGTATTTACATCCAAATCAGGTGAACGGTGTAGGAATTACAACAGTTTGCATTCATTCATCGTTCGTTTCATTTCAAATCCATTGTGGTGGTGTATAGAGCCAAAAAATGTTAGAATTGTGTCTATGTCTCAATATTTATGGACCTGACTGTATACTGGAATTTTTTTTTTTTACTAGTAATGGCGGCTATCAGCAACTTATAGTGGGACTGCGAGACTGCGGCAGGCATTCTGACACTGTAGGGGACTGACTTGATGTCACTGACATCCCCAGTGACACCAATACAGTGATCAGTGCTAATAAAAAGCACTGACACTACTGATGACACTGGACAGGAAGGGGTTAACATGTGGGGTGGTCAAAGGGTTAAATGTGTGCTGTGTGTGTGCTTTGCACTATAAGCACACTTCTATGCAGAGCCATACAAAGCAGTGTGCAGGAGCTGACGGGAGAGAATTGTATTGTTTACATACAGTTCTCTCCCTCCGTTAGTAATGCTCGGTAATCACCAGCCAGGATCCAGTGATTGACAGCCAAGACTGCGAATAGCGGCGCGGATAGGGCACGCACGTCCCCTACCCGGAAATGCAAAATCACGTATATATACATGATTTTGCGCACCCCAGCTGCCCTGTAGCAGTATATCTGCTGTAGGGCAGCAGGAAATCGGTTAAATTTCAACCTCTAGAATCACTTTAAACTTTTCTCCACTAAGAACAGTGAGCATGTTAACCTCCCTAGCGGTCTGATTATGTCAGTATTTCTGTGCTCAAAGCAGTACATTTTTTTTGCATAGAAATATGTATTTTTTTTATTGTAGGCTGTAATTTTTAGGAATAACTCACTGAAATCTGTCCGAACGAGTCTAGGAAACATCCCGGGTATGGTAAAATTTGAAACACAAAATCATAAATTATAATTTAATAAATAATCATAAAATATAATAATAATACATTTAATTCAATAATATAATCAAACCAAAAACACTGAAATTTGAAATATAGCACCAAGTTCGCACATCACTGAGCAAAGTCGCAAAATCGTTTTCAGTGTCTGATGACGAATTTCCCCACGAATCATTATCACTCAATTCTGCAAGTGGTTCTGATTTACTATCGCTGTTCTCTAGCCGGTCTAAAACCGCTTTTGACCTAAAGGGACGCTTTTTGGACGCCATGGACGTTTCTCAGTTTCCAGGCAGAAAGAACAGTAAAAATGGAGGCAGGACACAGGACAAAGCACTCGGGACAAAATGTATGTGAAATGGGTTGATACAGGAATGTTTTACTATGTGATTTTAGTGAATGTCACTTTTTGTCATTTTTAAATTTCCCGCCATTCCGTCCCCCGTACGTCCCAACGTCGCAGGGAATGGAACCCGGAAGACGGATGCCGGCTCGGCTGGAGGACATTGCCGGGGACACTGCAGGGGGGACATTGCGGGAGCGCAGGGCAAGGTAAGTGCAGAAGAGATCCTGGAGCAACGCTGCAGTGTATTCCCGAGTGTAGCTCGGGGTTACCGCTTGTGGTGCTGAAACTTTACCCCGAGCTACACTCGGGAATACCGCCAGGGAGGTTAAACAACAAGAATCATCCTGGCCTCACTATACCCTCTGTGCTCTTCTGCCTAAAAATCTTTGTAGCCCCCAATTTGGTAGAAATGTTATGTCATCAGTTGGATTTTATTGACAAAGACAGATTGTTTTTAATAGTTTAAAACTTACAGCTAGAGTCCAAAAAGACTGTATACTATTATGTTGGCCTCCAAACTTACAAAAATGCAAAAAAAAAATTCTCCTGTTTTAAATCTTAAAAACAATAAAAAGATGACAAGCCAAACAGCAAGAATTAAACGTTGTGATTTCATAATGGAGATTGCGTTCATCATTCTTATTCCTAAGCAGACAAAAACGTTTTTCATGTATGGTCCAGAGCCCTAAACTGCATGCTGTCATCACACACAGCTGGCCTTTGGCCTCCTCATTCCACAAACACATTGTTTATCAGAGATGTCTGCAACAGCAAATAGCTATGCTCAATGTGTCGCCGGCTGGTTTTTTCTGCTCCTAAGATCATTGCATTTATATGTTGTAGTTTAGGTAACATTTGAGGTGATGTCTTGTAGTTTTCATTATTGGGATTTACACTCACTGGCCACTTTATGGGGTACACCTTGCTAGTACCGGGTTGGACCCCCTTTTGCCTTCAGAACTGCCTTCATTCTTCGTGGCGTAGATTGTTGGAAACATTCCTCAGAGATTTTGGTTCATAATGACACGAGCTACTCTTTATTATTATTTATTTATTTCAGGTACTTATATAGTGCTGTCAATTTGCATATATATTGTACATTCACATCCGTCCCTAACCCTCAAGGGGTGTACAGTCTAAGGTCCCTAACTTACATTCACATACTAGGACCAACTTAGACAGGATCCAATTAACCTACCAGCATGTCTTTGGAGTGTGGGAGGAAACCGGAGTACCCGGAGGAAACCCACGCAGGCACAGGGAGAACATGCAAACTCCAGGCAGGTGGTGCCGTGGCTGGGATTCGAACCAACGACCCTAGTACTGCCAGGCAGAAGTGCTAACCATTTAGCCACTGTGCTGCCACGGTTGCCTTTCTATCATCTCAGACCAGTCTACGCATTATTCAACTCTGACATCATCAAGGTATTTTCATCCACACAACTGCCGCTCAGTAGATATTTTCTCTTTATCGGACCATTCTCTGTAAACCCTAGAAATTGTTGTGCGTGAAAATCCCAATAGATCGGCAGTTTTTTAAATAGACCAGCCCGTCTGGCACTAAAAACCATGCCACATTCAAAGTAACTTAAATCTCCTTTCTTCCCCATTCTGATTTTCTGTTTGAACTTCAGCAAGTCGTCATCACCACATCTAGATGCCTAAATGCATCGAGTTGCTGCCATGTGATTGGCGCCCTGGCTCCAGCATCTTCAGTGTGGGGACCCGGCTGTGACAGCTTGCGGCTTCACAGCCGGGTGCCCACTGCACATGCGCAAGAAGCTCTGCACTTTGTGAATATCCCTGTAGTCTTTTGGGACCTGACACATGTTCAAAAAGACTACAGGGAGGGAGGGGGGCGTGGACAATTTCCGTTTCTGATCGCCTAGGTGATCGCAGCATAGTGAGAGAGGGTACCTGTCAAATTCGGGTACCCACTCCCCAAAGGTGCCAATCCTTAATGGTGAGCGGGGGACAAAGGCTTAAAGCAGAACTTCCCCTTTTGGGTGGAGCTGCGCTTTAAGAACAGGATTAAAAGTGAAGAAAAAAATCCATTTATTGTTTTTTTTATATGGGACAGAGTACTGATAGAAAATGAGGTTGGAAGTATTGAAGCTTTAGCTGTAGTTGTATTTTTTTATCTTTATATCTTCCAGCTGATACTCTGTGGTAAAAGTGACCTGACCTAAGAAATACATCGGGAACATTTCTCCTCCTCTAAACCATTTTTGTTCTTCATACAAACACAACTTCTACTAACCACAGGCATTTTCTTTCATGTGGGTGTCAGTTTGTATGAAATTACTCACGTTTTAACTGTTTTATTTTTGGGATTCATTTTTCGGTCATCTATAAGCTGATGTATTTATCTCCTGTATTGTCTCTCTTCTTTCTAGTAACTCCTTAAAGAAATTCATAGCAAGCCGTGACATTGCTAGTGAACTTCCTTTTGATGACATCACTCATTTAAACAGAAGAGAGTAACACCTTTGTTAAGTGAAGCTTTCTTAATTGCGGCCAGATGTGATTATGAGTTTTTGGAGAAACAAAATGTCCAAAATATCACCAGCACTTCTGGAAGTAACATTTGAAGGCGAAAGGTTGCAAATCCATCTTTTCCAAGCTAATCAGTGTTGTCCAAAGCCTAGGTCACCTGAGCTGAATTAATGGAGTGACTAGAGAGAAAGATGTCATCAAATGGGAGCTGACCACTGGGTAGTTGTCTTGTGTAAGAACAGGATCATTTACTATCATGGCTGAATGCAGGGTTGCAGAAGGTGCAACTCCTTCTCAGCCATGGGGTCATGTAACCCTAGCATAACTACTGCTTACCCTTTATTTCCTTTATTTTTCCAGTGTATTTATCTTTCCTTCTCATCCATTCTCCTTAAATGTAACTGCTGGTAGGTTTACTAAAAAGAAACAAGCTGTGTACCCCATGTTTCCCCATTTAAAAGCTGGACAGGGTGGTCAGTTCAGTCAAGCAAAATTTTGTTATTTCCATTTTGGATAGAGTAAGGGTGGATCGTCCCATTGAGGAGATTTTCCTTCACTCCCTGTCCCTTAGCCAAAACAGGAGAAGCAACCCCTGCAAATTCACCCTTGGTTGTGTCCATTTATTTCTTTATTTTATTTATTTCAGGTACTTACACCGTGCTTTACATATATATTGTACATTCACATCAGTCCCTAACCCTCAAGGGGCGTACTAAACATGGTTACCTTTGGATCTAGTTCACATCTGTGTGTTTTCAGCTGGTGCATTCTCTGGAAAGAGTCAGGGACTTTTTTTCCTGCAGCAGATTGCGTTTTGCATGTAATAGTCTTCAATGGACCCGTTTTTGATTGTTTCATATTTTTTTTTGGCTAATGGGAAATTTTGACAGTTCTGTTCATGGAGTGCAGCTTTGATGCGACTTTATGCTCTCTGGCACTCTAGTTGCATCAACGTAGTGCAGGAACCTTTGTGTGTTCAAAGCCGCATGGTAGGGTTAGACTTAAGGACTAGGGTAATGGTCAGGGTTCATGGTAGTTGATAGAATGCTAACCCTAACAATTACCACTAACCCTAATGATTGCCTCCAATCCTAACCCTAACCCTTGCCCTTACCCTAACATGCCACTTTGGACACATAAAGGATCCTGCACTACTTTGATAAAAATTGAGTGCCAGAGAGTATAAATTCAGATTTCATGAACAGAACTGTCATACTTTCCTATTAGACCAAAAAAAAGTAAAGTGCATCAAAGACTTGTGTTGAAAAAATGCAAAATGCACTGCAAAACGTGCCAGAAAATGCATCAATCGCAACACAGCCTCAGGAAATTCCTTGGGGACCCCCGGTCACCAGAACTAGTGTACCCATTGGAAGATTTCCCCTCTATTACTGTCCTGGGGACAACCCAAAATTTGGGATTTTCTTTTACATTCAGTGATAATGGTAAACAGGACAAATAGAGAGTGTGAATCTCCCTAATGGGGGCACAGACAGCAATAAAAACTGACAGCCGTTCTAATCCTTGTGCACTCTATACAAAACTAAAAAAAAATAGTTTTGCCTTTAGTTGTACTTTAAGCAAAATATGACTAGAAAATGATACTATAAACATTCACACTCGGATCAGCCAAGCATTTGTGGTGATACCTAGGGAGCAGGCTGACACAATCCCTCTCCGCTGACCTAATGCTATGGTGAGCAGGGAGCTAGTTGCTGGGTTCTCTTAGGAGAAGCTGACTGGTGGCGTATGCAACACGTGAAAATCATCAGTTCTTTTGGCCAGAAACAAATCTTATGCATCTTATACTTGTCTCATATATTTGCCTTATCATTGTACGTATGTTAAATTCGCATTACACGAACATTGACTACTTTTTGTAGAGGCATCAACCTTAACTCCTTCACGCCTAAGGGTAAAACAAATCTAAATGCCTAAGCACAATTTTGCAATGTTGACATGTGTTAGTAATTCCGTACACATCATCACAACTACTTTGTACATTCAAGTGAATTATACCGCGTTTTTTTCAGGACAAATTGGGCTTTCATTTGGTAGTAAATGGTAATGGATATCTCCTGATTTTTTTGTATTATCAAAGGAAAACTGGCCCAAAATAGTAAAAACAAATAATTTTTTTAAATTTAGCTGTGTGTTTCTTGTTACTACCATAACCTACCAGCAAAGAACAACCCAAAATAAATTCTCCAGCTCCTGATGATCGCAGCGATCCCATATATGTGTATGTTATTTGTTGTTTGTACCCATAGTACAGCCCAGAAACAATAGTGCGCATTTTGTTTTGTATTTTTTTTTTTTTTACCTAAAACACACTGACACTAACTGACACCAAATTTTTTTTTTTAAAACCCTGACCTTTGACCCTGCCATTTTGACCCTGACGTTGACCCACTTACCCTGGCACTGAACTAGATCAAACCTTGATCTAGGTATTTTTTCTTTATTTTTTAATATTTATTTATTATTATTATTTTTTTTTTTTTTTTTTAACAAACATTTTTTTTCCCTCTATGCCAGGAGTTAGAGAGATACAATGTATCTCTCTCCTCCACTCACAGAGAGAGGAAAAAAAACCCACAAGGGGGCTGGGCTGCACAGTGACTGAACACTGTGATAGCCAATCAGAGACTATCACAGCGATCATATGACCCGGAATCAGGAGTCCCGGGTCCCGATTGTTAGAACAGGACCCGGTGCTCTCAGTGACACCTCGGACTTTGTGCTGGGAGCGCGCTGTGAATGGCCAAGCCGCTTTGAATGGTCAAGCCGTCATAACATCACTCCCGTGAATGCCACTGCTGCGACAGAAGGGACAGATGGAGTATGCCGTCCCTTTAGAGCGCATGCGCTGGTGACGTCACCACCTTGTGCTCACTAGAACATCTCCTAAACGGTTCCTGTAGGTAAAAGTTGCAAATCAGACCTTACTACCGCTTGAATTGGAAAAACAAATGCTGCCATGGACTTAGGGATCAGTCAAGATGGCTGTATATACAGTGCTGTACAGAGTTCTGGCTAATTTGTCCGAGCTGGTCAGGTGCAGTTTGGGAGTGCAAATATTTCTCCATAACTATAGGCATGGCACTGTTTCAGTGTACACCTGGAGAAGAAGTCAATGGCATAATGCAATGGAGCTGTAATCAGACGCATGCATGGTGAAGCTTTTATTGGGGTCTACTTTTCATGGTGGAGAGTGTACTACACTAGTAGTGGGGGGGGGGGGGGGGTGTACTAACTATAATCTGGTAAAAGCTGTTAATGTTGCAGCTGATCATTGTAAGCCGAACCCAACTAACCGTACCTATTTAGACAAGGTCCACAGTAAATATGCTGTTTGAGCCCTCCTGCACACGGGACGTTTTCATAACGCTGGTAATGTTAGCTGTGTAAAGTCACATTAAAAACATGAGTTTTTCAGCTTTTTTTTTAGCGTTTTTGCATTAGCGTTTAGCCACGTTTGCGATTTTTAGCATTTTTTTGTAAAAAAAAAGTCCAACAACGCCAATTTGTGGCCAATTTGTTTTTACAGCTAAAAAACTCCTCTAGAAACCCACTAGTCCTGGGATTTTTTCTCCAGCCAAAAAACGTCCCAGCCAAAAACCGTTGATGACAGTCTATGTGTGCATGGACACATAGGATAACATGCTGGGGGGTTTACTGGCTGTAGAAAAAAAAATGTCAAAAGCCAAAATCAGCCACTGTAAAAATGTCAAGTGTGCATGAGGACTAATGGTACCTTCTTCTTATCTAGGTAGACCTATGTGGTATGGTAATGCTATTAGGGCCTCCAGAAAACATGTATAGGAATGACTTTTAACCAGCTCCTGTCCGGCCGTTGTATATAAACGGCCGGACGGTGGCAGTGCAGGGTCGGGTGGCTGTTTATAAACGGCCTCCTTGCCCCCTTCTTGTGCATGCTCCCTGGGAGCGCACAGCACCGCGATCCGGTGCCCGCTGTGTCCTTCGGACACAGTGGAACACAGACCGTTGTATGAAACCTCTGTGCGAGGTCCCGATCATGTGACCACTGATTGGCCAATCAGTGATCACATGCAGAGTAGTAAGCAAGATGTCACTTCTGACATCATTGCTTACTATGTGTGAAATCTGTGAATGATCACAGAGGTCACTTGGTACAAGGCTATTCACAACAGCCTTGTACCATGTGACAAGCTGTGACCAATCACAGCTCACACAGTAGTTCTCAATGGCTGCAAGAATGCAGCCAGAGAGAAGGAGAAATAATTGCTTTTACAGCCTTTATGGGTGTAAAAGCAATCAGTTTAAAAGAAAAAAAAATCTTCATCACCCATGGTGATACTGTACTGCTAGGGTGACCGTATGTAAAAAAAACAAAACATAAATAATAATATAAAAATGTAAAAAAAATGTTTAAAAATTATAATTTTTGGTTATAAACTAATTTGGGTTATTTTATTTTTACTAAAAAGATAACGGAATAAATTTTGGCCAAGATTTATGAAAAAAGATTATTTATTTGCAAAATTTTATAAGAAAATTACTTTTTTCAAAATTTTTGGACTTTTTCATTTACATAGCAAAAAAAATAAAAATCCCAGTGGTGAATAAATACCACCAAAATAAAGCTTTATCTGTCTCAAAAAAATGCTAAAAAATTTATATGGGTACAGTGTTGAAAATTGGCCTGGACAGGAAGGGGGTAAAAGTGTCCAGACTTGAAGTGGTTAAAGCGGGACTAAACCCTTCTGTCCTTTACAGCCAATGAAGCTAGCCCGTTTGATCTGCAGACGCCATGGTGTTGTACGTGTTATTAGTTATAATACCAGCCGTTTGATGGCTAGACAGTTTGGTTGAGAGCAAAATTACCTGAGACAGTTATCGCAGCATACTGTACATTGAATGTAACTGTTTTAGGAAACAGAAGAACGCTGTGCGGGTTTCCCGCAGCGCATTCCAGTCGCACTGTCCTTGCAATGTGCAGTGGATGTCAGTGCAAAGTTAACAACACCCTAAATGCAGGTCGCAAATGCAGTGTGATTGCCCACACCAGATCACACCATACAAGAGTACCATGTGATCCAGTTTCAGAGCGTTTCCAAAAGTAGTGCATGCAGTATTTTTGATGTGGCACAATGCAGTTTCAACCATTCAAAATGAAGGGCTGAAATCGCACTGCACAGAACTGCACGTGAACCACATAGGAATTGTACTGCAATTCACATAAAGTTCCTAGTGAGTGGGCCCTTAAAATGTATCTGAACACAAAAACATTGTATATTGCAGCTTAGCAATCTTTAACTGGGATGGCTGCATTAGTTTTCTTTTTATTTCCTTTATTTTCACCTTGTGATCCGGCCAGTAACACACTTCCATCTTAGGGTGGCTTCGCTCACACCTCCACTGTATCTGTGAAGGAGGAATGTAGCCACCTTTGGGCAGGAGCTTTGCCAACCTGTGGAGAGACTAGTGTTAGATGAGCTTAGAAGATTTACATGGATGTTACATACAGTAAGTGACTGACAAATTAAAGCATGAATTACTCTTCAAACACTTTTTTTTTCGGGGGGGGGGGGGGGTATAGGTTCCTTTCTTTTATTTTGGGATAAAGGTTTTACATAAATTAACAATTGTAGGCACCCCTGCCAGCATTAAATGGTTTGTCTCACCCTTCTTCCTGCCACTTTTGCTGAATATCTTGGCCTGTTAACCACTTGCCCTCCAGAGGATTTACCCCCCTTCCTGACAAGGCCATTTTTTGCGATATGGCTCCCCATTAATTTAACTGACAATTACGCGGTCATGCAACGCTGCACCCAAATGATATTTACATTCTTTTTTTCCCACAAATAGAGCTTTCTTTTGGTGGTATTTGATCGCATTTTTTATTTTTTGCGCTATAAACAAAAGAAAGAGAGACAATTTTGAGTAAAAAACAATATTTTTGACATTAAACATTTCCATTCAAAATTTAAAAAAAATTACATTTCATCATAAATTTAGGCCAAATATTCTGCTACATGTCTTTGCTAAAAAAAAAATCCCAATACGTCTAAATTAATTGGTTTACGTGAAAGTTATAGAGTTTACAAATGGTGGTGTATGTACTGGAATTTTTTTCTTCTTTTTTTTTTACTAGTAATGGCGGCGATCAGCGACTTATAGCAGGACTGTGGTGGGCATTCTGACACTGGAGGGAACTGAATTGGTGTCACTGACATCTCCAATGACACCAATACAGTGATCAGTACTAATAAAAAGCACTGACACTGTACTAATGGCACTGAGCAGAAAGGGGTTAACATGTGGGGTGATCAAAGGGTTAACTGTGTGCTGTTTTACTATGGGGCTATGTGCTGTGTTTCACTGTAGGCACACTGCTTTGTATGACTCTGCTATGCAGAGCCATACAAAGCAGTGTGCAGGAGCTGACAAGGGAGAAAACTGTGTTGTTTATACACAGGTCTCTCCCCCGTTGGAGATACTCAGCAACCACCGGGTGCCGGTGAGAAATCACTGGCCAGGGCGCGGTGATTGACAGCTGAGGACACGAATGACGGCGTGGGTAGGGCGCGCATGCGCCCCCTACCCGGAACTGCAAAATCATGTATATATACGTGATTTTGCACACCCGTGCCACCCTGTAGCAGTATTTCTGCTATAGGGCGGCACGGAAGCAATTAAAAAAAGTTAAAAAATAACAGATTTACTGGCCTGATCACCAGGTGAAAATAAAGGAAAAAAGTAAACTAATGCAGCCACCACATCTAATGATTGTTGCATATTAAATATTTGGTTTAGTTACACTTTAAAACAATGGGTTTAGTTCTTCTATAAGGATAGGAACATATGCATAGACAGTATGCCTTCCCTACCAAGACAAATGGCAGACAATATGTCAGCAGCTTCTAGATCAAACCGGTACTGCAGCTACAGCCAATTGTACAAAGGTTGAAGTCGTTTTGCAGAGCGCACTTATTCATCTCGCTGTAGCAGCCCAAATCCCTGAAAGGATGATATACTATCCCAATATGATTTAATCCTCCAACCAAAATGTAAACACTATGTGCACTCCATATACCATTTGTTCTACTTTCCTTCCCTGTGGCAAGCGGCCTCTCCTTCCCTTGGCAGTCCATTACACAGTTAACAGAGTCTAGCTGTCAGTGTCTGATGTTTATATTATTAAGTGCAATAAAATGTCCTGTGTTTATTTTAGATCAGGATAGCTGGAATAGAATCTGTAGGGGAGATTTAACACTGCACAGAAGGAGGATTTTATTTCTGTCTCCTTCAGCTGCAAAAGCAGCTTGCAAAAGTTTGAAATAAACACAAAAGTAGCCATAAATATCTGAGAGTAAGAAAGAAGGCTAAGCAAACTTTCCAGCTAAAGAACTCCCATCTAAAATTGTTCATTTAAAGTGAACTTCGGAGTAACTGTACTTGGTTGAATGAATAGATTCCTGACAATGCACAATAAAGGGCAATAGTGTAATTAAAAACAATGTATAAGTAAGGAAAAAACTGCCTATGAGCTTTAGAGATTGTGCCTAGGTGTGAGAGGTGTATGTTCAGAGAATACCATCAGCCTAAAGAAAACGGGAGGATGTATCACCTCAGTGTCATTGACCCCCATGGACCACTCACTGCGGCTGTTGTAACTTTTTGTCAGCTCACAAGGTTAGAGGTAGGAGGGGAGCTTAACTGCAAATGTACAAATAGCTAGCAACATGCAGATAACTGCACAGACAGGGGATTATTATTATTATTATACAGGATTTATATAGCGCCAACGGTTTGCTCAGCGCTGTACATAATAATGGGAGACGGTACATGAGACAGTACAGTAACAATATGATTCAATACACAAGGGGTTCGAGGGCCCTGCTCCTTGGAGCTTACAATCTACGAGGGAGGGGAGGAAATAGCTGTGGGGGATGGAATGGTAGGAAGAGTTCAGTAATTAGCTGAGGGCGGGGTAGGCTTCCCTGAAGAGATAGGTTTTCAGAGTGAGCCTAAAGGTGAGGAGAGTAGGTGATAGTCTGAGGGAGCTCCAGAGGATGGGGGAAGCCGTGGAGAAGTCCTGGAGATGGGAATGGGAGGAGGAGCCAGAGAACTAGAGAGTAGGAGGGCTTGTGAGGAGCGGAGAGTATGTTTTGGGTGGTATTTGGATACCAGATCGGTGATGTAGTTTGGGGCAGTATTATGAACAGCTTTATACATCAATGTTAGCATTTTGAATTTTATCCGTTGGGCAACCGGAAGCCAGTGGAGGGATTGGCAGAGAGGGGTGGTGGATACGGAGCGGTTAGTAAGGTGGATGAGTCTGGCCGCAGCATTCAAGATAGACTGAAGCGGGGATAGCCTGCGGTGAGGTAAGCCGATGAGGAGGGAGTCACAGTAGTTGAGGCGTGATATAATGAGGGAGTGAATGAGTTGCTTGGTGGTCTCTATGACATGATTGTGTAATCTTTGGACCAGCACCCTAGTATAGGAAGTGAATGATGCCTGAACAAAATTGGCACCTACTTCTCAACAGAAGATAAAGCACTGTAATCACTACAGGTGTTGCATTTAGCAAACATGCGTCCAATGTGAAAATTTCCCCCGATGCTAAATCTGTTTTAACATTGGGCCCAGGCTGATTAAGGTAGGCTATTTAAAGAATAGCTCCATCCTTTCAGATTTAAGCTTTGAATGACAGTATTGACCTTATGCAGTATGCACCTTAGGCATGCCCAAATCCCACAGTATGATGCCGGGTCTCTTAGTAGGTGATCCGGTGGTCTATGAAATCTTGTTAATTACAGTTGATGGCTTAGTTGACCTAATGCTCCATGGTAACGTCTTGGGAATTGGTATGGCATGGCTTTGGGCATATGAAACGGCACAATTGAAATAATGGTGGGAGTTTTATGGAACCACCTTCTCGGATTACACTGACAACTTAATCCTGACTCCCCTCCATTTGGTTTAACAAGAGTTTTATATCTGCTCACTGTCCATTTTCCCCCTTTGGGCCCTGGGTGAGGATTGCCTCTTTTTGATGAAAGATATACATATTGAAGTCACAGTCCATTTTTAATCTATGTGGATTAGTGGTTCATCCTAAGCGTGGATCCTGAGGAAGCAAATGTAGAGAAACACGTTGATTCTGTACGCTTGTTATACACTACCACAATATCTAAAGACTGTATGATGCTGCTGGATCTTGATATGATATGTTTTTATGAGAAATGGTTCTTTTTAATTGGCTGAACCAATAAATGTATGCTTTTATATATTTATCTGTGTTGTATATAATTCCCATTGTTAGGCACATGTAACGTCCCCTCTCTTTTGAGCGGGATAGCCCCATCTAGTAATAGGTGTGATCACCCGCTTTTTCTTTTTTATTGAATACATTTTGGGATTGTGCCTCAATGTGGATGCTCATTTTAGGCTCCGATCACACACCTTTTTGAATATACTAGTCTTAGGCATGCCCAAATCCCACAGTGCAATGCCTGTGCCTCTTGGTAGGTTTTTAGTCACTGACATTGCATTGTGGGATGATAGGGGGTTGGTTTGGCTGGAGGGGGCTCCTGATGGGCTTTGAGGGGCACAAAAGTAGACAAAGCAAAATCTGCCTGCTTTGAGACCTGCCTTGTCTGGGTGGAGCTGTCCAATATAGAGCCATCAGATAGGGGATAAGTCACTGCTATGCCTCAATAATAACTCTCACCGACATACTATCCTTATATCTGGAAAGATGTTTACCTAATCATCATCACTGCAGATCAGCAATGTTTTAGGGCCCATGCAGGACCCCTTTATCAAAGTAGAGTGTCGATCTTCCTGATTAAAGGGTGGTGTGTTGGTGTGCGCACAAATATTTCTGATTTATGAAGGGATGGTCCCTTCCATCTAATCCAGCCTCTCTCAACAAGGTTTCCTCCAAACGTTTCTAGAGGTTCCTTGAGCTATGAGCAGTGGTGGATCTTGATCTTTCACCAACACTGACCATCAATGTTAGAGGGCAATTTTACACTGGTATCCAATGGAAGGGGTCACTGCTACATTGACCAGCAATGTAAGAAGCACTTTCCAACGGACTACTATAGAGGACACTTCTCCACTGGCCTCTAATATAAGGGGACACTACAGTTTTCAGAGGCTGTTTCTTTCCTGGCAATTCTGAATAATTTATTTTATAAATTATTGTTGAAATAATAATTGTCATAAAGAGCAAGGGGGGTTTGTAGAATGATTGACTCTACATTCTCTAGTTCCAGCACATTCTTATTATATTGGGTTTTTTTTTAACTCTGTACAGTTTACTGATTACGCTAATATACCACTAACTATAGATTTGGGTTTTTACAGGGGTTTCCTGGGAACTAAAGTTTATTTCAAAGTTTCCTCCATAGTACAAAGGTCTAGAAAGGCTGATCTAATCAGTACAGCACCCAGCATTCATGTCAGTTACTTATATTTGTATGGGGTGTAAATGATATATGGTCACTCTGCTATGTAAACATTTCAGCTTGAGCTGTTGAGTACTATTAACAATATGCATTTTACTGCATGTGGTCCGGAGGTTTTGGAAAACTTTAATACAGCCAATACCGCCAACTGGCTTGGCAGTCTATCGCACAATATTTACACAAGTAAAAATTAAAGTGTATGTGGAGCCAAATCCCTGTCAATGTCTTTATTACTGTTTGCGTCACCTGACTTGGAGACATGATAGGAAATGACAGGTAATGAAGAAGGTTGTCACAGAACAGGTGTCTCCATAGGGAAATTTGTCCCCATGTCTTGTTTAGGGGACAGTTGCATTTTCTATCACTTTGTGCCTCGTTGGCAATACCAGAACAATGAAAAAGAGTCCCCACTGGGGACACAGCAATACAATTATAATAGGGATCCAAAGTGCCAAAAAATATTTTTGGTTATACATGAACTTTATTTTTTTTAGATATGGCATTAATACTGAAAGTAAATTCATAAACTGCTCTGCATGTCTTTTGTTAACTAAAGATTTCTTCATGGACAGATGGTCACTTGGGAAGCACTGGAAGGCATCAGAGGCCTTTTACACCAATGCCCAACACAAATACTTGAAACAGATAGGATGTAAATCTGTGCCTCCATTGGTGACAGCCATTCTGTTAGGGGAGAGAGGTTTTTGGAGACTCTACTTTGCTAAAAGATGGACAGTTCTCTTTGAAGTCCTTCATCTTTGAGAATGATATGCTTGGATCCCATTAGTAAAGGTTAGTATAAGCAAATTGAAGAAATATAAATTGTAGAGCTAAATATAATGTTTAATAACAATACAAAATCATTCCCAGTGGCCCAGTTCATTGATCTCTTGCAATAAGATGCAACGGTGTTGGGCCTTTCTGATGGGATGATCTGGATTAGTGAATCTCAGGAGCCAAGGGCTGTGAAGCTGAATGTCAATATGACTTTTCCACACTCGTCAAAGTCAATTTTCTCTTAATTCAGGCTCAGAAATTTGTGCTTGATATTTTCCTTTTCTAGACAGGGGAAAAAAAAACAAGAAAAGTGAATGAAACCCAAGTGATCCTTAAATTAAAATCCTCATCCCCCCCCCCCCATCTTGGCATTTAAAAATAAGCGACTTTAAGGTATTGTGTGATATTTCCTGGAACCACTTCTATTTATTTGTCTTAAATAAAAGGGTCTAAGTGTGTGTGGATGAGAGGACTGATTTTACCTTCTCCTGCCAGTTTTTTTTTTTTTTTCGGTTTATACAAGCGTGGAGGAGTGTTTTCCTTTTTGGCTTTGATCTAACTTCTCTGCCTGTATGCAGTGGGGGTATTAGTGAATTCTTTCTGATATGCTGCTTATTGGTTGATAAATGGATGCAGGGGAGTCGCTGAGCTGGAGGGAGTTAGACATTCTGTGCATTTAAAAATAACTACCCAAAAAAAATAAAGCTTCTGAGTTTCTTCGCATAGCTACAGCAAACCTTGGGCAGTTAAAGCTGAACTGCAGGCAGATATTTTACAAAAACTCCACCAAAGTGAGTTATGTATTCATTAAAGTTAATGATTTTTCAGTGCATCTAATGTAACTTTCTGAATTGGTCTTGATTACGGCCTCCTGTAATTCGCTGCACAGCAACCTGTAATAGTGAAGGCTAGTGCTAGGAGCCAATCGTGGTGCAGAACATGCTAACAGAAGTGAGTAAAAGGACAAATATATCAGTCTCCTGCTGTTCCTTTGCTGGCCTTTCAACAGTCAGGATGTGTAATCTTGCCAAGGCCATGCTGCCACTAATGTGGGAGGTGAAGAATCAGACTGTGCAGCTGGAATCTGATTGGTTTCTGTGCACAGTTGCACCAGATTTTGCACTCTCCAGTTTTAGTAAATTATTAAATGTTCTTGCATGGCAAGACCACTTACTGTTATCTCACATATATATTCTTATTATTATAGCCAAATTTACCACCCTAATTCCTCCCACAGTGTTTACACTACATAGACAGTAAAATACCGAAACGTGCGGATTGTTCCCGATTGGTGTGCTATTACTTTGTGGAACGTTTCTCCGAATGGTTCACAAAATATCGTCATTTTTGTGGTGAATTGGTCCCATAGGAATGAATGGCAGAATTTTCAAAACTAGAGTGGGAGCTGACAAAAGCTAGAGTGTGAGCTGAAAAATCAGGACATGATTTCTAAACTGCCATCACTCCCTCATTTTCAAGCCCACCTACACAAATCTTATACCAAAACGTTCAGCTATCCCTGCTGCCACTAACAATGTCCACGGCTAAGCCATAGTCCTGATAGTTTTCACAATATGACCATTTGTTTGCAACTCGCGCCGCCCGTTGACGTTCATTGAAACTCCACTCTAGCCACCTCAAATTTGAAGGGCAATTTCTAAACTGCGACTGTGCCTTCATTTTTAATATTTCAGAGACATACTATGCATCAAAATGTAGGTCTGGGTCTTGTGATTCTCACAATATAAAGCTCTTCAGTGTAGGATTTATAAGTTTTAAACTACAACCGTTTGAAAATGGCAGCCGCCAGTGAAGTGAGCAAGTTGGAGCAGTTTGTTTTTAACCGCGCTTCTCTGCCATTGCTGTAGAGTGAGTTGCCACAGGAACCCAGGTGTGTGAGCAGGCAGCAGAGTGACAAGCCACTCCACCCAGTTACTCTGCCCACTCCAGTTGTAGACTACTGGTGGAGGCAAGAACACTTCACACAATTTCCCCAGAAATTTTAGCTTTTCTAGTTATTATTATTATTATACAGGATTTTTATAGTGCCAACAGTTTGTGCAGCACTTTACAATATGAGGGAGACAATACAATTACAACACATTTCAGTACAGAAGGAATAGGAGGACCCTGCTCATGGAGCTTACAATCTAAAGTAAATCAGCCCATTCCTGTCTTATGGTGTCTCTATTCCACTGGAGCAGCAACAGGGACACCTTTGGACAGCATTATTATGAAGACGTGGAAAGGGTAGTGTAAAGCTGGTCATGGGCAGATCAAACTTCGGGCAGGTCAGCTGGGATAAGCAGAATTTCGATCAGTGTGTGGCTCTCCCTGTTTACCAGAAGTCAATAATTAGATCGATTTCTGGCCGATGGACAAGCTGAAAGTCTTTTGTGTATCATTGTATTCTGACAGCAAAGAGTCTTCTTTATCAGAACACAAAGGGGTTTATTTACAAAATCTGTAGAGTGCAAAATCAGGCTCACTGCTGCATAGAAACCAATTGGCAATAAAACTTGGAAGCTGATTGGCTTCTATGCAGAAGTGACCCTGATTTTGCACTCTCCAGCTTTAGTAATTAAACCCCAATGTCTTGGTGGGGGAAGAGGTTCTTCCAGCTACCTTGTTTATATGGATGGTGGAATCTGTTCATTTTTTTTCTGTTCAGCCTGCTGAATAAACACAGATAATGAACCCTTTATGGCCAGCTTTAAATGCACTAGCAGATTTAGATGTACTTGATTAACAAATTAAAATCCAAACTCCAGCTAACACTTATTTTAAGTAACATTTTTTCTCATTGCATAAAGGTTTTACATAAATGAATAAAATCTGATCATTGTAAGCACCCGTTTGTCTCAATCCTCCAATTTCAACTTTTGATTGACAGCTTGGTCTGTTAATAAAAGTTTTAAAAAACAGTATAATTCACTGGATCAAAATGTGAAAATAAAGGGGAAAAAAAGGATACTGATGCTGCAATATATTTAACCTCTTCCCGTCCAGCCATTGTACATAAACGGCCGGACGGTGGCAGTGCAGGGGCGGGTGGCCATTTATAAACGGCAGTGCAGGGAGCTCGCAGCACCACGATCCGGTGCCCGCTGTGTCCTCCGGACACAGTGGAACAACGATCGTTGTACGGGACCTCTGTGCAAGGTCCCGATCATGTGATCACTTATTGGCCAATCAGTGAGCACATGAAGAGTAGTAAGTAAGATGTCACTTCTGACATCATTGCTTACTACGTGTGAAATCTGTGAATGATCACCGAGGTCACATGGTACAGGGCTATTCACAACAGCCTTGTACCATGTGACGAGCTGTGACCAATCACAGCTCACACAGTATTTCTCAATGGCTGCAAGAATGCAGCCAGAGAGAAGGAGAAATGATTGCTTTTACAGCCTTTATGGGTATAAAGGGGCAATCAGTGTAAAAAAAAAATATTCATAGCCCCCCACAAGTAGTACAGTGTCACTATGCTGGGGTGACAGTATGTAAAAAAAAATAAAATAAATAACAATATAAAAAAAAATAAAAATGTAAAATAAAAATTAAAATAATTTTTGGTTATAAACTAATTTGAGTTTTTTTTTTTTTACTAAAAAGATAACTGAATACATTTCGGCCCAGATTTATGAAGAAAGATTATTTATTTGCAAAATTTTATAAGAAAAACACTTTTTTTCAAACTTTTTGGACTTTTTCATTTATATAGCAAAAAAATTAAAATCCCAGTGGTGAATAAATAGCACCAAAATAAAGCTTTATCTGTCTCAAAAAAATGCTAAAAAATTCATATGGGTACAGTGTTGCATGACCGCGCAATTGTCATTTAGAGCGTGATAGCACTGAAAGCTGAAAATTGGCCTGGACAGGAAGGGGGTAAAAGTGTCCAGACTGGAAGTGGTTAATTTTTGTTTATGGGTTTAGTACCACTTTAAGCTATTTGATTGCAATCTGCTGTAGCATAAATCCCAAAAACAAGTTTGTGCCTCAATAAATAATTTATTTGGTTCCCCGTTGGTCTACTAGCTAGAGTAAATAAATTACAAAAGTTGAAGAAAGTAGAAAAGAATAGCGCTGGACAGGTAGGGTTATCTGGTATTGCTATCTTAAAGTATTGATGTTGGTATAAATAATTTGGTTCCCAGGCAGGCAGCTTCTTTACCCCGGATTATCTCCACAGTCTCTTTGGCTTGTAAAGTATTGTAACAAAGATTGAAATTATTATTATTATTATTATTATACAGTATTTATAAAGCGCCAATAGTTCACTCAGCGCTGTACATTACAAAGGGGGACAGAACATGTGACAGAACAATACCAATACAATGCAAAACATGAGGGGATCGAGGGCCCTGCTCTTTCCAGCTTACAATCTAGAAGGGATGGGATAGTGGTACAGGAGGAGATAGCTGTGGGGGATGGAGTGGTAGGAAGAGTGGAGAAATTGAAGTTCTACACCACTGCTAAGAGGTCCAGATACAACCGCTGCTCACACGCCTGTGCTTACAATCACACTGGAAAAATAAACTTTAAAAGCTCAGCTCACTTCTCATCTATTTGCATTTTTTTAAATTAAATTTAAATCAAGCCCCGATGAAGGGGCCGCTCTTGGACGCCTGAAATGTGTTGGCTACCTTTTGGATTGTCCCTATGACTTTTGTTGGAATAAAGTTATATCTGGTCCTCTTAGCAGTGGTGTGGTGCTTCAGTTTGAATCTTCATTAAATTGCAAAAGTGACAGACAGTGCTGTCATGTCTGTAACCTGTCATTTAATTCCTTTAGGACCGAGTGCTCCCCCTTGGATAGAAAAAGTGAACTAGAGATTGAACTCTTCATAGGATGTCATTGATTGTACAACACTAGGCAAACCAGAAAAAGCCTTCAGCTGGAATGTGGACACTCAGAATCAGCTGGAGGTGGGAATTACAATGTTTCAGAGTAAAAACCCCTTTCTCAAGTGAAATTCACCTGTCTGCATGATGCAGACAAACAATTTAAAAATATAAAATGGCTCCAAAACTCACTATACCCGCCCCTTCCTCTCCCAGGGTAGGGTGATGTCAAATCCAAGGCAGGAAGTATCACTTCCAGTACACAACCTTTTTCTGGTTTGCCTAGTGTTGTACAATCAATGACATCCTATGAAGAGTTCAATCTCTAGTTCACTTTTTCTATCCAAGGGGGAGCACTCGGTCCTAAAGGAATTAAATGACAGGTTACAGACATGACAGCACTATCTGTCCTCATACCTCAGCCCCAGCTTTTTTAGGCTTCTGCGTGGATCTAAGGAGCAGTGTGATCCGACCAGACCAATATCTACTTATCATTGAAGGACCACCCGGGTACCACCAAGCTGCGCCTGCATGAGACCTCAGCTACATGTGACCTGTACATGCACATTGAGATTGCGCTTCTGGTAAGTGGGCAATCTATCTATCCCTCGATATTGGATTGGATTACACCGTTTTTGGAAGTTTTTTCATAATTGAACTGCTTACCACATCTGATATTATTACATTGGACAATTATCTTTTCTCGTGAGTTATTTCACATAATTGTTATAAAGATATTGTTTGTAGCGCTGCACTTTTATTTTGTCAATTTCAGTTGGAAAGGTTTTGTGGTTCCTTTTAGTGCATTTGCTGCTCACTGGGGTGCGCTCACTAACTTATCTACATACAAATTGCAAAAGTGGGTCTGTTAAAGTGGTACCGTGTTTCCCCGAAAATAAGACACTGTCTTATATTTTTTTTGGCTCAAAAAAACACACTAGGTCTTATTTTCGGGGTAGGTCTTATTTTCTTTTAATGTACAGGTGTGGACAGGGGGTGCAGAGGTGAGCTGCAGGCAGTTGTGGATGAGGGTTACTATAGAGAGGGTCAGCTGATGACAGATGGCAGTTGTGAGCTGCAGTCAGGTGTTGCAGAGGTGAATTGACAGGTGAGTTTCAGACAGGGTGCAGAGATGAGTTGCAGACAGGGGATGCAGAAGTGAGCTTCGGGTCCTATCTTCCCACACAGTGCACCAAGCGCACTCACCACATGCATTAGGCTGCAGAATGAGATGCCCTGCCCCACCCCTAAACACACTGCACCCTCAGATATCTGTTCCTTCCCTGTCCCACAGTGAGTACAGAGGTAGGGGGGTTCTGTGGGAGCGGATGATGCTGTTACTTAAAAGAGGGATTTTCACTTGGAAACACAAAAGCTGCGCTTCTGTGCTTATAGGAGACAGTAGATATTGGTGTACACAGGGCCAGTGCCAGAGGTGGTGGAACAGCTGATCACAACTAGGTCTTATTTTCGGGGTAGGTCTTATAGTTCAGCAATTCCCAAAAATAGTACTAGGTCTTATTTTTGGGGTAGGTCTTATTTTGGGGGAAACAGGGTATTTTAGTTATGGGACTCACATGAACCCCCCCACCTTGGGGGCTTTTTAAACCTATAGAAAGGTCCATTCATGAAATCTCTCTACCATTGTTCCTTGTTTTTATCCTGATCCCTTTAAACTGAGATTTATGAGATTTCCTTATTTTGCATTCACCGTAATATAAATGGAAGGCCCACCAAGGAGAGTGGGGCCACCTTCTCCTGGATTCAACTCTCCAGCATCTACCAAATAACTGCATCGTTCTAGATATTCCATTAATGCCCCCAGGCAAATAGCGTAAACTTTAGGATTGAATTAGCTACTTAAAGTATAATCAAAATCTCCTGTATGACAGTCTAAACAAGTCCCAAATTCAGTTCCTATGTGAAGCACAAGCCTCATAAAGCAATTAACTTTCTTTACATTTCCTGACTGAGCCAAATCCTCCTTCATTTGTGTCTCACATGCTCCCCCTTCCAGACACTGCAGCCAACAGTGATTGTGAACAGGACTAGGTGTGGACAACTGCGGCTTGACAAGCTACAGGCTTAGGAATCAGCAGTGACAAGGCTGATAAGCATGCTGTCTGCAACATCTCATTTCTTTGAAGTGCAAGCGGGGAACAGCCTATATGAGAGTGACGACTCTGCTCTGCTTGGCCACTTCCTCCAGGGACATTTGTTTGCCAGGGAACAGACCCCTCAAAATGGGGATTGTCCCCAGCAAACCAGGATGAATGGCAACTTTGCTCGAATTGGACATCCAATTGCTGAATGCTGATGTTTATTTTGCTTTAGCATATTAATGTATGTTCTAAAGTTGTCTTCAAACTTTTTTAATATTTTAAATCTACCTCTTTTAATAAAACATACTTGATGATCCTTCTATAAAGATTTTTGTTTCAGCACGTCCAGGTATGGAGTTAGAGTACTCCTGCATTGTCACCTTGCCATATGGACTGTTGGATTAGACTATTAGCAACCATGCCAACACATTACACAGACATGGTCCATTGTTGCAGTTATCAGGAATCTGGTAAAGAGCAATGACGTTCAGCCGTTGACAAACTAGGCTTTAGAGCAGGGGTCTCCAAACTTTAACAAAGGGCCAGTTTATTGTCCTTCAGACTTTAGGGGGACCAAATTGTGGGCAATAGGGGAGAAAATGTCACAGGACCAGCATCAATGAGAATAAACCTGGCCTCAGGGTTGGTGGTCAGTAGAAGAAGAGGGATTAGTGCTCCATCATTGGTATCAGTAGGAGGACTAGTATCCCATCATTTGTATTAGTGGGAGGAATAGTACCCCATCATTGGCATCACTGGGAGGGTTATTGGGCAGCACAGTGGCTAAATGGTTAGCACTTCCACCTGGCAGTACTAGAGTCGTCTCGGTTCGAATCCAAACCACGGCACCACCTGCCTGGATGTTCTCCCTGTGCTTGCGTGGGTTTCCTCCAGGCACTCCGGTTTCCTCCCACACTCCAAAGACATGCTGGTAGGTTAATTGGATCCCGTCTAAATTGGCCCTGTCTAAATTGGGTATGTATGAATGTGAGTTAGGGACCTTAGATTGTATGCCCCTTGAGGGTTAGGGAGTGATGTGAATGTAAAATATATATGTAAAGCACTGCGTAAATTGATGGCGCTATATACCTGAAATAAATAAATAAATAAATAAAATATTGCCCCATCATTGGTATCAGTGGAAGAAATAGTACCCCATCATTGATCCTAGTGGGAGGAATAGCGCCCCATCATTGGCATCACTGGGAGGGATATTGCCCCATCATTGGTATCAGTGGAAGAAATAGTACCTCATCATTGATCCTAGTGGGAGGAATAGTGCTTCATCATTGATAAAAGTGGGAGAAATAGTGCCCCATCATTGGAGTCAGTGGCAGGAATTATATCCAACTGTTGGTGTCAATGGGAGGAATATTGCCCCAAGGGCCAGATAAAGGCTATAAATTGGCCACATCTGGCCTTTGGGCCTCAGTTTGGAGACCACTGCTTTATAGCTACTTAGAAGCTGAACTCTGATTAGATTACCAAACTTATTGATGCTTGGAAACATGATAAAATGATTAATCACTTACCGTATTATATTATTCAGTCTCTCAGACTTCCTGCCGCTCGTCTCTGATCACATAGACACCCCTTCACATCATAAAGTACAATGCAGAACCAGCAGCCATTGCTGGACCTGCATTGTACGTGAAGACGTCAAGGGCCTGTACACATTCTAGGGTTGGAATTGGGAGCAAGGAATGCCGCCAGCTTCCGTGGGACTTAACAATAAGGTAAACATTCCTTTCTATTACATCCCATAGACTAAACAAGCATTGGATCCTTAAAAGGTATACCAGATATAATTTTTAGTAAACTGATCAGAGATCAGCTTCAAAATATCTAACATGGGCAATTGCTATTTCCCTGGTGGACACGGGTTTTTAATGCAGTGGAGTGTTCTGGTGTCATCAAGAGACATTAGATGAAGATCGCTGTTTGATCATTATCTTACATTTTGTGCAACCACCCACCCCACCTCTTGCACAGATCACCAGAGATCTCTAGTTAGTTTTCTGATGAATGACAGTACTGACACTTGCTAAGCACTGCCTAGGGCTAGTCTGCTGCTGAGCTGAGCTGGGAGTTTGCCAATCTAAATTCAAGATAAAAAATGCTATGTTGGAATGACAGATCTTCTCTAAATATCTTACAGTTTATAAATACTCTGGGTAAATTGTATTCCAAAATTACTTCAGCCCAACAAGAAGAGTTTACTGTCTCTACCAGAGACCCTGCTATTCACACTATTACAGACCCCATTTTTAAAGGAAAAGCATTAAGTATTTTCAGGATGTACTCTTTTTGACTTAGTATTGTGCAGCATGCCTGAAATTAATTTCTGATTTGCTGTTCCCATTTTTTATGATCATGGATCTACAAGATAATCCTTTACAGGTAAATCCACCTATTGTATTTTTTTCAGTAAAAACCTATTAATAGGGCTCAGTCCACAAATTTCTATTAAAGTGTTACTAAACCCAGGACCCTGCATTCACTCTATCTGGTCTCCCACAGTACACACTACATGGAAATGCAATTATTTTAGTAAATATAAACTGATAAATACCTTTCCTTCTCAGCAGTTAAATCAGTTTTATGACTTCCAGCAGTGTCCAGCAGAGCACGTTAAAATTGTAGGAGGAGTTTTCTTTCCGCTCTAGAAGGATGCAGAACCTCTGACCTCTGTCTGGACAGTGCTGATTGGCCCAGTGCTGATCACATGCACTCTCCCAAGAAAAAAAAAAACTCTCTAGCAATACACACTAAACGGAGCATGTGCAGAGTGACTCCACACGTCTTATCAGGATTAAGAGGGAGATACTGGAAGAAGGGGAGGATCAGATAAGTCAGGATCAAACAGTACTTTTACACAATGCAGAGGATTAACCCCTTAGGTTCCACATTGAGTATAACAATCATGCTTTACTGCATATACAGACTGATTTTACTGTGCAGCTATGGGTGGACCGCGTTCAGTGGTGGTATTGCATGCTAAATGTGATGGTGGTATAAACTTTGCTGTTTTGTTGTGGCATGTGTACTTATTGCTGCTTATGGGAGGATTTGGACACTGGCAAACAAAAAACAGTGGCCATCCTGGTAAATTCCCTCTTACTTCTAGCATGCTAAGTTTGTTGCTAGCCTCCTGGGATAATTGGCATATCTTCTTTGCCATGCTGAGAAAGGTTTAACTTTTTTTGCCTGCTAATTTTTTGTTTCTCTTCACTCAAAAGTCTTATACAAGCTGCTTGAGTTGGTAACCTGCTGTTTGGATCAGCATACCCTCAGCAATAGCTTTGGAGATCACACCTGGAACCCGCTGGACTGAATGATTGAGGTGGCTAGCCTGGAATGTGACCTTTGGGGACTGGGCCAGCTTATGGAGTTCTGTAGACCTTGATATACTGTGTTGGTTAGCTGCTGAGTGCTTTCTGGGTCCAGAGCTGCGGCATAACCTAAGTGTCACCCTGTGATACTTAGCTAACACTGAGGGTCTGAGTGCTGACTTCATCCATTTACTGGAGTGCCATACATACAGTATGCCATTCAGCATGAAAAAGCACCTTGTGCATTGCTGCTCCTATTTGCAAGTATACTTCCCATGGAGTATGTTCCTGTCTTCAAAGATATCATCAAGTGACTCAGGTAGGCCCTACCTTACAACCTGCTTTGGCTATCATGCTAGTCTGTCAAACTCTTACCGACTGGACAAGGACTATGAGAGGGGATTCAACCTCCTTCAAAGCTTATCCCTTGTTTGCATTTGAAGCTTGTGCCTGCAAGCTACAGAGTGGACAGTTATCTAGAAGTTTAATATCTCATTTCTCGTACATGTCTCCAATCGGTTAACATGAAGAAGAGGCTTTAGTGAAAGTGTTGGGCTGAGGAATAGACATGTGAAAACTGTCTGCGGTGCATGCCCTGTAAGCAGTAACATCTCCTCAGAGCTGCACTGGACACCCTTATAAAGGATGTTCTGAGCGGTAAGAAGTCTTACCTGCCCCAGCAGAAGAAGCCTAGTCCTCAGACCGGGAAGGCTCACCCCTCCTCTAAAACCAATAAGTGTTCCTTCCATTACTCCCAGGCCTCCAATTCAAAGCCAAGCTTAAACCTGGCCCTCAGCCCTCTTGTAAAACCTGGATTCCCAAGTTTCCTGAAACCTCAGACAAGCCTTTTTCAACATGAAGGGGGGGGGGTGGAGGGATGCTTGTAAGCCTTTGCAGACATAAGGCCAGCAAGTATCTCAGATGGTAAGCAGTTTCCAAGGGTTACAAGATAGAATTCTGCTCTCGGTCCCTCCTTCATGCATGTGTTGCAACTTATGTCACCACACAAAATTGTGGCCATGCCATTGGGCCTATACTCTGCACCTCAAGCATTCTCCAAGATTCTGATTATTGCCTCCTCGCGAGCCTTGCAGCACTCCCAGGGCAAACCTGTTGTGAACATCTTGAAGAATATTTGCTAGGTTCCGAACCTTCAGAAGTTAGAGCTGGAGCCGACTCATTGTTTGGAGTATCTGGGTCTTGTCCTAAATACAGCTCAAGAGAGAGTTTTACCTCCTCAGCAGAAATTCAGATTCTCCGCTCAGATTCATCAGTCCAAGAGTCATCAAATGTTTCACTTCTGCATGAGTTCTGAGGCTGATGGTAGCCTCCTTTGAGGCAGTCCCATATTCCCAAGTCAACTCCTAACACCTTCAACAGAATACCGTTCTACTGTTTCCCAGATATGCAAGGCTTCCACGTAGTTTTCTCTTGACATGTTTAAATTTTATCAGGTGGATGTTTAGGCCTTATCTGATGCCAGCTTCAGACGTAAGATCAGGCAACTCCTTGCGCTGCAGGCAATTCTGTAGTTTTTTCGAGGGGGCCTGTTTGGTTGCTTTTTCCCACCCCTAAGTTGATTACTTTTGGCATCTCAACACCTCAGTTGAACTTCGTTTGACATCTCCAAATTTTCTGTATTCCTTTGTCCCTCTATGAATGAGAAAGAAAACATGATGTTTGTACTTACAGTAAAATCCTTTTCCTGGAGTTTAAGGGACACAGACTCCCTTCCCACCCATGATATGATATGATCTATGATCATGATACAGATTTTTTTGCCAACTTGAGGCATTCTGGAAGTAGGAGGGGTAATACCAGGATGGCCACTTTTTTTTTTTTTTTTTGCCTTCTGACAGCAGTGCTATAACCCAACAGTCTCTGAATTCCAGTGTCCATCAATTAATTCCAAGAACTGGATTTTATGGTAAGTACAAACATCCTTTTTTTTTACAGTTCACAAGAAAAGGCTGTGCTTCTGAGAGCGTATTGAATGCTAATTTTCCTGAGTGGCGTGATGGCACACAAGATTAGTGCAGTCATAGGTTCATTTTTCACCTTCAAGGCATTGCTCCAATTTAAGCAAAAACTGAGAAAAATAAAGAGCTGTTTTTTCTCTCTCTCTCTCTTTCTCCACAGTAGAGGAGTGTTAGAACGGAACATGTAACTGCTCAATTTACAGTTAAGGAAGGCTAGATGAGCCGCTGAACTGTAAAAAGCAAGATTCTAGCTGCAAAGCTTTTCTTAATGGCTGATGGGAAAGATTGAATTGAACTCCCTTTCCCTCGTGTAAGAAAACACCTCAAGCCAACTAATTCTACTTTCTGACATATAAGCTGCAAAGGCTGGTGTTATGGGGAGTTTCTTATTAATCTTGGCCCCACTGGAGAGCAGAAATATGTTCACTTTAGTCTGAACATGTTTTATTACATTTTTGTGCCATGTGTTGCAAACCATTGTGAGCACTTTGGGTAAATGCATACCATCCCCTCTTCTTGTTTTCTTGGCTTTTACTATTCAGGAAAGATGTTAAATGAAACCTGTCATGAAAAAAAAAAACATGGATGATGGCTTTGAATTGGTTTGCTGTGGACACAGTCTTGCAGCTATTCTTGCTCGTGAGCACCACTACAGAGCTTTGAATGTCTACTAAGCACCTATGAAATATCTTTTGACATTCTATAAATGTTCCAGTAAGAAAGTAACAATTAAGTACTGTCCGTGATACTTTTTTTATTTGCACTAACATACAATTTTGAGGACAAGCTTTCAGGGTATGTCCCCTTCTTCAAAGTCCAAACAGTACTCAACAGTACTTTGAAGAAGATACCCCGAAAGCTTGTCCTCAAAATTGTATGTTAGTGCAAATAAAAAAAGTATCACGGACAGTACTCAATTGTTTCTGTCGCAAATGCACTAATACGGCTACAATCACGTGCAGTAAGAAAGTGAAATTTGGCTTTATATGGGCTCCCCTGCTCAACAGAATGAGCAGGCAGGGTTTGCCAGTCTGGCTGCATTGCATAAAACAGTGCTGTCAGGCCAACAAATTTGGTCAGTCAACAGGCTGAAATGAGATAGGTCAAAGCTGTATCTCTTTATTTATAATAAAGAAAGCCAAGGTGACCAACCTGTCTATTAATTGTTGTAGATGTGTATGAATCACAAGACTGGCTGAACAACTGCATGTTTTTTGGCAGGCAAGATGAGATAAATATATAGAGGTAAGGAAATGTTAGAGGTTTTGCAAAAAATACCTTACGCTCTCATTTCTATATCAAATTATATGCAGGCAACATAATGTTATTCTTAGTTGATTAATGTTTTAGGTACATGCCACATTCCCAGAACATTGGTAGATTCCCACTGACATCAAATGTATTTTTGCATGCATGACCATAGTAAATGTGGACATTATATAGTCTCTGTGTATAGGAACTTGATACAGACCACACAGGGAGAATTTCAGTGTATACTGGTAACAAGGCTAGGTTTTCCAGGATGCCATTTGATCTAGGATGTGAACATAGTATTGTGGGAAAATCGCAATTTCACATCCCAGATCAAATCACAGTTGAGCAGAGCTCAGCCTTGGTTTGCATGTTTAAGAAACCACACATGAAGCGGCTAGGTTTTACATTTTTAACGTCTTTATGGTATGTAGATCTATAATTTACCACATTTCAGTATCACTTTTTATGGCATGCTTTAATGGAACACTCCAATCAAGGATGCAAATATAGCCTTTGAAAGCATACATGGAGCACAGCCTTTGTGCATCTTGCATCTGCTCAGTATTTCAGTTTTTATTAAGGCATTGCTTTAGTGTACCACGCTGACGTCCGTTGACATACATTTTGACATCCGTTGACATACATTTTGACGTCTGATGTACATTTTGACGTCCGTTGACATACATTTTGCATTTTAGCACAACGCAGCATTATGCTGTGAATAGGACTCATTGGAAATTATTGTTTTTCAGATGTCTTTCTGTTGATCTGTTTTACAGCTGTGTTAAAATACACTGGCGTAAATTGGAACCTTAACAGAAACTTACGAAATACATATGTATATGGACTATGTCCGTTTACATCCGTTTTGCCCATAGGAATGCACTGATGTTCATTTTTTATCCGTTAATAGATGAATGAAAGATGGTAAACGGAATGCCAATGGGAAAGGAGCCTTAGGTTGTATTCACACTTGAGCGTTTTGTAGCTCGAAGCTCCAAAAAAGCTGAAACTTAAAAAAAAATCAATTGTTCTCTGTGGTGTCTGTTAACATCTGATCGCGCAAGGAGACACCATAGAGAACAATTGATTTTTTAAGTTTGAGCTGTTTTGGAGCTTTGAGCTTCAAGCTACAAAATGCTCAAGTGTGAATGCAAAATTTTAAAATTGTATTCAGTTTACAAAACTGCAGCTAAAAATGTAATCGCCAGGTGCTGGAAATCACCTTACATTCCTTTGTTGGATACTAGAAGTGGAAAATAAAGTTCTATAAGAATGATAATTTCGGCCCTAGCTGAAGATCTAGCCACAGTGGTTCACCTGGAGAACGTCACCAATTAGGCATTGCTGAAACAAATAATGTGATTCTAAAGTCTAAATTTCTGCTTTAGCCTTTATTGCCCTTGCCTACATACCATATACATTTATTTTTCCTCTCATGGATTATTTAAATAAAACGGCTAGGCCTCTTTTCTGTTTTTACTAATTTCTATTCAAAATAAGCTGTTATACCTCAAAATAGTACTAAAGGAATAGAGCAAAGGAGGGTTATAACCCCTGGAAGTTTTGTTTTTGCCATCTGAGATTTCCCTTCATTTTCTGTGAAGGGAAGTGAGAGGAAATCCCTCCAACATGTTGGAATCCCTAGCTGTCACCAGAACTATTTATTTATTTCAGGTACTTATATAGTGCCATCCATTTACGCAGCACTTTACACATAAATATATATTGTACATTCACATCAGTCCCTGACCCTCAAGGGGCGTACAATCTAAGGTCCCTAACTCACATTCATACATACACATACTAGGGCCAATTTAGACAGGATCCAATTAACCTACCAGCATGTCTTTGGAGTGTGGGAGGAAACCAGAGTACCCGGAGGAAACCCACGCAGGCACAGGGAGAACATGCAAATTCCAGGCAGGTGGTGCCGTGGCTGGGATTCGAACCAACAACCCTAGTACTGCCAGGGGGAGGTGCTAACCATTTAGCCACTGTGTTTAGTGTCCCTATCGCAAAAATTTTTAATTTTCAGTCACTGTCACTCTTGGTGAAAATGATAAATGGTACAGAGGGTAAATCCCCCCAACAGGTGCACAAAGAGCAAAAAAAAACCTGACAAGTGTTCTAATCACTCTCCACGCTATAAAAAAATTGCCTTTACTTGACTTCAATTTGGTGTATTTTCATTAGCTGTCTTGTTTTGCATTTACTAATGTTATTTTGGCAAGCATTCTAAATGTTGGGTGGATGCAGGTACATTTTTCTTGTTTCTGCATTCATCCACATTATTGAGTGAAATTCACCATTATTTTTAAAGCCAGCCAGATAGTGTTTGAGATAGTTTATGTCTTCATAAGTAGTCATTGGTATAACCTAGTCAGTTCAATGCGGTCAATGTTTATGAACAAACCTGTTCCAGACGATCCCTTAACCCCTAGACGCCGAGCGCACACAAATATGCGGCCTGTCAGCGTCTGGGCCTTGATACCGAGCGGCTGCATATTTGCGTACCATTTGAAAATACATATTTGCTGAGAGCGCGCTCCCTATGTCCATGACTTACGGAAAGGTCCCGATCTACCCTTGCGACCGGGACCTTTTCCGATCATGTGACTGCCGTGAGAGCGAAACACGGTGGTCACATGACCCTAAAACCCCACCCTGCCTCCTGGCTTCTGAACCTCCTAAAGGGTTGGGAGGCACCGGCTCAAAGGGGTTAAAGCGGTATTAAATCCTCAGCGTTTTTTAGATGAACACATCAAGCATGATAAAATAAACATTCCCCTGTAAACTCTTTGTTAAAATTCTTACTCGAGCACTTGCAGTTTGCAACTTTCAAAGCTGCTAGCTCCAGCTTTTTCAGTGTTGCTTCTCTGAACTTCCCATTTCACTGGGAGGAGTCAAGAGTTGACAGTGCAGTCTGGAGCAAATCTGTTAGCTTGGATGAGGACAGAGGATCAGGAGAGTGCTCTGCCATCCTGGGCAACTGGTTCTATGTGTCTCTTGATGCACACAGTGTAAGGAGGCACAGCTCTAGTCCCTACATGCAATGAAGACTCCATAAAATGCTGTAAGAGTAAGGAACTACCCTGCAACAGGAAACCTGGGGAAGGGGTCATGGCACAAGCTTTAACTGGAATACAGGGAAAGATTAAAAGATAAGAGAAGCAGCATACTCAGTGGGTGAATAGAAAAACCAGTAGACCCACAAAATACTCAGTGGGTGACTAAATCAGCTGCTGAAAGTGCTTAAAAACTGAGGGTTTAATACCCCTTTAACTGTTCTCTGCAATCACAGACAAATAACAATCATTCATTTCTATGGAGAAGCTATTTTTTGTTTGTACACATATTGAATGGCCTCTCCAGAAGAATGAATAGGCTTTATGCGCAGAAGAAATAAGGGACCAGTCACTAGAGTTTGTGGGGGTAGCTGGTGGACTCCCGTGGACCATATAACATGGATCTGGCAGAAGCGTGGGCAGGGAAGTATAAGTCTTTGGATGAATGAGGGATATGGGGTGTAAACTTAGGAAATTTAAGTTATCCTTTAAGCCTTCCCTTACACAAATTCTAAACCTACTTCCTAATGTGTACCTCTCAACACTTTGCCTTTAACCCATAGCACATCACTTGATCTAAACATTTAAGTCGATCTCCCCCTGGCTTTAAACTTTAAGTTAGGAGTAAACTGACCTGAATTGACCATACCCTGGCTTAAAGGGAAAATACTAACAGATTCCTCCATCCACACAAATGAGATGGAGGATTCCCAGCAACACGGACATTGTATTCTGGCAACAGTTAAAATATACTGATCAACAGCTGCAGTCACTAATCAAGAAAAGTTTTCCAACGTGCCCCTATGACAGAAGTCAATCAGTAGTTGTACTCTGTCAAGCGGGGAAAGCCACACACAAATCAAAATTTTGCCATTTCAGCAGGACTCTGATAGAGTAGGGAAGGAATTGAATACTTGTCTGTTTTTTATTGTTCCCTGTGTCCCCACAGTGAAGATTTAGCTGCTTGTCCAGATAAAAAAAATAAATACATTTTAACCAAAACTGTATTTAAATCGGAGGTGATATTAGGAATGTCTGGGGCTTTTAAAAACAAAAGGGGCTCTATGGCGACTGAAACGTTTAACATTTTTAACATTGCGCTGTTTATCTCCTACTCCCCTCCCTGCCTCTCTCCAGCACCGTACTCGGGGACTAGCAGGGAGGGGAGAGACCTTGCAGTGTAATGAGCACCGATTGGCTGCTCCTCAGTAAAGGGTGGGTCAGGGCTTATCCTTTATCCCTCTCCCTGCCAGAGCCGTTTTTGCATTTTTTGCACAAGTTTAAAAAACCATTTTAGGCCTGAAAACCCCATAACATTATTTTCTGAAAGCAGACTCCCTAGAGAATAAAATAATGGTAGTTCCAATTTTTTATGTCGCATGATATTACCGCAAAAAAATACAAGTTAATTTTAGGGCACAAAAAAAGCAATAAATTACCCTATTTTGTTGTGACATATAAAAGATGAGGTTGCACCGAGTAAATGGATATCCAACTTGTCAAACCTTAAATTTGTGTGCGCTCGTGAAATGGCAATGAACTTCAATACCCTCTATTCTCTATAGGTAGACATCATAAAAGCCCCTTATAGGTAATCAGTTTAGCGTTATGAAGGAGGTCTGGTGCTAGAATTACTGCTCTCATTCTGGCGTGCGCGGGGATATGTGACGTGTGTCCGCTCTCCTCCCTCCCCTCTAGCTGACGGCTGTGAGCCGGTCCCAAGCTTGCAGATGGGAAAGCGGAGTACCTTGGGAGACCTCATGGGGGGGGGGGGGACTGACACTGTGTGGAAGCTCTGCTGCCCGAATGCTTCCACCTGACAGGTGAGCCGGCTGCTTGCCTGGGTTAAATGTAGAAAAAAACTACCTGCCCGGCACCCAGAACTACATGTCCCAGGCGTCAGGCGATAGGAATCGAACATCCCTGCCTTTCCCTACTCAATCCAAAATTAAAACAATAATGGTGTTAGATATAGTTTAATCTCCCTGCACACGTTTGTTTTTTATGCACAGGGACTGAGGGTGCAAGTTATCAGCCTGCCCTGATGGGGGGGGGGGGAGAATCTGTTTCCTTTGGGTCTTTTTCCTCTCCCCAATCAGATCTCTCTTCAGCAGAGCCCCTCACCGAGTACTTGGAGGACTGGATTTGGCAGATCACTAAGGAGTGGGGTCCAGTTGGCTTCAGCCTAGGTAAACCATAGATTGCCTTACCCATGTCAGGAACCTTGCATTCTGGGGGGTTCAAAGTTTGAGGCTCCCCTACGTGCCCCTTCCACTGACTTCTCTGTCAGAATCAACAGATCAACCCAACTCATGCATTTATTATTTTTTGTTAAAATGTGAACATATCCTTTAAACTAAAGTGTGCAGTCCATTTACTAGGTCAAACCTTCAGTAGCACACCCACATAACATGAATAATAGCACCACTATCAACCCATCCCCACATGCCAGGGTGTTAGGTGTAATCCTGAACTTTGAACTATCCTTTCGGCCCCATATCCAATCACTGTCCAAAGCTTGCCGCCTTAACCTCCACAACATCTCCAAGATGTGCCCCTTCCTAACCAATGACACCGCAAAGCTTCTAACTCACTCCCTGGTCATCTCCCACCTCGACTACTGCAACTCTGACCTCGCTGGCTTACCTTTGTATAGGCCATCCCCTCTCCAGTCCATCATGAATGCTGCTGCCAGACTCATCCACCTTACCAACCTTTCAGTGTCTGCCACCCCTCTTTGCCAGTCCCTCCACTGGCTCCCACTCACCCAACGAAGAAAATTCAAGATAATTACAACAGCTTATAAAGCCATTCACAATTCAGCCCCCAGCTACATCACCAACCTGGTCTCAAAATACCAACCAAATCGCTGTCTTCATTCTTCCCAAGACCTCCTGCTCTCTAGCTTCCTTGTCACCTCCTCCCATGCTCACCTCCAGGATTTCTGCAGATCCGCTCCTATCCTTTCGAGCTCCCTTCCCCAATGTGTCCGACTATCTCCACTCTGTCCATTTTTAGATGATCCCAGAAAACTCATCTCTTCAGTGAGGCCTATCCTGCACCCACCTAACAACTGTACATGTATTTTGTCCATCAGCCCATCGCCCACAGTTATTACCTTTTGTATCTCTCAACCCTCCGTCTTAGATTGTAAGCTCTAATGAGCAGGGCCCTCTGAATCCTCCTCTGTTAATTTGTATTGTAATTGTACTGTCTGCCCTTATATTGTAAAGCGCTGTGTAAACTGTTGGCGCTATATAAATCCTGTATAATATTAATCCTCCCATTAACTTACACCTAATAGTAATAAACTGCTATTGATCCCTAAACCCAGATACATACAGTACCTTGTTGTACTTGCAATCTCCTGTGCTTTGTGACGAACCCTTAGATCCTGTGCCTACATACAGTACCTATATCCTAGAGCGCAAGTGATTAGGTTGGTTAACTGCTTCTTCGTGCTGCTATATGCAGAAGGCAGCTAGGGCAAATTGATCCACTTTTTGAGAGTGTCAGAGATTGAAAGTGAACATGCACAGGAGAATGATTCACAAAGTGGCCATAACCAATGTGATTAAACCAGTGGTAAACCCAAAGGAGATAATTGGAGCGTGGCTCAGTAGGTGTCTATTTGGGGAGTTGCTTTCAGTCGAATGCTCCCGAGGAATCCACCCAGTGTATGCCACAACAGCTCTCTCCCAGCCTGTAAATGTCTTGACAAGCTCTAATTAAGAGAATTGATTTGTGCTCCGCTTCAGATTCTATTGCTCTCCGGGGATAGAAGGCGTTCTAATACAGACCATTTGGAAAAACAGCGTCTGTATGACTTACTATTAAAAAGGAAAGAAATCATTTGAACTGGGGCCAAGCACATCAACAGAAATCCTGCCACAGTTCAGAGAGGGGCCTTCAATGCTGCTTAGGTTTCGAAGCCTTGTTTGGATTTGACGCAGCTATGTTCCTATTTGATTTTAAAATACACATTTGTGTTGATTTAACATGTTAAATGTCTGTTTCCTTTGTAGGCCTGCAGTATTTTTCTTTTACAGTCTGTCTTTGAGTTTAATTTTCCACACTGTTCATATATTTTATAAGAGAAATACTATTTTTTTCTACTTGTATCGGAGTGTGATCTTTTTTTTACGTTTTGTTCAAACGTTTAATTAATCTGTTGTTTGAATGAAGAGTGTAAAGAAAAAAAACTCCTGTTTTACTGAAGTAGCATTTGCCTTATTAACACCGCCTTCACATTATAGCATTGTGGTAATGTGCGCCAAAACAATCAATTATAAAAAGGTTTAAATAAAATAACTAATGTGGTGTACCTAGTGTATTTAATATCCAGGTCAGGATTGCAACATAATCATTTTTTAGTAACAATCTTAAACAGAAATGGATAATAACATAAAAGATGCATAGGCAGTACAACTTGAGGTGCCCACTAACCAGGGGTGGACTGACAACTCATGGGGCCCCCGGGCAATAGGGGATCATGGGGCCCCCTGTCCTCACCCACACCCAAAAAAGCCTATAAAAAAGGTACCAGGGGCATCTCATGGGGCCCCCTACTGACCCCGGGCCCTCGGGCAGTGCCCGAGTGCCCAAATGGTCAGTCCGCCCCTGCCACTAACATTCACTGGTCAGTATAGAAGTGTCCTACATTGGTGGTTAGTGGAAAATTTTTCAATGTCCTTCTACATTGGTGGTCAGTGTAGATGGGAGATCAATCTATTCACTGCTTAAATAACTCCTATCAACTACAGTATGAACCTTGGTTGAGAGAGGCTGCACTAGACCATTTCAGATTAGAACAGATGTTGCTTAGAGATGGGCAGATAATCCTATATTTGCCCTAAGGGCTCCTTTACACTTATAGGGAGAAAGGGGGGAGCAGCGAAAAAGGTATGTATAAAGGAGGTAATAGGTCTGTGTAAGGTCCTTTTTTATTCTTTGTCCTCCACCGTGTGACTTTTGAACTACAACTCTACCTTATGTCATATGCTACGCAGGTAGTTTTTTTTTAGCAAGCAGTAGAACATGTAAGAACAGAGAGATGCCACACACTGACACCTCATCAGATGAAGAAAGATGTGAATGGCCTCAGCCTTAGACTCCCCCTAAGCTATGCCTCGGATGCAGCATAGATATTTACATTCTCATTTTTGTTCACCTGATGATTGCATGGTACTGTGAGTAGTTGTTTTTTTTTTAGCAAGTTCATTAATATGGATATAAACCCTAAGGATCTATTCACACCAGATGTGGTGGGACTGCATTGGGTGGCTATTCTAGTGCAGTCGCACTACAAGATTAGGCTAAATGCCTTGTCTCCTTCATTCCCTGTTCACACCACCATCTTGCTGTTCTTTTTTTCAATACAAGGCAATCCACTGCCTTATACCGTGCAGTTGCCAATACAACTCACTGTGTGAAATTTCAGTAAAGTTGGTTAAAAAACATGAACAGTGTGATGCAACTGGTGTGAATTAGCCCTAACAATTAACTTCTGTTATGTGCTAACCTTTGTTCTATTAAATATACAATTACAAATGTTTTGCTATATCTGTTAGAGAAGTGCCAAAAATACCTGTTGACCTTTCAGAAAATCGTAGTTGTCCTGCACATACTTCCTGTGTTATCTCAAGGAGGGTATTTAGCCCACTGAGTTCTTATCTTGGACCACAGCACAATTAGTCTTTATGTTGTTGAGCACAACATAGGGGGAAGGTTTAGGTTGTTTAGCAAAAGACAACTGGGCAGGGCTGACACCAAAAAGTCCACAAAACACTGTGCTGCTCACTCACAGCAGGACTTAGGTTCAAAGTAAATTATTAGCAGATCAACTGGTATTTTTCTGTACTTGTAGTGTTTTTAAATGGGGGCAAGATATATATATATATACACACACTCACTGGCCACTTTATTAGGTGCACCTTGCTAGTATCGGGTTGAACCGCCTTTGCCTTCAGAACTACCTTATTTCTTCATGGCATAGATTCAACAAGGTGTTGGAAACATTTCTCAGAGATTTTGGTCCATATTGACATGATAGCATCACGCAATTGCTGCAGATTTGTCGGCTGCACATTCATGAGCTGTTGATACTATTATTATTATTATACAGTATTTATAAAGCGCCAATAGTTCGCTCAGCGCTGTACATTACATTACTAGGCAGGATGGATCCATGCTTTCATATTGTTTATGCCAAATCCTGACCCTACCATCTGAATATTGCAGCTGAAATCGAGACTCGTCAGACCAGGCAACATTTTTCCAATCTTCTGTGGTGAGCCTGTGCGAGTTGTAGCCTCCGTTTCCTGTTCTTAGCTGACAGGAATGGCACCCGGTGTGGTTTTCTGCTGCTGTATCCCACCTGCTTCAAGGTTTGATGTGTTGTGCTTTCAGAGATGGTATTCTGCATTCCTTGGTTGTAACAAGTGCTTATTTGAGTTACTGTTGCCTTTCTATCATCTCAAACCAGTCTGCCCATTCTCCTCTGACCTCTGACATCAACAAGGCATTTTCATCTACACAACTGCCACTCACTGGATATTTTTTCTTTTTCTGACCATTCTCTGTGAACCTTATAGATGGTTGTGTGTGAAAATCCCAGTAGATCAGCAGTTTTTGAAATACTCAGACCAGCCTGTCTGGCACCAACAACCATGCCAAATTCAAAGTCACCTAAATCCCTTTTCTTCCCCATTCTGATGCCGGTTTTAATTTCAGCAAGTCATCCCCACCACATCTAGATGCCTAAATGTATTGAGTTGCTGCCATGTGATTGGCTGATTAACAATTTGTGTTACCAAGCAATAGAGCAGGTGTACCTAATAAAGTGGTCAGTGAGTAGGTGTGAATATGTATATATACAGTATCTCACAGAAGTGAGTACATCCCTCACATTTTTGTAAATATTTTATTATATCTTTTCATATGACAACACTGAAAAAATGAAACTTTGCTACAATGTGACGTAGTGAGTGTATAGCTTGTATAACAGTGTAAATTTGTTGTCCCCTCAAAATAACTCAACACACAGCCATTCATGTCTAAACCGCTGGCAACAACAGTGACTACACCCCTAAGTGAACATGTCCAAATTGGGCCCAAAGTGTCAATATTTTGTGTGGCCACCATTATTTTTCAGCACTGCCTTAACCCTTTTGGGCATGGAGTTCACCAGAGCTTCACAGGTTGCCACTGGAGTCCTCTTCTACTCCTCCAAGACAACATTACGGAGCTGGTGGATGTTAGAAACCTTGCGCTCCTCCACCTTCCGTTTGAGGATGCCCCACAGATGCTCACTAGGGTTTAGGTGTGGAGACATTCTTGGCCAGTCCATCACCTTTACCCTCAGCTTCTTTAGCAAGGCAGTGGTCTTCTTGGAGGTTGGTTTGGGGTTGTTATCATGTCGGAATACTGTCCTGTGGCCCAGTCTCCGAAGGGAGGGGATCATGCTCTGCTTCAGCATGTCACAGTACATGTTGGCATTCATGGTTCCCTCAATGAACTGTAGCTCCCCAGTGCCAGCAGCACTCATGCAGCCCCAGACCATGACACTCCCACCACCATGCTTGACTTTAGGCAAGACACACTTGTCTTTGTACTCCTCACCTGGTTTCCGCCACACACGCTTGACACCATCTGAACCAAATAAGTTTATCTTGGACTCATCAGGCCACAGGACATGGTTCCAGTAATCCATGTCCTTAGTCTGCTTGTCTTCAGCAAATGGTTTGCGGGCTTTCTTGTGCATCATCTTTAGAAGAGGCTTCCTTATGGGACGACAGAGATGCAGACCAATTTGATGCAGTGTGCGTTGTATGGTCTGAGCACTGACAAGCTGACCCCCCACTCCTTCAACCTCTGCAGCAATGCCGGCATCACTCATACATCTATTTCCCCAAAGACAACCTCTGGATATGACGCTGAGCACGTGCACTCAACTTCTTTGGTTGACCACGACGAGGCCTGTTCTGAGTGGAAACTGTCCTGTTAAACCACTGTATGGTCTTGGCCACCGTGCTTCAGCTCAGTTTCAGGGTCTTGGCAATCTTTTATAGCCTAGGCCATCTTTATGTAGAGCAACAATTCTTTTTTTCAGATCCTCAGAGAGTTCTTTGCCATGAGGTGCCATGTTTAACTTCTGGTGACCAGTATGAGAGAGTGAAACCAATAACACCAAATTTAACACAACTGCTCCCCATTCACACCTGAGAACTTGTAACACTAACGAGTCACATGACACCGGGGACGGAAAATGGCTAATTGGGTCCAATTTGTCCATTTTCACTAAGGGGTGTACTCATTTTGTTGCCAGCGGTTTAGACATTAATGACTGTGTGTTGAGTTATATTGAGGGGACAGCAAATTTACATGTTATACAAGCTGTACACCCACTACTTTACATTGTAGCAAAGAGTCTTATTTTTTAGTGTTGTCACATAAAAAGATTAATAAAATATTTACAAAAATGTGAGGGACGTACTCACTGCTGAGAGATACTGTGTGTGTGTATATATGTACAGTTGTGGCCAAAATTATTCAACCCCCACTGAAATTGAGTGTTTTGGCCAGTTTGACATTGCTTTTGATCATTCAGTCATCTTGCTTACATTTACATTAAAGAGGCACTTGTAGGTCAGACAAATATAACATAACAGTTATAATGAAATAACCACAAATGTCTTTTCTGTGCTCACAGCATTATCAGTTTTATTCAACCCCCAAGTGACATTCAATCTTAGTACTTAGTACAGCATCCTTTTACAGTTATAACAGCTTTTAAACGTGAAGCATAGCTTGACACAAGTGTCTTGCAGCGATCTACGGGTATCTTCGCCCATTCTTCATGGGCAAAGGCCTCCAGTTCAGTCACATTCTTAGGCTTGCGCACTGCAACTGCTTTCTTTAAGTCCCACCAGAGGTTCTCAATCGGATTTAAGTCTGGTGACTGCGATGGCCACTCCAAAATGTTCCAGCCTTTCCTCTGCAACCATGCTCTAGTGGACTTGGAGGTATGCTTGGGATCATTGTCCTGTTGAAAGGTCCAACGTCTCCCAAGCCTCAGGTGTGTGACGGACTGCATCACGTTTCCATCCAATATCTCCTGGTACTGAAGAGAATTCATGGTACCTTGCACACGCTGAAGCTTCCCTGTACCTGCAGAAGCAAAACAGCCCCAAAGCATGATTGACCCTCCACCATGCTTCACAGTAGGCAAGGTGTTCTTTTCATCATAGGCCTTGTTCTTCCTCCTCCAAACATAGCGTTGATCCATGGGCCCAAACAGTTCTAATTTTGTTTCATCAGTCCACAGAACACTATCCCACAACTTTTGTGGTTTGTCCACATGGCTTTTGGCATACTGCAGTCGACTCTTCTTATTCTTTGGAGACAGCAAGGGGGTACGCCTGGGAGTTCTGGCACGGAGGCCTTCATTACGCAGTGTGCGTCTTATTGTCTGGGCTGAAACTTCTGTACCCACATCTGACAAATCTTTTCTCAGTTCCTCAGCAGTCACACGGGGACTTCTCTCCACTCTACGCTTCAGGTAGCGCACAGCAGTCGAAGTCAGCATCTTCTTTCTGCCACGACCAGGTAGCGTTTCAACAGTGCCCTTTGCCTTGAATTTGCGAATGATGCTTCCTAAGGTGTCTCTTGGTATGTTTAACATCTTTGCAATCTTCTTATAGCCATTGCCCTTCCTGTGAAGAGAAATCACCTCTTCTCTTGTCTTCCTGGACCATTCTCTTGCCTTCACCATGTTTGTAACCACACCAGTAAATGTCTAGAAGGAGCTGAGTATCACAGTCATTTTAAAGCTGCCTAATTGGTGCTTATTATGCTTGATTGCTGCTCGGTGACATCCACAGGTGTTTTCAATACCTGATGGAAAGCACCTGTATGAACCTCTGTTCTTCAGAGTGGTAGTCTTTAAGGGGTTGAATAATTGTGGCAATGAAGAAACCACATAAGAACCATTTACTACTGTATTACATAAACAATTGATGTCATTTTAGTTGCATTTGGGTAGTTACAACGTCCTTGTAGGATTTGATTCTGAATACAATTCCAAATGTACACTATAGTCCCTAAACCCCTTTACAGCATTGGGGGTTGAATAATTTTGGCCACAACTGTATATGTATATATATATATATATATATATATATATATATATATACATCACTGACCTAATATCCAAGTACCGCCCAGCACGCACACTCCGCTCCTCACAAGACCTCCTTCTCTCTAGTTCCCTGGTCTCCTCCTCCCATGCCCGCCTCCAGGACTTCTCATGGGTGACACCCATCCTCTGGAACTCCCTTCTCCAACCCATCAGATTATCACCTACTCTCCTCTCCTTTAGGCGCATCCTAAAAACCCATCTCTTCAGGGAAGCCTACCCCACCCCCTGCTAACTTGCCAACCTCCTCCACTCTTCCTACCACTCCATCCCCCACAGCTATCTCCTCCTGTGCCCCTATCCCCTCCCTCCTAGATTGTAAGCTCGAAAGAGCAGGGCCCTCGATCCCCTCATGTTTTGCATTGTATTGGTATTGTTCTGTCACATGTTCTGTCCCCCTTTGTAATGTACAGCGCTGAGCGAACTATTGGCGCTTTATAAATACTGTATAATAATAATAATATATATATATTATATCCTTTGTGTTGTCTGGATTGTTTTTCACACAGCAAAAAGGCAGATTTTGTATTTTGAAAGGAGAAAAAAAGCTGGCACCTTTTCCAAATATCCCAATCTGTCTGTAGACCTGCCAAACCAGAAACCTTGGCTGGGTTGGAGAATGGAAGGCAAAATCCGGTTGCTACAGACAACAAGAACAGGCCCTCCTTCACACATTTCCTGCTGCGAGGCCTGAGATGAATTGTCCGGATAAATTATATTAAATAAATAACACTACGTAAATACCAACAGATAGATAGTTTTCTAATAAAAATCAGGAAGTAATTAAAGCCAGCAATTCCGCTTAATGAAGGACATTTCACACAGACGGCATTCATAATAGGGCATGCATTTAATCAGCTTTACTGGAAATGAGGAGGGAAAAAAAACGATTTCCACTTAAAGAAAAAAAAAAAAAGCTTGACACATTAGGTTATGTGGATTAGTCTGTCACTGCTGAACTTGCCCTCAAGTTTACCTTGGACTGAACACCAGTAGTTAAATGGCACTCTGGAAATTAATGGAAAACATTAATGTTGTTGCGTTAAGCTGGCTTCATGCTGAGGTTGATGGGACACCAAGTTTATAAAAAGGCTCATCTATATGCATAGTATGGAGACCTGCAGAGACTCCCAGCTACAGAGCCTCTGATAGCACATAGCATTCATTTCCTGTCAGGATATGTTTATATTATGTTTCTGGAGTGTCTGCCAGCGCCTAGAAACCAACTAATGTAATGTTATATCATTATTTGTATAATTGTTAAAGATGGGCGAATCTGTTTGCGTTCGATCTGCCCAGAGTTTGGGGAACCCTGATTCAAAATTTGGCAAACCTGAGCTTAGGTGTGAATCAAAATCAAATGGTGCAACAGTGTCCTGCAAACGAAAGGCACCTTTAAATACAGACTGTCAGTAACAAGTGAATGCCTTGCTTGGAGCCCCCCCCCCCCCCCGAAACATAAAATAAGGGCCCTATTAGCATAGGATAAAATTCAGGAAAAAAAAAAACAACCTTTTTCCTTTAAAGGAAGACTTGCAGTAAAAATAAAATTTTGCTATGGACGGGACAACCACAAAATAAAATAGGACGAAAAGCCTCCAATAATAACATAAAAACATAGCAAAAGGTTCGATTGCCGAAGATCTAGCAATTGGCCCTCATGCACACTGGACATTTTGATAACTCTGGTAATGTTAGCTGTGTAAAGTCATGTTAAAAACGTGAGTTTTTCAGCTTTTGTTAGCGTTTGTGGATTAGCGGTTTCCCGTGATTAGTAGCTTTTTTCCACATTCGCGTTTTTTAGGGGTTTTTTTGGTCCATAAAAGTCCAAAAACACCAGTTTGCGGCGTGTTACCGCATTTTTCAGTGTTTTTCAGCGTTAGAGCATTTTTACAGCTAAAAAAGTCCTCTAGAAACCCACTAGTCCTGGGTTTTTTTTTTCAGCCAAAAAACATTGATTATAGTCTATGTGTGCATGGACACATAGGATAACATGCTGGGGGGTTTACTAGCTGTAGAAAAAACCATGAAAATCCAAAAACAGCCGCTGTAAAAATGTCAAGTGTGCATGAGTGCTCAAAATTTAAGGACAGTTTCTAGCTGGCCCTAATTCCACCCTTTGAAGTTTGTTATCTTTCCCTATGGCAACTTCAAATTCACTGTTATATCATTGTTCGTATAATTGTAATAGACGGACGCAGGGGTGGACTGACAACTCATGGGGCCCCCGGGCAATACGTGATCATGGGGCCTGTGCCCTTGCCCAAACTCAAAAAAGTCTATGAAAAAGGTACCAGGGGCATCTCATGGGGCCCCCTACTGACCCCGGGCCCTCGGGCAGTGCCCGAGTTTCCAAATGGTCAGTCCGCCCCTGGACAGACAAACCTGTTTGGGTTCGATTTGCCAAGGGTTTGGTGAACCTTGCATCAAAATTTGGAAAATCCGAACTTACATGCAAATCCTAATAAGGTCTAGGAGTGTGAGGGTGTTCTGGTCATTTTTAGGGCTAATAGGCAAACTACTGTCAAAAAGACACAGGCATGCTATGGGACACATACATATACAGAATTTTTTTTAAATACTGTATAGCAGGGAGAAGTTCTTTTTCTGCATCTTTGCAGGCAACATTTAGAATATACAAGCTTTAGCAGCAGCACATCCTTTTTATTAAGCAGTTTGAAGCCTTTGGCGGGTAGATAGAAATTTGCCAGTCGTTCAGTACTAGCAGTCTTTGTTCCCTCTGATGCAAAACTGTCCTGTCGCTGGACGATTTCTGTCAAGCTCTCATTCATAATTAAGGGACCGCTGGTGATACAGAAGTATAAATCTGGCCAGTAACAAAACATTTTTAATGAGGGAAAATTGGTGAAAATGTGCTGGAGATGAAGGGTACAGGCAGGTGTTTTACTACAAGTATTAGGACATAACAAAAGACACAACTGTGTAAATCTGGCTAGCAGAAGGACAATTTTTCAATGAGCAAGGCTATGCCCAAATATACTAGATATAAAGAGCACAGGATGAGGTTTTAATACATAAATTAAGATACTATAGAGAATGCAGCAATGTAAAACTGGTTAGCATCAGGACAGTTTAATTAGGGATAATAGGCCTAACTAATGTATGCCTAAATTTTATTTTACCTATGGGGATAGGAGATTGCTGTAAATGGTATAACATAAAGTGGTTCAGGCACACACTGTTCTTGCACTTTTTCCTTAACCTTTTCACGCTGGCTGTACGTGTGTATATATATATATATATATTGTGGCAGTGCGGTATCCTGCCACGGTGGAAATCATGATGGAGACCCACGATTCTCAACCATGCAGGTTGAGGGGCTCCAGGCAGTTCTCATAATGCAGAGGAAACGGGTTTATACGTTTCCTCTTTGGTTTGTAAAGCCTGTTTTGGGACCTGTTGCCTGGAGATTTCTAAGAGATTTGGGAGGGATGAAATCTCCAATCCTGGGCCCATATTTTGGGAGCAGCCAGTGTGCTGATTGCACAGGTGTGTGCAGGCCTTTTTGTGGAGGCCAGGCCATGAGTCTGGGCTCCACCCCGGCAAACGGAGTCGGGAGGGCTCCACCCCGGCAAACGGAGTCAGGAGGATTCCACCCCGGCAGGCAGGAGGTCTCTGCCGTGGAGTCAGGTGGAAGCCAGACTAGCTGTGTGCTAGTGCCATACTTTGGGAAGAGTCTGCAGGAGGCAGACTTAAAACTGCGTGCAAGCCAGGAGGCTGAATATTGTTGTGTTTGATGGTGGATACCCCTGCGTGGGAAGCATTTGTGTTTTCTTGAACTTTCTTAAATAAAAGTGGGTAAAAAAGCCCTGAAAAGAAAGCGAGTTGCTGTGTGTTTAACAAGAAGAGCTCTACCACTAGAAGCGAGTTCCCACATATGGTGGAGGATGCAGTGGGCAGAACTAGAGATCCCAGCAAGGAAGTTCATGTGTTGAACTGTGTTTGGTGCATGACTCTGCACTATCTGTGTGTGCAGGTGAGGAGATCCTGCAGAGAAAAGGAACTTTCCTTAAAGAGACAGTGCTCCATTGTGTTGCTGGACTGTGCAAAAGTGTTGTGGAGTGACTGCAAAGATGGGGCAGTCAAAACTTAAAAAAGAAGCAAGATTTTCTGAAATGAGAGACAGAGCCCTGTGGCTGGAGGGGTCGTTATCACCAGAACGAGCCCCATACATGGATGAACAAAGTTTGCCAAAGTGGGAAGTGCATGTTGTTGCTGCTGGCAACACTGGTGAAAGGAGACCAGCTATGAATGTGCAGAGTCCTAAGCTGGAAAAAGGCTGCAATGTGGGGAGCCTGGACAAGACACGCTGGCAAGAGCGATGCTTGCGGTGCAGGGAGTGGGGGCACACTGTCTCTAAATGCCCTTTGTGTCAGCCTCCATTGCAAAGTTGCATATCAAAGCAAAGGACTGCATCTGTGTTAGGCAAGCCGGCTCTGAGTGCAAGGAAGGAGCGACAGCCTGACCACAAGTTTGAGAAGAATGTGGTTGCCCATAGCAACACATGTGACTTCAGGCCTGCGGACCCTGTAAGAGGAGTGTCGTCTGCAGAGGATTGTGACAACGCAGAAATGAGAGTTCAGCGCATCTGGAGGAACCCACAAAGTTCAGCTGGGAGAGTGCCATCTCCCATAGCAACAGGAGAAAGCTTGGCAACCAGGAGAAGGGGCTACAAGGGAGATGTCTTTCCGTATCCCAAGAAGGTTATCGGTGGAACCATACCCTGCCTGGAATGTGGTCCGTTTGGGCATGGTATCTTTACCTGCCCCAGATTATGGAATACCACTGATGAGGGTGCTACTGAGCAAAAGGCTTCATCTGCAAGCCCAGATTCATTTTTAAAAATGTTGGCAGCTACCCCTAGCAACAGGGATCTTGTGTTACCTGCAGGGGGTGTAAGTTGGTCCGGAATGGCTGCAGTGTTGCACCGTGACCACTTGGGGAAGTCAGCCTGTGGAGAAACCACAGAGGAGAGACCACGCACTCAAGTGAAGGCTATGACACCTGCTGCAGGAAATGGTAAGACTGTTTCAGTTTATGGGACTGATTCCAAGGAAGTGAGAGTGTGTCCTTCAGGGAGTTCCACAATACAGATGGACATGGACTGGCTGCTGTGTGCTACCCTGAGTAGTGGGGAGGCACAGGGAGAAGCCCAACGATTAGGACTAAATATGGAAAAGGACATGGGGACTCTGCATGTGCCTGCTATAATCCAGCAGATGGCTGGGGAAGGTAAACTAGGGGTGACCAAAACTGTCATGGCACCGTGTTCCCTAGTGCCAGGTGCTGCAGAGATGCCCAGGGAAACCTCCCAGGAGCCCGCAGTGACGGAGCAGAGGATTTCCCAGGTCAGCTATGGAGCTGCTAAAACTGAATATAGTGTCCCTTTAAAGAGAGAGAGTGCTGTGAAGCATGGCTCACAGGCTGCTCAGCTGGGTAATAGCCAGGGATTACCTGCAAAAACCACAGTGATGTCTATATGTAATGAGAATGCTGATGGTCATGCCGACAAAAGTGTTACTGTTGGTAAATATAATGTTATGGTTGGTGATGAGCTAGCACAGCTCACTAAAGATAATAGTGTTTATATGAATATGATTGAAGATATGTTGTTGCCCTTGGCAACAGTATCCAAAGCTGCAAAGGTGTCCATGGAAACCTCCTGGGAGCTCTGTGTGTTGGAGCCAGAGGTTGCCTTGGACAACTATGGTGCTGCTCTGGACAAGAGAGTACTTGATAATTTAAATGCTAAAACTGGAATTTTTGAAAATGCTCCTGGTGATAATGGGTTAATGGAGTCTGTCAGTAATGACAATAGGTATGGAAGTGTTCATGAGGTGAATGAAGCGCCATCAGAGTATGGTGGTGAGGGTGTGGTATTGCAACCTGTTGAGGTTAAAAATTTAGTGCCACAGTTTTGGTTGAACAAAAGTGATATATGTGATGTGTCTGCTGAGCCACTCTGTCCTGTGTCTCCTCCGGCAGTTGGTGCGGTACTGCATAGTACCTCTGATTGGAGCGCAGAGAAAGTAGACTGGGACAGATGGGCTGAAAACCTGTTGGCTTTGTTGAAAGGGACCTCTGTTTCCAACAGTGGACTGGACACGACTTCTGCTGTGCTAAATGGAGGGACTGCAGAGCGGCTTATAGACAAGGGCACACTTGCTGTTGCTGCAGATGGTCTCCCTCCCAATATGGACGGGCCAAGTGAGATTGAGCACATAGCAGAGATCGTGCCCACAACCCACAAAGGATCCAATGGTGTAGGATCGAATAGTGTGATACCAAATGAGCCAGTGTTGGTGGAAGTGTCAGATGGCACAAATCAAGTGATTGGGGTCAGTAAACCAAATGTGGAATTGTGTTATGACCGTCAGGTGTCAGGACAGTTGCTGGAAGAGGTACATGTGCCAGTGGAGCTGGTGGATAGCGACGTTGCCATGGGAGACAACCACTCCACGCTGTGCACTTGGTCTCCAGACACTGCCCTGCCAAACGTTGAAATTAATTCTTACAAAGGTGTGGATGTTTCTGACCATGAGGAAAAATGCAAGGCCCTTATAAATGTTGTTTATGATGATGATTTGGAAAAGTGCGAGGCACTGGTAAATGGTGATCATTTAGTTTCTGTGGGTGACCATAAACCTTATGATGGACCTGAAGGTCAAGTGGACATGTGTGCTGATAACCCTGAAACATGTGATGTGGTGGGTAATGATGTGGTAGACACAGCTGAGCTAAAAGCTGCAGTTGAATTAGGCCCCCTACAGGTTCAGGAGGGTACTCTGGGAAGAGAAACTTTAAATGGCTTATCTGCCCAGAGGGAAAACTTTAAGGAAGTGGATTATTTAAAGAGGTCCCCTGACATAAAAGCATCTGAAGGGCAAGACAATTGGGCTGTCCTTCAGAAGGAGAGTAGGACATTGTCATCTGAGAATGTCAGTGACAAAAGGAAGTGTGCAGTGTACGGGGGGAAACCAACCGAGCTAGGTTTTGTCAGCAAGAAGATGCCTGTACATAGAATGCAGAGAGGGTCTAAGGTAACCCCAATAAAAGAGCCCGCACTTTTTGTGTGTAAAAGCGTGACCCCTTCAAAGGTAAAGGGAAACCGGCGGTTGAGAGTGCAGTGTAGCTGCAATGTTATCAGACACTTAAAACTCATCCTCAGAAAGGTACCAAGTTTTGGAAGTTCCTTAATGGGAAGGTGACTTGGGTGGCCCCAAGGAAAATAGAGCGGCAACGCTTTTGGAAGCGTACCCGTAAAAAGGCACAGTGTCTTTATAGGGCCCAAGTCCGTGTGCTAGGAGAACATGGGGAAAGTTGCCTCATAAGACAGGAAGGAAAGTTTCCCTTTGAAAGCAATGTCAGTCAGGAATGGGCTCATATGGGTGAAGGCTGGCACAGAGGTGCCAAATTAAAGAGTTTGGGTGTGTGTGTTCTGCCCCCTACGGGATCAAAACAAAGGGGGGGGATATGTGGCAGTGCGGTATCCTGCCACGGTGGAAATCATGATGGAGACCCAGGATTCTCAACCATGCAGGTTGAGGGGCTCCAGGCAGTTCTCATAATGCAGAGGAAACGGGTTTATACGTTTCCTCTTTGGTTTGTAAAGCCTGTTTTGGGACCTGTTGCCTGGAGATTTCTAAGAGATTTGGGAGGGATGAAATCTCCAATCCTGGGCCCATATTTTGGGAGCAGCCAGTGTGCTGATTGCACAGGTGTGTGCAGGCCTTTTTGTGGAGGCCAGGCCATGAGTCTGGGCTCCACCCCGGCAAACGGAGTCGGGAGGGCTCCACCCCGGCAAACGGAGTCAGGAGGATTCCACCCCGGCAGGCAGGAGGTCTCTGCCGTGGAGTCAGGTGGAAGCCAGACTAGCTGCGTGCTAGTGCCATACTTTGGGAAGAGTCTGCAGGAGGCAGACTTAAAACTGCGTGCAAGCCAGGAGGCTGAATATTGTTGTGTTTGATGGTGGATACCCCTGCGTGGGAAGCATTTGTGTTTTCTTGAACTTTCTTAAATAAAAGTGGGTAAAAAAGCCCTGAAAAGAAAGCGAGTTGCTGTGTGTTTAACAAGAAGAGCTCTACCACTAGAAGCGAGTTCCCACAATATATATATATATATATATATATATATATATATATATATATATATATAAAATATATGTAAGCAACTTACCATGCTGAGAACGTGCTCCCTGCACACTCCCAGCACGGTAGCCAGTGGGAATCGGTAAGCTCTCGAGGCATACTTGCGATCAGGAGCTTTCCGATCATGTGACCATTTTGACAGTCAATCACACTGGTCACATGCCCTGAATGTCCGCCTCCGCCCCTCAGTTTTTAGAACTCATAAAGGGCCAGGAGACGGTCAGCAGGAAGGGGTTAAATGATGCAGCAATATTCTGTGACCAAAAGTCAGCTCCAAGAGCAGGCAGTTCATAACAGTGTTTATTGAAAGTATGAACATTTTACATTTTGAGAGAATTGAGAAGGTCACGATGAGAACTTGTCAAGGCCTGACTTGGATCGGTTTTGCATTGTTTAACTGGATAAGCACTTTATTCCAGAAGAGGCCCTTGTGATTTCTCTATCACCTTCATAGTTTAACACCTGGTCGTGATACATCACCTCTTCAACCAACATGTTCAGAACTACCATGTGTATGATATCATTTATTTGCATCCTTTGTTCCAGACTGTACTGAACTATAAAACCTCCTGGCACTCAGAGAACAAATATTAGACTGAATAATATTTACTTCCCCACTTGTGAATGACAAAAATATATGTATGTGTGTTTGTGCTGCCGAACTTGCTAAAGAAGAATACTTGTTTGGACCTGCCTTTGTTTATCCAGGCTGACCTGTTTGGAAGGGCATCTCTACAAAATGCTGGGCGAATATATAATGTGGAGCCTAAATGCAGCGCTTGTAGAGGGCTGCAGAAGTCTGTTAAATTGGCATGATTAACCTTACCGCTCCGTGAAACAAGCTACAGTGTCAGGGAATAGCTTTAAAATTACAACTTTCAAGCACCTAGTCAGTAAGAAGATCCAAAAAATATACTGCTTTTTGCTGGTGGTCAGAACCAAGATAATCCTATTATATTTGTTATTTTTTTTTTTTTTAAATGATCTCTATAGCATTTTTTTTAGTTTTGAATAGGTCAGGAAATGATTAAAATCCATCAAATATAAATATTTTTTGCTGTCTCTGCCAGTGGGACTATATCCTTTCACCTCCATGTTGTGGAGACATAACAGTAAAACTGGCGATACACGATTCGTTTTTTCAGCAGGCTGAACAAAGAAAAAATCAAACAGATTCCCCGATCCACACAAACAAGGTGGATGGACTAATCCCCCCCTCCGTCCTCACCGAAGTGTATGCCCAGTCTCCAAAAACTCGTTCACAGCTTCTGACCATCTCTTGTGTCATGTCTGCAGTCTCTGAACATCTCTTGAAGCATGTCTGCAGTCTCTAACCATCTCTGTCAGTCTCTGACAACTTTCTGTAGTACTAAATTCACTGATCATTATGTGCAGTGAGGACCCCTATCATAAAAAGGGTAACCGCCACTGCATTAGACCATTGATTCCCAGATTCGTTGTCTTGCCCTAACTTGTCTTTTGCTATGCCAGGTGCCACCTATTATCCTGCCTATTTTAATACTATCAGGACATTGAGTGCTTTAAGCCTTTCCTCACTTCACTCCACCATCGATATCTTTGAACTTGCTAATATGGCTACTTGGATCATGCATGATTCCGTCCAGTCCTCACTGGCCATTTGTTTCAACATTTTTTTTCCAGGTAACACCCAGAACAGTGATATATTAAACAGTTGTTTACATTCCGCACTGTTGGAAAAATCTGTCCCAGACCAAATCTTCAACAGATACAAGCACAAAAATTAGCATTGACTGCAGTCAACATCTGGATAAAGATGTTCACATATTGGTCAGGACAGCTAGTAATAGTAAAATTCAGTGGGGCTTGTTCTGTATTGTTTGACACATTACATCCAGGTGGCTTTCCAAAGGAAAACACACAGGAGGACTGGGTTTTGTAAATATGCTGTGTAACAGCGTATACCCAGAGATGGACACGGTTCAACCATTTTGGCTTCAACCTCCATCTTGGCAAAGGGATTAACCATCCTGACAAATATATTTCTCCCTCATTCTTACCCCCTCCCTCCTTAGAGAGGCCCAGCGACATTTGGCCAGTATGTGTGTGAGTTGGGAATGTCACAGGAGGGTCATAGGAGCTATAAAGCCCCCCAAGGGAGCCGGGGCCTCCTTGTCCAAAGAACCTGCAAATTGTAACACCTTGTAAGAGATAAGGCAAGCTTTCCCAGGAGTTGAAAGAGATTCCAACCTAATAAACCTAACTCAGCGTAGGTGACAGAATCAGATAACCTTTATTAAAATCCATCTTTCCCCTATGTCTCATATATTGGAATATTAGAGACTTACATAAAAACCAGGCATATCATCAGATGGGCGATGAGCAGGCGAACAGTTTGAGGGGTCACTCGCCTTGTCTCGGACACATAGGAAAGCAGAAAAATAGATCTTGTGAACCGTTCAGTGTATAATTTCATAATTCATATCTAATCAATCCTCAGACTTGTCTGCATAACAATCTACCCGCGGGTGGAATGTCACTTGTGCAGCTGGAAAGTTATGGGCCAAAATATGAGTTATGGGAGATTTTGGCTCTAGTTGAGGTATCCACCCATACCTACACGCCCTAAACGGTGTATAGGTATGGGTGGATACCTGCTCGGGACTACAAAATAGTAGTCCCCAGCTGGGGACTACAAAATAGGCTGTCAGGCCTAAGAGTGTAAGTTGAAGACGTCTCCCATTTTAACATCAATACCACTTGGGGAGACCGTGCCCTTTTGCTCTGAAACTTGGATCTGCTAACCCAGGACTTTGGCAAGTACCTTAACCCTTTCACCTCTCTCTGATATCTCTTTGCTGTGCTGTTGGTCTCTGTATGTTTATATATATATATATATATCTTAGTTACATCTTTTCTGTAAATATTTTTATTGCACCCATTTGACCTTTTAGTAAGAAATCTTTCCTTCTGAAAGTGTTGAACTGTTTCTATAGCGCTTTATTGCAATTTACGAATTCTTGCCTCTAAAGAGAACGCTACTGTGTTTGTTTAACCCTCTGTATAACCGTGTTATACAGACGATTACCTCAACCATTATAGTGTTATAACTGATATCGCCAAGTTTCCTCTTTCTCTATACAAAAATGAGGTAGAGGCAGTGTGAAGGGATAATTGCGTAATTAACCTGACCCAGCAACAATCGCTCAGGCTGCCGGTACATCAATTGTGGTCCAATTAGCTGGAAAACGTTGTGCAGGGTGCAGCTGGGTGTGGCATTGTTGCGCACGTGACATCGCGGTTTTAGATCGGCTAGTCCTTCGGTCACGAGTTTGGTGAGAAGGTCAGGGGTCTGACGCCGCGATCGTGACATGCTGCACCTCAGCAACTAAGTTATGTGGCCCCCAGAAACAATATTTTTACTTAAAAATGGGCAATTGCAAATGAGCTTATGAAGAAAATAAATTCATAAGTGGAGGTTACCTTTAGTGAAAATTTCATATCGGGCTACTCCAGTATATCTAGTGGTGTAGGCAACTGGAATTGTATGCAAATTCATATGGTTTAGTCTCAGCCCCTCCAACTACAACTGCAAGAAATGATAACATTTTTACATTCCTATTCAAGGGGCAGAGGCACAAATTATAATTTGTATGCTGTAAAAAAAATAAAAGTCCGGCACATTTTATCCCAAGATGCCTTTGTGCCAGACTTTTACATTTTACAGTTGCATGAATGGAATGTACAGCCTATGTCAATCATCTGATTTTCATCAGACTTACCAGTTCTGTGCAAAACCACTGCACAGAGCAGGTAAGTAAAACATTTTTGTTATTTAAGAAAAAAAAAAACAAAACAAAAAAAGACTGGCTTTAATATCACTTTAAAGAACATTGAAAACATTATTTAGGTAGGTGAATTAGCCATATTTAAAATGATAAATTATAATTGCCATTGTCCATGGAACATGATATTACACATCCTTTTCTATCTCACATGGATATCTAAATCTTTTCTCTGCTGATCCTCTGCATCTGGTTTTGTAATGTCTGTTTTAAGAGTTTGGTCTGTTCGCTCAGGCACATGCTTATGTGTCGCTGTGATTTCAGTTTGTAGAATATCAGACTTGTTTCTCCAGACCACAGTCTTCTTTTTTTAGGAACAAGGGTATATAAAGTTACAGAAGTTGTGTAGGCGTTCGGTCTCTGAATAGACACATGCATTGTCCCACGCTCAGGCAAACTGCTTAGATAAGCTGGATTAATATTGATCAGTCAAAGTGACAGTAGTTATGTCTAGTGCAGTAATGTAGCCCAGCAACAAAATGTTCTGCTTCTAGGGTGACAAGTCTGTCACGTAAATGTTGACTGTCCTGCTGTGCGATCAGAAAGCAGACCTCTAACTTGACTGCACTGTACATTTCATAAGGCTTGCCTCACTTGTTGCTGAGATGATTCACATAGTAAAATGTTCTCTACAGATTCCTGGGAGACAACTAGGATTACTTAAAAAAGCAACTCCAGGCAACAAATAGTATCACTTATGGACACATGTGCAAGGTGTTGTTTATAACTCGTTCATCACAAACCCTAGCTAATACACTTTCCCAGGGAGCCCTTTGGTTAGTCTGAATAGTTTTATTTAGTGACAAGTTTGTCAGTGCAACTTTTGGTGAAGGGAGCCTTGTGCTGTTAGCTCTTTGGCGCTGGAAACCGGTGAAATTAACTATGTGCACCCGTGTCCATGACTGGTAACCCATCCCTTTCCCTACTAACACTTAACCCTCACCTTGACCCTATAACTTGACCTAACTTGGCTTGCAACTTAAAGTGGTATTAAACTAAACATTTGTACTTTTCCCTACATTGAATCTGTATTCCTTGTTAGTTTGAATCATTGTATATGTATTCCTCTCATTCCTTGAAAGTCTTCTAAAACTGCACTGTTACTGAGATAAACATGTCATTGGCTGATGACATTACTTGTGTACGTGCAGTTTATGGCACACTGCATGTGTGACGTGATGGCAGAGAGTGCCATGATGGTGACTCTTGGGTGCATGCTCGAGAGGGACATCATCGTGACCTGTCCATTTTTGCAGCCTGAGATTGCAAAGCCAGAAGGAAGACCTGGTGAAGATGGAAGGACTGGACACCTTAGCTGCCATTGTGCTACATGCTGGGTGTCCAGTGTGCTCCTATACCTTTTAAGAGGGGGTGGGCTCCCTCAGGTCCACCTGCTCTTGGTCTATCCATTAAATGCATGTGCCTGTACTATGGGGGCTCTCAAAATTTGTAGAGTTAGGAACTACAGAACATCGGGGTGCCGCGATGAGGCTCTGTAGCTTACGCATGTATTTACAAATGTGTGCTAACTAAACACCTGTTTTTAACACATACTGTTAGGTTAATTCAGTTTGCTTGCAGGCTGGTTGGCAAGTTGAGCTGGAATTTTTCTCTTTTGTTGCATTACATGCGCAGCCCTTCCATGTGCACCTCGCTGCGAAGGCCAGTTATAGACCGTGGCAGTGGCCATTTTTTTTACTGTTGAATTGTTGGTCGAGGGGGTACACAGGACACCTTAGGTGCCATTGTGCTACATGCTGGGTGTCCAGTACGCTCCTATACCTTTAAGGAGGAGTGGGCTCCCTCAGGTCCACCTGCCCTTGCTCTATCCATTAAATGCATGTGCCTCTACTATGGGGGCTCTCAAACTTTGTAGATTTAGGATTACAGAACATCGGGGTGCCGTGACGAGGCTCTGTAGCTTACGCATGTATTTGCAAGTGTGTGCTAACTAAACCCCTGTTTTTAAAGCATACTGTTGGACAGGTTAATTCGGTTTGTTTGCAGGCTGGTTGGCAAGTTGAGCTGGGAATTTTTCTCTTTTGTTGTTTGACATGTGTCACCCTTCCATGTGCTATTTGCTGTGAAGGCCAGTTACAGACTGCGGCAGCAGCCATTTTTTGCACTGGTGACTCCTGGGTGCATGCTCTAGAGGAACGTCATTGTGACCTGTCCATTTATGCAGCCAAGATTGCAAAACTAGAAGGAAGAACAGGTGAAGACGGAAGGATATAGCTCAGTGCTGGAGGGCTTCTTTGGTAGGTGAGTCTGTAATAATGTGGTAACGTACACAATATTAACATATTATTGCAAAAACAACCCAGGGCCTATTTAAAAAAAAAGGGGAGTTTATTTCCGATTTAACCCCTAACCTTAACCTAGCCCAGAAAATTAACACAAAAAACTTCAAACTTCAACAGGCTGATGCATATTACGGGACATTTTTAATCTCTCTCTCTTGCGTGTGCGCGCACGCCCGCTAGGACTGACACTGATCTGTGCTAGCCTATCCCAGATATTTCTAACTATCATGAAATGTTGGATTTTTACATCATTGACCCATATGTGATCTACCCATATACTACTTTGTTGAGAATGTGGTTGCCAACCTGAGTCTGTTAGTGAATGTTGTGAGTAAAAGCACAAAGAAGAGAAAAACTCATGCACATTAAAAAAAATTATGGTAGCACCACGTAGTCAAGATAGGGGTTTGGCAGTTGCTACTATCTAATAGTTGGGAAAAAGTTGCACCTATTTAAAATGTAAATTCAGTCAAAGCCTAATTAAGCCAACATCTATTCCCAACCCCATTCTAAGCCTACTCTATCTACCCTGTAAAAGGAAATATCTGTATACTTACCTATTCTGAAGTCTGCCCAGTCACACGATCTCTCCAGTGTTGGCTTCAGCGTAGATAAAAGAGCAGCAGAATTCGTTGTCAGCTGTCCCTCCTCTACATTGAAGCCAGTGCTGGGACCAGATCATGTGACCGGACCTTTGTGACTTCAGAATAGGTCAGTATAGACTTTTTTTTTCCCTTTTTCAGGGTAGATAGAGTAGGCATAGAATGGGGTGGGAGTAGTTTTTAGCTTAGTTAGGTTTCAGCTGGAATTACACATTAAGCACAATGAGCAGTGGGTTTGCACCTTTCTCACTACAATGAGAAGAATGTTTCCAGATCATCTTGACAAGGTTATCATGGTCACCCACTTATATATGATGAGCGCTCAAACATGTACAATATAGTCATAAAAAATGAAAAGTGTATAAAATATAATAAAACTCATATAAAAAGGAAAAAACACCCTTAAAATTTGTAAAACAAAAACCTAACCCTACTGTATAAACAAAAAATATAAAACACCTGGTCCTGTAAAAAATAAACATAGATTTATATGCAGATTTTCTTTTTGCTGTAAAGTCTTTAAAGACCCAGTGTGGCACTACCTCCACGGTCCATATCCAACAGTGTATGTCCTGAATGCATTCTGAGGGGTGTTCTTGTTAAGCTTTACCTAGACACAACATTAACCCAGGCCTTTCTTCAAAAAGAAAAAAATGAACACTAAAGCTCAAAATTATGCTTTGTGAAGTAACCTATTTTGTATTTTCTAAATCATCCCTATCGCTATGTCACCCATTACCATTACACACATTCCCTGTTTTTTATGGTACCAACAACATTCATTTTTGAACCAGCTGAATTATGACGTCGCCTAACACCTACATGTCTTTGAACTGATGTAATTCAATTCTGCATCATCAAAAAAAACACACAATATTGAATGCAAGATACCAAAAAGTATTAATATAAAAGGCCATGGTGTTCTTGTGGAGGTGGAGAAGTACTCTAGCATGAGTTTGGCATTCATCTGGATAATGACAAACATTCTCCTGGCAGAATGAAGACTGGTCCCCTAAATTAGACATTCCCAGTTCCATTGATCACTATATTCCCTAATCGATGATAATTGTTCATTCAGATGATCCTATTTTGGCAGACAGACAGCAGAACTGATGTTGCTTAGCAGGCAGTTGACAGGGTTTAAGCTCCTTGGCAGGCAGCAGGAGTTAATATTACTTGGTGGCGGATCGCTGGGACTAAGCCAAGCAGTCGGAGGGGATGCATGTATTTAAGCCTTAAAGATGGACTTCTCTTATTTGCTTCTACTTGGCCTTCCAATTATACGATGGAAAGCTTTCTGGCATAACTGTTTGACAAGTGCAAAATATCTGCTGATCCTGCTAGAAAAAAACTAATCTCACAACTTTCTGTGCTTCACTAAAATCCCGAGTAGCCCAGCTAAAGTCTCCTGTGTGGACTATAGAATAACTCTCCACTATGTGTATGTGTCTCCTTATGCACTTCTTTCCTAGGCTGAAAGGTTGCTTCATTGATATGGTACAGGTAGTGAGTATGGTCCCTCTAGGACAGTGGTTCTCAACCTGTGGGTCGCGACCCCTTTGGGGGTTGAACGACCCTTTCACAGGGGTCCCCTAAGACCATCAGAAAACACATATTTCCGATGTGTAAAGAGCAGCTACTGTGTAGAAAGCAGCTGCTGTGTTGAAAGCAGCTACTCTGTTAAAAGAAGCTACTGTGTTGAAAGCAGCAGTATTGGAGGTAAAACGACACTTCATGAATTATAATTACTGGGTAAATAATTTTATGGTTGGGGGTCACCACAACATGAGGAACTGTATTAAAGGGTCAAGGCATTAGGAAGGTTGAGAACCACTGCTCTAGGACAAGAAGTGTGTTATTGGCATAATCATCAGGTAAAATTAAAGCGAAAAAAAAACCTGAAAAAAGAAAACTAATGCAGCTGTCACCTCCAGGGACTGGTTATTTATACTGGATTACATTTTGGTCTCTCAGCATATTGAGTTTGCTCACTATGAATACTTAAAAATAAAAAATTGCAGTCCTCCACCCATGTTCTTCCCTTATCCTTTTCCAACTCTCTAATTCTACCACATGTTTATTTTTAAGTGTTTTATGTGTCTGTAAGTTCTTACTTTCTATAAAAAAAAAAAAAAAAAGCAAAATTCAATCTAAAATGAATAGCCTCTTCCTACAAGCAACCTGGACCTGTCCGATGCTGTGAAATCAATAACTTACAATACTGATATACATGAATTGGTATCTTCTAGGTTATTGGTTCCCAATCTCAGTCCTCAAGTACCCCTAACAGGCCATGTTTTGGGATTTTCCCTTAGTTAAAAAAGCTGTCATAAATACGTAAACACTGCCTTTGAATTAAAACACTCTTGCAAGGTGATTGCAATGCTGGAAACACAACCTTTTAGGGGTACCTGACAATTGAAGTTGGGAACCACTTTTCTAGTTAATCCCTCTCTCTACCTACCGAGAGGTCTAATCTTCTATATTTGCCCAAAATGTAAATCACAACTCTTTAGCTTGCCATAAACTCTTTAGCACTTATTTTTCAATAAAATTATTGAAACATGAACAAATGTCTCTCTTCAATAAGACAGCAGCTTTGTTAATGCTCAGGAAATCTTTTAGGTTGTATTCACACTTGCGTGTTTCCTTACATACATACTGTACATACATACAATGCTTGTTTAAAGTGCATGAAGAGTTATGGTGTTCTGCTGAACTGCCCTCATTTTATGTTTCTGAATGCTGTTTATCCACTTCTGACTGGTCAACAGTAATATCACTGCTGGCCGGAGGCTTGAGTATGTACCACGTGGAATCCATTTATGGCATAATTATTGACTACAGTGTGTGATTGGTCACAGAGATCACATGGTACCTGGACCAATCACAGCACTCTCTACCATGTGATAGGCTGTGGCCAATCACAGCATCACAATAGCAAACAATGAGTCATGAATGAAAGCCATTCATGACAGTTCAAAAGATTGCTGTTACAGTGATCATGACTGTAACAAGCAATCACAGTGGTGAAAATCCCTGATCCCCCTACTGACTGTATGTAAAAAAAAAATGTAAAAAAAAAAAAATTTAAAAAATAAGTGTTTTTTTTACATGCTTTCACCAGTCAGTATCCCTGATCATCAGTGATATGATGGCACTGTACCGCACTGGTGACAGCATATAAAAAAAATGTGAACAAAAAAATGTTATCTCATTTCTTAATTTTCAAAAAAAATGACGTCAAGAAACTTGTCATATCACTTATTAAATACATTGCGCTGTCTACTTTCCAAAAATGGTTCATTTGGGGGATATCTGTACTGTCCTGGCGTTTTAGGGCCACGAAATGAGATGTCAGTACATCAGGATTGATTGATTTTCAAATATATATCTCATAGTGTGTAGACTCTATAACTTTCACAAAGACTAAATAGTATACACTGATTTTGGTAACATTTACAAAAGAAATGTAGCAGAATACATTTGGCCTAAATTTATGAAGAAAAATTATTTGTTTGCAAAATTATATAACAGAAACTAAGAAAAATGTGTTTTTTCATCATTTTCATAAATTTTTTTGTTTATATAGCAAATACCACCAAAATAAAGTTCTATTTCTGTGAAAAAAATGATATAAATTTCATATGGTTACAATGTTACATGACCAAGCAATTGCCAGTTAAAGTAGCACAGTGCTGAATAGTAACAAATGACCTGGTCATGAAGGGGGTAAAACCTTCCACAAGTCAAGTGGTTAAAGTGGTTTTCAACACTAATTTTTAAAATGGCAGTGCTGGAACCATTTACATTTTTTGTTTTTGATCTAAGGGGAGTGTTGAAGCCTTCCTATTGGCTGGTGAGGCTGCCCATTACTGTGATGATCGGTAGCAATGTATGGGGGGAGGGTTTGGTTCACCAAGCTTCAACACTACCAGAAAGTGTCCGGAATTCAGCATTCAGATCAGCCCAAGATCTTAAAAGGTACTGCCAGAATATGCACATTATATCTGCCAGCAGTTTGTTTGTTTTTTTCTGTTTTCCATTTCTTGGCGGGATTCAAAAGTCCTAAAACGGACCCTTAAAACGATACTAAAGGTTCCGTTTTTGTACAGAACAGCCCTGATCCTCTTGTTTTCAGGTCCCCCACCGGCGCTCTTGGCTCCTCCATCCTGACAGGTGCCCACATAGCCAGCAGCTTGCTATGGGGGCACGCGAGCAAGCGTGCTCCTGAGCCGCTGCTCCGTGTGCCCATTCGCAGATGGAGCCACGTCTCAGTCCCACCGCTCTGTCTCATTGGCTCACTGGCTGCGATTGACAGCAGTGGAGCCCACGGCTCCCACTGCTGTCTCAGCCAGTGAGGAGGCAGAGACCTGAGACAACTGAGGTTCTTGTGGACATCACTGGATTGCATTGGGGCTCAGGTAAGTATTAGGGGTGGCTGCTGCACACAAAAGGTTTTTTTACCTTCATACATAGAATGTATGAAGGTAAAAAACCTTGAGCCTTTATAACCACTTTAATTTGGGCTGCTTTGCTTAGATATATACAATTAACTGGATACTGACAGAACTTCAGTTCAGCCACTGATTTATTCTGCTGTGTTTGCTGGCGTGTTGTTGGTGTGTTTGTTGACCTACTGTTCATACTTATGCTGCAACGTGGGTGGCTAGATACATTGGAATTATCGAACTGTTGATGAAATTATATCCAATGTAAATATCTAATGTGTTATACAGTTATTACACAGCTGGTGTTTAGGCGACAGTTGCATTGTAAAATGAAGTCTTGTTTGAATAGGTCTTTGCAGTTATGTGATACACTTGCCATACGTGGTAAATGATATGCTGTTGGATAAATAGTAGGTAGCAGATAATAAATGTGCTCAGTCCACAGTGTCCTGTATTCCTCATACATGTGCTTCACTGATGGCAGTTGAGATTTATTTTGTTAGTTTATATAATGCTAATATATATTATTATATATAGCACTTTACTTTACATGTAGTATATAGTCCTCTCATAAGTCCCTGCCTAAATATACAGGATCACTCTGTCCCAAAACCATCCTCTTCAGCCATTGGATGACCACCAATGATGTGCTGGTGTCAGGAATGGACTCACCACAGGTGGTGCTGGGGCTCACCTGCCTTGTGGGCTGCAGTACCAGTGCTAGCCAGCAGGTGCTCTCAGAAGCCAGAATCTTACTCCTGCAGTCAAGCCATCACCTGAGGCTGATTGCAGGAGGTGTATTTAAGCAATGGCCAGGCCTGCAGTCAGTGCCTTGGTGTTTTTTTCCATGAGCCCCTGTACCTGCATCCTGTCTGCTTCCTGTCTGATATTCCTGCCTGATCGTGCCTCTGCTAGAACTCTGCCTGCACCGACCCTGGCTATTCCTGACCACTCTCCTGCCTGCTCCTTTGTACCTTGTCTGACCGATAGTTACTGACCCGGCCTGCCTGACTGCGTCTGTGTTCCCGCACATATTGTGATTTGTTGGAGGTTTGGGTTTTGCACTGTGTGTACTGTATAGTCTTAATAAATTCTATTGTTTTACACCATACTTGAAGCCTGCGTTTCCCTGTGTCAGTCCACACATCTCTAGTCATACCTGGATCCCTGACAGCTGGAGTTACATTGTCCTCACTACCCAACTTTATTCATGGCATGAACAAATAAACAATATGTGGGAGAGTTACTAACACTGGTGCACTCAGAATCTGATGCAGCTGTGCATGGTAGCCAATCAGCTTCCAACCTCTTTTTCAATTAAGCTTTGTCAAAACCTGGAAGCTGATTGGTTTCTATGCAAAAGTACACCCGATTTTACACTCTCCAGCTTTACTAAATATACCCCTATGTCACAGTGCTTTCTGACCTGTTTCCTAAGATGCCCAATAGGATTGACGAAACGCGTTGGGAAGAATTTCCAGTTCTGAACTTCCGAGGACATAATTTCCGACCTGTGGAGTGCACACTAATTGTGCAGCTTCCTGGTCTACATGTGATTTCTAAACAATTTAATGGAGTGAAATATCTTTTATGTGTTATAATCAAAAAAAGTACTACACTATATGATCTTTCTCCTCCCCTTTTTCTTCATATGGATACATGAGACCATTATTTACCTCCTAATAGAAATGAATACAATGGGGTCAAATATCGCTTAAAAGGACCACAAGAGTGTGGGAAGATCCTGCAAGGGATAATATCCAACAACTGATCACATTTTTCTAGTGAGTGTAGTGACAACAGAGGGGTCATGGAGTGTGCACATGGAGCCTTGCATGAAGGAACTGTTCACATTGAGGCAGTTTTTAAATTTTTGGCATTTTAAGGCAAAAGGGACTTTTCAAGTAAACAATTAGTGGCACATTTATTTATTTATTTTTATTTCAGGTACTTATATAGCGCCGTCAATTTATGCAGCACTTTACATATATATTACATATACATATATATTATACATTCACATCAGCCCCTAACCCTCAAGGGGCGTACAATCTAATGTCCCTAACTCACATTCATACATACACATACTAGGGACAATTTAGACAGGATCCAATTAACCTACCAGCATGTCTTTGGAGTGTGGGAGGAAACTGGAGTACCCAGAGGAAACCCGCACAGGGAGAACATGCAAACTTCAGGCAGGTGGTCCTGTGGCTGGGATTCGAACCAACGACCCTAGTACTGCCAGGCGGAAGTGCTAACCATTTAGCCCCTGTGCTGCCTCTCCCACATATTTGATGTATTGTATTAAGTGTTTTTTATTTATATGTTTTAATTTTCCGTGCAATCTACACTACATTAGGAGCCGGGGACATTTTTATTTTTTAAGCAAAATAGACTTTGTGTGTCTCTTCTGCCAAAAAACGTTACCTCCTGGTGATGTTTGTTTGCGGTCTTTAGTTCCACTTTAAAGAGGATGTTACTAGTTTACATGTGGAACACTTTGTATTGTATTGTAGCTCTATAACTGAACAATACAGTTGCATATTTGATGACTTTGTTTTGACTCTTCCCCTGTTAAGATCACTTTTCCATTCTGTGTGGTTTGACATGAGGAGTTTTCGGGATGCAGGCACTTTGGTGATCCTCTGTTAAAACCTAAGAGAAGAAATGTCTAAAGATCCATAAAATCTGTGTTTTGCTTTAAAGATCAGCCTACTGCAACCAATATCGGCTGTTCTGTACTGTACACAAATCCCCGTTTGTGGCTATTAAATGTATCTAATGCCTAATGGGCAGCACAGTGGCTAAATGGTTAGCACTTCTGCTTGGCAGTACCAGGGTCGTTGGTTTGAATCCCAGCCATGGCACCACCTGCCTGGAGTTTGCATGTTCTCCCTGTGCTTGCGTGGGTTTTCTATGGGTGCTCCGGTTTCCTCCCACACTCCAAATACATGCTGGTAGGTTAGTTGGCTCCTGTCTAAATTGTCCCTAGTATGGGTATGTATGAGTGTGAGTTAGGGACCTTAGATTGTACGCCCCTTAAGGGTTAGGGACTGATGTGAATGTACAATATGTATGTGTAAAGTGCTGCGTAAATTGACGGCTCTATATAAGTACCTGAAATAAATAAATAAATGTCAAATATGCAATAACCCCACTGTGATTATTGATTTAATAGCTGCCAATTCTTCGCTATTTGTACCTCATATAGGCAACGTGGTTCCTGCACAACTGCTGAGTTTGACAACATCAGAAAAAGAAAATCAATTAATTTCCACATAGTTATTCATGGGAGATGAATAGATGAACACTAGGGAGATGTAATTTAATCCTGATAAATGTTGGTGTCTCAGACTGTACTTAGTACTTTTTTTTTTTTCAGAATCGGCAGCAGATATTAGGGCTTGTTCACACTTGACTAAATTTCTATCTCTTACCAAACACTCCTATAGCATTAGTATAGGCGTTAATGAGCTTTAGTATGGGCATTAGACTGGCATTTTACAGGCGTTAAAAATGTTCCCCAAAAGCCCAATGTGCAGTTTTGAAGCATTTTATAAGCATTAAAACCACACCAGAAATGCCTATAAACTGTAACGTTATTAACGCACTGCAAATGCCCTGCAAACGCCTGCCAGCTCGTTTTTGAAGTGTCACCATAGACTTGAATGGGAGGCGTTGAAAGGCTTTAGACTCCTCCTGACTCAACATGAGGCTTCAATTTTGAAGTGCCGCGACGCTGACGCTTCATGTTTTGATAATGTGAACTGCACGGGCAGCATGTGTGCTGCCCATAGTATCATTAGCATAGGCAATTGAGGAGCATTAAAAACACCTCTCAAATGCCTACTTTCAATGCCAGTGCAAATTAGGCCTTAATCCTTATTTTATTGTGTTCATGGAATACAGAATATTGCTAATTAGAGTGGACCTTTCTGTGACTCTACAAGTCTATAGGAATTCTTTTTTGACATGTCACAACAGAAATTAAAAGCTGTACATTCATACATCATTAGAAAGTGGGCCTTGAGCTCCAAGTAACTGACTTTGCCTAGGCTAGAATGATGTCATTAGTCTTCTGTAGGCAGGGGAAAGCATTTCCTTTGTCATCTGTGGTCCCCCTCTCCATTTCAGAATGCTACAGAAAAAGAAAAACCTGGGCCGGCGAAAGTTAGTTAACCACTTGCCTACCAGGCACTTATACCCCCTTCTTTACCAGGCCAATTTTTAGCTTTCAGCGCTGTCGCATTTTGATTGACAATTGCGCGGTCATGCAAGATTGTACCCATATGAAATTTTTCTCATTTTTTTCTCATAAATAGAGCTTTCTTTTGCTGGTATTTAATCGCCACTGGGCGCTTTACTTTTTGCACTATAAACAAAACAAAAAAAAAAACTATTTTCTTTGTTTCTATTATAAAATTTTTCAAACAGGTAATTCTTCTCCTTCACTGATGTGCGTTGATGAGGCAGCACTGATGGGCACTGATAGGCAGCACTGAAGGGCACTGATAGGCGGCACTGATAGGCAGCACTAATGAGGTGTCACGGATAGGCGGCACTGATAGGCGGCACTGATGATGGGTACTGATAGACAGCACTGATAGGTGGCACTGACTGGCAGCACTGCTGGGCACTGGTGGCACTGCTAGGCATTGACTGGCGCAACTGATGGGCACTGACTGGCACAACCGCTGGGTACGGACTGGTGGCACTGACTGGCAGCACTGCATGATGGGCACTGGTGGGTGGCACTGGTGGGCACAGGTGGGTGGGCACAGGTGGGTGGCACTTCTGGGCACAGGTAGGTGGCACTGCTGGGCACAGGTGGGTGGCCCCGCTGGGGACTGGTAGGCGGCACTGCTGGGCACAGGTGGGCGGAACTGGTGGGTGGCACTGCTGGGCACCGATCATCAGGGCACTGATCATCAGTGCCCTGATGATCGGTGCCGATCCCTGCTCTGACAACTGCCGGTTCTCGGCAGTACTTTCCTCGCGCTCTGACAGCGTGAGGAAAGTGCAGCCGAGAACCGGAAATTGCATTTCCCGGTGATCAGCGTGTCATTGGACACGGCTGATCACGTGGTAAAAGGCCGCTGTGATTGGCCTTTTACCACATCACGTGATCAGCTGTGTCCTTAGGACACAGTGATCATGGAGATCGCCGGGTGCGCACCCCTGGGGGCGCGCAGGAAAGCGCGTTCTGGGAGGACATCATATGACGCCCTCCCAGAACTAGCTGACCGCAGTGTAGCCGTCATTCGGCTATCTGCGGTTGGCAAGAAGTTAATTTTCTTCTCTTACCTTGCTTATGTCCGCAGCACAAAGAAAAGGGTGACATCACCATCCTTTAGGTGAGACCTTAGGGAATGCTGAGTAGCCCAGATCTTGAGAAGACACTACTGCCCTGTGCTGTTGCATCATCACGTGAGATTTGGGCTAATCAAAATTTCTGGGCCTCTCGTCAGAATGATGGTGACATCACTCCCTTGATGTACAGAAGCCAGGGGTTAAAGCAAGTGTATTTAAAAACTTTTTTTTTTTTACCCCCACAAGTGTTTTTCTTTCATTTGTAATGGTTTAAATTAGGGAAGGGGGTCAATAAATAAGCAGACCCCTTACATGGAGCACAAGGTCCACTGTAAGACTAAGCAATGTACTGTCATGAAAACAACATAAAGCTAGAGCTGCAGTACGTCTTAGGATCTGAACTCCACGCTGTCTCTAACATCGAATTATAAATAAACTCCAAGCAAAGGTATTCAAAAAAAATTCCAGTTATGTGTTTTTTAATTAAAAATTATTTTTTGCATAGAATAAGCATAACTTTCTAAATTCATTTTATAATCGCCGTTGTGTAATGTCATGCACAGCAGCACTTATGTTGGGAGAAGAGGCTCTACCACTTTGTTTAATGTTTTCATACAGCAACCTAAACAAGCTTACAAGAGGAGAGGGCAGATTGATGGAACCCCTTTACAGATTAGAGTCAGGCTACATTGCTTAATTGCGGTAGAAAACAAATGTCAGCATCCTGGCTGTGCTTTCTGGCAGGTGGGTTATGTTTTGTCCCTCTACCTCACATACTGTCCCCAACAATTCTTCATGCCTTCAGTGACTATAAGACATGCATACTGTATAGCACTGCTGGTTCATCTTTTGAATGGGCATCTTTGTCTTATTAAACATTCCTACAGCTTGCAATCACTTCAGAAAAGTTTTATGTGTAAGATAATGACTCCACCATCATTATTTTAGGTTTGCAGCAGCGGGCCAAGCAAGCCAACTCATTCTTCACTTTGCCCTAGCCAAGGACTCTTCCTGGGGAATTTTACTGAGATTTCTAAGCTAAAACCATGTTGGCTTTTTTCTCAGCCAAAGAAAACGGACTCGTTCCAATTGCTCTGTTGTGACCAGAGCAGTTTCCAATCAACTTATAGGCAGGAGCTACAAAGCGGAATCCTCTGCCTGCTTTATTCCCTGCATTGAATCCTGTTACATTACAGTTTATTGTACTGTATATTTTTTCTATAAAGCAGAGCTATACTCAGATGTCAACATGACCATGGTCATCATAATAAACTGCTAGCTGAGATTTAACGACTGGACTGTGTCCTTTGCACATAAAGAGATTGCTTCATTTAAACATCAGCAGTCAGTAAAGACACTCATACATGTAAGAACTCCTGATCAGAGGTTTCAGTTGGATGAAGTATAGTTCTCAGCACCCAACAAAAGTCTTCCTTTCCTTATCACTTAGGAACAGATTCCAGTTAGGGCTACTAGAGTCACTGTTCCGATGGTACCCCTCAAAGCTACAATTCCGATATGGATGCACACAACAAATGCAAGTCAATGCTACCCCCCAAAACTACGAATCCAATATGAATGAACATTGCAAATGCAAGTCAATGCTATCCCCCAAAACTACGAATCCAGTAGGGATGCACGCTACAAATGCAAGTCAATGCTATCCCCCAAAACTACGAATCCAATATGGATGCACGCTACAAATGCAAGTCAATGCTACCCCCCAAAACTACGAATCCAATATGGATGCACGCTACAAATGCAAGTCAATGTTACTCCCCAAAACTACGAATCCAGTATGGATGCACTCTACAAATGCAAGTCAATGCTACCCCCAAAACTACGAATCCAATATGGATGCATGCTACAAATGCAAGTCAATGCTATCCCCCAAAACTACGAATCCAATATGGATGCATGCTACAAATGCAAGTCAATGTTACCCCCCAAAACTATGAATCCAATATGAATGAACGTTGCAAATGCAAGTCAATGCTATCCCCCAAAACTACGAATCCAGTAGGGATGCACGCTACAAATGCAAGTCAATGCTATCCCCCAAAACTACGAATCCAATATGGATGCACGCTACAAATGCAAGTCAATGTTACTCCCCAAAACTACGAATCCAGTATGGATGCACTCTACAAATGCAAGTCAATGCTACCCCCAAAACTACGAATCCAATATGGATGCATGCTACAAATGCAAGTCAATGCTATCCCCCAAAACTACGAATCCAATATGGATGCATGCTACAAATGCAAGTCAATGTTACCCCCCAAAACTATGAATCCAATATGAATGAACGTTGCAAATGCAAGTCAATGCTATCCCCCAAAACTACGAATCCAATATGGATGCACACTACAAATGCAAGTCAATGCTACCCCCCAAAACTACGAATCCAATATGGATGCACGCTACAAATGCAAGTCAATGCTACCCCCCAAAACTACGAATCCAATATGAATGAACGTTGCAAATGCAAGTCAATGCTATCCCCCAAAACTGTGAATCCAGTATGGATGCACGCTACAAATGCAAGTCAATGCTACCCCCCAAAACTACGAATCCAATATGGATGCACGCTACAAATGCAAGTCAATGCTACCCCCCAAAACTATGAATCCAATATGGATGCACGCTACAAATGCAAATCAATGCTACCCCCCAAAACTACGAATCCAATATGGATGCACGCTACAAATGCAAGTCAATGTTACTCCCCAAAACTACGAATCCAATATGGATGCACTCTACAAATGCAAGTCAATGCTACCCCCAAAACTACAAATCCAATATGGATGCACACTACAAATGCAAGTCAATGCTACCCCCCAAAACTACAAATCCAATATGGATGCACACTACAAATGCAAGTCAATGTTATCCCCCAAAACTACAAATCCAATATGGATAGACACTACAAAAGCAAATTAATGCTACTTCCTAATTTCTTTTCTGGGAGGTTCTTTGTAATGCTGCAGGGGTTTATTTAGTTACATAATTTCACTAGCTGATCCCTCCTATTATAGTTTAATGTATTGTATCTTTGAATATAAAGCAAAGCTGTACTCGGTATGCAAGATATCATGACCATGGTCGTCATAGTAAACTACTAATTGAGATTTGAAAACTGGACTGTGTCTTTTGTATATGAATCTGATTACCTCTTTTAAAGAATAGCTGGTCTGCCAGTAAAGACACTCATATATGTATAATCTCATGACCAAAGGTGTCAAAAGGATGATGTATGGTGCTCAGCACCCAGCAAAAATTTTGCTTTCATTATAAACACTCAGAAACTAGTTTCAGTTAAGGCTACAAGAGCCACTATTCCAGTACTACCCCCAAAGCTACAAATCCAATATGGATGCACACTAAAACAGAAAGTTAATGCTAGTTCCATATTTCCATTATGACAGATTCCATTTAATGCTGCAGGGGCTTATTTAGTTGCATCACTCCAATAATTGATCTTTCCCACTACCTAACAAAGCCACATGCTCATATCATTTGATGGATTCTGAGTAAGCACGAATCACGTATGCACATACCAAGTTCCACTACAACTAGATCTAGTTTTGGGTCCCTGCTCTTGGCCTAGTTCAGATGTATTTTGTCTTCTACATAAGTTACATGGTAATAAATAGAAAATTGTAATCTGTAATATTTAAAAGTACAGTGCAAGAATTCAACATTCACGTCATGGGAAATGGGTCATTAATTATGCTGATTACAGCAGGTGAAAACCTTCATTTTAAAGAGGGAGTGTTAGACCTGTGATTTTAGCTTGCTCAGTGATTCAAACTGAAATGGAAATGTTAGAACGAAATGAAGACAAAAATGTTTGCATTCTTAGATGTTCAAAACCCCCTCCCAACCGTTCTGAAAGCAAAGCCGTGTTACATTCACACTTCTACGAATCCAAAGTTGTATGACTTTGGAGTGCAACTTTGATGCAACTTTGGATGGGTGCAACTTGGATACGACTTTGGCTTTCATTAATGATAATGGACAACTGTTGCATGTATAACATTCAGGTGCAACGTTCATAAGACCTTTGAAGGTTTGCATTGCACTCCGTGGCACTCAAGTTGAATGAAAGTCGTACCAAAGTAGCGCATGAACTGCTTTGGGGTTGCTGTAACTTTAAGCCATACATATTTGAACAGTTGTTGAAAAACACGGAGTACGACTTTTCATGCAACTTTAGTGTCCAAGTGTGAATGGAGCCCTAGGTTCCATTGACACTTGTATGACTCCAAAGCCATATGATTTTGGAGTGCAACCTTGACGCAACTTTGGATGGGTTCAACTTGGATACAACTTTGGATTTTATTAATGATAATGGACAACTGTTGCACAGATGTTGCATGTATAACATTCAGGTGCAACTTTCATTTTACTTTTGAGGGTTTACATTGCAGTCTATGGCACTCAAGTTCCATGAAAATCATACCAAAGTAGTGCATGAACTACTTTGCTGTTCAGAGGAGTGATCAGACTTTCTAACTCGGACAAAATGCAGCCTTCTGCCTGCGTATTCAATAATGGCCACATGTTCAGTTGAGTAGTAGACACTTTTTTTAAAAAATCTTTTTTATTTGGATTTTGCAAAATTGTACAAAATTGAGTAGTAGCTACATTTTTAAAGAGGAACCACATCATTATCCTAAAATGTACAACAAAGGCACCTTTAGAAAAGTTTAGACATGGCAATCTAAAAATAGATACTTATAAATAATAGTAGGCTCCTTATTCTTTGCATACCTTATTTTTCTTTTCCACCTCATTCTTCTCATGGTGGCCATTTTCACCAAGGACATATTCATCTATTTCCCTTTACTTAGTGGAACTCTGGGTTTGCCTCCTGGAACATTTGACAGTGCAGGGGGAAGGCTCTGGTGATGTAGCCTTCCCAGGATGCATCTATGAGGTCAGTATTACATTACCACTGCCTCACACAATAAGGAAGTGGAAAAACAGTATTTGTAAGTAGCAACTATAGTCAATCCATGCTTGTCAGATAGCATGGTGCCACATCCCTTAACACTATACAAAAATGGGAGAAGAGATTGGATGGGACTTTTCAGGCACCATATGCGCATACATATAACACACATACAATTCACTTTTCTTATACAAAAGTTATTGAAAACAGTATGAGAATCATTATGAATCACATATTACATGAAAGAGGAAATTCCATAATAATTATCAAGATCATCAATCCACAAGGGGTGATATAAAACCTCTAAACTTGAAGACTGCCCTGACGTGTTTCAACTTTTATCAGTCTTCTTCAGGGGTTGATGATACAGATGAACTAAAAAACCAAAACAATTAAAATGACAGCTTTTATGGATGCAATCTTAACGTTGGCCAACACAGCGGATCAGAGCAAACACAAAGGACTCCAAAAGATGCCACATTTGAAGATTTGTCCACAGACAAGTGTTCATGGGGCATGAGGAAGTTCTCACTTTCTAGAGATTATTATATATACGCCATAGATAAATGGTCAGTTATTGGCTTTGCGAATCTGGTCAGACATGGTTTTGTGGTTTTGTTTGTTGTGGCTCCTTTTGGTCCGATATTCTGCCCATGGTATAGTATCTTAGAAGGTAAGTTCTTGCTCATAATTGCAAGAAGATGTAGGGTCCTCATTTTTCTCTGTGCTAGAGATCTCATTATGATTCTGTGGGCAGCAAAAAATACTCTACCTGCATGTAATTTTAATCAAAAACCCACAGTTTTGTTCAAATCTGTAATTATAGTAATATTGATGTGTATCGGTTTTCCTGACTTCAGGTTTGTTTTCCTACTGTCTTGTTTTTTTAATTTGAATCACCAAGAAAGCTAATATTACCGCTAAGGAACTCCCTTCTAGAAGTGAAGGTTTTCACCTGCTCTAATCAGCGTCATTAATCACCCATTCCCCAAAGCTCCAACATTGAATTCTTGTACTGTACTTTTAGATTTTACAGATTACAAGGTTTTCATTTATTAACATGTAACTAGATATGTTTTTATTTGATACAAAGCAGTCTTGTTTTTAGTACTTAAGAAGGAGACAAAATACATCTGGACTTGGCCAACATAAGCAAGGTCCCACAATTGGATATTTTAGTAGTGGAACTTGTTATGTAAATAAGTAACGCATGCTTGTTCACCATCCAGCATATGACATGTGGGGGACTGACTAGTACAGCAATGGGCCCATGCAGCATTAAAGTGGTTGAAAACTTCTGACATGAAAAATGAACAAAGCATATCCCTCCTTAGTATGAACTTGTCTCAATCCAGAACATTAAGTGTCATTTCTATCTACTTCCTCTGCTGTCTGTATGAGTCACTTATACATTTTGCTGACACCAAGAGGTAAAAAAGTGACAGGAGAGGGAGTGCTAGCACACAGCCTGTAATTGACAGCCTCAGAAAACCTCTGACATGAAAAATGAACAAAGCATATCCCTCCTTAGTATGAACTTGTCTCAATCCAGAGCATTAAGTGTCATTTCTATCTGCTTCCTCTGCTGTCTGTATGAGTCACTTCTTATAAATTTTGCTGACACCAAGAGGTAAAAAAGTGACAGGGGAGGGAGCGCTAGCACACAGCCTGTAATTGACAGCCTCAGAAAACCTCTGACATGAAAAATGAACAAAGCATATCCCTCCTTAGTATGAACTTGTCTCAGTCCGGGGCATTGTGTCATTTCTATCTGCTTCCTCCTTCCTCTGCTGTCTGTATGAGCCACTTCTTATAAATCTTGCTGACACCAAGAGGTAAAAAAGTGACGGGAGGGAGCGCTAGCACCCAGCCTGTAATTGACAGCCTCAGAAAAACTGTGACATGAAAAATGAACAAAGCATATCCCTCCTTAGTATGAACTTGTCTCAATCCAGAGCATTAAGTGTCATTTCTATCTGCTTCCTCCTTCCTCTGCTGTCTGTATGAGTCACTTCTTATAAATTTTGTTGACACCAAGAGGTAAAAAGGTGATGGGAGGGAGCGCTAGCACACAGCCTGTAATTGACAGCCTCAGCTCTGTTCCTGTGTGCTGTGTAAAGGGAGGGGTGTCTCTTCCCTCCAATCAGCTGTCACTGAGTTCTGCAGAGTGACATAAGCTCCCTGCTTTCTGAAAGCTCAGACAAGTTGTACAAATTCTGGATTTTTGGCTGTAGAGAAGAGAATCTGCAGGTAAACAGGTACCATTTCTGTAGGAGGATTTGTTTTATCTATCTGTTTCACCTGAGCCTAGTCACATCACTGGACATATGTAAGGATTTACGACCACTTTAAAAAAAAAAAAAGCTGTAAAGATAGAAATTTGAAATTACCATTGACTAGTTTCTTTAAGGTGGAAGCACAAGACATTATCCCAATTACCCATTTGGATTGCTGAATAGATGGGGTTTATCATGAAGCGGTGCAAATACATGTAAAAATATGCTCATTAAAGTCATTCTAAAGGCTCACTCTTTATTTTTTAAAAATAACAGACATGTTATTATTACCTGTTCTGTGCAATGCTTTTGCACAGAGCAGCCCTGATCCTCCTCTTCACAGGTCCCCCGCTAGCAGTCCTGGTCCTTCTCCCCTGCTGAGTGCCTCCATAGCTAGCCGTTTGCTATGGGGGCACTCGTGCATGCATGCTCCCAAGCCAGCTTTGTGTGTCCATAAGATACACATGACTTGGCTTGGCTGGGCCCCGCGTCCTCCTCACTGGCTGTGATTGACAGCAGCAGAAGCCAATGGCACCAACTGCTGTGTCGAGATTGGGCTCAGGTAAGTATTTAGGGGGGGCTGGTGGGAGAGCTGCTTGCAGAAGGTTATTTACCTTAGAATGCATTAATGTAAAAACCTTCTGCCTTTAGAATCGCTTTAATTTGAATTGAATCAAAAATAAAATGCAATAGCATTTCGCGGTTTACTTCTCTCTGGATAGTCCTTTCTTTGTGAATTTTATAGTTTTAGTCTTTCTTTCTGATTTTAGGCAGGATCCCTGTCAGCTATATCTCAAGAATGATCTGTGGGCTACATTGCTCCATTACAAGTCAAGAATTTGCTGACGTCAAGGGAATATTAATGGACACAGTTTGGAATGTCTTTTTTTTTAATAGAAATGTTCGCATTCATTGAAATACTAAAAGTAAAAATAGAACAGTAATGGCTGAGATAATATAAGGATCGGAACAAATGGAACTCCAGTGATAGCAGGATTCAGGATTGTTGTTGTGCGCTGGAGTCCCATAGAAAGACTATGAATCTTTGTTCCTCTTGTGGTACAGAATATTAGCTGCTTTCATAGCAAATTTATAGATGTTCCCAAGCTAACTATATGTTCATTTATCAAGATGTGATCTTCAAATATCATTAGTACCAGGACAGTGGCTAAATGGTTAGCACTTCCGCCTGGCAGTACTAGGGTCGTTGGTTCGAATCCCAGCCACGGCACCACCTTCCTGGAGTTTGCATGTTCTCCCTGTGCCTGCGTGGGTTTCCTCCGGGTACTCCGGTTTCCTCCCACAATCCAAAGACATGCTGGTAGGTTAATTGGTTCCTGTCTAAATTGTCCCTAGTATATGTATGTATGAATGTGAGTTAGGGCCCTTAGATTGTACGCCCCTTGAGGGTTACGGACTGATGTGAATGTACAATATATATGTATATGTAATATATATGTAAAGTGCTGCATAAATTGACGGCGCTATATAAGTACCTGAAATAAAAATAAATAAATAAATGTGCCACTAATTGTTTCCTTGAAAAGTCCCTTTTGCCTTAAAATGCCAAAAATTTAAAAACTGCCTCAATGTGAACAGTTCCTTCATGCAAGGCTCCATGTGCACACTCCATGACCCCTCTGTTGTCACTACACTCACTAGAAAAATGTGATCAGTTGTTGGATATTATCCCTTATGTAAAGCGCTGCGTAGATTGATGGCACTATATAAGTACCTGAAATAAAATAAATAAAAAGAAATAAAATAAATTAGTACCATAGTCTACTATTCCCCCATTTTCTTCAGTATCGGAGATATGGAACATGTTGGACACAGTGTAGAAAGTCTGTACTGGATTGTTGATTGGTTAAATATAACCATTTTTTTTGTAAAGCATGAGAATGATCTACCAAACCCCAGCACTTATTTTAGAAGTAGAGTTGTCACCATGCTGAACAACTGAAACTAGGCATATACATAGAAGAAATGTATAGGCAGAGGTTGCCTTCTGTGAAAACCACTTTCACAGCTATAGTTATATGCAAAGCGTAGTTTTATTGTAAAAGTTAAGCTTAGTCCCTCCCCCTTCAACCTAATAAACTTCCCTAATGGCCTGTGTTGCCATCACATTCAAGGAACAATAGGAAGGTATGGGGACAAGCTTGAGTTTTACAATATTTGAGATTTGAAAATGATTTGATGATTTATTATGCTTAAATTTTCTAGGATATTTGCTGATTTACATTTTGGCAAGGATGCAGAAAAAAGTTTTTGTTAAAGCAGGCCTTGCACCTAAATACAAGATTATGTACGTGGCACCCCCCACCTCCTGATAAGAAAACAGTAGTTTAAGCAACAAAAAATGTAATTGTGTCATTAAAACCAGACTATGAAAACTCTTATTACATGCTATATAATGGAGTGTGCATACTCACAAAGCCACTAAAGCATTTGTTTTGTGTAGAGTGAAATATACCTGGTTGATCCTGCTTTAAGCTGTCCCTCTCATCTTCTCTGTGCTCCCACTGCAGCCTGAGATTGTGTAGACCAGCTGGTGTCCTCTACTGAGCATGCTCATATTTCAGTTCCCTTCTAAGCGCTTCATTTCCTCCTTTTTGTTATCTGTACAGCCCACATGTAAAAGTTAAGCCCACATGTAAAAGATTATGTACGTGGTACCACCCACCTCCAGATAAGAAAACAGTAGTTTAAGCAACAAAAAATGTAATTGTGTCATTAAAACCAGACTATGAAAACTCTTATCACATGCTGTATAACGGGGTGTGAATACTCACAAAGCCACTAAAGCATTTGTTTTCTGTAGAGTGAAATATATCTGGTTGATCCTGCCTTCAGCTGTCCCTCTCATCTTCTCTGTGCCCCCACTGCAGCCTGAGATTGTGTAGACCAGCTGGTGTCCTCTACTGAGCATGCTCATATTTCAGTTCCCTTCTAAGCTCTTAATTTCCTCCTTTTTCTTATCTGTACAGCCCACATGACTACAGTGTCACACATGTGGGCATATACACAGTGGTAAATTACACTCCATTCCCTTCCTCTTTCTGCATGTTCTCCTATTGCTAAACACTATGGGGGGCAGGATATAGTATACTAATTGATTACTTTCAGTAATAAACTAACAAAAAAACTTAGTTGTAACATAAATTAATATTACATATATCAGATATAATTGCTAATTCCTGTAAAGTAAAATCATCATGGACTCTACTTTCTCCATTTTAATGCACAAAAATCAACATTTGATGTTCAATAGAGATGTACAGGAAGCTGTAAAACAGTTTTTAGATATTTATCATTTAGTTTGAATTGCTCTTCTGAAGCTGTTTTTTTAGTCATGTTACTAGAGTAGCACCAATCAGGGCTGGCCAAACATAGACTCGCACTGTAGAGAGCAACCATTAGCAGAGTAATAGAAGCCCCTCACAACGATCTTTCCCTTCGGATGCCAAAGAACGGGGAATATCATGTGACCACACAACAGTGATGCAGGAATAAGGTACTTGGAGTAGTACACTAGATTGCAGTTAGAAGTGGTCATAATATGGTCTTTTTTTATTCTAAGACTGTACAAGGTGAAATGTTCAAGTGATGGGAAAGACAAAATGGTACCTCCAGGGTCCAATTCCAGGTCAAGTAATAGTAGGCTATACCGCATCACAGATTTATAGTCAAAACTAAAGTACAACAAAACCCAGAAAACATCCATAAGAACCAGCCAGAATTAAAGTGGTTGTAAAGGCTCGAGGTTTTTTACCTTCATGCGTTCTATGCAGCAGTGCCCCCAGCCCCCACAATACTTACCTGCGCCTCATCCCGATCCAGCGATGTGAAAAACAGCTTCAGCTTTCACGTGTCTCTGAATCCTCATTGGCTGCGACACCAAGCAGGAGCCATTGTCAATCAGAGCTAGTCCACTAATGAGGAGAGAGAGGGACGTGGCCAAGCTGCAGCTCCGTATGTGAAGCAACAGGTGCCCCCATAGCAAGCTGCTTGCTGTGGGGGTACCCGACAGGAGGGAGGGGCCATAAGAGTCTGCAGGGGACCCAAGAAGAAGAGGATCCAGGCTGCTCTGTACAAAACCACTGCACACAGTAGGTAAGTATAGACATGTTTGTTATTTTCCAAAAAAATAAAAAATAATCTTTAGAATCGCTTTAATCTGTAAGTGAATTCTTGGTTGCCACGGTTTACTTAATTTTTCTTATCCTAGCTGCTCTTTTCATTGTCTTGTTTATTAAGCATGTATAATGAATTCAGCTAAAATGATGTTGTGTTTTTTGGCAAGTATCTATTGATGACTTCCATACAAAATCAAATGCATTTATGCAGTCCAAGAAATAAACATGTGTTCAGGCCTTATGTTTTGTGTGAGGTCTTTTTTCTTATAAATATGACTGTGGAGCCCTTATTTTGAGTGACTGTTCGACCCTTAATTTTATTATCCATAACCGTGCCTGCTTTATTTTCTTGCCCACAAGGAGCATTTAACATTGATATCCGTAACTTCCATATGGTCAACACCGGGAATTGGAAAAGGCCAATTTATGCTGTGTTTTTTAGTCTTTGCAGTTTTCTTTTTACTATTCATGTCAGATTAATTTCACACTTCTGAGAAGTTTACAATAGGAGCTGTTGTGGAAATGCTGGCATAGAAAATAATTACGACATGTTTGTCACTTACTAGACTTCTTTTTAAAATATAAAAAACACACACAAGCATCAAGTGATTTAACACGCTTTCCATAGCACCCTTTCCCAGCACTTACATAATTGCATTTTTTCTTTTCTGTAAGCTTTTTCCTCTCCACCTCCTCCTGTCACACTGACCCAAAGTCATAAAAAGTTTGCTTGCATGCCCTTGGTCCTGTTTGTATAAATTATGTGTACACTATAAATATTCACGTTTCTGAGGGAGCGGTTTAAACAATGCTCGCCCTGTTAAGCTCCCTCCTCGGAGAGAAGGAAAAGAGGCAACTTGACATCACCGCGGACCGTATATTTCCCGGCAATGTCCTTAAAAAAATACAGCTGTTTCGCCTGGCGAAATAAAACACTGTATAAACACCACAATGGAAAAATGTGGCACAAAGAGGACGAGGTTGAAGCTATGAAAACGAGCAATGCAGATTGTTTAAAAAAATATATTGTCATCGGATGTAATTTGCTGCTTGTTGCACAGTAGTTACTATAGGCCAAATTTATGTCAGGTATAAATCCAGCATTGGAGCCTTGTTTTGTATGGGCACTTGTTTTCAAGTTCTTTTTTAGTTGATGGCTTGGTGGCTGCATTTTGTATGTCAGAACATTTAAAAAGTTTTAACTCCATATGTATGGTACAGAAAGCGTATCTTCCAAGGTTTTGTTTATACACTGTCTTTTTCATTCCATTAATAGTCTTTTCACTTACTGTCACGAAGACGCAACAAGATGTGAGTGAAAATGAGCAGAATTCCTTTTTTACAGCTGTTTTCAGAACAGGTATCCTCATTGGAAGACCCACTCTTACCTCTTGTTTTGGTGGCATCAGTAAAATGTGGATTTTGGCTCACTTTCTGTTTCAGTGAAATTGGCCAACTTGGAAAATAACCAACCTTTACCTATTCTATCCTAAACTGAAAAAAATGTTTTGTCTTTACGAACACTATAAACTTGTTTACTTCTATGGCATGGTGGGTTCCTTCTATGGTAAACCTAATGATCCAGTCTTTAGTTCTATTTTCTATTTAGAAACCAATCAAATGCCACATCCTCCTCATCCCTATAGCGAAGTCTGTAGCACAAAGGCCTGTTCTGTTTTCTAATAGTTTGGTTCAACCAGACCCTTATCTGCATGGTGTTTATATGTTCTCCTATTTTCATGTGAGTAGAAGATCTAAGTAAGAGCATCCCAACCTAAAAATTTGCTCTGGCTACAGTTTAAATCTGTGCACAACTTGGGGGTTATGTTTGATGTCTGCTTATCATTTGGGCATTCAGTGTCCATTTATTCTCATTCTAAAATCCAAATCCTCATTCTATGAACAAAGAACATTCCACTGCTACCCAAAACCTAGCAACTTATTCCAACTACAGATCTATCAAAGTCATGCCCAAGGAAACCCAAGTGAGGTATCAAGTTGATGTTCAAAACTGAAGTTAATGAACATCTAGTGGATGAGGTAATCATGTTACGGGGGTGGCATAAAGCAAATGGACATCAGGGTTAGTGGCAGACTCATAGCCAGATGTTACTAATAGAAAGATCAATTGCGTATTGTCCCTGTCCTGCTCCATGAGAATTATGGTGAAGAAGACACTAAAGAAAAGGTGTCAAGGTACTGGAGAGGTGGCCTATTATGAGCACAATTGTTTAGGTGTTAACAAGTGTCAAACTGGATCTGTAAAGCCACAGCCAAAGCTGCTGTGTGCAGAGCAGGCAATTCATAGCATCTGTCAACCAAAAAAACATGAAGGTAAGAAAAGCTTATGATGGTTACCTAAAGTGGAAGAGCAGACTAAATATAACTATTTCCTCCCCCCTCACCTATCCTGTCTAACCTGTGGTAAAAAGATATGCTTACTTGCCTATTTTTATTCTCCTCCAGTCCCTTCATGTGGCCCCACAACTCTGCGAACCTTTTATAATAGGTCAGGCAAGATGGGTAGATTAGTTATAGCTAGGATTTTCTTACACTTTAACTGGATGATTAGTTTGATAAAGCAGTAAACTATCATTTATCAGGAACAATGATAACATTTCTAAGTACTGTTTTCACCTTTTTTCATATTCTTTTGCATATCACCCCTGCATATTTACAACCAATTCCTGTTTTTATGCATGCAATGGTTGCTTGGTCTTTCCTTGGTGTGTTTTCTGATGGTTACAATAGTATCTGTGAAATATGCATTGGCGCTAGTAGTCTCTGTTAAAAAGCATGCAACAATGCAGGAGAGCTATAGGGAGACAGAGTATAAGTGTAGTCACTTTATTACAGGAATTACCAGAACAAAGACCTTCATGGCAGGATCACCAGGTGCTGTGTTTAATAAAGGTTTGAAATAAAATGTGCAAACTGAAGTTCCTGTGACCCTCTCAACTGAGTTCTGGAGCAGTGTGCTCCGCATTACCAAAGTTACTTCCCTAAAAACAAAATGGCACTTGGGAGTCGGAGAATGACAGCTTCCATTGGGAGATTTCTTACCCAAGTATGATTATTGATGCTTGAAATATCATGCTACCCCCATCTGTCTACTACCACTACAAATACATACATGGTTTATAATCTAGTACAAAGAAAAATGTCTGTGTTATACAGTTATTTGCATAAAAATATTTTCCTTTTTTTTTTTTTTTTTTAACTATCAGAGACCACTATACATTAGACGTGCCTGATATTTCTCTATTTTTCCCTTTTTCATAATGGAGCCTTAACAGAGAACCTTATATAATTTCCATGTTAGTATTGGAACATTTGTATGGTCTTTTTTGTATGTTATAAAATGCCTTCTCATGATGAATTGGCTTAGCCTCCTTTGAACGGACCCACCCTTTTTGGAATGTTAAAGTAAATGGATATATCCATTTCCACCATCTGTAGAAGATAAATAAATACTTAACTCAATTGGAACAGGGTAAATCTAGACCATATTAATATGTGTAATTACAGTTTATGTAGCAGTGTTTCCCTTCATTACCTCTGTATAAATCCTGAATAATCATCTTCCACAGGATGACTCATAGCGTGCTTTAAAGGCCTTTTCGCTTTCCTTTCTGGTCTGTTTTATTTGTTGTTTGTTATTGGAGGGTATTCAGATAATGGGCTTTTAGAAGACTTCTTCTATGATGTGTCTATTTAAAGTAGGTTTCATTTGGCACGATGTGTGATTTTACATTCTTTTCTAATTTTAAATATTGAATTTCCTCAACCTCACAAAGTTTCAGGAAAGTTGGTAAACCACTACATTATCACGGCCTGTGCCCAGCACTGGTCTCACTCTGCAGCATTTCTCTGCAAACCACGAAAGCCAACTAAATGATAAAGATCTAAGTGAGAGTGTAAATATATTCCAGGAATGCTCCAGTTTTTTAGGTTAATAATATCATCTGATACATATGTGACATTATTAAAGCAAAGTTCCAAAAATGGATAAAAAGTGGAAAAAAATGTATTTAATTTGTTTATAATGCAGCTAGCCTAAGATTCTAAGTCTGTCAAGATCACTGCCTGTATAGCAGCACTCAGAGTGGGAGAGGGAGGAGCAGCACTAATAGCCAATCAGGTTCTACTGCATTGTACATGCGGTTGGGAGAAGAGAGAAAAGTGATGATCTGCTGCTCTTTCATTGTCTCAACAGCCGGTCAGGGACGTATTCTTGACTGCTGCATTAAAGGCCAGGGATCTGACCTGTTTGGATCACAAAAAAAGTAACAGGTTCACCTAAATGCTCACAACCACTGCATATACTTACAGGGGAGCTGAACTGTGGAAACTGGGCCCAAAAGGGCAAGTAAAGGGTAAGGGATTAATCACTAGTATTGCCTATAGGATCCCTGCAGTTGATATTTTTCATATTTCTGACTAGCAATGCCTTAATACATATGACTCTGTGCAGTTGGCTATCTTAGTAGAAGGAGCAGCGTTTTGCTTACTCATGTCAGAGTTGCCCCCCTGGCAATGGGTGATCTGATGACTGGTGGGGTAATGATCAGCAGCAAATGTGGGGAAAACACAGACTCACAGAATAGATGGAACAGGAGCAGGGTGTACCTTGCACTGTAGGCCTATAGGTGCAACTTTCCTGCAAGGCGAACAGCGAGCAACACTATAGCAACATTACCAAATCTTACTCCAAATATCACAAGACTACCAGTCAGAAGCAGTAGTATATACTGCTATAAGGTTGAGGCACAATAGTGCCTAGGCACAGGAAGCTAACTGCTATTTTTCTAGAGGAACTCAAGTTAAAAGGTACAATTTGACATCACTGGAGAATTCAAGAAGTATGAGTTGCAGCCTCCAGCAGTAATCTCCACCATGGAATCCTGGATTATTAGTAATTGGCTGATTTACAGCACCCAGCTATCTCTTTAAGTATAGCAAAGGAAAACCCTTTTTTTCCCGTTAGTTTTGGATAAAGTGGAGAGGGATTAGAACACTTGTCAGTTTTTATTGCTTTTATTGATTCACCCTCTATTTGTCCTGTTTACCATTATCATTGAAAGTGAAAATAAAAGAAAATCACAAATTTTGTGTTGACATCAGAGCACTAATACAAGGGAAAAGCTTCTAATGGGGGCACTAGTTCTGGTGACACTGGGTTTTCCTCTCACTTCTTGTTTTGGCTATGGGACAGGAAGTGAAGAAGAATCTCCACAATGGGACACACATGGAAAAAGAAAAACTTATGGAGGTTATAACTCTCCCTTGCTCTATCCAAAATGAAAAAAAGTTTGTATTTATCTACACTTTAAGAATGGAGAGACCTGCTAAAAGCCAGTATGAGAAAACATTTGGAAAAGATTCACCTTACCTACATTATTATTAAAATACCTCCATAAAAAAGTCTGTAGTCATCTTGGGGACATGTTTTGGCCATTGTTTGTTGCACTGGTTTCCTTCTTTTGGTGACCCCCATCCAGGATGGGCTTCCCCCAGTGTACTGTGGATGCAGGTTCATTCTTACTGTACCACTGTAATGAGCTTATCTCAACGTGTTTCAATGTTGGCTTCCTCAGGACGGAAGAGGCAATGCAAAAAGAAAAATATAATACAGCTACCTCCACCATTTGTTCCATATGTGAAGTGGACATTCTAAAAGTTTACTAATTAAAATGTTGTTAAATTAGATGACTGAAGTATGTAGGCACTCTCTAGTATATCTATAGCTTCTTGAGAGGCAAAACAATCATTTATGCTGGAATTCACATTTTAACTATGTATGTACTGCTAAGTGTGCTTTTTCATACATATCTGTGAAGCAAACATTTGTAATAAAGAACAGCTATTTTATTTTACCAGATAGTTTGTAATCTCTGTATGGCACCTTTAAAAGCCCCATATTCCTCTAGTGAGGGATTCAACAGAGTATATGTTAATTACAGCTGTTCACCCTGATGTGGATTGTATTGTCATTTGTATTTCGATATAACAGGTGAAGGCAAAGGGATCTGAGTAATGTACCTAGCTTTTTGATTGCCTTTCTGCTTTCTGTGTTTGTCATGCCTGACCTGGTTAACCAAATAATCTGTACACTAATTCCCACCCTCCGCCTCTGTCAGGGAAATGGAAAATGATTTGCAGTAAACAGAATAATTTGAACCAAACACTCAATAGAAAGAGGAAACAAACCAGAAATGGCCACAGTGGAAAATTTCAGCGTGTACTCCCATCTTGTACCAGACAAATAGTAATTTGTAAACGTTCACTTTCCTCGAGAGCAACTCATAAAATCTCGTACTGTTCTGCCATAAAAGAACCACATTGCCACAAGTTTCCAAGTACTTTACTTTTTTTTTGTCTCATTTTAATTCTTTTTCTCATAATTTTCCCCATATTTTCAGCAATAGAGGAATTTAAATTAAATTCAAGTTTTGTTGAGTTGTGCAGCCTCTGCATCTTTTTGGTGTTCAAGATGCTTTTTACTTATCTTACCCAAAGTGAAACGCTTGTTTCAGGGGATGCCTTATCTTTAAGATCTGCAAATTTTGGGGAAATTAGTAAGCCCCTCGAATTAGCAAATATTGAGATTTTGGGGTGTTCTGTGAACATTAATTGTTCAGAATGCCTTTATGCAGGCCATAGATGGGTCGAAAATCGGCCGATTTTTCTTTAAAAAAAACGAAAAAAAACGTTCAAGCGGCTGACGTTACCAGCAACGGTAAAAAAAATCGGCCGATTTTTATCCCGTCTACAGCCGGCAAAAAGTGTCCCTGCAGAGAGCTCCACTATTTCTTTGACAGTTCTTTGACATTTATAGCGGTTGCAACAATGTATCTATTTGTATCCATTTAGGATACAGATGGTTTTTATTTGGAAACAAATAGATACATTGTTGCAACCGCTATAAATGTCAAAGAACTGTCAAAGAAATAGCGGAGCTCTCTGCAGGGACACTTTTTGCCGGACTGGAATTCCTCTTCTTCATCATCGTCTTCTTCATCCTCTTCTTCTTCATCCTCTTCTTCATCCTCTTCTTCTTATTATTCTTCCTCTTCTTCATCCTCTTCTTCTTCCTCTTCTTCTTCTGCTTCCTCTTCTTCTTCCTCTTCTTCTTCCTCTTCTTCTTCCTCCTCTTCTTCATCCTCTTCTTCATCTTCTTCATCTTCCTCTTCTTCATATTCCTCTCCTTCATCCTCTTCTTCTTCTTCTCTATCCTCTTCTTCTTCTTCATCCTCTTCTTCTTCCTCTTCTTCTTCATCCTCTTCTTCATCTTCTTCATCCTCTTCTTCAGCTTCTTCACCCTCTTCTTCATCCTCTTCTTCATCTTCCTCTTCTTCTTCATCCTCTTCTTCTTCTTCTTCATCCTCTTCTTCTTCATCCTCTTCTTCATCCTCTTCTTCTTCTTCTTCTTCTTCTTCTACTTCTTCCTCTTCTTCATCCTCTTCTTCTTCATCCTCTTCTTCTTCATCCTCTTCTTCTTCTTCATCCTCTTCTTCATTCTCTTCTTCATCCTCTTCTTCTTCATCATCCTCTTCCTCTTCTTCTTCCTCCTCTTCATCCTCTTCTTCATCCTCTTCTTCTTCCTCTTCCTTCCTCTTTTTCTTCCTCTTCTTCTTCCTCTTCTTCATCCTCTTCTTCTTCCTATTCTTCTTCTTCCTCTTCTTCTTCCTCTTCTTCATCCTCTTCTTCTTCTTCATTCTCTTCTTCATCCTCTTCTTCTTCCTCTTCTTCTTCCTATTCTTCTTCTTCCTCCTCTTGTTCTTCTTCCTATTCTTCTTCTTCCTCTTCTTCATCCTCTTCTTTTTTCATCTTTTTGTCTTCCTCTTGCAGGTCACTGCTCATGCGCAGATTTTTTTATCGGTAAAAAGATCGGCCGATTTGCCCATCATTGCCGCGAAAATCGGCCGATCGGCAAATTTTTTTTCCAACTTTACCGATAAAAAAAATCTGCCAAAATACCGAAAAACGGCCGAACAATTAGCCCACTAACGATCCGAAAATAGTCCGATTTTATTTGCGGCCGAAAAATCGGCCGATGTTCGACCCATCTATGGCCTGCATTAGTCACTTTGTTTCCATTTTTTTTCAGAAATTATAGGACATTTTTAAAACCAAAATAAAATTCTTAAAAAAAAAAAACCTTTATTTTTATTATTTTTAGGTTTTGGATATAGCAGGGAAGTGTTAAAACCTGTGCTAGGTTTTTGCTTTGTAAGGTTTCTTCCCACTTTGTCACACTGCTCCCACTTCTTAAACCTATTGGCCACACATCACTGTGATGGTGCAATAAAAGGATATGGTAGGTGGTGAGGCCAGACTCTCAGTCCAAGAATTTGAGTTGATAACTACAAGAGAAGACTTACTATCTTAAAGGGAACATCTAGAAATGTTTATTGTGCCTGAGCAGTATCATAAAAATGTTTCCTTCATTTGCCCTTTTTACTTCCTTTTTTGCTCCCTGTGCCTAGGCACTCTTGTGTCTTGAGCCTCATAGCTGTGTCTTCAGCTTGAATCTAAGGCACTGTGCCTCTGATTGATAGTCTCTCAAAACGTGGAGTAAGATTTGATGATGGCTCTACTGTGGAGATCGATCAGTCTTTCTTTCTGCGTGTTATTTATTCAATCTATGGAGCTGTGCTCCTTGATCATTACCCAACCAGCAATTAAATCAGCAATCATCAAGGAAGCAACTCTCATAAGAAAGCAAAGTCCTGCCTCAACAAAGATGTCCACCTCCACACAGAGACACAGTTCAGAACATAGTATATTTAATCAGTATTGAGAAGAAGATCAGCCTCAAGGAACCAACAGTCAATACTGGTAACTAGTCTTTTGCCACTTTTTTTTTTCATAAAGCTGTGACAGGTTAAGAACCCAGGCATCAGTTGGATGCTTAGTCTTTCCTATCTTAGCCACTGAAGCTTGAACCTCATTCAGAGTGGTCATAGGGCTCATTCTGTAATGGCCACTTACTTTTGGTGAGTGGTCTGTTCTTTATAGACTTCTTATAATTTCCTAATTATTCATTTATCTGTACTCCATAGGATATTCATTGACTTTGAAATGTTCTTGAATTGACTATTTTCTACCTGAGAATGGTGAATTTATTGTGCTGCATAATGGTGATCTAATTTTTATGGTCAGCTTTATATTATGACCCCCCAAGTTGAGTCACTCAGTATTCCTCCTTACTGTAGACTGAGAAAATTACTCCTGTAATATATGATTTATAAGAAATGTGCACACCATAAATTTTGTTTCATTTCGAATGTATTCGTTCGTTGAAGAATTTTGCTTAGTCATATTCGTTATGTTGAACTGATTTGTTTTTGGCAATCATTTTGTATCTTTGGCAATCATTTCATATATTCATTGGTCCGCGTGGATTCAAAAAATTTAGCTTTTTTTTTTTTCAGAAGATTGCTATATATTCTATATATTATTGAATTGGACAGATTCAAATTGGAAGGATTCAATATTTTTGGACACTAGTCCAACCCACAAAGGGAAACAGCATGAGCTGACTGGAAAATATTGACTGGCATTGTGTACATCCGAATTAAAGAATGGAATGAAATTTGGATACATTCATTGTCCGAATCCAGGTTATGAAAGAAATTTTAAAAGGACATTTATTTCCCCATGGGCTCAAACTACAATTGCATCATGTGACATCATCCCAATGAAACAAATGCATTTGTAACTATATCCATTTGGAGATTTGTATACATCTGAATCTCCAAAAATTACATTTTTGTCCGAAAGACAAATTGTAATGATTTATATCGTTTGGCTCATAGAGATCCGGTGATAGGGTGATTTGTAGACCTTTGCTTCATTATTTCCACTTCAAATGGTTCCATTTGCTCTTTGGCAAACATCTTATAGAACATCTCAATTATGGCAGTCAAACATTTGTCATAATTTGTAGTGTGATTCCCTTTGTGATAATCCTTGTGCTATCTCATGTACAGTGCTCAGCATAAATGAGTACACCCCAACAGACATGTCAGAACACCTTTGCTTTCCTTTCAGAATCAACATTTTCTATGGGACACTATACTACAAAATACTCCCACAAATTGATTGCAAACAAGATTTGTTATTCTGCACACACAAAAAAGTATTTTTCCTAACAAATTAATTCAAGACCATATTGCAAAAATGAATACACCCCAATGAAAGTCTTAGGAGCAAAGCTAAACTTTAGACAACAAAATCCTAATTAACTCGAATTCAACTACAGGTTAGTCTAATTATTCATTAAACAGGTGTCCAGCAGACAGTTGATTATAAAAGGGTGTTACTTAACAAAGAAAACCCCTTCCCATTTAATGCTGTCAGTAATGGCACCACATGGAAGAGAAATGTCACAAGGCCTAAGAAAGAAAATAATTTCTTTACAGAAGAAGGCTACAAGAAGATAAGCAAAGCTTTGCTTATCAGTCAGAATACTGTAGCAAAAGTGATACAAAAATTTAACAAAGATGGAACTGCAACCATCTCACAGAGACATCCAGGCCATCCATGGAAGTTAACACCTCGACAGGAGCGTCTTCTGATGAGAAGGGTTAAAGAAAATTGCTATACAAGTTCACTGCAGTTAGCTAAAGCAGTAGAAAGCCAAGCTGGAGTGATTGTTTCCCGTGACACAGTACGGCGTACACTGCAGAGGAATTGTATGCATGGGTGCCATCCACAAAGGAAACCTCTCCTAAAGCCCATGCACAAAAAAGCCTTCCTAGAATTTGCCAGAGCCCATGCTGAAAGAGAAGACTACTGGGACTGTACTCTGGAGGGATGTGACCCAATTAAATGTTTTAGGAACTGATGGTTTCAAAACTGTATGGCTTTGCAAAGGTGAGGAGTACAAAGAAAAATGCATGGTGCCTATAGTGAATCATGGTGGTGGCAGTATCCTTCTGTGGGGCTGCATAAGTGCTGCTGGTGTTGAGCTGCTTTTTATTGATGGTATCATGAATTCACAGATGTGCTGCTGTATATTGAAAGAGAAGATGCTACCACCACTCCATGCCCTTGGTCATTGTGCACTTTTCCTACATGACAGTTATCCAAAACACACATCTAAGGCCACTGTTGCATTAGTGAAGAAGAAGAGGTTGAAACTGATTCAGTAGCGAAGTATGTCTCCTGATTGAATCCAACTGAACACCTATGGGGAATTCTGAAGAGATAATTTGAGCATCACTCTCCATCCAGCATGCAGGCTCTAAAAGAGGTCGTTCTTGAAGAATGGAAAAAGATGTTGCAATATGTCACCAACTTGTTCATGCCATGCCTAGACGACTTGGTGCTGTCCTTACAAATCATGGAGGTCATACAAAATATTAGATGTAGTAGTTTTTGTTGTGGGGTGTATTCATTTTTGCAGCAACTAAAATTGTGTAAAACTGAAGATTTTGTAATATTATCAACCTTACTTTCATGTAATGAGCTAAACAAATGTTCTATAAAACTCAGTTTAGTCTGAATTTTGGAAATGATTCTTGTGTTTCTAGAGATATTGTTTACAATCTTACTTTTCAAAAGGGGTGTACTCATTTATGGTGAGCACTGTATGTGTGTATGTGTATATATATATATAAGTATGGGCCAAAGTTTTGTAAGGAACTTGTTGTATTTGGAATTAGGTGCTTCGGCTTGGTTGTCCGTTGTTTTTAATTGCAAGGATGTGACTTCACTAGGAAATCTTGATGGCATGGTGAGGTAATTTGGCTTTTTTCGTTCTATGTGCAAGAAGCTCACAGGCTGTCATTTATAAACAAGGGAAGGATTTGGGCCTAGTACATTCAGGCATTCTCCGGCGGGAGCAGACTTTCCAGCTGAAAGCCTCGCTTCCACTCGTCAGCTACAGGTGGCTGTTCGCTCATCAAAGGATGCATTTTGATGAGAAGTGGGCTCTGAGGATCTGGGGATTAAAACTTGTTTTTACAGTGAAGGCAAATTTCTTAAGTTTTTTTTCCCCCTCTGTTTTACTTCATCTAGGTTTTTTACTTGCTCCAGTCGTTCTTCGAGGCAAAACACACAAGTAATTCAGAGCGAATTCAGCAGGAGGTGTGTGACATCACTGACAGCTTGAAAGCCAAACTGTGGCTGGCCAAGAGGTATGTTTAAGTTAAAGGACATTACCAAGCTAACAAAGCTAACCCTTCTCTATACTCTGGCACTTAAATGAATATATAGGATTGTGAAAAAGAACTATCACCTTAGCAATGTATTTCTATTTTTCATTTAGGTAGTACTGTCAGATGTATCTGCACTTTACACTTAATCCTGTCTATGAGCTTACAAACTAAAGTCACATACACTAGGCCAGTTTAAAGAGCTGTGAAAGCTGTGCCCAATAAAGGCAGGCATGGGGTAAAGGAATTAGTCATTGGTTTTGCTTGTAGACTCCCTACAACTGATCCTTTCCCCATTAAAGGAGTTCTCTAGACAGATGGGGTTTTTTTAATGCAGTCTCTGCATTAAGGTAAAAAAACCTTCTGCACGCAGCCCACCCCAGCCACCCTTTATACTTACCTGAGCCTGATCTTGATCAAGCACTCTGCACAAGAGTAGAGGCTCTCTCTGTTCTCTTCTTCCTCAATGGCTTAGAGACAGCAGTGGGAGTCATGGGCTCCTGCTGTTGTCAATCACAGCCAATGAAGAGGGAGCAGGGGACGGGGCCAAGACATGCTCTGTGTGTCAATGGACAAATAGAGGTGGCTCGGGAACAAGAATGCAAAAATGCCCCCATAGTAAACGGCTTTCTATGAGGGTACTCAGCAGGGGGGAAGAGCCAGGAACGGCAGCGGGGCATCCTGGGAGAGCAGGATTGGGGCTGCTGTGTGCAAAACCATTTCACAGAGCAGGTAAGTGTAACATGTTTGTTATTTTAACCACCTCCCACCCTCCATATAGTACAATGACGGGCTCAAGGTGGTTCTCTCGTTCTGGGAGGACGTCATATGACATCCTCCCATTCTAACTGCATGCACGGCTCAGGGAGTGCACAGCGATCTGCGGTGTGCTGTGTCCCTCAGACACAGCGGATGACCGATCAATGGAAAGAGCCGATGATGTCGGCTCGGTCATGTGATTAGCTGTGTCCAATCACAGCTGATCACATGTAAATAGGGAAATGCCGGTTGACAGCTCGAGAGGAGAGGAGAGCCGGTAATCGGCATCCCTCAGAGGGGACATGTACACTGATCATCAGGGCACTGATGGTCAGTGTGCCCTGATGATCTGTGTAGCTCCAGCAGTGCCACCTGTCAGTGTCCATCAGTGCCAGCTGTCAGTGCTCATCCATGCCACCTGCCAGTGCCACATCAATGCCACATTTCAGTGCCTACCAGCGCACATCAATGCCACATATCAGTACTCATCTGAGCTGCCTTTCAGTGTCCCCCATCAGTACCAGTCAGTGCCGCCTATTAGTGCCAGTCAGTGCCGCATATCAGTGCCAGTCAGTGCCACCTATCATTGCCAGTCAGTGCTGCCTATCAGTGTGCATCAGTGCCAGTCAGTACCACCTAACAGTGCCGCCTATCAGTGCCACCTATCAGTGCCATATATGAGTGCTGCCTTTCAGTGCCCATCAATGATGCCTGCCAATGCCCATCAGTGCCACCTACCAGTGCCTCCTCATCAATGCCACCTATCAGTGTCCATCAGTGCAGCCTATCAGTGCTCATCACTGCAGCCTCATTAGCGCACATCAATGAAGGAGAAAGATCACTTATATACAAAATTTTATAACAAAAACTTTTTTTATGAAAATTTTAAGTGGTTTTTGGTTTGTTTAATAAAAAATAAAATCCCAGAGGTAATTAAATACCACCGAAAGAAAGCTCTATCTGTCTAAAAAAAATGATAAAAATTTCATATGGGTACAGTGTTGCATGACCGTGCAATTGTCATTCAAAGTGCAACAACGCTGAAAGCTGGAAATTGGCCTGGGCAGGAAGGGGGTATAAGTGCCCTGTAGGCTAGTGGTTAAGGGACAATAAATAGGTTTAGAATCACTTTAACTTGACCATGTCTTGTGCCACACTATGTCTCTGTGTGTGGGCAGTTATCCTGCGTCTTCATATTAGAACTGTCACCTTGATGACTTGTGACCTTATGACTAGTGAGGGTAATATTTAACAAACTGCAAAAGAGAGGCAAAAACCACAGATGGACCAAATCAATAAAGCAGAGGCATGGATAACCATGCAGTGCAGATCCTTAGGTACAAATTCCTGTCCAGCAAGGGTAACAGTGAGCATCACGGTAGTGACATCACCAAATCTTGCTTCAGATCTCCTGAGACTAGCCGTCAGATGTAGGGTTGCCTTGCAGATATGCAGTTTTGAGGCTGATAACACAGATGTGCCCTTGGCACAGTCAAATGTCAGGTTACTCACTGCTGTTATTCAAGAGGCATTAGGAGTGCAAAGTGGATTTTCTGGTCCTTTATTTCTCATTGTAACAGGCTGAGGTCACCACCAACCATGGCACATGTTACAGGCCTATGCAGGAGTCACAGAGCTTCTGTTTAATATGCACATATAGGTCAAGCCAAGACTGCCTGTTCTACAGGCCGGGAGAAAGTGATATTATCTCTTTGGGTTGTGTATAATACAAGGTGTGTGTAGAAGTTGTCACCTTTGACTAACTCGCAGAGATGCATTGATCTGGGGCAGGGGCGGACTGACAACTCATGGGGCCCCCGGGCAATAGGGGATCATGGGGCCCCTGTGTCCTTGCCTAAACTCACAAAAGCCTATGAAAAAGGTACCAGGGGCATCTCATGGGGCCACCTATTGACCCCGGGCCCTCGGGCAGTGCCCGAGTTTCCAAATGGTCAGTCCGCCCCTGATCTGGGGTATAGTCCAGCCTAGGTTTGGTAGCCAATGAGCAATTACTCTGTTATTTAGGGTTCTGTGAGCCATTATGGAATGTTGGCATTTACAAAGGTTTGTTTTCTTACACAGGTGAGTAAACCCTAAGATTGTGAAGAGAAGTTTTTTGTAGGCTTCAGTGGTGAACCATGGGGCTTCTACAATGTGGTAGCAAATGCTATAACACCCTTGACCTTGGAAGTGCCCAGACTGGACCCTGAGTAAAGAATGCTCACTTTTTTAGTGCTCATTATACCAACAGACATTTTGATGATGTTTTTATAAACAAAACAAAAAAAACATTGTTGCCCTCTTTTTTTTTTTTTGTAATAGCTTGATGCAAGGACGTTTTTTAAAGCTGAACTCCAAGTAAACAGCCATGTACACAGTTGAAATACTAAGGATCTGTTCATTTAAGCTATTTTTGCCTGCTAGGCACCCATGCCTGGCTTAGGTCCTCTCTATAAACAGGGCCGGATCTAGCCTGTCTGATGTGGGGGTGCAATAAAAAATGTCAGTGGACAGAGAATGGGAGGTCAACAGGGCAGTGTACAGGGGGGCATCAGGGAAGAGGATAGGGTCAACAGTTTGTAGGGCAGTGTACAAAAGCCATTAGTTTGTAGGGCAGAGGACAGGGGTCAGTAGAGCTGAGGACAGGAGTCACTGCTGGCAGGGCAGAGGACAGGGGTCACTGCTGGAAGGGCAGAGGATGGGAGTCACTTTTGGCAAGGCAGAGGACAGGGGTCACTGCTTGCATAGCACTTAGCCATACTCCTTCTCCCAACCGTGCACATGACCTGGACACAGATAGCAGTGTTCCTCCTCCCCACACAGATAACCAAGTTCAGTATGGTGTCAGACAAGGATAGTATAGTGTGAGGCTAGGGCTCTATAGTGTCAGACTAGGGCAGTAAAGTGTCAGATTACAGGAGTATGGTGACAGATTAGGGCAGCATAGTCTCATATTAGGGCAGTGTAGTTTCAGGTTAGGGTAGTATAATAACAGATTAGGGCAGCATAGTGACAGATTAGGGCAGTATAGTAGCAGGTTAGAATTGTATAGAGGAAGGTTAGGGCAATATAGTGGCTGTACAGTGGCAGGTTGAGGTAGTAAAGAGGAATATTAGGGCAGTATAGTGGCAGGTTAGGGCAGTATAGTAGGTTTTGAGTAGTATAGTGGAAGGTTAGGGCAATATAGTGGCTGTATAGTGGCAGGTTGGGGTAGTATAGAGGAAGATTAGGGCAGTATAGTGACAGGTTAGGGCAGTATAGTGGTAGGTTTTGAGTAGTATAGTGGTAGGTTTTGAGTAGTATAGTGGCAGGTTAGGGTGTTATAGTGGCAGGTTAGGGCAGTATAGTGGCAGGTTAGGGCAGTATAGTGGCAGGTTAGGGTAGTATAGTGGCAGGTTAGGGCAGGATAGTGGCAGGTTGGGGTAATATAGTGGCAGGTTAGGGCAGAATGGAGGCAGATTAGGGTAGTATAGTGGCAAGTTAGGGCAGTATAGTGGCAGGTTAGGGTAGTATAGTGGCAGGTTAAGGCAGGATAGTGGCAGGTTAGGGTAGTATAGTGGCAGGTTAGGGTAATATAGTGGTAGGTTTTGAGTAGTATAGTGGCAGGTTAGGGCAATATAGTGGTAGGTTTTGAGTAGTATAGTGGCAGGTTAGGGTAGTATAGTGGCAGGTTAGGGTAGTATAGTGGCAGGTTAGGGTAATATAGTGGCAGGTTAGGGTAGTATAGTGGCAGGTTAGGGCAATATAGTGGTAGGTTTTGAGTAGTATAGTGGCAGGTTAGGGCAGTATAGTGGCAGGTTAGGGTAGTATAGTGGCAGGATAGTGGCAGGTTAGGGCAGAATGGTGGCAGATTAGGATAGTATAGTGGCAGGTTAGGGCAGTATAGTGGCAGGTTAGGGCAGAATGGTGGCAGATTAGGGCAGTATAGTGGCAGGTTAGGGTAGTATAGTGGCAGGTTAAGGCAGGATAGTGGCAGGTTAGGGTAGTATAGTGGCAGGTTAGGGTAATATAGTGGTAGGTTTTTAGTAGTATAGTGGCAGGTTAGGGTAGTATAGTGGCAGGTTAGGGTAATATAGTGGCAGGTTATGGTAGTATAGTGGAAGGTTAGGGTAATATAGTGGCAGGTTAGGGTAGTATAGTGGCAGGTTAGGGTAATATAGTGGCAGGTTAGGGTAATATAGTGGCAGGTTAGGGTAGTATAGTGGCAGGTTAGAGCAATATAGTGGTAGGTTTTGAGTAGTATAGTGGCAGGTTAGGGCAATATAGTGGTAGGTTTTTAGTAGTATAGTGGCAGGTTAGGGTAGTATAGTGGCAGGTTAGGGTAGTATAGTGGCAGGTTAGGGTAATATAGTGGCAGGTTATGGTAGTATAGTGGAAGGTTAGGGTAATATAGTGGCAGGTTAGGGTAGTATAGTGGCAGGTTAGGGTAATATAGTGGCAGGTTAGGGTAATATAGTGGCAGGTTAGGGTAGTATAGTGGCAGGTTAGAGCAATATAGTGGTAGGTTTTTAGTAGTATAGTGGCAGGTTGGGGTAGTATAGTGGCAGGTTAGGGTAATATAGTGGCAGGTTATGGTAGTATAGTGGCAGGTTAGGGTAGTATAGTGGAAGGTTAGGGTAATATAGTGGCAGGTTAGGGTAGTATAGTGGCAGGTTAGGGTAATATAGTGGCAGGTTAGGGTAGTATAGTGGCAGGTTAGGGTAATATAGTGGCAGGTTAGGGTAGTATAGTGGCAGGTTAGAGCAATATAGTGGTAGGTTTTGAGTAGTATAGTGGCAGGTTAGGGCAGTATAGTGGCAGGTTAGACTAGTAGAGAGTAGGATAGTATATGGTGATCACAATCGTGATCCATGGCTGTGTAATGTGTGATGAAACGGTTACCTGTTGGGGTTAATTTACTAAAGACAAATAGACTGCACTCCGCAGTTGCTCTAGAGCTTAGTAAAGAAGGGGAATCTCTGCTGACTTTTCTCTTCCTCCATGCCTGCAGAACAGGGAGTACTGGACTGACCTGTATGGCCATATCAAACAGAAGCTCTGTGGACTTCTGTAAAGACCAGTAACTGGGTTGTGTTTTTCAGGACCTCTCAGCCTCCACCTCACATTTGCAATAGGTTCTGTCCCAGGCAAGGAAATATACATCTTATTTCATTTGTAATCATTGGCACAGCAGGTTATTACTGTTGGATCACCTTTCTGGTGTTGTAACTGTTCAAAGCCTGTGTCTGGTTCAGTCTTCTCTCCCATCCGCTCTTCTAGCCTTTTCACTCAGAACTGCAAATAAACACCAGGCACTTTTCTTTAATGTGAAATATCGGGGTTATTAACTGCACTGGCAGTGTCCACTGAAAGACACTTTACAGGATAAATGGTTTCCTACACTAAAACTAGACCATGCTAGAAAACAAAGTTTTTTTTTCTTGTGCAGTAGACTTTGTATAAAGGTGTCTAAGGGAATATGGTCAGTTTTTCCCATAAAAAATAATCAGTTTTTTCGCCTTCCAAGGCTGACTCTCAGAATTGGGCGTTGAGGCCACAACTGCTGCTCTATCAGCTGCATGACCATATATTAGTAATGCACATTGCCTACTGACTCCTGAGTATCTACAGTATTACTTTGTCATAGTATATCAGAACCTCAGCGTTATCCACATTCATATCACATACGGGGTTCTCTATTGTGTGATTGAGTGATTGTAAACCCTTACATATGCCCAATGAAGTGATTGACTTCAGGTGATAAACAGAGGTGAGACAAATCATCCTACAGAAGTTGTACTCGTCTATCTGTAGTCTTCTCTACATCCCTTCAATGTGCTGAATTTATAATGCTTGTCTGAGAGTTCAGAAAAAAGGGAGCATAGAGCTGAGATTACACAGTCAATGAGGAGAGTTCTGAGAGCTGATTGGAGGGAAGAGACACCCCCTTTCACAAAGCTTACAGGAATATAGCTGAGGCTGTCAATCTGCTGGAGGTCCCTCCTCTGTCACCATTTTTCTCTTGGTGTCAGGAAAACTTGTCAGAAGCGCACATGCTCGAGAAGTGATGTCAAATGGAGGAAGTTCCTGCCATTGTGGCTGCATTTCCTGGTTACAGACAAGTCGCAGATCTTGCACAGCCTTACCTAGATCCGTTAACCCCATATAGGTTGCAAGCCGACGATCCCCGCAAGATGGATCGGATCTACGGATTGGGGAGGATAATGGATAGGACTCCGATCCCATTATGCTCAATCCACAGATCCGATCCATCTTGCAGGGATCGTCGGCTTGCTTTAATACATTCCTTTTCGTGGAGCTCATGGAGAGGGTCCAGTGTCACCCCATGCGATAGGTGTCACCCAGTGCAGCGTGCACCCCCTGCACCCGCCTAGGGATGCCACTGTGTTTAGGTGACATTTTTCCACATGGCTTAGTTTATCTTTAAATAGATTTTTGTCAAGCTGAGTGGTGCTGACAGGGACACTGAATTTTAGCCAATTTTATCAGGAATTCAAGCTAAGTATGGCTAGCTTAAAGTGGTTCTAAAAGCAAGATATTTTTCACTTTAATGTGTTCCTTGCATTTAGGTAAAAAATGTCTGAATAAGTCTATCGCCCCATCATCTCCCTTTATACTTACCTGAGTCCTAACGAGAAAAACCACAACAGTGCGCACTCTCCTCGTACATTACCGTGGTATCAAATGTTTTATTATAAAAAAAAGTGACTTGTGCATACTCACAAAAGGACCATGAAAACAGACATGTAGCCAAGTGAATCAGTCCTAGGTATCGGGGGTCCTGTAGAACAGGTTGCCAGTTGTAATAACTGACGCGTTTCGGGAGACGCACTCCTTTCATCAGAGCCAAGGCAACCAGACAAGCAAATGACCCATATATAAGGGAAGACCATTTAGAGACCATTTTGAGACCATCACCCCACCCACTGCATGTGGAAATTCCTGAGGCAGAGCCAACCAGGGCCCACCCAACTGAAAAGCCCTACAGCTGATAAAAGGCCTACATACAGGCTGTATATCTCACTCATAGCCGATGAGCTGCTGCAAAGACTAAAAGGATAAAAAAGCTCCTTTTATTCTTTGCAGCAGCTCATCAGCTATGAGTGTGATGTACAGCCTGTATGTAGGCCTTTTATCGGCTGTAGGGCTTTTCAGTTGGGTGGGCCCTGGTAGGCTCGGCCTCAGGAATTTCCACATGCAGTGGGTGGGGTGATGGTCTCAAAATGGTCTTCCCCTATATATGGGTCATTTGCTTGTCTGTTTTCCTTGGCTCTGAAGAAGGGAGTTTGTCTCCTGAAACACGTCCATTATTACAACTGGTAACCTGTTCTACAGGACCCCCGCTACCTAGGACTGATTCACTTGGCTACTTTTCATGGTTCTTTTGTGAGTATGCACTTGTCACTTTTTTATAAGCATTTTATACCACGGTAATGCACGAGGAGAGTGCGCCCTGTTGTGGTTTTTCTTGTCAGTGCTAAGATTTCCCCGTCTTCCGGGGGCTGCACCTTAACTAGTGACAGTTACTGTGAGACCCTGCGGAGCATGAAGATTTGAGCGCTGGTGGTCTTTTGACTTTGACTTACCTGAGTCCTATATTGATACAGCACTGTGCTTATCAGCAGCCAGTGTTGATCTCTCTTCCTCTTCACACAGTCCAGCTTGGGAGTGAGCCTGCAGGTACACCCCCATAGGAAGCTGCTTCCTATGGTGACGCTTCAAGAAGTAATGTAGCCAGGAGCGCCGGCAGGGGACCCCAAAGGAAGAGGATCGGGGCTACTTTGTGCAATACCATTGCATAGAGCGGGTAAGTATAACATGAAAAGGAAAAAGGAAGCCTTTACAATCACTTTAAGTGGTTCTAAAACCTAAACATTCCCTGCATTAAGGTACAAAATGTTTAGGTAACAGTATCGCCCCCTCACCCCTGTCACACTTACCTGAGCCCTCACTCAATCCAGCACTGTGCCTGCCTATAGTGGCCCTCCCTGTTCTCACAGGCTTTGCTGATGTAGCGAGAGCCATTGGCTCCTGCTGCTGTCAGTCAAATCCTATGACAAGGGAGCAGAGGGGGGCCAAGCTGCGCTATCCGTGTCTATGAATGCAGGAAGCACAGCTCGGGATCAAACCTGCAGGTGTGCCACCATACAGTAGGAAGAGGCTTCCTATGATGGCACACCAAGAAGGGGGAGGAACCAGGGGCTCCAGTGGGGGACCCAAGAAGAAGAGGATTGGTCTGTGGTGAACCGTCCAAATTTCTTTCCATGTATAGCCAGTTTAATTTTATCTTACAGGTAACATGTAGCCACGTTGTGCTGCATTCACGCTGCCTAGCCACAACGCTCTTGGCCTAGGCAATGATGGTGACAGGATGTTGGAAAAAGGAGCAGCAGGAGAGATCAAACATCAGCCTGTCTGCATCCACCTTTACTGAAAAAGAAGAGATTGGAGTGGACTCCACCTTTACTTCTGTAGTGTATAAATGATGCTGCCCCAAGTGGCCTAGACATCCTCCCGTCTGACGCCAGTTGTACCCATAGGCCTTTTATGAACAAAATAACATAGAAATGAACTCCTAGATCTATAAAATGTGTATTTCAGTCTTTTTAATGACAACATAGCAGCCCTGAGCACTTCTCATTATTGATATAATGTGATTTTCAATTGCTGGTTTAGCTTTGCAGCTCGTGTGCTGATCAGAATCATATGCGCACGGCCCAGATTGAATTACAGCGGAGAAATACATTTGCCGGGGAACACAGGACCAATCATTGTATGTTCCAGAATATTTATCTCATGGCCACAGGGGATGGCAATCTGATTCAGTTACAGATTAGGTTCTGCCGCCGTTATATAAAACATACAATTTCTGTCATCGTTATATAAAACATACAGCATCCCTGTGTTTAAATAAATGGCTCTTAGTGTTTAACTTTCCTCTCTTTTGATGTTTCAGGCAAAATCCGTGTTTGGTAACCAGAGCGGCTTTTATCGACATCCTGACTACCATCAGCAATTATCTTGCAAAAGGCGGGATTCAAGGTATGGGAGCGCAGAGTGCAGGTCAAGGCTGGCAAAAAAAAATATAAAGTGCATGATAGGACCATTTAGGCTCTAGCACTATGAGTCGCGACTTCAGGGGTCACTAAAATGCTTGGATAGTGTAGTAAGTGGGTAAACTCCTGATTTTTTTTTTTTTTTTTTCACTTTTGCTGTTTTTTTCATAAAGCATTTGCAGAACTTTCAGCAATCTTCATTTAAGCTTTCAACCTCATTCTCTACAAAGGTACATTTATAAATGCCCTGATACTCAAAGTGTTTAAACAAGCGCATGGCTTTCAAGTAAAAGTGATCACTTTTACAGGACGTTAAGGGCTCGGTCACACTAGCAGTTGGGGGAAGGGGGGGGGGGTATTTAGATCCAGTGGTTGAGCCAGTTTTTTACTGCCCCTCAACCACTCTCCTTTAGCTGTAGAGGAATCGGCTGGAGGTGTATACAAGCTGTGGTCATGGTGCTTTGCTTGGATGCGGCTGCTCTGCAATGCACGTGGTTGCGACCCGCTAGTGCGGAATGCAAGAGGTTAAAGCAGAAGGTACTCTTCAAAGCTCTTGTGATTGAGCCCTAAAGGTTACACCAATCTCTCCCTTTTGCCACATTTGCCTGGAGGAATGGAAGAGCCTTGAACTGTGATAAATTTGCTTGTTTGTGAGAGCGGGAGGAGTTCAGGGAATATCCATTTCCAGATAAAGCGCTGCGTAAATTGACGGCGCTATATAAGTACCTGAAATAATAATAAATAATATACTTTGCCACTAATGAACCTGGAAGCGACATGTATTATGGCACTTCCGGGTTCAAGGCTGTCATTTGTTTGGCTACCTTTAGCCAGGAAAGCAACTAATCAAGCATGATTTGTGCTTGATTAGCAGCAGTGGAGGGCATGAGAGACATTGAGGGTCTACTAGACCCCTGATGTCTCCATAAAGAGACCTAACTCCTGCCCATGCTATCACATAGTGTAGCCAGGAAAGCAACTAATCAAGCATGATCTGTGCTTAATTAGCAGCAGTGGAGGGCATGGGAGACATTGAGGGGTTTATTTACAAAAGCTGGAGAGTCCAAAATCAGACTCCCTTCTGCATAGAAACCAATCAGCTTCTAACCTCAGCTTGTTCAATGAAGCTTTGGCAATGAAACCTGGAAGCTGATTGGTTTCTATGCAGAAGGGAGTCTGATTTTGGACTCTCCAGCTTTAGTAAATAAACCCCTGAGGGTCTACTAGACCTCTGATGTCTCCATAAAGAGAACTACCTCCTGCCCATGCAATCACATAGTGGATTTGTTAGCCCCTTTGTAAGAGCAATAAAGACAAATGAAATAATAATAATAATAATACATAATAATAATTCAGTGTTAGAAACATTCATTAGAATAAAACAGATAAAAAGAATTTTTAAACATTTTAATAGTACCCCTGATGACTACGTTCACACCCAAATACAAATGAACACTTGCACATGTGTATGTAAACATAATTATCTGGTAATCTTTGCCAGGAATTTTGTGAGCCAATAACTTAAGTTGGCCATAATGTTTTCAATAGATTTTCCTCATAGGAAGGCCATACATGAGTCAAAAAAATCAACTGATTCCATTGTCACTCTTGCTGAGCTATTGTATTCTGCCTGAGGAGAAGGCTATAGTCGGCGGAACTGATCGTTCAGGAAAAACCCAACAGACTGGTTTTTTAACCACTTGACCCCCAGGCCAATTCTGACATTTCTCTCAATTTATTTTATTATATATATTTTTATTTTTTGTCACTGTATCTTGATTTATTTATTTTTAATCAACTTTACTGCTATCACAAGAGATGAACCCTTGAGATAGCATGGGCAGTGACAGGTCCTATTTATGGAGAGATCTGGGGTCTTTTAGACTTCAGATCACTCCTCGGGCCTCCAAACCATCTGATCAAACTGAGATCGGTTTAATCAGATGCTGTACACGCCAGTAACTGCTTGTCAGCAAACAAAAGGAAACAGGAAGTAACAAAATCCTTGTCACTACTTGTTTCTGATGTCACAGATGAGGGGTGGGAACTCCTGTTCTGCCACCCTTCCCAGTGAATGTGACAAGACTGATTGCATCATTACCAGGCTCTCCGATCCCATCGGGGAGCCTGGTGACGGCGGGAGGGATGGGAGACCCCTTTCTTCTGCCTGTAAAAGTGTAAAAGCTGTATAGCTGCTTGGATCACTTTTAAATGAAATAGAATCACCTTTAAATGTAGCCTCAACAATGATCCTGGTATAACCGCCTCAATACAATGCCGTATATACATACAGCAGAATTAAGGTGGTTAAACCTTGACATGTTTGGTATCCATCTACTCCACATAACATCATCTTTTATATTTTACCAACCATGAGTTTGTGTGTGCTAAAATTCGTTGTAGTGTATTTTTTTTCCTAAAAATTTGTGCTTGATAAATGGTTGCACAAATCTCATGTGACTTAAAAAATTGCAACATCTACCATTTTATTCTCCAGGTCCTCTGTTTTCAGAAAATATACACTATTTGGGGGTTCTAAGTAATTTTCTAGCAAAAAAATTTTTAACGTGTGTGAAAAAAATTCCCAGAAAAGCAAGTGGTTAAAGTAGAAATCTGTGAATATTATGAAGTACAATATGTCTCATCCTGTTGTAGATGAAAAGTAGGGCAGCCAGGGTCAATACGGTATCATTTATTTTCTGTTTTCTGTCCTGGGTCTGCTGTGCATGGCCACCTTTCTCTTGCTCTATCAGTTTTATGGTGGATGGGGAAGGAAGTTTATAAGTTTATACTACCTTTTGTACCACTAGCCCCTCCCTCTTAGATTGTAAGCTCCAAGGAGCAGGGCCCTCCTATCCCTCTGGTATTGAACTGTATTGTTGCTGTATTGTCTCCCGTTATATTGTAAAGTGCTGAGCAGGGGCGGACTGACCATTTGAGCACTCGGACACTGCCCGAGGGCCCGGGGTCAGTAGGGGGCCCCATGAAATGCCCCTGTACCTTTTTTATAGGCTTTTTTGAGTGTGGGCAAGGACACAGGGGCCCCATGATCCCCTATTGCCCGGGGGCCCCATGAGTTTTCAGTCCGCCCCTGGTGCTGAGCAAACTGTTGGCGCTATATAAATCCTGTATAATAATAATAATAATGATAATGGGGCAGCACAGTCGCTAAATGGTTAGCACGTCCGCTCTGCAGTACTAGGGTCGCTGGTTCAAATCCTGATCACGGCACCACCTGCCTGGAGTTTGCATGTTCTCCCTGTACCTGCGTGGGTTTCCTCCGGGTACTCCGGTTTCCTCCCACTCTCCAAAGACATGCTGGTAGGTTAATTGGATCCTGTCTAAATTGTCCCTAGTATGTGTATGTATGGATGTGAGTTGGGGACCTTAGATTGTACACCCCTTGAGGGTTAGGGACTGATGTGAATGTACAATATATATGTAAAGCGCTGCATAAATTGACGGCGCTATATAAGTACCTGGAATTAATAAATAAATAGGTGTCAATAATCAGTTTTTTGGTCGGTGCTCATGTGATTGTTGTATTAGGGTGTCTAGGTGTACTGTGATGTACAACAACCACACCTTGGTTTCCTGTGTTGTCAGAGAAGTTTTGCAGGACGTAGTGCAGCAGGGTGAGACTTGTGGTGTCCTCAGTGTGGTTTACGTGTTATGCTCAGTGATGCCTATGTCTGTACTACAATACGCACATATTTTTGCAGCTGATCTTATCTGCAGATAAGATAGGGTGACCCAGAGTACATCAGGATGTTATCTGCAGCATGTGACATTATTATAAACTGTAAGATGTGTAGAAATCGGTGCTCAGAAAATACATAACTACCATTACTGAACGAGTTTGACAATGGCAGCTGCCGTGCTTTTATTGATAACATTTTTTCTGCATAAAAAAAAATTCATAAAACAAAGAAGATTACATATAAAGGATTGAAAAAACCTTTGATAGTTGAGCCTGCAGAGAATATTTTTGTCTCCATACAAGCCCTTAGACTTTGATGACATGGGCGCCAAGGGGGCAGTAAACACCCCCATACACCCCCCCCCCCCCCAACCACTCACCTAAAACACAACATGCAGCTGGAGAGGGTTGTATGAATGGCACACTGCCTGTCCAGCTCGCCCACTAAATTCACTTGCCCATTAAGCACGTCTGACGAAGGGGTCCTGTGTGGCTCCAAAACATTGCACTTTGTCCACTGTGATGTGTTCATTGTTCATTAAAGTTCTCTGATCCATGGTGTGCTGGCGAACATGTACATCGATCTGTGGTGTCTCCAGTTCCAGCTGGCTGTTTCTGCAGCACTCGCCACTCCTAAGCCTTATCCAGGAGCATGTGTAATAGGAATATTGACGTTGGCATGGACAGCCTGGCTGGTCTGCAGCTACGCAGCCCCATTTGCAACACACTGTGATTTGATGTGGGTCTGACACCTTTCTATCAGAACCGGCATTAACTTATTCCGCAGTTTGAGCTATAGCAGCTGTTCTATTGGATTGGAGTGCATGGGCCAGCCTTCCCTTCCCACGTGCATCAGTGAACCTTGACCACCCATGACCCGGTCACCAGTTTGCCAGTGTTTCTTCCTTGGACATGTTCACTTGCTTGCCTAATATACCCCACCCACTGTCAGATGCCATCGTAATAAAATAATTAATGCTATTCACTTTACCTGTCAGTGGTAAGAATGTTATGGCTTATGTGTTTGGGTGTGTGTATGTATATATATATATATATAGTGCATTCAGAAAGTATTCAGGCCCCCTTCACTTTTTTCAATGTTGTTATATTGCAGCCTAATACGATAGTTGGAGGGCTGCAGTGATGGTTGCTTTTTCCAGGAACTTTGTCTCATCTCCACACAGGATCTCTGGAGCACAGTCAGAGTAACCATCCGTTACCGGTCACCTCTCTTACTAAGGCTCTTCTCCCCGATTGCTCAGTTTGGCCAGGTGATCAGCTCTTGGAAGAGTCCTGATTGTGCCAAACATTTGAGAATTATGGAGGCCACTGTGATCTTGAGAACCTTCAGTGCAGCAGAAATGTTTTGCTAGCCTTTGCCAGATCTGTGCCTTGCAATAATCCTGTCTCTGAGCTCTGCAAGCAGTTCCTTTGATCTCATGGCTTTGCTCTGATACAGTATGCTTTGTCAGCTGTGAGGCCTTTTATAGAGAGGTGTGTGCCTTTCCAAATCATGTCCAATCAATTTAATTTACCACAGGTGGACTCCAGTCAATGTGTAGAAACATCTCAGCAACAATCAAAAGAAACTGGGAGGCACCTGAGCTAAATTTCAAGTTTTGGTGCAAAGGGTCTTATTACTTATGCCAATGTGATATTTCAATTTTTCTATTCTTTATAAGTTCACAGTCAGTTCTAAAATTCTGTATTCACTTTGTCATTGTGGGGTTTTGAGTGTAGATTAATGAGAAAAGAAGCTATAGAATCAGGCTGCAACATACCAAAATTGAAAAAAGTGAAGGGGGTCTGAATACTTTCTAAATACACTGTATGTTTGTGTGTATACATATATATATATATACCGTATTTTTCGCTCCATAAGACGCGCCTAGGTTTTAGAGGAGAAAAACAAGAAAAAAAATATTCTGAACCAATGGACTGCAGACATTGTACAGGAGATGACCAGACACTGCGGACACAGTACAGGAGATGACCAGAGACTGCAGACATAGTACAGGGGATGACCAGAGACTGCGGACACAGTACAGGAGATGACCAGAGACTGCAGACAGTACAGGAGATGACCAGAGACTGCAGACAGTACAGGAGATGACCAGAGACTGCAGACAGTACAGGGGATGACCAGAGACTGCAGACAGTGCAGGGGATGACCAGAGACTGCGGACAGTACAGGAGATGACCAGAGACTGCAGACAGTACAGGGGATGACCAGAGACTGCAGACAGTACAGGAGATGACCAGAGACTGCAGACAGTACATGGGATGACCAGAGACTTCAGACAGTACAGGAGATGACCAGAGACTGCGGACAGTACAGGAGATGACCAGAGACTGCAGACAGTACAGGGGATGACCAGAGACTGCAGACAGTAGAGGAGATGACCAGAGACTGCGGACAGTACAGGAGATGACCAGAGACTACGGACAGTACAGGAGATGACCAGAGACTGCGGACACAGTACAGGAGATGACCAGAGACTTCGGACACAGTACAGGAGATGACCAGAGACTGCAGACAGTACAGGGGATGACCAGAGACTGCAGACAGTACAGGGCATGACCAGACACTGCGGACCTTTAGGGAGGGAGGGGGAGCGCATTCCTGAATTTGACAGGTACCCGCTATCACTTCTGCGGAGTTCTCCTTTCTATACTGTGGGCACGCGGCTTTGACAGCCAGGTGCCCACTGTGCATGCGCAAGAAGCGCTGCGCTTTGTGAATGGCCCGGCATCTTTTGGGACCTGTCCTGTGTCCCAGAAGATACTGGACCATTCACAAAGCGCAGCGCTTCTTGCGCATGCGCAGTGGGCACCCGGCTGTCACAGATGCCGGGGTGGGAAGAAGCCGTTGCGGGAAGACTACAGCACTGGACCGAGGAACAGGTGAGTTCCTGCCGCAGAGAACAGCTGAGTGGCCGGCCCTATATTCTGACATGGTGGTGGCGGAAATACCGCACCGGCCGCTTTATATTCGCTCCATAAGACGCACTGACATTTTCCCCCCTTTTTTTGGGGGGAAAAAAGTGCGTCTTATGGAGCGAAAAATACAGTATATATATATATACACACATACATAAATACAGCGTTGAGCAAACCTTTTGGCGCTATATAAATACTGTATATTAATAATACATACTATATTGCCAAAAGTATTGGTCGGCCTGCCTTTACATGAAATTTAATGGCATCTCAGTCTTAGTCCATAGGGTTCAATATTGAGTTGGCCCCGCCCTTTGCTGCTATAACAGCTTCAACTCTTCTGGGAAGGCTGTCCACAAGGTTTAGGAGGGTGTCTATGGGAAGGTTTGACCATTCTTCCAGAAGCGCATTTGTGAGGTCAGGCACTGATGTTGAACGAGACGGCCTGGCTTGCAGTCTCCACTCTAATTCATCCCAAAGGTGTTCTATCAGGTTGAGGTCAGGACTCTGTGCAGGCCAGTCAAGTTCCTGCACCAAACTCTCTCATCCATCTTTCTATGGACCTTGCTTTGTGCACTGGTGCACAGTCAAGTTGAAACAGAAAGGTGCTATCTCCAAACTCTTCCCACAAAGTTGGGAGCATGAAATTGTCCACAATGTCTTGGTATGCTGACGCCTTAAGATTTCTCTTCACTGGAACTAAGGGGCCAAACCCAATCCCGGAAAAACAACCCCCCACCATAATCCCCCTCCACCAAACGTTACACCTGGCACAATGCAGTCAGGCAAGTACTGTTCTCTTGTCAATCGCCAAACCCAGACACGTCCATCAGATTGCCAGACAGAGAAGCGTGATTGGTCACTCCAGAGAACATGTCTCCACTGCTCTAGAGTCCAGTGGCGGCGTGCTTTACACCGCTGCATCCGACGCTTTGTATTGCACTTTGTGATGTAAGGTTTGGATACAGCTGCTCGGCCATGGAAACCCATTCCATGAATCTCTCTATGCACTGTTGTTGTGCTAATCTGAAGGCCACATGAACTTTGGAGATCTTTAGCTATTGACTCTGCAGACAGTTGGTGACTTCTGTGCACTGTGCGCTTCAACATGCGCTGACCCCGCTCTGTCATTTTACGTGGCCTACCACTTGGTGGCTCAGTTGCTTCCAATTTGTTATAATACCACAAACTGTTGGCCGTGGAATATTTAGTAGCAGGAAATGTCACGGATGGACTTATCACGGGACCACGCTTGGAGTCACTGAGCTCCTGAGGGCTTTCCATTCTTTCACAAATGTTTGTAGAAGCAGTCTGCATGCCTAGGTGATGATTTTATACACCTGTAGCCATGGAGGTGATTGGAACACCTGAATCCAATGGTTTGGTGGGCTGGCCCAATACGTTTGGCAAGTGTGTGTGTGTTGCAATGATTGGAATTCATCTTTATGACGTTCTATATTTTGTGCAAATTTCTTCTAAGCTACGATGCTCAGCCTCCCATATAAATCTGTTTGTCCTTCCCACAGTCTGGTCACATATATTTATGTATTGTGTTTATTTGATTTTCCCCTTGTGTGGTTTTCTGTTTTGCTAATGTTCCTTGGCGTTCCTCTGTCATGAATGCTTTATTAGCATGTGTAAACTGCAGAACTTGATATTTTCCTATATAGATCATTTTGAGTCTTTCTTGGCTAATATTCTTGCTGCTTCTATTTACTAATTATTCCCTTTCCTTTTTTATGCTGTTTTTGTCATGTATGTATGTATGTATGTATAAGTGTTAGCTTTTGAATTTTTGCTTTATATTTGCTGCCATGCCTTTCTGATATACCGTTATACCCTCATGTCATTCTTTTGTGTACCTGGCTGATCACTGCATACCACTTTGGTTTATCTTTGGGAAACAAGAAACCAGACATAATACCTTATGCCCTCGAGCTAAAATGATCAGCAAGTACAGTTCCTAAAATAGAAGAAATTGTAAGTAATATTTCCAAAACAATTTCCAAAGTTAGGGATGTCTTCATCTTTTAAAGCCCTATTTATGTTACAGAACTGGAGATTAATTCAGATAGATATTATACAGGATTTATATACCGTCAACAGTTTGTTCAGTACTTCAAAATATAGGGGTCCATGTATGGCGTTTAGTGTTTTTTGTTTCTGCCAGAAAAATGCTCAGAAAATGCAAACCAGAAGGTTTTTTTTCTGCCTTTAAACACTGAGCTTAAAAATGGCTCTAGACTACTTAATGTTCATCTAGAGCAGCGGTTCTCAACCTGGGGGTCGCGACCCCTTTGGGGGTCGATTGACCATTTCCCAGGGGTCGCCTAAGACCATCGGAAAACATATTTCCGATGGTCTTAGGAACCGAGACACCGCTGCTCTGTCTCGCGATCTGTGGGCGGGATGATATGCTGCCCCTGTAACCTGGCCACACCTCCGGGATCACTCAACAGCTCCGCCTCCTCGCCGCTGATTGGCCACCGGAACTGTAGCTCAGGAGAGGCACACAGGCGGCCAATCACCGGCGAGGAGGTGGAGCTTGGAGAGGAGGAGCAGAGCGCGCAGATCGGAGAAGATCGAGGGAGCTGCAGGACCGAGTGAAGAGGAGAGCGGCCAGAGAAGGAAGACAGCTGACAGGTAAGTGCAAATTTTGCTTCTGCAGGCTGTAGATGGGAGAGGGAGAGAGCGAGCCCAGGCTGGAGCAGGGGTCAGCAAGGTAAGTATCATTGGTGTCAGTGGGAGGAATAGTGCCCCATCATTTGTGTCACTAATACCAACGATGGGGCACTATTCCTCCCCCCACTGACACCAACGATGGGGCACTATTCCTCCCCCCACTGACACCAACGATGGGGCACTATTCCTCCCCCCACTGACACCAACGATGGGGCACTATTCCTCCCCCCACTGACACCAACGATGGGGCACTATTCCTCCCCCCACTGACACCAATGATAGGCACTATTCCTCCCCCCACTGACACCAACGATGCGGCACTATTCCTCCCACTGGCACCAATGATAGGCACTATTCCTCCCCCTACTGACACCAATGATAGGCACTATTCCTCCCCCCACTGACACCAACGATGGGGCACTATTCCTCCCCCCACTGACACCAACGATGGGGCACTATTCCTCCCCCCACTGACACCAATGATAGGCACTATTCCTCCCACTGACACCAATGATGGGGCACTATTCCTCCCCCCACTGACACCAATGATAGGCACTATTCCTCCCCCCACTGACACCAACGATGGGGCACTATTCCTCCCCCCACTGACACCAATGATAGGCACTATTCCTCCCACTGACACCAATGATGGGGCACTATTCCTCCCACTGATACCAATGATGAGGCACTATTCCTCCCAGATACCAATGATGGGGCACTATTCCTCCCACTGACACCAATGATGGGGCACTATTCCTCCCACTGACACCAATGATGGGGCACTATTCCTCCCACTGACACCAATGATGGGGCACTATTCCTCCCACTGACACCAACGATGGGGCACTATTCCTCCCCCCACTGACACCAACGATGGGGCACTATTCTTCCCCCCACTGACACCAACGATGGGGCACTATTCCTCCCCCCACTGACACCAACGATGGGGCACTATTCCTCCCCCCACTGACACCAATGATAGGCACTATTCCTCCCCCCACTGACACCAACGATGCGGCACTATTCCTCCCACTGGCACCAATGATAGGCACTATTCCTCCCCCTACTGACACCAATGATAGGCACTATTCCTCCCCCCACTGACACCAACGATGGGGCACTATTCCTCCCCCCACTGACACCAACGATGGGGCACTATTCCTCCCCCCACTGACACCAACGATGGGGCACTATTCCTCCCCCCACTTACACCAATGATAGGCACTATTCCTCCCCCCACTGACACCAACGATGGGGCACTATTCCTCCCCCCACTGACACCAATGATAGGCACTATTCCTCCCACTGACACCAATGATGGGACACTATTCCTCCCACTGATACCAATGATGAGGCACTATTCCTCCCACTGATACCAATGATGGGGCACTATTCCTCCCACTGACACCAATGATGGGGCACTATTCCTCCCACTGACACCAATGATGGGGCACTATTCCTCCCACTGACACCAATGATGGGGCACTATTCCTCCCACTGACACCAATGATGGGGCACTATTCCTCCCACTGACACCAATGATGGGACACTATTCCTCCCACTGACACCAATGATGGAGCACTATTCCCCCCACTGACACCAATGATGGGGCACTATTCCTCCCACTGACACCAACGATGGGGCACTATTCCTCCCACTGACACCAATGATGGGGCACTATTCCTCCCACTGATACCAACGATGGGGCACTATTCCTCCCACTGACACCAATGGCGGGACACTATTCCTCCCACTGACACCAACGATGGGACACTATTCCTCCCACTGACATCAGTGATGGGGCACTATTCCTCCCGCTGATACCAACGATGGGACACTATTCCTCCCACTGATACCAATGATGGGGCGCTAGTCCTCCCACTGATACCAATGATGGGGCACTATTCCTCCCACTGCAAAATTATAGTTCTGAAGTAGCAACGAAAATAATTTTATGGTTGGGGGTCACCACAACATGAGGAACTGTATTAAGGGGTCGCGGCGTTAGAAAGGTTTAGAACCACTGATCTAGAGGCATAAAAAAGCCTCTAAGTGCAGCATTTTTGTAAGCCAGTGTGCATGGACCCTAAAGGAAGAAGTGCAAGTACAATAAAAGAGGGTTTAGAGCAGGGGCAGACTGACAACTCATGGGGCCCCCAGGCAATAAGGGATCATGGGGCCCTTGTGTCCTTGCCCAAACTCAAAAAAGCCTATGAAAAAGGTACCAGGGGCATCTCATGGGACCCCATACTGACCCCGGGCCCTCGGCCAGTGCCCGAGTTTCCAAATGGTCAGTCCGCTGCTGGTTTAGAGGGTCTTACTCATAGGAGCTTATAATCTAATAGATATGGCAACCTCCATTTCATTGTCTCATCTCCATGTTCCTGGTATTGCAGTTGTGTTTACTCTAAATGTGTCTGCACAATCCAATAGGCACCACGGTTTGACCATGCTGCGCACTGCACTCTACAATTGCAGGAGAGAAAATCACACTATTTCCCAATCAAAACAGTCACTGTTGATGGGGGAAACCCTCCTGCAGATCTATTGTGTTCTGCCAGCATGGAGCCTTCCCTGCCAGCAGAACACAATGATCACTGCCAGCAGCTATAGCTGCCAATAGTAATCGCATGCACATAAATCTAACAGGCTGTTTGTACTGAAGTCAATTGATGCACCAACTTCAATACAACCAGCATGCCCATAGATGGATTGAATCTCGGCCAGTCCCTGCTGAAACAGCTGAGGTTTAATTCATCTATGGATGGCTTTTGAGGACACTGAGGGGTGTGGTTGTTACTCAGCTCTGTTAGCATAGAGCACTACAGTGGAAGGGCAGGAAGCACATTCCCACTGATAATAAAGTATTTTCAGGCATTTCCAAGTGAGAAAAGAGGAATAAAGGTGTGAGATTTCACTTGGGTTTAAGCCCCTTTAGGACAGGTGTCATCTGGTCTTTTTAGTTGAGGATCTGTGAATGGAGCAGAATGCGATAGATGTCACTTCTGTGACCCATATTAGGTCTAAGGGTAGACGGATGTAAATGGACCTGCGTCTATTTACATCAGACTGCCACTGATCTGGCATATTTAAAAGAGAAGTATTGGAATATTTTTTTATATTTTTTTTTTAAATCATACTTACCTAGGTGGATGCAGCAGTAGGCTGATGCTGCATCTTTCCCCCTGCCAGCTCAAAGGGTGAGAACTGAGCGATCAAACACCACTGATTGCTCAGTTCTTCTGCCATTCTGAGCTGGTCAGACATCTGGGTGGATCTCGACTTTAAAGTCAGGATCCTTCCCCAGCTTGGACCTGTGATTGAACTGCACACCTGTGATCCACAGGAGAAGTACAGCCAAATGAGCTTTGGTTGTACTTCCTCTTTAGGAAATGATACAGGTCTATTTTCTTTTCCAGTCTTTCACAGACTCAAAAGTAAGCAGAAATAAACGGATGCATATCCCTTTACATCCTTCTGTTTATAGACTTGCATGGAGCTTCCAATCAGGACTGCATGAAAAACTGACCGGCAGATCTGATCAGAAAGCCCTCGTGAAAGGGGTCTTAGTCTCCACACACATCTCATTGATCTGTGTGAGAATGAGCCCTAAGGTGGGGCCATACATTAAGCAATTTTCATTCCTGCAAGGTTTGTTGAAAAAAAATTTGTTTGATTACCCTATCAATGCTTGATTACCCCATCAACACAATCAGTGTTGATGGAGGAATCTCTCCCGCAGCACTGGCAGGGAGCCTTACCTGCCGGCAGAACATAGTGATCACTGCTGGTGGCTAGGATCATATGGAAAAAATCTGAGAGGCTGGTTGTAATGGAGGCGATTGATATAGTGACTTCAGTACAACTAGCCTGCCCATAGATGGATCGAATCTCAGCCGATCTCTGCTGAACTGGCCAAGATTCGATCCATTTATGGCCAGCTTAACCACTTCAAGTCCGGACACTTTCACCGCCTTCCTGTCCAGGCCAATTTTCAGCTTTCAGCCCTATCACATTTTGAATGACAATTGCGCAGTCATGCAACACTGTACCCATATTAATTTTTTAGCATTTTATTGAGACAGATAAAACTTTATTTTGGTGGTATTTATTATTATTATCATTATTATTATTATACAGGATTTATATAGCGCCAATAGTTTGCTCAGTGCTTTACAATATAATGGGAGACAATACAGCAACAATACAGTTCAATACAAGAGGGATTTGAGAGCCCTGCTCCTTGGAGCTTACAATCTAGGATTTTTTTTTATTCACCACTGGGATTTTTATTTTTTTGCTAAATAAATGAAAAAGTCCTAATGTTTTGAAAAAAAAGGTTTTATCTTATAAAATTTTGCAAATAATCTTTCTTCATAAATCTTGGCCAAAAATATTATTATTTTTATTATTATACAGGATTTATATAGCGCCAATAGTTTGCTCAACGCTGTACATTATAATGGGAGACAGTACATGAGACAGCACAGTAACAATTCAATACACGAGGGGTTCGAGGGCCCTGCTCCTTGGAGCTTACAATCTAGGAGGGAGGGGATAGTGGTACAGGAGGAAATAGCTGTGGGGGAGGGAGTGGTAGGAAGAGTGGAGGAGTTCAGTAATTAGCTGAGGGCGGGGTAGGCTTCCCTGAAGAGATGGGTTTTCAGGTTTTCAAAATGTATTCATCTATCTTTTTAGTAAAAAATAACACAAATTAGTTTATAACCAAAAATTATAATTTTTCAAAAAAAATTGACATTTTTATTTTTATATATTATTATGTTTTTTTTTTATCTTTGACATACTGTCACCCTAGCAGTACAGTGTCATTTTTTTTTTTACACTGATTGCTTTTACACCCATAAAGTCTGTAAAAGCAATCATCTCTCCTTCTCTCTGGCTGCATTCTTGCAGCCATTGAGAAATACTGTGTGAGCTGTGATTGGCCACAGCTTGCCACATGGTACAAGGCTGTTGTGAATAGCCTTGTACCATGTGACCTCTGTAATCATTCACAGATTTCACACGTAGTAAGCAATGACGTCAGGAAGTGACATCTTGCTTACTACTATTCATGTGATCACATGATCGGAACCTCACACAGAGGTCTCGTACAGCGATCGGTGTTCTGCTGTGTCCAGATCGCGCACAGGCGGGGAGCACGTTTATAAACTGCCACTCGCTCCTGCAATGCTCCCGTCCGTACATGGGCCGGGGCGGGAAGTGGTTAAAGGAGAGATATTTGGGTGTCGTCAGCATAGAGGTGAATGCATTAGACAAAAAATGTAACTATGCTGGAGTTTGGTATATCTAAAACTCAACATTTTTTTCTCTTTCGTTTTGGGCAGAGCAGAAAATAGTTGAAACCCCTGTCAGTTCTTTTTCTTCTACTGTCTGTGTCCCAGTGAGAAGATTCTCTTCACTTCCTGTCTTGGAAATATAACAGGAAGTGAGAGAAATTCTCCAAAGTGATTGTAAATTCCTTCAGAGACTTGTCATCATAAGTGACGGCACTGTTGTAGGATGTTCCCTTTATTCCTGTCCAGTGGTAAATGTTCTGGATTTCTCATCTCCACTGATTCTGGTTTGGGAAATATTAGTACAGCTTGGCGTTTGCTACTCAATTTGATCTGAGGTATTCTTGGACTGGTGGCTTCCTCCCCGGTGCTCAGAAAATCTTCCTTTGTGTATCCAATCACTACTGATCTTCATGTACATCAGGAGCTGCTATTTAACAGAGTGCTATCATCGACTGGCACTGTTGCTCAGTTTTTCCACTTTCCCTGAAGAAGTGGGTCACATCCCTCGAAACACGTCAGATTTGGATTGATTATCCAGTTTTGGATTCAGATTCATGGAAAAGCATTTTTGGTTTCTAGTGGAATTGCCACCCTTCTCAAATTACACCCAATGGTCCATCATTTGGGTAGTCTATATGAATTTAGATATTTCCACTAATTACCAACATTTTTCATACCTTTCATGTCTGTAATCGTTTTACCAGTTTGATGAGGATCAATTCTTTTGATGGTATCAGTAGGGTTTTAGGACTCTTGCCCGTGACGTTCTCACGTCCCGAGCCAGAGTCTTTGCCCACTATTATCTTTTTATATTTTTGTTGACTCATTATGTATGTGCCTACATTGGCTTTTGTCTTGCTTACCACTCTGTGTGTTTTTTTTTATAATGTCACAATAAAATATGTTCTATTTTATCCAATATTGTTTAGGATTATGCATCTTTATACCCATAATGGTATGGTACCTTAACAGCCCCATTATTTTCTCCTACTAGGGTTTATTACAGCCAAAGCCAGCCCATGGGAATTTTGAGCTGTACCTCCTCGCTCATAGCAGTGACTGGCCAGGTGTAGCTACTAATGAAAGCCGCTGTGTCTCACTCTTATCCCAAATAACAATTGCTATGGGTAAATAATTCTTTGGTAATGTTGTGCTCAGATATTGCATGTTTGGCCAAATTTGTGGCGTAAATCATGGAGCTGGCGGTCTAATTACCGAACAAAGCAAAACTGCTGCAATCCCTCTTCTGCACGATAAAAGATAAAGTCTTAAGACTCTGACAAGTCAACAATGACTGGATGTGGAATTTTGTTTTCAGGATTCTTTTCTTCATTGTTACATATGACAGCAATCAAGAAACATATATCAAAGTCAGTGACTTCATCGGTATTGACAGAAATATAGCTGACATAGGAACAATGGCTGGTAAGAGAAGGGATCTGATTTATATTCAGCATGTGGCACCGATGACTCGCATGACTTCCTGTGGTGAACGTAGGGGTGGAGAGGGGTGAAGGTAGCAGCCTTTGATCACAAATGGGTTTTAACCATACTTACGTAAGGCGACTCTGAAAGAGTACAAATGTATTTAGTGTACAGTACAGGACATGGCAATTGATTCATAGACCATGGGTTGCTGCTACCTTCAAATGATTGGACACTGGAAAAAGTTTGCTGTATCTGCCTCCTGACAGACCAAAGGAGGGTTACATGGGAAACCATCAACCACATCAAGGCCTGGAGGTCAGGCTAGAGGAGGTCTCCTCTCTACCACTGCTGATCATCTGTTCCATACTCCAGGAACGGTGCTTAACCACTTGCCTACTGGGCACTTCTACTCCCTTCATGCCCAGGCCAATTTTCAGCTTTCAGCGCTGTCACACTTTGAATGACGATTGTGCAGTCATGATAGGCTGTACTGATGGGCACTGATAGGCGGCACTAATGAGGAGGCACTGGTAGGTGGCACTGATGAACATTGACAGGCATCACTGATGGGCACTGAAAGGCAGCACTCATATATGGCACTGATAGGCAGCACTGTTAGGCAGCACGGACTGCCACTGTTAGGCGGCACTGACTGGCACTGAAAGGCAGCTCAGATGGGCACTGATATGTGGCTTTGATGTGCACTGGTAGTCACTGATATGTGGCACTGATGGGCACTGACAGATGGCATTGATGGACACTGACAGGTGGCACTGGTGGGGCTACACTGATCATCAGGGCACTGATCATCAGTGCCTTGATGATCAGTGTACATATCCCCTCTGAGTAATGCCGATTACCGGCTACCTCTCCTAATGAGCTGTCAGTGTGACGGCTCGTGAGGAGAGGAATGCCGTTAACCAGCATTTCCTTATTTATATGATTGGATACAGCAGATCACATGACAGAGCTGACATCATCGGCTCTTTCCGCTGATCGTTGGTCCGCTGTGTGGCTGCATATGACGTCCTCCCAGAACGAGACAACCACCTCGCGTCCGTCATTTCCTTATATGGGAGGCGGTTAAAGTATATATAAACCCTCACCTTATAGAGTAACCCATTCAGTTTCAAATATTTGTGTATAGATATAAAAAAACCTTATAAACACCTTTTTCCCCCCTTTTTATAAGTGATCACTTACTCTTCCACTTCTCAGCTGCATAAAGAGCTCAGAGAGCTTGGGGAGGAGAAACAGCATACACTGGTCTTCCCAGTGAATGGCTGTATGAGGCAGGTGGGGCGTGTCAGCACAAGTCCGATCATTGTTGGAGAGCAGGTTGAGTTTGCAGCACAGTGGACAATTTTTAATAGGAAAGCAGAGGGACTGGCAGGAACACCAGGGATTTCACACAAAGGAAGTAATACATGGAGAACAGGATACATTTTCATACAAGTACATGGGACAGCAGGCACATATCAGGAATATGTTGGATTGACATATTTTTTATTTCAGTCAAATCTGTAACGAATCAAAAGACGTTTGAGAAGCAGATGTTACAGATCAACAATAAGTCCATGTGAGCTCCTCCCTCTACCACAATTCACTATGATGAGCTTAGTTGTAGGAAAATAAAGATATCCAATGGACAGCTCTTTGTAAAATCTGCCACTAAAGCTAGCCATACATCGAACTAAATTCAGCTGCTTCAGCAGGAACTGGCCGATTTTTCATCCATGTATGGGCACTTTGGTTGTAAAGAAGTTGATCTACTCGACTTCTGAACAACCACCATGTCAGGTTTTCCTGGCTGGACCACCGTCTATAGCCTGCAGCTCTGATCAGTGTATTCTGATGACAGGGAAGTCTCCCCACTGTCTGAATACAAAGACTCGGCAGGGAGCATTCCTCCATCCACCTCAAATGTGCGGATTGGGGAATCAAGTCTTTTTTTTTTAAATCTCTGGTTGAACAAAAAAATGGGCTCATCTTTGGCCAGCTTAAGACATGTCAACAAATAGTTTTGGAAGTTTACATAAGTCCCTGTCCTGTGAGGAGCTCCTGAACATGCTCTATGCAATGCACTCAGTGGGAGTCTCAAATTGAGGCTCATGTGCCTCTCTGGCATCCCATAATACAATGGTGACTGTCATATTGGCAGCTGAACTTCCTGTATTGTATTATTAGAATCTTATTAAAGTGGTTCTAAAGTTAAAATGTTTTTTTTTCTCCTTAATGCATTCTCTGCATTAAAGTGTTACTAAACCCACAACAGTAAAATCAGTCTGTATATCCAGTAAAGCATGCTTGTTATACTCACTGTGGAGCCTAAGGGGTTAATCTTCTGCAATGTGCAAAACCGCTGTTTGATCCTGTCTTCTCTGATCCTCTTTTTCCAGTGTCCCCGTCTTATCTCCTGATAAGACATATATTGTGTGGAGTCACTCTGCACATGCTCAGTTTGGTGTGTATTGCTAGAGAGGGTTTTTATTTTTTCTTGGGAGAGTGCATGTGATCAGCACAGGGCCAATCAGCACTGTCCAGACAGAGGTCAGGGTACTGCATCCTCCTAGAGCAAAATGAAAACGCTTCCTACAAGCTTTAACCAGTGCTCTGCTGGACACTGATAGAAGTCACAAGACTGCTCTAACTGCTGATGAGAAAAGGTATTTAGCAGTTTATATTTACTAAAATACTTTTGACAATTTTGAGAAAAAAAACTATATTTTTTACTTTTTGCTATTAAATGTCCACTAAAAACATTTTAAAAAATCAAATTCGTCATAAATTTAGCCCAAAATGTATTCTGCTCCATGTCTTTGCTAAAAAAAAATCACAAATGTGTAAATTAATTGGTTTACGTGAAAGTTATAGCGACTACAAATGGCAGTATTGATACCAGAGTTTTTTTTTATTTTTTTACTAGTAACGGCAGCAATCAGCGACTTATAATGGGACTGTGGGACTGTGGAGGACATTCTGACACTGGGGGGGAATTGACTTAGTGTCACTGACATCCCCAGTGACACCAATACAGCGATCAGTGTTAAAAAAAAAAAAAAAAAGCACTGACACTGTACTAATGGCACTGGGCAGGAAGGGGTTAACATGAGGGGCGATCAAAGGGTTAACTGTGTGCAGGGAGTGTTTTACTGTAAGCACACTGCTGTGGATGGCTGTGCTGTGCACAGCCATCCAAAGCAGTGTGCCCGAGCTGACAGGGAGAACTGTTAGTAAACAAAACAGTCCTCCTCACCGTCAGAGATGCTCGGTAATCATCTGGCGCCGGCGGGTAATCACCAGCTGGGACCCGGTGATTGACAGCCATGGCTGAGAATGGCGGCACAGGTAGGGCACGCGTGGCTCGCTCGCGCCCCCTACCCTGACATGCAAAATCATGTATATATACATGATTTTGCGCACCTGTGCCACCCTGTAGCAGTATTTCTGCTGTAGGGCGGTCTGGAAGTGGTAACTTATATTGCTGACTGTACACAGCTGTTGCAGCTTCCTGGGTATCAGAGAGCGCTAGGGATCTTACGCCACTAAACACACAAGCTGCTAAGCATTCGTCTGCATGAGGCCTAAACCTTTAGCCTATGCACGCAGCTTGGCTTAAAGATGGCAACCAGCTGTTAATCCTTCAGTATTGTTTTTCCAGTTGCTTGCTTCTATTTTTGTATTATGCTGAAACTTTCAGTAAAAAAAATATTATGGAGGTAATTTTGTGCACCCTGTACCTCCCTGCGACCCTTACCCTGGTCCAAAGGATCAATTCTGTGTTGGAGGGCCCAGAGGCACCTATCAACCTAATTCCCACCTCCGCCTGATGCCCTACCAACCTCCCCTCCCCCTTCCGTCAGCACGGTCTTACTATCCCTATACCTCACCCCTTTTTTTTTTCTCACCTCTTCCCTGGTCTCCCTTTTTCCCTCCTTCCCTTACTCTTACTTTTCCCACTAGCCTTCCAATGACAAGAGCCCTTCTTTACATCGTAACATTTAAAAAAGTTGCAGATAATCTCGTCTCATCGGTAACCTGGCTCTTTGCATACCGTATATGACGTAATTTCACAGGACAAGGCTGTATGGGAATTATTTCTAATAATCATGCTTCCTGATTGTATTTTTATTCTAATCCTGCAAAAGGGACATTATGAGCACTTTTTTATGCTGTGCTGATCTGCATCCACTGGTATTGTCATTCTGTTGGGTGCTCCTTCTCTTTGATATGAAATGTACTTTACAATCCGTGCATATCCTGTTATTGTCTATTATCTGACTCTTTAAAGCGGAGCTCCACCCAAAAGGGGAAGTTACACTTTAACGACTGCTCCCCCATTAATGATTGGCACCTTTGGGGGGCAGGGGGGAGCGGTACCTGAATATGACAGGTACCCGCTCTCACTTCCAGTCTGAACGCCTAGGCGATCAGAAGCGGAAAGTTTCCTCCCTCCCTTCCTTCATGTAGTCTTTTGGGACACGTGACAGGTCCCAGAAGACTACAGGACCATTCATGAAGTGCAGCACTTCTCGCGCATGCGCAGTGGGTACCCGGCTGTGAAGTCGCAAGCTATCACAGCCGGGTGCCCACACTGAAGATGCCGGCCTTCTGTAATCCAGGATGGCCGGTGAAACGGGCTGCAGTGGGACACCACGGGACCAAGGGACAGGTAAGCAGCTGTTTTTTAAAAGTTAGCAGCTACAGTTTTTGTAGCTGCTGACTTTTATTTTTTGACCGGTGAGTGGAACTCCGCTTTAATAAAGTTTTAAAGAACTAAAAAATATTATGGGCAAGCCAGAGTACTTGGTGTCATTCTTGACTCCAATCTATCCTTCCAACCCCAAGTCCAATCGCTTACAAACTCATGCAAACTCCACCTCCGCAACATCGCCAAAATACGCCCATTCCTAACCCCTGAAACCACCAAGCAACTCATCCACTCCCTCATCATATCACAACTCGACTACTGCAACTCCCTCCTCACTGGCCTGCCTCGCCACTGGCTATCCTCGCTTCAGTCCATCCTGAATACGGCAGCCAGACTCATGCACCTTACCAACCGCTCCGTTTCCGCCACCCCTCTCTGCCAATCCCTCCACTGGCTTCCGATTGCCCAACGGATCAAATTCAAAATCCTAACACTGACGTACAATGCTGTCCATAATACTGCCCCAAATACCACCCAAAACGCACTCTCCGCTCCTCACAAGACCACCTTCTCTCTAGTTACCTGGTCTGCTCCTCCCATGCCCGCCTCCAGGACTTCTCCAGGGCATCACCCATCCTCTGGAACTCCTTACCCCAATCCATCAGACTGTCACATACTCTCCTCTCCTTTAGGTGCATTCTGAAAACCCATCTCTTCAGGGAAGCCTACCCCGCCCCCTGCTAATTGCCGATCTTCTCTACTCTTCCTACCACTCCATTCCCCACAGCTTTTCCTCCCGTACCACTATCCCCTCCCTACTAGAATGTAAGCTCCAAGGAGCAGGGCCCTCGAACCCCTCGTGTATCTCATTGTATTATTATTGTACTGTCTCATGTATTGTCTCCCATTGTAAAGTACAGCGCTGAGCGAACTGTTGGCGCTTTATAAATACTGTATAATAATAATTATTATAGGAAAAAAAAAAAGTTGGCAGCCATGAAAATCTCTCTAAAGTCCATTAGAGTGTAAGAGACACTATGTCCACTCGATGTATAGATGTTACTTGGCCACTTCAGGAACAAGTGCTGCATTGAATGCATTGTAAGTTGTTGGGGAGGGGGCATGTAAAAAAAAAATGGCAACCACCTCAACCTATAACTAGCCTTTACAGCAAGGTGCTCATGGAATAGCAACACACATGGCAAACAAACAAAAGATTTCCCAGCACACTTACCAGACAGCTTGCAAAACAACCAAATTGGCTCTGTAACAGTTTATCTTAAAAACAGAGGGTTGTGTTTACACACATTTGCAAACATATGCGTAAGCCACAGTGCCCAAGACGAGGGACTTCTGCGTATACTGTGGTCCTAACTCAATAATTTTCAGAGCCTTCATAATAGGAGCAGAAATAACAATGGATAGGTTGAGGGCAGGAGTGCCTGGAGGGAGCTTAACCCTCCTTAACCCCTTCCCGCCGGCGCCTCCCGGCCCTTTAAGAGTTTCAGACGCCGGGAGGCGGGGCGGGTGGGGCGTGGTTTAGGAACCATGTGACCGCCGTGACGTGTCATCACGGGGGTCACATGATCGGGAAAGGTCCCGATCGAAAGAGCGGACTGGGACCTTTCCGTGAGTGCCACACGTGTGCTGGGAGCATGCAGGGCGCGCGCTCTCAGCACATATGTTTTTTGCTACATGAACGCAAATGTGCGGCCGCTCGGCGTCTAGGCCCAGATGCCTGGAGGCCGCACATTTGTGTGCGGCCGGCGCAAAGGGGTTAAAGGCACAGGGACATACTTGACGCTCAGCAATAGTACAATGGCAGTGAAGGCATCCATTGCTTCCCCTCATCAGTTTACCAACATTACAAAAAATGCACATGTAAGGACAATGCACATAGCAAACAAACGAGAGATTTCCCCAGCACACTTACCAGTCAGCCAGCAAAACAACCGAATTGCCCTGTGTAAGAGATAGGGCTCATGTACACTGCAGCTGATGAACGGACGTTCAGGAGCTTTTCTGCAATTTTTTCAGCAGTCCCTGACCTCTCCCTAATGTTTTCCTATGAGTCCATGTACACTATGTTGTTTATAGTCGTTTACAGGCAGTTGAGTTTACAGACTTTTTTTGAACGCTCAAATTTGAGTTCAGGGGTAGATTTTATCAGCGTTTCAAACGCTTGTAAACGCGTCTAACCACATTTATAAGCGTTTGCATTTAGAAGCGTTTTTGAACTGTTCCATATCGAGATGCTGTCCAGAGCCTTTTTTCATCATCAGAAATGCATGTAAAGCGTTTCCCATGCATTCAAATGGACCTAGTACACCAGTGCAGTCAGTTCCAAGTTTTGCGTGAAGGAAAAAATGGTAGAACGTGCCGCATTATGCTCATGATGGGATCCATAGTGAATACAACCAGAAAAGACAGGTCATCTCAGCACATACTGCTCTCTCTATTTCTCTCAAAATGTCTGAAATAGTTCATTTATTACCGTTTTTTAGTGCATTCTGGGCATTTGGGAAGGTCTCCTGATGTTATCTTTAAAAAACGCTTCTAAAAGCAAACGTGCAAGAACACGGTATGCAAACGCAGCTAAACAGGCGTTTTAACCTACGTTTTCCAGCAGTCAGTTTCTATCGTTCAGAAAAGTTTTCCAAACGCCCCGTGTACATGAGCCCTTAGGACCGCAGTACATACAGAGGGCCCTTGTTGTGGTCACTGCGACTTACGCATATACTGTATTTACAAATGTGTACAAACAAAACCCTGCTTTTAATATAAACTGTTAGGACAATTCAGTTGTTTTGCAGGCTTGCTGGTAAGTGTGCTGGGAAATCTTTTGTTTGTTTGCAAATTTTGGGGGCATGCCTCAGATGTCCAGGAGGACAGAATCTTAGTTCCTGTTCACTTAATAGAACAGGAAATAGAGAGAAAATAGCCCCATTGAGGGTATGGCAATTACTCCTGGCAGAATCCTAGCCTCTGTACAAAATTTCTCTTCAATTCTTTTCTAGGTGGGCTCCATCACTGGAACAACAAGTGAGGGAAATCCTTTCCAACAGGCAGGACCGTCCCTAGGGTTGGTGTCATCCGGTGCGATAACACTTGGTGACACCCCCTCTGACAATCCCCACAGAATGAATCGGATCTGCGGATTGAGCATAATGGATCAGACTCCGATCCATTATGCTCCCCAATCTGCAGATCCCATCCATCCTGCGGGGATTGTCGGCTTTCCTTACAACTTACCTTTGGTGGAGCGGGTCCAGTGTCACCCCGTATAGGTTGCATGCCGACGATCCCTGCAGGATGGTTCAGATCTGCGGATTGAGCATAATGGATCAGAGTCCGATCCATTATACTCCCCAATCCGCAGATCCCATCCATCCTGCGGGGAGCGTCGGCTTTCTTTACAGCTTACCTTTTCGTGGAGCGGGTCCGGTGTCACCACGTATAGGTTGCATGCTGACGATCCCCGCAGGAGGGTTCAGATCTGCGGATTGAGCATAATGGATCAGAGTCCGATCCATTATGCTCCCCAATCCGCAGATCCCATCCATCCTGCGGGGATCGTCGGCTTTCTTTACAACTTACCTTTTCGTGGAGCTGGTCCAGTGTCACCCCATATAGGTTGCATGTTGACGATCCCCGCAGGATGGTTCAGATCTGCGGATTGAGCATAATGGATCAGAGTCTGATCCATTATGCTCCCCAACCCATAGATCCCATCCATCCTGCGGGGATCGTTGGCTTTCTTTACAACTTACCTTTTCGTGGAGCGGGCCCGGTGTTACCCCATATAGGTTGCATGCCGACGATCCCCGCAGGAGGGTTCAGATCTACGGATTGAGCATAAGGATCAGAGTCTGATCCATTATGCTCCCCAATCCACAGATCCCATCCATCCTGCGGGGATCGTCGGCTTTCTTTACAACTTACCTTTTCGTGGAGCGGGCCCGGTGTTACCCCATATAGGTTGCATGCCGACGATCCCCGCAGGAGGGTTCAGATCTACGGATTGAGCATAAGGATCAGAGTCTGATCCATTATGCTCCCCAATCCGCAGATCCCATCCATCCTGCGGGGATCGTCAACATGCAACCTATACGGGGTGACTCCGGACCCACTCCATGAAAAGGTAAGTTGTAAAGAAAGCCGACGATCCCTACAAGATGGATCAGATCCATCCTGCGGGGATCGTCGGCTTGCTTTACAACTTACCTTTTTGTGGAGAGGGTCTGGTGTCACCCTGTGCGGTAGGTGTCACCCGGTGCAGCGCGCACCCCCCCGCACCTGTCTCGGGACACCACTGCCAACAGGGACACAGGCCGCAAAAAAAAGAAACAGAGGTTCTAGCCTTTTTCTGCCCTTTCTAAGGCAAAGAAAAAAGTTTTAGTACGAGGTCTACTTCCAATTTCTTAGAGCTTGGGTTCTCAGGGACCAAAGGTTTTTAGCTAAGCCTCCAGAGATAAGTATTTTAATGGCGCCTAAACTGTCTTAAGCTGATAATGTCCAAATCATCAATGTATGTTTTGATACATGTATTTTATTTACAGAAAGGGATTAAGGCTACCTAATTCTAAATCCTATGAGCTAATCTTTACCTCGATGACTGAAATGATTGCATGCAACTGTATCACAATTTTACTTTGAGTGAGAAACTTCTAAGAGAAAATTCCTTAACAGCACAATCCGTACTTCCCACGTGTGTTGAAAAAATTCCTCAAGTACTCCTCTGTCATAGAACTGTTTATTATGCAACTTTAAAGAGAACAGGTCATCCACTTTCAAACCTTTTAACACGTAGTGCAGCCAGGACTTTACAGCATCTGTAGCGGTCAGAGGGAGCACAAAGTACTGTGAGAACGTTTGTTCATTGCTGTCTCTGAACCCCTGGAAATACAAAAACACATTCAAAAACAATTATGGGTGGAAAAAAAAAATAATAAAATGTATTTTACATTCAATTGGCAGAAGTTCTGTGGCATCTTTATTAGGTCAAACTTGCTCGTGGCAAGAAAATATCCCCCGTACAATTACACCACCACCACCAGCAGCCTGAACTGTTGATACAAGGCAGGATGGATCCATGTTTTCATGTAGTTTACTCCATATTCTGACCCTACCATCTGAATGTCACAGCTGAAATCGAGACTTGTCAGCCCAGGCACCATTTTTCCAATCTACTATTGTCCAATTTTGTTGATCCTGTGTATTGTGGCCTCCATTTCCTGTTCTTAGCTGACAGGAGTGGCACCCGGTGTGGTCTTCTTCTGCTGTAGCCCATCTGCTTCAAGATTCAACGTGTTGTGTGTTCATAGATGGTATTCTGCATACTTTGGTTGTATGCAGAATACCATCTGGACATGTTTGGGGGTTCTATGTAATTTTCTAGCAAAAAAAAAAAATCTTCTAAACAAAAAGTGTCAGAATTGGCCTGATCTATAACTACTTGGCATCCACCCTATAGTGGTTTTACTGCTACAGGGTGGCCGCTCTGCACAGAATCATGTATATATATGTGATTGTGCATTTCTGGGTGGGGGGGTGCACACCATCCTACCTGTGCTGCCATTGGCTCCTGTAGATGTCAATCACTGGGTCCAGGACAGCGATTCAGCTGACAGGAGAGAGATCTGTGAGCAGGGAGATAAAAACCAGCACATCCCCTAGTAAAACCCAACAATGTACAAAGTTAAATCACTCCCTAACACACACTTAACCATTTGATCGCACCAAATGTTAACCCCTTCCTGTCCAGTGTCATTAGTACAGTGTCAGCACTATTTAGTGTATTAGTGTAACTGGATTTGTCAGTGGCAGTTAGTTCCCCCCAGCCGTACTATCGCAGGCCTGCTATAAATCACTGATTTCCACCATTACTAGTATAAAAAAAAAAAAAGCAGCGCTACACCCAAATTAAATTTACGTCCTTTTTTTTTCCTATGAATAGAGCTTTCTTTCTATGGTATTTGATCGCCTGTGTTTTTTATTTTTTGTGCTATAAAAAAAAGCAACAATTTTGAAAAGAAAAAAAATATATATATTTTTGACTTTTTGCTATTAATCATGTCCAGTAAAAAAATTTACAAAATCAAATTTCATCATAAATTTAGGCCAAAATGTATTCTGCGACATGTATTTACTAAAAAAAATATCCCAATATGTGTAAATTAATTGGTTTACACAAAAGTTATAGCGTTTACAAATGGCGGTATATATACTGGAGTTTTCTGTTTGTTTGTTTTCTTTTACTAGTAATGGCGGGGATCAGCGACTTATAGCAGCACTGTGGCGGGCATTCTGACACTGGGGGGGAACTGACTTGGTGTCACTGACATCCCCAGTGACACCAATACAGTGATCAGTGCTAATAAAAAGGGCAGCACAGTGGCTAAATGGTTAGCACTTCCGTCTGGCAGCACTAGGGTCATTGGTTTGAATTCCAGCCACGGCACCTCCTGCTTGGAGTTTGCATGTTCTCCCTGTGCCTGCGTGAGTTTCCTCCGGGTACTCTGGTTTCCTCCCACACACCACAGACATGCTGGTAGGTTAATTGGCTCCTATCTAAATTGGCCCTAGTATGTGTATGTATGAATGTGAGTTAGGGACCTTAGATTGTATGGCCCTTGAGGGTTAGGGACTGATGTTACATAATCTGGCTGAAAAAAGACAAACGTCCATCCAGTTCAACCATAAAGAACCAACCAAAAAAAAAAGTTATAATCCTACACCCACAGTTGATCCAGAGGAAGGCAAAAAAACCCAGCAAAGCATGACCCAATTTGCTCCTGCAGGGAAAACAATTCCTTCCTGATCCCCTGAGAGGCAATCGGATATTCCGTGGATCAACTTTACCTATAAATGTTAGATCCAGTTATATTCTGTGTATCTAAGAAAGAATCCAGGACTTTTTTGAAGCAATCCACTGAGCTGGCCAGAATCAACTCTTGAGTCTATTCCACATTTTCACAGCTCTCACTCTGAAGAAACCCCTCTGTGTTTGGAGATTAAATTTTTTTGTAAATGTACAATATATATGTAAAGCGCTGCGTAAATTGATGGTATTGTAGTATTGTATATCGTAGTATTGTACCTGAAATAAATAAATACAAATAATAAATAAAATACTAATGGCACTGGGCAGGAAGGGGTTAACGTGGGATGATCAAAGGGTTAACTGTGTGCTGTTTTACTATGTGTGCTGTGTGTCTGTTTCACTGTAAGCACACTGCTTTGTATGGCTGTGCTATGCAGAGCCATACAAAGAAGTGTGCAGGAGAAAACAGGGGAGAGATCTGTATTGTTTACATACAGGTCTCTCCCCGTCGGAGATCGCCGGGTGCCGGCGGGGAATCACCGTCGGTACTCTGTGATTGACATCCTAGGGCGTGTGAGCGGCTTGCACACTCCCCCTACGCGGAACTATATACAGTGGGGCAAAAAAGTATTTAGTCAGCCACCAATTGTACAAGTTCTCCCACTTAAAAAGATGAGATTGGCCTGTAATTGGCATCATAGGTAGACCTCAACTATGAGAGACAAAATGAGAAAAAAAATCCAAACAATCACATTGGCTGATTTGGAAAGAATTTATTTGCAAATTATGGTGGAAAATAAGTATTTGGTCAATATCAAAAGTTCATCTCAATACTTTGTTATATATCCTTTGTTGGCAATGACAGAGGTCAAACGTTTCCTGTAAGTCTTCACAAGGTTGGCACACACTGTTGCTGGTATGTTGGCCCATTCCTCCATGCAGATCTCCTCTAGAGCAGTGATGTTTTAGGGCTGTCCCTGGGCAGCACGGACTTTCAACTCCCTCCAAAGGTTTTCTATGGGGTTGAGATCTGGAGACTGGCTAGGCCACTCCAGGACCTTGAAATGCTTCTTACGAAGCCACTCCTTCATTGCCCGGGTGGTATGTTTGGGATCATTGTGATGTTGGAAGACCCAGCCACGTTTCATCTTCAATGCCCTTGCTGATGGAAGGAGGTTTGCACTCAAAATCTCACGATACATGGCCCCATTCATTCTGTCCTGTACATGGATCAGTCGTCCTGGTCCCTTTGAGAAACATCCCCAAAGCATGATGTTGCCACCCCCATGCTTCACAGTAGGTATGGTGTTCTTTGGATGCAACTCAGCATTCTCTCTCCTCCAAACACGACAAGTTGTGTTTCTACCAAACAGTTCTATTTTGGATTCATCTGACCATATGACATTCTCCCAATCCTCTTCTGGATCATCCAAATGCTCTCTAGCAAACTTCAGACGGGCCCAGACATGTACTGGCTTAAGCAGGGGGACACGTCTGGCACTGCAGGATCTGAGTCCCTGGTGGCGTAGTGCGTTACTGATGGTAGCCTTTGTTACATTGGTTCCAGCTCTCTGCAGGTCATTCACTAGGTCCCCCGTGTGGCCTGGGATTTTTGCTCACCGTTCTTGTGATCATTTTGACCCAACGGGGTGAGATCGTGCGTCGAGCCCCAGATCGAGGGAGATTATCAGTGGTCTTGTATGTCTTCCATTTTCTAATTATTGCTCCCACAGTTGATTTGTTCACACCAAGCTGCTTTGCTTGCCTATTGCAGATTCAGTCTTCCCAGCCTGGTGCAGGTCTACAATTTTGTTTCTGGTGTCCTTCAACAGCTCTTTGGTCTTCACCATAGTGGAGTTTGGAGTGTGACTGTTTGAGGTTGTGGACAGGTGTCTTTTATACTGATAACAAGTTCAAACAGGTGCCATTGATACAGGTAATGAGTGCAGGACAGAGGAGCCTCTTAAAGTAGAAGGTACAGGTCTGTGAGAGCCAGAAATCTTGCTTGTTTGTAGGTGACCAAATACTTATTTTCCCCCATAATTTGCAAATAAATTCTTTCCAAATCAGCCAATGTGATTGTCTGGATTATTTTTCTCATTTTGTCTCTCATAGTTGAGGTCTACCTATGATGCCAATTACAGGCCTCTCTCATCTTTTTAAGTGGGAGAACTTGCACAATTGGTGGCTGACTAAATACTTTTTTGCCCCACTGTATATATGCGTGATTTTGCGCACCCATACCGCCCAGTAGCAGTATTTCTGCTATAGGGTGGCGCGGAAGCGGTTAAAGCAGTGCCAAATAGCAAAAAAATGGCCTGGTCATGAAGGGGAGGGTAAATCTTTCAGAGTGCAGACACTGGTTTGTTCTCAGGTAGTTAAAGGGATAAAAGATGGGAAATGTTCATGGAGTGCAGAGATGGGCTGCATATGTGTTTTGTTTCTTCTTTCTACATTTTGTCTTAACCTGCCCATGAAGCCCATTTGTTGCGCCTGTATCTTAACCCCACACAGCAAGCCCCCTCCCTTATCAAGAATGGGAATTAGCACTCTGTATACAAAACACAGGGGTGAGCATTGGATTGCCTTGCCTCTCCTCCATCTTGTCTTCCCTGCCTGATGAATGTGCAGTTGATATACAGCATGTGGCACAGGCTGGTGTCTGAAGTACTGGACACTTTTATGGTTTTATAGTGTTTGGATAAAGACAACAGGAGGCCAATAAATTCCTGAGGATTCTGTTTCCTTGAAAAAAAAAAAAACTCTTTTATTCGAAACACAACAACACAGGAATGAATGTTTAGTGTTTGCAGCATGCCCAATTACATATTACATAGTTCTCTGTGTATCATTTCTGAGAAAAATGAAGACTGTCATCAGGAACTATTAATGTGGAGCATATTTGGTTTGTGTGTTTGGATAGGACTTATAAATAGCTATTTATATCAGTCTGAAGGACGTGATGTATTTTGTAATATGTAGGTATGGATATCATTATCTGTAAGCCGCTTATCCAGAAACAATATAAACTTACAAAACCGCGCTCGTGACTATCAAACCGCTAACATAAATTACTCGTACTTTACTGAGGCAGCGCTAAATTCCCCCCCCCCCCCAAAAAAAAAATATTTCAATGAACATCTACCTGCAAAATGAAAAAAGTAAAATACACGTCAATCAATACACATAAAACATTTGATACCAACCAAAATATTCAATGTAGTGACAGTGCGAACCCCCACAAAAAATAACATGCCCGTGCCTTTTAAATTCATTGGGCAGCACAGTGGCTAAATGGTTAGCAATTCCGCCTGGCAGTACTAGGGTTGTTGGTTCGAATCCCAACCCCAGCACCACCTGCCTGGAGTTTGCATGTTCTCCCTGTGCCTGCGTGGGTTTCATCCGGGTACTCCAGTTTCCTCCCACACTCCAAAGACATGGTGGTAGGTTAATTGGATCCTGTCTAAATTGGCTCTTGTATATGAATGTGAGTTAGCGACCTTAGATTGTACGCCCCTTGAGGGTCGGGGACTGATGTGAATGTACAATATATATGTGTAAAGCGCTGCGTAAATTGACGGCGCTTTTTAAGTACCTGAAATAAATAAAATTCACTAATCGTTAAATGACCAGTCATATATGTATGAAACCCTCAAATAAATCAATAAAAACACTATGGAAATATATCAAATGTAAAATAAAGTGCATGCGCCTTTAGCTGCTTGCCGGCTGCCCAGAGTACATGTACTGCGGCCGGGCAGCACAGCCAGGTTAGGCCACATACATCGCCTCCTGGCTTCCGGGTTTCAGGTGCCCCTCCCTGCTGACCCATGTCGTGATTGGACACAGCACAAGTTTGTCAGCAGGTTTCAAATTTTTGATTTTGTCTGAAACCTGCCGATTGGCTGTGTCCAATCGCAGCACAGAGTTCTGAAAAAGGAGGGAGGAAAAACCGCAAATTGTGTGAGTAAAAGCAGCACAAGTTATACACATTACACTTGTTAGGCACACTGTTAACCCCTTCATTGCTCCTAGATGTTTACCCCTCTCCCAGCCAGTGTCATTAGAACAATGTACAGATATATATATATATATATATATATATATATAGAGTCATGTCCAAAAATATTGGCACCCCTGCAGATTGCAATTATAAGTGTTTATACATTCGCATGTTTATTTCTTTTGTTTGTATTTTTATGGCACAAAAAAGTGGAGAAACAAAAAGCCAAATCTTAAACATTCCACGCAAAACTTCAAAAATGAAGTGGACAAAATATATTTGGCTATGACTGTGTGAGTGTGTATGTATATCTCTTAGATTGTAAGCTCCAAGGATCCTCCTATCCCTCCTGTATTGAACTGTATTGTTGCTGTATTGTCTCCCGTTATTATTATTATACAGTATTTATAAAGCTCCAATGGTTCGCTCAGCGCTGTACATTACAAAGGGGGACAGAACATGTGACAGAACAATACCAATACAATGCAAAACATGAGGGGATTGAGGGCCCTGCTCTTTCGAGCTTACAATCTAGGAGATATGTTATATTGTAAAGCGCTGAGCAAACTGTTGGCACTATATAAATCCTGTATAATAATAATAATAATATATACATACACACACTAAACATCGCTGATCACCACCATCACCAGTATAGCATCTATAGCTGCGTCAATTCCAGTATATATTCCATAGTTTGTAGACACTAGAACCTTCACACAAACCAAATAATATACACACATTGTTATTTTTGTATTTTTATTTTTTTATCAAAGACATGTAGCCGTATACATTTTTACCTAAATGTATAAAGAAATGTGATTTTTTAAAATATTTGTTATTGGATATGTTTTATAACAGAAAGTAGAAAATATAGGTTTTTTTTTTTTCAAAGTTTTCAGTCTTTTTGGCTTATATAAAAAAAAAATCCAGTGGTGATCAAATTCCACCAAAAGAAAGCTCTATACTGTATATGTAAAAAAAAAAAAAAGCTATATAAATTTCATTTTAGTACAGTGTTGCATGACTGAATAATTGCCAGTTAAAGTAGCGCAGTGATGAATAGCAAAAATGCTCTGGCCATGAAAAGGGTAAAGCCACAGTGGCTAAATGGTTAGCACTTCTGCCTGGCAGTACTAGGATCGTTGGTTCAAATCCAAGCCACTGCACCTCCTGCCTGGAGTTTGCATATTCTCCCTGTGCCTGCGTGGGTTTCCTCCGAGTAGTCTGGTTTCCTCCTACACTCCAAAGACAGGCTGGTAGGTTAATTGGATCCTGTCTAAATTGGCCCTAGTATGTGTATGTATGAATGTGAGATTGTGCGCCCCTTGTGGGTTAGGGACTGATGTGAATGTGAAATGTAGATATCCTAGATTGTAAGCTCGTAAGAGCAGGGCCCTCGAACCCCTCGTGTATCACATTGTATTGTTTTCGTACTGTCGCATGTTCTGTCTCCCATTGTAATGTACAGCGCTGAGCGAACTGTTGGCGCTTTATAAATACTGTATAATAATAATGATAATATGTAAAGCTCTGCATAAATTGACAGCGCTTTATAAGTACCCGAAATAAATGAATAAACCTTCGGAGGTGAAGTAGTTAAATAAAATAATCCAAATATACCACAGAAAAAGTCCATATGTTGGAAGTGCAACACCTTTTCTAAACCAGTCCACATAGACAAAAGTGCATGTGCTTATTACTGCAGGAACTTCACAGAAAGTAATTCTTAGCGATTTTAGTGTCACCCCCAATTGCAATCTGTGCTCTTCCTTCTACCCCGCCACCATGCTCCCATAGAATGGACACTCACCAAAACGCCATTACCCTCTAAATATGAGTGGTCATGATCAGCATACATGAACGCCCCTAATGGCTCCGCTCCTCCACTACATTCCTGTTAGGAATATTGTAGGGCAACTCCGCTCTACAGTTTCCTAAAAGTACATGGACATAAAAGAGAAACATGCCTGCAGGAGTGTAAAATCATAAGTGATTACGTTTATTAAATGGATATTGCACTCACAAAGATGCAGGATCACAGCACCTTTAAACCCACAACAGTACAATCAGTCTGTATATGCAGTAAAGCATGATTGTTATACTCACTGTGGAACCTAAGGGGTTAATCCTCTGCATTGTGTAAAAGTGGTCCTCCCATTCTTCCAGTGTCTCCCTCTTATCTCGGGATAGGAGGTATTGTGTGGAGACACTGCACATGCTCAATGTGGTGTGAATTGCTAGAGAGGTTTTTTTTTTTCTCCTTGGGAAAGTGCATGTGATCAGCACAGGGCCAATCAGCACTGCCCAGACGGAGGTCAGAGGTTCTGCATCCTCCTAGAGAAAACTCCTCCTACAAGCTTTAACCAGTACTCTGCTGAAGTCACAAGACTGCTCTAACAGCTGATGAGAAAAGGTATTTAGCAGTTTATATTTACTAAAATAATTGCATTTCCCTGTTCTGTGTACTGTTGGAGACCAGATATAGTGAATGCAGGGTCCTGGGAGACCAGATATAGTGAATGCCGGGTCCGGGGAGACCCGATATAGTGGATGCAGGGTCCGGGGAGACCAGATATAGTGAATGCAGGGTCCGGGGAGACCGGATATAGTGAATGCAGGGTCCGGGGAGACCGGATATAGTGAATGCAGGGTCCTGGGAGACCAGATATAGTGAATGCCAGGTCCAGCGAGACCCGATATAGTGAATGCCAAGTCTTGGGTTTAGTAACACTTTAAAGATTACTCAGCTGGCATCAAACACAGATTGGGACATACACGATGACTTCATCATGCTTAGGCCATGCCCCTACGCGTTTTGTCAAAGATTGACGTCTTCAGGGGTCACTTAAGTAACAGCTCTGAGTCTGCTTGGGCTTTTGACATTACATCCAAAATGGTGATTTTGAATGTTTGCCCGCTCACAAAGAAATGATCAGTCTAAAAGTCGAATGGTAGATTGAAAATCTGTGGAGGGAGCTGAAAGTTCGAGTTGCCAAATGTCAGCCACCAAACCTTAAAGACTTGGAGAGGATCTGCCAAGAGGAGTGGGCCAAAATCCCTCCTGAGATGTGTGCAAACCTGGTGGCCAACTACAGGAAATGTCTGACCTCTGTGATTGCCAACAAGGGATTTGCCACCAAGTACTAAGTCATGTTTTGTGAAGGGGATCAAATACTTATTTCCCTCATGAACATGCAAATCAGTGCATCATTTGTTAGAAATGCATTTCTTTTGAATTTTTTGTTGCTATTCTGTCTCTCAGTGTTACAGTACCCCTACCATTCCATGTTAGACTGATCATTTCTTCGTGAGTGGGCAAATATTCAAAATCAGCAGGGGATCAAATACTTATTTCCTTCACTGTAAATGCCCCCATAGGAAGCTGCTTCCTATAGGGGCACTGGACAGAGAGGAGGAGCCAGGAGTTTTTGCGGGGGCCCTGAGAAGACGTTATATTGCACAGAGCAGGTAAGTATCAACTTGTTTGTTATTTTAAAAAAATATGTTTACAGCCACTTTAATCTTATATGTTAGGCTAGCTGTATGTACGGATCACAAAGGGAAATGGGTATCTCTGAAAACACTACTGAGGGCGTTATATGCCACAACCTTGATGTAACTGAATGGCTCTGAGTTTACTAAAGCAATGTGTATCATAAGCAATTGCCTTTTTTATAGACTACTACTTTAGGAAAAGCAGCTGTTTTAAAAATTTTGAAAATGTGTTTTAAAATTGCATTAACATGTTAAACCTTACATGAGATTTTAGGGATTGGGTTTACATAAACTTTAAATTCCAGCTATAATTTTTTTTTTTTTTTTACCTTTTGGCCAGGGGTATCACAAGGATCCAGCTTCTGGGCCGATGTACACCGTGTCATTGAAGATTGTGAATTGTTGGAAGGTTCCCAGCACACAGCCTCTGTTCCTGGACTAGTTCTGTACATGCAGAGCACTTCTAGACTGATATTATCTATGTTGAACCAGATTGGAGGTCCATGTGTTGTTTGGAGGGATTTTGCTGATGTCCAAAACCCTTCCATCCTATTACAAAGGATGCTGGTGTCAGACTTGTATGAAGTTCGCTTATTGACACTGGAATTTGTTCTGAAGACCAGCCATGGGGAGGCTAGAGGATCACTGCTGTCTCCAGCTGTAGAGAAGACCTTGTTTGAAATGATGAACAAGGAAACAAATTCAGAGTGCCTGTGCCAGGTAACCATTGATTCATTTATTTTGTCCAATTACTTAGTGCCAACATATTCCACAATACAGAATACTGAATCACAGAGGTCAGTGCTCAGAGCACCTTTCAGCTTGCCATTTACTTTTACATCGATCCATAGCAAAAACTTATAAGCATTTTTTGCTGTGTTGTGCCAAGTTTAGACCACATTTGCAATGCATTTTTTACAGGACATGAGACTTAAAAACTCCACCAAAAACGCAACGTGAGTTCATTTTTATCGTTTTGCTGTGTTTTCCATTCATTTCGATGTGGAGGTGCATTTTTAGTGTGTGTTTTTTTTTTACTGGACCAAACCTGCATATAAAAATGCAGCAAGAAAGATTTTAAAAAACACAGCGAATCAGTGTGAAGAGCTCCATAGGAATACATAGTCACACATTTTTGTAACGCAAATGTGGAAGAAAAACAGATCAATGTGAAAGCAGCCTAAGGGACATAAACAAAAATGTACACCTAGACTGATTTCTCCTGGACGTAGACCAACGGTGATCCAAAGCTCACAGTGTCTTCCTGGCACTGTAACCACTTGCCGCCCAGCCACCGCATATAAACGGTGGCAGGGCGGCGCTCGTAGGCAAAAGCACGTTTTAAAACGTGTGCCTACAAAACAGGTAGGGGGCGCGCGCCTCCCTACCTGTCCCACGGGTGTCAGCAGCGGGTCTCCGCCGCCGGGTCACGGCCGGTTTTTCCCGCGATGAGCGGTGATCACTGACAAAGAGCAGGGCTGCATTGTTTACACACAGCCCTGCTCTGTGACAGTTCGCCGCCAAGCTGCAGAGGGAGAGAACAGTTTTTCTCCCTCGAGCAGCTCCCCCCTCCCTCCCCCCCCCCTCCAGTACACACCCCCACCCCCCAGTAAAACACTCCCCTTACACTGCAAATTCTAAAAATGTTAACCCCTTCCTCCCCAGTGACATTAGTACAGTTTCAGTGGTTTTTTTTCACTGATCACTGTATTGGTGTCACTGGGGATGCCAGTGACCCCAAGTCAGCTCCCCCCCCAGTGTCAAAATGTCTGCCGCAGTCCCTCCATAAGTCGCTGGTCGCCGTCATATGTCGCTGATTGCCGCCATATGTCGCTGATCGGCGCCATTATTAGTATAAATAAAAATTAAAAATCCCAGTATCTTTCCCGCCATTTGTAAACGCTATAACTTTCATGTAAACCAATTAATTTACACGTATTGGTTTTTTTTTTTAGCAAAGACATGTCGCGGAATGCATTTTGGCAGAAATTTATGACTAAATTTGATTTTTGCATTTTTTTTTTACTGGACATGTTTTATAGCAAAAAGTCCAAAATATTGTTTTTTTTTTCCTCAAAATTGTCAGCCTTTTTTTTTATTGCGCAAAAAATAAAAACCGCACAGGCGATCAAATACCACCAAAAGAAAGCTCAATTTCTGGGGAAAAAAAGGATGTAAATTTAATTTTTGTACCGTATTGCATGACCGCGCAATTGTCCGTTAAACTAGCGCAGCGCTGTATAGCAGAAAAATGGCGTAAATTGCAGTATTTATACCATAGTTTGTAGGCGCTATAACTTCCACACAAAGCAATCAATATACACTTATTGGGATTTTTTTTACCAAAAACATGGAGCAGAATACATTTTGGCCTAAATTTATAACCAACTTTGAGTTTACTATATATTTTTTATAGCTGAAAGTAAAAAATATTGTTTTTCTTCAAAATTTTTGGCCTTTTTTTGTTTATAGCATGAAAAATAAAAAGCGCACAGGTGATCAAATACCACCGAAAGAAAGCTCTATTTGTGTGAAAAAAAGGACGTAAATTTCGTTTGGGTGCAGCATTGCATGACCGCGCAATTATCAGTTGAATTAGTGCAGCGCCGAGTAGCAAAAAGAGGCCTGGTCATTAAGGGGGGTAAATCCTCAGGAGCTGAAGTGGTTAAACAGCATACGTGTATAAGGTGAAGAGCCGGCAAATCGTCCTCCCAATAAAAAGTACTTTATTCATAAAGGGTACAGTGTGCAAGTTACAGCATGTACTACCAATTCAAACCTTAAGATGTCCACCCTCTTCACTGTGTTAGAGGAGTACAGGTGCGCAGACAGTTATATAATGCAGAAATGAATTGTATCTGAGCACTACAGGCTGAAAATTATATTACATTCATTTGTAATATTAAGAGCAAATATACCCATCCATTCATGTCTCCATGCTTTATTCTGTTGAGAAATCACTTTGAAAAACACCTCCCAAGCATCATAGTCATAGCCATCTTGAGTAACGGCAGATGATTCATGTAGCATTGACTTCCTGGATTCCATCTGCCCTTAGCTGAGGCATGCATGCAGGAGGGTGTGCTTAGCTGAGATAGAACCTCCTCCAGATGAAGGGACAAAAAATGCCATGAAGACTCCTGGGACATATGACATAATTTTGGCCTAGGCCAAAAAGCAAGAAGAAATGTAAAAAATAAAGTTTTAACCAAGTAAATATAATATATCTTCCTATTGATTTATTAATACTAACAACATAAGGATTAAAAATAGTGAATGCTGATTGAGAGAATTTAGTTCCACTTTAGGGAGGTAAGAACAATAATACAGTGAGCGCTCACAATAGTAGCTATTGCACCAAAAAAAGAACCACAGACCTTTCTAAATAAGCAATGTAAAAAACAACAAGTACAGCGCTAAAACTTATACGGATAATATTCAAAATACAATCGTCCTGAATGAGAAGCAATAAGTAATCAATACATAAAGGTGCCACAGATGGTGATATATGTCTCAGGTGACAGTCCCCGCTGATTATTGATAGGCAGAATATCTATATCCCGGTGTGAATCAAAATAATCCGGTGATGTGCGACCAATAGTAAAATTGCCCACTCACCAGAAGCGCAGTCTTAATGCGCATAACTCAGAAATGCCAGACGTAGAGGTTCCTTTTAAGGTCCAGCCTGGGACGGGATCCTCTCCTCTGCAGATATGGGTACTGGACATGTCACTCAAAAGCACCCTTAAGCGGATAAACTGCGATCGGGTCTGGTCATAGGCTTCCCCCCTCTCTGGTCCTGGTAACACACCTGGGATCCTGGATGGATTTAATTGCTTTGTATTTTGTGGTAAAGGTGATTATTGATTAATTGCATTGGAAAACCATGTATCTGTGAAAGTGGGTGGAAGTCATTTAGGACGATTGTATATTGAATATTATCCGTGTTAGTTTTAGCGCACCACTTTAGGGAGGAACTGGGAGCACCAAGAGGACCTACAACGGAGCAAATCAGAAAAGCTACAAGCATGGAGGATCACTAGTGGGAAGAAAAGTGAGGACCCCAGAGCTGCAGGCCCACTGTGCTAACCACTGAGACAATGTAAAAAAGATAATTGATCACAAATGGGGTTGATTTACTAAAAGCGAATAGACTGTACATTTATTATTATTATTATACAGGATTTATATAGCGCCAATAGTTTGCTCAGCGCTTTACAATATAAAGGGAGACAATACAGCAAAGATACAGTTCAATACAAGAGAGATAGGAGGGCCCTGATCATGGGAGCTTACAATCAAATAGGGAGGGGCTGGTGGTAAAAAAGGTACAGTTGCAAGAAAAAGTATGTGAACCCCTTGGGATCACGTGGAGTTTTGCATGAATTGGGCATAAAATGGGCTCTGAACATCATCTAAGTCACAACAATAGAAGAACACAGTCTGCTGAACATAATACTACACAAACATTAGATGTTGCCATGGTTTAATTGCACATAACATGTAAACATTCACAGTGCAGGGAGGAAAAAGTATGTGAACCTTTGGACTTAATAACTGGTTGACCCTCCTTTGGCAGCAATAACCTCAACCAAATGTTTCCTGTAGTTGCAGATCAGACCTGCACAAGGATCTGGAGTAATTTTGGACCACTCCTCTTCACAAAACCGTTTCAGTGTAGCAATATTCTTGGAATGTCTGGTGTGAATCGCTCTCTTAAGGTCATGCCACAGCATTTCAATCGGGTTGAGGTCAGGACTCTGACTGGGCCACTCCAGAAGGCGTATTCTGTGCTGTTGCAGCCATTGTTTTGTTGAATTACTTGTATGATTTGGGTCATTGTCCTGTTGCATCACCCATCCTCTGCGGAGCTTCAGTTGGCGGACAGATGGTCGTACATTTTCCTGCAAAATGTCTTGATAAACTCTGGAATTCATTTTCCCATCAATGACAACAATCCGTCCAGGCCCTGAGGCAGCAAAGCAGCCCCAAACCATGATGCTCCCTCCGCCATGTTTTGCCAGAATATTGCGACACTGAAACAGTTTTGTGAAGAGGAGTGGTCCAAAATGACTCCAGATCGTTGTGCAGGTCTGATCTGCAACTACAGGAAACGTTTGGTTGAGGTTATTGCTGCCAAAGGAGGGTCAACCAGTTATTAAGTCCAAAGGTTCACATACTTTTTCCTCCCAGCACTGTGAATGTTTACATGTTATGTGCAATTAAACCATGGCAACGTCTAATGTTTGTGTAGTATTATGTTCAGCAGACTGTGTTGTTCTATTGTTGTGACTTAGATGACGTTCAGAGCACATTTTATGCCCAATTCATGCAAAACTCCACGTAATCCCAAGGGGGTTCGCATACTTTTTCTTGCAACTGTAATAACTGTAGGAGGTGAACAGATAGGAGGAATAGAAGATTTGGTAATTAACTGAAGGCAGGATAGGCTTCCCTGAAGAGATAGGTTTTCAGAGATCGCCTACAAGTGAGCAGAGTAGGCGATAGTACACACAGAAGAGTACACATAGCTCTTACAGTATGTTTAGAAAATATTTGTTCAGCCAGGTTTTCAGTATGGGAATAACAAAAAATAAACATGCATACTCACCTAGATGGCTACAGCACATATCTGAGCTGTAACTGTTCCCTACGAACTAGGTGATTACATGACCGCTGATCGCTCGGTTCACAGTCTTCAGTGAGCAGACTGTCAGTCACCAGCTCTCTGCTCTGCCCCTCCAGCACTCACTAGAGCACCAGGAGGAGTGGAAGAAACGCTCAGCACGCCACTAAAAGGCTGAGCCAGCTCCGGTCAGGTGTCTGGGAAGATGCCAAAATTATTGTCGGAATCCTTACAGAGCCTAGACCCGCTCTGTCATGTCAGCTGACATGAGCTGCTGTTGGCTGAATGTGGGTCACAGGAGTGCAGAACTAAGTGCACTCCGGCATCCATTGGGTAGGTATAGCAAAAAGCGCTTTGGCCATATTTCTCCTTTAAAGCCTGCCTACATTTATATTGCTTCAAAATAATTCTCCTTTAAAAGTGGTCCTCTTGCACGTCTTTTGCAGCTGTATTTAATTTATTACCTATATTCAAAAACATGCAGTGATAATGTCGAGCATTAGTATTTATTTATGCCTCCTGGTGAGGTGAGGGCTGGATAATACATGCAAAAATCAAATATTTAACGCTTTTTGCTTGATTCTCACAAGGACATTTTCCCAATTGCTTGTCAGGTGATGAAAATCCTTCATGAAATGAATGCTGAAAAGGTTCTTTTGATGGCAAAACAGAATTTCCAAATGGAGCCTAAAGACTTGCTAAGGAGGATTATAAATCTTGTATCCGCTACAAGCCACAGGTGTGTAATGATAGTTCTGCTGTCTTTCATTTGATGTTCGATTACAGCTATTAGAGAGAACGAATATTGTATAATGCTGTCACAATCCACATTCTCATCACTGTCGTGTAGCAGTTTCTTTGTGGTTTTTTTATCTACAATAATGTGACCCTCCGGAATCATCACTGCTTGTCCTGAGTTTAGGCCAGCCATGCGTTGGCCAATTTTTCCAAATACTTGATAAAAGTTTCATAAATTGAACATTATATCCAACTTTCTAAGTACAAAATCTATTACTGTAAACTATGATCTGTAAAAGTGGGAGTTATTGCTTGAAACAATCTTCCATCTGTTTTAGATCATGTGCTGTGGACAAGTCTTTTTCAAGATTGTTTTAAGTGATTGTTTAGAGTTCAGAAAAACTGCAATCTTTCAAACAAATGCTACTCTCCACAGAGTGTAAACTGAAATCAACTCACACGGCCTAACATAAGACAAAGGTAGAACATGATCAGTCTTCCAATATTGCAGTTTTATCAGTATTCTATAAGGATACGTTCACACTAGCCTTGTTAGCAAGCGGCAGACAGACGTTACGGAAGCGTTTTTACCGTTTCCCAAACTCCTGGGAAAATTCTGCACGTTGCAGCACATGGTGCTGTTCAAACGGGAGCGTTAGCGTCACGTTGCGGCAAAACGGACGCCTCTGGTCGAGTCAGGAGGAGTTGAAGCCTCCTATTCAAGTCTATGGTGCCGCTCTGCAAACACCCAGCCAGCGTTTCCGGTGCGGTTGCGACGCGGTTTGCGGAGCGTTAACACCATTCAAACTTCATTATAGGTGTTTTTAACACTTGGCAAACGCCTAGCAACCTCCGCTAAACCGCACATGCAGCATTTGCGGAGCGTTAAAAATGCTCCGCAAACACCAGACCAACGCTTGTCAAATGCTATAGGGGCGTTTGGCAAGAGTTGGAAAAACAGTCAAGTGTGAACAAGCCCTAAGTCCTATTATTCAACAGGCAAATATTCTACTGTTGATTAACCTCCCTGGAGGTATTCCCGAGTGTAGCTCGGGGTAAAGTTTCAGTACCAAAAGCGGTAACCCCGAGCTACACTGCGCCGGCATCTGTTCTTCACTTACCTTGTCCTGCTCTCCCACGATGTCCCTTCTGCGGTGTCCCCGGCAATGTAATCCGGCGGATGACGGCATCTGTGATCTAGGTTCCGTCCCCTGCAAGCGTCGGGGCGTATGGGGGACAGAACTGGCGGGAAATTTGAAAATGACCAAAAGTGACATTCACTAATACACTAAAATCACATAGTATAACATTCCTGTATCAAACCATTTCACATACATTTTGTCCCGAGTGCTTTGTCCTGTGCCCTGCCTGCATTTGTACCGTTCTTTCTGCCTGGAAACTGAGAAACGTCCATGGCGTCCAAAAAGCGTCCCTGTAGGTCAAAAGCGGTTTTAGACCGGCTAGAGAACAGCGATAGTAAATTAGAACCACTTGCAGAATTGAGTGATAATGATTCGTGGGGAGATTCGTCATCAGACACTGAAAACGATTTTGTGACTTTGCTCAGTGATGTGCAAACTTGGCGCTATATTTCAAATTTCAGTGTTTTTGGTTTGATTATATTATTGAATTAAATTTATTATTATTATATTATTATTTTTTATGATTATTTATTAAATTATAATTTATAATTTCGTGTTTCAAATAGTATCATACCCGGGATGTTTACTAGACTCTTGTTCAGACAGATTTCAGTGAGTTATTCCTAAAAATTACAGGCCTACAATAAAAAAACTATACATTTCCATGCAAAAAAATGTACCGCTTTGAGCACAGAAATATGGACATAATCAGACCGCTAGGGAGGTTAAGGACATACAGTATATTACACCAGTCACTGCGAGCCATCCAAATGCTTTCAGTGACGCATGTATAGTACTTGTCTTGGTCACTTGGATGAATACTGTACTGATTAAACGAAAATGATATGTTCTATTATTGTACGAGAACAGTTTTTGTGCTTGTCCCTTCAGATAATTTCATATGAACTGTCATGATAGGCTCTCGAAAGCTGTGTACTAACGATCAGAGTATCGGATGGTCACTTCAAAAGTGGTAGTTTTCTCATTGTGTGTACTAGTGCCATTGGTACAGTGTCAATGTTTTTTATTAGCACTAATCACTGTATTGGTGTTACTGGGGATGTCAGTGACACCAAGTCAGTCAGTCCCCCCCCCCCCCAGTGTCAGAATGCTCGCCGCAGTCCCACTATAAGTTGCTAATCGCCCCCATTACTAGTAAAAATAGAAAATCCCAGTATATATACTGCCATTTGTGAATGCTATAAATTTCACGTAAACCAATTAATTTACAGGTATTGGGATTTTTTTTTTTTTTAGCAAAGACATGGAGCAGATTACATTTTGGCCTAAATTTTATGACCAAATTTGAGTTTTAATTTTTTTTTACTGGACATGTTTAATAGCAAAAAGTAAAAAAAAAAATTGTTTTTTTTTCAAAATTTTCGGTCTTTTTTTTTTTTATAGCGCAAAAAAAAATGAAAACCGCACAGGCGATCAAATACCACCGAAAGAAAGCTCAATTCATGGGAAAAAAGGACATAAATTTAATTTGGGTGCGGTGTTGCATGACCACGCAATTGTCTGTTAATGTAACGTAGCGCCATAACACAAAAAATGGCCTGGTCAGGAAGGGGGGTAAATCCTCAGGAGGGCAGGTGGTTAAACTGTCTACATAACTGCAGTGCCTGATTGACTTATATCTCTTTATCCGGTATATGGGGAATTAAGATTCTCATCTTGATTGCACCTACTGTGACGTAATGCTCCTTGTACTCTGAATCGACCCATTTCAGGTCTTACTCATGGGCCACTATGAATATACTATATATGGTATACCATGCAAACACAGAAGAAAAAGCTGATGGTCTTACAGGACTTTAATGTTCTTAAAAGGAAGTGGGGGTGGTTGAAATCTGTGCAATAAGGAGGAAAGGAGTTATTGTGCTTGTATTGTTTAAAGAAAAATGCTTGATAAAAACTATCTGATTGAAAAAAAATGAAATATAGACTCCAGGACCATGCCAAACAAAATAAAGTACATAGCAGTATAGCCAGATAGATGTTATAAGTGTCCCTTTTGCACTTTAAAGTGGCGTTCCACCCAAAAGGGGAAGTTCCACTTTAAAGATTGGTCCCTGCTCCCCATTAAGGATTGGCATCTTGGGGAGCGGGTACCCGAAATTGACAGGTACCCGCTCCCACTTCCGCTGTGATCGCCTAGGTGTTTAGAAGCGGAAGTTGTCCTCAAACACCCCCCCCCCCTCCCCGTAGGACACGTGACAGATCCCAGAAGATGACAGGGCCTTTCAGGAAGCTCAACACTACTTGCGCATGGACAGTGGGCACCTGGCTTTGAGGCCGCAAGCTGTCACAGCCGGGTGCCCACACTGAAGATGCCGGTGCCTGGAACACAGGACAGTCAGTGAAACGGGCTGCAGGGAGGACACCACGGGACCGAGGGACAGGTGAGTGGTTGTTTTTTTAAAAGTCAGCAGCTACAGTTTTTGTAGCTGCTGACTTTTATTTTTTTACATTGCGAGTAGAACTCCGCTTTAAGGTACTACATGTTCTAACAGTGCAGGTTGCGAAGAGAGGAGTGTGCCCATTCATGTGCAGGTTCTGCAATGTGAGGTATTGCACAAGTTGAACGTTATTTGAACTGAAAATACAGATGAAATACCTCTTATCAACACTTCATAAGAGCCTCTTGCTTGGTGTTTCAAGGAATGATTAATGTACTCGAAACAGCGGCATTTGTAATCTTCATTTGGCATGCAAAAACTATTCAAGAAGCAATCATTCAAACGTGATAAGATGTTTATCATAAACACCTTATAGGAGCACATTGCTTGGTGTATTGAGTACTTCAAACATTCAGTAAACTTTGACGTCCTATAGAGAAGATCCTCCAGAATAGCATCCTTCAGTGCTTCCTAAGGTCCAGCAACCCAACTAAACGGTTGCCTTCCTTTTTTCTTTTTTTTTTAAATCAGGTAAGATTTATTGAAAACTTCTTAAAGTCATCCAGAGCAAAATAACAGGCATAGAACATTAACAATAACAGTGCTTGTGCATCCTAGTAAAAAGACAGCAAGGTACAGAAACAGACGTAGCAGTACAACATTACATCGCCCTCAATAATACCAACCATTTATAGACACTACCAACATTTAGCAGTTCTAGAAGTCTATCCATTACAAGATCCATAGAAGATAAACCAGGTGTAGCCAACCAATTATTCCACACCCTATTATTTGTCAGGGCACCCTCTATGCTGGAAAATAAGCTTTTCTAAGTGTAGCATATGGCCCATATGTTTAATCTCTTCCTGGTGTGTCGGTGGTTGTTCTGACTTCCAATAATGCAGTATAAGGTTTCTGGATTAAAATAATGTTCTAGCAATAGCTGCCTTGGAATGATTTGTCAATTGGGGACTAGCTAGCATACCTCATAAGCAAGTTTTTGGGTCTAGGGGCAGATCTAGTTTACGATATTTAGGACAGTAGTCCAATACCTGTGAAGTTTCAGGCACTGGCAGAGCATGTGTACCCCAGTCTCTGCGACATCTACTACATAGAGGAGACTCCAGAAGGCCCATGGTGTTCATTTTAAGGGGAGTCTAGTGAACTTGCAATATAATATACCATTATGAAAGGGGCACATTTAGGGAACTTAAATGGACAGACTTTAAGGCGCTTTCCCTTTGGCCTTCCTCTAATGACCCAACATCCCTCTCCCATTTTTCTTTTACTTTCCATGTGTAGTCCTCTAGGTATGTGGTGAGGAGCATTCTATACCATTGAGAAATGAGTCCCTTAGTAGTAGTTGCATTTTCAAAAAAATGGAAAATAGGGATAGTAGATAAATGCCAATATCAGGAAGATCCCAGTGCAGCTAATGCATGCTTAAGCTGTAAATAATAGAAATACGTGGATCTTGGCAGGTGAAATCTGGATTGCTCATCTTCCTTTAAACAGTCTATAAATTCAGCATATGATCTTAGCCACATGTGCTAGCTTGCAACAATATAAGAATTGTCACGTTTCAAAAACACTTCAACTCCAAACAAGGACCCAGTTTATATAAGATAGGCATCTCATAAGAGCACATTGCTCAATGTATAGAAAGGTATTTGGAGTATGTGTCTATACAGCCATACAGATTATAGACACCCACACCAGGAGGAAATATTCATCAACCAAAAGTGATAGTCAAAGGTACTGCTGTTAGACTGTAGAAAACTCTTGTTTGGAAGCATGTTGAGGTGCATCTAAAATGATCCATAATACAATATATATTCATATAGATTTTTGTAAGGACTGTATTGGTGTCTTATTTTGCAAATGTGCCTCCCGATACTGAATATAAGGATGCATCTACAGATGTGACCAGATGAGTGCAGATAGTCTGTACAACAGAAACAGCTGCTGGAATTATTGCGTTCCAGATGTAGTAGAAACAAAGTGAGCTTTAGTAGTTTCTTTGCAGACAAATCGGGGTTTATTTACTAAAGCTGGAGAGTCCAAAATCAGACTCCCTTCTGCATAGAAACCAATCAGCTTCCAGGTTTCATTGCCAAAGCTTCATTGAACAAGCTGAGGTTAGAAGCTGATTGGTTTCTATGCAGAAGGGAGTCTGATTTTGGACTCTCCAGCTTTAGTAAATAAACCCCATCTTGTCCATAGGGCCAATCCTACTTCTATAATAGAAGTAGCATCCTACACATAAGGGTCACAAACAAAAGATCCTAATGCAGAACCCTATGCATCCTGCTGATGAGTTGCTTCTTTTTTTACCACTCCAAAAAAGCCATAAGGTGAAACATACTAGCAGGATGCAAAGGATGACTTGTTAGCTCTTGGAGCTTCTGTTTATGACCCGTGTGTTAATGACACTGCTTTCATTATGGAAATGTGAACAGACAAAATTTGTTTGCTTAGCAGGGACCTCTGGACAAAAGTCAAACCTTTGATTTCTGTTGAGGGGACATTGCTGCAAAGCTTTTCTTGATCACCATTTGCAGCCAATCAACTACAGCCACCAATCAGTGTATTCTGACATCTGTAGGTGCCACTGTCAAAATTCAATGTCCCAGCGGTGGGATTCTTCTATGTGTGGAGGGAGACAATACAGTGCCTTGAAAAAGTATTCATACGCCTTGAAATTTTCCACATTTTGTCATGTTACAATCAAAAACATAAATGTATTTTATTGGGATTTTATGTGATAGAGTCAGACCATCACAAAGTGACACATAATTGTAAAGAGGAAGGAAAATGATAAATGGTTTTCAAATTTTTTTTAAATAAATATGTGAAAAGTGTGGCGTGCATTTGTACTGAGCCCCCCAGAGTCAATACTTTGTAGAACCACCTTTTGCTGCAATTACAGCTGCAAGCCTTTTTGGGGATGTCTCTACCAGCTTTGCACATCTAGAGAGTGACATTTGTGCCCATTCTTCTTTGCAAAATAGCTCAAGCTCTGTCAGATTGGATGGAGAAAGTCTGTGAACAGCAATTTTCAAGGTTTGCCACAGATTCTCAATTGGATTTAGGTCTGGACTTTGACAGGGCCATTCTAACACATGAATATGCTTTGATCTAAACCATTCCATTGTAGCTCTGGGTATGAATACTTAACATGACAAAATGTGGAAAATTTCAAGGGGTATGAATACTTTTCCAAGGCACTGTATGTTGATTGAACAAAATGAGGATGATCACACACAGATCAGAATTCCTCCAGTCTGCTGAACCAGACAAATTTTGACCCATCTATGGCCAGTTTACGACTCCCTCTGCTCCTTTACACACAGCAGTTGCACAACTACAATAGCTTCACCAGCTATTCCCCCAACATGGCATAATAGAAAAAAAAACTGACAGAAATTGTAACTCTTCCCCACTCTATCAAAACTAAAAAAAAAAAAATATTGATGATGGTAGGCTTTAAGAGATCAGGTTGGAAAGTCAAATGTTTTCTTTACAATTTAAATCCTGCCGCTAAAGCCTATTGGAAGATAAACAAACCTGCTCTTATCTCCCCACAATTCAATTTATTAGACAACCCTGGTGGACATGGAGAAACACCAGACAGAGCAGCCAGCTGTAAACACTCCCTTGGCAGACATTTAGTGCCTTTCAGCTTTGCTGCTGCTGTGATTAAAATGGCTAATTGCCTTTGAAAATAGAGAATGGAGTTGCACAGCTCTGCTTCCAGGTCTGCTCATGAAAAATCACTGGGAGAACTCATTTTATTATTTAAAGGGGCACCGAACAAAAATATGCAAAAATAGACAGTTCGTTTTAAAGTGAACCCATACTTAAAAATTAATATAAAGCAATTGTGTCTAATGAGGGGCAGCACAGTGGCTAAATGGTTAGCACTTCCACCTGGCAGTACTAGGGTCGTTGGTTCGTATCCCAGCCACGGCACCTCCTGCCTGGAGTTTGCATGTTCTCCCTGTGCCTGTGTGGGTTTCCTCCGGGTACTCCGGTTTCCTCCCACACTCCAAAGACATGCTGGTAGGTGAATTGGTTCCTGTCTAAATTGGCCCTAGTATGTGTATGAATGCAAGTTAGGGACCTTAGATTGTACACCCCTTGAGGGTTAGGGACTGATGTGAATGTACAATATATATGTAAAGCGCTGCGTAAATTGGCGGTGCTATATAAGTACCTGAAATAAATAAAATAAAATAATGAGATTGACATGTAAAGCATGATAGGTTGTTTTTGGGTACACTATGCTAAATTGAGGTGTAGGACAATTCAAGGGTAGACCAGTTTGCACTCTGGTATTTTCACCTGTCTCCCTAAGCTGTCAATACACTGTTTGAATTTCTGCCGGTTCTTAATGAACCAGATATAATTCGCTTAGTGGGTGGCTCCAGGAGCCCCCTCCCCACCTAAAATCCTTCAGTTGAAATTTGTCAGCGATACAATGGCTTCATCCAATCAAATGCAACCACTGTTATAGTATTCTGACAGCCACTGATGGTCAGCTGTACCTTCCTGGTCTCTCGTAGTATTCCAGTCCAGGGAAGTTCACAAAATCTCAGATTCCTCAATATAAGTACACTGAACTAGAATTTTTTTTCATCAATAAAGAAACATGAACTGCTACCAGATGATGTAACTATAAATTGTGGGAACTAGCAAAATCAGCAGGGCCCAAATTTAAGGAATGTGGCAACAGATGAGATTACCTTTCAGTTGCATTCATGTCACTAAGTCCTTTGTGGTTCTCAGGGAATAAATCAAACTAAAGTTGCACTTTTCATCAAAATGCTCAATTCTTCACAGCCCTTTTAGTATGTAGGACTAGTTCAGATGAGCAGTGAAATAGAACTTACTGCTCTGCACTTCCTGGGCAGTGTAATGGAATATTTGCGCTAGATTGTGTGCGTATGTGTATCCTATATATTATTTGTGTGCACTTCTGTGGCTGGTGCATGGATGTTAGTTTGTAAGCTCCTTTGGACGAGGACAGATATGAATGATTATATTTAATTTGTAAATCACTGCGTATTATGTTGGCAGTATATAAGTAATGAAATACATTCACTTTGTTTAGAATTATTTGGTATCATGGTATCATCGTTGGCTAAATCAGTTTGGAGCCGGACAGCACCAAGACCTCGTCTGGTAATAGCCTCTATTGCATTTGCATGTCCTGCTGTCTCTCTACCTGAAGACTTGCAGCTTTAAGAGAGGGATTTGTATATTGCCAGCAGTTTGAGCAGCACTTACAATCTAAAAGGGAGGGTCAAGTGATACAAAAGATAACTGTTAGGGATGTGCTGATGTAGAGAGTAAAATATAGTATATTAGTTAGAGGCAGGGTAAGGCTCCCTGCAGAAATGGGTTTTCAGTGATCGCCTAAAGGCAGATAGAGTAGGAGACAGTTGGAAAGATTTGGGTAAGAAGTTCCAAAGGATGGGAGAGGCTCTGGAGAAGTCCTGGAGGCAAACATGGGAGGACAAGGGAGCTAGAGAGCAAGAGGTCTTGGGAGGACCAAAGAGAACAAATTGGTTGGCTAGTGATGTAGCTGGGGGCAGAGTTGTGGATGGCTTATTCGTTACAGAGCAGAATCCAATAGAGGGACTGGCAGAGCAGGGTAGTGGATACTGAATGGTAGGTGAAGCAGATGAGTCTGGCAGTAGCATTCATGATAGAAGGGGGGATAGCCTGTGTAACAGTAGACCAAAGAGGAGGGATTTGCAATAGTCAAGTGAGAGATAACTAGGAAGTGAAGTAGTAGTAGCAGTGCATTTTGGAGATGATACAGAGGTTGAGGCAGCATGATTTGAACAGTGATTGGATGTGAAGCCGAAAGGTGAGTTCTAAGACCATTATTAAACCTAGCACCCTGGCAAGCGTGATCTCTGTTTTTGAAAGATTACGTTTGAGGAAGTGATATAACATCCATACTGATATGTCTCTTAGTAAGACAGTCATGCAAAAGGACACTAATGGGGTGAGCTGAAGGGTGGAAAGATAGATTTTGGTGTTGTCAGCATAGGAATGCTTTAGGAAGCCCAGAGAGGATATCAGCTGACCAAGGGAGGAGGTGTAGAGAATAGAAGAATTCTGAGGACAAAATCTTGGAGGACCCCAACAGAAAGAGAGAGAGAGCAGTGGAAAAGGAAGTGTTGTAAGTGACATTGAAGGTGTGGTGGTTAGTGGAGAACCAGCAAAGAGCAGAGTCGCAGAATGCAAAGGAATAGAGTTTTTTGAGGAGGAGGAGGGGGTGGTCAACTGTAGGGAGCATAAAAGTCTAAGAGTAAGAGTACAATTTAGTGACCATTGGTTTTAGCAGTTAGTAAATCAATATTTATGGGAGAGCAATTTCTGTGGAGTGTTGCAGGCAAAATCCAGACTGCAAGGGTCAAAAAGGTTGTTATCAGTGAGGTGGCAGCTCAGGCGCTTGTAGACTAGGCATTCAAGGAATTTGGAGGTAAACCAGTTCAAAGAGATGGGTTTTAGTTTGGTAAGATTGGTGGGGTCTGGGGTGGGCTTATCAAATATAGAGGTGAAAAGTGCATATTTCAGAGGATTGGGGAAGATGGCAGTAGAGAGGGAAAGATTGCAAACGTGCGTTAGAAAGTGTAAGATTGAGCAAGAGGGTGACCATAGTAGTTGCGAAAGAATGGGGTCCAAGGGACAGGTGAATAGGTGAGCATTAGAAACAAATTTAGCAACCTCCTCTATGGTAACGGGTTAAAAGAGGGAAGTATTGAATGTGCAGGTGAACATGGAATGTTAGGTGGGGGAGATATCTGTACAGTGGAGATCTCATCACAAATTGCATCAATCTTATTTTTTGTTTTATATAGCACCAACAATTTGTGCAGCACTTTACAGGTTCAATTTGCATGAATCTCTATCTTTCAGAATGGTTCCTTTCTTGTGACCATTTTTTTCCAAAGAACAGCAGTTTGTTATCCTACAAGTATATGGAGTACTCAAACAGCTTAACATATAAACATATATATACTGTATATCCAGCTAGGGTAATGGAAATTTCCTTGGTTGACTAAGGATTTCTCATGGCTCACCGGACATGCACAGGTTGTATACTGTAGTTTCCAGCAGACTGTAGATGTGTTTATGAGGCAGTGTCTGCTTTATTGCCACCACTGTAAGCACCTGCTGTCATGGCAGCCATCTGTCTGCAGAGCTCTATCAATGGGTAAAGCTATTCAAAGTTACAGCCTGTTATGTTCCCAGCACTGTACAGCCTCCTTGTTCAAGCAAAGCTATGAGGTGTTAAATACTTTTAAGGCAATACAAATGGTCTTGAATGTCATTTTTTACACTTGCTAGTTGTGAAAAGACCAGCAGTAAGTCTATTGGAAGTCAGGTCAACAGAAGGCTCTTTGAGTTTTTAAAGGGGAGCCGCAGATTATATGAAAATGTTTTCCAACAATACAAAAGGAGCTGTACTACCATATAGATAATGTGCAATGCATTAAACATGTGAAGATGTAACAAGGTACAAAATTAGTAACACACCCGACCTGTAGAATTTAGCACCCTTCATAGGGCTCCCATGCATGTTTGAACCAATCTTCCATGAAATATTTTAGGAACACTATTTCATATTTTCATCATTCATGATAAAGTGAATTTATTGATCAAAATTACACATTTCATTATTCAGTCTTATAGAGGAAGGAGTTAAAATCACAGTTGGCGGTCTCAAGGGCTTATAATGTATGGTATTCTTATGGTTCTTTTCCCTAAGATGAATAAAAACTATATGGTCCTATGTCAAATTATGCCAACCTACCCACGCACCAGGAACCTACCTACCACTGGGCTATAAGTAAGTGATAAACTGCATAACCTAAGGATATAACTGGAGGTGTCACACCTTTTGTTCATATGTCTGGTCTTATAGGGGTTTATTTACTAAAGCTGGAGAGTGCAAAATCAGACTCACTTCTGCATAGAAACCAATCAGCTTCCAGGTTTCATTGCCAAAGCTTCATTGAACAAGCTGAGGTTAGAAGCTGATTGGTTTCTATGCAGAAGGGAGTCTGATTTTGGACTCTCCAGCTTTAGTAAATAAACCCCATAGTGTCCACATCTAAAGAAACAGTAAGATTGTTAATAATAGAGGAGAAACCTATCCCATTCAGACTGTATAAGGGCTTTGGCTCTATGCTCTAAACCACTGAGGACACTAAAAGGCCTAATCTAGCCCTGAAGCCCAGCTCCAGTTGTATCCTTGAGTTATGCATTTTCTCACTCAATTTGGCATTTACAGTATACCATATGGCACAATTTTTGCAATTTTAATTGGGTTGAGTAAAATTGATGCTTTACCCCAGTGGTTCCTGGTGCATGGGTAGGTACACACCCATTCAAGTTACTGCATCCTTTCATTAAGATGCCTGGATCCAAAGAGAATCAAAAAAGTCCTACACATCTCAGCACAGTTGCTGTCTTTATTTGTATAAACCATTGAAATGCAGGTAAAAGGATAAAACCCCAGCTGTCAATTTTCTTTTTTTAAGGCTACCAAACGTATAGATCAGTTATCAGTATCTAGATTTTTATCTTACAACCCAGGAGCATTTTTTACAAATAAGGACAATTACCACATACATGAGTGTAGGATTATCCATTAGACCATTTAATGGATGAAACGGATGAATAAAAGATGTAAACTGACGAAAAACTGATGTGAACTGATCCATTTTTTTCTTGGAAAAAACATGACTGAACTGATGAAAAAAAATTAACGCCCGTGTGAAAGGGGCCTAAGAAAACTAGACTAGAAACTCTTACTGTCTTATTCAGTAAGACACAACAAGGATATAAGAAAGTGAGGGGAAACTCTGCAGTTTGGGGCAGACAACTGTAGAAAACCAGCATAGGATTCATACCCTCTTCCACTTACACAGTAAATTTGATTTGTTATCCTCTAAGCATATGGTGGCCTCCAAGGACGGTACATTATGTAAGCCAATGAGACTGAGCAGCAGGCACATACTAAGTTCGAAATGAGCATTCGAATAGATTTTAAACTTTCAGTTACATCACTGGAATTGCTTCCTTTCATTTCAGTTGCTGGTTTCAAGGCCAGACTGAGCAGGACACATAGGAAATGAACTGAAGCTTTCTACATCCAATGGTCTGTTACTTCAAGGAACATTACTTTAAGCCCATTCATACTCTATGATGGTATTCTTTACATTGGCAGCTTTCATTCTATCCCCTTGTTGTACAGGATACTGACATAATCGTCTTGTACATACTATGGGCCATATGTAAACCCTGGCAGAGCCAGACAAAAATAGCTTATTCAATATACATTAAAACGCGAAGCCTAATGAATGAGTGACTGATAAAAAAAAAAACTGTCTACACCGTTGGTGTATTCAGGTGTTACCATTCAATATGGATTAGCGGTTCTTTACCGCCAACGTTTAAATATAATCATCCTGCCATGGGTTTTCTATTTGATGGCAACCTCCTGAACATATTGCTAATGCATGCAAAGATCTGTAAATGGGGACCGCATAGTCTGGCCTGCTCACTACAGACAGAAATGTCGACCAAGCAGATCATGGAAAAAACCAAATGGACAAAACAGCTCAGATACGTAGCTCCCCTAATGTTTTTTGGATAGAATTTTACAACGTGATAATATTGTTTTTACTTCCATTAAAGTATAAGTTTCCCCCAAGTTTTAAGGTTAGTGTTAGACGTCAGGTTCGGGGAAACCGTTACGTTGAGCGGTTTGCTTGAGGTTTTTCATTGTTTACAGGTTGGGTTGAGGTTAACAATCTGTAATTGTCTTACTCTTTTTTAAATGTGACGCATAAAGTTTTTGGGTGGATTTAATTTTTTTGATGTAACATTAATATAACATAGAGTATAAAAAAAAATATATATATATTTAATTTCTGGTGTCAAAAAAGCAGGAAACTTTTCAGAAGCTGAAAACCAACATACTGATTTTGGTAGTCTATGCTTCCAACCACCAGTTACCAGCTGTAAGTTTCTGTTCTCTCTTAGATTGTAAAGTTCTTTTTTCATAATTATTATTATTTTTCAGGATTTATATAGCGCCAGCAGTTTGCGCAGCGCTTTACAAAATGAAGGTAGACATTACAGTTACAATACAATTTGATACAAAAGGAAACAGCAGGCCCTGCTCATTAGAGCTTACAATCTAGGAGGAAGGGTTGAGTGATACAAAAGGTAATTGCTGTGGGGGGGATGATCTGATGGAGGAAATAAAAGGCAGTTTACTAGTTAGAAGCAGGATAGGCTTCTTTAAAGAGAAGGGATTGTCTAGAGGTGGATAGATTAGGAGATAGCTGAACAGTTTGGGGTAGGGAGTTCCATATGATGGGAGAAGTCCTGGAGGTGAGCATGGGAGGAGGTGACATGGGAACTAGAGAGCAGAAGGTCTTGGGAGGATCGAAGAGAGCAGTTTGGTTGATATTTTGAGACCAGGTTGGTGATGTTGCTGGGGGCAGAGTTGTGGATGGCTTTGTAAGTTGTTGTTAATATTTAGAATTTTATTCGTTGGGCACTTGCCTATGGAGGGATTGGCAAAGAGGGGTAGCAGACACTGAACGGTTGGCAAGGTGGATGAGTGGATGAGCCTGGCAGCAGTATTCATGATGGACTGGAGGGGCGATAGTCTATGTAAAGATAAGCCAATGAGGAGGGAGTTGCAGTAATCGAGGCAAGAGATAACTAAGAGTGAATTAGGAGCTTTGTGGTGTCATTGGTTAAAAAGGGGCGTATTCTGGAGATGTTGAGGTGGCATGATTTGGACAGGGATTGAATGTGGGCCTGAAAGGATAGTTCAGAATCCAGGGTTACCCCTAGCACCCTGGCATGCGGGGATGGGTTGATTGTGGTGCTATTATTCATGTTATTTGGGTGTGCTACTGAAGGTGTGACCTAGTAAATGGATGGTACACTTTAGTTTAAAGGATATGTTCACATTTTAACAAAAAATAATAAATGCATATATTTATGCAGGTATAAAAATTTGCATTTATAATTTTTTGTTTCTGGAGACTTTAAAGCAGTCTTTCTCAACCTGTTCCAGACAGAGGAACCGGTAAGATAAGTTTCAAGTCTCAGGGAACCTCTGCTAAAAAGTATTATATCTACAACTCATGATACCTCGATGTGATGATCAATGGGAATAATGCTCCTTATACTTTTGGTTACTGGGAAGAATTACCCCCTTAGCTAAAAAGATCAGTGGTGTCAGTGAGAACTTATCTGAGAGGCAGAAATTGCTTATTGCTCAAGGAACCCCTAGCAACCTCTGGAGGAACCCTGGTTGAGAAACCCTGCCCTAAAGCTTTGCACCAGCGATCAGCAGATTAATTAAATAATGCAGGGTCCTGTGATTAATTTATTAGGGGTGATTAGTAGTATCTAGTAGCACAATTGGGTAAGTGTGAGAATTTTGGCAGGCATGTCCAGCCTTTAGAATAATGGAAGGATGCAGGAAGCCAGAATGTGATTCAGCTAACTAGTAACCACACAGAGCTGAAATATCTACTGTGACTCCTTGGTCAGGAGGCCATCTATGGTTCTGACATTCTCCAGCCTTTGGAAAATACTATCACTTTTTCCCTTTAAAATACATAATTTTCTTTTCTTTGTATTTTCCAGTGTGGAAATCCAGAGCTCAGCGTTAAAACTCTCCTCTCGATTGGTCATCGGTCTTGCTGGGAAGGATGAGGAGGTAAGGTAAAGCCTGGAACATTACCGTGCAGCAGGTGTCTCTCGATTTTCCATCTGTATGTCAATCTATTGTAAGCCATCATTGCCGGCATTTATAAGTTAGCTCTATGATCCAGTGCTGACCAGGGAGCATTCCAGCTGTGTTGCTCTTCTGCAGAGGGACGTTTAGAGGCTCAAAAATGTTCAAGTGTAAAATTCCTGGTGCTTTCCCGCACTCGGGGAGCCGCAGGTTGTGCGCACAGCTGGCCATGCAAGTGAATGGCTGCATGTGGCTGTGCGTATGTAAACACCAATGCTCCTGTTCATGGATGGATACCCACGTGTACAGCGTATTTCCTTGCATATGAAATTTGTCCCTTCAGGAAATACGTTATACACACACACGGGCAAACACTGATGCACAGGAGCATCCAGATATAGCCATTCTCTTGTATGCCCGGCTGTGCACACTTCTTTTGTATTCCCTAGTTTGGGAAAGTACCAGACATCTTATGCTTGAGCATTTTTGAGCTTCTAATCATCTGTGTGCATGAGGCCTTACAATTAGCTATGATCATTTTTGTTTTATGTACTGGAGCCATTAAACAGACCTGTCATAGGGCTTCTAGACCGAACACAGTTTTATGTAAACACCCAAGGAGGCTCCAGTGAGTGAAGCCGAAATCTCTTGCCTGCCCATCCACTGACTTGGTGTTTTTTTTTTTTTAATTGTACAGTTGCATTTGGTGTTATATTGTATTTGAACACAGATAAATCTTCCAGCATCCAGGACGTTTTTAGGGGTGTATACCATCCAGCCCACAGATTACTTTTTTATGTTGAACATGTGCACTAATCAGCCATAACATTATGACCACCCTCCTAATATAGAGGGTCCCCCTATTGCCACCAAACAGACCCATTGCGGTGTGGACTCCAATACACCTCTGAGGGTATGTTGTGGTATCTGGCACCAAGCCATCAGTAGCAGATCCTTTAAGTCCTGTGAGTTCCAAAGTGGAGCCTCCGTGGATCAGACTTGCTTTTCTATTGAAAATAGAATCTGGGGGCCGAGTCAACACCTTTTTCCATTGATCCGTTGTCAAGTTTTGATGCCCATGTGCCCATTGTAGGTGATTTTCTCTGTGGACATGGGTCAGCATGGGCGCCATGACTGGTCTATGACATTGTGCATTGTGTGCTCTGACACCTTTCTATTGGAACCAGCTTTCATTTTCTAAGAATTTGAGCTACAGTAGCTCTTCTATTGGATGGGACTACAAGGGACACCCTTCGTTCCTCATGTGCATCAACGAGTCTTGGCTACCCATGGCCCTGTCACTGGTTTTCCTTCTTTGGACCACTTTTGGTCAGTCCTGAGTTCTGCAGACCACAAACATCCCATAAGAGCTGCAGTTCTGGAGTTGCTCTGACCATTACAATTTGGTCCTTGTCCAAGTCACTCACATCCTTAATTGCTTCCGGATTGCTCACTGTAGATCTGCGCCTACAGAGTGGCCCCACTTTGCCGGATCTTGTATTTGATCAGCATTTCCTGGTAGGGGCGCAGACCTGCTGCCCTGGCTGTGCTGTTATATTCTACAGCATGAGCCAATCAGCGGGTCCTGGCCAATGATTTATCGTGAGGATCTGCTGATTGGCTGAGTGAATGACTGAAGAGAGCTCTGTGTTGGCAGACAGTACAGGGCTCTCTGCGAGTGCAAGCAATGTGGCTTCTTTTCTCTCTGTGAAGCAGGGGGTGAAAAAAAAATGAGTCACATCCTTTAGTAAACGCAGCACACATTACATACTTTACATTTGTTAGGCAAGCTCACCCTTTGATTGCCCCTAGATGTTAACCCCATCCTAGCCAGTATCATTAGTACAGTGACAGTGTATAGTATTGGCACTGATCACTATATTAGCCCTGGTTCACACTGAAAGCAGCTTTGAAATTGTGCTACTTCATTTGAAGTAGCGCAATTTCAAAGCTGCCAGTCAGTGCAATTTCATGCGCGGCTTTCCTACATGTGTGGGACTCGATGCACAGATGTCAATGCAAGTTGCACATGAAATCACAAAAATAGTGCAGGAACCTTTTTCAAAATGTGTGCAAATCGGAGTTGCACTGATATGAACAGTTCCATAGGCACAAATAGGGTGTGACTTGTCATGTGCAGGGGCGGACTGACAACTCATGGGGCCCCCGGGCAATAGGGGATCATGGGGCCCATTGTGTCCTTGCCCAAACTCAAAAAAGCCTATGAAAAAGGTACCAGGGGCATCTCATGGGGCTCCCTACTGACCCCGGGCCCTCGGGCAGTGCCCAAGTTTCCAAATGGTCAGTCCGCCCCTGGTCATGTGATTTTGAACTGTCAAATCGCATTGGTGTGAATGGGGCTAATCCCTGGTTCACACTACCGAGACTTCAGGTGCGACATGCGATTTACAAATATCACCTGTAATGTATTTCTATGGCATTTTAAGTGGCGTAATTTGAAAAATGCTCCTGCATTACTTTTTCACCACTTCAGTGCAATTTAACTCTCATAGACTAAAACCTAAATGACACTGAAATCCCACCTGTGTCTATATCAGCTGTACTTTGAAGTCAGGCTTTTAATGGGACCAAATCGCACCACTTTGAAATCGCAATCGGCGTGAACCAGGGCTTGGTGTCACTGGAGATGTCAGTGTCATTTAGTCAATTCCCACAAAGTGTCAGTTAGTGTCAGATTGCCTGCCGCAAATCACAGTTCCACTATAAGTCGCTGATCACTGCCAATACTAGTAGAAAAAAAAAATCATATATATATATATATCAATCATAGTTTGTAGACGCTAAAACTTTCACGCAAACCAATTTTTTTTTTATCCAAAGACATGTAGCAGAATACATTTATTTGCTTTGCAAAAGGCTGTTTCCGAAACGCGTCAGTTTCATGGATTTTATATCTTCTACTGTGTGCTAATAAAGACATTTTGATTAAGAAATGAATTGCCGGCTATTTTGCTACGTATTTTGGATTGAAAGGTCAGCCTGAGCACCAGCCCCCCACTCACATTTCTCCAATTGGCAATAGAGCTTGGGTGAGTTTTCTTTGTATGTAGCAGAATACATTTAGGCCTAAATTTATGAAGAAATTAGATTTTTTTTTTTTAGATGTTTTATTGGATATGTTTTATAGCAGAAAGTAAAAAGTTTTTTTTTCAAACTTTTTAGTTTTTTTTTTAAATTTATATAATACAAACTAAAAACCCACCAAAAGAAGTTTATATTGCTGTGAAAAATATCAATTTGGGCAGCACAGTGGCTAAATGGTTAGCACTTCCGCCTGGCAGTACTAGGGTCGTTGGTTTGAATCGCACGGCACCACCTGCCTGGAGTTTGCATGTTCTCCCTGTCCTGCGTGGGTTTCCTCCGGGTACTCCGGTTTCCTCCCATACACCAAAAGACATGCTGGTAGGTTGATGGGTTCCTGTCTAAATTGCCCTAGTATGTGAATGTAAGTTAGGGACCTTAGATTGTACACCCCTTGAGGGTTAGGGACTGATGTGAATGTATAATATATATGTAAAGCGCTGCGTAAATTGACCGCACTATATAAGTACCTGAAATAATAATAATAATTTCATTTGGGGACAGCGTTGCATGACCATGCAATTACCAATTAAAGTAACGCAGTGCTAAATAACAAAAAATGGCCTGGTCATGAAGGGGGTAACATTTTCTGGAGCTTAAGTGGGTAACCTTGACCATTTTTCTGCTTTCAACACTTTAACTTCAGGGACAACATGTTCACTTACTGCCTAATATGCCCCACCCACTTTCATGTGCCATTGTAATCAATGTTATTCACTTTACCTGTCAGTGGTCATAATGTTATGGCTGATCGGTGTATAAAGCATGTTATTTGGAAGAACAGCTGTGGTTTTTACACACATAAAAAAACCTACATCAGTCTGATGACGCCACAGTACTTTCTGGAGCTTTAGCAGTTACATAATTATATAGTTAGTATGGTTGAAAAAAAAGACCAGAAAAAAAAAAGACCAGGCATTGTGACACCTGATGAACATTTCCGAATGTGTCTATAGATAATCTCCCCTGTGTGGTTTCAGGGTCTTTTCTCTTTGCTGTTCTGATTTGTTTCGCCGAATCATTTGATTTACTTGTAATTATGATTTCAGTGAAGATGGCCTCCTGGAAACCCTATAAAGCACATACAAGTGAAGGTGATGTGCGTCATTCTCCCGGAGCTTTACTCTTCTTATTTGTGTCACTGATTGCAACGCTTCTGCTTTGGTTTAGACAATTAAATTGTAACTCCACCATAAGAATATATTTGTAGCCATCAGCTGGAAGACTGAGCTTGTTCACACTAGATGCAGCCCAGTTTTTTTTTTTTCTGCATCAAAAATGCATGTACAGTGTTTCCCATGTATTCCAATGGCCCTGGTTCACACCAGTGCAGTCAGTTCTAGTGCAGAAAAAAGTAGCACATTTTTATTGCACAGAACTGTCCTGGAACACAGCAAAACGCACCAAAACAGAGTGTGGTGTGAACTGTAAATAAAAGCACATCTAGAATGCATTTTTGTGGTGTGAACTGGTCCTTCAGGTGGAGCTCCACTCAAAAGTGGAAGATCCGCTTGTTTGTCTCCTCCCCCCCTCCACTGCCATATTTGGCACCTTTTGGGAGGGGGAGCGGGTACCTGATTTTGACAGGTACCTGCTGTGACGGACCCCCAGCCCATCTCTCCAATTCGTGACTAAAGGACTAGCCAATCTAAAACCCAGCTGTCACATGCGTAACAATGCCGCACTCAGCTGCACCCTGCACAAAGATTTTCCAGCTAATGGACCACAATCTATGTACCGCAGCCTGAGAGCGATTGTTACTGGGTCAGGTTAATTACGCAATTAACCCTTCACACTGCCACCACCGCCTTTTTGTACAGAGTAGGAGGAAACTCGGCAATCTTAGCAGTAACACTATGATGTTTGAATAAGCGTCTGTATACACACTGTCACAGCAGGCAGATGTATGCAGAAGTTTCAAAACACATAGTAGCGCTCTTCAGAGACAGGGATTCTTAGTTTGCATTAAAGAGCTTTAGAAACAGTTCAACACTTTTCAGATAATAGGATTTATTACTAAAAAGGTCAAAATGGTACAAATAAAATATTTACAGAAAAAAAATGTAGCATATATATATATATATATATATATAAACACAGAGAGCAGAAACACAGCAGAGAGATAACAGAAAGAAGTTGAGGGAGGTAGAATACTTGCCGTCAGCCTTGGTTTAAGCAGATTCAAGGGTCCTGAACAAAAGGGTGCCTTTTCTCCCAAAGTTGGTTCCTGATGTTAAAAGGGAGATCTCTTCATCTTACTTCTCCGGGCCTGACAGCCTATTTTGGAGTCCTCCAGCAGGGGGCGTCTACTGAAGCCAAGGGCCAATCGCCTCATTTGGGGAGGGGGGGTTTAGGCGGAGACCCAGGCTAAAACCAAAATCCCTCCCAAGTTATACCAAGGTCAATAACCTTCCCTAGGTACATGTAGCATCCTATCCACTGGCAGGATAATATGCAGAACGATATTGTGAACTTCCAGACATCACATATGACATATCTGGCTGTGATGGTTAAGGAGATATCGCTTTCTGCACTCGGGTAGACATTATCTAGGGGTGTAAGGTATCAGGTGACTTGTATTAAAATGACCTCTCTGAATATATGTCTTGTTTTATGGCATGTATTACCAACGAGAAATTATGAAATTGTATGAAAAAGTGTTTTCAAATGGGATGCAGGTTTTACTGCTATTTCGGAATGCGTTTGAAGTCCAGTGACTGACGAGTTTATAGCTTTATGATCAGCTTCAGAGCAAGAGTTTGCCAGACACACTGGAATCAGCTAATTGGGTTTACAACCATGAAGGATATCCAGCTGTGTCCTGGGCACTCCTGAACCCAGCACACAAGGACCACGTGTCACTCAACAGAGAGGGGGGGCTGATTTGGAGTGAGAAATGATACAAGATGGAAGGTCTTTACCAAAATGGATGTTCGCATCCATATTTGTATGTACAATTGCTACACCCGCTCCCACTTCTGGCTCAGTTCGCCGCGGCGAAGTAAGACGGACGTTCTGCCCCCTCCTTCCTCCCGCAGTCTCCTGGGAATCTTCACAGGTCCCAGAAGACTGCGGGACCAATCAGAAGCTGGCACAGCCTGGTGCACACAGTTGTGATGCAGGCGCCGGAGAGAGAAGAGGCAGAGAAGGGACGGTGTGGGTGAGCACATCGCTGGACTCTGGGACAGGGGAGTGTGTGTTTATTAAGTCAGCAGCTACAGTTTTTGTAACTGCTGACTTTTAATAAACACAAAACTAACTGGAACTCTGCTTTAAAGTGGTTGTAAAAGCCTAAAGTTTTTTTTACCTTTATGCACTCTATGCATGAAGGTAAAAAAAACTTCTGTGTGCCGCAGTGATTCCACAGCCCCCCCCCCAATACTTACCTGAACCCCATCACAAGTCAGCGATGTGCACGAGAGCCTCGGCTCTCTGGATACTCTCCCTCATTGGCTGAGACAACAGCAGGAAACATTTGCTCAAGGAGCCAATGAGGAGGGACGGGGCCGAGCCACGGCTCTGTGTGTGAATGGATATGCATAGCAGTGGCTTCAGAGCAAGCCTGCTTGGGTGCCCCCATAGTAAGCAGCTTGAGGGAGGGGCCAGGTGCACCAACGGGGGACTCTGAAAAGAGGAGGATCGGGGCTGCTCTGTGCACACAGCTGGTAAGTAGAACATTTTTGTTCTTTTAAAAAGAAAAACACCATAGAAATGTGGTCCAGATGCGTTTTCTGTATGCGTGTTTTTGATGCGTTCCATTTCATTTTTTCCCCCTCTCTTTTTCTTCAACTTAAATCTTGACATACGCATTCCGGTGGGTTTTTGGTGCATTTCGGTGTGTTTTTTTATGCATTTACTGCGTTTCAGTACAGTTCAGTGCAGCATGATCTACTTTTTCTTCTGGAACTGACCACACTGCTGTGAACTACTGTATGTCATTGGAAACCATGTAACCTACTATCAATGTGTTTTTGATGCAGAGAAAAAATGCATCGGACTGCATGTGGTGTGTTACTTTAAAGTTTATGAGAGTGTGAGCAAGTGTGCTGTGTAACCATATAGTTAGTCTGGCTGAAAAAAGACCATCCAGTTCAACCATAAAAAAAAAAAAAAAGAAAAGTTATAATCCTATACCCACAGTTGATCCAGAGGAAGGCAAAAAAAAATCCTATAAATGTTAGTATCCAGTTATATTCTGTGTATCTAAGAAAGAATCCAGAACTTTTTTGAAGCAATCCACTGAGCTGGCCAAAACCAACTCTTGAGGGAGTCTATTTCACATTCTCACAGCTCTTACTGTGAAGAAACCTTTCCGTGTTTGAAGATTAAATCTCTTTTCCTCCAGACGTAAAGAGTGCCCCCTTGTCCTCTGTGATGACCTCAGGGTGAATAACTCTACACCGAGTTCACTATATGAACCACTGATGTATTTATACATGGAGATCATATCCCCCCTTATGTATTATACATGGAGATCATATCCCCCCCTTATGTATTATACATGGAGATCATATCCCCCCTTATGTATTATACATGGAGATCATATCCCCCCTTATGTATTATACATGGAGATCATATCCCCCCTTATGTATTATACATGGAGATCATATCCCCCCTTATGTATTATACATGGAGATCATATCCCCCCTTATGTATTATACATGGAGATCATATCCCCCCCTTATGTATTATACATGGAGATCATATCCCCCTTATGTATTATACATGGAGATCATATCCCCCTTATGTATTATACATGGAGATCATATCCCCCTTATGTATTATACATGGTGATCATATCCCCCCTTATGTATTATACATGGTGATCATATCCCCCCTTATGTATTATACATGGAGATCATATCCCCCCTTATATATTATACATGGAGATCATATCCCCCCTTATGTATTATACATGGAGATCATATCCCCCCTTATGTATTATACATGGAGATCATATCCCCCTTATGTATTATACATGGTGATCATATCCCCCCTTATGTATTATACATGGTGATCATATCCCCCCTTATGTATTATACATGGTGATCATATCCCCCCCTTATGTATTATACATGGAGATCATATCCCCCCTTATGTATTATACATGGAGATCATATCCCCCCTTAATCTCCTCTTCTCAAGAGAGAATACATTCAGTTCCTCTAATCTTTCCTCATAGCTGAGCTCCTCCATGCCTCTTTTCAGTTTGGTTGCCCTTCTCTGTGCTTTCTCCAGTTCCCCAATGTTCTTTTTGTAAATTGCTGTTCTGCTAGAAATGCACTTGGCTACTATTTTCCTATATTGGGCTAACAAAACAGCATTTTTGTACACTTAGTGGTGTCATAGGTTTTGGATTTACATACATTCAAAGTCTGCATACTTTCTGAACTTCTCATGGTGTGGTGGAGGTAGCTGTACCCAACATCCATTTATTCTCATTTTAATGAGATATAGACTTTGAAAAATGAATGCCATGAAAGATGACTTTTTGTTAAGTGTTGCTTTTTATCATGAACCTCCAAACAATATATGTTGACACAAATATCAGATTTATGAGGCTGACTCACAGCTGCAGGCCTCATCTGGCCCATCTGACACTGATCTTTCTTCCACAGGCCACTGAGTCAGAGTTGATGGATTGGGTGACACTCATGGTTCACTGCTGTGGAGATGAACTCCAGACTGAAGTGAAACTGGCAGCAGCTGAGATCTTAGTCGATATTGCTCCACATTTGCTGACAAATCATCTGCCAGTTCTGGGTAAGAGTACAATGTATGTTGATGGTGCAGTTCTTTGTGGAGGGACCTGCTGCATGACCTGTAATGGAATGTACAGCCGGTTATGTCTTCCTCTGTTTTCCCTCCTCATGAAGGTCATCAGGGTGAGCTTTAATAGAAGCTTGAAGTCCATTTATATGTAGGCTTTCCAGAAATAGCACATCCTCCACCCACACGTGGAAATGACAATTGTGTGTGTTAAAGGGGAATTCCAACAACAGGTTCTAAATCAGTGCAATAGTGACACTGGGCCCCTTTCTCCATTTGCATGCCGATAAGCAAATCAACCATTAAAAACACTGAACTTTAGGACGTGTTATTATTGTTATCGGCAGTTTGAATCTGTCTTTCACAGTCCATTGACCTGACGCATTCTAGAGCTACAGAAACGACAACCACAGCCCTGCATTGCTTAATAATTGTCAGTATGCGGGAAATGACTTGAGGGTCAGTAATATCTTTTTTTTTTTTCTACAAAACTTTAGAAAATGCTGCTTTGCTTTACAATACCTCTCAACAGCTAAACCTACAGTTGGAATAAACATATGTAAAAAAGTTTGCATATATGTAAGCTTCTCTGAACTGCTGTGAGACATTTTGATACATGGACAGGGTGGCATAGATCATGTGTGTTTCCAGCACCGGGCACTGGGGGGCATGTGCCTCGGGTTTCCTCCTCATTGCCCTAGCTCAATGGTGCCCTTAGACTTTCCTGCTATACTGCCCAGCTGTGGACCATGTCACCCTCTGCTATGCAGGCACTCCCACATACAGTACATAGTAGGTACCCCACTTCACTTCAGACCTCATATTAGAGCGGCAGACCCAAGGGAACTCATAGTCCCTCATTCTGCAGGGGCAGCACTCTGCATAAGGTCTGGGGAGTACTGGAGAAATTGATTGTTGTGCTGGAGAGTTGGGATTTTGGAATTGGGAGTAGGGCTTTTGGAATTGGGAGTAGGGATTTTGGTGCTGGGTGGAGTTTTTTGTTTGTGGAAGGGAGAATTTTTGTTGGGCATAGATGTTTGTCCTAGAAGGATCTTTGTGCTGCAGGGGAGTTTGTTTGCTTGTTATGTCGGCAACTTTTACGGACTGAGGTGTGAGGGAGTTTTTTGAGGGTAAGAAATATTTTGGTGGCAGTAGTGATGAGGAATTTTCTTGGGGTTGGGTTTTGTTTTTTTGGGGGGGTGAGAAGGGATTTTCTCGGAGGTGGGGGATTTGTGCTTGGGAGAGGGATACTTCTGTATTCTTTCATACTCCTGACCCTTGTACTTCGTACATTACATACTCTTGACCCCTTCACTCTGTGTTTTACATACTACTGAGCTGCTCACGTGTGCATTAGGTACTACTTACCCCTGCACTCTATGTTGCATACTACTGTCACTTGAAATGAAATAGAAATCTTGTGAGCCACCAATTAATTATAAGATAGGTTCGTCAGCACCAAACACATACTCATCCAATGTGCATAAAAATTCAACAAATATCACAATGGTGCCGCGCTCCTAATTGTTATTAATTAAATATCATAAAAATTGTTCAAATTAAATCCATATATATGTGTAAACACAATATATATATAAACAATGAAGTGCACCCATAAAGTGATAATACACTGAAAATAACAGTCAATATTCAATGTGCACAAAAAATATAAACATGATTGATGATAAATGAGTGATAAATAAATCAGTCTCTGGTGATACTTGTGAAAAATCCCAGGTGATGTGAACTCCAATTCCCAGTGACTTGAATAATGATCTTATTATGCGCTCACCTCATATACTACTGTCACTTGCACTTTGTATATTACATACTACTGACCTCTGCAATCTGCTCATCACTTACTACTGACCCCTGCACTATGTTTGTTACATACCCCAATCCCTGCACTCTGTGGTATATACTACCCGCCCCTGCACTTTGTGTGTTACATACTTCTGACCCCTGCATGCTGTACATTACATACTCCTGACCACTGGACATTATGTCATCCTGACCCCTGCCCTTTGTATGCTGAGCTGTACACTACATTCTTCTGACCCCTGCACTCTATATGCTATATTATACATTGCAAACACCATATTTTGTGGGTACAAAGGCTGCGACATATGTGTGAGAGTAAAAACATACCCAAACCCCATGGCTCTGCTCCAGACTTGCTCCTTTCATCCAACAAGGACAACTGGGGTGCTGGCTACCAAAGCCTGTCTCCACTCTGATTCAAAAGTAACAAATATAAGCTGCACTCCAATACTTAGCTCTACTTTCTGTGTTTAGTTTGTCAAGAAAAAGACTACATGCATTGATGTCTGCACCTGAAACCAACCTTCCATGACCCGTTTAACCACTTCTGGATAGTGAGCAGCCCAGCAGTGGTGAGAATCTTCGAGGAAGGTTGGTTTCTACTGGAACATCAATGTATGCAGTCTTTTTTTTGACAAACTAAACAGAAAGAAGAGCTAAGCGTTGGAGTGCGGCATATATTTGTTACTTTTGACTGATATGTGCAAGAATGAATAGGTTCTTTTTAACCATGCCTCTTTAAGCCCCTCCTACTGTTAGCGCAGTGTTACCACCACCACCATTTGCTGCGGCGTGCTAGTTGCACAACATCATTGCTTCTCTCTGGGTTCCCCCAAGTCTTCCATCATAATGGCAAAAGTCAGAGAACTGTCTATTTTTCATATTCCAGAGCCAGAAAAGGTTTTATCAGCCACTCGTTCACATCCGTTTTTGCGCATGCATTTTTTACACGTTTTTGATGGGTATTTCTGGCCAGAATAAAACACAACGCATCAAAAACACACTACATGCTTTTCTGCGGCATTTCCATTGAAGTCTATATAACCAAAAACGCAACTGGGTTTTTTTTTATATTTTTGACCCCTGCATCTGTAATCCTGACAGCCAACAGAGACAAATTTGCAAAGGTCTAAGATTGATCTAGTACTGAATATGAGACAGATTTTCACTCCAAACTGACTCACAGTTTAGAAGCGGTCAGGGCAAGATTTATTCTGCTGCAGTACCTCTTTGAGGCAGCAGAGGGAGGAATTTATGAATCAAGCTGCAACTTTATAGCAGATTTGTCTCACCTGTTTAGCAATGCCCTGCTGTGCGATAGAATTTATACATTTTCTCCTGTGTGTGCTTCTACAGTGGGGGGCATTTATTAAAACCGTGTTTTTGTTTTCCATTTTATTCTGCTACTTTCACTTTAATCAGAATTTAGGGAAAATTTATCATTTTCTTTGTAAGGTAATAAATTAGCTGCTATAACAATACATTCATCTACATGTATTTAAGGCCCCATGTACACGGGACACTTCTGAACAATGGAAACTGACTGCTGGAAAACGTAGGTTAAAAAATGTCTGTTTAGCCATGTTTGCATAACATGTTTATGCGTTTTTGCGTTTAGAAGCGGTTTTTTAAAGATAAGCACAGGAGAACCTCCCAAATTCCCAGAATGCACTGAAAAGTGGTAAATTATTAACTATTTCAGACTGTTTCAGAGAAATACAGAGAATAGAAGCAGAGACAGCAGGAGAACATGCAAACTCCAGGCAGGTGGTGCCATGAACAAATTATCATAAGGGTATGTGCTAAAAATACATATATATACAAATATCTATATCACCGTATATTAAGTGTCCAAAACTAAATTAGTGTCCAAAACAAAATATCTTCTGTAACTTCATAACACTGTGAAAAATCCACCACCAAATGAATTAAATAAACTCACCAGAGCTATATGCTGATCAAATTATAGACCAGCAATAGCGCTTGTGCTCTGGGAGTGTTGAATAAATGATGCCCAAAAAGATGTAGTAATACTCAATCACTTCCAGGTAATCAATAATGGTAAGCAGCCTGAGGAATAGTATATCTCTCCCAAGGAAAGAACTCTGCAGCCAAGGATCTCATGATGTATCTCTCCACTTGGTTTCATATCTCCATATATATATGCAGCACACTCAGGGACAAAAAAGAAACCATAATGGTGCAGTAGGTTTTTAAAATATTTATATGTTTAATAAAACTCAAAAAACTCACAAACAAGGTGTCCAGACAGACACCAGCTTGAATCGCAATGCACAACACTGGGGTGATGAACAAACCCCGCTCACCGCGGATCACCTCCAACAATGGGAAAGGAGCGTTCTGACGTCCACATCGAGTAGGCCACGACCAACGCGTTTCGTCACCACAACGTCATCAAGGGGCGGAGATGACGTCGTGGTGACAAAACGCGTTGGGCATGGCCTACTCGATGTGGACGTCAGGACGCTCCTTTCCCATTATTTGTTGGAGGTGATCCGCGGTGAGCGGGGCTCGTTCATCACCCCAGTGTTGTGCATTGCGATTCAAGCTGGTGTCTGTCTGGACACCTTGTTTGTGAGTTTTTTGAGTTTTATTAAACATATAAATATTTTAAAAACCTACTGCACCATTATGGTTTCTTTTTTGTCCCTGAGTGTGCTGCATATATATATGGAGATATGAAACCAAGTGGAGAGATACATCATGAGATCCTTGGCTGCAGAGTTCTTTCCTTGGGAGAGATATACTATTCCTCATGCTGCTTACCATTATTGATTACCTGGAAGTGATTGAGTATTACTACATCTTTTTGGGCATCATTTATTCAACGCTCCCAGAGCACAAGCGCTATTGCTGGTCTATAATTTGATCAGCATATAGCTCTGGTGAGTTTATTTAATTCATTTGGTGGTGGATTTTTCAGTGTTATGAAGTCACAGAAGATATTTTGTTTTGGACACTAATTTAGTTTTAGACACTTAATATATTCATTTTGGACACTTAATATACGGTGATATAGATATTTGTATATATATGTATTTTTAGCACATACCCTTATGATAATTTGTTCACTTTGCCAAATAAATTTTTGCACATATATAATTTTTTTGGTGGGAGTTGCTGCTGACACATAGTTTGTTGTTTAGTGTGCCGCTTTTTCTTTCTGATAATTTTTATAAGTGGTGCCGTGGCTGGGATTTGAACCAACGACCCTAGTACTGCCAGGCGGAATTGCTAACCATTTAGCCACTGTGATTGGTTTCCATACAAAGCTGCACGAGATTTTGCACCATGTCGTTTTAGTAAATAACCCCCAAAGTGTTTATTAGCACTTCGAAGTTCTGCGACATCCCTCAGTTTTATCCATAAGCAAGGGCTCCTAGTTGCTGCACAACAGAGAAGGAAAGGGCAGACAGTCATTATTTGGCAGCACGATCGCACAAAATTAAAACTGCCCCTTCAGTCGTAAATCAGACCCAAAGATTAAAGCGAACATTTTTGCACTCAACATGCATATGCAAACTGCGGATTACATGTGAGGTTGCATTAATAAATGTGTGTGTTTCGCTCTCTCTTTTTTATATTTAATAAAATGCAAACACACAAGACAGGATAAACCCCACAGATGAGCGTATGATGACATAGCCGGCTAACAATGTCGGCTCAGACCTGAACCAGTATGACTAGGGGAATTTTCAGCAGGTGGCTCTGGGATCTGATGAAGTCACCAACTGTTTTAGGTAAATAAAATCGCTAACAGCAATTTATGCTCCAGCATGTAATTTCAGCGCTGACTGGTACACGGCCAAAGTCAGTTTCCCAAAAGTTATTAGTTTTAATTGATGCTGCCTGATTAAAGCGTGTCAAACATAAGATTCCTAGAAGTGACGGTAAGCCGTTTGTGCATGAATCATAAATTAGACCTCACGGAATTGGCATTAGGTGGCGTGAAATGTGAAAAGCTCACACTCGGCAAAGAGGGATCCCTCCCGCTTTTCTAGTCCTGGAGCTCAGACATGGCACTGATTAGCACACGGCATGGTGAAAAGGACCAAAGAGTTGGAGATTGAATTCATTTTACTGATGAAGGTTTTACTGCATGTGGCCAAATGCATTTTTTAAAGGGAAAGTATAGTCTGTTTATAGGTATATATTGGAATATACGAATGTGAGCAGCTTAAAGTGGTTGTCAAGGTAAAAGGTTTTTTATCTTAATGCATTCTGTGCCTTAAAGTGTTACTAAACCCAGGACTCTGCATTCACTATATCTGGTCTCCCCGGACCCTGCATTCACTATATCTGGTCTCCCCGGACCCTGCATTCACTTATCTGGTCTCCAAGGACCCTGCATTCATTTATTTGGTCTCCCAGGACCCTGCATTCACTATATCTGTTCTCCCCGGACCCCGCATTCACTATATCTGGTCTCCCCGGACCCTGCATTCACTATATCCGATCTCCCCGGACCCTGCATTCACTATATCTGGTCTCTCAGGACCCTGCATCCACTATATCTGGTCTCCCAGGACCCTGCATTCACTATATCTGCTCTCCCAGGACCCTGTATTCACTATATCTGCTCTCCCAGGACCCTGCATTCACTATATCTGGTCTCCCTGGACCCTGCATTCACTATATCTGGTCTCCCCGGACCCTGCATTCACTATATCTGGTCTCCCCAGACCCTGCATCCACTATATCTGGTCTCCCAGGACCCTGCATTCACTATATCTGCTCTCCCAGGACCCTGTATTCACTATATCTGCTCTCCCAGGACCCTGCATTCACTATATCTGGTCTCCCTGGACCCTGCATTCACTATATCTGGTCTCCCTGGACCCTGCATTCACTATATCTGGTCTCCCAGGACCCTGCATTCACTTTATTTGGTCTCCCATGACCCTGCATTCACTATATCTGGTCTCCCGGGACCCTGCATTCACTATATCCGGTCTCCCAGGACCCTGCATTCACTATATCTGCTCTCCCGGGACCCTGCATTCACTATATCTGCTCTCCCGGGACCCTGCATTCACTATATCCGGTCTCCCGGGACCCTGCATTCACTATATCTGGTCTCCCAGGACCCTGCATTCACTATATCTGGTCTCCCAGGACCCTGCATTCACTATATCTGGTCTCCCAGGAACCCTGCATTCACTATATCTGGTTTCCCCGGACCCTGCATTCACTATATCTGCTCTCCCCGGACCCTGCCTTCACTATATCTGGTCTCCCCGGACCCTGCATTCACTATATCGGGTCTCCCCGGACCCTGCATTCACTATATCTGGTCTCCCAGGACCCTGCATTCACTATATCCGGTCTCCCCGGACCCTGCATTCACTATATCCGGTCTCCCCGGACCCTGCATTCACTATATCTCCTTTCCCCGGACCCTGCATTCGCTATATCTGGTCTCCCCAGACCCCGCATTCACTTATCTGGTCTCCCCAGACCCCGCATTCACTTATCTGGTCTCCCAGGACCCAGCATTCACTATATCTGGTCTCCCCGGACCCTGCATTCACTATATCTGTTCTCCCCGGACCCTGCATTCACTATATCTGTTCTCCCCGGACCCTGCATTCACTTATCTTGTCTCCCAGGACCCTGCATTCACTATATCTGGTCTTCCCGGACCCTGCATTCACTATATCTGTTCTACCCGGACCCTGCATTCACTTATCTGGTCTCCCCGGACCCTGCATTCACTATATCTGTTCTCCCCAGACCCTGCATTCACTATATCTGTTCTCCCCGGACCCTGCATTCACTATATCTGTTCTCCCCGGACCCTGCATTCACTTATCTGTTCTCCCAGGACCCTGCATTCACTATATCTGGTCTCCCCGGACCCTGCATTCACTATATCTGGTCTCCCCGGACCCTGCATTCACTATATCTGGTCTTCCCGGACCCTGCATTCACTATATCTGGTCTCCATGGACCCTGCATTCACTATATATCTGGTCTCCCTGGACCCTGCATTCACTTTATCCGGTCTCCCCAGACCCTGCATTCACTATATCTGGTCTCCCCAGACCCCGCATTCACTATATCTGGTCTCCCACAGTACACACAACATGGAAATGCAATTATTTTAGTAAATATAAACTGCTAAATACCTTTTCTCATCAGCAGTTAGAACAATCTTGTGACTTTTATCAGTGTCCAGCAGAGCACGATAAAGCTTGTAGGAGGAGTTTTCATTCTGCTGTAGGAAGTGCTAATTGGCTCTGTGCTCATCACATGCATTGGGGGGGGGGGGGGGTGCTGCACACAGAAGGTTTTATACCTTCATCCACAGAATGCATGTAGATAAAAACCTTGAGCCTTAACCACTTTAAGCCCTCAGCCCTCATACTAACATTTCAGATTTTAAAAAAAATAATAAACTTTATTTTTACCTGCTCTATGCAATGGTCTTGCACAGAGCAGCTCCTGGATCCTCCCTCCTCCCCCTGCTGAGTGGGCTCTCATGTGTGCTCACTCCTGAGCTGCCTCTGTGTGTTTATAAGACACACAGAGCGTGGCTCGGCCCCACCTTCACCCCGCCTTCAGTGAAGTTCGCAGTGTAGGCATCTGTTTGGAGGTTTTCCAGCTGAGGAAAAAAGACTTAAAAAAAGCATAAAAAATGCACCTCCCCATTGAAATGAATGGAAAACGCAACAAAAACGCAGTGTGAAAGTAGCCTAAATGGCGCTTAGTTATAACTTTGAATTTTAATTTTCCATACACTTTGTAGGACAATGTCTACTACAAAATAAGAGGTGCATATCAAACCTAACTTACTATACTTTGTATTATTTTCATATATACCCATATGATGCCTTCTTTTTTTGAGATGGCTGGACCAGTATTTTAGAGAAGGCAGCCTATCGGGTCCCAAGAAACAAGTTATATCATTGCAGCATTGTGACTTTTCATTTGTGATCCTTCCTTGGGTAAGTCTCCCTGCCGGAGGCTGCATCTGGCTGTTACATTGGGCTGGTTGCTATTCTGTATGCAGCTCCTGTATGTATGTGCTGGGGGTGCTATACTTCCATCCTACTTGTAATTGATTTCCAATGTCACAAAACAAGCCAATATTTGCTTACATCACATCTAACTTAGCTTAAGCAAGCCAATTACATGTCCAAATTGATTTCTGTAGGCTATTCTCTGGAAGGGTAAATGGAGTTTGACCTTTGGAATCATCATATAGCTGCAAGCACTGACCTTAAAGAGCACCAGTATTGTTAGAGAAAACATCATATGCAGAAGTATGGCTGGGAAGATGATGCCTGTTCTCCCACTATCTATGATGGCTTTAGGATGCTTCAGAAGGGTGATAACAAATATTGAGTAATCTACACGTTCCTATGATGGAATGTTCTGAGATGTTGGCTGATTGCAGAGCCTAGCATTCCTAAAGTTGTTCATACACGGAGTGAATTTTGGAGTCAAGATTCTGATGAACCAGCTAAAATTCAAGCCGTGGATGGCCCTGTTGGCAACCTTCCACCTGACATCTTATCAGAAAATTGAAAATTGTCGACTGAATAGCAGCTGCATCCAGTCGGACACAACCTTTGTTTGGGTATTATGACAGCAGCTGCCTCTGGTGGGTGGCATGATGCAATAGCCTTGCTCTGGGGATTCGTTCATGCACCCTCTAGAGCACGTGTGTCAAACTGGCGGCCCTCCAGCTGTTGCAAAACTACAAGTCCCATGAGACATTGCAAGATTGACAGTTACAAGCATGACTCCAAAAGGCAGAGGCATGATGGGACTTGTAGTTTTGCAACAGCTGGAGGGCCACCAGTTTGACACCCCTGTTCTAGAGCATAGATGGTAGAACTGGGTGATTTCTCTCGATCGCCCTGCATGACTGAAGAGAAACCTCACAGTGTGTGGCTTCCACAGTCGGTCTTAGCTGAATCACCATGGTGATAGTCAAACAATGCAGAGGCAATGTGAAGAACTAGAATGGCCCATGTGGAGGACTAGAATGGGCCTCCAACATCAACTACAGTGGGGCAAAAAGGAATTAAGTCAGCCACCAATTGTGCAAGTTCTCCCACTTAAAAAGATGAGAGAGGCCTGTAATTAACATCATAGGTAGACCTCAACTATGAGAGACAAAATGAGAAAAAAAATCCAGACAATCACATTGGCTGATTTGGAAAGAATTTATTTGCAAATTATGGTGGAAAATAAGTATTTGGTCACCTACAAACAAGCAAGATTTCTGGCTCTCACAGACCTGTACCTTCTTCTTTAAGAGGCTCCTCTGTCCTGCACTCATTACCTGTATCAATGGCACCTGTTTGAACTTGTTATCAGTATAAAAGACACCTGTCCACAACCTCAAACAGTCACACTCCAAACTCCACTATGGTGAAGACTAAAGAGCTGTCGAAGGACACCAGAAACAAAATTGTAGACCTGCACCAGACTGGGAAGACTGAATCTGCAGCAGCTTGGTGTGAACAGATCAACTGTGGGAGCAATAATTAGAAAATGGAAGACATACAAGACCACTGATAATCTCCCTCGATCTGGGGCTCCACGCAAGATCTTACCCCGTGGGGTCAAAATGATCACAAGAACGGTGAGCAAAAATCCCAGGACCACATGGGGAGACCTAGTGAATGACCTGCAGAGAGCTGGGACCAACGTAACAAAGGCTAACATCAGTAACACACTACGCCGCCAGGGACTCAGATCCTGCAGTGCCAGACGTGTCCCCCTGCTTAAGCCAGTACATGTCCGGGCCCATCTGAAGTTTGCTAGAGAGCATTTGGATGATCCAGAAGAGGATTGGGAGAATGTCATATGGTCAGATGAAACCAAAATAGAACTGTTTGGTAGAAACACAACTCGTCGTGTTTGGAGGAGAGAGAATGCTGAGTTGCATCCAAAGAACACCATACCTATTGTGAAGCAGGGGGGTGGCAACATCATGCTTTGGGGCTGTTTCTCCGCAAAGGGACCAGGACGACTGATCCATGTACAGGACAGAATGAATGGGGCCATGTATCGTGAGATTTTGAGTGCAAACCTCCTTCCATCAGCAAGGGCATTGAAGACGAAACGTGGCTGGGTCTTCCAACATGACAATGATCCCAAACATACTGCCAGGACAACGAAGGAGTGGCTTCGTAAGAAGCATTTCAAGGTCCTGGAGTGGCCTAGCCAGTCTCCAGATCTCAACCCCATAGAAAACCTTTGTAGGGAGTTGAAAGTCCGTGTTGCCCAGCGACAGCCCCAAAACATCACTGCTCTAGAGGAGATCTGCATGGAGGAATGGGCCAACATACCAGCCACAGTGTGTGCCAACCTTGTGAAGACTTACAGGAAACGTTTGACCTCTGTCATTGCCAACAAAGGATATATAACAAAGTATTGAGATGAACTTTTGATATTGACCAAATGCTTATTTTCCACCATAATTTGCAAATAAATTCTTTCCAAATCAGCCAATGTAATTGTCTGGATTTTTTTTCTCATTTTGTCTCTCATAGTTGAGATCTACCTATGATGCCAATTACAGGCCTCTCTCATCTTTTTAAGTGGGAGAACTTGCACAACTGGTGGCTGACTAAATACTTTTTTGCCCCACTGTATACTTCAAAGCTCAGTTTAACTTTCAGTTTAAAACCGCTAAATACATTTCAGGTGCTTCTAAATAAACATATACAGTCTTAGGGTTTGTTCACATGTGCAGCCAGGTGGCAGTAAAAACAGATGGTTGAGATGCAGTTTTACTACCAAGAATCAGAAAATGTATAATATACTCACAAACCACCATGAATACATGCTCATCAGAATAGATCAAGTTTCTGAACACCAACGTTCTTGCATATCATCTCGACACATCAAAAGGAGAAATGGTAAGTCCGTAAGGCTAACGTGTTTCAAGGGACTTGCCCTCTTCATCAGAGCCAAAAGACCAGTAGCTAAAAGCCGCACTTGAATATCATTCCTGGCATAACAGGTTCCAATCTTGAGTCCCTCTCACTCACCATGTGGGCAGGGATGAACACAGTAATTAGCCAATTAGGCTCATTCCACATATGGCCAATCCCAATCACAACAGAATGTGTAAATAATAAATATATATAAAAAACACAGATTGATGGATATACAGTCACCAATACAGGGCGACTGTGCCCATCCTCATCCAATGTCCTCATATAGCTACAGGTAATTTTATAGCGTTTTACATATATATTGTACATTCACATCAGTCCCTGACCCCATGGAACTTACAATCTAAGGTCCCTAACTCACATTCATATGGATACTAAGGCCAATTTAAACAGGAGCCAGTTAACCTACCAGCATGTCACTGGATTGTGGGAGGAAACCAGAGTACCCAGAGGAAATCTGCACAGGGAGAACATGCAAGCTCCACAAAGGTAGTGCATGATTGGGATTCAAACCGACGACCCTAGTGCTGCTAACCACTGTGATGCCCATATTAAACTATAATGTACTCATGGGTATACCTGGCTCATCCACCTGGTTTTCCTGCCCCCTAGCCACACATAGGAACGAAGCCTTGCTGATACACATTGTCTTTGCTGGAGTCCATTTGGACAGGAAGTGCTGTAAAGAGACTACAGGGGATCAGCAGCACTGAGATGCAGCCAAGGATTTAAAAAGGGTGATAATTCAGCAAACAATGTTCTTCAGTTAGATTTACTTTATTTCACCTGCGCTCACATCTATACCTCTGTTCAGTTTAATCTGAGTCTTATGTAATCCTTTATTGGTCATATCAGCAGGCTTCTCATACTTCTCCTTGGTGGTACTGCAGCCTCTTGACATTGATATTCTGTGGTTCTTCCCTCTCATCATGACCCAGGGTGCAGGAAAGGCCGTAGATGGCAGACAAATAGGGGAGAGATGGAATCACAGAATTATTCTTCTGAATTTTTGCAAACCTGAATTCAGGGTCATTCAGATTATGAGACTACTGATAAACCTGGCCCCACACATTGATTGACTTCTGTGGAAGGAAGGCCACACACACTGATCGACTTCTGTGGAAGGAAGGCCACACACACTGATCGACTTCTGTGGAAGGAAGGCCACACACACTGACTGACTTCTGTGGAAGGAAGGCCACACACACTGACTGACTTCTGTGGAAGGAAGGCCACACACACTGACTGACTTCTGTGGAAGGAAGGCAACACACACTGACTGACTTCTGTGGAAGGAAGGCAACACACACTGACTGACTTCTGTGGAAGGAAGGCCACACACACTGACTGACTTCTGTGGAAGGAAGGCAACACACTGATCGACTTCTGTGGAAGGAAGGCCACACACACTGACTGACTTCTGTGGAAGGAAAGCCACACACACTGACTGACTTCTGTGGAAGGAAGGCCACACACACTGACTGACTTCTGTGGAAGGAAGGCCACACACACTGACTGACTTCTGTGGAAGGAAGGCCACACACACTGATCAACTTCTGTGGAAGGAAGGCCACACACACTGATCAACTTCTGTGGAAGGAAGGCCACACACACTGACTGACTTCTGTGGAAGGAAGGCCACACACACTGATCGACTTCTGTGGAAGGAAGGCCACACACACTGATCAACTTCTGTGGAAGGAAGGCCACACACACTGATCAACTTCTGTGGAAGGAAGGCCACACATACTGATCAACTTCTGTTGAAGGAAGGCCACACATACTGATCAACTTCTGTTGAAGGAAGGTCACACACAGTGATGGACTTCTGTTGAAAGAAGGCCCCATACCCTAATAGACTTTTGTTGAAGGAAGGTCACACACTGACTGGCTTCTGTTGAAGGAAAACGACATACAGATCAACTTCTATTGAAGGAAGGCCCCACACACTGATCAACTTCTGTTGAAGGAAGGCCAAACAAACTGATCGACTTCTTTCAAAGGAAAACCACACACACTGATCAACTTTTGTTGAAAGAAGACCCCACACATTGATTGACTTCTCTCAAAGAGACATGTTTGAAAATTTTCTTCGATTGGCATCCAATCAACTGCAGCCACTGATCTGTGTATTCTGACAGCTGCAGGTGCTGCTGTCAGAATGCAGTATTTCGTTGGGGGATTCTTCCATCTACCTCTTTGTGTGGTTGGAGGAACCTGATCATTTTTTTTTTCTTTCAGATTTCTGGCTTTAAAAACTAATCCTGTATGGCCATCTTATTGATAAGGTTTCGTTCACAATGGGCACTTAGTACGTTCAGCCTCTGCATCTGCATTTACGTATACAAGCTGTCTGTGTGCAGCTCAGTGCTGATCCAAAAATGAAATGGCTCTTCTTTCATATGGGCGCTCCTCTCTGTACTGCCTAAGGAATTAACGAGTGGGGCAGCCAACTCCAGAAGATGAATGCCAAGATAATTATAAGATGATCATTACAACTACTTTGTTTTCTCTGAGGTATATCCCAAAATGTTTGATTACCTGGAATGTACATTTAGTCTATGTGTGTTAAAATATATTACTTTAAAAAATAAAAGGCCCATAGATTCCCCCGAAGTGGATGAACTGCCCATGTAGAAGAAACGTTTCAAGTTTGAGGTTCTGCAGCTTCTCTGAGCGATGATCATTAACAAATGGCAAATGTTTGGTTCACTGCACAAGTCAGCAGTGTTGACACAATTTGCCAGGTGCCTTTTCTGTTTCTGTTTGCCGTTTCTTGAAAATCCACACTCCACATGCGGAGGTAATCTCCATCAACATGATCAGCCTTGTGTACCTAAGCAAATTTTCAGCCGCCTTCAGCTGGGTTGAGCCGAGGTGGAGCACAGAGGTCTGGAAAATTCATTACACCGTGTTCCAGCTGGTGTGTGTACTCATTGCACACATTACCTCCACGTACGGAGCATTAACTCTGCCGCTACTTAGCCGCTGAATGGTTTGTCAGCACTAACTGCCACTTTCTACCTTCATTTCAATCAATGTCCAGGGTGTCACTCCTACCCTCTTCGTTGCATACGTTCTACTTCACAAGGAAAAGAACAATGGGCAGAGTACAGTAAATCTAAACAACCAATTCAAAATTGACTTTCACTTACCTGACCCTCAGTAGTAGGCCCTCTCTGATGCTCATCATACTTGCTTCACATTAAAGCCGTATTAAACCCAAACAAAGGGGGGAAAGGTCCTCTTTTTTTGGTAGGACTTTAACGGCACAGTGTACTTATATGGTAAATTTCAACAATTCAAAAAATATTTTTTTATATGTATATATATAAAAACAATATGAAATTTTATTTTTACAATCTTCAAAAATAAACATAAAGCTACAATACATATTGTAGTAGTGTCATCAAAGGTGGTATTGCAAATCTAATCATGGAATCATGTAAGTGTATTGTAAATTATCAAATTGTTTATAATAATTTGATTGAGTCATGTATATTGATTGATATATATATGTTTGTTATAGGCGTCATGCCTTCTTGAGCACTTCTGTGGAAGAGATTTTTGTTGATCTCGAAACGCGTCAAGTGCGAACCATGCATGATCCATGATTAGATTTGCAATACCATCTTTGATGACATCACCACAATATGTATTGTAGCTTTATGTTTATTTTTGAAGATTGTGAAAATAAAATTTCATATTGTTTTTATTAAAAAAAAATCTCTTTTCAATTGTTGAAATTTACCATATAAGTAAATTGTGCCGTTAAAGTCCCACCAAAAAAGAGGACCATTCCCCCCTTGTGTTCGTTAGGGATGTTGGCACTGTGTATTATATCCCTTCCTTTCTCTATTAAACTCAAAAGCAAACATTTATTATATTGCAGCTTATCAATTCTTAGATGTGATGGCTGAATTAGTTTTCTTTTATAGGCATTCTTCTATTTTCATTTGGTGATTCAGCCAGTAACTTCTAAGAAGCTCAAGCTCCACAGCAGAATGTATCATTTTACATGGATGAGACCATTCAACACTGGCAGGGGTGATTAAAATGATCAGTTTTTATTTATTCATGTAAATCTTTTATCCCAAAATTAAAAAAAAAACTGTTTGCTGTAACTGATTGTAAAAAGAGTTAGCTGGAGTTTGGCCTCAATGTGTTATTGTATTCAAATCTGCTAATACATTTAACACTCCCATGCCCCCCAGACTGACAATGTTGCTGTCTGCTGTGTCCTGTACTCGTTCCTCCAGAGTGGTGTCTCACTAATACCGGAGGTGTGTTACTGGCCAGATCACCAGGTGAAAACAGAGGGAAAAAAGCCAAAGAAAAGAGAATTGATGCTGCCACTACACATGTAAAGATTGGTAAACTGCAAAATAATACATACAGGTGTACCTCGGTTTACTAATGCCTCGGTTAATGTAATTTTCAGTTTACGAATGAAAATCCATTGAAAATAATGCCTCGGTTTACGATTTGTATGTCGGTGCCGATTTTTAAATGCAATCGCCGGCTTTTTCTTTTTCTTCACTATGGCTCACAGAATTAGCTTTCACTTTCCCCGGAGCTAAAAGCTACTTTGGTTCTTTTATCTTGGGAAACAAAGTTATAGGAAACATTGTTTCTTTTAACTCAGGGAAATAAACTAAAAGGGAACTTTTAGCTGGAGGGAAAGTGACAGCTGATTCTCTGAGCTGTAGTGAAGAAAAAAAAAAGCTGGTTATTACATTTAAAAACCAGTACTGAACTATAGTGAAAGCGACTTTTTTTTAAACTTTTTTCTGACCTCCGGAACGGATTCATTGGTTTTCAATGTATTCCTATGGGAAACCACATTTCGTGGTACAAATTTTTTGCAATACGAACCGTCTCGGAGAACTCATTAAATTCGTAAACCGAGGTACACCTGTATTTGGTTTTTGGGTTTAATACCACTTTAACATGGGGCTACCTGTCCTGGACTTGGCTCCTTCAAGAATTCTCTAGGCTACTACAGTATATTTTGTGTTAGGTCCATTCTATGTGTGGCCAAATATTTTGCCAGTCACTACCTCATTTCAATGAGCTAGGTCCTTCATGGCTACATCTGCCCCACTGGTGCCACTTCTCATGATGTTTGTAATTTTTTAAAAACTGTAGACTGCTTGCCACTACTGCTGATGCAGCATGCCAGTACAGGCAGCTTGTATTTGGTTTTCCTGCAAAGTGCCCCACCAGCCTTAAAGTGTATTTTTAGTTTTGCAGCCAAATTTGGATAACGCCTATTTTATATTTGTTATATGTTCCCATTCACTTAACGTAACTTAAATTTTTTTTAAAAAAGTGCAACTTACCTCTTTTTAGATGCTCTATTCTGGAACCTCTAGCAAGGAACAATCCTATTTAGTACTCTCTGTTTATAAGGGGGCTGGGCAGATGTTTTTGCCATAATTAGCCCTGTCTGTATTGTGCAGTCAGATCTTCATAATCAGTTGGAACTATATTTGAACACTGTGTGTCCTAACTAATGGTTTAGGGGCTATGCTTCTTGTACTGTGTGTAAATGAAGACAGACTTGGGAGAGACTCACTCTGATATTGTTCAAAAAACCTTGCAGTAAGCCATGACACCTCCTGAGAAACATCCAAAAGGTAAAGACGATTTCAATTTTGTGTACGTTAATTTGACTACAAATGTGGAAATACGCTTTCAATGTAACCTATGATATGTTCATGAAGGACACAGCAACTGGTTTACTTTTACACACCACCAGTAGCATATACTTACTTTTCTTTTGCACCTCCTCTATCCTGGTCAGCTGTGAGTAATGAAGAAAATATGGAGGACTCACTCCTTGTAACAGTGCTGGACCACTCACTAAGCACTACCACTATTACTTGGAGAGATTGCATAGCTCTTTGTACTGTTTACCTGGGACACCTTCTTCTGCTGTTTGCTGCTGAGTCAGAGGGGTAATAAAGGATGAGGTTTGACCAGGAACAGAGGCAAAATGAGCATTTGCATCTAGGGTACAACTCAACTGACACTTGTAAAGTAAAAATGGATTAATTGTTACAAGTTTTGACACTTGCCCCTCCTCATATTATCCTTTCTTTTATTAATTAATTTATATTTGTAAAATGCTTGTCTTTATCTGCTGATGGGGCAAATGGTGAGGCCGCCACATTTGGTGCACTCAGTCAAAAAAAGAAAAAAATCTCACTAGGGCCATTTTTTAGACAGGAGCCAGTTAACCTACCAACATGTCTTTGAGATGTGGGAAAGAAACTAGATGCACAAAGGAAACCTACGATAGGACAGGCAAATTGCATACAGATTGGAACCATGGCTAGAACTCAAGTGTTAACCCTTTGAGGACCGTAAGATTTTGGAACGCCAAAAGAATCAATTTTTTTGTTTTTAAAGTTTGTACACTTTAGTTGCTGTAACTAAGCCATTTCATGAAATAATTGGCAAAAAGCTAGACCCATTTGTTGTTTGTTGATAACAACTAATATTTTGACTCAAACCAAAAAAAAAAAAGAGTTTTAAGTTCTTAATCAGATGATACACGCAATTAAAAACATGGGACAAATATGTCCCTTGGTCCTCAAAGTGTTAAGCCACTGAGCTACCCAAGATATCCAGGAGTTAGCCATACTGCCTATGCAGAAGAGCCCCAAATAGGACAAAGGGGCCTGGTAAAGCTACTACCAGGCAAGTACAAAAAGAGCAATGGGGATATCTAGATGGTCATGTGCTTGTGGAGCCCACCTGTTAATGTAATGGGGCTAATTGCACCATATTGAGATAATGATCAGATCATTATTCAGCCACTACCAACTATATCCAGTTCAACTTCACTGCCAAAAATTCATAGCTGCATTGCACTATTGTTCATTATGTTGCATTAGTGCATTGTGGTGCCATTCATTTTCAGTAGTGCCTCAACACACTAAGGCAATGCAGCTCACATGCACACTGAAGTGCTCTGTAACACTCTACTATGCAATAGGTGTATGTCTGTTTCTAGAATATTTTGGTGGATTGCCAGCTTATCATGTTAATGGGTTGCCTTAACGCAATGTGCATTATCACGTGGAAAAACACATTACTGCAATACACCAGGACGCCAAGGATTGAATGGGCCCTTATTGAATTTTATCTGTGACAGCACTGAAACTACCAATCAAAGAGCAGATTGTAAAAAAAAAAGAGATAAGAGCATCTACATTACAAATGTAATGTATTGCACAAATCTCTATTTTCTTCTAGCATGGCATGTGGCATAAGTTCTTATCGAAGCAACAAACCCAAAGCAAGCAGATATTTCCTTTCTGCGGTTGCATCTTTTCCTATAATTATAGACATGAGATATAGTAAATCAACTATTTGGCATATATTCATCCCAAAAACTCCGCCATATTGGCTCAGACTTTTCTAGCACGTTAGCAAAACAAGCTGTAAGTTGTGTGATATTCCTAATATGAATATGGAGCTTAACTGGTAGAGATGATTGTTTCCAATTTACTGTGATTAAACAGCTCAACATTGTCAGTATGTGGCTGGCTATTAATGATATATGAGCTTAGTGCAGGGACAAGGTGCTCCGGTACCCAAGGCAGAAGTGAGACGGATGCAGCTTGCATGTACAAAGTGATAACATTCGTTGTCTGCTTGGTCTTGGGGTTACCACCTTTCGGTTCATGAAAAATCAAACACAATAGCTTGGGGAGGGGGTGTTTTGAGTTGGGTAAATTAGTGTGATTTAGTTGTAATCGGCATGTTAATACAGAGCCAGAATTGTATTATCATTATTGTCACCAAAATTTGGTTTTCATCTAGGAAGTAAAGCTGGTCATAGAAGGAGCAATTTTCTTGGTTGCAGGAAAAAAAAATTGCTTGATTCCCCAATCAACACAGTCAGTATTCATGGGGAAACCCTTCCCATGGAGCCATTGTGTGCTCCCAACGGGGGGGGGGGGCATCCTGGCCATTAGCAATGATCACATTAAAAATCTGACAAGCTGGTTGATCGATCAATGAACTTGGGTACATCCAGCCTGCCCATGCTTGGTTCGGATCTTGGCCAGTCTCTGCTGAACCAACCAAGATTCGAACCATCTATGGCCAGTTTATAACAGCTTAAAACTATAAATTATATTCCTTGTACAAAATATACCCTTTTAATTTATTACTGCAATGCAAAGTTGCATTTACAATTATGAATGTTCCTTTTTTTACTCTTTTTTTTCGTATCAGCTAAGTGTTGCAGCAAGGGTTAATAAAAACCCTGTGCTGGCAGCATTTGGGAGAGTCAGACCAGAGCTCACACAGCCAAATCTCTAGTGGTCCAACACACACACCACTGCACACTGCTTTAACCAACATCACTCTGACCCTCTGAACAGCAATGTTGATTAGAGAAGAGTTCAGGGGGAAGTGCTGGAGAGCTTATCCGCTGCTTGAGAGGGCAGTGTGACTCTCCTAGTGCTGCCAGCACAGAGTTTTCTTTAAAGCAAAAATGAACTATCACTAATGCATTCTGCATTACTTACCTTCCTCCCTAATGTTCCTGAAAAACACATCTTCGTAGTCCTTCCCATGAAGTCCTCTCTGAAAGTTCCAATTGCACCACATTCAATATTGATTGCCTGCCCTGTGGACCAAACACAGTTCGCTATGTCTTCAGGCACTGATACCCTCACTACCCCCATATGCTTCTTCTGGCGATGAGCGATGCAAGTGGACCCCACCTCTGAAAGCTTTGCTGCTGCTACTATTAGGAAGCGTTCATGTCACTGTCTGCATGGTGTGGACCAGCCTTTTTCAACCAGGGTGCCTTGCAGTTTCTTCAGGGATGCCTTGGCAAATTGTTTAAAAATTGCCCAAAATTTGTATACAAGCCAGCAGGTGGAACAAGCCTGCCTTTTAGTTACACAAAGCCAGAAGTTTTCATTGTGCACCATCATAACCTAGCTGCTGGCGTCCTAACAACCAATGACATCATCAGATGATAAGAAGGATGTCGGCTGCCTGCACAGCATCCTTGTTTTACCCTCCCCTGCCCCTCTCCATCAGTGCTGGGATCACAGTAGCTGAGTGATGCAAAAAAAACTGAGGGAGGAGAGAAACATAGGAATACTAGCCAGTACCAGTGTGCAAAAGTGTCTTTGCTTTGGAAGAATAAATTACCTCTAACGTTGGGTGTCCTACATGTGTGGATGTTGCTGCGTTATATAAAGCTATTAGAACAGTTTTACAGAATGGGGTGCCTCGAGACTGTCCATAATTTTGAAGAGTTTCTCGGCACTGTCCATAATTTTGAAGAGTCTCTCGGGACTGTCCATAATTTTGAAGAGTCTCTCGGGACTGTCCATAATTTTGAAGAGTCTCTCGGGACTGTCCATAATTTTGAAGAGTCTCTCGGGACTGTCCATAATTTTGAAGAGTCTCTCGGGACTGTCCATAATTGTGAAGAGTCTTTCGGGACTGTCCGTAATTTTGAAGAGTGTCTCGGGACTGTCCGTAATTTTGAAGAGTCTCTCGGGACTGTTCATAATTTTTGAAGTGTGTCTCGGGACTGTCCATAATTTTGAAGTGTGTCTCGGGACTGTCCATAATTTTGAAGAGTCTCTCGGGACTGTCCATAATTTTGAAGAGTCTTTCGGGACTGTCCATAATTTTGAAGAGTCTCTCGGCACTGTCCGTAATTTTGAAGAGTCTCTCGGGACTGTCCATAATTGTGAAGAGTCTTTCGGGACTGTCCGTAATTTTGAAGAGTGTCTCGGGACTGTCCGTAATTTTGAAGAGTCTCTCGGGACTGTTCATAATTTTTGAAGTGTGTCTCGGGACTGTCCATAATTTTGAAGTGTGTCTCGGGACTGTCCATAATTTTGAAGAGTCTCTCGGGACTGTCCGTAATTTTGAAGAGTCTCTCGGGACTGTCCGTAATTTTTGAAGTGTGTCTCGGGACTGTCCATAATTTTGAAGTGTGTCTTGGGACTGTCCATAATTTTGAAGAGTCTTTCGGGACTGTCCATAATTTTGAAGAGTCTTTCGGGACTGTCCATAATTTTGAAGAGTGTCTCGGGACTGTCCATAATTTTGAAGAGTCTCTCGGCACTGTCCGTAATTTTGAAGAGTCTCTCGGGACTGTCCGTAATTTTGAAGAGTGTCTCGGGACTGTCCGTAATTTTGAAGAGTCTCTCGGGACTGTCCATAATTTTGAAGAGTCTCTCGGGACTGTCCATAATTTTGAAGAGTCTGTCGGGACTGTCCGTAATTTTGAAGAGTCTCTCGGGACTGTCCGTAATTTTGAAGAGTCTCTCGGGACTGTCCGTAATTTTTGAAGTGTGTCTCGGGACTGTCCATAATTTTGAAGTGTGTCTCGGGACTGTCCATAATTTTGAAGTGTGTCTTGGGACTGTCCATAATTTTGAAGAGTCTTTCGGGACTGTCCATAATTTTGAAGAGTCTTTCGGGACTGTCCATAATTTTGAAGAGTGTCTCGGGACTGTCCATAATTTTGAAGAGTGTCTCCAGACTGTCCATAATTTTAGAGGGTGCTTTGACTGAAAAAAGTTTGGGAAACACTGGCGTGGACACCCAGAAGGACCTGTAAACAGAAGAGGGAAAAGATTCAGCACTGCAGGGTCATGTGACTTAGGCCCCGGTCACATCAAATCCGATTTTGAAATTGTGCGACTTACTGTGAAGTTGCACGATTTCAAAATCGGGTGACCTGCCAATTTCAGTTACGATTTGCAAGACATCTGACACAGATGTCTTGCAAATCACAACAAATGTAGTGCATGCACTATTTTAGAAATTGGTGCGGCTCCAGCCAAGTCAGAACCTCACCAATATGACCGCTCTAATAGCGGACAATAGGGTGCGACTTGACATACGATTTGCAAGTCGCATGGCATGCAAATCACATGCCAAATTGCACCTGATGCGATTGGGGTGTGAGGCTGAAGTTAAGTCAAAGTGGGAATATAGATTGGATATTTATTTTTCAATACAGCATTAACTGATGAGGGGCTTAGAGTGGGTTCACACCGGTGCAGTGCAGTTTGGGTGCATCTTCAAGAAAGCGCATCAAAGTCCTGCATGCTGCATCTATGATGCATGTTTAGAAAATGCACAGTCTAAGGCAAACTCCACATCCTTGTAGGTTGAGGTTAATGCCTTTTTCCGGCACATTTTGAGGTGCGTTTTGCGTTTTTTGAACACGTGTTTTTGCCACGTTTTGCATTTTTTAAAAGGAAAGTATGACAGTTCTGTTCATGTAGTGCAACTTTGATGTGACTTTACACAATCTGGCACTCCAGTAGCATCAAAGTAGTATCAAAGTGGCATCAAAGTAGTGCAGGAACCTTTATGTGCCCAAAGTTGCATGTTAGGGTTAAATGTTAGAGTTAGCGGTAATTATTAGGGTTCGGGTTAGCGGTAATTATTAGGGTTAGCAGTAATTATTAGGGTTAGCGGTAATTATTATGGTTAGCGGTAATTATTAGGGTTAGTAGTAATTATTAGGGTTAGCAGTAATTATTAGGGTTAGCAGTAATTACACAGGTCTGCAAAAAGATTTTTTTCAAGAGCTGTTTTGGTTATTCCACGTAATCTTTATGTTTTTTGGTGCGCTGAATCCGAAAATTACCTCCATTTTGTCATAGGACATCACGTTTCCTAACAATTTAGGTAACTATGTTAAATATGGCAATACCTCAAAATAAATGGAACTAGACTTATAAAATTAAAGTTTTATTACAATTTTTTTCATGAAAATCCTTTTTTGAACTGAAATGAGCTCACCTACACACACTAAACTCGATTCTTCTTCCCTGTGAGGCTCTTCTTGGTGCATTTACGCTTGTGAGTAGCATCTGGAATGTCTCCCTGAAGCATCCAACAGTAGTCTGCCATCATTCTGTTTGACTTCTTTAAATGCAATCCACCCTTCTTTTTGAGGATCCGTCATGTTATTGACAAACTCTTGATCAACTATAAGCCTTCTAATGTCTGGTCCGATGAACACACCTTCCTTCAATTTTGCCTCCGACAGGCCTGGAAACTTGGTGACCAAGTATTTGAAGCATTCTCCATCTCTTGGAAGTGATTTTACGAATTGCTTCATCAATCCCAATTTTATGTGGAGAGGTGGTAGAAGAACTTTATGGGAAGGTACCAAAGTTTCTCGGAGGACATTTTTTTCACCGACTGTTAGCACCCCGGGCTGCCAACTCTAATTGGTCCAGTGATTTTGTCGGTCTCGACTGTCCCATAGACACAGAAAACAAGGGTATTTGGTATCCCACCCACTGGATTCTTCAGGAAAGATTAACCCCTTCTACCATTAGAAGCACAGACACAGGGCTGAGGCTTACACATACAGCATGCTGCTGAGTATCCCAGTAGTCAGACATGTCACTCAGAGCAGCACTTGTATTCATCCCCTTTGTAGGGGGGGAGGAGCAGAGATTGTTTACCTGCAAATAACAACAAAGGGCCAGAAGAGAACTAGGGAAATGAGGAAATAGAATTTTTTTTCCCCTAAAACTTGCTTAGCTTATGTATATATTGCTGACCATCAGATTTACAGTGCTATATTTTTTTTACATAACTCAGACAACCCCTTTAAGGTTTTTTTGGCATTTTATATCTTAAATGCACTTATGTGAATTAATTAATAGTAATTTGGACTTTAAATTTGGTTAAAAACCCATAATATAAAAAAATACCAAAAATTAAAAAAATTTGATAAATTTGAAGACAATTTTGCATTTTGTGGCAAGTCATGACGTCTAGGAGTTTTTTAAATATTTTATTTGTTTTCATCACACCAAAATACATGGAAATTAGATGAAAATAATCAAACAGCTTTTTAGTCGCAGACCTGTGTTATTAGGGTTAGCAGTAATTATTAGGGTTAGCAATAATTATTTGGGTTAGGGTTAGCATTTTAACCCTAACAACTACCGCTAACCCTAACTCTATCTTTTAGCATTCACTATATCTGGTCTCCCAGGACCCTGCATTCACTATATCTGGTCTCCCCGGACCCTGCATTCACTATATCTAGTCTCCTCGGACCCTGCATTCACTATATCTGGTCTCCCAGGACCCTGCATTCACTATATCTGGTCTCCCCGGACCCTACATTCACTATATCTGGTCTCCCCAGACCCTGCATCCACTATATCTGGTCTCCATGGACCCTGCATTCACTATATCTGGTCTCCCCGGACCCTGCATTCACTATATCTGGTCTCCCCGGACTCTGCATTCACTATTTCTGGTCTCCCAGGACCCTGCATTCACTATTTCTGGTCTCCCAGGATCCTGCATTCACTATATCTGGTCTCCCCGGACCCTGCATTCACTATATCCGCTCTCCCCGGACCCTGCATTCACTAAATCCGGTCTCCCCGGACCCTGCAGTCACTATATCTGGTCTCCCCGGACCCTGCATTCACTATATCTGGTCTCCCAGGACCCTGCATTCACTATATCTGGTCTCCCCGGACCCTGCATTTACTATATCCGGTCTCCCAGGACCCTGCATTCACTATATCTGGTCTCCCCGGACCCTGCATTCACTATATCTGGTCTCCCAGGACCCTGCATTCACTATATCTGGTCTCCCCGGACCCTGCATTCCCTATATCTGGTCTCCCACATGCAACATGGAAATGCAATTATGTTAGTAAAAATAAACTGATAAAAACCCTTTCGCAGTTAGAGAAGTCTTGTGACTTCTATCAGTGTCCAGCCGAGCACGTTAACCTCCTTGGCGGTATGATTCTTTCCGATTTTTGGTGCTGAAAGCGGTACCATTTTTTTGCATGGAAATATGTAGTTTTTTTTATTGTAGGCCTGTAATTCTTAGGAATAACTCACTGAAATCTGTACGAACAAGAGTCTAGTAAACATCCCGGGTAGGATAAAATTTGAAACACGAAATTATAATTTAATAAATAATCATAAAAAATAATATAATAATAATACATTTAATTTAATAATATAATCAAACCAAAAACACTGAAATGTGAAATATAGCGCCAAGTTAGCACATCGCTGAGCAAAGTCGCAAAATCGTTTTCAGTGTCTGATGAGGAATTTCCCCACAAATCATTATCACTCAATTCTGCAAGTGGTTCTGATTTACTATCGCTGTTCTCTAGCTGATCTAAACCGCTTTTGACCTAAAGGGACACTTTTTGGATGCCATGGACATTTCTCAGTTTCCAGGCAGAAAGAACAGACAAAATGCAGGCAGGGCACAGGACAAAGCACTCGGGACAAAATGTATGTGAAATGGTTTGATACAGTAATGTTTTACTAGGTAAAATGTAAAAAAAAAAAAAAAGAAATTTTTTAAAATTTTTAAATTTCCCGCCGCCAGCGGCGCCCGTACGTCTTGACGTCACAGGGACAGGACACAGAAGCCGGATGCCGGCATCGGCCGGAGGAGATGGCCGGGGACGCTGCAGGGGACACATCACAGGAGCGCAGGGTAAGGTAAGTGAAGAACAAATGCCGGAGCAGTGCCGCATGGTATTCCCGAGTGTAGCTCGGGGTTACCGTTTGTGGTACTGAAATGTTACCCCGAGCTACACTCGGGAATACCGCCAAGGAGGTTAAAGCTTGTAGGAGGAGGTTTCTTTCTGCTCTAGGAGGATGCAGGACCCCTGGCCTCTGTCTGGACGGTGCTGATTGGCCCTGTGCTGATCACATGCACTCTCCCAAGAAAAGCAAAACCTCTCTAGCAATACACACCAAACTAAGCATATGCAGAATGACTCCACACGAAATGTCTTATCAGGAGATACTGGAAGATGGGGAGGATCAGAGAAGTCAGGATCAAGCAGCGTTCTTACACAATGAGGAGGATTAACCCCTTGGGTTCCACATTGTGTATAACAAGATGCTTTACTGTGTATACAGACTGGTACTGTTGTGGGTTTAGTAACACTTTTAAGTTTATAAAAATTAATTGGGGTTAGGTGCACTTTTAAATGATTTGTTTTAACATTTGACACAAAGCACAATTTTTTTAACACTGGTTTATAATATCACAAATTTGGCTCGAACGTAAGCTGGAATTGCCATTATATACCATATATAACAGTGAAATGTGAAAATAGCAGTGATATGGCTGGAAACACCAACCTTTATGCCAAGTAACACATGAATTCCAGCTTTGTGAACTGAGCTTCATGTCACTAAATTCTCCGCCGGATTGGGACAATAAAACAAGAGAATGTTGTGTGTTAGAAGAGGTCCTAGCAGAAGGGAGTTACTCTGGGCACCAGACTCCAATGGTGGAAATCCAGCCCTGGCAGAAACGCATTTCTTATTTATTAATTAATTTATTTATTTTGGAAATCAAAATGACAGTTTTTGTCTACTTTCTTTTGAACAAGTGAAGATCCAAACAGCCATTCAGAATAAATATACTACTGCTAGCAACTGCCAGTATGGAAGGAAAACCTTAGCAGACAAGCAAATGACACTTTAGAGGTGAGGAGAGATTTACTGAGTCGCTGAGGCCTAGGACAAATACGCCGTACAAATAGCTGACAGCTCTGCCTATGGCAACCTCTCCCGTGTATTAGTTAATGGATCAGAATAACAAAAGGAAAACCCTGACTGGTTCAGATTATAAAGCACGGATCTGTTTGTTCTTCCTAATCTCTTCCTGGTTTGCTCTTTTTAAGAATCCTACACTTAATCTGAGAATTAACAGATGAATACCAGTTTTAAATAGATAACATATGGAAACATGTTCCTAACTGTTCTGTTATTGGAGAAGTTTAATAGTGCAGGTTTTTAACTTGTGGTCAGTTACTTTTCAGTTATTGGATTTTCCTGATTGGTTTAAAAAAAAAAGAAAAAAAAACCCTTACTTATGCACAAGCTATTATCAGTTCATTAGGGTCCAGTAAAACCTTGGAGGTATCATTTGTCCTTAATGAATTCTTAATTCTGTATACAGTATGTTTTTATTTATTTATTTCAGGTACTTATATAGCGCCGTCAATTTATGCAGCGCTTTACATATATATTGTACATTCACATCAGTCCCTAACCCTCAAGGGGCGTACAATCTAAGGTCCCTAACTCACATTCATACATACACATACTAGGGACAATTTAGAGAGGAGACAATTAACCTGCCAGCATGTCTATGCCCCAATACCCCAAGGAAATCCATATGTTGTGTGGTAGGTATTCGAACCAATGACCCTTGTGATGTTAGGTGGAAGTGCTAACCTCTTAGCCACTGTGCTGCCCATAGTGTAAAAAAAATTCACATCAGTCCCTAACCCTCAAGGGGTGTACAATCTAAGGTCCCTAACTCACATTCATACATACACATACTAGGACCAATTTAGACAGGAGCCAATTAATCTACCAGCATGTCTTTGGAGTGTGGAAGGAAACCAGAGTACCCGGAGGAAACCCACGCAGGCACAGGGAGAACATGCAAACTCCAGGCAGGTGGTGCCGTGGTTGGGATTCGAACCAACGACCCTATTACTCGTACAAAAGATAACTTTAACATGCTAAACCTCTCATATCCATAGGACCTGTGCAATGCTATACTGAATATCCCAACTTGCTTCCTACATTCCTCAGCCTGAAGAAAACCTGTCTTTTCCCAGGATGTACTTAAAGTTGTATAGTGAACTGACATTCCTAAATGTTGCTCCAACTATTAGAAACTCACTTGGAGATGTTGCATCCATGTATACAGTACATGCTGTGGTTCAGTTGATGTTTTTTTGTTTCCCTTAGTCCCTATCCATATCACCCCTATTTTGGAGTCCTTGCACTGGCTACCCATCAGGTTTCGCATTGACTTTAAGATCCTCTTGCTCACCTATAAGGCTCTTCGTGGCTTGGTACCCCATCGGAACTTTTATCAACTTGCTCCCTTCCTCGTAACCTCCGCTCCTCAAATTGTGGTCTTTTTTGTGTGTCCCCTACTCACCTACACTAGATGGGAGACAGAACCTTCTCCTGCTATACTCCAAAACCCTGGAATTCTCTTCCAAGGAACATCGGACAGTCATCTTCTCTAAACTCCTTAAAATCAAATCTAAAAGCATTTTTCTTTAGACAAGCTTTCACTTAATGGGTCCTTTTTTTCCTTTGTTTTATCCTGTGTATTTCTTCTTTGTTTTCTTTGTAAAGCGCTTTGAGAAGCTACCATTAAAGGCACTATATAAAAGAAAGTTTATTATTATTCTTCTCAACATAACCTTCTAGGTTACACTTTCTCATTTGTCCCCAAGCCTCAAACAAACATGCAACAGCTGTATGGTTTGAAATAAATGGCTCTAAAATATTGGACTGTGCTATACATCAGTAAGCCAGAGGGGTAAAAAGGAATCATTTGCATGGTCATGCCCAGTATCCTGAAATAAATATTAATCCTCTTCTCTTTTTGGGGTATGTGCATACCTTCTAATAAGGTTCTACTGTTATACACTGTTTGCCCCCAGTTAAACATGAGCACTTTGTCACATGTTTCCTGAAGTGGGACAATGCTCAGGATGAAGAATCCAGTTATTCACAGTGGGCCCATTCCCACCTGAGTGTCCTGTCACTTGACACCTATTGTGGGAAGCATGGAAAGGTACATGAGCTTTGTTGGGGCAGAAGCGCCCATGTTTGGCCATATAGACTTTAATAGGAGTGCCTGAAAAATGTCTGTTTTTCAAGCGCTCCCACTTAAAAAATCTAAGGGACCAAAATTGTGCAATTCTGCTGCTGTTCTACAAGTCGTGCATTAAAATGAGCATCCAGTTGCCAAAAAAAAGCCTCTAAGTTGCCTGGCTATGCTCACATTAAGGCAGGTTATAGATTATGCATTTTTCTTTACTGCAACCATGCGTGCTTTGCAGTGATGGGGGAATCCTTCCCGCAGCGTTATTGTGTTCTGTTGGTGGAGGCCTTCCCTGAAAACACAATGATTACTGTTGCTGGCTACATCATGGGGGAAAAACCCGACAGGCTGGTTGTACACAAGTCAATCAATAGACTGACTTGTGTGGAACCTGGGATGGCCATACATGGATCGAAATTCAGCCGTTCTCTGCTAAACCGGCCAGATTTTGATTCATGTATGGTCGGCTTAAGGGTGCATTCACACTAGGGTCAGTTTAAGTGAACAATGCCCATATTTGATTCTCCCCACTGGTCTGCACCCACACTGGACTGTAAGGAAGTGTCCCCAGGAACACTCTCCTGCTAACCCGACCAGTGATTCCTGCTTAGGCACACAGCCCTCTATAGAGAACTGTGCTCCAGCATGGTTGGAACTCACACTGAAGCAAACCACACCGCACCACAAGTGAACTATGTTTTCCAAGTGGTCCTAGACGTGGTACGTCTAACCGATCCTGGAGGTGGTTCAGAGCACTCATTCTACACAAACACAGCCCAGGACCGATTCAAACTGCCAGTGTGATTGCACCCTAAGTGTGAATGGGGGCTTCTTGTTCTACAAATACTGATGCTTACAGTCTTGTGACTTTCTTCCTGAGTGCTATGTGCGAGGGTTTGCTACAATAGTCGCACAGTGTGTTTTAAAAAGGGGAAAAACTGCTAGAAAAAAGCAGTGGTGAGCCAATCACATAAACAAAAAACTACATTTTGGGGAGGTGTGCGCTACTTTTGGCAAGGTAGATATGGCTGCAGGGAAGTGTCATTTTATGTATTTATTTTTTGAGGTGGGGGGATGTGATTTAGAAGGCCAAGTGGAACAATCATTTCAATCCTCAATCCCCTCATGTTTTGCATTGTATTGGTATTGTTCTGTCACATGTTCTGTCCCCCTTTGTAATGTACAGCGCTGAGCGAACTATTGGCGCTTTATAAATACTGTATAATAATAATAATAATTTCAAAATGGCAAATGACTTGTCTCCAGATTATAGATTTTATATAATTTTTTAATGAAATAGGAGTTCTCTTATTTTTAAAACATTTGATCCAAGTCCAATTGGTTTTGTCTGGAGCAGCTCAGGGTAAAATATGGCAGTTCAGTCCCCCGAGTGCACCGCGTGTTATATTTTCGGACTGATCTTTAAACTCCCGACAGTCTGCCCTGCATAAAGCATGTTGTTTGGGTAGTTTGTGAAGCCGCTGTATGTTATTTATAGAAGCTGTACATTTCTCATAAAGCACTTCTATTCCTGAAACGCCTGCTCAACATCAGAAAACTACACTTCAGAGGAATAGGGCTCAACAAACAGAAACAGTTTATTTAAAAATGCCCCCTCTTCCAAGCATTGCTGCACTTTAAGCTCCCTGTCCCCTGGGCAACACAAACATCAAAGCATTCTCCTCTAACATGATCCCTGGAGGCGTCCATCCCTGGGCAACACTGCAAGCCTCCGGTTGGTTGAAGGGGTTAAGTTCTTTGGTAAATATACAAAGTGTTCTCCTTGTATGAGCAGTTCTGTTGACAAAGACCCCTGACAAAGATACAAAATGCATAAAAATTAGGAGAGCAGTGCTCTGTATTTTTGTAGGTTTCCAAGATCTGCATACTATGTTGAAAGAAGAATTCTAGATATTTTATTGTATAGTAATGTATAGTTACATTGTTCAAACCTTGGTCCAGCTTGGTCCAATGTAACTATGCATCTGGCCAATGCCACTAGAAGCTGGAAAGCAAAGAAAGTAGACACCACTATTCCAGTGATCTCCAGTAAGTTCCAGGTCTTGTGTTTCGAGCAACTGCCCTGCTGCAGTCTGAACACAGGAGGTTGGTCTCTTGTCACTAGCCCCATTCAAAGAATGGTTTGTATTTTCTATGTGAGTGCAAAGTGTTCTCTGAATGGATGAGGTGGAGAGGAAGGGCAGTGACTTCATGCTCTCCACTTCTTCCAAGCAGAGAATGCTGTTAACTGCACAAGATTAACATCAAGAATAGGGGAGGTTATTGATGCCCAACTCCAGGAATTAAAAAAAAAAAAACTACACACGCTCACTGCAAGCATTTAATGCGTGTTAACCCTGAGATATAACGTGTAATACCTCTTTCCTTGCTCCTGTGCTCCCTGATATTTTAGATTGTGGGCAGTTCCTCCCTGCCCTTATGTACAATGCGTTGGCCTGTATTGTATTGATGACATCATTGTGCAACCATGGCCCGGAGAGCCCTGTAAAAGTGGCTTCTAGGGACTGGTTGCACAGATGGTGGAAGTCTGCTGTAGCGAGGAATAGCGCAAATGTTAATGAGAATTAAACCCTTGCAGCGTGGGGAGCACCAGTGCCAAGGTAGGTTTTTTTTTTTGTCACAATACCAGAAGTTGGACTGTAAAAAGAAATCAATAAGGCTTCAACTTAAATTTATGAGTGCAGATACAGCATATGAAGTACAGCAAATCTAAAGTCAAAACAGTGGTCAAAAGAAACAAGTGGAAGATTTCCCCTCTATTCCTGGTTTTGGGTTGGTTCCTCATGCCCATCTCCATGCCATTATGGGACAGAATAGTGACCTGGGGTCAATGTGAGGAACCACAGTGGGGCCCAGGAGATCGACACTTCTAGAAGTGCTAGCTTCTCTACAGACTTCAAAAGATAATTCCACTTTAACGGGCAGTGGGAAAGTGAAGTATTTATACTCTTCTATTGCAAGATATAATTGTTATGATAGTCTTGTTATTCCTGATATTCCTGTTTTGGAAACAACTTTGGTTTTGGGTTGGTTCCTCATGCTCATCTCCATGCCACTATGGGACACAATAGTGACCTGGGGTCGATGTGAGGAACCACAGTGGGGCCCAGGAGATCGACACTTCTAGAAGTGCTGGCTTCTCTACAGACTTCAAAAGGTAATTCCACTTTAACGGGCAGTGGGAAAGTGAAATAATTATGCTCTTCTATTGCAAGATATTTTTGTTATTCCTGTTTTGGAAACAACTTTGGTTTTGGGTTGGTTCCTCATGCTCATCTCCATGCCTCTATGGGACACAATAGTGACCTGGGGTCGATGTGAGGAACCACAATGGGGCCCAGGAGATCAACACTTCTAGAAGTGCTGGCTTCTCTACAGACTTCAAAAGATAATTCCACTTTAACGGGCAGTGGGAAAGTGAAATATTTATACTCTTCTATTGCAAGATATTCTTGTTATGATATTCTTGTTATTCCTGTTTTGGAAACAACTTTGGTTTTGGGTTGGTTCCTCATACTCATCTCCATGCCTCTATGGGACACAATAGTGACCTGGGGTCGATGTGAAGAACCACAGTTGGGCCCAGGAGATCAACACTTCTAGAAGTGCTGGCTTCTCTACAGACTTCAGAAGATAATTCCACTTTAACGGGCAGTGGGAAAGTGAAGTATTTATACTCTTCTATTGCAAGATATTCTTTTTTGGCCAAATTGATATTCATGACGGTTGTTTTAAGCTGAATTCCAGATGTGGTAACTTTTAGAGTTACTTTGGACCAATGTAAATATTAAGGATGCACCGACACTGAGTAGTACAAGTACTTGTGAAAATGCTTCTGATACCAGAAACCGATACTTTGCAGCGCAATTTGCATCAATACAAATTGCACCGCAAAGATTAGCATGCAAATTAAACAGGAATGCGGTTCTTGTCTCAATCGCATGCGGTTTTCCCACTGCTTCTGTGGAAACCAAGGCTTGTCATTGGAAACCTCCTTGCAGGCATCCCATGCTAAGTGGAGAGTTGGAGCCTGGGGATGTATACTATGGAAGTAGATGGTCTACATTCTTAGCGGTAGGAGAGGAGAGAAAGCAACTGGGATTTGAAATTCCTTCCGCTTTCTCTCCTCTCCTTGCAGGGATGACAGTTTGGGCGAGAGGAGAGGAGAGAAAGGCATGGGGATTTCAAATCCCCAGACCTGTGAACCATCTTTCTCTCCTGTCCTTGCAGGGATGACAGTACGGACTAGACGGCATCTGATTGGTCAGCACCATCCATTTTTTTTACAGCGCCATATAAAACCACTATTTCACAAATACAAAAAAAATGTTTTCAAGGGAAAATGAGTCTTTTTTTGCTTTTTATGTATTTTATGAAGCTCTGAACTTAAATAGAATTGTAAATAAAAATCGATATTTTAGACATTAAGCCCTGGTTCGCACTGATGCGGTGCGGAATTTGCAGCGTTTTCTGTGCAAATTCCACACAGCATCAGAATCGCATCCCGTTCATGCGAACCGCTGCGGGTCTGTATGTTAAGTTAACAACACCACGAAAGCGGTCTGCAAAATGCAGTGCGATGTGCAGAATCGGATCGCATAGGTGAATACCTATGCAATCCAATTCTATTGCGGACCAAAAAAAGAGCCCTGTATGTTTATGGCACGGATGCAGTGTGATTAGAGCCATACAAAATGTATAGATCCAATCGCACCACACACAAATTGCATGTGATTTGCACAGGAATGTGGTTCGGTTCCTTTGTGAATCACATGCAATATACCCTGTTGAAAAAGTCCGGATGTGACGAAATGCGCCTGGGGCACGTGACGTATTGACGTTTTTCCGGAAGTGCCGTGGCGGCCATTTTGGGTTCTGGAACACGCGGTTTTTCCAACCCTGGAGACTTCCACGTTTGCCTGGCTCTCCTTCTGAGTGATAAGGGGATTTAAAAAGAGTTACCGCTAAGGAGTGGGGTCTTTTTGGACTATCTCACTACATGGAAGCTGTTTTCATCAAATTTCAATGTATTTGAAGATTCTCTGGAGTATACCACCAATCTGATCCGGGAAGAAAGATTTATTGGGAAATCACTTGCAAAGATTTTTTTTGGACATTTGGACTTTACTTTGGACTTTAGGTGTTTGGGACTTTATATTTTTGTCTATTTATTTATTTATTTAAGTTTGCTTACTACTATTATTATTACATGCGATATACCGCACTGCATATATGTGAACCCAGGCTGAATGTCACCCCAGTATATAAATTGTCACCTAAAAATCTCCTGTTTTGCTGGTTTAGTGATTTATCTGAAAAAAAAAATGTGGGATATGGTGTCATGACTTCCTGATCTAGGGTCACATTATTTTATTTTAATATATTTACAAAACAATGAAGCCTTAAAAGATGCTTCTGAATATTTCAGGGTTTTTTTTATCTGTAATCTAATACATCTATTTTTGTCCTTCAGGTATATCAGATACTTTACAGCTATGGATGTGTGTAGTGCAGCTGCTGCAAAATGAGGATCCGGATGTCCGAGAAGTGATGGTGGACATCATCCGTGTTTATCACACTCAGAAAAACAAACTTTCAGGAACAGGTAGGCTTCTCCATGCATGCCATGTCATGGTAAATCACCTCTCTAATCCTTCCATAGTCCTCGGCTTTCTGCCAAGCCTACAATATCAGCTACATATGTTAAGGAATATGTAAACCCAACATTTCATATTCCTGATATGTGCCTGCTGTACCATGTGCTTTTATGAAAAAAGTATCCTGTTCTCTTTGTATTGCTTCCTTTTTGTCAAATCCCTGGCATTCCGCCAGTCCCTCTGCTTTACTGTTAAAAACTGACCACTCTAGGCATGAAAGCAGAGCGTGGTCAGTTTTCTAGCTGTGCTGGGAACTTAGCCTGCTCTCCTCCAATGATCAGACTTCTGGTGACACTCCTTCCTCCTGCACAGCCATTCACTGGGAAGACCAGTGTGCTGCCGTTTCTCCTCCCTGAGCTCCTTATGCAGCTGAGAGCAGAGGGAATGGGATCACTTATAAAAAAGGTATTTTGTAATTTTTTTTATATCTATATACAAATGTGTTGCCTTTCATTTATATTTTGAACTGAATAGGTTCTTTTACAAGGTGAGGGTTTACATGTACTTTGTTTACATAAGAGTGCCTTTCTTTGGTGTTTGTGTATGTTACTAGATAACTGCTATTGGTCTGTGTCCCTGGAATTGATGTGTTGCTGGAACTCTCATTCTTTTACAACTCATATTCCCAGCTACACGGTTCATATAGTCCTAGCAACCTATTTGAAGTACGATCTTAAATATTTATGCCTGGAGCTCCAAGTCAATGGCAAAAATGTGATATATTGCAGATTACTAATCCTTAGATGTGGTGGCTGCATTAGTTTACTTTTTTCTAGGCTTTTCCTCCTCTGTTTTCACCTGGTGATTTGACCAGTAACACACCTCCTCTATTAGCATGCCCCCACTCTGGATGAGGGAGCAATAGAGACACCATTGGACAAAAGCATTGTTAATCTGGTGGGGGGGGGGATGTTAGATGTACTAGCAGATATAGATACATTAACAAACTGTGGCCAAACTGCAGCTCACACTTCCATTCCATTCTGATCAGCAGGGGATCTGTCCGCTGATCCCCTGCTGATTGTAGCAGAGCAGGAAGATGACATATCTGCTCTACTCTATGGGCAACCTGGAGTATTCCTCTGTCTGTTTACACCTGACAACCTCCAAGCTACTCCGCCTAAATGGAAGAGGATGGAGTCCGCTTCCATTTTCTTAGCAGGCCTGAACAGACCCAGAGGTAGGCGGGTGTAAACAGACACATGGCCATTCAAACCTGCCTGTATATAGGAATCAATAGACCTTCCAATCAGGCCTGACTGAAAAGCTGACAGGCGGACCTGATTGGAGCATCTATATGGAAGGGGCTTAAAGTTTTTACATAAATAAAAGCTGATTGTCATAAACAAGCCTGTCAGTGGTAAATGGTTTGTCTCAACCCTCAACTGCTACATCAGCAGGACAATTTATTCTGTTGAAAAATAACAGACTTATTGGTCGGATCACTGGAAAAAACAAATGGTAAGCTGCAATAAAATAAATGTTTGCTCTTGGGTTCAAGACAACTTTAAGACCAATTTTAGATCTAAAACTAGATCCCATCCCTTTTTGTATTGTGGATCCATGTATACAGAATGCCTGCAATGGATGTGTCTGATGTATAAACAGATTGCCATAGAACAGGAGCCTCCAAACAAAGGGAAAGTTTACAGTCCTTTTAGACTTTAGGGGGCCGGATTGTGGCCAGTGGGGATAGAGAATGTTCCATGCCCAGCGTTTGTGAGAATAAACATGGCCTCAGGGTTGGTAGCCAGTGGGAGGAATAGTGCCCCATCATTGGTGTCAGTAGTAAAAATAGTTCCCCATTGTTGGTGTCAGTGGGAAGAACAGTGCCCCATGCTTGGTGTCAGTGGGATAGTGCCCCATCATTGGTGTCAGTGGGAGGAATAGTGCCCCCTCACTAGCGTCAAGGGGAGGAATAGTGTCCCCTCATTGGCGTCAAGGGGAGGAATAGTGTCCCCTCATTGGCGTCAGTGGGAAGAATAGAGCCCCATCATTGGTGTCAGCGGGAGTATTTGTGCCCCATCATTGGTGGCAGTAAAAGAAATAGTGCCCCATCATTGGTATCAGTGAGAGGAATAGCGCTCCATCATTGGTGTCAGTTGGAGGAATAGTGCCTCATCATTGGTATTAGTGGGAGGAATAGTGCCCCATCATTGGTGTTAGTGGGAGGAATAGTGCCTCATCATTGGTGTTAGTGGGAGGAATGGTGCCCCATCATTGGTGTCAGTGGGAGGAATAGTACCCCATCATTGGTGTCAGTGGGAAGAATAATGCTCCGTCATTGGTATCAGTGGGAGGAATAGTGCTCTATCATGGGTGTCAGTGGGAGGAATAGTGGCCCATCATTGGTGTCAGTGGGAGGAATAATGCTCCATCATTGGTGTCAGTGGGAAGAATAGTGCCCCATCATTGGTGTTAATGGGAGGAATGGTGCCCCATCAATGGTGTCAGTGGGAGGAATAGTGCCCCATCATTGGTGTCAGTGGGAGGAATGGTGCCCCATCATTGGTGTCAGTGGGAGGAATAGTGCCCCATCATTGGTGTCAGTGGGAGGAATGGTGCCCCATCATTGGTGTCAGTGGGAGGAATGGTGCCCCATCATTGGTGTCAGTGGGAGGAATGGTGCCCCATCATTGGTGTCAGTGGGAGGAATGGTGCCCCATCATTGGTGTCAGTGGGAGGAATAGTGCCCCATCATTGGTGTCAGTGGGAGGATTAGTGCCCCATCATTGGTGTCAGTGGGAAGAATGGTGCCCCATCATTGGTGTCAGTGGGAGGAATAGTGCCCCATCATTGGTGTCAGTGGGAGGAATAGTGCCCCATCATTGGTGTCAGTGGGAGGAATGGTACCCCATCATTGGTGTCAGTGGGAGGAATGGTGCCCCATCATTGGTGTCAGTGGGAGGAATGGTGCCCCATCATTGGTGTCAGTGGGAGGAATGGTGCCCCATCATTGGTGTCAGTGGGAGGAATAGTGCCCCATCATTGGTGTCAGTGGGAGGAATGGTGCCCCATCATTGGTGTTAGTGGGAGGAATGGTGCCCCAGGGGCCGGATAAAAGCTGGTAAAGGCCCGCAGCTTGGCGACCCCTGCCATTGAACATGGAACATATACAAGAATTACAGCAGTCGTGCTCAGTAGTAATTTGTATGATGAATACAGTAACAACTCTTTGAATACATGTTGTTATCAATTGAAAAGATTCATAGTATAATTAAAGGGATGTCTGGGAACTTGGAGGATGACTTAGAGAGTTCAACTGCTTAATTAATACTAGCAGATAAAAGGTCCATAGATGTAAAAGGCAGACATATATCTTTACAAGGGAGCACTTGTCATGAGTGGATTGAAGCAGCACATGATAAGAATATAGTTAAAAGCCCTTTTGTAATGTGCTGATAGTGTGTGCTTGACAAATGTTCTGCTTAATTTCCAGAGATGGGGGGGAGTTTTATGAGGGGGGATCCATTAAATGGGAGAGAAGACACTGGAGCACCAGTTACTGATTGGCGAGGGCAGCACTGACATCTAAGGTGGTGCTACTGATCTTCAGAACATCTAAAAGCTTTTGCTTTACATGCGTATGGGAAGGTATGCGATGTATTACTTCTACAACACCAACACAGTTCTTCTTAATGAACTTCATTAAATTGGTGGAATTCAGACAGAGACATACACAGATAACATGGATACAGGGGAGCTGTTTACCTGCCAACAGTTTGTATTTCTGCTAATCCAGTCCAGAGATTTACACAGTCCCATCATGCAGCACAGCCAGGTAGAGAACACCACTTACCAGTAAAGGGATATTTTTTTTAATACATGTTTTGTATTTCTTCCATTTACTTTTTACATAGTATAGATCTTTGTTTGCCCCATGCATATTTGAAACCACTTACACCTGGTTCACACTTACGTCTTTTTTTTATGCTTTTTGCAGAAATTCACTACTGTCCTTTGAACATGGTTTCCTATGAGACAGGTTCACATCTATGCTTTCTTCTGCTGCTGCATTGTTGGAAAGGGTCAGGGACTTTTTAAAATGCAAAGCGGTGCTTTTTGGTTCAATAGACTTCAATGGAGTCACTGCAGAAAAGCATGTAGTTAGTTTTTGACGCGTTTCGCATTTTTTAAACTGCCCAACAGAATATCGGCCAAAAATAAAAGCATAAAATAAGCAAAACGAGTGTGCAAAAGCGCACCGCAAAAAGCACTACAGAAGTGGATCAAAAGAAAACTGCATAGGTGTTAACCAAACTTAACTGTTGACTGGCTCACTACCTCTGCTGAAAGTCTATTCCAAGCACCAACTATCCTTGACATACCTGTAGGCCAATCACTGCTCCCCTCAACCCTTACCAAAAAATGAACATCTTGACTAATCGGTGCCAACCCCGTACTGAACGTGCCCCCAGCATTGCTCTCTTGTTCAAAAATCATCACATAGGCGGTTCTCCTTCCTCCATCGCAGCAGTGCTGAGCTAACAAATATGCGGTACCTTGGACGTGGACGGTTATAATATGTATCTTTCCTATGCAGACTTTTCTCTGTTAGCTACGGCTGGAAACAAAGACAGACATCTTGATGACAGCTGGTATTTTACATCTAGGATTACCAAACAGGGAGTGAAAATATTGTTCTGCACTGTTCCACCTTCATCCAAGTTTCCTCTGTTCAGATAATATCCTGAAACACTCATGTTGATAGATGGTATTAAAATCCCAGCTTGCAGTTTATATAGAATAAAGTGTATCCAAATCCAAAATTACAAATTTAATATATTGCATCTTCCCAATCCATAGGTGTCATGGCTGGGTTAGTTTTCGGTTTCAATTTTATAGCGCCGTTAATTTATGCAGCACTTTACATATATATTGCATATTAGTCCCTGACCTCAAGGTGCTTGGTCCCTAAGGTCTAACTCACATTCATACATATACTAGGGCCAATATGGACAGGAGCCAAATAACCTACCAACTTGTATTTGGAGTGTCGGAGAAAACTGGAGTACCCCCGGAGAAAACCCATGCAGGCACAGTGAGAACATGTGCATATATATATATATACCTCCCAATCAGCTATAACTTTAGGACCACTCACTTTATATTGAGTCGGTCCACCTTTTGCTGCCAAAACAGCTCTGACCCATTGATGTATAGATCGCACTAGACCTCTGAAGGTATACTGTGGTATCTGGCACCAAGTCGTCAGTAGCAGATCCTTTAGCCCTGTAAGTTGTGAGGTGGGCCCTCCATGGATCTGACTTGTTTTTCCAGCACATCCCAAGCCAACACCTCAAACTCATTGTTGTGTTCCTCAAAGCATTCTTGAACCATTTTTACAGTGTGGTGGGGCATAGTATCCTGCTGAAGGAGTCCATCATTGTCAAAATCATCTGGGAATACCGTTTGAAGGGGTGTACATGGTCACCAACAATGTTTAGGTAGGTGGTACATGTCAAGTAACATCCACATGAATGGCAGGACCCAAGGTTTCCCAGCAGAACCTTGCCCAAAGCTGAATCACGCTGCCTCCTTCGTCTTGCCGTCCTCCCATACTGCATCCTGGTGCCATCTCTTCCCCAGGTAAGTGACGCACACACACCCAGCCATCCACATGATGTAAAAGAAAACATGATTCATCAGACCGGGCCACCTTCTTCCATTGCTCTGTGGTCCTGTTCTGCTGCTCACGTGCCCATTGTAGATGCTCTTGTCTATGGATGGGCACTCTGACCGGTCTGTGGCTACACAGCCCCATACACAACAAACTTTGATGCCATATAAATTAAATATAGAAAAGCGCCTCACCTTCAAACATAAGTGAATGAAAAAATATTATAGCAGCAACTCCAAAACCAAAAAAATGGCATATAAATAAATTAAATAAATGTCGGAATGCGCTAATACTTTAAATAAAACAACCAAATAAAGTGTCCATAAATTAATATGTGAAAGTCCAAACACCGTATGCATGTCAAAAAGTCATCATGTGAAAATCATGACACTGTGATCAATCCACCACCAGATAAATTGGATAGACTCACCAGAGCTCCATCCTGATCAAGTTATAGACCAGCATAAGCACTATTGCTCTGGGAGCGATGAATGTAGCAATTATCCAGACTCTAGGTGCAATGCACTGCAGTGGTAGGCAATTTCCAGATACTAAGAAGCAATACTCTGCAGTGATAGGCAATATCCAGACTTCAAGGAGCAATACTCTGCAGCCAATTTTTCATAGATGAGCCTTTTCATACAGCACCGTATCTCCATACCCATTAGGGCCACACTCAGGGATAAAGAAAAGACATGATGGTGCAGCACGTTTAAAACAAATTCCGTTTAATAAACACTCATAGCACTCACAAGTAAGGTGTCCAGACTGACACCAGTGTACACAGCATGGATAATGTGCAAGCCCCCGCTCACCACAGATCACAGGCAGCAGTCACAGGGAGCGTCCTGATGTCAACACCCAATAAGCCCCACCCTGCGCGTTTCGTCACAACGTCCTCACGGAGCGGTCTTCCATTGCTCTGTGGTCCTGTTCTGATGCTCACGTGCCCATTGTAGATGCTCTTGTCTGTGGGTGGGCACTCTGACCAGTCTGTAGCTACACAGCCCCATACACAACAAACTTCGATGCCCACTTTTTCTGCTTTCAGTACCTCAACTTCAGAGACAACATGTTTACTTGCTGCCTAATATATCCCACTGACTTTCAGAAGTCATGGTAATGAGATAATCATTGTTATATAATGTACATAACCTGTCAGTGGTCATAAAGTTATGGCTGATCAGTGTATGTATGTGTATATATATATATATATATATATATATATATATATATATATATATATATATATATATATATATATATCAAATTTGCTTAACTGCCGCTCTTGCTGTGTTTAAGAACTGGGCAGACTTTACGAAAGTAAAGCCTAATCCCTTTCCCAGATGTTTTAGCTTACTCCCTGTCACGACTGTCGCTGAATAACACTGTGCCTCGTTCAGCAAAGCATCTCTGCTTGCAAAATTCATTAAATGGTCATAAACTAACCAGACGTGGCAGAGAGATCGGGAAAATGAGCTTGTTGAAGAGTTGAGAAGACTGGATTCAAACATGCAATTCAGCAGAGAACTCAGTTACTTGTCCTACTACAAAAAGAATATTTATAGAAGTGTCTATAGCTGGCACCTCACCCGGCAGAACCCGCTCCAACGCTCCCAATGAACAGAGGTGACTGCGGATAACCTGTTCCGACTGTGGTGGCAGTGTACAAAACACTGAGCAGTCCTGCATGGAAAAAGCTAAGCAGGGCATTTGGCTCTCAATCAGTCCTTTCTGTTAAATCCATTTATTATATTCGTAGGGCAAAAGACCAAATTAATCTCACTTATTAACTTAGCCAGATGTGCAGTATCAGGATTGTGGAAATCCCCTAAAATTCCAGCGCTGCCATCAGCTGTTGTTAGCTTGGATTGGACGCCATATGTGTATGCTTTATAAATCTGACACGTCATGCTATGATATAAATGAACCATATATGGTACAATGGTATCCATTTCTTCTATAAAGCCTGAACATAGAGATCAGATCTCTCAACCCAACTTGGTCTCACGTTAAAATGACACTAAAATCTTGTTTAAAAAAATGTTATTCAAGTCTGTATTCTTAACTCTAAAACGTTCCTTCTGTTGCTTTCAGCCTCCTCAAAATCACTAAATTCCATTTTCCTTTCCATTGGAGGATCTCATAGTCTACATTCCATGCCTGGCTATGTTCCTACATCCAGTGGGACCATGGAGAAGGAACATAGCCAGGCATGGAATGTAGACTATGAGATTTATAGTGTGCATTGAGCAGTGCACATGATGGCAACTAACATGCATTGCTGGTTTTAAGCCAAAGGAAGTGGGGGGGGGGGGGGGGGGGTTTGGGGGCAGAGGTTCGGGAAATAATATAGGACATTTTGCAGAAAAACACAGCAAGAAGCAATTTAATAAAAAATAGATTACAGAGCCATTAGGTAGTGGATGTGTATGGATTATAATTGAAGAATAAGGATTAGTGTCAGTTTAGGGCTAATTAATTTTGTAACAAACTAGTCTGCTGTTACCTTTTTTTGCTATGGTCAACAGTGGACTAGTTGGACAAAGAAATGGAAACGCTACATGATTTACAGGTGTGAAAGTGACAATATGTTTTGCGTTGAAAGCGAAAGTGATGTAACACACAAAACGGGACTGAGAGTGAGCTCTGCAGTCACTTTTGCAGCAGTTGTTTTCTTATTCTGGGTCACAATCAGGCGTGGACTGACCATTTGGAAACTCGGGCACTGCCCGAGGGCCCGGGGTCAGTAGGGGGCCCCATGAGATGCCCCTGGTACCTTTTTCATAGGCTTTTTTGAGTTTGGGCAAGGACACAGGGGCCCCATGATCCCCTATTGCCCGGGGGCCCCATGAGTTGTCAGTCCGCCCCTAGTCACAATCATGCACAATGTCCTCTTGTCGGTCAGTTAACCATACATATACAGTAGATATACAGTTTACAGGTTACATTAAAGGTGGAAAAAGTTCTTAAATGATTTATCTTTGTCTCATTTATTTGCATCACAGAAACCTGACATCTTAACAGGGGTGTGTAGACTTTTCATATCCACTGTGTGTGTATGTACAGTATGTATGTATGTATGTATCCATCCCGCCAGGACACCTGATCAACCGGCTGGCGCTTCCTCCAGCTGATCATAGAGGCAAACAAAGACTGGGCCTGCTCTGTTCGCCTCTATGATATAGGGAACTGGAAGCAATGAGCATTCATCACTTCCAGCTTACCCGGATGTAAACAACGCCATTTTTAAAAATGAAAACCATTTTGATCACACCAATCTTGGTGTGATCAATTGCTTTTAAAGTCAGAGAAGGGCACACCTGTGAGGTATCAATGCGAATGTGAGATCATGGGCGGTAGTTTTAGCACCAGACATCCTGTACTAATCTAAAGTGGTAACCTGTAAATTTTTTTAAAGCGTCCCCTATGGATAGTAAAATTTACGTCGCTTGTCCCAGTTGCATGGGTGTGCGCAGTTTTAAAACATGACGTGTTTGTAGTAAAATCATCTTTTATATTTAACCAAAAATTGGGTTATGTATTGTATTTTTAAAATTCAAAAAAATGTCTTTTTTTCCCCAAAAAAACGCAAAAATACCATGTGACATTAAAAAATGCAACGCCCACTATTATTTTCTCTAGGGCCTCTGCTTAAAAAAAATATATATATTTATATATATATGTAATGTTTGGGGGTTCTCAGAACGTTTGTTGCAAAAAATACTGATTGTTACATGTAAAGAAAAAGTGTCAGAAAAGGTCTGTTCCTAAAGGTGGATATATACTGTACATACATATACACTTATGGGTGAGTCGCACTTGTAGTTCCAGCAACTGAATTTAACTTCCAACTCAAGCAGGCTCCATACTTGCTGCTTCCATATAATCGATCAAGAGATGTGGAGTCCAGGTATAGTAAATGCTCACTTTACTTGTATATCCAAGCGCAAACATTTACATATCAGAATAAAATGTAGCTCTACCCCCGAAGGAGACGCTTGGTGATTTGGGGTTTCCTGTTCTGCATCCCCACTCCAATGACAACCTCAGCCCCTCTGACACAATTGGTTGAATAAGATCACTGCGAGTACAAGTGCTAAAGACACCAGAAGGAATATCTTTGCAGGATAATATTTTACTAAAGATAATAAAGTCCACATGTGACAAAAATGTAAACTGTGGGTATTACCCAAAATGTAGGGTTTCGCATTAAACAAAGTCACAAAGATATGCAATAAATGACTGTAACAATGGACCTGACTAGAAGGCCAACAGACCTTAAGTGGACCTATGATCCCAAGAGCAAGAGAGGGAAGGAAAGGTCTTTTGTCAGTCAGCTCCCTCTAAGTCCTGATGCCACAGGCAAAAAAAAAAAAGACAAACCACAATATCTGAAAGCTGGTTAAGAGTTCCCCTTTAAGATAAACGATTGCTACATTAGGAGGAAAAAGGGTTACCCAGTGAGAGACTCTGCTGGTTAATCCTTTGAGTAGAGGAGTCCTTGAGGTAAGCGTGTCCATGGTCTTCAGGTAGCTATGAAGGGGCCCAGAGGTATTAATGTGCATTGGCAACCAGCAAAGTGAATAGTATAGACAAGCTATTTCCCAGCAAAGGGCCTTTAAGTGGATAAGAGTGTAACAGTGTCTGCATGCAGTGTTCCTGAGTGGAGTACTAGAGAGTAAGGTAGGCCTGTCAGCCGCTCCGTTTCCCTGTCAGTCTCCCTGCTACGTGGCAGAAGAAGTGGGGGGGCAAGTAGGGAGAGCAGGACAGAGGCGGAAGGTAGAACCCGCTACGAAAGCTATGCACTTTAATACATATACTGTATGTAGTCTTCATGAGACTTGGTCTCCACGGGACTGAGATTGAGCTCTGTAGTCACTTTTGCAGCAGTTGTTTACTTATTCCGGGTCTCAATCCTGCGCAATGTTCTTTTGGCTCTTTCGGTCAGTTGACAATGGCGACCGCATTTATGCTTATCAGACAACAGTTTCCTGGAAACTGTATATGCTGTCATAACCTTTGATACTATACCTTGAGACATGGCAAATAAATTGGCAATTTCAGGCACCAACAATTTGCCGTCATTGAAGCTCAGTAAGCTCTGACATGACTCCGTATTACAGCTCCTTGAAAAAGTATTCATACCCCTTGAAATTTTCCACATTTTGTTATGTTACAACCAAAAACATAAATGTATTTTATTGGGATTTATGTGATAGACCAACACAAAGTGGCACATAATTGTGAAGTAGACGGAAAATGATAAATGGTTTTCAAAATGTTTTACAAATATCTGAAAAGTGTGGTATGCATTTGTACTCAGCTTCCTTTACTCTGATACCCATAACTAAAATCTAGTGGAACCAGTTGCCTTCAGAAGTCACCTAATTAGTAAATAGAGTCCACCTGTGTGCAATTTAATCTCAGTATAAATACAGCTGTTCTGTGAAAAGCTCAGTGGTTTGTTAGAGAACATTAGTGAACAAACCGCATCATGAAGCCCAAGGAACACACCAGACAGGTCAGGGAAAAAGTGGTGGAGAAGTTTAAAGCAGGGTTAGGTTATAAAAAATACCCCAAGCTTTGAACATCTCACAGAGCACTGTTCAATCCTTCATCTGAAAATGAAAAGAGTATGGCACAACTGCAAACCTACCAAGACATGGCCATCCACCTAAATTGACAGGCTGGGCAAGGAGAGCATTAATCAGAGAAGCAGCCAAGAGGCCCATGGGAACACAGGAGGAGCTGCAGAGATCCACAGCTCAGGTGGAAGAGTCTGTCCACAGGACAACTATTAGTCGTGAACTCCACAAATCTGGCCTTTATGGAAGAGTGGCAAGAAGAAAGCAATTGTTGAAAGAAAGGCATAAGAAGTCCCGTTTGCAGTTTGTGAGAAGCCATGTGGGGGACACAGCAAATATGGAAGAAGGTGCTCTGATCAGATGAGACCAAAATTTAACTTTTTTGCCTAAAAGCAAAACGTTACGTGTGGCGGAAAATTAACACTGCACAACACCCTGAACACACCATCCCCACCGTGAAACATGGTGGTGGCAGCATCATGTTGTGGGAATGCTTTTCTTCAGCAGGGACAGGGAAGCTGGTCAGAGTTGATGGGAAGATGGATGGAGCCAAATACAGGGCAATCTTAGAAGAAAACCTGTTAGACTGCAAAAGGCTTGAGACTGGGTCAGAGGTTCACCTTCCAGCAAGAAAACGACCCGAAACATATATCCAGAGCTACAATGGAATGGTTTAGATCAAAGCATATTCATGTGTTAGAATGGCCCAGTCAAATTCCAGACCTCAATCCAATTGAGAATCTGTGGCAAGACTTGAAAATTGCTGTTCATAGATGCTCTCCATCCAATCTGACAGAGCTTGGGCGATGCCCCAAAGAAGAATGGGAATTAAATGTCCCTCTCTAAACGTGCAAAGCTGGTAGAAACATCCCCAAAAAGACTTGCAGCTGTAATTGGTGGTCCTACAAAGTAATGACTCGGGGGGGGGGGGGGGCTGAATACAAATGCACGCCACACTTTTCACACATTTATTTGTCAAAAATGTTGATAACCAGTTATCATTTTCCTTCCACTTCAAAATTATGTGGCACTTTGTGTTGGTCTATCACATAAAATCCCCCCAAAAAATATTCATTTTTGGTTTTAACATGACGAAATGTGGAAAAATTTCAAAGGGTATGAATACTTTTTAAAGGCACTATAGCAGGGCATGCAGTGAATGACGACAGTGAGGCTTCCCACCTGTTAGCTAGGTGTCTCATCACACAGTGAAACCAAAAGAATATATCACTTCGCTTTCAATGCAAAACCTGAGGTCACTTTCACACCTGCAAATCATGTAGTGTTTCTAATTTTTTAGTCCAACCCCTGTATGTAATGCCTGAGCTTTTACATCACAATTAAAATGCATGGACATCAGAAAATCCTTTACAGTTTGTTCTAACCAATATGTTGTGTTACAGTGCTTTTGGATATAGTTTGTCCCTCAAGCAAATTCAGGAGTCTTTCAAAAATGTAGTTCCTGTCGATGTGCCTGTGAGTGCGGGTGTGCGGTCTGTGTTGGGGGGACACGCACCCACACAGATGTCAGATTGAGAGCAACGGCAGTGTCTGTGCAGCTGCTGCATCCAAAAAGGCATGAATAGGACTGCCTGCATGAGAATGCACTGGAATACCTGTACATCCCATGTGGGAAAACACGGCCCTTGTGAAGGATGTGTGCTTATGTACACCCGTGTGAAAGAGTCCATAGAACTGGACAGGCTGCCGACAGTGAGACCGAATGGCGCACCCCTGCCTTCCATAACACAACTAAACTCCAGAGCCCCATGTATCTGGGCTAAAGGTCCATTGTGTATAGAGTCTTAAAGAGACAGAACATGGGGTAATATGATGTATTGAAGAGATGCACTGAATATTTTTTTAATTTATTCTACCCAAACATACACTGTAAACACAATATCCAAGCCTAAAATAATTAATAAAACGCATTCACTCGGTTGCTTTCCCTGCACTTCACACAGGCAGACCCTGAGACACCTTGGGTAGAAATATTATTTTAATCTTCTTATTAGTAATGTCAGATTATGCCTTATTGTTTCCCTTGTGAATAACAGGATTCAGCTATGTAAGTGGTTACAAGGTGTCACCGGCTGATTATTAGAACTCTAATAATCATTTGTGCTGATGTACAACCACATTAACTGCACTTAATAGACTGTGGGATGGAATGATACATCATAGAACGAGTTTTACCTCGTTTACTCTCTGTCTGCATGATGTATCTTGTCGTTTGTCATGTATTGTGTGTCATGCAAAAGAAACAAAAAACTAAAAATCAGCACATAAAGACTCCCCAAATCCTAATGTCAAGGGACACAAAATAAACATTCATACACCTACTCTCCTCTCCTTTAGGTGCACCCTGAAAACCCACCTCTTCAGGGAAGCCTACCCCACCCCCGGCTAATTGCCCACCTCCTCCACTCTTCCTACCACTCCATCCCCCACAGCTATCTCCTCCTGTACCACTATCCCCTCCCTCCTAGATTGTAAGCTCGAAAGAGCAGGGCCCTCGAACCCCTCGTGTATCACATTGTATTGGTATTGTTCTGTGGCATGTTCTCTCTTCCATTGTAATGTACAGCGCTGAGCGAACTGTTGGCACTTTATAAATACTGTATAATAATAATAATAATAAAATAATAATAAACTCCAATGTCATATAATGCAAAGTAGGTCCATATAGCACTAGGGCAAGCTCTTAAAGCTGTAGCAGGCTCTGTGTGTAGATAAAGGAAGAAAAAAGCTCCTCTAAGTGCAGTATGTCAAAATGTTTATTAGGCAGCAATGTAAAAGCACTCGCATGGTGAAAAAGGTAAGTAAGGTAATGGCCGAGTCCTCGCTGCAATAGCTGCGTCCACGCTAAGGGAGACTGTGGATGTCACAAGAAGCCGGCCGGCATGTGAAGTCTCTGAAGATGGCATCTGGAGTGCACCTTGGAGCGTAACAACGGCGGCAGCATGACGACGTAGGAGAGACCAGCATGCAAAGCGACGCGTTTTGGAGCATGCGCTAAACCACTAGACGGCAGAAGCGAGCTCCCTTCTCAAGCTGCATTCCTGTTCTTCTGACAAGTTTCAACAGACTTAAAAGAACATACATTTGATGCCAACTTCATTTCTGATTAGCTGGTGTTATGATTCTCACACTTCTGCAGTGTAGTATAGCCAAAATGTGACACCAAACACTTGACCCCCAGGCCAATTCAGACATTTTATGTACATACATGTAAAACTCACCATTTTTTGCTAGAAAATGACTTGGAACCCCCAGACATCATATATTTTTTTTGGTTTAAAGCAAAGGCCCTAAAGAATAAAATGGTTGCTTTTTTTTGATACAATATTTGTGCAGAAGTTTTTCAAAGCAAATTTTTGGGAATAAATACACTAATTATTATTATTATTATACAGTATTTATAAAGCGCCAATAGTTCGCTCAGCGCTGTACATTACAAAGGGGGACAGAACATGTGACAGAACAATACCAATACACTGCAAAACATGAGGGGATTGAGGGCCCTGCTATTTTGAGCTTACAATCTAGGAGGGAGGGGATGGTGGCACAGGAGGAGATAGCTGTGGGGGATGGAGTGGTAGGAAGAGTGGAGGAGGTCGGCAAGTTAGCAGGGGGTGGGGTAGGATTCCCTGAAGAGATGAGTTTTCAGGGTGCGCCTAAAGGAGAGGAGAGTAGGTGATAATCTGATGGGTTGGGGCAGGGAGTTCCAGAGGATGGGTGACACCCTGGAGAAGTCCTGGAGGCGGGCATGGGAGGAGGAGACCAGGGAACTAGAGAGAAGGAGGTCTTGTGAGGAGCGGAGTGTGCGTGTTGGGTGGTACTTGGATATTAGGTCAGTGATGTAGTTCGGGGCAGTATGGTGGACAGCTTTGTACGTCAATGTTAGGATTTTGAATTTGATCCGTTGCACAATCGGAAGCCAGTGGAGGGATTGGCAGAGGGGGGTGGCGGAAACGGAAAGGTAAATAAGTCTGGCAGCCGTATTCAGGATCGACTGAAGCGGGGATAGCCAGCGGCGAGGCAGGCCAGTGAGGAGGGAGTTGCAGTAGTCGAGTCGTGATAATGAATTTTAGTGCACACAATATGATGAATAATAGTGCACACAATATAATACCCACGCACGTAATATAATATCCAAATGTTTGGTAAAGTGTAAAAGATGATGTTAATGATGCTGAGGAAATAGTTACTAAACATGGCACGCGTTAAAATTGTGAAGGGCCGTGAACTGGCAGCAAACTACGCTACATGAGACTATCCATAGGCGACACTTTAAAAGCCTTTACAGGTTACCAGTTTTACACAGCATGTCTGGTGCTAAAATTATTCCTCTCACTCCAATGGTCATGGCGATACCTCACGTGTGGTGTGATCACAGTTTACATATGTGTGCAGGACCTATGTGCAGCTTCACATTTTGTGTGTGAGCACGGGGATGAGGGCAATTTATTTTTATTTTATTTATTTACACTGTATCTTTAGTTTTCTTGCTTTGTTTTTTTTTTTCTTAAACATTATTATGAACAGTACCCCTTGTATTAGCATGAGCCACGACAGGTCCTCATTTTGGAGAGATTGGGGATCATTTAGATTTTAGATGTTTTGGCCTCCAAAGCATCTGATCAAACCGAGATCAGTTTGATCAGATGCTGTAAAAGCTTGTCAACAAGAAAACCGAAGCTGGAAGTGATGAAAGCCTTGTTGCTTCTGGTTTCTGAAGCCAAAGAAAGGTGGGAAAGTAAGTTCTGTTCCTGCCACTCTTCACAGTGAATGCTTGATTACCAGGCTCCCCAATGTGACCCCCTTTCTATGCCTGTAAAGGTGATTGAGCGGCTGGCTGTATAGCTGCTTGGATCCCTTTACTAAAAAGAGAATCACCTGCTCAAAAAATAAAAAAAAAACATACCAGGAACATGGTTGTAACTGTAACCAGGATCCTAGTATAACCATTTCAACCCGAGGCCATAAACAAACAAGCAAAACAATATATATATATATATACTTACTGCTCAGGAAATTAAAGGCATGCAGACTGCTTCTACAAACATTTGTGAAAGAATGGGTCGCTCTCAGAAGCTCAGTGACTCCAAGTGTGGTACTGTGATAGGTTGTCACCTGTGCAATAAGTCCATCCGTGACATTTCCTTGCTACTAAATATTCCACGGTCAACTGTTAGTGGTACTATAACAAAGTGGAAGCAACTGGGAACAACAGCAACTCAGCCACCAAGTGTAAGGCCACGTAACATGACAGAGCGGGGTCAGCGCATGCTGAAGCGCACAGTGCACAGAAGCCACCAACTGTCTGCAGAGTCAATAGCTAAAGACCTCCAAACTCCATGCGGCCTTTAGATTAGCACAACAACAGTGTGTAGAGAGCTTCATGGAATGGGTTTCCATGGCCGAGCAGCTGCATCCAAGCCTTCCATCACCAAGTGCAATGCAAAGCGTTGGATGCAGTGGTGAAAAGCACGCCGCCACTGGACTCTAGAGCAGTGGAGACGTGTTCTCTTGAGTAACCAATCACGCTTCTCTGTCTGGCAATCCGATGGACGTATCTGAGTTTGGCGGTTGCCAGGAGAACGGTACTTGCCTGGCTGCATTGTGCCAAGTGTAAAGTTTGGTGGAGGGGTGATTATGATGTGGGGTTGAATTTCAGGGATTGGGCTTGGCCCCTTAGTTCCAGTAAAGGGAACCCTTAAGGTGTTGGCATACCTAGACATATTGGACAATTTCATGAGAGATAGATAGATAGATAGATAGATAGATAGATAGATAGATAGATAGATAGACATATATATGTACACAGCCTATGGGCAAGAAGTTTTTAAGCTGGCCATAGATGGATCAAAATCCAGCCAGTTCAGCAGAGAATTTCGATTAATGTAATGCCATCCCTGGAAAAAGGACAAGGTGGAAAACTTTTGTTGATCAATGGCTGCAGCTGCTGATCAGCGGATCAGTGTATTCTGACAGTGGTGGGTTCTGCTATCAGAATACAATGTCCTAGCGGGGGGGGGGGGGGGATTTCTCCATCCACATCAATTGTATGGATGGAGGAATCAGTTTGCTTTCTTACATTCAGCCCTCTGGCTGAACGAAAAAAAAAAAAAATGACTGCCAATACCTAGCTTTAGTCTGCAGCTTTGCAATTTTTCTGCCACCTCTTTGCCTTCTACCTGCTGTAACTATGCAGTATAATGGCTTAGTGGTTAACACTTGCAGCACTGGGGCTCGAATCTTGGCCAGGACACTACCTGCATGGAGTTATCAGGTTTTCCTTGTGTTTTTGTGCATTCTTTGGGCGCTCCGGTTTTCCTCCTACATTCCAAGAACACACCGGTAGGTTATACTGGCCATATATGATTCGAACAAACAGACCCCATGCACACAAGTGAAGTGGATGGAGGAATCCTACCCTATGTGTTATTGTATTCTGACCACAGGGACTTCTCCACTGTCAGAATACACTGATCAGCGCTGCAGCTGCCAATCGAATGAAAATTTTCCAACGTTCCTGTTCAACAAATGTTGCCGCTAGATCAACATTTGTCGAAGAGGACTGGCCATAGATGGATTGAAATTTTTCCGGTCCCTGCTGAACTGGCTGAACCATCTATAGCCAGCTTTATTGGCTCTTATCTAAATTGGCCATAGAAGGTGTTTGGCTATGCAGATGTTTTATCACTTTCTGCAGGCTGGTCCTAAACCATCAGATTGGGAAAAATCCTGGCGACAGAAAGCAATTCCCACAAACATTCTATGACAAGGGCATTCAAGCATGATGCGCAGAGAGCTGGCTCATAGAACTGCTGAGAGTTTAATAAAACTGAACAGATACTTGCATGCAACTGACGTTGCTAATTGGGGGAGAAAGTGATGACCTCATCAGTGTGGTGATGATCCTTCATTGACCAATCAGCAGGCCAGAGTGGCTGGTCAGTGACCATAATAATGGAATTTGATATCAGTATCCTGGCCTGACAATGGACAGGGATACCTATATCACAACATTGACTGAGCACATTTTTGGCATGTAATACAGTTGACATGTATTTCAGCTGCTATTTACAGTGGGGCAAAAAAGTATTTAGTCAGCCACCAATTGTGCAAGTTCTCCCATTTAAAAAGATGAGAGAGGCCTGTAATTGGCATCATAGGTAGACCTCAACTATGAAAGACAAAATGAGAAAAAAAATCCAGACAATCACATTGGCTGATTTGGAAAGAATTTATTTGCAAATTATGGTGGAAAATAAGTATTTGGTCAATATCAAAAGTTCATCTCAATACTTTGTTATATATCCTTTGTTGGCAATGACAGAGGTCAAACGTTTCCTGTAAGTCTTCACAAGGTTGGCACACACTGTTGCTGGTATTTTGGCCCATTCCTCCATGCAGATCTCCTCTAGAGCAGTGATGTTTTGGGGCTGTCGCTGGGCAACACGGACTTTCAACTCCCTCCAAAGGTTTTCTATGGGGTTGAGATCTGGAGACTGGCTAGGCCACTCCAGGACCTTGAAATGCTTCTTACGAAGCCACTCCTTCGTTGCCCGGGCGGTATGTTTGGGATCATTGTCATGTTGGAAGACCCAGCCACGTTTCATCTTCAATGCCCTTGCTGATGGAAGGAGGTTTGCACTCAAAATCTCACGATACATGGCCCCATTCATTCTGTCCTGTACATGGATCAGTCGTCCTGGTCCCTTTGCGGAGAAACAGCCCCAAAGCATGATGTTGCCACCCCCATGCTTCACAGTGAGTATGGTGTTCTTTGGATGCAACTCAGCATTCTCTCTCCTCCAAACACGACGAGTTGTGGTTCTACCAAACAGTTTTATTTTGGTTTCATCTGACCATATGACATTCTCCCAATCCTCTTCTGGATCAGCCAAATGCTCTCTAGCAAACATCAGACTGGCCCGGACATGTACTGGCTTAAGCAGGGGGACATGTCTGGCACTGCAGGATCTGAGTCCCTGGCAGCGTAGTGTGTTACTGATGGTAGCCTTTGTTACGTTGGTCCCAGCTCTCTGAAGGTCATTCATTAGGTCCCCCCGTGTGGTCCTGGGATTTTTGCTCAACGTTCTTGTGATCATTTTGACCCCATGGGGTGTGATCTTGCGTGGAGCCCCAGATCGAGGGAGATTATCAGTGGTTTTGTATGTCTTCCATTTTCTAATTATTGCTCCCACAGTTGATTTGTTCACACCAAGCTGCTTGCCTATTGCAGATTCAGTCTTCCCAGCCTGGTGCAGGTCTACAATTTTGTTTCTGGTGTCCTTCGACAGCTCTTTGGTCTTCAGCATAGTGGAGTTTGGAGTGCGACTGTTTGAGGTTGTGGACAGGTGTCTTTTATACTGATAACAAGTTCAAACAGGTGCCATTGATACAGGTAATGAGTGCAGGACAGAGGAGCCTCTTAAAGAAGAAGGTACAGGTCTGTGAGAGCCAGAAATCTTGCTTGTTTGTAGGTGACCAAATACTTATTTTCCACCATAATTTGCAAATAAATTCTTTCTAAATCAGCCAATGTGATTGTCTGGATTTTTTTTCTCATTTTGTCTCTCATAGTTGAGGTCTACCTAAGATGCCAATTACAGGCCTCTCTCATCTTTTTAAGTGGGAGAACTTGCACAATTGGTGGCTGACTAAATACTTTTTTGCCCCACTGTAGCTGCATGATTGTAGTGTCTCCTGGTTGGGGTTTACTTGTTCGCCAATTAATGTCTGCTGAGGGGGCGAAGCAAACCATTTTCAGAATTTTGGCGAACCGAGACTCGCTGTGTGCTAGCCTAGGCCTCTGATCACGTAGCAGATGTACAAATGAAGAAACAAGGCTGATTTCACCTGGAATATTTCTGATCCCTGCCTTACTCTTTGTATATTTTGTAGCACAATTTATAGCTGCCAGAATTCGCCTTTTACATTGTTCTGTGCGGCGTGGCGGCGAGCGCCAAGTGAGCGCGGCCAAAGGAGAGGAAGATGGATTGCTTGTGTTTGATGAAGTGTTTTTCTCTTTCAAAGCCTTCACATGCGAGTTCAGGTTACTGAACCCAAATGAATCCATAACACTCTGTTTTGAAACTGCTATGGATTACTTTGGCAGGGGAAGTATCGGTTTTCTGCCCTGACTATTTATGTTGTCTCTTCCCAGTTTCACTTATTTTTACATTCTTCTGTTTAATGGTTATGTGACCCATTCCAGGGTGGACGGCTCTTCCAGTTCTCCCTCATCCCGGCTCAGATTCCATTTGCTTCGTCAAGTAGGTCTGATGTATAGAGCCGCAGATACTTCCTTCATCCGCTGTGTTTAACGTCATTACAATAAAATGAACCTTTCAGGAACTTTAAAAAAATCTACATAGAAAAGTCCTGACATGTTACAAAATGCTCTGGGAAAAAAAGTCTTACCTGCTGTCATCAAAGCGATTGTAAAGGATCAGAGATTAAGAAAAAAGAAACCCCAACATGTTTTTTGCACAGAGCAGACCTGATCCTCCTCTTCTGGGATCCCCCGCTGGCACTCCTGCCCCCCCCCCACACACACACAATGTTCCCCCATAGCAAGCCACTGCTATGGGGGCACTCATGCGGGCTTTCTCCTAAGCCAGCGTTGTCTGTCCATTGACACAATGTGCTTTATTTACTAAAGCTTGAGAGTGCAAAATCAGGCTCACTTCTGCGTGGTAGCCAATCAGCATCTATTCTCAGCTTGTTCTAATAAGCTGTGGCAATAAAACCTGGAAGATGGTTGGTTTCTTTACAGAAGTGAGCCTGATTCTGCACTCTATTGAATAAACAAGAAATACTGGGAGTAAATTTTGTTGTCACCTTTCCCCCCTAATGGCTATAAACAGAGCCATCCTAATTAATAGATGTATATTATATTTTTAGTGAACACTTATTTTAAGTTACTATTGCAGCTGCAAAGTCCTTTTCAGAATAACTTTACAAGTTGGTTCTTCCATATTTTTATTGCATTAAATTAAATATGGATGTTTTTAAATGAGCCGCTAGATGGGGTTCTGTGCTTCAGTGAAGTTTCTCTCTCTTAACAACCGTTGAGATATAGTATCAGCCACTCGGCGAGAGCATGGTTTTAATGAGACGGCTGATTAACACTTTCAGACAACAGAGCCTGCATATGTAATGTGCAAATATGGCTTACACCATATACATGCATCTTTACAAATCATTTCTAGGAAAAAAAGGTGTTTTACAAACATTAACACACATTGATAGAATTATTAACATTAAAATTATCTCATTTAAACATTTACCTGAATAGAAAAAAAAAAGAAAATATCCCCTTTAAGAGATTGTCATTGTTAATACCTTTATCAGGTAGCCATAGCAATGACATACTGATGCCAGTTAAAAGAAAAGGTCGAACATCACTGCATTAGATTAGTTTCCCAGGCACCCGATCACCTTGAACAGACACCGCTTACTAAAATGTCGTGTGCTCCGATACCACATGCTTCATTTCACGCATCAGAATTGCCTGGCAACCTTGTGGCACTGCTGCGGTATAGCTGAGAATTACTGGAGCTGAAGGAGATGCAAATGCTGGTTTACCCAATGCAGAAGATATTCATACATTAAAGGATAACTCCACTTTTGTGGGGAAGAAAAAAAAATAAAACATTTATTTATTTCAGGTACTTATATAGCACCGTCAATTTACATAGTGCTTTACATATATATTGTACATTCACATCAGTCCCTAACCCTCAAGGGGTGTACAATCTAAGGTCCCTAACTCACATTCATACATACACATACTAGGGTCAGTTTAGACAGGATCCAATTAACCTACCAGCATGTTTTTGGAGTGTGGGAGGAAACCGGAGTACCCGGAGGAAACCCACGCAGGCGCAGGGAGAACATGCAAACTCCAGGCAGGTGGTGCTGTGGCTGGGATTCGAACCAACGACCCTAGTACTGTGAGGCGGAAGTGCTAACCATTTAGCCATTGTGCTACCTGTACTTCTATAGTGCTGTCAGTTTTTACAGTATGTGAAGTGATTCATTGATGGTGCTTCTTGGGGATGGAAGTGCTGCATTTTCTCTATTAGTTATTGCTAACCATTTAGCCACTGTGCTGCCCATAATATATAGCATATACAATTGCTACACAAGCCATATTGTAATTTAATGTTAGTAAAAAATTACCTTTCCCATTCAATCTGCATTCCTATCATTTTCTTTAAAATTCAAGACAACATGGATACCTGGGGGCCTTGTGTACACAGTACAGAACTCCCCCAGAAATCTCATTTCCTGCTTGTGTGATTGGCTCACTGATTTTCCCAGAGTCTGCACTAAGATACGAGTCAGATTTTCCAAATTTCATTTTTGGTGACACACTCTCAAAGGTTTAATCACTTGCATAGGGATGCAGACCCTGCAACTTTCCTCATTAAAAAGTCACACCCATTCGTGTTCACTCTGCACACAACAAACCGCTTTTTCTTCAAAGTAGAAACAGGTAGAATCGGCAACAAAGTTTGTTAAAATCCCTTCGATGTATATAGGTCACCCTGAGGGGATTGTTTTTTTTCTCAACAAAAGTGAAGTTACTCTATCACTGTTAATCTTACAAAAGCATTTTTAACTCTACATGGATATTCTCGATATTTTCAATGCTCTGTGATGCCAAATGACTTAGACACGTGGTAAACCCATTTTTCAGAGCCGGTTTTGTGGTGATGCCTTCCAGTCTCCAGCCTGCTCTATGGAGAAAAAGGACCATCACCACATTGGTTGGTTCTCCCCTGTGCTTTGTTCTTTCTGTAAGTCCCGACTCCACTTGTAAGAGACGCTGAATTCCTAGCACCAGAAAATCAGTACAGACATGTGCTCATATTTGTATGCATTGCTCATGTGTTCATACTTATGAGTGAAGAAGCAATAGATGTGCTGTTCCAGCTCATTGTGTGCACATGCAAACGGGCTCATGCACATTCCAGTTAGCATGCACTTTTGGTGCCCAATGGCCTATTTAAACTGGCCTGTCATTATGAGCAGTTTCTGAATGGTCTTCAGCTTGTTCCTGTGACCTGATCTACTGTACCGGCTTACCTGTGTATGACCCGGCTTGCCTTTGGACTTCGCTTCGGCTTCTGCTTAAACTCTGTTCACCGGATTACTCTGACCTCGGACTGTTCACTGGACTTGCCTTTGCTCACTGTTTTGGTCCCGGTTTGCCCGGCTGTTACTGACCTTGGCCTGCCTCCTGGACTTGCCGATTCGGTTCCTTGCTGCCCGGTCACTGCTGACTACTGTATTCTGGTCCTGCTTCATCTTCTGCTCTGGTGCCAAGCTGATCCTGCGTTCCATTCCGAGGACTGCGACTACCAGTTCTACCTACCTACAGAGTGGGCACTACCAGCCAGTTACTACAGCACTCGTGCCACTCTTTGCCCTCACGCTGTCTGTCTCCAACTTCAGGAGTGTTGGGCAAGAGGTGCAAGAGAGGCCTCCATAACATTCCAGTCTTCACTAGGTACGTGATACCGCCGCTTCCATTGACACACACAGCACAGCTTGGCCCCGCCACCTGCTCTTTGCTTGCTGCCTGTGAGTGACAGCAGCAAGAGCCAACTAGGACGTATGTCTGCCATAACATGCAAGTATGCTGTGCACAATATGCGAAAATCACCCGCTCCCAGCTAACGTTTAGTTTCACTGTAAGGAGCTAAAAAAGGAAAGGAAAGAATTTATCTTGTACTAGTGTATTCTATTCAAATATTATTATTATTATTATGCAGGATTTATATAGCGCCAACAGTTTGCTCAGCGCTTTACAATATAACGGGAGACAATGCAGCAACAATACAGTTCAATACAAGAAGGATAGGAGGTATTCTTTTCAATCAACATTGATGGACTCAACTTTTATAATAGATTGAAAAGAGGAATAGCAATGCCTGTGTTAGTAAAAGGATAGCACAGTATGTACAGTATACATAATGCTCTAATGTAATATCTACAACTTTGTATTAAAGTGATATTAAATGCAATTAAAATAATATTAATAACAAATATGTCATACTTACCTGCTCTGTGTATTGGTTTTGCACAGAGCAGCCCCAATCCTCCTCTTTTCAGGTCCTCAGCTGGTGCTCCAGGCCCCTCCCTCGTGCATAGTGCAAGTACAGAGTATGGATGGGGAGCCCCCATAGCAAGCAGGTTGCTAAAGGGGCTCCCGAGCCATACTCTGTGTCCATTCACACATGGAGCGCAGCTGAGCTCCGCTTTGATTGACGTTAGCAGGAACCAATGGCTACTGCTGCTGTCTTAGCCAGTGAGGAGGGAGAGACCCGGGACAGCCGAGGCTCTCGTGCACATCACTGGATCGAGATGGGGCTCAGGTAAGTTTTAGGGGGGCTGGGGGGAGCTGCACACATAAGGTTTTTTTGCATAGAATGCCTTTACAACCACTTTAAGGCTTTAGAATCATCATAATGTTAACATTAAGCCCTGGTTCACACTGATGCAGTACGGAATAAGCAGTGTTTTCTGTGCGAATTCCGCACCGCATCACAATCGAACCCCATGCATGCGAACCGCTGCGGGTGTGTATGTTAAGTAAACAGCACCCCGAAATCGGTCCACAAAACGCAGTGCAATGTGCAGAATCAGATTGCATAGGTGTGAATACATATGCGATACCAGGGGCGGACTGACCATTTGGAAACTCGGGCACTGCCTGAGGGCCCGGGGTCAGTAGGGGGCCCCATGAGATGCCCCTGGTACCTTTTTCATAGGATTTTTTGAGTTTGGACAAGGACACGGGCCCCATGATCCCCTATTGCCCGAGGGCCCCATGAGTTGTCAGTCCGCCTCTGTGCGATACGATTTTAGTGCTCACCAAAAAAAGGGTCCTGCACATTTTTGGTGCGGTGTGATTTGAGCCATACAAAATGTGAATGAAACATGAATTCGCTTGTGATTTGCACAGAAATGCGGTGCAGTTCCTGTGTGAATTACATGCGATATGCCGCACCGCAGTAGTGTGAACCCAGGCTTAAGTTCCAGAAAGGTGTTGGGCTTGGTCTGCAGCATCTCCTTGTGACCTGCTAGCACGTGCTGTTATTGACCTTCCCCACACAATCATGGCGCCTTGCCAGCTGCTCCTATTTTGAAAATTAGCTGCATTTTCACACTGGGACCTCAACAAATGACCGGCATTTTGCGAATAACATTTCTGTGATGAAATATCAGATTAATCGTTTTGTTTTTAGCTCTGAAAGAAAACTGGAGTGTTTAAGTTTTCTGGGCTGACCCCTGGCCTCCTAACCACTGTGTGGTTTATTGAAGGAGGGTTGGTCTTTGTTGCTGCTCCACCATGCATTGAGGTGTAAACCTCTGGAGATTTGTTTTATTACTGCTATTGGGAGGTGAGGACACAGGAAGGTATTGTATTCACTTTCTGTAAATCTAGATTCTTCCCCCTTTGAAATCTAATTGAATTACTGATCCATGGCTGTGCAAAGTCTAGACTGATTCATACTAATACAGGTCTTTGCGAGGCTTAGTTACATTACTCTTGTTATAAAGAGTATTGGCAGCATCCAGTGAAGGGGTGTGCTTGTACCCCCGAACCCCCCCCCCCCCCCCGGGGTCGTGTGATCATGTGATACAGTGCTTTGTCTTGTTAATAGCAATAATGTATACCATGTGCTGTTGTTGAAGTACAGTCTGGGCTCCATCACACCAACAATCCTACGTAGGAGCAGAACTGTATTCACGAGGGATCTACGAGTGATCTTAGCACAACCTGATCTTACAGACTGGTAGCGCTTTAACAGCAGTTTGTAGTATTATTGGTTGGTGCATGACTCATAAAGTGGTTGTAAAGCCTTACTTGTAATCCAGCGAAGTGACCAGCCTCACGTGATGAAACAAATCCTCCTACATAAGATGTACCAGTTTATCTGCAGTCTTCTCTTCTCTATGTCTGTTCAAAGTGTACAGTTTACACAGCATTTCTGAGCTTCCAGAGGCAAGGGGTGGGGGTCTGACATCACACACTGTACAGCAGGGAGCTGAGTGTAGTCTGATACCCGAGTGGAGACAATGGACACACCGCCCTCTATAGCCATGGGCAAAAGTTTTGAGAATGACACAAACATATATTTTCACAAACTCTGCTGCTTCAGTGTTTTTAGATCTTTTTGTCAGATGTTACTATGGTATACTGAAGTATAATTACAAGCATTTCATAAGTGTCAAAGGCTTTTATTAACAATTACATTAAGATTATGCAAAGAGTCAATATTTGAAGTGTTGACCCTTCTTTTTCGAGACCTCTGCATTTCACCCTGGTATGCTGTCAGTCAACTTCTGGGCCACATCCTGACTGATGCCAGCCCATTCTTGCATAATCAGTGCTTAGGGTTTGTCAGAATTTGTGGGGGGGGGGGGGGTTTATTCACCCACCTCTTGAGGATTGACCACAAGTTCTCAATGGGATTAGGGTCTGGGGAGTTTCCTGGCCATGGAACCAAAATGTTGATGTTTTGTTCCCCAAGCCACTTAGTTATCACTTTTGCCTTATGGCAAGGTGCTCCATCATGCTGGAAAAGGCATTGTTCATCACCAAACTTCTTGGATGGTCAGGAGAAGTTGCTCTCGGAGGATGTTTTGTCCCAATATTTATTCATGGCTGTGTTCTCAGGCAAAATTGTGAGCCCACTCCCTTGGCTGAGAAGCGACCCCACACATGAATAGTCTCAGGATGCTTTACTGTTGGCATGACACAGGACTGATGGTAGTGCTCACCTTTTCTTCTCTGGACAAGGTTTTTTCCAGATGCCCTAAACAATTGGAAAGGGAATTTATCAGAAAAAATGACTTTACCCCAGTACTCAGCAGTCCAATCCCTGTACCTTTTGCAGAATATCAGTCTGTCCCTGATGTTTTTCCTGGAGAGAAGTGGCTTCTTTGCTGCCCTTCTGTTACCAGGCCATCCTCCAGAAGTCTTCTCAATGTGTGTGCAGATGCACTCACACCTGCCTGCTGCCATTCCTGAGCAAGCTCTGTACTGCTGGTGCTCTGATCCCGCAGCTGAATCAACTTTAGGACATGGTCCTGGGGCTTGCTGGACTTTCTTGGGTGCCCTGAAGCCTTCTTAACAACAATTGAACCTCTATCCTTGAAGTTCTTGATGATCCAATAAATGGTTCATTTAGCTGCATTCTTAGTAGCAGCAATATCCTTGTCTGTGAACCCCTTCTTGTGCAAAGCAATTATGACTGCATGTGTTTCCTTGCAGGTGACCATGGTTAACAGAGGAAGAACAATTATTTCAAGCACCACCCTCCTTTTAAAGCTTCTAGTCTGCTATTGTAACTCAGTCAGCATGACAGAGTGATCTCCAGCCTTGTCCTTGTCAACACTGATGCCTGTGTTAACAAGAGAATCACTGACATGATGTCAGCTGGTCCTTTTGTGGCAGGACTGAAATGCAGTGGACATGTTTTTTTTGGGATTAGGTTTATTTTCATGGCAAAGAGGTACTTTGCAAGTAATTGCAAATCATCTGACCACTCTTCATAACATTCTGGAGTATATGCAAATTGCCATGATCAAAACTGAGGCTGCAGACTTTGTGAAAATTAATATTTGTGTAATTCTCAAAACATTAGGCCAGGGCTGTACAGAAGTGGTTCATGCAGATATCAGCGGAAAGAGACAACAGCCAGAAATCACACTGTGTTTTGTATTGAGGCACGTACACTCTATAGAAAGATAAGCTTTGTTCATTTTTCATTTCAGAGGTTTGAAACCAATTTAGGTGGAGCCACTGATTCTGCGAAATGTACATTGTTTATGCCACTGCCTATTTATTAAAGTGGTTGTAAACCCTTACTTTATACCCAGTGAAGTGACTGGCCTCAGGTGATATACAGTGATAAAACAAATCTGCCTACATAAGTTGTATCTTCTTATCTGCAGTCTTTTCTTCTCTACATCCATTCGAAGTGCTGAATTTATACAGTGTGTCTGAGAATTCAGAAAAAAGGGGGCGGATAGCTGAAGATACACACTGCAGAGCTCAGTGAGGAGAGTTCTAAGAGCTGATTGGAGGGAAGAGACACACCCCCTCCACACAACTCACAGGAACAGAGCTGAGGTTGTCAATCTGGTACAGGTCCCTACCCATCACCATTTTTCTCTTGGTGTCAGGAAAACCTGTCAGAAGTGACTACCGCTGATAGCAGAGAAACGAGGCAGCAGACAGAAATGACAATTAGTGCTCTGGATTGAGACAAATACACACTATAGAGGGATATGCATTGTTCATATTTTATGTCTGAGTTTTGCAACCACTTTAGTGTAGTACTTTCCCAGTGACTCCACTGAGCTGTTTGCTGACCTTAATTATGTCTATGTGGCCCTCAGGGAGATTCCTTTATTTCTCTGATGAATGGTAACATCAGGACTGAAAGTTTTCAATGGAACCAGAAGTGAGGGGATATTACCCATCTCCTCTGATGACCGCTATCAAAGGTGTGATTTCCACCAACTTTGGGGAGATTTTTTTTTTTTGTATCTCGGTGTGTCTCCAGGGAAGCGAGATTATAATCCATTCACCCTCTCAAAAGTAAAAGAAACCCCAAAATTTTGGTTGTCCCCAGAAAAGTAAAAGAGGGGAAATTTCCCAATAGGGATACTAGTTCTAATGACCTGGGGGGCCCCCAAGGAAGTCCCTTAATTCGCTGGGATTTCCCTTATTTCCTGTTTTGGCTATGGGACAGGCAGTGAAGGTAAATCTCCCCAATGGGACATGGATGGTGAAAAATAAACTGACAGGTGTTATAACCCTTCCTTACTCTATTCAATATGAAAAAGGTTTTGCCTATAGTTCTACTTTAATATTTGGCTTTAGATCCATTTCTTTCAAAGAGAAGCACCACTGACCTGAGAGCAGTCTAAAGCTTTGCAGGGCAAACTGTGATGTTCATTGAATATACATTGTGAGTCATAAAAAAAAAATACAGAGAAGAAAAAGGGACTTTTTAAGCACCAAAACTACAAAAAGAAAAAATACAAATATATTGTATTATATAAAAAATACAAATTTATTGAACATAGTACATCAATGAAAAACACATTGTGAGTCGTTATTGTACAGGCTACCTGGTAGTAAACTTGCTTGTGACTTGCTGTGCCATATGGTCACAATGGTATTTCAGATATGTATTTGTAGATACTTCTAGTAGGGGTTGACTGGAAATCTGATATTTTCTTACTTGCTGAAAGATTTTTGAGCTGCAATCAATTGCAGGATAAGTCAGTACATAGGCAGCACAGTGGCTAAATGGTTTGCACTTCCGCCTGGCAGTACTCGGGTCGTCGGTTTGAATCCCAGCCACGGCACCACCTGCCTGGAGTTTGCATGTTCTCCCTGTGCCTGCGTGGGTTTCCTCCGGGTACTCCGGTTTCCTCCCACACTCCAAAGACATGCTGGTAGGTTAATTGGATCCTGTCTAAATTGTCCCTAGTATGTGTATGTATGAATGTGAGTTAGGGACCTTAGATTGTACACCCCTTGAGGGTTAGGGACTGATGTGAATGTACAATATATATGTAAAGTGCTGTGTAAATGGACGGCGCTATATAAGTACCTGTAATAAATAATAAATAGTTTTCACTGAACTCTAATGGGCCTGAGCTGAGATATGAGGAGCAGTAAAGTACAACAATTGTACAAAATATTTGTGAAACGTAATATCTTAATCATACAGAACAAGACAATGGCTGGGTTATATGCTCATACTTTAAAGTGGAACTACACTGTAACATAAAAAATAGTGCAGCGCTGAGGGTAGTAATCATAAAACAGATATGAGTCCACTGCAAGTCCAGTTCATGAAAACGTGTCAAGTGACAAGTGGGAATTCAATGTTGGTGATCCGTGAGGAAGTGGCTGAAAAACGCACTCACCAGAAAGAAGACAGTGCCACTTCCTGATGACGATCCATTGATTAAAAGTGGTTGAGGTTTGAAGACGCAACTTCAGCTGATGTCATTTCCGCCTTTTAGAACGCTGCGGCCATCTAGGTTCCTATTCACCGGCAACAAGGCTGAATACACTGAGTGCTAGGTTATGGGCACTTTGCTTGCAGAACCCTGACTTTGGAATCTTACACCTAACTGGGAGGAGGAGGATCTGTTGCTGCATCCATAAAGGAGGGACCCACTTTTCTGTGACCGGACCAGCTTTATTTTCTTCTGGATTGAGGATCCATGAGCTTTGGATATATACTGCGTTTATGTCTTCTTTCTGGTGAGTGCGTTTTTCAGCCACTTCCTCACGGATCACCAACATTGAATTCCCACTTGTCACTTGACACGTTTTCATGAACTGGACTTGCAGTGGACTCATATCTGTTTTATGATTACTACCCTCAGCGCTGCACTATTTTTTATGTTATTCTGTTTAAGTATATATCGGTTGCTTAGAGTGCTTAGCTGCTGTTTAGGACCAGCGCTCACTGTTCTTTTCCTTTTTGGAACTACACTGTGTCTGAGCACGACCAAGCAATAGGGCTATTAATCCATTTTTAATAATCAAAGCAATCTCATCCGTCCATGTCTCCATACTTTATTTGGCTAAGAAACCACTCCCCTAGCATATCTGGCTGTGGCCATCTTGAGTAAGGGCAGATGATTCATGTAGCATTTACTTCCTGGAATCTATTTGCCCTTAGCTCAGGCATGCAGGCAGGAGGGTGTGCTTAGCTGATAAAGACCCTCTTTACTTCCTGAAGACTCCTGGGATGTATGACGTCATTTCCCAAGGCCTGAAAACCAAGAAGTAACTGAAGAAATGTAAAAAAAAAACAGTTTAAAACAAGTAAATACAATGTATTTTCCTATCTGCTAAATGCATAAGGATTCAAAATAATCAATGTTGATTGAAAGAGTGAAATTCCACTTTAAGGTGATTGGACAATGGCAAACTTGGGCCTGAACTGGAATGAAAAGAGCAGTAAGGATTTGTTCACACTGAAGAGTGATCTGTGTTAGGAACGCTCTTCAGATAGTATATATATCGTTTCCACACCACCTCACCTGCTTTGCCAACTTCATCACCGCATTAGCGCTCCGCGACTGATACGCATTGCACGCGGATGCGGGACACTTGCGGAATAGGCCCTTTCAGTTAGTAGAGAATAGCGTTTGCCATAAACCACAGGGAGTATAATTCCAGCTGTAGCCGCAAAGTATCACAGCCATGGCATGTTTATACCTCCGGCCAATGCCTCTGCATCTAAAGGGGGTAGCAGATTGGGAACAGTAATAGCGCAGCTCAACTGCAAGGTTTTAATGCCCCCCTTCCCCAAAGGCAATTGTGAAAGAGCTTGAAAGTACAATAATTGTGCAAAATATTTGGCAAAGGTTATTTTGGTGCCACAGCTTTGCGTGCAAAGATTTGTTTTATGACCTAGATTGTAAGCTCCAAGGAACTCTCCGCTCCTCACACAACCTCCTGCTTTCTAGCTCCCTTGTCTCCTCCTCCCATGCTCGTCTCGAGGACTTCTCCAGAGCTTCCCCCATCCTCTGGAACTCTCTACCCAAATTTATCAGACTATCGCCTACTCTGCTCACTTTTAGGTGATCTCTGAAAACCTATCTCTTCAGGGAAGCCTATCCTGCCCTCAGCTAATAATGGAATCTTCTACTCTTCCTACCAGTCCATCTTTCACAGTTATTACCTTTTGTACCACCAGCCCCTCCCTCCTAGATTGTAAGCTCCAAGGATCAGGGCCCTCCTATCCCTCTTGTATTGAACTGTATTGTTGCTGTATTGTCTCCCCGTTATATTGTAAAGCGCTGAGCAAACCGTTGGCGCTATATAAATCCTGTATAATAATAATAATGACCTTTTCTTATCTCAGTGGTATCATAGTATTTGCATTCTTCATAGAATACATTTTATCTGAAGTCCAGGCTTTGTTTTAGGGTTTAGGTTCCTTGCATTTAATAGTTTTAATTTTTTTTTAAAGAAAATATTGCTTTTTCCAGTTTGACCAGACCTCTTCATCAACCCCAGACATCCATGTCCCCAGATAAAACATTTTCAGATTTTCAGCAGCAGACAGGGTGATACTAAACAGAGAACAACGACATTCATCAGCGTAACTGCACTATTACTACAACCACAACACATATTACAAGCCTTTATAATAAGGTCTCACAATATGTAATGACCGGGTCACTTAACACAGAATACGCCCTGTGGGGACCACACAGACACAGGGAGCACAAAAGCCATAATTACATCACACAGTGTAATAAGAAAATGCATATAAACATCAGAGCCAGCTTGTATCAACAGTAATCTCACTGTGGGATCCAAAACAATAAAAGCTGCATTCTAATGCACAAATGCTCAAAATATGCCTTTTGTCCTTCTTTCCTATGCATCTAGAATAGCGAATATATATATATATATATATATATACACACACATACACAGCTGTGCTCAAAAGTTTGCATACCCTGGCAGAAATTGTGGAACTTTGGCATTGATATTGAAAATATAACTGATCGTGCCAAAAACAGTCCTTTATTTAAGGATAGTGGTTATGGGCAGCACAGTGGCTAAATATGGACAGCACAGTGACTTAATGGTTAGCACTTCCACCTGGCAGTACTAGGGTCATTGGTTCGAATCACAGCCATGGCACCTCCTGCCTGGAGTTTGCATGTTCTCCCTGTGCCTGCGTGGGTTTCCTCCGGGTACTCTGGTTTCCTTACACACTCCAAAGACATGCTGGTAGGTTGATTGGATCCTGCCTAATTCGGCCCTTGTATATGAATGTGAGTTATGGACCTTAGATTGTACACCCCTTGAGGGTCAGGCACTGATGTGAATGTACAATATATATGTAAAGTGCTGCGTAAATTGACGGCGCTATATAAGTACCTGAAATAAATAAATAAATATGAAGCCATTTATTATCACATAGTTGTTTTGGCTCCTTTTTAAATTATAATGATATCAGAAATCACCCAAATGGCCATGATCAAAAGTTTACGCCTGGATCAAAACTTTACATACCCGGGAATGCTTGGCCTTGGTACAGACACACAAGGTGACACACACGGCGTTAAAATGTCAATTAAAGGTTAATTTCTCACATCTGTGGCTTTTTAAATTGTAATTAGTGTCTGTGTATAAATAGTCAATGAGTTTGTTAGCCCTCACTTGGATGCACTGAGCAGACTAGACACTGAGCCATGGGGAGCAGAAAAGAACTGTCAAAAGACCTGCGTAACAATGTAGTGGAACTTTATAAATATAGAAAAGGATATAAAATGATATTCAAAGCCTAGAATATGCCAGTCAGTACTGTTCAATCAATCACTTATTAAAAAGTGGAAAATTCGGGGACCTCTTGATACCAAGCCAAGATCAAGTAGACCAAGAAAGATTGCAGCCACAACTGCCAGAAGAATTGTTCGGGATGCAAAGAAAAGTCACAGGAACCTCAGCAGAAAGTCAGGCTGAGCTGGAGAAAGACGGTGTGGTTGTTTCAAGGAGCACCATATGACAATACTTGAACAAAAATGAGCTGCATGGTTGAGTAACCAGAAAGAAGTCTTTACTGCACCAATGCAACAAAATATTGTAACCTGGCTTTTTTGTGGCATTCCACCACATGAGCAGATAAAATTTTGAATTACATTCAAACAATATTCGTCAAGTCATTGAATGTACTGAGAATTTTCATACAAATATTTGTATGAACGTTCGAAAATCTATTAGCATATGTCCATCTTTAGCAGTCCATCTGAATCCATCTTGTTCTGGTTTGGCTTCAGAAATGTGAGTCTTGAATGAAAGCAATTTGCTCCTTTCATTGTATTCTGAATACGGTTGTACTCCCATCGTTGTTTCCCGCCATCTGCAATGAGATACATCACCAAAACTGACCATCAGAATCAGAAATCTTCCTTTCCAGCCCCTCCGGGATGAATTTTATGGATTCAATGGATAATTGGGCCCTGCAACCCGTGCAGTATTTTGTAGGCTTCTCAGGTCTCACCTGGCCAGGAGACTTGTTTGGCATTAGCTCTCACCCTACCCTGCTAAAATAATGGAAGAATTGCAGTTCTGGCCTAGTTTTGTGTTTTTCTTACCTAAGGTGTATTAAGGCCTTTCAGTTCTCTTGTTTATTCAGATATGCCAGACAGCATTTTTAAAGGAATTATCATTGTTATTTTTTCTCCCTTCTGAGTCCTGCTCTTGCTTAGCATACATGGCTTTAATAATAATTGCTTTCAAACTGTATAAACATAGCCATTAATTGTAATATAAATAGAGAACGTTGGATGATTGCAATGCTTCAGATGTGTCTCTGCACGCTTGTGTACACCATGAGGATTGCATTGTGCTGGGGAACTGATGAACTGATGTTTGCACATAAATGCCCCACATATGACCCTGCCTGTGCTGTGTAACTGGAGGACTAACAGGAGAAGACCTGCGTGATGGCGGTCCTTAGTGATGATCTGGGTATAGGCTGCTATGAAGAGCCGTCAACATTTTTAATTATAATTGTTTTTTTAGTTTCATTTGGATGATCTGATAATGTGGAAATGATCAGTTCTCTGACTCCTGACTTTTTAATGTCTGTTCTGTCCTGCCTCTGTGCTAGGTTTACTGAGGACATTTGGCATCACCTTTATCTCTGATAAACATACTTCACCTACTCTTAAAAGGAGTTTGAAACTTGAGAGCCAGTCATTGCTGTGAGTCACTTCACCAGGTGTATATTATTATTTTATTAATAATCATATTTATATAGCACCATCTATTTACACAGCACTTTATATATATATATATATATATATATATATATATATATATATATACACACATACACATACACACACACACACAGTGTCTCACAGAAGTGAGTACATCCCTCACATTTTTGTAAATATTTTATTATATCTTTTCATGTGACAACACTGCAGAAATGACACTTTGCTACAATGTGACGTAGTGGGTGTACAGCTTGTATAACCGTGTAAATTTGCTGTCCCCTCAAAATAACTCAACACACAGCCATTAATATCTAAACCGTTGGCAACAAAAGTTAGTACACCCCTAAGTGAAAATGTCCAAATTGGACCCAGTTAGCCATTTTCCCTTCCCAGTGTCATGTGACTCGTTAGTGTTACAAGGTCTCAGGTGTGTTAAATTTGGTGTTATCGCTCTCACTCTCTCATACTGGTCACTGTAAGTTCAACATGGCACCTCATGGCAAAGAACTCTCTGAGGATCTGAAAAAAAGAACTGTTGCTCTACATAAAGATGGCCTAGGCTATAAGAAGATTGCCAAGACCCTGAAACTGAGCTGCAGCACGGTGGCCAAGACCAACAGCAGTTTAACAGGACAGGTTCCACTCAGAACAGGCCTCACCATGGTTGACCAAAGAAGTTAAGTGCACATGCTCAGTGTCATATCCAGAGGTTGTCTTTGGGAAATAGACATATGAGTGCTGCCAGCATTGCTGCAGAGGTTGAAGGGGTGGGGGGTCAGCCTGTCAGTGCTCAGACCATATGCTGCACACTGCATAAAATTGGTCTGCATGGCTGTCATCCCAGAAGGAAGCCTTTTCTAAAGATGATGTACAAGAAAGCCCAAAAACAGTTTGCTGAAGACAAGCAGACTAAGGACATGGATTACTGGAACCATGTCCTGTGGTCTAATGAGACCAAGATAAACTGATTTGGTTCATATGGTGTCAAGCGTGTGTGGTGGCAACCAGGTGAGGAGTAGAAAGACAAGTGTGTCTTGCCTACAGTCAAGCATGGTGGTGGGAGTGTCATGGTCTGGGGCTGCATGAGTGCTGCTGGCACTGGGGAGCTACAGTTCAATAAGGGAACCATGAATGCCAACATGTACTGTGACATACTGAAGCAGAGCATGATCCCCTCCCTTCAGAGACTGGGCCACAGGGCAGTATTCCAACATAACGACCCCAAACACACCTCCAATACAACCACTGCCTTGCTAAAGAAGCTGAGGGCAAAGATGATGGACTGGTCAGGCATGTCTCCAAACCTAAACCCTAATGAGCATCTGTGGGGCATCCTCAAATGGAAGGTGGAGGAGCGCAAGGTCTCTAACATCCACCAGCTCCGTGATGTCATCATAGAGGAGTGGAAGAGGAATCCAGTGGCAACCTGTGAAGCTCTGGTGAACTCCATGCCCAAAAGGGTTAAGGCAGCGCTGGAAAATAATGGTGGCCACACAAAATATTGACACTTTAGGCCCAATTTGGACATTTTCACTTAGGGGTGTACTCAGTTTTGTTGCCAGTGGTTTAGACATAAATGGCTGTGTGTTGAGTTATTTTGAGGGGACAGCAAATTTACATGTTATACAAGCTGTACACTCACTACGTCACATTGTAGCAAAGTTTCATTTCTTCAGTGTTGTCACATGAAAAGATAGGTTCAAATATTGACACAAATGTGAGCGGTGTACTCACTTCTGGGAGATACTGTATATTGTACATTAACATCAGTCCCTGCCCTCGAGGAGTTTACAATCTAAAGCCCCTAACTTACATTCATACATACACATACTAGGGACAATTTAGACGTGATCCAATACACCTACCAACATGTCTTTGAAGTGTGGGAGGAAACCCACACAGCCACAAAGAGGAAATGCAAAATCCAGGCAGGTAATGCCGTGGTTGTAATTCGAACCAACGACCCTAGCGCTGATAGGAAGAAGTGCTAACCACTTAGCTGATGTGCTGGTAAAAATTATTGTTTTTTTTAAAGATCTAACAGTTTATGCAACACTGTACATACCACACATCAGTTCCTGCCCTTTGGGTATTAAACCCAAAAACAAAATGTAATATTTTGCAGCGTATCAATCCTTAGATGTGATGGCTGCATTTGTTTTCTTTTTTTAAGCCTTTTTTTCCTGTATTTTCATCTGCTGATCCAGCCAGTAACAGACTTCCTGTTTTTGGGTGTCACCACTCTGGATGAGAAAACAATGGAGACACCTTTGGACAGCAGCATTGTCAGTCTGGGGAGAGGGTAGTGTTTTACTGATCGAAATTCAGCCGGTTCAGCAGGGATTGGCTGCATTCCGATCAGTGTGCGTCTGTCTCTGCTCAATAGAGGTTGGTTGCTTGATCGACTTATGTTGAAAGAAAATGTTGGAAAACGTTTATCGATGAGCAGCGGGCTGAACGAAAAAAAATAAAAAAATTCCTCCATTCACACAACCAAGAAGCTCACAGTGTGCAGTGAAATCAAAGTAAGGAATATCAATTCAGGAGAAGAACCTGTTCAACTGTGCAAGATTGAAGGTAAGGCTGGAGTTCAGCTTTAAAGCCCCAGTTCAGGCACCAGAACAAAAATCCTTGTATTAGGGCCTCCCCGCAGTAGAATGGATAAATGTTGGTTAAGGCCGGCCATAGACTGTTCGAATTTCTGCCGGTTCAGCAGGAACCGGATGAGATTTGAACCATGTATTGGCAGGCTGAATGTACCCAAGTTGATTGATCGATCAACTTGGGTACAACCAGCCTGCCGGATTTTATATACAATTATCGCTAGCGGGTGCTATAGCTACGAGCAATAATCACTGATACAAGGGCTCGGCGGGAGGGATTCCCCTGTCAACACTGAAAAGGAAAGAAATTTGCTCTGTGTATGGTTTGCCTACGTCTAAGGGCAGAAGCTGTAATACGTACCTTATTCCTCACTCCTGTTGGCTTCCTCCACTCTTCTCCCCCATGCCTCTTCTCTTCGGCAGGCAGCTGCACCTTGGCAACATCAAATGCAGGGCGATATCAATAGTGCTGGGAATCGGTAAGGAATTTTCCGTGTAAGTCAAACAAAAGTTGAAATTTCAGTTCTTAGTTGAATACTCCAATGGCTTATTTTATCTGTGGCGCTCTATGGAGGTAACATTACTGAGCTTGAGTTTCTAGTTCTCTCCATCTACTGTAACCAGTATGGTTTTTCACTCTCTGGCATAGACTTTGTTTGTTTTGTAATACAGAGAAAGGAGCCGGAGGAGAGTTCAAGGTGGGGTGGGGTATCAGACCTGGAAATCTTAGAGGGGGCACCTCAAAGATCAAAATCAATTATACGTCCTGTGCTAAAGTATGGTCATGTTCGCTGTGTGGTCAGAATAAAACTGTAAAGATGTTAGATTGCCTTTTAGACTATAAGTATTTATTTTGCAAATATAACCCTTATCATATTTTGAATATTTTCCTAAATACACTCCCTAGTGGAGTTTATATAAGTCTTACGTTTCCTGCTGCCCTAGGCAGGATGTGAAATACCTCTTTTATGTCCCTGTACGGGGACTGCTGAAAGTGCTTGTATGTGATTACTGCATATAGAGTCCTTTATATTTATTATGTCCCCTAATAAAATCTCACTGGAGCTTCAGAGAAACAACACTGCTCTGTGTTAGAAACACTTACTGTTTCTGGTGGCAGGAATCACTAAGATGCAGACTTGATGCATTCAGCATACCTGTGTGACTTATCACCCTCTTTACAGATCACTGATGGCAGGTCTAAACTGTACATACCAGGGGCGGACTGACCATTTGGAAACTCGGGCACTGCCTGAGGGCCTGGGGTCAGTAGGGGGCCCCATGAGATGCCCTTGGTACCTTTTTCATAGGCTTTTTTGAGTTTGGGCAAGGACACAGGGGCCCCATGATCCCCTATTGCCCGGGGGCCCCATGAGTTGTCAGTCCGCCCCTAGTACATACTATACGAAACTGGGCTCTTCTACTGTCCATGCTACTACATTAATCGGCCACACTTGTCTCCTTAAAGTGATACTAAAGGTAAAGTTGTTGTTTTTTTTTAATGAAAAACATTTTATACATACAGTACCTGCTCTGTATGCACAGAGCAGCCCCAATCCTCCTCTTGGCTCTCCTGCTGGCCATCCTGGCCCCTCCCCCCTGCCTAGTGCCCTCCCATGGCAAACTGCAAATTTGTTGGTCCATAGACACACAGTGTGGGTTAGCCCCACTCCCAGTTCCCTCTTCAGTGGTTGTGATTGACATCAGTGGAAGCCAATGGCTCCCGATGCTTTCTCTGAGCCAGTGAGGAGGGAGAGAGCCAGCAGACCCACTGCTCTCGTGTACATCGCTCTCTAAATGTGTTTTTTTTAGCCAGCTTTCTATCCATTTACAGACTGAATTTTCAAAGCCTGTAGACTTCAACTTACAAATTAGCTGTCTGTGTCAAATGCTATAGATAAGTTCAAGTATTCTATAGCCTCAGCCTTTCCTTTGTCTAAATTTTTGCTTACTTCCCCATCATAAAGTAGAATTGTTTGTCTTTTGTGAATCCATGCTGACTATTGCTTATAATATTGCCTTCTAACAGAAACTCATTTATGTTTGAAATATTTTCCCAACTATAGACGTTAAGCCTACAGGTCTTTAGTTACTTCGTAAAGACTTGGATCCCTTTTTAAATATAGGCACCACTTTGGCCTAACGCCAATCCAGGAGTACTACGCCAGTCATTAAATCGGATCTTCACCTTCCCATCCCCTATTTTTTTTAACCCCAGCTTACCTTATGGTGGGTTCTCTACTATTCAAATACTCATCCATCCAGCGGATCCAGGGTTGTCCTACTGAGTTCCTATTCTCAGCAGCCACCATTTGGGTCCTGCACCGCCTTCTTTGTGTGTGATGTCATTGGGAAGACAGCTGACTGTATGGATTCAGCAAGGGAACCTCTTGATGACACAGTGGGCACAGTACATATCATTTGCCTAGGTGTATGATGTGTAACTCCCTCCTCACCGGCCTGCCTCGCCGCTGGCTATCCCCGCTTCAGTCGATCCTGAATACGGCTGCCAGACTCATTCACCTTTCCAACCGCTCCGTCTCCGCCACCCCCCTCTGCCAATCCCTCCTCTGGCTTCCGATTGCGCAACGGATCAAATTCAAAATCCTAACACTGACGTACAAAGCTATCCACCATACTGCCCCGAACTACATCACTGACCTAATATCCAAGTACCGCCCAGCACGCACACTCCACTCCTCACAAGACCTCCTTCTCTCTAGTTCCCTGGTCTCCTCCTCCCATGCCCGCCTCCAGGACTTCTCCAGGGTGTCACCCATCCTCTGGAACTCCCTTCCCCAACCCATCAGATTATCACCTACTCTCCTCTCCTTTAGGCACACCCTGAAAACCCATCTCTTCAGGGAAGCCTACCCCACCCCCTGCTAACTTGCCGACCTCCTCCACTCTTCCTACCACTCCATCCCCCACAGCTATCTCCTCCTGTGCCACCATCCCCTCTTTCTTAGATTGTAAGCTCGAAAGAGCAGGACCCTCAATCCCCTCATGTTTTGCATTGTATTGGTATTGTTCTGTCACATGTTCTGTCCCCCTTTGTAATGTACAGCACTGAGCGAACTATTGGCGCTTTATAAATGCTGTATAATAATAATAATAATAATATTGGAGAAAAGACCAAACCCTTTTTCCAAAAAAAAAGGGTAAACAAAAATACAAAAAAAGGCTGATATTCAGGAAGCAGAGCCAAAAAGGGGTGGACAGAAGGGACTTTTCATTTGGGGGTGAAAATCCGCTTTAAACAAGAGTCTCCAAAAATTAGAAACAATGACTTGGAAATAACAGAGCTCAGCCATTTGAGGACATGTGGGTGTAAGCCGTCTAGTCTAGGCTCTTTATTTTGTCTGTTTCTGGATGTATCAATGTTGAGACATTGCGGTTCATTTGAGTCCAGGTGCTTTATTCCTCTTCATTTTGTCTGTTTCTGGATGTATCCGTGTTGAGATATTGTGGTTCCTTTGAACCTTTGGTAATACTTTACCCATTTTGGACTTGATAGCCAACATTTTCCTTTGTAAAGACAGAGCTTGTGAAAGTATTTAATAGATTTGCTTTCTCTTTGTCCCCAGTCACCAGCTCTGAGTTATCTTGTCTATATGCTCAGTACAAACAAATGGCAACCACCCCAACTTGTAACTGGCCTTTGCAGCAAGGAGCATATGGAAGGGCATCAAAAAACAACAAACAACCATTCCCAGCTCACTTACCAGCCAGCCTGCAACAAACTGAATTAACCCTAACAGTTCAATTTTCAAACAAGGGATTTAGTTTGCACACATTTGCAAATATCTGCAGGACCACTTCATGGCACCACAGTGTATTGTAGTCCTAACTAAAAATGTTGAGAGTCTCCAAAGTTGGAGCACATATATAATAACGGATAGATTAAGGGTAGGTACGCCTGGAGGGAGCCCCCCTCTCTGTATAGGTATAGCTGCGCACTGGACACCCAGCATAGCACAATGGCAGTGAAGGTATCCAGTGTGTCCTCTGACCAATTCACCACCAGTACAAACAAATGGCAACCACCCCAACCTATAACTGGCCTTTGTCAGCTTATCTGCTCAGACCCGATCTTTTTAGTATACTTTTGGGGGATTTGATTTGATCTTTTACAACCTCATTCATTCATTTAGAATTTTTACAATTTCCTTTTCCATCGTTTGTTACATTCTTTGTAACTTTTAAATGATGAAAGTGTTCCCTTATTTTTTATATACTTTATTACCTGTTATTTTCTTACATTTTTATTTAGAAGATGAAAATAAGAGCAACCCTTGGAATTTAGTTAGTGGAACAACCACAACAAAAATAAGACCCACACAAAAAAGGTAAACTGAAAGTTGAATAAATCCATATTTTTAATAAAATAACATTAACCGCTTTCTTGCCGCCCAATAGCAGATATACTGTTACAGAGCGGCAAGGGTGCGCAAAATCACGTGTATATATACGTGATTTTGCATTTCGAGTAGGGGGGGGAGCACGCATCCTACCCATGATGCTATTCATGGCCTTGGTTGGCAATCACCGGGTCCCAGCTGGTGATTACTCGCACCAAGTGATCATGGAGCATTACTGATGGGGGAGAGAACTGTATGTAAATAATGCAGTTCTCTCCCCTGTCAGCTCCTGCACACTGCTTTATATGGCTTTGCATAGTAGAGCCATACAAAGCAGTGTGCTTACAGTTGAAAGCACACACACAGCTTATAGTAAAACCGCACACAGTTAACCCTTTGATCGCCCCAGATGTTAACCCCATCCTGCCCAGTGCCATTAGTACAGTGTCAGTGCTTTTTATTAGCCCTGATTACTGTATTGATGTCACTGGGGATGTCAATGACACCAAGTCAGTTCCCCCCAGTGTCAGAATGCCCGCTGCAGTCTCGCTATAAGTCGCTGATCGCCGCCATTCTTGGTTAAAAAAAAAAAGATCCCAGTGTATATATACCGCCATTTGTAAAGGCTATAATTTTCACATAAACCAATTAATGTACACGTATTGGGATTTGTTTTAGTAAAGACATGTAACAGAATACATTTTGGCCTAAATTTATGATGAAATTTGTTTTTTCAATTTTTTTTACTGGACATGTTTAATAGCACAAAATCAAAAATATTGTTTTTTTTCTCAAAATTGTCGGTCTTTTTTTTTTATAACACAAAAAATAAACACACAGGCGATCAAATACCACCGAAAAAAAGCTCTATCCATGGGCAAAAACAGGCCAAAAATTTCATTTGGGTGCAGCGTTGCATGACCGTGCAATTGTCAGTTAAAATAATGCAGCGCCGTAAAGCAAAAAATGGCCTGGTCAGGAAAGGGGGTAAATCTTCTGGAGGGCAAGTGGTTAAAGAATAAAATAATAATATAATAAATAAAAAAATAAATAACAAAAATCAATAAAACATGAAACAATAATAAAACATAACATGAAAGAATAAGGTTGATTTATCACATTCTTTTTCTAAATCTTTCCTGTCCTAACCTGCTGGCTCATCTCTGGAGAGCTCAGGAGGGAAGGACGGTTTCTGGCTAAGCTGTGACATTTGATAGTTATGTTCTTCCTGGAAACAGAAAAGAATAGCTTGAAACTATATTCAGGAACTCCGGTGCAAACAAGGTTACTAATAATGAATCCAAAGTTCTTTTTTGTACTCGATGCAAGTATTGTACGTCGAGCGCATAGCAGCTATATTTGCCTGATTTAGCACAAAGCACAGCTTAAGGAAACCCCATCAACAAGCTATTAGGGAAGTGTCAGAGGTGCACTGGTAACATCAAAACATGTACACAATTGAGCAAATACCGAAGGGACATGGATGGAGCTGCATTGATATGGAGATAACGCTCAGCCAATATCATTTACCCGACATGTTCTGCAAACACAACAGCCAAAGAAAACAGGGTGCTTAGAAGTGCAACCATTGGAATGACAACAAAGAAGACAAAACTAAAGTCAGGGGCTCTGTGAATTAGAATGCAGTCTCTGCATAGTCTAGACTGAACCCAAGGCAAAGAAAACCATTTCCCTTTGTACTCCCACCCCCCTTATCGACAAAAAATATTATATGTCACTTATTTCTTCAGTCTTCTCCAAGTAGATATTTAAAGCGGTAATAAAACCAAAAATGTATTAAATTTCAATTCCTAAATGTGGTGGCTGCATTAGTTTTCTTTTTTCCCTTTGTGGATGCAGCCAGGAAAGCTGGCCATACTTGACTCTTGTTTTCTATTTAATCAGCTAGCAGGCTGAATGGAAAAAAAAAGCCAAACGGATTCCTTCTTCCAATCTATCGAGGTGGGTAGAGGAATCCTGTCTGCTGAGACATTGTATTCTGACAGCGGGGACTCTGCACTGTCAGAAAACACTGATCTTTGGCTGCAGGCACTGATTGAGAAAGTTTTCCAAGAAGCCCATTCGACAGAAGTTGATTATTAGATCTCCTAGACTGTAAGCTCGAGAGAGCAGGGCCCTCAATCCCCTCATGTTTTGCATTGTATTGGTATTGTACTGTCACATGTTCTGTCCCCCTTTGTAATGTACAGCGCTGAGCGAACTATTGGCGCTTTATAAATACTGTATAATAATAATATAATAATTAGATTAACTTCTGTTGAGCTGGAGCGGCCATGCATGGATTGAAAATCAGCCTGTCCCTGGTGAACTGGTCGAATTTTCATCCAGATAAATAGATCAATTTTTCATTTTTAGTATGTTCATTCAGTTTTCTAATGGTAAGTGGGGTCAAATTGATGTTCAATTTTTGACCACAGTGACAAGAAAAATTGAAGAAGCAGAACAGAAAAATTTGGATTTTTTTGTAAACCCAATGAATTTCTAACAGGGTATGTGGTTAATCCTTTGGGAAAGTCCATTCATTCCACAATCAAATGTTAAAAGCAAATAAAATTTTGAAGTACTTTTGAACAAAATTTGTGAATTCTTCCATCATTGGAAGTTTACAAGTGTATGGTCAGCTTTAGTAATGTCAATCTACAAACAGATACTTAGAGATAATTGCAGGCTTTCTATTCTTTGCATACCTCATTTTTCTTTTCCCCTTCATCTTTCTCACAGGGGCCATTTTTACTAAGGGTGGATGAGTCCATCTTCCTTTATTTCCTAGAACTCTGGGGCTGCCTCCAGGAACATGTGATATAAGTCTATCACGGTGGTCATATTATACAGAAGATGCCCGGTAATTAAAGCCCCCTTAAATTGGTTCTAAACTTTAACTGTTTTTTAACTTTAATTAAGGTACCTGCAGTAAGGTAAAAAAAACGCCCCCCCCCTACCTGATCTATCTCCCCCGCCCCTAAACACTTATCTGAGTCCTCTATGGATCTAGCGTTATGCCCAGTTTCAGCTCTTCTCTCCCTTCTTCCTGTTCTCATAGGCTGCACTGAGAGCGGTGGGAGCCATAGGCTCTTGCTGCTGTCAATCAAATCCTGTGAGGAGGGGAGCATGGGCATGACTGAGCCTCACTGTGTGTGTCTTTGAATGCACACAGCCCTGCTAGGGAGCGTGCCCACATGGGTGCCCCCATAGCATGTGGCTTGCTATTGGGACACTTGGAAGAGTGGAGGAGAGGACAGCTCTGGTGGGAGGCAACCAAAGAAGAGTCAAGAGACTGCTGCAACTATACTCTGTGCAGTATAGTTGCACAGAGCAGGTAAGTATAACCTCATTTTAATTAAAAAAACAAAACAAAAAACCTTTACAACCACTTTAAAGGGCCAGTGAGAAGTGGCATTAAAAGGTTAAGGATGAATTGTAGAATTTTTGTTTTCTGTATATATTGACATGCCAGGAATTTATTAATGCAGGCTTATAAATATATTAAAATATCCACTTTTAAGTTCTCCTGCTAACTTCTCAGCTCTTCTCTCTTGTACAAACCATCCATTATGTCGGAAAAGCAAGTCATTGTCTCCAATCACCCTATTTAGTTTTTTTTTTTGGGGGGGGGGAAGGGGGGGTGAGAAGGGACAACCTTTTAGCTGTAAGAACTGCTTTGCATGGGCACCATAATTGATTAATTGAAATCACATGAAATGACAGAACTAGCAATATTACTCAACTGTAACAGAATAAAGACTTCTATTACACAACTCCATCTTATTTATTTTATTTTTTGTTTTCCTTTTTCAGTTTATAGATTATACACGCTGTTTTGGCTTTAATCTGATGAAGCCTTGTACAACGTAGATATAATACTTGTCTGCTTCCTGGAATGATATATATCAAACACACCATTTCAATTAAAAGCACAGTCTGTTCGGTTATCTGATGCCACTTTCGTTGAAAGGCAGACAAATTAATTTCTTAGATTATTTTGGCTTTGCCTTAAGAGCTGGCAGTGAATTGTGCAATAATTAGGTATCATAGTCAATGCCACCAAACTCATATTTCAGATTTGGATGGATATCGGTAATTGAAATCACCTGCCGGCTCCCTGAATGTCAGAGACTCCAGGGGCCAAATGTTGCTTCAGTGATAGTTTGTGTTTCTGACCCCTCTGTCTAAGTAACAATAGTAACATTTTTTTTGTGGCAGATAATTGCACAGTTATCTATTTATTCCCTATTGTATAGAATTTATTAGAGAGAATCCATTGGTTTTGGAATGAATATAGGCAGAGTTGGCAGTCCCCTAAGCTACTCATGGAGATAAGATAACAACCTTAGAAGACAACTTCACCTTTAGTGAAGATGCCCCCTAACTACACGCTGTCTGGGTCAGTTTTTAAAATTTTCACACATGCTAAAATCAGCATTTTTCTGAAGTCACAAAATCATGGTCGCTTCTGGGTTGATTTGACACAGAGGAGATTGGGGAACTGATGTTCTCCACCTCCACAGTGGGACACAGTCCCAGCTGCCTACCACAGTACTGGGTTCTCTGGAGAAATGGGAGAGCGTGGGAACCACTGCGGGAGGGGAGTAGCCCTTTCCAGCACTGTAAAAGTGACCAGGCGGCTATAAAGCTGCCCGGATCACCTTTACAAAACAGTCAATTGCTGGCTGAAAAGAATGGTACCAAGATTATGGCTGGAGCTTCAGCCTTGATCTTCTAATAACCTGTTGCTGACAGGACATTTACATATGTACATATGTCGGTCAGCGAGTAGTAAAGTAGTCCTTCTACAACCCTAGGTGCAGCCTACCCAGTAAAACACTTACCTTCCTCTTTGTTCCAACAGTTTTCACTGTGCAGCCTTGCCTTGCGCCATGCAGCCGACTGGCTTCTCTTTCTACTGCATGATGCAGACCCTACTAATTTTTTTTGGGTGAGCCACACTTCTATGGATGGCAGAAGGCTGCAATTAGTACATCTTACTCATTGAAATTAATTGGGCTACATTGCAATTGGGCCCAAGTGTGCTACGTTTGCAGAGTTTCCTAAAGCAGAACTAACGTACATATACTTGAATCAGACTTAACATTATGACCACTCACCTAATATTGAGTAGGTTGTCCTTTTGTGGCCAAAACAGCCCTGACCCACTGAGGCATAGACTTCACTAGACAAAGTATCACACTGTGTCTGCCGGCTTACCTTCTTCTCATAGTGCATCCTGGTGCCAATCCTTCCCCAGGTAAGCGACGCACACACACCTAGCCATCCACATTATGTAAAAGAAAATGTGATTCATCAGAGCAAGTCACCTTCTTCCATTGCTCTGTGGTCCATTTCTAATACTCGCGTGCATTGTAGGCGCTTTTGGCTGTGGTCACGGGTCAGCATGGGCACCCTAACCGGTCTGCCACAATGCAGCCCCATACACAACAAACTGTGATGCACTGTGTGTTCTGACACCTTTAAATTGAAACCAGCATTAACTGTTTCAGCAATTTTAGCTACAGTAGCTCTTCTTTTGGATTGAACTACACAGACCAGCCTTTGCTCCTCACGTGTATCAGTGAGCCATGACCCTGTTGCTAGTTCACCAGTTTTCCTGCCTTGGCCAGTCCTGATCACTGCAGTTCTGGAACATTCCACAAGAGCTACAGTTTTGGAGTTCCTGTGACCCAGTCATCGAGCCATTACAATATGGCCCTTGTCAAATTCGCTCAAATCCTTATGCTTGCCCATTTTTGCTGCTTTCAATGAAATTCAGGGACAACATGTTGACTTGTTGCTTAATACAGCCAGTAAAATAAGTATTGAACACACCACCATTTTTCTGGGTAAATATATTTCTAAAGGTGCTATTGACATGACATTTTCACCACATGTCGGTAACAACCTATGCAAACCATACATACAAAGACACCAAAACAAATAAGTTCAGAAATTAAATTAGAAAGCAATGATGCCCCTTGTCAGTGCAAATTAATATCAGCTGGTTCGGTCTCATACTGATGGCATTGGTTACAGAAGGATTTCTAAACTTCTGAGTATTCCAGTGAGCACTGTTGGGGCCATAATCTGGAGGTGGAAAGAACATTGTTCCACCATAAACCGGCCACGAGCAGGTGCTCCTTGCAATATTTCTGACAGAGGAGTGCAAAGAATTATCAGAAGAGTTGTCCAACAGCCAAGGACCTCTTGTGAAGAGCTTCAGAAAGACCTGTTATTAGCAGCTACAATTGTTTCAAAGAAAACAAGTAATGCAGTCAACCACCATGGCCTGTATGCACGTTCACCACGCAAGACTCCACTGCTGAAGAAAACTCACGTTGAAGCTCATTTAAAGTTTGCTGCACAACACTTAGACAAGCCTGTAAATACTGTGAGAATATAGTCTGGTCAGATGAGACCAAACTTGAACACTTTGGATGCCATAATACACACACCATGTTTGGAGGTCAAATGGCAATACAGTGAAGTTTGGAGGGGGGAACATCATGGAATGGGGCTGGTTTTCAGCATACGGTACTGGCGAACTTGAGGTGATTGAAGGGAGGATGAATGGAAAAATATAGCACAACATTCCTAATAAAAATCTGCTGCCATCTACCAGGATGATGAAGGTGAAACGAGGGTGAACATTTCAGCAAGACAATGATCCCAAACACAAAGTCAAGGAAGCTCTCAGTTGGTTTCAAAAAAAGAAAATAAAGCTGTTAGAATGGCCCAGCCAATCACCTGACTTGAAAAATGGTGACGCGTTCAATGCTTATTTTACCCGCTGTAGAGCCCACGTGCTTTCAGGTGCTATTGTCACAAAATAATAACTGTTATTCACTTTACCTGCTGTTCACACACAAAGGGGGAGATTTGCTAAGACTGGAACACTCAAAATCGGGTGCAGCTGTTCATGATAGCCAACCAGCTTTTAACTTCACCTTTTTCAATTAAGCTTTGACAATAAAACCTGAAAGCTGATTGGTTTTTCTGCAGAGCTGCTCCAGATTTTGCACACTCCACTTTTAGTAAATTACTAGCAGACATATCAGTCTGAATGTTCCTCATACTCAATCTATCCAAAACCGAGCTCATAATATTTCCTCCCATGTGTGCCCCTTCTCCTGAATTCTCCGTAAAGATCAATGGCACAACCATCAACCCGTCCCCCCATGCCAGGGTGCTAGTCCTGGACTATGAACTCTCCTTTCTTCCCCACATCCAATCAATGTCCAAAGTTTGCCACCTTAACCTCCGCTACATATCCAAAGTATGCCCCTCCTTAACCATTGACACCACAAAGCTCCCTGCTCATTGGATTACCTTTACATAGGCTATTCACCCTTCAGTCCATCATGAATGCTGCTGCTAGACTCATCCACATTACCAACCGTTCAGTGTCTGCTACCCCTCTCTGCCAATCCCCACTAGTGGCTGTCACTCGCCCAACAAATTAAATTCAAAATACAAACAAAAACTTACAAAGTCATCCACAACTCAGCCCTCAGCTACATCGCCAACCTAGTCTCAAAATAGCAACTAAATCGTTCTCTTTGTTCTTCCCAAGACCTTCTGCTCTCCAGCTCCCCTTCACCTCTTCCCATGCTCGTCTCCAGGACTTCTCCAGAGCCAGGCCCATCCTATGGAACTCCCTACCCCAATCTCTCTGACTATCTCCTACTCTGTCTACTTTTAGGCCATACCTGAAAAACCCTCTCTTAAAAGAATCCTATCCCACCTCTACCTAACAAATGTATTTCTACTTTCTCCACCAGCTCATCCCCCACAGTTATTACTTTTTGTATCGCTTTACCCTCCCGTTTAGATTGTAAGCTCTAAGGAGCAGGGCCCTCTGGTTCTTCCTGTATTGAGCTGTATTGTAGCTACTGTCTGCTCTTATGTTGTAAAAGCGCTACACAAACTGTTGGGACTATATAAATCTTGTATAATAATAATAGTAAATCTCCCCCAGCATGGGGCTGACCTTTCTCTGCTGCAAATTCATGCAATGGAGAAGCCAACTGCCTTTCTGAATAGGCTCTAATAGGATGGTTCTATCCCTGCCCTGATCCTCCCTACCTCTTCTTTTTTCAGTCACTTTTACATATTTTACTAAATGCTGTTGCCAATCAACTGAGAAGGGAAAACACAGAACAGGACTGGGAAGTATCACATTGCTCTGTGCATTGATGATCTGCCTCTTATGTATGAATGTTTGCATAAAAAACCTCTGGTTCTGTTTTAGTGAAGACATCCCTAAAAAGGATTTAAAGGTGCACAAAGGAAACCATTAAGTAAAGCTATTTAGCAAACATTGCAGCTGTGATAAAATCACTCATTGTTACTCCAGACAATTTTTATTTAGTTTTAGTTTGTGTAGAGAGTAATGAAGAGTTAACATTTTGATCAGGCTTTTGTTTTGCACTTTCAGACATATATTTTAGAGAGAAACAACTGGCATATATGGCAAATGTCGCAGCAATGTAGAAATGAAATAACAGGATGCTGTTTTTCGACTCCATATCAGGCCCTGTTATTTCTTTGGCCTGGTTTTCCAGACTGCTGTTCAGCTTCCAACCAAGATGGCTCCTCTGAGCCCAGGACTCGGCAAGACGCTGCCCAAGAACAATGGTTCCCACCATCTCAATGTTAAACGTGTCTGCTGAGGGTTTTTAACGATAATATTTTTCTGTTTTTCTTTTTCTATTTTCAAATCAGCTTGCATATTTTATGCAACCACAAAGCAGTTCAGCTAGAGATGTTTGCAGTTGCGGGGAAGGAGCTACGTTGAAGGCAAATGGCATGGTATATAATTTGATATTGTTTTATTTTCCTTTGTTTGTGGCCTGTAGAGTTCCGTACTCATAGAAAAACTTTAATTTGTTTATGGATTGTTTAGAGTAAAACCATTTAAAATATTTGCTAAGCCACATATCTCTGTAAAATGACGACAATAGGGTTTGTAAGAGAGAGCAACAAAAATAAAAGTGTAAAGAGTGTCATATATATGGGCAGCACAGTGGCTAATGGTTAGCACTTCCACCTGGCAGTACTATGGCCGTTGGTTCGAATCCCAGCCATGGCACCACCTGCCTGGAGTTTGCATATTCTCCCTCTGCCTGCGTGGGTTTCCTCCGGGTACTCCGGTTTCCTCCCACACTCCAAAGACATGCTGGTAGGTGAATTGGCTCCTGTCTAAATTGGCCCTAGTATGTGTATGTATGAATGTAAGTTAGGGACCTTAGATTGTACGCCCCTTGAGGGTTAGGGACTGATGTGAATGTACAATATATATGTAAAGCGCTGTGTAAATTGACGGCGCTATAGAAGTACCTGAAATAAATAAATAATATATATAGCGTACTAACCATAGCATGCAGTGCTTTACAGAATGCATACAACTGTTCACATTACTTCTGTTCCAGAGGAGCTTACAGTCTAATTTCCTATTCTAGTCGTACGCACACACCACTGGAAGAAAACCAGAACCCCTAGACATAGCAAATGGAAACCTGTGAAGAGCATACAAGCTACATGCAGATAGCCCTGGTATTTAACCCAGTACTGCAAGGTAGCAATACTAACCACTGCAGGACTGTGCCACTCAAATAAGTATAGATCTTACTTAACCGCTTCCCGACCGCCCTACAGCAGAACTACTGCTACAGGGCAGCAGGGCTGCAAAAAAATCACACATATATATAATTTTGTATTTTTGGGTAGGGAGCGCGCATGCCGCCCTACCCACGTTGCCGTTGGCGGCTACAGCTGTCGATCACCAGGTCCTAGCCAGAGATTCCCCGCTGGCACCCGGCGATCACCGAGGAACACTGACAGAGGAGAGGTGTGTATATAAACAATACAGATCTCTCCCCTGTCAGCACCAGCTGTATAGTAGAGCAATACAAAGCAGCGTGCTCACACAGTAAAACACACACAGCACAGTTTGTAAAACAACACATAGATAACCCTTTGCTCGCCACAGATGTTAACCCCTTCCTGCCCAGTGCCATTAGTACAGTGTCAGTGCTTTTTATTAGCACTGATCACTGTATTAGTGTCACTGGGGATGTCAGTGACAGTTATTCAGTTCCCACCCAGTGTCAGAATGCTCACCGCAGTCCGGCTGTAAGTCACTGATCTCCGCCATTAGTAGTATAAAAAAAAATTCCAGTATATATACCGCCATTTGTAGACGCTTTAATTTTCATGTAAACCAATTAATTAACACGTATTGGGATTTTTTTTTTTAGCAAAGACATGAAGCAGAATACATTTTTGTCTACATTTTTGATGAAATTTGATTTTTAAAATTATTTTACTGGATGTGTTTTATAGCAAAAAGTCAAAGATCTTGTTTTTTTTTTTTCAACATTTTCAGTCTTTTTTTAGTTTATAGCGCAAAAAATTAAAACCGCAGATGCGATCAAATACCACCAAAAGAAAGCTCCACTTGTGGGGAAAAAAGGAGAAATTTTATTTGGGTGCAGTGTTGCATGACTGTGCATTTGTCAGTTAAAGTAACGCAGCGCTGTATCGCAAAAAATGGCCTAGTCAGGAAGAGGGGTAAATCCTCTGGAGGGGAAGTAGTTAAAGTGATAGTAAACACACACTGTTTAATTTTTATTATTTCTTCTCTTTCTGTATGTGGATGATGGCACTTTATTTTAATTAAAAAAAACTAAGTATTTTTTTGCTAAGCGATATACAGCTGTCAAATAATCCAGCTCTTTCCCTGTCTTTCTACAGGGAAACAGTGGTAAGAGGAGCTTCTAGTCCTCTGCTGCTGGTCACATGTTCAACATAAAAAAAAATCATTGTATAAATATATATTTGAAATTAAATCTTTATTAATTTTCAGAAATAACATGGTGAAGGATTTCTGCCTGTCACAGGTTGTGTTACGCCCTTCCAAATTCTGTCTTAGAATAACAGGGAGGTGAAGCCTCTATCAATTAAGATGTAATATCCCACCCCTTATTGTGTTTAGCTAGTTAGTGGGCATGGAGGGGGAGGGATGTCATTTACTACTGTGTATAGACCCACGTTTGGTCAAATGGGCTGCTCAGATGTGATAGGGAGGAAATGCTCAGCATAGAAATTCACTGAAAAGTGAGCATGTGCAGTAGTTACCAATGCTGTTCTGTAAAATCCCCAACTGCATTGGGGACATGATCAAAAATGGAGAACATCAGGATCAGGTTTTTGCAGAATACAGAAAACGAATCCCATAGTGAATGAGTGAGTATGAACAACATGTACTACATCATTTATTGATAGTTTTTTATGATGTGGGTTTATTAACATATTAATATCTTTTTTCAGGAGTCCCAGACTAAGCAAATTTTTTATTTTAAGCGTACCTGTGACAAACTTTGAACATTTAAGGATTTTCATATATTGCACAAGCAATAACTGTATTTCAAAACAAGCTCTGATTGACCTCTGTAGCTATAGATATTGTGGAGAAATTCATCTTCTAAAATAACACTAAAATCGCAGCTCCTCTCTTCTTCTTGTCTACGGCAGTAGAAATTTCCTTCTAATGTAAACAAATAGCTGTTAGGAAGTTTTCATTGACACGAACACTAGAATATGTACTCTTGAATCTAGGCATTACTTCTCAGCATCCCTTTTCAGCGAGTTAAACTTTTTTTCCCTGGAATAGGAAAATCACTGGAAGAGTATCTCTAAGAAAATTGTAACATTAGGAGCATTTATTATTTGTTCACTCTGCATATACATTGAGTAGTATGTTGTAGGAATAAAAGTAAAAGCTGATGTCAAGCCAACCTTAAAGCTTACCTCTATGACTACTCCCCTTCCCTTCCCAAAATAGATTGTTCCCACCCCATTAGCTAAAAGCTCAGTGAAATAGGGAAAAGGAACTAGAATAAAAGCCCCATTTACTTACCTAAACCCGTGCAGATGTACTGGACCCCGAGTGTTCTTTCTTCTGGATTGCAGAGTGGAAAGTTTTTCTTAGAGTGCCTATGACACTCATCTTTGGCTGTTCCTTGGTGGAGCCACACATGGTCACTAGGGATTAGCTCAGTCGTGTTCACATCCTAATCCAACCCACCTACGATATCCTGCCAGGACGCTTACCCAAATCCACAGCTTTGCTCAAGACTCACCCCTCCTTTACATAAATAACCTGGGTGCCGGTCACTGTAGTCTGTCTCTACAACCCATCAAAATTATGAAAATTGTATCAGCTGCACTCTACTCTTAGCTCCTCTTGCTGTGCTTATTAGTTATCAAAAAAGGACGGCATACAGCAATGTCTCCACCTAGAATTTAACTTTTCTTGACGCATTTCACCACTCCTAGCGTAAAGTGCGGCTGAAACATTTTTTGTATTTCTGCCAGGAAGCTGTCACTGTACAGAGCCAATCATAAGCAACCATGACATTCCACCCTGCAACCACACATATGTAGGGCATGTATATGGGCAGATATGTGCAACTGTGGGGAAAGGAATGCCTTGGCTGCTTAAGATTGGCGCTGTACAGTGACAGGTTTCTGTTGGGATAGCTTAGGTAGGTTTGGATTTGGATCTGAACACAAGTTCATCCCTAATGGTCACAAAGACTCTAGCAGTGGCATGATGGCTTTGCAGTGAAGGGTGGCAACAAGACCAGTCAGTGGTGCACATGGACTGCAGTCGCTCCAAGAAGTGGTGCCACAGAAGGTCACATTACAGTGAAGTCAGATCAGTAGAAAAGGGATTTATTTCTTTCTTTTAATTTTGGATTCAACATGTGCCTGGAGATAGGCTTTAGTTGCAACCTAAAAGCCCATGCACACTACCCCTTAGGGCACTAGAATTTCTGTAGTCAGCATTAGAAGTGCCAAGACTCAACTAAACTTCTCCTCTAGCAGTGGTCTCCAAACCACAGCCCGGGGGCCAGATGTGGCTCTTTGCTTGGGGCAGTATTCCACCAACTGACACCAATGGTGGGGCACTATTCCTCTGCTGACACAATCAATGGGTCACTATTCTTCCCATTGATATCAACAATGGGGTACTATTCCTCCCATTAAAACCACTGATGGAGCACTGAAGCCAGGGTGTTTTCTAGTCCCAATGGCTACCGTCCACACCCCTAAAGCCTGAAGGATAGTAAACTGGCCCTTTGTTTAGAAAGTTTGAAGTTCCCTGTCCTATAGCATTGCTCCCTTGCTGCCCGAACCATTGAGGTGTCATTCCATCATTGTTTCCTCTCTGACTATCAAGATGCTCCTTTGGGGAATGACTTTCATTCAACAAAGTGGCTCTTGCATTACGGTACAGTATTATACATTCTGCCTACAGTGAAGTGCCACCAAATGCATAAATGTCAGCCCTGTGCATAACAATAAAGCCCTGTGCTCCACCACTCAATGTGCTGGCCCTCTCTTTCATAGTGTTTGCTGCTGTACCAGGAATTGCAGGAAGCTAGTATAAAGACAGATGCAGGAATATATAATGCCTGTATTAAAAAAACACATTTAAAATTTTTTAATAAATAAATACATGGCTGTGTTAAAGAGTATTTTTTCCATATTATAATGCTGTTACTTTTTCAGCAGTCACATTGTAACATCCCTTTATTACGCCAATCTCTGCCTGTTTCATCATTCCTCCAAAAACAGCCCACAGATATTTCACTTTGGTACCAAAAATAATATTTCATTATCCAGGAATGACCCATTCTTCCTAGAATATTCATTTTGGTGTCCATGTTTATGACACTGGATAATAATCGACCGCCGACACTGCGCTCTTTATGAAACCAAATTATTCCCACAGTCAGAAAAACTGGATTGCTAGAACCTCATTTTCCCCGAAGACTCTCATGGTATTAATTAAATCAAACTAAATGCTAACTAAATGATCCTTTTAGAAACTGGAGAGAAGTTACACTCAAAGAACAGGAGTTCATCCAGTTCATGCATTTTCTGAATTCAGCATTCTTTGAACGTTTCTTCCAAGTATACAGGAATGGAGAATACATTGAGGATGGCTTATATATCTTATATTGACCTATATAGTAAACAGATCAAAATGCACTCTGTCAGCTTGCTGTTCATGTGTGTATCTATTGTGGCAGTGCGGTATCCTGCCACGGTCGAAATCCAGTTTATAACCTGGGATTCCCAACCAGACAGGTTGAGGGGCTCCACAGGGTTTATTTGATACAGAGGAAACTGGCTTTTCAGTCTCCTCATTTATTTGTAAAGTCTATTTTGGGATCTGGAGCCTGGAGATTTCTTACGTGATCTGGGAGTGATGAAATCTCCAATCCTGGGTCCATGTTTTCTGGACCCCCAGCACACTAATGATACAGGTGTGTGCAGGGCTTTAAATAAGAACCTGACTATGGTTCTGGGCTCCACCCCGGCAGACAAGAGGTCAGTGCCCAGGAGTCAGGAGATAAATGGAGAAACAGAAAAAGGGCGCACCGACCTAGTGCATTATCGTTTAAAATAATTTATTAAAGAAACAAAAATAGGTATCATACTCACAATGGACATAATAACACAGGCATGTCAAACTGAACAAGATGTATGATCCAAACAACATCTGAGTCCATACGATGGAACCCTGGATGACCAACTGGCTAACGCGTTTCGAGGACACAACCTCTTCCTCAGAGCCCAGGAGTCAGGAGGACTCCACCTAGGTGAGGTGAAAGCCAAGAGCAGCAAGGGGCTGCTAGGGGATAGCTGTGTGTTAAAGGCCCTTTTGGAAGGAGTCTGCCAGAAGGCCGAATATTGTTTCATTTGTTTGATGGTGGATACCCCTGCGTGGGAAGCATTTTTGTGGAACTTTCTTTTCAATAAAATTGGGCTAAAAGGCCTTAAAAGGAAATAAAGCCAGTGGCTGTGTGCTGGAAAACGTTACCATTTGATGCTAGTTCTCGCACTATATACAGTATATATACAGGGGGTTATACAAAAAAATGGAAATGCTACTTGATTTGCAGGTGTGAAAGTGATGACATGTTTCGTGTTATTATTATTATTATACAGGATTTATATAGCGCCAACAGTTTGCTCAGCGCTTTACAATATAACGGGAGACAATACAGCAACAATACAGTTCAATACAAGAGGGATAGGAGGGCCCTGATCCTTGGAGCTTACAATCTAGGAGTGTTGAAAGCGGAAGTGATGTAACATTCTTTTGCTTCCGCTGCGTGATGAGACACCTAGCTAACAGGTGGGAAGCCTCACTTTTTGTCATTCGCTGCGTGCGCTGCTAGTAATACGGAGTCATGTCAGAGCTTACTGAGCTTCAAAGAGGGCAAATTGTTGGTGTCTGCTTAGCTGGTGCCTCTGTAACTGAAGTTGCCGATTAATTTGCTGTGTCGCGAAGTACAGTATCAAGGGTTATGATGCCATATACAGTTTCCAGGAAAATATTGTCTGATAAGCGCTTTTGACAGGGTCAGCTGACCAAAAGAGACAAAAGGACATTGTGACCTGGAATAAGAAAACAACTGCTGCAAAAGTGACTGCAGAGCTCAATGTCATTCCCATGAAGACTAAGTCCTGTGAAGACCAGTGTATATGTATAAAAAGAAAATATCTGTAATGGGCCTTCCAGTGCCAACATCCACACACTGTTAGCCTGGATGTCTTGATATTTATTGTTACTGCTAAAGGGAAGTAACTGCAGCTGACTGACACATGACCATGGCCATGAGGCTGCACACCGATCCATGAGAGGCAATATGTAGCCCAAACATCACTCCTTCAGTATTTTAAAGCATATGACTAAACATAGTATAATGGCTAAGCATATCTGCTGCAGGGGCGGACTGACCATTTGGAAACACGGGCACTGCCCGAGGGCCCGGGGTCAGTAGGGGGCCCCATGAGATGCCCCTGGTACCTTTTTCATAGGCTTTTTTGAGTTTGGGCAAGGACACAGGGGCCCCATGATCCCCTATTGCCCGGGGACCCCATGAGTTGTCAGTCCGCCCCTGATCTGCTGCTAGCTTTAAAAAGCTGGACTGGAGTTTTTACTGTCTATCTACTATTGGTTTGTGTTGTAAATTTAGTCTAGGGTACCAAGGTGAGATAACTGAGCCTGATTATTAAAAAAACTGGGGCAACCCTGAGCTGATACCATAGTAGTCAGACTTTTTGTTTCATCAGAAAATCAGCAAAAGCCAGTTGCGGTGTCTGTGATTGGACAATGATTTCACATATCACACAGTCAGCATGATGCAGTGACACAGACTACCGTGCAGGTTACGGTGTGGTTGCAAGGTGTTATCACTATGTGAGCACATCACAGCATGGTAAGAAGAGTCAGCATAAAAAAAGCCTGTTGGCAGCTTTGTTTGCGGAGGTGCCCAATGGGGTTATTCAAAGGATAGGCAAGAGCCGTCTTCTTTAGTAAAAGGCAGGAAAGCCGCAGGTGCACTGTGCTGCACCCGCAAATCAGTGTGAAAGCAGCCTAATACTTGTTAACCCTTTTAGAGGTGCTAATATGCCCATTGCAAAATTGCATTGTATGTGTTGTTTAATACACTGACCTTCTTTTCCTCTTCCAGCTTCTGCTGGCATCGCTCTCCATCTCCAGGCTGCTAGAAAGGTCCCAGGCGAAGTGCACTTGGTATCACTCCACCTGGCATAGTAGCCAGCGATACAGAGGAAGCATCGGCTTATGCAGCTCTTGCTACCTCCACTTCCAGCGCCGGCTCTATGCACTCTGATGGTCTGGGATAGCTGGTCGGCAAGTGGTCAACAGGTTGTCTACCCAAGGCATGCGCTTCCCTGGTTTGAGGTCTATTGTTGATGGTGAGGGATCTGTTGTTGCTGTGGATGGGTCTTATGTTGCTGTGTGGTCAATTGTTGCTGGAGAGATCTAGTTCTGAAGGAGGGATCTGTCATTGTTAGCTGCTGGAGGGTCTATTGATGCTGGCTGCGGGGAGTTCTGTTGTTGTTATTGTTGCTGGGGGGTATGTAGCTGTAGGTGGTCTATTGTTGCCGGGGGGGGGTTATTGTTGCTGGCTGCAGGGGATCTATATTACTGCTTTTCTTGTTATCAATAACAAATTCCTTGAAAATTGATACTTGGTTCTGTATTCTCTAGAAGGGCGGTACTGGGGGGTAGGTAAAGGGTGGAACCAAGGGACAGTGCAAGACAGAGACAAGGGGTGACTCGGAAAGGGAGAGTTCCTGCCCCTATCCTCTGAGAAAAAAAGCCCTGTGCATGACCAAACATGCTATTGAAGTTGTTGGAGACTAGGGACATGCTTTAGAAAATAGTCATAAGCTTGCCATACGGAGATAAATTCTCTCCCATTCAGCCCTTGGGCTCAATGAGAGAAACTGATTCCCCCATCCACACTAAATAGCATAGGTGGAGGAATTTCAGCCACTGGTTGCTGTGGCTGCAATGGCGGTAGGATGCAGTCACTGTCTGGCTGATAATCTTCAACACAGCTTAGTCAATTTTTCAATCAACTTTTGCTGAGCTGGTTGGTACTTGTGGTTCAAATGTTGACCTATTCAGCAGGTACAGTATCTGCCGAAATTTGGGCCATTTGTTACCAGGCATGAACTTGAGGTATGTTACATGAGACTGCTAGGGATCACTACAATTACACCCCTTTACAATTCAATGCTTCACCATTTGGACTCTCTACTACCCCCGCAAATTACTTGTGCCACTTTTGATATTAGTTCAACAATATCCATTACAAAAACATAATAAGTGAAGAGAAGTAAACCAAACTATTCAAATACTAGAATCCAGTTGATCGAATATTTTTCTTTCACTTGCTTGAGTAAGCACCTAGGTAAGATACACACCAACGGCCCTGAGGGTCACACAATAGTGCCAAAGGGCAGCTGGTTGTGCATCAGGGTGATACAGTGTGCAGTCACAGTTTTAAGGATGGATTTAATCAATAACACAACCATCAGTTCCTCCCCTCATGCCAGGGTATTAGGTGGAATCCTAGACTCCCATCTGTCCTTTCAGCCCCAAATCCAATCACTGTCCAAATCTTGTAGACTTCACCTCCGCAACATCTCCAAGATACGCCGGTTCTTAACCTCGGAAACTACTAAGCAACTAATTCACTCCCTTGTTATATCTCGCCTCGACTATTGTAACTCCCTCCTCACTGGCCTACCTCATCACAGGCTATCCCCTCTTCAGTCTGTCATGAATGCTGCTGCCAGACTCATCCACCTTACTAACCGTTCTGTATCAGCCATCCCTCTCTGCCATTCCCTCCAGTGCTTTCCCATTGCCCAACGGATAAAATTCAAAACATTAACAATCACATATAAAGCCATTTATAAATCTGCCCCAAATTACATCACCAATCTTGTCTCCAAATATCACCCAAACCGTCCTCTCCGCTCCTCACACGACCTCCTGCTCTCTATCTCCCTTGTCTCCTCCTCCCATGCTCGTCTCCAGGACTTCTCCAGAGTTTCCCCCATCCTCTGGAACTCTCTACCCAAATTTATCAGACTATCACCTACTCTGCTCACTTTTAGGTGATCTCTGAAAACCTATCTCTTCAGGGAAGCCTATCGTGCCCTCAGCTAAGAATCTTCTATTCTTCCTACCAGTCCATCCCCCACAGTTATTACCTTTTGTACCACCAGCCCCTCCCTACTAGATTGTAAGCTCCAAGGAGCAGGGCCCTCCTATCCCTCTTGTATTGAACTGTATTGTTGCTGTATTGTCTCCCATTATATTGTAAAGCGCTGAGCAAACTGTTGGCGCTATATAAATCCTGTATAATAATATAATAATCAGTAGTTGGACGGGGATGTTACAGTCACACTGTTTGTGTGGGGCTCAATTGTTAATTGAAACAACAAATTTCAGACATATTCATTAATCTACGTGCGTGATAATAGGGGCGTCTGAAACGCTAGCCAGTTGACCCCTACACAGCGCACAGTGTTCTTTTTTTTTTACACTATGGGCAGCACTGTGGCTAAGAGGTTAGCACTTCCGTCTAACATCATAAGGGTCATTGGTTCGAATACCTACCACACAACATATGGGTTTCCTTGGGGTATTGGGGCATAGACATGCTGGCAGGTTAATTGTCTCCTAATTAATTGTCTCCTCTCTAAATTGGTCCTAGTATGTGTATGTATGAATGTGAGTTAGGGACCATAGATACAGTCAGGTCCATAAATATTGGGACATTGACACAATTCTAACATTTTTGGCTCTATTCACCACCACAATGGATTTGAAATGAACAAGATGTGCTTTAACTGCAGATTGTCAGCTTTAATTTGAGGGTATTTACATCCAAATCAGGTGAACGGTGAAGGAATTACAACAGTTTGCATATGTGCCTCCTACTTGTTAAGGGACCAAAAGTAATGGGACAGAATAATAATCATAAATCAAACTTTCACTTTTTAATATTTGGTTGCAAATCCTTTGCAGTCAATTACAGCCTGAAGTCTGGAACACATAGACATCACCAGACGCTGGGTTTCATCCCTGGTGATGCTCTGCCAGGCCTCTACTGCAACTGTCTTCAGTTCCTGCTTGTTCTTGGGGCATTTTCCCTTCAGTTTTGTCTTCAGCAAGTGAAATGCATGCTCAGTCAGATTCAGGTCAGGTGATTGACTTTGCCATTGCATAACATTCCACTTCTTTCCCTTAAAAAACTCTTTGGTTGCTTTTACAGTATGCTTTGGGTCATTGTCCATCTGCACTGTGAAGCAGCGTCCAATGAGTTGTGAAGCATTTGGCTGAATATGAGCAGATAATATTCCCGAAACACTTCAGAATTCATCCTGCTGCTTTTGTCAGCAGTCACATGATCAATAAATACAAGAGAACCAGTTCCATTGGCAGCCATACATGCCCACGCCATGACACTACCACCACCATGCTTCACTGATGAGGTGGTATGCTTAGGATCATGAGCAGTTCCTTTCCTTCTCCATACTCTTCCCATCACTCTGGTACAAGTTGATCTTGGTCTCATCTGTCCATAGGATGTTGTTCCAGAACTGTGAAGGCTTTTTTAGATGTCGTTTGGCAAACTCTAATCTGGCCTTCCTGTTTTTGAGGCTCACCAATGATTTACATCTTGTGGTGAACCCTCTGTATTCACTAAGGTGAAGTCTTCTCTTGATTTTTGACTTTGACACACATACACCTACCTCCTGGAGAGTGTTCTTGATCTGGCCAACTGTTGTGAAGGGTGTTTTCTTCACCAGGAAAATAATTCTTCGGTCATCTACCACAGTTGTTTTCCGTGGTCTTCCGGGTCTTTTGGTGTTGCTGAGCTCAACGGTGCGTTCCTTCTTTTTAAGAATGTTCCAAACAGTTGTTTTGGCCACGCCTAATGTTTTTGCTATCTCTCTGATGGGTTTGTTTTGTTTTTTAAGCCTAATGATGGCTTGCTTCATTGATAGTGACAGCTCTTTGGATCTCATCTTGAGAGTTGACAGCAACAGATTCCAAATGCAAATAGCACACTTGAAATGAACTCTGGACCTTTTATCTGCTCATTGTAATTGGGATAATAAGGGAATAACACACACCTGGCCATGGAACAGCTGAGAAGCCAATTGTCCCATTACTTTTGGCCCCTAAGAAGTGGGAGGCACATATGCAAACTGTTGTAATTTCTACACCGTTCACCTGATTTGGATGTAAATACCCTCAAATTAAAGCTGACAATCTGCAGTTAAAGCACATCTTGTTCGTTTCATTTTAAATCCATTGTGGTGGTGTATAGAGCCAAAAATGTTAGAATTGTGTCGATGTCCCAATATTTATGGACCTGGCTGTAGCTCCTTGAGGGATAGGGACTGATGTGAATGTATAATATAAATGTAACGTTCTGCGTAAATTGACAGCACTATATTACTACCTGTAATAGATAATAATAATGATATATAACAAAATGCAAATGCAAATTATTACCTATTTTAAGTTGAAAAATTTTCCTCTCCTCTCATTCTCACTCAACCTCCTATCCGGTAAAAAAAAATGGGTACGTGGTCTCCATCTGTCCACATGATGTTCTCATGAAGGCCTTGTAACGAAAAGCACTTTATTTTGCTTCTAATTTCCCTTGTCATGGGAAACGTTTTCTTTTGTCTAGTTGTTTGAATCATCTGTGCTGCAAAATAAAAAAAAAAAACAGCAATCTGTGGGGAGGGTGGGGTGAACACGCTGCTTTTTTTTTTTCTCTTCCAGAGTTCCCCAATTTTATTTGTGTGGTAAGTGTCACTTCCTCTGCCAAATACTGAACAGAGTTCACTTCAAACTTGGAAGCAGAGCTCTGTGCATCTGCCTGTGGTGATCTATCAAAGACCACTATTGTGGTCTACAACAGCCATACATGACAGGCCTGAAAAAGCAAGCAAAAAAAGTAAACAACCAAAACACAGTACAGTTTTTTTGTGCACAACAGCACCCTGGAGAAAACAGAAAAGTGCATTGCTAAGGATGTGGTTTTATAGGTAAAAAAGCAAATTTAAACATTGTGAGAACATTGTTTACCACAGGGAAATTCCACCAACTTTGCAGCCTTTGTAAATCTTTGCCTGTTCAGTGTGGTAACAAGCAATCATATAATTGTATATGTGACCTCTAACCCTTTCTTCTTTTCTGGTGGCAGTATGGTTGCCAACGGTTTGTAATTGCCAGGGAAGCTTGTATTATACCTAAGCTGGCTTTTTAGGATCCACTCCTAAAGGACCTGTTTGTCATATAATTTAAGTAAATGTAAACCAAAGGTTAGTGACCTTTACTTTGATAAGGCACTGTGCACCATAAACAATTTGCCATTTATTTAATTAATTAAAATACTTGTAGGCAGGTTCAGTTTGTTTTGTAAACTGTTGGTGGCACTGAACCACAGCAGCAAGGCAGTGGGGAGAGGAAGTGGAGCGAAACTGGGTTGCTTTTTGACTTCGTGATCCGGTTGGATGCTCTGGCCCCATATGACTCTGGTGACCATCTTGGGTCAGGCAAAGTCTATTTAACCTCTTGATGCCAGCGTGCAGTTAAGAAAACTATATGTGCTGAGAGCGCGCTCCCAGTACGCATGTCTGGTACTCACGTAAAGGTCCCGATCTCCTCTTGCGATCGGGACCGTTCCCGGTCATGTGACCGCTGTGACAGCGAATCACGGCGGTCACATGACCCTAAAACCCCGCTCTGCCTCCCGACTTCTGAAACCTTTAAAGTGCCGGGAGGCACCGGCGCCAAGGGGGTTAAGATTCTCACTCTTGAATTTCCACACTTTATGCGAGTGGCTAGTGTAGGAACAGGAATTGGTATAAGGATCCGCGCAATGGTACCTGGTAATAGTAAGGGCTGCTACTGGCACCTAACACAACTCTAAAGATGTGTGAAAAGGCTTTAAAGACCATTCATTTTAGTAGCGTAGGAACAGGTCACTCTTCTGTCTGGGACAGTATTAGCGGCAGGGAAAGATTCTGGTAGATTAGAGAAAGAGTACAGACTATGTCTACCTCCTCATGAAGCTCCACATTGGGTTGGACTGGTCAGGCCACACTCCACTCCTTGTAACAGACGCTGTCTGCAAGTCTGAACCTGCATCCCACCACCTTCCACTGAACTGTTTTGAGTGCCTCGTTCAGGTGTACCTCCCCACCCGGGTGAACCGCCCCGCCAGCACAGTTTGTGCTGTTTTTACTAGTTCTGCAATATACCGTTTCTGGTGAGTTGGGACTCTGTGCTTTATGCCCGCCACACCATCATGCACGTACCCAACATACTGTATTTGTCCCCTTTTTTCCCCCATCCTATGCTACATCTAAATCTGGCCTTACCACCTGTAGACTTTCATTTGAATGCTCATACAGTGTGAGAAAGAATCAAAATCTTTCATCTGAACATTTAAAGGGTGCTTTCGTGAACTCGACTAATTTCCATTTGAGGTCCATGCCGTTGTCTCAATTTTCAATAGACAATTAACTTTGGCAAGTGCAGGCACGTCACACTATTTACGATTGTTTGCACTAATTTAAAGTGCTACTAAACCCATAACAGTAAAGTCAATCTGTATATGCAGTAAAGCATGCTTGTTATACTCACTGTGGAACTTAAGGGGTTAATCCTCTGCATTGTGTAAAAAGGATGTTTAATTTTGTCTTCTCTAATCCTCCCCTTCTTCCACTGTCCCCAACTCATCTCTTGAGAAAACACATGCTCAGTTGGTGTGTATTGCCAGAGAGTTTTTTTTTTTTGAGGGAGTGCATGTGATCAGCACAGGGCCAATTAGCACTGTCCAGACAGAGGGTCAGGGGTCCTACAGCCTCATAGGACAATCAGGGGAGAACGAAAACTCCTCCTACAAGCTACAACCAATTTTATTTTATTATTATTATGGTCAGAATTAGGTTAGCCATACATGTTAAAGATTTAATTCATTCAGCCCTCTGAGCTGATCAAAAGAAATTATTCTATCTCCTAGATTGTAAGCTCGAAAGAGCAGGGCCCTCGATCCCCTCATGTTTTGCATTGTATTGTTATTGTTCTGTCACATGTTCTGTCCCTCTTTGTAATGTACAGCGCTGAGCGAACTATTGGTGCTTTATAAATACTGTATAATAATAATAATTTCCACATCCAGCTGTCAGAATGCCCAGACAGTGACTGTTAAAATTGGATGCAACGGCTCTTTGTCGACAGTTTTCTGCCTGGCTCCTTCGGTTTTCAGATCGATTGATATTGAGAGGAAAGATGCCGACGGGGCCAGCTACGGCTGAAATTATAGCCAGTTCATCAGAATTTGCCAAAATTTGCTCCATGTATGGCCAGCACTGGTCCTCTTTGAAATATCAATATAACACAAATAGAAAAATCTAAAATATTACCGGTACTTGAAAAGCAATCATTTTATTTTATTTAACTAATTGCCGACCGCAGATAGCCGAATGACGGCTGCACTGCGGCCGGCCAGTTCTGGGTGGGCGTCATATGGCGTCCTCCCAGAATGCGCTCTCCTGCGTGCCCCCCGGGCTGCGCACCCGGCGATCTCCGTGATCGTTGTGTCCTACGGACACAGCTGATCACGTGGTAAAAGGCCAATCACAGCGGCCTTTTACCACGTGATCAGCCGTGTCCAATGACACGCTGATCACCGGGAAAATGCAAATGCCGGTTCTCGGCTGCACTTTCCTCACGCTGTCAGATCGTGAGGAAAGTACTGCCGAAAACCGGCAGTTGTCAGAGCGGGGATCGGCACCGATCATCAGGGTCACTGATCACCAGTGCCCTGATGATCGGTGCCCAGCAGTGCCACACACAAATTCCGCCCACCTGTGCCCAGCAGTGCGTCCACTTGTGCCCAGCAATGCACCCACCTGTTCCCAGCAATGCACCGACCTGTGCCCAGCAGTGCGCCCACCTGTGCCACCCAGCAGTGTCACCACCTGTGACCAGAAGTGCCACCTACCTGTGCCCAGTAGTGCCCCCTACCTGTGCCCAGAAGTGCCACCTACCTGTGCCCAGTAGTGCCACCCACCTGTGCCCATCAGTGCCACCCAGCAGTGCCCATCAGTGCAGCCCAGCAGTGCTGCCAGTCAGTGCCACCAGTCAGTGCCCAGCGGCTGTGCCAGTCAGTACCCAGCAGTGATGTCAGTCAGTGCTACCTATCAGTGCTGTCTATCAGTACCCATTATCAGTGTCGCCTATCAGTGTCACCAATCAGTGCCGCATATCAGTGCCACCTATCCGTGACACCTCATTAGTGCTGCCTATCAGTGCCGCCTATCCGTGCCACCTCATTAGTGCTGCCTATCAGTGCCCTTCAGTGCTGCCTATCAGTGCCCATCAGTGCTGCCTATCAGTGCCCATCAGTGCTGCCTCATCAACGCACTTCAGTGAAGGACAAAAATTACCTGTTTGAAAAATTTTATAATAGAAACAAAAAAACTTTTTTTTTTTCAAAATTATTTGCTTATAGCACAAAAAGTAAAGTGCCCAGCAGCGATTAAATACCACCAAAAGAAAGCTCTATTTGTGAGAAAAAAATGATAAAAATTTCATATGGGTACAATCTTGCATGACCGCGCAATTGTCAATCAAAGTGCGACAGCGCTGAAAGCTGAAAATTGGAATGGTAAATAAGGGGGTATAAGTGCCCGGTAGGCAAGTGGTTAAGGTTTAAATGAGGCTGGAAATGCTTTTATCTCAGGGACGTCAGTAATAAGACTGCAGAATGTTTCATGCAGCGACACAAGACTGTACATCCCTTTTTTTTTTAGATAGGAAATAGACAACTTTTGACTACATATTTCTACATTCTTCAGAATACATATTTTAGTCTTCTGTGAATATTCCAGAACAATGGGACTTGTGGGATGATTGTGCCTGCATTACCCAACCACCATCATGATGCCTGTGGCCAGCTTTGACATCAGACATGCATGCAATGCCAGATACATCAGTACTGAACAGACAGTGGAAGTTTTCCATATGTATTTGCATTGGCAGCTTTTCTACACAAAGCTAAGTTTTAATTTATTACTGGTGCCCCCACATGGGGATACATTATGTTTTTAGAACTTTTTTTTTTTTAACTGGGTAAACATTACGATGCAGTTAATCACCAACCGCAGGTGCTTATGCAACACAATGTGTTCCCTAATGTGACATGCTACAAAGCCTACTTCATCAAAAAAGGCTAACTGAGACATTTTCTTTCAAAGACAAGGAACTTTATTTGAGGTAATGAAATTGGAGATGTTGCAATAATTCTTATTTATCACAATAGTGTCAGCACACTAGTGGAACTCAGGAAGTGACTGAAGATAAAGGAAGTTATATATCTGGTACAAGAAATAGGTGAGATATTGAAATATCTCTGTAGTTTTGTCTAAGATTTCTTAGTATGAGAAAAATAATGACATTCATAAAATGGGCTTTTGGGGTAAACACCTACCAGTAGTTCCTTTTTAATGTGAATGAGTATTAAGCTTCTTAGTCCTTCATGTTCTTCATCAAGCCTGGGGTGGCTCAGATGTTGTTATTCTGCTACAGGAAGCTACAGAAACCCCCGCTCCACCTCTAAACATGCTGAAGAAACCTTAGCAACACTTCTGAAGAGGCCCAAGAACCCCAGCTCTATCTCCATACCTGCCCAAGAAGCCCCAGCACCACCTCCAAAGCTGTCCAAGAAACTTCAGCACTACATCTATAGATGCCCAACTCCAGTACCACCTCCAAAGCTGTCCAAGAAACTTCAGCGCTACATCTATAGATGCCCAACTCCAGCACCACCTCCAAAACTGTCCAAGAAACTTCAGCGCTACATCTATAGATGCCCAACTCTAGCTCCACCTCCAAAGTTGTCCAAGAAACTTCAGCCCTACATCTATAGATGCCCAACTCTAGCTCCACCTCCAAAGCTGGCCAAAAAACTTCAGCCCTACATCTATAGATGCGCAACTCTAGCTCCACCTCCAAACCTGGCCAAAAAACCACAGCCCCACTTGCAAGACTGCTCCACCTCCACTGTTTTGTTATACCCTCACTCTCACTTCCTGGGTTTTTGCAGTGGAACTCTTAGCTTTAGCTGTCTAGCAGACAAGACAGCTTCCTAGCAACCAGTGATGGTGCAGTGAGTGGAGTCTGACGGGGAAGCTGAGACTATCTATTGGCTTACTGCCTGCTGTTAATCACAAGGGGAGTGGACCCTGATGGGGAACTAGTGTTTCTGAGTCCCCACCAGGCTACACCCACCCTTAAATTCCCCGCTGTCTGAGAGGTGTGAAGAGGAAACACCGTTGCACTGAGGGCAGAGTGTCCTTATGGATTCTTCCGTCTCAGCACCCTTCCACATCCATTGCATGCCCCACATTCATGTAACTACAAAAAGTGACAAATAATGCCCAAAGCTCTACTAGGTAACTTCAGAGACATCATAGCACCATCAAAGCTGCCCAAGAAACCCAGTACTACCTATATGGATGCCCAAGAACTCCAGCTCAACTTCCAAAGCTGTCCAAGAAAACTCAGGTCCACCTCCAAAGCTGCCCAAGAAACCATAGTCCTTGCAAGATAGTTCCACCCCCACTCCTTTTGCACCACCCTCACTTTCTCTTCCTGGGTTTTTGCAGTATGGCAGTGGAACTTTTGGCTTTGGGTGTTTAGCAGACAAGACAGCTTTCTAGCAACGAGTGATGCTGCAGTGGGCAGAGTCTAATGGAGATGATTAGACTGTCTATTGACTTAGAGTCTGTCTACTGTCTGCTCTCAATCACAAGGGAAGTGTACCCTGATGTGTACTTAGTGTCTGTGAATCCCCATCAGCCCCCCCCCAGGTACCAAACCCCCCACTACTGTACTGAAAGGTGCAGCAGCAAGGAGGATACACAGTTGCATTGAAGGCTAGTCTGAAATGGATTCTTTGGTCTTAATGCCCTTCCACATTCAGTGCATGCCCCAGGCTCATGTGAGTAGCTACAAGCAGGGGCGGACTGACCATTTGGAAACTGGGGCACTGTCCGAGGGCCCCATGAGATACCCCTGGTACCTTTTTCATAGGCTTTTTTGAGTTTAGGCAAGGACACAGGGGCCCCATGATCCCCTATTGCCCGGGGGGTCAGTAGGGGGCCCCATGAGATGCCCCTGGTACCTTTTTTGCATAGGCTTTTTTGAGTTTAGGCAAGGACACAGGGGTCCCATGATCCCCTATTGCCCGGGGGCCCCATGAGTTGTCAATCCGCCCCTGGCTACAAGTGACAAATAATTCCCAAAGCATTCCTGGTTAACTTCAGAAACATCATAACACCACCAAAGCTTTGCAGCTCTTTTTGTCTGATACACACGGGACGTTTTTACAGCGGCTGTTTTTGGCTTTTGACATTTTTTTCTACAGCCAGTAAACCCCCCAGCATGTTATCCTATGTGTCCATACACACACAGACTGTCATCAGCGTTTTTTGGCTGGGATAAAAACTCAGAACTAGTGGGTTTCTAGAGGAGTTTTTTAGCTGTAAAAAACGCTCTAATGCTGTAAATCGCAGCAAACTGGCGTTTTTGGACTTTTTTGACCCAAAAAAACAGCTACAAAAAACGCAGCTAAACGCTAATGCAAAACCACTGAAAATCTCATGTTTTTAACGTGAGTGTACACAGCCAACGTTACCAGCGTTATTAAAACCCCGTGTGAATGGAGCCTTAAAGTCTAATTCTGAGCCATCAGATGAGGGAAGAATGGTGACTCATTGAGTTCTGTAAACAAGAGATTTGAGGCAAGATAGAAGACTGTATAATATTGATAGGCACTATGTCATGAGTAATAAAAAGAGAGAGAGAGAGAGATTTGTTTAAATTATTTTTAAGTCCTGACAGTATGTACAAAACCACTATAAACACAATCTGCATGCCCATTTAACAAACCGTGGACTGAATCCACACTGTCATCTGGGTGAACGTTTATTATAACCTTTGGAAAAAAAAGAGGAGATTCATTTTTTTTTACTTTATTCAAGTACAATTCACTTCAAACAGTGAAAAAGAAATCGGTTTGTACTTTGACCCCAGCTCTACCTCAGCTCACCACAAAGTCAGAAGAGTCAAATCACTGTCAAAAATAAATATTTGTTTCAGTACGGAGATGTAAACGATGTATAAATCAGGAGGAGGCGAGCACTTTTCATTTTCAGCTGTACTTTCCTCTCTAGTAACATCAAAGGCATATTTATAAAGTAAGTGAATGTGACTTTCAGCAAACATTCACTTATGGTGAACCAATAATTGTCATTTAATACACGTGAAGATGTCTGGTGAATGTCAGATCAACTGCTGTATAAATATGACCCTTTAATGTGAAGTTACAGAATTATGAAAAAGAACCTGGTCTCTGCTTGGGGAATTTCCCTTCCATATTTTGACTGAAGACATAGTGACGTGCTTTAAAATAAAATCTAGCTTTCACATAGTTTAAATATGCCTTTATTTTTTTTTCCTGCTGCACACATACCTGCTGCTTTTTTAAAAGGGACCTCCAGTCCAAATGTTTTTTTAAAAGTTAAGTGTGGCCAGAGCTTTTTTTGGCCATACTTCTCATATGGGTCACAGGAGTGCACTTAGTTCTTCATTCCTGTGACCCAGATTCGACTGACATCACAGAGCCAATCCAGGCTCTGCAGGGATCCCGACATCAATGTCAAGATATGCCCAAATGCCTGACCTGCACCTGGCTCAGACGCTCCCACCCCTTCCCCAGCCCAGCACTCTAGTGAGCGCTAGAGGAGCAGAGCAGAGAGCAGACCTGAGAACTGAATGATCACTGGTTTTGATTGTTCAGTTCTCTGTGTAGAGCAAGCAGGGGACAGCTGCAGCATCCGACTGATGCTGCAGCCATCTAGGTGAGTATGCAAGTTGAGTTTTTTTCATTCCTACATTTATCTTTCAAATAGAGAAGGAGAATGATGAAAACCTGTGTTGGGTTTCTATTTCCATTACCCCCATGGTCTATGACCACCTGTCACTAAAACAAATTGTGAGAATCAGTCTCCTTAGTAGGCACACATCAATAAAAACCTATTATAAGGTCTACTTTCCCCCCTTAAATGAAAGTGTTTTATTGCTGTCTGTGTTGGCTTCTATTGCTTTGAAGACACCCAAAGGCCAGGCCATTCTGAATAGGCAAGGTTCTGACACTACTGGTTGCATATAATATTTTTAATTAAAAATATTTATTGTTTGTTGGCGCAGATGGTGAAGCAGCCATGTTGGACATGCCCAATAGAATATTATACTAGGGGTAGTTACATACCAGCAAGTCTTTGGAGTGTGAGAGGAAACCAGAGTACCCAGAGGAAACCCATGCAAGAACCAGGAGAACATGCAAACTCCATGCAGAGGGGCCCAGCCAGACCTGGAATTGAGGGCCCCAGTGCTGCAAGATAGAAGGGCTAACCACTAAGTTGAATGTAAAAACACATTTAGCACTTTCTGTCCACATCCTAGTATCAAATTTTGCAGACGGCGATGCACTTTCATGTCAAAGTGATCTGAGCAGCTATACAGCTGCCCGATCACTTTTACAGGGCTCAGTAGCACTGTTTCCCCCTCTTCCTCGTTGCCATTCCCAGGCTGTACCATTTCATTAGGGAGCGCAGGACCGCTGTAAGCATTCAGGTCAGCAGCACACAGGAGGAACATCTGCTTCTTCCTGTACGACAAAGAAAGCCAAGAGCAACGTGTAATATGTCAGTTCTGGTTTTGGTTCTTTGTTTGCCTGGCTGGTAACGGGCTGGCAGGCAGCCAATCAAACCGATCTGTGTTGTATTGACTGTCTTGGAGGGCAGAGGAGGGATTTTACAGACCCCATATCTCTCCATAAAGAGGATGTGTCACTGGCCAAGCCACCTCAAGAGATGTGCCCCTTGTGATAGCAATAAAGTTGAATAAAAAAAATTGAAGAGAAAGTGTAAGAAAAAAAATAAAATATAAAAAAATTTGTAACTGCCCCCCCCCCCTCCCCCCCAGTGCTCACGCAAAAATGCAAGCACATGTAGGTCCCACACACAGCTCTAAACAGTGATTGCACCACACATGAGGCATTGCCGCAAACGTCAGAGGGAGAGCGAAAATTATGGAACTAGATCTCATGTTTAAAGGCTGGTACACATGGGCCAAATATTGGCCGGTATTGGCCAGTTCAACAGAAATCGGCTAACATTCGGCTATTGAGTATAGCAGCCTGTCCGACAAAAGCTGGCCTAACGTCTGGCTTCTATCGAATGGACTGCTGGAAAGCAAGCAGATAATCAGCATCCGATCAGCGTTTGCAGCCATAGACTTTGAGTGCTGACCGGTGTGTTATGGTGGGGGGGCAGTTCCCCTGTCAGAACACAATAGCTCAGTGGGGAGATCACTGTACTAACATCACATAGTTAGTACAGCAAACTCCTCAGTTATTTTTTGTTTTGTGTTTTTCATTGCGCCTGCTGGGTTGAAAAAGATTAAAAAAAAAGCTGCCTGTGTGTACCAGGCTAAACTAGTAACCTGTAAAGGCCTTTAAAGCGTTGTCTATGGACAATTTTAGGTACTGCAGTTTGCAGCCATTTCATAAGCATGTGCAATTTTGAATGTTAACATGTTTGGAACTACCAATATTTATTCTCCAAGCACTCTGTTTTCAGGAAATATATAATATTTGGGGTTTCCTAGTAATTTTCTAAAAAAAATCAGATTCTTAACATGTATGTGAAAAATGTCAGAATTGGTCAATTATTATACTTATTATACATTATTATTATATTATTATTATACAGGATTTATATAGCGCCAACAGTTTGCTCAGCACTTTACAATATAACGGGAAACAATACAGCAACAATACAGTTCAATACAGTCAGGTCCATAAATATTGGGACATCGACACAATTCTAACATTTTTGGCTCTATACACCACCACAATGGATTTAAAATGAAACGAACAAGATGTGCTTTAACTGCAGACTGTCAGATTTAATTTGAGGGTATATACATCCAAATCAGGTGAACGGTGTAGGAATTACAACAGTTTGCATATGTGCCTCCCACTTGTTAAGGGACCAAAAGTAATGGGACAATTGGCTTCTCAGCTGTTCCATGGCCAGGTGTGTGTTCCCTCATTATCCCAATTACAATGAGCAGATAAAAGGTCCAGAGTTCATTTCAAGTGTGCTATTTGCATTTGGAATCTGTTGCTGTCAACTCTCAAGATGAGATCCAAAGAGCTGTCACTATCAGTGAAGCAAGCCATCATTAGGCTGAAAAAAAAAACCAAACCCATCAGAGAGATAGCAAAAACATTAGGCGTGGCCAAAACAACTGTTTGGAACATTCTTAAAAAGAAGGAACGCACCGATGAGCTCAGCAACACCAAAAGACTTGGAAGACCACGGAAAACAACTGTGGTAGATGACCGAAGAATTCTTTCCCTGGTGAAGAAAACACCCTTCACAACAGTTGGCCAGATCAAGAACACTCTCCAGGAGGTAGGTGTATGTGTGTCAAAGTCAACAATCAAGAGAAGACTTCACCAGAGTGAATACAGAGGGTTCACCACAAGATGGAAACCATTGGTGAGCCTCAAAAACAGGAAGGCCAGATTAGAGTTTGCCAAACGACATTTAAAAAAGCCTTCACAGTTCTGGAACAACATCCTATGGACAGATGAGACCAAGATCAACTTGTACCAGAGTGATGGGAAGAGAAGAGTATGGAGAAGGAAAGGAACTGCTCATGATCCTAAGCATACCACCTCATCAGTGAAGCATGGTGGTGGTAGTGTCATGGCGTGAGCATGTATGGCTGCCAATGGAACTGGTTCTCTTGTATTTATTGATGATGTGACTGCTGACAAAAGCAGCAGGATGAATTCTGAAGTGTTTCAGGCAATATTATCTGCTCATATTCAGCCAAATGCTTCACAACTCATTGGACGCCGCTTCACAGTGCAGATGGACAATGACCCAAAGCATACTGTAAAAGCACCAAAGAGTTTTTTAAGGGAAAGAAGTGGAATGTTATGCAATGGCCTAGTCAATCACCTGACCTGAATCCGATTGAGCATGCATTTCACTTGCTGAAGACAAAACTGAAGGGAAAATGCCCCAAGAACAAGCAGGAACTGAAGACAGTTGCAGTAGAGGCCTGGCAGAGCATCACCAGGGATGAAACCCAGCGTCTGGTGATGTCTATGCGTTCCAGACTTCAGGCTGTAATTGACTGCAAAGGATTTGCAACCAAGTATTAAAAAGTGAAAGTTTGATTTATGATTATTATTCTGTCCCATTACTTTTGGTCCCTTAACAAGTGGGAGACACATATGTAAACTGTTGTAATTCCTACACCGTTCACCTGATTTGGATGTAAATACCCTCAAATTAAAGCTGACAGTCTGCAGTTAAAGCACATCTTGTTCGTTTCATTTCAAATCCATTGTGGTGGTGTATAGAGCCAAAAATGTTAGAATTGTGTCGATGTCCCAATATTTATGGACCTGACTGTAGATGGAGAAGAGAAGGGGTCCAAGGACAGAACCTTGAGGGACCCCTACAGAAAGAGGGAGTGGAGTGGAGGAGACAGAGTTATAGGTAACGCTGAAGGAGCGCTGCGATAGGTAGGAGGAGAACCAGGAGAGAGCAGAGTCTCGGAGGCTGTCAATTGGCAATGAATATATGTATGAAATTGTGTTTATAGATCTGCGTGAACTTCAGCCTTCAATTAGTGTGTATAAAAGAATAAATCAATAATGCCCAACAAACTGATGACATAACCTCAAGAACATGTTTTCATCTCATGAAATTGCATCTTTAAATTTGGGGGAAAAAAGGGCTTAGCCGTTTTTTTAGTGAATGGATTGTCCTTTGAGGAAAAAAGAACTGCAACGATGTAGCTGTTGAAATATCTGAATATGATTGCCACTCAACTCTTTTTGGTTTTGTGGTAGGAGGTATGCTAATGATGTGCAGATCAGTGACTCACTCCCTCTCCATTTCCTGAGACTTGATGTCAGTGCCACCCTGTTCTGAGTCAGGGATAATGACAGCTGATCAGTGAAATCAGTGAGTGCAGTGAACATCCCTGATACAAATATTATATCGTTTAGCTGTCATTGTAGTTTACATGAATGAGTCAGTGTGATGGGGACTTATACTCCTTAAATGATTTATAGCTCAGTGCTCTTCTGAAGGAATGCCAGGGATGCAGGATTTAAAGCAGAACTCCATCTATGATAGGATTAAAAAAATAACCCATTAAAAGGTACAATACCAAAATTAGCTTTTGCTGCAGTATTCTCCAACAATCCTGAGATCCCCTTCATAGTATTTTTTTCTGCCAATGCATGTAGTGTCATTCAAGCTACTTTTTCTGAGCCCAGGTAACCCTGAAACCTCCCCAACCTGTGACTGAACAGTAAAAGAAGAAGCAGCACAGCGATGAGCTCAGCTCTCTGTCACTCTGTCAGCATGCCACCTGACAGGCTCCTTGTACTACTTCTTCCTTCAGTCCTATTGTACAGGAACTACAAGGGGGTAATACCAACTCATTCCAGGTACTTAGACTGTTTGCATTTCAAAAATAAATTTAAAGTGATTTTACAGGCTGATTTTTTTTTTAAAGAACAAACATGTTATACTTACCTGCTGTGTGTAATAGTTTTGCACAGAGCAGCCCCGATCCTCTTCTCGGGGCCCCCACTGGCGCTCCTGTCCCCTCCCTCCTGCCAAGTGCCCCCATAACAAGCAGCTTGCTATGGGGGCATCTGAGCAGACTCTCTCCCGAGCCGCTCTTCTGTCTGTCCATTCCAACACAGTGTGCGGCTTGGCCATGCCCCCGCTCTCTCCTCATTGGCTCAATGGCTGTGATTGACAGTAGCAGAGCCAATGGTGCCCACTGCTGTCTCAGCAAGTGAGGAGGGACAGACCCGGAGAGCCGAGGCTCTCATGCACATCGCTGGATTGAGATGGGCTCAGGTAAATATTAGGGGGGCTGGGGGGGAACTGCATACAGGTTTTTTACCTTCATGCATATAATGCATGAACGTGAAAAACCTTGATCTTTTACAACCACTTTAATGAATACAGATCTGTATTGATTTGTGCCCTTTATATCTGCCTGGAGTTCATTTTTAAAGTGGTATTAAACCCAAAATTAAAAATGTAATGTATTGCATCTTACTAATCCTTAGATGTGGTGGCTGCATTATTTTAATTTTTTAGGCTTTTCTCTTTTGTTTTCACCTGGTGATCTGGCCAGTAACACACCTCCTATATTCCCCCACCCTGGATGAAGGAACACAGGGGCACCTTTGGATAGCAGCATTATTAATCTCAGAGGAGGGGAGTGTTAAGCAGCCTATAGATAAGTCTGGTATTTTTTTTTTTGTTCAACCAGCAGGTTGAACGAAAAAAACTGACCCAATTCCCCCATCCACACATTTGAGTTGGTTGGGAAATCCTCCCAGCTGATCTATTGTATTCTAAAAGCGGAGAGATTTCCCTGCCATCAGAATACACTGATCAGTGTTGCAGGCTATAGCCCGCAGAGCTGATCCAGCATGGAAAATCCAACAGGAAGCCTGTAGAGAAGTCAGTTGGTAGATTGACTTCTGTACAAGCATAGGGGCCACACTTGGATCGAAATTCAGCTGCTCAACCGTCCGAATCAGTACTAAAGACCGTACCAGTCCAGTGTAAACAATACATATAATAGTTCATACCACAATCAAAGGGTACCCAAAATTCATAAATAACAGTAAGCATAAAAAATATATAAGTAAATAATCAAATCCCAAATTTCATAATTATCAGAAAAAAAATAAGTGAATGAATGAAAAAATAAACAAACTCAAACGGTCCACAACAAACATTCATAAAGCTTGTGTTAATAAAAATCACAGTTCTCTGTTTGTGCACCCGAAAAGAAGTCGTGGATTTTCAATGCCTCCAATCTTCACCACAGTGCAATCCACCAAAAGGGATAACAAAGCCTCTTACCGGAAATTTTAGACCTCTGCAGAAGGTCTTACAGCGCATCAACAATTCATCAATGCTCAGCTTCAATCAGGAATCAGACAGCTGACCTCAGACTGCCTGCTTACACCACATGATGGATCAGCATTCCCAATTGGGTTCAACCCAGGCAATCACATATAGAAAGGAAGGGGATTGCTCATCATGTAGTAGTTAAAACACATTTATTTAAAATAAGGCATCTACTCACATTTTAGGAGAAGTAAAAAGCATATCATAAAACAGCATTGAGCACCTCTGCGGGCATGATGACAACACCACTGAAACTCTGCCCAATACATTTCATCCAAAGGGACGTTTTCACCAGGGCAACGGAGGCACTTTTTGATTGTGGTATGAATTATTACATGTGTTGTTTATTATTATTATACAGGATTTATATATCGCCAACAGTTTGCTCAGCGCTTTACAATATAAAGGGAGACAATACAGCAACAATACAGTTCAATACAAGAGGGTTAGAAGGACCCTGCTCCTTGGAGCTTACAATCTAAGTGGGAGGGGCTGGTGGTACAAAAGGTAATAACTGTGGGGGATGGACTGGTAGAAGGAATAGAAGATTCCATTATTAGCTGAAGCTGGGATAGGCTTCCCTGAAGAGATAGGTTTTCAGAGATCACCTAAAAGTGGGCAGAGTAGGTGATAGTCTGATAAATTGGGGTAGACAGTTCCAGAGGATGGGGGAAGCTCTGGAGAAGTCCTGGAGATGAGCATGGGAGGAGGAGACAAGGGAGCTAAAGAGCAGGAGGTCGTGTGAGGAGCGGAGAGGACGGCTTGGGTGAAATTTGGAGACAAGATCGGTGATGTAATTTGGGGAAGAGTTATAACAAATGGTTTTATATGTGATTGTTAATGTTTTGAATTTTATTCATTGGGCACTGGGAAGCCAGTGGAGGGATTGGCAGAGAGGGATGGCAGATACAGAACGGTTAGTAAGGTGGATGAGTCTGGCAGCAGCATTCATGATGGACTGAAGAGGGGATAGCCTGCGATGAGGTAGGCCAATGAGGAGGGAGTTACAATAGTCAAGGCGAGATATAACAAGGGAGTGAATAAGTTGCTTAGTGGTTTCCGAGGTTAGGAACGGGCGTATCTTGGAGATGTTGCAGAGGTGAAATCTACAAGATTTGGACAGTGATTGGATTTGGGGGTGAAAGGACAGATGGGAGTCTAGAATTACACCTAGTACCCTGGCATGAGGGGAGGGACTGATGTTTATACAGATTTGGTTGTTTTTTTCACTTTTGGAAAGCTCAGCATATTTTATTCTGTATGATCATTGTATTAGTGTGTGCAGATATAGTGAGTTTTGTCTATTCATTTTTTTTTATTTATTCAATTTTTGCTTTTGATGACAATAGTTAGTGTTCTCTTTACACTTTAGCACGGGGTTGATTTTGGTTTTATATATTTTCATTTGTGTTAACCAAATCATAATAAACAAATTTTGGGGGCACTCAAAATTTGGAGCAAAGAGAGGGCCGCATCTACCAATCAGATAGTGTGATTCATGCGGGAGAGGAGAGCTTGACATTTATTGTTGGCATCAAAACAATTTTTTTCCCCTTTTCATCAAGCAGCTTGTCTGAGTTGGTTTAGGCCATCTTTGGTTTCACGTAAAGTACCCTGGTTTAAATAAAGCTTTTTTTTTATTATCGTGTTTTAGTTCATACAGTCAGATATGCTCAATTTACCAGAGCTTGCAGATGATGTGAAAGTCCCATCATAGCACACTTCAGGGGTGAGTCATGTGGAAACAGGACATAACAATGTAAATGAGTGTTCGGTAAAAGAGCAGTATCAAAGAATGCAGAAACCTAAGAATTTGACGACTAGCTCCGGTTTCTTAATTGATTGCTGGGCCTTTGCCAGGGCAAGCAAAATTATAACTCCTTTTTATCTGAACAATGAGCAGTTTATTATGCTGCAAATAATCATGCAACAGGGTACTGCTGGGAGAACTTCAGAACAAAGCCCGCGCTTTAAATAAATAAAAGGTCTGGTATGTAAATATTTTACAAACTTCATGAAAAAAAAATTTCTTTCCCCCTAGCAAAGCATCATTGCCCTGCTAGCTCTGTCCCAGTGAAACGTTCCGGCACACTGAGTAACTGATTGTACTAAGGCCAAAGGCAGAGGTCAGCCTTTACAATGCCAGAGGTCTCCTCCATAAAGTTTAGGCTTGTTGTTTTGTTGTGTTGCCAGCCATAGATAAGGCTGCAGCAAGGGCTGGTTCAGACAGCCTGTGTAGCCAGTTTGAGTCTAACGAGGAACATTAATTGGGCTGCGGGGTGTCTGCCAGGTATTCTCTCAGTTGGGTTCAGAAGTTTTATGGTTCAGTATTGCTTCATTATGATAGACAGCAGCATTCTATGAGGAGATGTTGATTGTGGGCACTATAGTAAGCTGTCCTGTCTACAGACCTCTAAAGGTATGCTGTAGTATCTCACACCAAGTTGTCGGTAGCAGATCCTTTAAGTCCTGTAATTTGCGAGGTGGGGCCTCCATGGATTGGACTTTTTTCAGTACATCCCACAGATGCCCCATTGGATTGAGATCTGAATAATTTGGAGTTCAACTCCTCGAAGACACCTTCCATTGCTCCACGGTCCAGTTCTGATACTCACGTGCTCGTTGTAGCACTTTTGACTGTGGACACATGTCGGCATGGACACTCTGACTGGTCTGCGGCTACTCAGCCCCAAACACAACGAACAGTGATCCACTGTGTGTTCTGACACCTTTCTGTTGGAACCAGCATTAACCTTTTCAGCACTTTGACCTCCAGTAGCTTTTCTATTGGATCAAACTACACGGGCCAGCGTTAATGAGTCTTGTCAATGGTTCACCAGTTTTCCTTCCTTGGACCACTCTTGGTAGGTCCAGTCCACTGCAGACCAGGAACTTCCCATAAGAGCTGATTCATACATGTGCAGTGCAGATTGAAGCTCAGGTTTCACAGCTAATTGACACAGTAGTTGTTCAACAGTTCATGTCAGGTTTACATCAGGTTCAGGACAGGATTAGGTCAGGATTTTATCCTGTTCACACATATACGGTTTCAAAACCATTCCCATAGAAGTCAATAGCCTGTAATCCGCACCTGAACCTGAAGGACTGCTCAGAAATTGTACATGACTCTTTTTCAATTCGCACTGAATCTGCAACTGCCAGTGCATCGGACATATGTGAACAGGCACCATAGGAAGCAATGTTATTTCACATGTAATGTGGATTAGATGCGCTTCAAACTGCATCCAATCCTCATACATGTGAACCAGGGCTGAGAGCTGCAGTTTTGGAGTTGCTCTTACCCTTTTTCTGGCCATTACAATTTGGCCCTCAAATCTGCTCAAATCCTTATGCTTGCCCATTTTTTCTGCTTTCAACATGTCAACTCCAGGGACAACATGTTCACTTGCTGCCTAATATAGCTCACCCACTTTCAGATGCTATTGTCTGTGGTCAGAACGTTATGGCTGATCGATGTGTGTATATGCATATATATATATATGTGTGTGTGTGTGTGTGTATATATATACAGTCAGGTCCATAAATATTGGGACATCGACACAATTCTAACATTTTTGGCTCAATACACCACCACAATGGATTTGAAATGAAACGAACAAGATGTGCTTTAATTGCAGACTGTCAGCTTTAATTTGAGGGTATTTACATCCAAATCAGGTGAACGGTGTAGGAATTACAACAGTTTGCATATGTGCCTCCTACTTGTTAAGGGACCAAAAGTAATGGGACAATTGGCTTCTCAGCTGTTCCATGGCCAGGTGTGTGTTATTCCCTCATTATCCCAATTACAATGAGCAGATAAAAGGTCTAGAGTTCATTTCAAGTGTGCTATTTGCATTTGGAATCTGTTGCTGTCAACTCTCAAGATGAGATCCAAAGAGCTGTCACTATCAGTGAAGCAAGCCATCATTAGGCTGAAAAAACAACTGTGGTGGATGACCGAAGAATTCTTTCCCTGGTGAAGAAAACACCCTTCACAACATTTGGCCAGATCAAGAACACTCTCCAGGAGGTAGGTGTATGTGTGTCAAAGTCAACAATCAAGAGAAGACTTCACCAGAGTGAATACAGAGGGTTCACCACAAGATGTAAACCATTGGTGAGCCTCAAAAACAGGAAGGCCAGATTAGAGTTTGCCAAACGACATCTAAAAAAGCCTTCACAGTTCTGGAACAACATCCTATGGACAGATGAGACCGAGATCAACTTGTACCAGAGTGATGGGAAGAGAAGAGTATGGAGAAGGAAAGGAACTGCTCATGATCCTAAGCATACCACCTCATCAGTGAAGCATGGTGGTGGTAGTCTCATGGCGTGGGCATGTATGGCTGCCAATGGAACTGGTTCTCTTGTATTTATTGATGATGTGACTGCTGACAAAAGCAGCAGGATGAATTCTGAACTGTTTCGGGCAATATTATCTGCTCATATTCAGCCAAATGCTTCAGAACTCATTGGACGCCACTTCACAGTGCAGATGGACAATGACCAAAAGCATACTGCAAAAGCAACCAAAGAGTTTTTTAAGGGAAAGAAGTGGAATGTTATGCAATGGCCAAGTCAATCACCTGACCTGAATCCGATTGAGCATGCATTTCACTTGCTGAAGACAAAACTGAAGGGAAAATGCCCCAAGAACAAGCAGGAACTGAAGACAGTTGCAGTAGAGGCCTGGCAGAGCATCACCAGGGATGAAACCCAGCGTCTGGTGATGTCTATGTGTTCCAGACTTCAGGCTGTAATTGACTGCAAAGGATTTGCAACCAAGTATTAAAAAGTGAAAGTTTGATTTATGATTATTATTCTGTCCCATTACTTTTGGTCCCTTAACAAGTGGGAGGCACATATGCAAACTGTTGTAATTCCTTCACCGTTCACCTGATTTGGATGTAAATACCCTCAAATTAAAGCTGACAATCTGCAGTTAAAGCACATCTTGTTCATTTCATTTCAAATCCATTGTGGTGGTGTATAGAGCCAAATGTTAGAATTGTGTCGATGTCCCAACATTTATGGACCTGACTGTATATTCCTGGGTTGAAGTAGTGCCACCAAAATTACAGGGTAACAATGCGGCAATTTGTAATACCATCACTGTTAATGCTGAATTCCAGTGGAGGTCATGATCATTCGACTTTATTGGGAGGGGTTAATTCATATGAAATTCAATGAGTTGATCACTAGAGAGCATGGAAAGGTGAAGTTTGCTTGCTTATCATACTTGGAGTTTGCACAGTGCTACTAATGATGACGTTTTGAGTTTGAATCTTATTTGAGGCATACATTTTTACCCAATGCAATGTGTAAATCACATATTATATTACTATTACTCAATGGAATTCTTTTATTCCTATTTAAGGTTAGTATTAGGTCTATGATTGTATTGAATTGAAGTGGTTGTAAACCTGAGACATGAAATCTGATCATAACACATTCTTCTATACCGTGTACTTGTCTCTATCCAAAGCTCTGAGTGTAATTTCTGTCTGTTGCCTCATTCCTCTATTATCTGCATCAGGCTAGGTTCACACTACTGTGATGCGCGTTTGATGCTATTTTCAGTGCCACCTTGATTCGACCTCGGATGTGGTTTACATATTCTATGGAGCCAAATCGCACTGCACAGAGTCACATTAATGTGAACTGGCACCATTGAAAATAATGTGATTTCCCTCATCAAGTGATTCTCTGCGACTCAGGTCACATGAGAAATCGTACCGGTGTGAACCAGCACTCAATCACTTCTGACAGGTTTTCCCAACACTAAGAGAAAAATGTGGTGGGGGAGGAGAGCTCCAGCACACAGCCTGTGATTGACAGCCACAGCTGTGCATGTTCTGAAAAGGGAGGTGTTTCCCTTCCCTCCAGTCAGGCTCAGCGTTCTTCTCCCATAGCTGTGCATTGTGTGAATTCAGACCCCACCCCTTGCTTTGTGCTGCTGAGAGATGCTGGCAGATGTGTAAATTCTCTGTGTTGTAGAAGGCTGTAGTGGACAGCTGACTGCAGATAAATAGATACAACTTATCTAGGATGATTTATCAACTGAGGCCAGTCACTTTACAGGGTATGTGTAGGGGTTGTTAAAGTGGAACTTTAGTCAGTAAATTAAATCCTACTAGATCATGTTAGGCTGGCCCATTTTGCAGGTAAGTATAGCTATGTAAAACATTAACAGAGTTCCTATACTGTTTAAAATCCAGTAGTACAATGGGGTTGATTTACTAAAGGCAAATAGTCTGTGCACTTGCAAGTGCACTGTAAGTGTACTGCAAGTACAGTTGCGCTAGATCTGAGAGGAATCTCTGAAATGAGGGAAAGCTCTGCTGGTTTCTATCATCCAATCACGTGCAAACAAAAAATCTGTTTTTTTTTTAATTTTCCTTGCATGTTCTCCTCAGATTTGGAACCGCTGTACTTGCAGTGCACAGACTATTTGCCTTTAGTAAATCAACCCCATAGTCTCACTCTGCTCTGCACATGCTCAGTTGCTCTTTATTTTTCAGCACTGTGCCAAATAAGCAGAGGCCGATCTGCTGACGGCCGATCTACTACAGCGCAGGGGCTCTGGGCTTCAGCAAAATGGCAGCCTCCAACAAGATGAAACAGAAGCGATTCTGGAGGCAGTTTGCAGCACATCCTAATTTAGTATCATAGTAGCATAATTATTAATGTTGAATGTATGTTCCTTGCTAAAGAACATTATTTTTTATCAAGTTGTTATGGGTGAAGTTCTGTTTTAACCACTTTAAGTCTAATGTAAGCTTGTTTCTCTACCTTAAAACACTGGGTTGTTTATCACACTGGGACCCAAATTTCATATCATGATGGTATAACCATGCAGTTTCATCAGCATCTTTCTGCTTCTTCCACTTATCACCTCCTTGTATCATATCTCCTCTCACCCTAGAGGAATTATTTTGAAGGATGATATTGTGGTACTTTAACATCATGTAGGTATGGAGAGTGAGATACTTTAGGGAGTGTCCATTACCTGGGTCCCCTGCAGCTCTCGCTGGTTCCTCTCTTGGACCTCCACCAATTACAAGATGCAGTATGGAGGAACCAGTGAAAGCCATGGGGGGACGACGACCATAGAGATCATCACTCCCAGAAGTATAGGTTTCGGTGCAGAATTCAGCAGAAGACTCTTCGGTGTAGAAGAGGAGTTTAGCGGCACCGGTAGCAGAAAAGTTGAGTAAGTCCTATCTTATTTTACAGGTATGACCAAGTAGAAAATTCTTTGTATAGAATCAGGGTTCCTTGTAAAAGTCACCATTGGCAGCTTCCATATTTCCTCAAAGGTTCGTGTTTACCTGCATGCTTCTGAACTGTAGAAGAGAAAATCAATTAAAAAAAAATAGGTTGAGAATTAATGAACATTATTATTATTATTATTATTATTATACAGTATTTATAAAGCGCCAAGAGTTCGCTCAGCGCTGTACATTACAAAGGGGGACAGAACATGTGACAGAACAATACCAATACAATGCAAAACATGAGGGGATTGAGGGCCCTGATCTTTCGAGCTTACAATCTAGGAGGGAGGGGATAGTGGTACAGGAGGAGCTGTGGGGGATGGAGTGGTAGGAAGAGTGGAGGAGATCGGCAAGTTAGCAGGGGGTGGGGTAGGCTTCCCTGAAAAGATGGGTTTTCAGGGTGCGCCTAAAGGAGAGGAGAGTAGGTGATAATCTGATAGGTTGGGGCAGGGAGTTCCAGAGGATGGGTGACACCCTGGAGAAGGCCTGGAGGCGGGCATGGGAGGAGGAGACCAGGGAACTAGAGAGAAGGAGGTCTTGTGAGGAGCGGAGTGTGCGTGCTGGGCGGTACTTGGATATTAGGTCAGTGATGTAGTTTGGGGCAGTATGGTGGACAGCTTTGTACGTCAGTGTTAGGATTTTGAATTTGATCCGTTGCGCAATCGGAAGCCAGTGGAGTGATTGGCAGAGGGGGGTGGCGGAAACGGAGCCCAACCCCTCTCAACCCCCCACCTCACCCACTCAGTCTCTGCCCGAATTACACACCCACTGAGCGACACATCAGACTGGACGTCGCTCCACTTCCCAAAACTGAACCTCTCCAAAACCGAGTTTCTTGTCCTCCCATGCTGATGACTTGGTTGTGGAAGAACTTAGGACCACAGGGCTTCAAGGGAGCACCTACTACACCACCATACTGCCTATTTTTGCAGTACTTAAAAATGATGCTTCTATGGGCCTTCTAATGGTTGTAAGATAGAAAATTTGACTTTGCTGTTAAACTCTACTTTTATTTTAAAACTCCAGTTTTAACCTTGATAATTTTTATAGTCCCAATTATGGCTGTGGAGGTACAGATCTTCTTCACTTTTTATCTAAACCCAAGAGATGACCTTGTTTCATCTGCTTCCAGCGGAAATGTAGCAGATCACTTTATGAGTCTGTATCTTTTATTGAGATCTACAGAAAATTCTAATTAAACTCAGCTTATAAATAATGGATTCTTTCCCTTTATCAGACACTAGGGATGAACTGTGAAAGGTTCACAGACGGACAAAAAGTATCTTAAAATAAAACTGAAGATCCAGCAGGAAATTGCAGATCTCTGAGAAAGAAACTCGGGTCATGAAGGAGGGAGCAGGAGAGGGGCCATGCGAATGTCAGCCGCTACAGTGTCAAAGAACAGAGGCGTTTGGGCCAGTAGGATACACAGCTTGTTTAATTTTCCATGACATCCCCAGTGGAAATAAACACAATTTAGCATGAAGGGAATGTAATTTACAAGTGTATCCTATCCTGGTCTTTCAGGATACTTCTGCTGATTCTGCATATTTCAGATAAGTCACCCCATCTGATAAAACTGCAAAAGGCTTTAGACTAGAGCCCACTTCCCGACTGTCCCATGTGGTTCTTAAAGTTACTAGGCAGACAGGAACAAACTGGGTCCCATACATGAAAGTATCCAAAGATTGAAAACTTTGTTGCTCATGGTCACATTTAGCGTCTCCCTATTGTTCTGCCATGCTAATACGAATAGAGAATCTGTGGGCTCTATGAACTGTTCCTCATTCAAACACTTTTATACTGGAAATTTGTATGTTTCTTTTCTTTTATTCATGCTGAGCAGCAGGAGACCTATACCTTTAGGCCGTGTTTGCTTTTCCATAACCACTATACTGTATGCCTAATCATAAATTATGCCTAAAAATACCTGCCACCACTGCAGACTTCAATCATTATACAGACAGGAGAATTGAGTCATGGGGAGCCTAGGAGGGAAGGTTGTCAGGTGGTCAACTGCACCAGAGGCTCTGCCTGAAAATACTTATTGACTGCTGACCCCCTTGCCAATCTGCAGATATGTAGAAAAAGTTGGGATGCTGTGTAAATTGTACATTGAGGAACATTATTCTGAAAGTTTTCAACAATATTTAGCTCTTCACAGATTGGTGAACCTCTGCTCATCTTTACTTCTGAGACATTCTGACTCTCTAAGATGCTCTTTTTATACCCAGTCATGTTACTGACCTGTTGCCAATTAACCTAGCTTGTTGCAAAATGTTCTTCCAGCTCTTTCTTGTTAGTACCACTTACTTTGCCAACTTTTTGCTGCCCTGTCCCAACTTTTTTGAGGCATGTTGCTGCCATCGATTTCAAAATTACAATATTTTGTTCTTAAAATAGTACATTTATTCATTTTAGACATTTGATTTGTTTTCTTTTTTCTATTGCGAATAAAATATGGGTGTATGAGATTTTCAAATCCTTGCATTCTGTTTTTGTGTAGATTTTACACAGCACCCCAACTTTTTTGGAATTGGGTTTGTAGAGTCATTTACTTTAAGTTAGTTTTAAGCAAACCTGTAACGGTAAAGAGGAACAATAAATCACAATACCTATGCAATGTACTAAGCAATAAGTGCAGTGCATGCAATAAACAAATATGTCTGCCTCCACATAAATATATATTGTAATTACCGGTACATATTACACATACAAAAAAGCTTTTTAAAACCGTAATGAGCATTGATACCTTGATAAGCCTAGTTAGGGTAAAGAATGAAATAAAATGATCCTGGGTTGTCCTGCAAACAGTAAACAATTATTTATTGTAAAGGTTACTCCCATAATGAGCACTAGGCAGCATCTGACTTACAGAAAATATTGTACATGCTAAGGCATGCCCTATTAGCATGTGTGCAGCTTTCAGACATGGTCCAGAACTGGTTATAGGAGCAGTAGTGAGGGAGTCTACCAACACTGTGAGTATTGAACACTGAGGGCAACACTAGAACTACCACCCCACTAAAGTCAGCTGTACACGTATAGATTTATTTTGTTCAACCTGCGGGCTGAATGAAAAAAAACAAACAGATTCATCCAACCACGTTAAGGCCCCTTTCAGACTGTTGGTCCAGTCAGGTCCATTCGGACCATCCATAGACCTCTATGGACCAGCGGGTGGCATCTGATCCATTCCTGTACGCCAAAAACGTCCTGTCTGTCCAGCGGATCAAATAACAGTCAAGTGGAAACAGACAGGTGATCCGTTTACAACCGACTGCCCTATAGGAAGAAGCAGGCTGTGTCTGTGTCTGCTCTGCAGCAGCGGAGCGGACACAGACCTGTCATCCGCCTGCTCAGTGGGGATCAGCAGAGAAATCCCCGATGAGCAGGCAGATTCGCTGACGGGTCTGAAAGGGGTCTTACAGTGCAAATGGACAAACCTCCTTGCAGTGGTGGTGCTGTTGTAATGAGTGCAGTGTTGTCAGACTCTCATACTATTACAGTACTTCCATATTGAGCACCGGGCAATGTCTAGCTTGTAGAGAACATTGGACATTCCAAGGCAGACCCTACTTGCCTGTCTGCAGCTTTCAGAGATGGTGAACAACTGGTTAAGGGAGCAGTTTTGATGGAGGCTACACTGTGAGTGAGCATTGAATGTTGAGTGCAACAGTGGGACTGCTGCCCCAACTAAAGGCTATCATACACTTGTAGATGTCTTTTGTTCAACCTGCAGGCTGAACAGGAAAAAAAATCTAACATATTCTTTCATCCATGCTTGCAGGGTGAATAGATGAATCCAGGGGCGGACTGACCATTTCGAAACTCGTCACTGCCCGGGGTCAGTAGGGGGCCCCATGAGATGCCCCTGGTACCTTTTTCATAGGCTTTTTTGAGTTTGGGCAAGGACACAGGGGCCCCATGATCCCCTATTGCCCAGGGGCCCCATTAGTTGTCAGTCTGCCCCTGGATGAATCCATGAACCCCCCTGCCAGACTATTGTATTCTGACAGCTAACGCCACTGGCACATCATTTCAGGCGCTGTTTGGCAAACAAGTTTCCGACAGGAAGTAATCAAATTTTCTCAAATGGTGCATTGCCAGCAGGGCCATACTCGGCTCAAATATTAGCCAAGCTCGCTGGAATTTCAAGTAGTGTATCGCTAGCTGTAGTTTATTTGCAAGGCAGCCCTGTACTGTATGATGGCGAACTTTATAAAATCTATTTGTACAGTTAACCTCTAAGTTGATCACATGTGTGTCTGTTGAAAGAAAAAAAAAATCCTTTTAACAGGAAACAAAAACCTGCTTTTCTGTTAGACCCCTCTTATTTTTTTTTACAGGCAGGTTGCCATGATCCTTGAATGAATTGCCATCCTACACAAGTGTGGGAAGAATTCTAACTCTATAGCAGCAAGTACAAGTACATCCCAGCTGAATGCGATTGTACAGGTTAAGTGGTAAATGGAAATCTTTTATCAACCAAAATCAAGCCATGAGTCATGACAGAACTATGAGCCTTGAACAGACTTTCAGATTTAATCAGCATCCAAGCCTAAAATAGGTTAAAAATGTTTATGATGTCCTGGTTATGTCTACAGTAGACGGACTGCAGATTTTCTACTGGGAATGGCTGGGTTGCTTTCACTGGTTATATCAAAACTCCAGCATTTGACATTATCTAGCAGATTTTACTGCTACCGCATTTTAGTATCTACACCCATTGGGTATTATGCGATTTACTAGAAATTTAAAGCATCGTTTCTTTTTACAGTATTTCTATAACTTTTGGCTCTTGGGAAGCACACATATGGAATTTTAGACACTTTGATAAATGAGACTGAAGGTAAGTCAGCTCAGGCCTACAATAATGGTTGTGGTTGAGGGCCAAATTACAGGTTTCTTTATGTGTATTGAGGGCCCTATTATGATGTACTTTATTCTGGGATCATCTCTCCTCCTATGGAGACTCTGGAACAACCATGACTTTCTCCTTAGGCGCTTTCCACATGGGCGTCCCAATCAGCTCGCCAACAGGCCACGCATAGAGTTGTCACAGGTTCACCTGTGACCACCTGACACCAACTGAATGGCCACGGATGTCAAAACACTGACATCTCTCCCGTTCAGCCCCAATTCAGCAGCGGATATGCTGCTGATCGGAACTGGCTGTGCTCCATGTCAAAGGAGCCTTACTATTAGTTTGAGCTGTTTTAGTAATGCATTACAGCCACATTCAGCAGGTTTTTACACTGGACTCCTGAGTGGCATTACACCCTCCTGTTCTCTTATTCAGTGCTTCAAAAAATGTTTTACATGTTCCAAAGTCAGGAATCTCAAAAAACGTGTTAGATACAGATATTAAGCAGTCCTATATTTTTTCCAATGTACCAGTTTGTTGTGAAAGTATACACAACTACCCATTTGTAATGTGTATGTATTTTTATAAAGAAACCAGTTTCACACCAATGATCCATTTGCTATTGTTGTACACAACCTTTAAAGCTCATTCAAGCCCTCCAATAGCACATACTTACCTATGCTTTGCATCCTCGCCACTCCATTCAAGGCCGGATGCTGAAGAAATGAATGGTTACGTCCAGGTATGTAGAGACATGTGACTTTACCATGTGACAGACGGCAAAGCCACATCCATAGCCATGTGTAAGCTACTACTGGCAGGCTTTCTTTTTACTTAAAAGAGGTCAGCATTAAAATGAATCTGTTGCTTTACCCTGCATGGGATGAGCACAGATTTATTGCAATGTAATTTTTGTAGTGACTTTGGTAAAATCCATTTGTGTCTTAATAAATTCTCCATAGATCCCAAATCTAGTCAGAAATATGTTTGCCGCTGGCTATGTGCAATCTTCTCAATTCTGTTCCACTGGCAGGCTGCCAAATACAAACCTGTTATCCATTTTGCAGGTCTTACAATTGGTTGTGAATTACAAGAATTATGCAAACAAGTAAAGGAGTCTTTGGAAATCTTACCAGTCCACTTCAGTATCTTTACTTTCTCTAGCAGTCTGGAAGAAAGCAAGTTCCCTGTGTATTCCTACTGGGCCAGTTGGTTATCCCGAACTATAATGTGACCTTAAAAGTACTCATCATTGCCATGAGATTGGGTGGCACAGTAGATAAGTGGCATTTCTGCCTAGCAGCATTAGGTCGTTGGTGTGAATCCCAACCATGGCACTACCTGCACATAGTTTACATGTTCTCCCTGTGCCTGTGTGAGTTTCTTCCTGGTATTCTGGTTTCCTCCCGCACTTCAAATACATGCTGGTAGGTTACTTGGCTCCTGTCTAAATTGGCCCTAGTATGTGTATGTATGAATGTGAGTTAGGGACCTTAGATAGTACACCCCTTGAGGGTTAGGGACTGATGTGAATGTACAATTTGTATGTAAAGCGCTGCATAAATTACCAGCGCTATATAAGTAATATATATATATATATATATATATATATATATATATAGTGAATTAGCCAGTGAATTTCACATTTTCCCCAGACATGGTTAAAACTTGAAGCGCCTGAAGTTTGAAAACCACACCAATGGGCTCTCATTCTCAGGACAACAATCCTCAGTCCTTGGGGCTTACAGTATTCATTCTTGTTCTTTTCAGCTGGCCCCCTTTGAGCCCCAGATCAATAACATGCATTGGAGAAAGTTTACATAACCTTCACATAGCTTCCATATATTATTCTTCAGTCTGTATATATCCAATGTACTGTATATCTCTGTGGTATGTTGTCACTTAAGCATTCGTGTGGTCATGTGTTAGGCTCTAAATGAATACCTCTTTTATCACTCACGTTAAGAAAACTCTGGTCCTCAATTCTTCGCCTCCCTGAACCACTTAAGAGGGGATTGGCTCTTCAACTGAGAAATATAATATTTCACACCTTCCATAGTTTAATACTTCCCACCCTGTGACAGATGAGATTTCAGGAGCTGTGCGTGTAGGCACATGTACACATGCTGTGAAAATATGTTTCTTCTAGCATGAACAGGGAAATTAAAAAGAAAGCCTGTCTTGATTAATTTCCGCCCTGCTCACAAACTCAACAGTAGCTCGTTCTCTGAGAGAAATTTGTCCTATTCCGCTGGGGCTGTAAGAGGCTCTTTTGAAGTGGTAGAATGTAATGAAATCCAGCCGTAAATATAATTTAAGGTGTCACCTTGATGATCTGTAATTGTGACAGTCAAATACATGTGAATATTGATTAACCCTCTGTATACGTCCTAGACAAGATGCAAACTTGTAAAGGAAATTCTGATTTTTGTGATGCCACCCCACTGCCTAAAATCACTTTGTTGCCAAAAATATGGTGTTCTGAGAATACCATTGGCAGAGCTTGGCAAATATGCTGCATGGGTATTCGGAATACTGCCTTCTCTAGTCTTCCTATTGACTCACAGAGAGTCAAGTGACAAGAAACTGTAATCCTACCTAGCAGCAAAAGTGAGAGTTACGGCAAACAGTAAAATGACATGCAGATGATATACATTTATAATAAAGATAATCTCAATGAACTTCCTGACTTTAGCAATGCTAAAGTTATTTCTTGGAGAGCAAATAAGGATTGCACCCCCCCCCCCAACCCCCCCAAGTTATCCCAATGCACTTTCTTGGTCCTGTTTTTGGCCTATTAGCCAACTTGGTGTTTTGTTTTTATATTGCTAATTTGTTGTAACCATAGCTAAAGGGGTCATGATTTTGCAGGCCTCTCCTCAGCATTGGGCCAGCCTTCCAAGTGGAAAAGGGCCATAAATAGCATACCTTGCTGCTGAAGTTAGACATGATTTTTTGCAATGCTGAATGCTCAAAAAGGTGCAGGTTCTATCTGTGAGGGCTGGTAAATTGGCAGTCAATAGAGTACTTTTAAATTATCACTGTATTAAAGTTAAAGAATAGTCCGCAGAGTCCAGAAGCTTGCAGTATGTCCTTCACTTTTCAAAACTAAAGACAAAAAATTCATTTGTTTGACCACCATTTAGTGCGTAAGTTTTTTATGAGCTTTATGGGAAAAAATAATTGAAAGAGAAACATGAGCAAAGTTGAGAGCAGGGCATTGCCCGTTATCAGCTAATGTAACAGAACAACTCCAGGCTCTGGAGGGATCCCGACAATATTGTTGGATTCTACCAGCTGCCTGATTGACAGCTGGTTCTGCCTCTCCGTTTGCAGGTGAGAGCAGGAGCAAGCTGCGCCCCCTCCCTCTCCAGGCTGGCACTCCAGTGAGCATTGAAGGAGCAAAGCGGAGAGCCAGTGACTAACAGTAACTGCTTTCCAATCTGAGCAGACTGAGAGCTGAGCAATCAGCGGTCATGTGATTGCCCAGTTCTCCATCTTAGAGCTGACGAGGGACAGCTGCAGCATCACACCGATGCTGCAGCATAGCGGTGAGTTTTGTTTTTTTTTTAACCTTAACTTCACCTTTAAGTCACCTTTACTGAAAAAACTATGTTTTCAGTGGTCATATTTTACTTACATGGTTAATTTTCACCCTTAAAAAAAACTGTTGTTGCAAATGATAGAGCTTTGTCAAGCAGTGTTTGTTCAACCCTCTGTATCTTGCTGTTCAGCTTAGGCTGTAGGCTAATGTGGAGAAAAATATTAAAGTGATTGTAAACCTCTGAAATGAAACATGAACAAAGCATATCTGTGTATACTGTGTACTGCATTCATCCAAAGTACCTAGTGTGGTTTTTCTCTCATTTCTCTGCTATCTACGTTGTTATTATTATTATATAGGATTTATATAGCACCAACAGTTTGCTCGCCGCTTTACAACATGAGTCACTTCTGACATTCTATGGCTATGCTGATGCCAGACAATCCTGGGAGACGACCTGCCCCTCACATCCAAGAACACAGCAGATGATTGGCAGCCTCAGCTGTGCATTTTTCCCTATAGGCAGATATGTGTAGAGGAGGTGTCCATCCCCTCCACTCAGGTCTCAGATTACAATCTGCTCTTTTCTCTGAGCTGTGCAGTATGTGATGTCAGACCCCCTCCCCCTGTGGGGGTAAATTCTGGACTTTGAGTGGATGTAGAGGAGAGAGGGCAGCAGTTAAACAGATACAACTTAAGTAGAGGAATTTGTTTCATCGCTGTGTATCACTTGAGGCCAATCACTTTACTGTAAATATGTAAGGGTTTACAGCCACTTTAACTAAGATACATCGCATGAAAAAGAAATTCATATGCTGAACATTATCATTACATGAATAATAGTTGTCAGAAATATTATTTATATACACTATATTGCCAAATGTTTTGGGCCAGCCCTCCAAATCATTGGATTCAGGTGTTCCAATCACCTCCATGGCCACAGGGGTATAAAATCAAGCATATAGGCGTGCAGACTGCTTCTACAAACATTTGTGAAAGAATGGTTGCTCTCAGGAGCTCAGTGAAAAGTCAATGCATGAAATTTCCTGGCTACTAAATATTCCACGGTCAACTGTTAGTGGGATTATAACAAAGTGGAAGCAACTGGGAACAACAGCAACTCAGCCACCAAGTGGTAGGCCACGTCACATGACAGAGCGGGGTCAGCATGCTGAAGCACACAGCGCACTGAAGTCACCAACCATCTGCAGAGTCATTAGCTAAAGACCTCCAAACTTCATGTGGCCTTCAGGTTAGCACAACAACAGTGCGTAGAGAGCTTCATGGAATGGGTTTCCATGGCCGAGCAGCTGCATCCAAGCCTCATGTCACCAAGTGCAATGCAAAGCATCGGATGCCATGGCGTAAAGCACACCGCCACTGGACTCTAGGGCAGTGCACAAAGCAAGGTCCATAAAGACATGGATGAGCGAGTTTGGGGTGGAGGAACGTGATTGGCCTGCACAGAGTCCTGACCTCAACCCCATAGAACACCTTTGGGATAAATTAGAGCAGAGACTGCCTCCTCCCCCGACATCAGTTCCTAACCTCACAAATGTGCTTCTGGAAGAATGGTCAAACCTTCCCATAGACACCCTCCTATACCTTGTGCACAGTCTTCCCAGAAGAGTTGAAGCTGTTATAGCTGCAAAGGGCGGGGCCAACTCAATATTGAACCCTATGGACTAAGACTGGGATGTCATTAAAGTTCAATACTTTTGTCAATATTGGCAATATAGTGTGTGGGTATGTATGTGTATGTGTGTGTGTGTGTATGTATGTATATATATATATATATGTATATACACACACACACTTTTTTTCAGAGCTTACCCACTCTATCTTATTTTTTTTTTTCTTTAGATGCACTCTACTCTGTAGATCTGTTGTTAAAAGTAAGGAAATCTTTCTGGCTTGCATTCATCTTCTCTATGGCCGCTTCTGCTAACCTTTGACCTGCAATGCTGTGAATGTACTGTGGACTTTGCTGACAAACATTTCTTTATATCCAGAGCACACTTGTAAACACAAGCAAGCTCATTTGTTTTGCAGTAAATATTGTATCAGTGGGAATATAACAGAATACATTAAATATATTGCAGCAACAGACGTGCCAAAGACCTGAGATGTGTGCACTGCGGACAAAATGATCCTTTATAATTGCCTCTTTGTGAATATTACTCATGGCACGGCATGTAGGCATTGACCACTCTTTATAGCCTTTGGGATTTTATTTTTAAAACTATTAAATAAGAATGTTGGGTCGCAAAGGGATTCTAGATTATGTGCCGTATAAATAAAAAACAAAAAGCTATTAAAATAATAATGCAATTAGTATTAATATACTATACTCCTGTAAGGAGCACCTGATATATGGTATTAGATATTGTAGAGTCCTTTTTCATTTATATCTCCAGGGGGGTAATACACTCCCATTTTGATAAACCAGTATCTTCTAATGGATCCTCCCACTCCATGGAGGAAGGGTTCTAAGGTCCACTGGTAGAATCAGTACATACAGCCTCGTGCCATTGGGCCAGGTGCAGACTCATAAAAGAACATGTGGATGTTTTAGTCAATTTAGGTAATCCAGCACAATTTGGGCTACTTTTTTTTTTTGCTTTGATGTCTATTTCCATTGGAGCCCCACACTTGTTATGTCTGGTGCTACTCCTTCATTTCACATTTATGGAGAACTGTATGAGCTGCTTTCCTGGTTAATACATGGCCCAGACTGTCTATAGTGCCTGCCAACATCATAGGATGCATACAACGATCAGCCATAACATTTTTACCACTGACAGGTACAGTGAAAAAGATTGTTTACATGGTGACAATGGCACCTGAAAATGGGGGGGGGGGATATATTAGGCAGCAAGTGAACATGTTTTTCCTGAAGATGTGTTGAAAGTAGAAAAAAATGACAAGCGTAAGGGTTTGAGCTATTCTGACAAGGGCCAAATTGTACTGCCTAGACCAGTTTTTTTCAGCCTTCTTGTGAGTCAAGAGACCCTTTAAAATTATGCACAAATCCCAAGGCACCCTATTCTAAAATGTAAAAAATGAAACTAATAGTTTTACATAACGCAGCAACATCCACAGGTTTAGGACACCTAACATTAGAGGCCAATTATTCCTCCACCTTTGCAAATTTCTACAATGTTCCAATGTTTCTCTTCTCTCTCAGTTTCTTTCCTTCGCTCAGCTAATATGACCCCAGTGCTGACGGAGAGGGGCACAGAAGGGGCAAACAAGGATACTGTGCAGATGCCCCTCATTGACTGATGACATTTTTGGATGTTAGGACGTTGGCAGCTGGAAGGTTGTAATGGTGCACAATGAAAACCTGTGGTTTTTTGTAACTAAAAGGCAGGCTTCATCCACTTGCTGGCTTGTAGTGGGTGATTTTTTGGCATTGTGCCAGGGCATTCCTGAAGAAATCTAAAAGCACCCCGGCTGAAAAAGGCTGGGCTAGATGACTGGATCAGAAGAACTCCAACTCTTGAGGGATATTCCTGGTCTGCAGTGATCAGGGACTACTCAATGTAGTCCAAGGAAGGAAAACCAATGACAGGGTCATGGATGGCCAAGGCTCAATGATGCATGTGAGGAGCAAAGGTTGACCATTTTAGTCCAAGCTGAAAGAAGAATGACCATAGCTCAAACTGCTGCAACAGTTAATGCTGGAGCCAATAGAAGTGTGTTAGAACACACAGTGCATCTCAGTTTGTTGTGTATGGGGCTGGTCAGACCCAGACTAGTCAGGGTGCCCCTGCAGACCCGTGTTCACAGCTAAAGTGCCTATGGTGGACACATGAAGAAATCTAAAAGCACCCCAGTTGAAAAAGGCTGGGCTAGATGACTGGATCAGAAGAACTCCAACTCTTGAGGGATATTCCTGGTCTGCAGTGATCAGGGACTACTGAATGTAGTCCAAGGAAGGAAAACCAGTGACAGACTCATGAATGGCCAAGGCTCAATGATGCATGTGAGGAGCAAAGGTTGACCATTGTAGTCCAAGCTGAAAGAAGAATGACCATAGCTCAAACTGCTGCAACAGTTAATGCTGGGGCCAATAGAAGGGTGTTAGAACACACAGTGCATCTCAGTTTGTTGTGTATGGGGCTGGTCAGACTCAGACTGGTCAGGGTGCCCCTGCAGACCCGTGTTCACAGTCAAAGTGCCTATGGTGGACACATGAACATCAGAACTGGACCATGGAACAATGGAAGAAGGTGTCTTTGAGGTGTTGAAGTGGCCTTCAAATTTTCCAGATCTCAATCCAATCGAGCATCTGCGGGATGGAAAAACAAGTCTAATCCATGGAAGCCCACCTCACAACTTACAGGATTGAAAGGATCTACTACTGACAACTTGGTGGCAGATAGCACAGCATACCTTCACAGGTCTAGTGGAGTAATGACTCAATGGGGTTTATTTACTAAAGCTGGAGAGTCCAAAATCAGACTCCCTTCTGCATAGAAACCAATCAGCTTCTAACCTCAGCTTGTTCAATGAAGCTTTGGCAATGAAACCTGGAAGCTGATTGGTTTCTATGCAGAAGTGAGTCTGATTTTGCACTCTCCAGCTTTAGTAAATAAACCCCAATGGGTCAGGGCTCTTATGGTGGCAAAAGGGGAACCTACTCAACAATAGGTAGGTGGTCATAATGTTATGGCTGATCAGTGTATACTCCCATAAGTGTATCCTACATATTGGAACCTGCATTTTAGACAAAATTGCTCTAGATTTTCTATGTTGGTTTTCCTAAGTACACTAAAAAACAGTATATATAGGTTATAGGAGAGTATACCAAATCATGCATTGCATTAAATGCGCCTTGATCAATTATGCATCCTAAACAGCTAGTCTATAGCACAGATTCAGCCTGGATTTACAGGCAGAATAGAATGACTGTCTCTCCCAAAGCCCCACAACATAGAGTCATTTGCTCCATACATTGCATTAATCAGGATCAAAATTTCCAAAACCGCTGTTTGCAAATAGCAGTGAATTTGTGCAATATTTGGGCATCTCTGCGCCCTCTACGCTGTTTTCTGGATCTATGTTGGACCTAATGAAATGTAAACACTTGTTTTTTAAGGACACATGTAAACTATACTTTACAGTACTTTATATAAAGATCTTCCTTGTTCCTTTTGACAAACCTCAGCATAAGCTATCTAGCTAATCTATCTGTGGCTGTTTTAATAACTGAGGTATAGACAGCCAATAAAGCACATCTAAACCTAATCACTAAAGTTTGATATATTTTTTAACATGTTAATGGATTTTCAAAACATGTTTTTTGTATGTTTAAATTTACAGCTTTTATTAAAATGAAACCCTGGTAATCTTACCATGAATCTCCCTTGTTCAGACACTTCCTGTTAATGGGTGACAGCGCTCTGTCCCCATCTCCTATTTTTGTGCCTGTTTTGTCATTCTGTATATTTGTGTAATCCAGCATAGCGGAAATGGGGGCAGAAACGCACATTTGGCTAAGTGCCAGAATTTGGTACATAAGCTTCTGTGGTGTATTTTTGGAGTGGAGGGAGGCCCATTCAAATTAATGGTGCTGCTACTACATGTGCTACAACAGGGGTGTCAAACTCCATTTCATCGCGGGCCACATCAGCATTATTGTTGCCCTCAAAGGGTCAGTTGTATCTGTAAGACTAGATGTCCAGAACACCCCACCCCCCCATCACATCAGATGTCAAGAATCCCACACCCTCCCTAACATCACCGTGCACCTCCTCTAGGGCAGAACTGGAAAGCAGGAAGTGCAGGGTCTGGAGGAGGACCAGAGGAGAAGTGGAGTCAGTTACCAGAGTCTGAATGCTGAGACCAGGGGAAGCAGAGATGAGGGGGTGCTGAAGCTGCACTGAGAGGTGCAGGATTTGGCAGAGGAGTTCTATTCTCCTCTGTGCTGCTGACTGCTGAGACAATGTGGGGGCAAAGACAAGGAGGTACCTGCAGGAGAGGTGCAGGGGCCACATGAAATGGCCTGGAGGGCCAGATTTGGCCCACATGCCTTGTGTTTAACATCTGTGTGCTACAATAACATGCAAAAACACAGTGTGGGAGTGTTGCTCAGATGTGAACAGGGCCTAAAGTGCCCATCTGTGGTCATGAAAGTCAGTTAAAATAGGACTGTGGGCAGCACAACAATGCCCCATTATGGAGATGTATCCATCATTATATATTTTACATATCCCTCACATATTCAGTTTGAATCACCTTTAATCATATACTATATATCAAAAATGTCAAAAACAAAGCTGCAATAATACATATTCCATTTGCAGTTAAATCTAGTCCTTCCCACAACAGCAATTCCTCTACCCCTCCAGGATTTGCAGAAGGTGTAAATTGGTGTGCATACAAATTCATTTCCAAAAATTCAACATGCCTGGCATAAATGGCTTATGCCCCCTTTTGCAATATATAAAAATTCTCTCCTACAGATTACCCCCCTAAACTCATCATACATCTGAGACAGGCAACAAATTTTCACCAGCTGACCTTTACAAGCTTCTGGTTATAAATAATACTTTCTTCTCCCTCATATGTACTTATGCATAAAAATGTATTAAAAGCTATAACCTTGATATAACAACAGCTATCTAACTGATTACACCAATCTTGCATTGAACTGTTGTAAGCTAAGACTATGTACTATCTCCTAGATTGTAAGCTCCAAGGAGCAGGGCACTCGAACCCCTCGTGTATCGCACTGTATTGTCATTGTACTGTCTCATGTATTGTCTCCCATTGTAATGTACAGTGTTGAGCGAACTATTGGTGCTATATAACTCCTGTATAATAATAATAATATGTACCAATGCATAAAACAAAGAATTGGAAAACAAAAATGTCAGAAAAACGCATACACACACATGACAAACATCTTAAAACATTTGAAAACATTCCCTGTGCGGTGTATCATTTTACTGTAAATACACACTGTGGCAGTGCGGTGTCCTGCCACGGTCAAACTCCAGTTGAAAACCCTGGATTCTCAACCAGGCAGGTTGAGGGGCTCCAGAGAGTTAATGTATTGCAGAGGAAACTGACTTTTCGGTTTCCTCATTTATTTATTAAGTTTGTTTTGGGATCTGGAGCCTGGAGATTTCGAAGAGATCTGGGAGGGATGGAATCTCCAATCCGGGGTCCGGGTTTTGAGAACCCCCAGCACAGTGATTGCACAGGTGTGTGCAGGCCTTTTTATAGAGTCCTGACCATAGTTCTGGGCTCCACCCCAGCAGATAGGAGTCAGGCGGGCTCCACCCCGGCAGACAGGAGGTCTCAGCCGTGGAGTCAGGTGGGCTACACCTAGGAGAGGTGGAAGCCAAAAGCAACAAGGGGCTGCTACAGAATAGCTGTGTGCTAAAGGTTCGCTGGGTGCCAAAAGAACCTTTTGGGAAGAGTCTGCAGGAGGCAGACTTAAAACTGCTTGCAAGCCAGGAGGCTGAATACTATTAATTTGCTTGATGATGGATACCCCTGCGTGGGAAGAATTCTTGTTTATTTGAACTTTCTTGTAAATAAAATTGGGCAAAAAGGCCCTTAAACAGATGCGAGTTGCTGTGTGTTGAAGAAGAGCTCTACCACTTGAAGCGAGTTCCCACAACACTTAAAGCTCCTACAGTTCATCCAGATGGAATATCTTTCATATTATATATATAAATATAGATGCCTTACTTTAGGGTAGATGATCTATCCCAAATGAATCCATGTTCAGTTCAAATGTATACAACTGATGCTACACAAACACTAAGCAATCGTGTGCATACAGTCAGGTCCATAAATATTGGGACATCGACACAATTCTAACATTTTTGGCTCTATACACCACCACAATGGATTTGAAATGAAACGAACAAGTTGTGCTTTAACTGCAGACTGTCAGCTTTAATTTGAGGGTATTTACATCCAAATCAGGTGAACGGTGTAGGAATTACAACAGTTTGCATATGTGCCTCCCACTTGTTAAGGGACCAAAAGTAATGGGACAGAATAATAATCATAAATCAAACTTTCACTTTTTAATACTTGGTTGCAAATCCTTTGCAGTCAATTACAGCCTGAAGTCTGGAACGCATAGACATCACCAGACGCTGGGTTTCATCCCTGGTGATGCTCTGCCAGGCCTCTACTGCAACTGTCTTCAGTTCCTGCTTGTTCTTGGGGCATTTTCCCTTCAGTTTTGTCTTCAGCTGGCTAATGAAATTTTATCCAAAGGGTGGTGTATATGTGATGGTATAACAATGGTTTCCGAATAAGTTCATATGGATAGCAGGATGCCATTATAACATCTCTGCTTGGGTGTGCTCTTAGAGATGTTTGTATTTCACATATGACCTGATCATCAGATGCAGTCACTGGTCAGGTAGCCATGGGTGCAATGGCTGCCTCAATACCATAGCCAACAGATGGAGATTCACCCATCCACACTGTTGCATAAATGTAGGAATCAGTTGATATTTTCCTGTTCAGCAGTGTTTAATGGCCTTAAATCTTAACTCCAGGTTTCTTGTGATTTGAAATAGTTTATTTGGACCACCTTGAACTATTTGCTTCAGTTCTGTAGAAACTGTATAGCACTAGTCCCGTAGGAGCAGCAGGAATACTGGCCAGGTCTTCCCCAAATACTTTTGCCTCACACTCAGGCACATAGGCTCATTCACACGTTTTCTTCAGTGACCAGTCCAAGGGTGTTGTTTTTGTTGTTTTTATTTTTGGAGAACTTGGATGGGGATTGGAATTAGGTGGGATACTCCAGAAATAAGGACTATGTACAGTTGAGGACTTTAAGTATTCTTTTGGATAAGCTATGACAAAGTCCGTGCTTGAAGCAAACAGTAGACTTCAGCTTTAAGGCAACTGCAGTAGTAACAGTGGTAGTAACTTAAGAAGTCCTTTTAGGTAGGGGATTAAGTGGACAAAGCTCTTCGGAACACCAGCTGGTGTCCCCTTTTGCCGAGACCCGCAGCTGACTCCCTAGCACCAGAAGGGGTTCAGTAGCACAAAGTCTGTGAGATCCTTTAAGGGTGTCTGTACTCACAAGGCCCAAGAGCAGATGGTTGCCTTTCTCAGTGATACCAGACCAGATCTCCAATAGACAGCCCTTCAGTCAGCTTTAGTAGAACCCGGGTCTGAGCATTCAAGCCCTCTTGCCGTTCACCTGAGGCAGTAGTTGCCTAGAAGTGCCCTCTCCCAGGCTCTCTCTCTGGGATAGGCTGAGGCTGTATCAATATTCATGCTGCCATCTGCATAGCTCCACACCTAATATTCAGAAACGTCTAAAACTTTCTGGGTGCATATGGGGCTATCAGGCTGGCAGCAGCTGAGCAGACCTAACTAGCAGAAAAGCACCACTGATTACAGTGTGCAGATTATGCTTTTGCCTAACAACCATTATAACCACATTGATTACAGTGGGACAACTAAATTTACCTGTCAAAACCCAAACTAAATCTATCTAAACCTAGAGCCTATCAAGGAGGGTGCTACACCAGGGCAGCACAGTGGCTAAATGGTTAGCACTTCCACCTGGCAGTACTAGGGTCGTTGGTTCGAATCCCAGCCATGGCACCACCTGCCTGGAGTTTGCATGTTCTCCCTGTGACTGCGTGGGCTTCCTCTGGGTACTCCTGTTTCCTCCCACCCTTCAAAGACATGCTGGTAGGTTAATTGGCTCCTGACTAAAAAATTGGCCCTAGTATGTGTATGTATGAATGTGAATTAGGGACTTTAGATTAAACGCCCCTTGAGGGTTAGGGACTGATGTGAATGTACAATATATATGTATGTAAAGTGCTGCGTAAATTGACGGCGCTATATAAGTACCTGAAATAAATAAATAAATACACTTGTATGTAGCATCAAGTCAAGCAGAGAGCTGCTCACCCATTCATAGGAAGCTTTGAAGCTCATCTGTGAATACAGGGCTTCCTCTGATTGGCTTAAATGGAGAACTGGGAGGATGATGTCACAAACACCAGCTCACCCAATCAGAGGAAACCTTGTATTCATTGATAAAACACAAGGTTTCCTGTGAATGAGTAAGCAGTGATCAGCTCGGCTCAGTTTTGTTTTGGGAGCAGGATAGGAAGTCCCCATCCTGCTGCTGGAACACAGCACTGTGTAGTGTACATAGCTGATTCTACATACATTTTATACAGTGCTCCCAGTGTGCGCAGGTAGTTTGTTTGGGCCAGCTTGGTCCTAACTACCTATTTAAAGTCACAAAAATCCTGTAGTTAGGCCTTAAACCACATGAATAAAAGCTGACTGTTCTAAGCACTCCTGCCAGATACATGGTTTGAGCCAGGGGCGGACTGACAACTCATGGGGCCCCCGGGCAATAGGGGATCATGGGGCCCCTGTGCCCTTGCCCAAACTCCAAAAAGCCTATGAAAAAGGTACCAGGGGTATCTCATGGGGCCCCCTACTGACCCCGGGCCCTCGGGCAGTGCCCGAGTTTCCAAATGGTCAGTCCGCCCCTGGTTTGAGCCATCCCTCCTAACTGTCACTTGATGGACAGTTTGGTCTTTATCTAAATGTGAAAGAAAATATAAACAGGGCTTGTGAAATAAAAAAAAAAAAGAATTCTTAAATTTTATTCAGTTACTATCAGAACAACTATTAACTCCTATACAATTACCAGAACACAATAGTTTCCGCTATAGTGGGCCTTTTAATTCTGCAGGGTAACCTTGATTATACAAATCTCCAAAATGTAATCAGGTCTGTTATTCCAGCAAAAACACATTTTACAAAAATGAACCTGGCGTTACCATTTCTCCTCTACTCTTTCCACTGTACCCAGCAGCAAGCACGAACGTTCTGCACAGATGTATGCACATCAAGGAATGTCCTATTCATTTCCGCAGACAAAGGTATGCAGAGAACACCCACACACAGCACTACTATACACCTACACACAGATGAAGGATTGCAGATGCTCACAGTTCATGGATGCAGCATATATTGTAGCCGTTTTCCCAGAAATGGAGGGTCTTGAGTTGTGTGGGGTGGAATACTACACCCATGTCTGGCAGATTTCGGGCAGGGATTAAGCAGATTGTTTTAGGAGTATTACCTTTCCCTGCATACAGGCTTAATGGTAAAGTGAGCTCATCACACAAGGTAGAGATTAGATTAGATTTTATCCTTTCCAGGTGCAGGCAGATCTAGCTGATTCTATTCTGTGTCATCCCATCAAGTGATCAGCAGACACCACTTCTAATGGAATTCAATGGTACTTACTAATATTTATGGTGTGTCGACACTTTCTGCATTGCTGTGCAAATTTCGATGAATACAGCGGTTTAGGGTGCTTCTATAGTCTACTGGTCCTGGAATAATATCGAACTGCTGAAAAGATATACACCATGTGGATGCATGACCATCACAGGGCCACCAGAATGTGGACACCTCTCCAAAATATTGAGTTCAGGTGTTTCCAGTGAAGGGTACTAATAACACTGTATAGATAACAAAGACATTTTCGACAATTGTATACTTCCAACCTTGTGGTAACGGTTTGGGGATGGTTCTTTTCTGTTCCAGCATAACTGTGCGCAAAGCCTACTCCTTAAATACATTGGGCTAGATTGCTGAAACTGGTGCGCTCAGAATCTGGTGCAGCTGTGCATGATAGCCAGTCAGCCTCTAAATTCAGTTCAATTAAGTTTTGGCAATAAAACTGGGAGGCTGATTGGTTTAAATAACCCCGCAGTCTGAGTTTGGTGTGGGAAAACTCACAAGGCCAAGAACTCAACCCTGCCGAACACCTTTTGGATGAATTTGAATGTTGATTGCGAGTCAGATCTTCTCATTCAGTATCAGTACCTGACCCCACAAATGGCCTCAAATTTCCACAGACACACCCCAAAATCATGTGGAAAGCTTTCAATGCTTTAGTAAACCTTATTTCGTGAATAGACAAAACTGGGCCTTTTTAAAGTCCATATGAACTTTCAATTTAAATCTACTAAATACATTCCAGGTGCATTAAAATAAAAGGTGTGCAAAGTCTTACAGCTCATTTTCTTCAGAAAAGCAGCCACAGCCAGAATAGAAAAGCCATTGCTTGGTCTGCATGCTAGAGAGGAGGACATTTACTTTCTGTGTGCAAGCAGTGGTCTCCCTGCAGAGACTCTCCCCCCCAGTTGAGTCAGACCTATAGTTTTACAAAGCCCATGGTACCTGCTGATTGGTGAGCTCTAGCTCAGACACAGCCGGGAATGTCTATATTTAGCTGAAAGTTTAGTTGGGCTTCAAAATTCAGTGAATTTGTTCCCTAGTTTCAGAGAGCTGTCTTCTTGTAGGGACTGAAACAGAAATGTATTGAATCTCAACCATGGCACTACTTGCCTTGAGTTTGCATATTTTCCCTGTGCCTGCGTGGGTTTCCTCTAGGTACTCCAGTTTCCTCCCACACTCCAAAGACATGCTGATCAAGGTTAATTGGTTCCTGTCTAAATTGGCGCTAGCAGGGGTGGACTGACCATTTGGAAACCCGGCACTGCCCAAGGGCCTGGGGTCAGTAGGGGGCCCCATGAGATGCCCCTGGTACCTTTTTCATAGGCTTTTTTGAGTTTGGGCAAGGACACAGGGGCCCCATGATCCCCTATTGCCCGGGGGCCCCATGAGTTGTCAGTCCACCCCTGGGTGCTAGTAAGTGTATGTATGAATGTGAGTTAGCGTCCTTAGACTGTAAGCTCTTTGAGGGCAGAACTCATGTGAATGTACAATATATTTAAAGTGCTGTGTAAATTGACAGCGCTATATAGAAGTACCTGTAATAAAATAATAAATTATTATTATTGCATGAAAATGCAGGTTAATGAACTAGGAATGCTTTATGTGAAATGTTTTTTTTTTTTTTTTTTTTTTTTAATAAGCTTCTGAAATTGCAAAGGTGTAATTGCAGCCTTAAAGTGAACCTGCGCATAGCCTTTGCATTTACTTTTTTATAAAAAAAAAAAGTATAAGCACTTTGAAACAAGCCCTTATTCACCTGTGTAACTGTAGGCATTGTGAAGAAATTACTTTTCAAAGTTCACAACTGAGGCTTCAAGTTTCATTTGAGTATAAGTGCACGTTAAAGGGCCAGTCCAATCAAATCTATTTTTGGACTTTCATCAGTTTTTAAGAGTCCGATCACTTACTCATCTCATAGGTATGCCAATGGTTAATTCCCTGCACTGCAGTTGCTTTCTTTATCTCTCAGATACTCCATTGGCAAGATGTTTGGTGTTTCCATCTCTGCCCATATGCCCTGTTACAAGGAGTTCTTATACTCCATTAATCTATTTGACTTATAGTCTCAAAAATACAGTAGGAGCAGTGAAATTCCCTGGTGGTATTTTTACTAGATGTCTTCATATATGTGAACAGCATCATGTAAATGATGTCAACGTGTCAGCTTTTCAAACAAAAAAAATTCCACTTGTAGTTTTCAGCTACTATGTATATTAGTGCATGTGGCAGGCGCAGCACCCTTTGGTGCCTAGTGCGCTGTGGCATTAGAAAAATTATGCAATTGCTGTTTCTTTGTTTGATTAGACTGACTCTACTCTGTAATTCCTCCAATGCCGCTCTGTGGATGCAGTAGGTTTAAAGAGCACACCGAATACTTTAGTTAACTTCTTTATTAACTTCAATCTTCTTCATATAACACTGCTTACAATGGCTTATTTCTTTCATATTACAATGGTTCAATTCATATTACATTGGGTTGATTCGATAGCTTATCTCGATAGATTCATTAGATTCGTTAGCTTATGTTGTTAGATTAATTCGTTAAATTCGGTAGATTGTATCGATTATGATTACTCTACAGTGACTTGATTGGTAAGTTCGGTGGAACTACAAGTAAACACATACAACCGTTTTTACATACAGATCTACCTGCATTACTAAACAGAGGAACACACAAGTGCATTAAATACCTATTTGGCCTTCTCTACTTCCATGGAGCTTCTCTGATTGGAACTTTGTCTGTTTCCTCTTCTGTCTGGTGAGCATGTGTCTCTAGAAAATCCTAGCAGGGAGTTTTACACAGGCATAAATGTGAAACTGGCTGGGATTGGTTAAGGCTTTGTACAGTGTAAGGCTGTCTGTGATTGGCTCACCTTATACTAACTCTTAAAGGCATATTTTCCTTTTCTGCTTCTGCTACCACAATGAATATATAAAAGTCATATAACAACCAAAGACATAAATTACAGCAATGATTCTGCTTTTGGCTTTAACATATGCACATATATACTGTACTGAGGTTATTGGCAGGTTTGGTATACACATATATGTGAACCATATTAGCAACCTAGGACTGGTCTTAGCTGGCCAGCTACAGTGCAGCCATGTTTATGCATTCCATATAGAGGTTGCAGTCCATGATTGTGCTTTATTGCTCATGTCATCTCCCTGCAGTTCTATGGGCAGACGACAGTTTCACATATTTCCATTGTAGTAGCAGTATATTGTACTGTATTGACCATGGGTCAGTTCAGAAAGTTTGGCATGTATGGGAGCACTGTGTGAATGTAACCCTGACAACTTGGACTTTAGTGAAGTCTAGCTATGAGCATATGTGTAATGCAATGTTGTGTATTTTTAAGGGTGCAATATAAGGTCATCAATACATATTTGTGATTAGATTTGGGATCTATGGGGCTTTTATCAAGACAAATCTGGTTTTAAAAAAGGAATTTAAAAATGACAGGCAAATCTCTACTTTGCTCATGCAGGTCAAAGCAACGGCTTTACTTTAAAGCAGAACTCAACACATGTGTGTATATATTGTGTGCGGGTATTTATATTTTCAGGGCTGAGAAGAAAGGAACACTGTGAAAGCTTGTCCTGAAAATGTAAATCTAAAATAAAAAAGATATCACGGACAGTACTCAATGGTTTTTGTTGCAGATGCATTAATACGGATAAAGTATCCTCCTCCCATGCCTGACTCCAGGACTTCTCCAGGTCTTCCCCCTTCCTCTGGAACTCACTAACCCAATCCATCAGACTATCATCTACCCTCCTCACCTTTAGGCGCACCCTGAAAACCCATCTCTTCAGGGAAGCCTACCCCACCCTCAACTAACAGCCGATCTTCTCCACTCCTCCTACCACTCCATCCCCCACAGCCATTTCCTCCTGTACCACTATCCCCTCCCTCCTAGATTGTAAGCTCCAAGGAGCAGGGCCCTCGAACCCGTCGTGTATTGTATTGTTACTGTACTGTCTCATGTACTGTCCCCCACTATAATGTACAGCGCTGAGCAAACTTTTTGGCATTATATAAACAATGTATAATAATAATAAAGTCACTATCACCTCGGATGGTCCCTGCTGAACTGGCTGAGATTCAATCCATACACTATATTGCCAAAAGTATTGGGACGCCTGCCTTTACGAGCACATGAATTTTAATGGCCCCCCAGTCTTAGTCCGTAGGGTTCAATATTGAGTTGGCCCCGCCCTTTGCAGCTATAACAGCTTCAACTCTTCTGGGAAGGCCGTCCACAAGGTTTAGGAGGGTGTCTATGGGAACGTTTGACCATTCTTCCAGAAGCGCATTTGTGAGATCAGGCACTGATGTCGGGGGAGGAGGCCTGGCTCACAGTCTCTGTTCTAATTCATCCCAAAGGTGTTCTATCGGGTTGAGGTCAGGACTCTGTGCAGGCCAGTCAATTTTCTCCACCTCAAACTCGCTCATCCATGTCTTTATGGACCTTGCTTTGTGCACTGGTGTGCAGCCATGTTGGAACAGGAAGGGGCCATCTCCGAACTATTCCCACAAAGCTGGTAGCATGAAATTGTCCAAAATGTCTTGGTTTGCTGACATCTTAAGAGTTCCCTTCACTGGAACTAAGTGGCCAAGCCCAACCCCTGAAAAACAACCCCACACCATAATCCCCCCTCCACCAAATTTTACGCTTGACACAATGCCTTCAGGCAAGTACTGTTCTCCTGGCAACCGCCAAGCCGAGACATGTCCATTGGATTGCCAGACACAGAAACGTAATTCATCACTCCAGCGAACACATCTCCACTGCTCTAAAGTCCAGTGGCAGCGTGCTTTACACCACTGCATTCGATCCTTATTGCATAGGTGGCAACCTATCACGGTACCACGCTAGAATTCACTGAGCTCCTGAGAGCGACCCATTCTTTCACAAATGTTTGTAGAAGCAGTCTGCATGCCTAGGTGCTTAATTTTATACACCTGTGGCCATGGAGGTGATTAGAACACCTGAATCCAATGATTTGGAGGGGTGTCCCAATACTTTTGACAATATAGTGTATATATTATATGTATATTATTCCTTTTGCTGTCCTGCTGCTCTGTTCATCTGCTGGGAGTGAAAGGAGAGATTGCTAGAAATTTTGAGATCGGTCAGAGCTATAGCTTAGTCAAGGCTATGAACTCCACTGTGACGGCGTTGATGGCCCGGTGCTGTCACATTGGTAGGGCCTCATTCACGAGAGGTGTATCAATAAGTACATCCACGTGAGGGCCATGTTGATACAGATGTGGATGCCACAGGTATTCAATGCAATCCCAGTGCAGGCAGTTCCTTGATGTCTGTTGGGACACAGTGGCTGCATGGACACAGCCACTGCTTCCAATTTGACATCCATGTGGCAGACAGAGACCATAGTCACATGCTCCCTCATACCTGGAACTGCCGGGTACAGAATAGTGGGGGAGTCCAAGGAACAAAAAAACAAAAAACTGATCACCTGCCCAGGTCTATAACTGGCTTTTTAAACAGTGAACATGGAGGGCGTCACTATGTGAAAGATTCAAAAAATAGAAATATCCAGTTCAACTTGCCAGCCTACCCCAGTCTAATCACGGCTATTATCGGCAAGGAACATGGATATGTATAACTTATCAACAGAGGGGGATAAGAAAAGCCGGTTCAATCTGCCAGCCAGTTAGCCAACTATCAAAGACCAAATTAACCTATCTAGAAACATGTGTTTAAAAACAGGGGTTTAGTTAGCACACATTTGCAAATACATATGCAAATGGCCACGTCACGGCACCCTGAGTATCTGTGGTCATAACTCTATAAATCTAGAGAGTCCTCACAGTGGAGGCACATGCATTTAAATGGATAGAAACAAGGGCAGATAAACATGAGGGGAGCCCCACCCCTCATTAGAGGTTATGGGAGCGCACCTGACACCCAGCATATAGCACAACGGCAGCTAGGGAGTCCAGTACACCCACTGAACCTAAAAAACATACAAAAAACTGATCACCTGCCCAGGTCTATAACTGGCTTTTTAAACAGTGAACATGGAGGGCGTCACTATGTGAAAGAGTACAAGGAACAGTATGCGTAAAAGGGGGTGATGGGTTAAAATAGAACTTTAATGAAAACATTAAGTCCTGAATGAAACAAATCTGACAGATCACTGCATCAACGCAAGCAATGTTGATGCAACAATCTCTCCCTCTCTGTCTTTATATTCTGACAGGGAAGCTCCCCCATCCACCAGAATACACCGATCATTGTTCGCAACCATTTGCTTCCAGTGCTGATTGGATGCTGGTTTTCCAGCATGTCCCTTCAACAAAAGCCAGTCATTAGAATGGCTTCTGTTGGATAGAGAACTATATGAATTGACCGAACGTCATCTGGTTCCTGCTGAACCGGCTGATTTTTGGCCAGTGTGTACCCAGCTTTACAGGGATAGTGTACTGTCTTATCTCCCTGATATTCTCTCCTTTCTCCCTCATGGCAGCCTGTGAACTTCATCACTGTAAGGCAGGCCATAGATTATGATATTTTCTTTCCTGCAACCACCTGCAGGAAAGAAAATCAGTCTATTCTCTCATCAACACAGTGTTGATGAGGGATTCCTCCCGCGGAGCTATTGTGTTTTCCCAGCAGGGGGTGTGGGGAGCCATCCATGCCAGAAGAACACAATGATTACTGCTAACTGCTACAGCCACTGGCAATAATTGCATGCTAAAAATCCGGCATGCGGGTTGTCCCAAGTCAATCAATGGATCGAATTGGGTACAATCCACCTGCTATAGATGGACTGAGTCTCGGATGGTCTCTGCTGAACTGGCTGAAATTCAATCCATCTATGGCCAGCTTAATGCTTCTGTCATCCTTGGTCTCTAACTGAAGCAAGACATACAATCAAGGCTGCAATGCACACAATTTAGTTGCAGGAAGTGACATATAGTATAGTTTTTGAGACCAAAGAGAAGGAGAGAGTTTCCAATAAGGAAGTGACTTCTCTGGGTTTCAACAAAATGGCAGCCTCCAGCAAGAAAAAAAACCAGAGCAATGCTGGAGGCAATTTATATTACACGCTAATTTTGTTAGAATAATAATTCATGTGGAATGTATGTCTTTGAGGGGAATTCCCATTTTAGACAGTTGTCCCCAGAAAAGGTGTGCCTATTAGAGGATTCCCCCTCTTGTTCTGGGGATGGATCTAAAATGTTAGATTTCACTTTCTTACTCTGAAACAATGGCCACCAAGACAAACAGAGCTGGTAATCTCTCCAATGGGGACAAATACAAAAAGTGACAGAGGGTCTAACCCTTCCCCTCTCTGTCCCCAACCCTGCTGAGTCTCATGCAGGAAAAGATAGTTGGCCCCATACACAAGCCTGAATGTTTGTGAATGCTATTTTTTTGTCCTATTTATACATTATAAAATCTATTATAAATAAAATACACTTTATCGTAATAAACTGCAAGTGAGCTCCCTCTAGAACATTCAAGACAATTACCCTTTACAATGTGTTAGTTTAATTCCATATGTCTTTTATAAATGCTGTCCAGACAGAATATGGTGATCAATCACTACCAATTATGCATTCAGCGTCTCTTTGCCCTGTATTGGAATGGGCTTCCATTATCCTCTCTGCTGGGGAATGAGGGCCAATCACATCTGCTGTGCATATCCAGCTGCTGTATGTTCCCTACATTCTTCCGTGGGTGTTTCCTGCACTTAATCAGCCCTGAAGTAGGGTCTCAAGTGACTGTTTTATACTTTGTGGAGGGTTTGTATTTTTCCGTATAAGTTTATCTTTGTAAAGTTCCAAAAGGAGAAAAAAAAGATGAAACCTTCCACCCAGCCAGAGGGTAAAGCTAGGAATCTATCGTGATTATCAGTATCTAGTCTCCAAAAAATGTCAAGCATTTCATAAATGGAGTCCACTCATGGGCAAATAGCTCACCGTTATTACATTGTGTCATATCTAAATAGGCCGAGCACGGTTCTATATATCCAATCTGTCATCCTGCACTTTGTGTTGCGTACATCTAAACTGCACAGCCCTTCTCAGAAAGCTAATAAAAATGATCGATTCCCACCCCGGGGAACAGTAAAAATGCACTTTCATTCAGCCATTCCTCAACGTTGAAATCCTAGCTTTGATATAATGTTGCATAATAATCAGAACATGTTGTTATTCCCTATATATTAAAATTCAATCCTCTTTAGGATTGAGCCTGCATGAATCCATGGCATTGCAGAGTTCGAAGTTCGCGAAAATAAATAATTACAGAGAATGCTTGTAGGGCTCTGGCTTGTATTTAACCTTTTTAGAACAAGTAGTGTTTTCAATTATAGGACGAGATATACTTATGTGTTTATTAGTTTATGGATAAGATGCAGCTTTAAAGTGAGTCGTAAGCCAATGTCCTTCTTTTCCTAATCTTGGATGTTGTTTTGCATCTTGTGACTCCTATCCCCATCCTTAGGACTTCCACCTACTCCACATTCGCTGAGAACAAAAGCAAGGACTGACAGTGCTATCACCGTACAATTCAGTATTAAATGAGGTTAAATACCTTGTCGGTGCCCCGCTCAAAACCTCTGCAAGCCATAGGTACACAACAGTCAAAAGAGCTCGACAGGTTAAATCCCATTCTTCTTTATTGAAAATGATGGTGGGGTAAGATACCAGGAACAAAACAATTGACACATTTCAGCCTATGCAGGCCTTGATCATAAGACTTAGGCTTGCATAGGCTGAAATACGTCAACTGTTTTGTTCCTGGTATTTTGCCCCAGCATTCTTTTCAATAAAGAAGATTGGATTTTAACCTGTCGAGTTGTCGGCTCTTTTGACTGTTGTGCACTCTAAATTCACCAGTACAGGAAATTATATGAGGTATTCAAAATGTTACAGTTGTCACAGGAATCGTAGGTAAGGGGAATTGTCAGATGGAAGGGAAATCTGTCAGGGGACAACTACGTTACTTTGACATTCTTACACTCACTTCCTATTATGTCATCAAGAGAGGAAGTGAAGGGATAGGTTGGATACAGCAAAAACTGCCCAAGGATCTAACCATTCCTTAATCTATCCAAAAAAATAGTTTTAGCTTTAGGTAGACTTTAAAAAGGCTGGTGGAGGCTGCTTTAGGTGACCAATTAGGTTTCAGCTGACAAATATTTCTGATGGACAGGAAGAACTAGAAAGCATCCTGATTGGTTTTTGCTTCTTGTTGGAAGTATCTTTTAGGAATGAGTATACTTCAAGTGGTGGTCTGCTTATCCTCTCTGAATTATGGTTAACCTGCTGCAATGCAGTGAAACTCGCAGATGGTGACAGCAGTCAACTCTTTGAAGACTAGGTGCCATCACACCTCCCTGCCTCATTTACAGCTGTACAGAAAACACATTCCTCCTGTGCATTCAGTGTAAACCAGAGAGGTGTGGGTCTTTTAGTGTACAGATGCATGTTCAAACACATCATAATTCATGATCGGTATATTTCAAGCATATTGCGAAATGATACTACTGTACATAAGTTGTAAGCAGAATGTAGGCTTCCACCACAAGCCCTAGCATGACTTGCTACACATGGTTAAAGATCTTCTGCTTTTACATGGTCACGGACTACATATACTATGAAAACAATTAATAGTCAGCCCTTAAAGACATTATATTTCAGTTTTTGAATAGATTCTAGAAGGTTAAGCCATACATTTATCATAAGACTAGATGTCCAGAGCACCCCACCCTCCTTACATCAGATGTCAAGAGCCCCCTCCATCATCAGAAGTCCAGAGTCCCTCACCCTCCTTTACATCACAGTGCATCCCCCTTTGCTTACGCTGCTCCCAGGAAGAAGCTGGGGGCAGAACTGGGAAGCAGAATGTGTAGGGTCTGGAGGAGGACCAGAAGAGGGCTGGAGTTAGCTGCCGGAGTCTGCTGAATACTGAGACCACAGGAAGCAGAGATGAGGGGGTGCTGCAGCTGCACAGAGAGGAACAGGATCTGTAGGAGGAGCTCTGTCCTCTTCTTTGCTGCTGAATGCTGAGATGAGGGGGGGGTGAGCTGCAGTGGGGAGAAGAGCCTCTTTGTGGCTGCATGGAGAAGCAGAGGGTCTGGCGGAGAGGTACAAGGGCCACATGAAATGGCTTGGCAGGCCCGATTCAGCCTTGTGTTTAACACATGCGCTCTAGACATTCAATGTATTTTCCATTTTGGAGACTGCAACGGGGAATAAAAAAACACCTTAGAATGGTCCTGTAGCCATCCTATGGACATTCAAGCCTTTACAACAAAAATGTATTTATTCAGTTTGGGCAGACACACCCAAAAATAGGTAGGAATGTAGCTTGAAGGGATGGTGGGAACATCTTGTGGTCTTAAATTGTCCATACACTAATAGATTTCATTCATTCAGCTTGCAGACTGAACAAAAGAAATCAAGTAGATTCCTCCATGAACACAAATGGGGAATAAACGATCCCCTGCTGATTTTGAATGTTTGCCCACTCACAAAGAAATGATCAGTCTAAAAATTGAATGGTAGGTGTATTGTAAAAGGGAAATTAACAACAAAAAATTCTAAATAAATGCATGTCTAACAAATGATGCACTGATTTGCATGTTCATGAGGGAAATAACTATTTGATCCCCTTTCATTTAGCAGGATTTCTGGCTACCAGGGGTCTTTCATACAGGTAACAAGCTAAGATTAAAGGCAGTCTCTTAAAGGGAGTGCTGTTAATCTCATTTTGTTACCTGTATAAAAGACACCTCTCCACAGGAGCAATTAAACAATCAGATTCCAAACTCTCCACCATGGCAAAGACCAAAGAGCTGTCCAAGGATGTCAGGGACAAGATTGTAGACCTACACAAGGCTGAACTGGGCTACCAAACTATTGCCAAGCAGCTTGGTGAGAAGGTGACAACAGTTGGTGCAATCATTCACAAATGGAACAAACATAAAACAACTGTCAGTCTCCCTAGGTCTGGTGCACCATGCAAGATCTAAACTTGTGGAGTGTCAATGATCATGAGAACAGTGAGGAATCATCCCAGAACTACATGTGAGGATCTTGTCAATGATCTCCAGGCAGCTGGGACCACAGTCACCAAGAAAACAATTGGTAACAACCTATGCCGACAAGGATTGAAATCCTGCAGTGCCCGCAAGGTCCCTCTGCTCAAGAAAGCACATGTCCAGGCCCATCTGAAGTTTGCCACTGAACATCTGAATGATGCAGAGGAGGACTGGTTGAAAGTGTTGTGGTCAGATGAGACCAAAATTGAGCTCTTTGGCATCAACCCAACTCACCGTGTTTGGAGGAGGAATGCTGCCTATGACCCCAAGAACACCATCCCATTTGTCAAACATGGTGGTGGAAACATTCTGCTTTGGAGGTGTTTTTCTGCTAAGGGGACAGGACAACTGCACCGCATCAAAGGGACGATGGACGAAGCAATGTACCATCAAATCTTGGGTGAAAACCTTTTTCCCTCAGACAGGGAATTGAAAATGGATCGTGGATGGGTTTTCCAGCATGACAATGACACAAAACACACGGCCAAGTCAACCAAGGAGTGGCTCAAGAAGAAGCACATTAGGTCCTGGAGTGACCTAGCCAGTCTCCAGACCTTAATCCTGTTGAAAATCTGTGGAGGGAGCTGAAAGTTCGAGTTGCCAAACGTCAGCCAACAAACCTTAATGACTTGGAGAGGATCTGCTAAGAGGAGTGGGCCAAAATCCCTCCTAAGATATGTGCAAACCTGGTGGCCAACTACAGGAAACGTCTGACCTCTGTGATTGCCAACAAGGGATTTGCTACCAAGTACTAAGTCATGTTTTGTGAAGGGGGATCAAATACTTATTTCCTTCATGAACATGCAAATCAGTGCATAATTTGTTAGACATGCATTTATTTAGAATTTTTTATTGCTATTCTGTCTCTAAGTGTTACATTACACCTACCATTTGATTTTTAGATTGATCATTTCTTTGTGAGTGGGCAAACATTCAAAATCAGCAGGGGATCAAATGCTTATTTCCTTCACTGTATATATTATTTATTTGGTGTTTCAGTTGCACTTGAGTATTACTTTTAAAGGTAAGTCCATCCAACTTACAAAAATATAAAACTTTTCTTTTTCACAAAAAATAAATATATCAACCTATCCCACCGTACAAAAAAGTGTCCAAAATATCAAAGAAGTGTCCAAAATGTCAAAATTATCAAAATTAATCCCCACAAATGTAAACCATTATATTCTTTCTTCTTCAAACTTTCTTTCTCAACACCCGCAAATCCTTTTTTGATAAGAAAGAAAGTTTGAAGAAGAAAGAATATAATGGTTTACATTTGTGGGGATTAATTTTGATAATTTTGACATTTTGGACACTATTTTGATATTTTGGACACTTTTTTGTACGGTGGGATAGGTTGATATATTTATTTTTTGTGAAAAAGAAAAGTTTTATATTTTTGTTTGTTTGGCCTTCAAGGGTGAAGGTGGATAACTTTTCTGGGATATTGTATTGGGATCTTTTGCTGTGTATTTTTATATAAGTCCATCCAACTTGTTAGATGCTGTGCAGGGGAGATAAACCGTTTGATGGTTTCTTATATCTCTCTGGCGTTCTGGTGGTCTTCATTTACCATTTTAAAACTGAAATCTGGCTTTTAGTAGGGGTGGAATCTGATTACTTTGCAATGTGAAAGATGGGATTGGGAGGTATATAGGTGGGCAACCACAATGGAGAAAACTCGGGGATAATATTGCTAGCATAGTGATGCACACCGATAGTCCAGTAAGTGAGCAGGATGTGGGGCAGAGGTTCTTCAGGCACTGGAAATGAGCCACCATACTTGTGCTAAGCAACACAGCATTGGTGGATGAATCACAATAATATGTGCATACTTTACAAATCTCATGACAGGTAGGACAATCCTTATACATAGCAGTAGTAGGCTGCTGGGATGGTGTTTCTTTATGTGTATACTTTATAAATTGTCTTGAATTGATATAGAAAAAGGCTTTATTAAGATAACCTGAGGCTTCATACAGAGGGCTCGCCCTGAACCCCATCATGACACAAATACTCTGTTGAAATACTTGAATTATATTTACATTTCTTTATTATGGAATGCAAATACCGATAAATACATATTGGAGAGAAGAAACTAGATTCTCCCAAAGCTATGAAAGTTCCTCCCTTTTTCTTAGAAGGCAGGGAACAAGAGTGATACCATTTTGAGCAAGTCAAAGCTTGCTTGTGGACAGCTCTTAGTGCTCCTTATTACAGGGAGCATAATGTACAGAACAAGACCACACCGCGTTCCTTCCACAAAATAAGTCATATCAGTTTTCCGGTACAATGTCAAGGAAAGTGCAGGTTGAGTTCATCTTTTAAAGAATCCTGTAAAGAAGTTTAAGCTGTTCTAGGGTAGCGCATTCATTGTCTACAGACGTCCTGCATTGTTTCATTAGCAAATTACAAAGTGACCTTTTGTGTTGTTGGAAATCACCTTTTAAGATGAAATTTCCCTTATAAAAAGAATCTCTGAACAACAGTAATTTTCCAATAACCAGCTTTGATTTTCTGCCTGGCCGTTATTGCCGTCTTGGACATCGAAGAGATTTCTCCATAGCATTGTTTTGGCTGGTTTGTCCCTTCAGATAAGTTTGTCACCACCATGATGCTTTGCCTATAGGAGTTCACAGGTTGGTGACACGGGTCATTTTTTTCCTTTTTATACTCTCTTTATACTTTTGTTTTTTTTAGTTTTTATACACTTTTTATACTTTTTTTTTTCTTTTTATACTCTTTCTGGATGTAAGTGAATAACTGTTTTACCAGATACAGCTGGTTTAAATTTTTCTTTTGGGGCCCATTCATACTTGCTGCACACTAAAAGTTTCAACCTTTCAGTATTGTTCTGTAAAAAAAATAATTTCTACATCTGTCCCTTTAAAGTAAATAGCCAATACAAGATCAAAGCTTAAACAGGAGACTATATTTCCTGCAAGAGGTGCCTGTTCTAAATAAACCCTCTTTAGGAATTAAAAAGGAAATAATTTATTTATACTATTTATTGAAGCAATAAAAAAAATTCCAGTAACTTTGCACCATGCCAAGTCATGTGTCACACAGATGGTAGCAGCCCACTCTGTCTAGGCCACGTCACCAACGCGTTTCGCCCCACCTCAGGGCTTAATTTTGGAGGTGCTTTTAAGTAAAGAGATGCAATTGTCAAGCAGCTTGGAGACACTTTCTGCTTCCAGACTAAGATGGCCCCTGCCTTGTTGAAGCACTAGCACCCCAAATCACAAAACATGATAGTTATAACATACTGTAGTTGTGAGTGCCTGGGCTGAGAGTGTACAGAGCACAATTCACATATTGCATGCTGCATGAACTTGAATTGGAGGATGCTTTTATGCTAGAAGGTGAAACATGCAGAACAATTATTGATACCCCATTGAGGAAAGATCTAGCATTAATAAAATCATATGCACATTAGAGGGCATTTATGAAGATACTGCCTCCCTGCCTGCCATTCACAAGATAATGTTATAGATGGAGTTCAAAGGGACTGTGAGAGCTTACTCCAGAATGCTACTCTGTACAAGAGTTGCTACAAATAATGAGGAGAAGAGAAAGGCCTGGAAGAACTTCTTCTGGCCACACAAGCCTGACTGCAAGGTAAAAACACCACTTACTAGTAGACCAGAGATGTAGTATAGCTTCCTGCTGGCAAGTAGCACACTCACTGTGGCCAGCAGTGGGACTTCAGGGGGGAAATCCTTTTGTCAAAGTTAAGGCCTCATTCACGCGGCCAAATCAGACATGGTGTGGCAAGTATCTTACGGAAAACTGTTGGTAGGATCCCAGGTATATGTGGACAGTGATGGCTGGGTAGTCTGTTCAAAGCAAAAACAGGCTGACAGTGGCGGCAGTGTCCACCAGTATTCTGCAGCAATCACACATGGAGCAATTAGTTGCTTTTTCGGACAAGTGATTATCCATGGAAGCAAGAAGCTTATGCAAGTTGCTAATCAGCAGAGGCAGAGAGCAGAAGAAATTATCAATTCACACAATTTCTGTTAAGATGGACAGGTCATTTTTTTTTTTTTATAACTTACCAAACTGATATAACCAAACACTTTTAATTATATTTTTAAAGAAGACCTCCATGCCCGCACTGCATGGGTGAAATGCTCGTTTTGTCCAGGGGCACACCAAAAGGCTAGACTTACCTGATCCTGTGGAAAACCGTGCTCCTCCACATCCATCGGTGGTCTGTTCTTGCTGTCCTCACATCCAGAGCCGGTCTTTGGACGTGATGACGCTAGGAACAGTCCATTCACAAGACCACTAGCTGCAGGGGGGCAGGAGCGGCGGGGACCGGTCTTGCACTCAGAGGATTAGGTAAGTATATCTCTGCTCTGCAATCCCCTTCTTTAAGAACTCCCTCCTTGGGATTTAAAAAATAAATAAATAAAATAAACAAGCATTCAGGAGGTGGTAACCCTCGGGTGGTACAGACTGCCACTCATGTGAAAGAGCCGTTTAGCTTTTTGTGTGTTTCATAATAGTAAACAATTACTTTCCCTGCAGCACTACTTACATCACCCCTTTCTCCATGGCCCCGTTTACACTTGGGCAATTAGGAATTGCAGGCAGAATGGCACCCCAAACGAGTTGCGATTTTGATGCAATTGTTGTGCGAGTATCACGTCAAAACATGCATGTAAATTCGTGCCCGGCTCAAGACCAAAATTTGTTTCCTGAGCTTCTTCTTTAAATGGGCTGCCTGGATGGGATTCCGCGACATGCGGAAGTGCATAAAAATTGCACAAATTCACAAGTGGGAAAGTGAGTTCCCCTTACTAATATGTGAACTGGACCTAGAAAGGCCACAAGTATGGTGTCATTCCTTCACAGCTGGATTCACCAGTTAAGTATTTGATGGAGAATCCATTTGTGACACCATCATTTTCTGAGGCCAGTTGGGCTGAACTTGAAATCCTGCTGGGTATATACTGTATGTCACTGCTGGAGTCACCACCAGACATCAGAACTCAACATGGGATTTAGCAGTAAAGCCAGAAAGAACAGCAATGGCAGAGTTGGCCTTTCCTTTGGTGTGGCCATATTCTAGGCTTTTTTTAGATGCTTATCCTGATGACAGGCCTTAGCTATGTCCTGCATTCCCTCAAATTCTATTTACACAGCATGATTTGAGGAGACAGTCTATTAGAACAAGCAGAATGGATGTTTGTGTGTTTGCTGTGGAACTGTTTACTGGACGAATATGAAGAACATCCCTAATGACTGCATGACTGGTTTGTTTGTAATAGTGGACACGCTCTGGGAATCAGCGAAAGCCGGGATTGTGAAATGATCCAGTGTCCATGTGTGGTGCTCCTCGCTCGAGCACATATTTAGCCAAGACTCTGCCCTGGACTAAAAATGACGCAATACAGAAAAGATGCCGAATTCACTCCATTTACATTTGGAAATCTGGTGTAAAGAGAACCGAGCTGATTATAGAATGTGTGTTGCAGGTCTCTACCACTGTATACATGGCTTTGTTTTTGTTTTTCTACTCATTAGAGTTAATGTAGCTGCCTTGTTTAAGTAAACGCAGCCTCTCTAACTTCCTATACTGGCTTCTAGTCAAACGCTAATCAGTTTCCCATAAGCCGGAGAGCGATATGGAGTAAACAAGGCTGCGGAGCCTGAATGAGGTAAACACATAGAACATATGAATCATCTCAACATTAAAGGATAAGTGCATTTTAAAGCAAAGTGTATTTATCCTTTTTACCCTCTTCCCCTGAATTAACCCAACCCACCTTTCCCCTTCCACAGATGCAGACTTACAGTTGTGACCAAAATTATTCAACCCCCACTGAAATTGAGTGTTTTGGCCAGTTTGACATTGCTTTTGATCATTCAGTCATCTTGCTTACATTTACATTAAAGAGGCACTTGTAGGTCAGACAAATATAACATAACAGTTATAATGAAATAACCACAAATGTCTTTTCTGTGCTCACAGCATTATCAGTTTTATTCAACCCCCAAGTGACATTCAATCTTAGTACTTAGTACAGCATCCTTTTACAGTTATAACAGCTTTTAAACGTGAAGCATAGCTTGACACAAGTGTCTTGCAGCGATCTACGGGTATCTTCGCCCATTCTTCATGGGCAAAGGCCTCCAGTTCAGTCACATTCTTAGGCTTGCGCACTGCAACTGCTTTCTTTAAGTCCCACCAGAGGTTCTCAATCGGATTTAAGTCTGGTGACTGCGATGGCCACTCCAAAATGTTCCAGCCTTTCCTCTGCAACCATGCTCTAGTGGACTTGGAGGTATGCTTGGGATCATTGTCCTGTTGAAAGGTCCAACGTCTCCCAAGCCTCAGGTGTGTGACGGACTGCATCACGTTTCCATCCAATATCTCCTGGTACTGAAGAGAATTCATGGTACCTTGCACACGCTGAAGCTTCCCTGTACCTGCAGAAGCAAAACAGCCCCAAAGCATGATTGACCCTCCACCATGCTTCACAGTAGGCAAGGTGTTCTTTTCATCATAGGCCTTGTTCTTCCTCCTCCAAACATAGCGTTGATCCATGGGCCCAAACAGTTCTAATTTTGTTTCATCAGTCCACAGAACACTATCCCACAACTTTTGTGGTTTGTCCACATGGCTTTTGGCATACTGCAGTCGACTCTTCTTATTCTTTGGAGACAGCAAGGGGGTACGCCTGGGAGTTCTGGCACGGAGGCCTTCATTACGCAGTGTGCGTCTTATTGTCTGGGCTGAAACTTCTGTACCCACATCTGACAAATCTTTTCTCAGTTCCTCAGCAGTCACACGGGGACTTCTCTCCACTCTACGCTTCAGGTAGCGCACAGCAGTCGAAGTCAGCATCTTCTTTCTGCCACGACCAGGTAGCGTTTCAACAGTGCCCTTTGCCTTGAATTTGCGAATGATGCTTCCTAAGGTGTCTCTTGGTATGTTTAACATCTTTGCAATCTTCTTATAGCCATTGCCCTTCCTGTGAAGAGAAATCACCTCTTCTCTTGTCTTCCTGGACCATTCTCTTGCCTTCACCATGTTTGTAACCACACCAGTAAATGTCTAGAAGGAGCTGAGTATCACAGTCATTTTAAAGCTGCCTAATTGGTGCTTATTATGCTTGATTGCTGCTCGGTGACATCCACAGGTGTTTTCAATACCTGATGGAAAGCACCTGTATGAACCTCTGTTCTTCAGAGTGGTAGTCTTTAAGGGGTTGAATAATTGTGGCAATGAAGAAACCACATAAGAACCATTTACTACTGTATTACATAAACAATTGATGTCATTTTAGTTGCATTTGGGTAGTTACAACGTCCTTGTAGGATTTGATTCTGAATACAATTCCAAATGTACACTATAGTCCCTAAACCCCTTTACAGCATTGGGGGTTGAATAATTTTGGTCACAACTGTACCTGCTTCCGACAGTCGCGGTTCTGCTGTTTGCATGCATCCAGTGGTGCAGGTCTTCACTATCCTGCATATTAGTACCCCATAGACTTTTATGGAGCTGTGTCCCAAGACAGAGACTGTCCCATAGAATTCTATAGGGCTATAATGGATAGGCCAGACCAGTGAAGACTTGGAAACCATGGCTGTTGGATTGAGGTCAAGCTGAACAAGAGAAAACTATAAAGTTCCCCATCCACGCTAGATAGCTATACCGGTATTTTTTAATGTAGTATCTAAACCCAAGAAAAAAATGTAATCTATTGCAGTTTACCAGTCCTTAGATGTGAAGACTGGCTTATGGATTTTTTCCTTTATTTTAACCTGCTGATCCTACCAGTAATCCACATCCTGTCCTTGGGTGATGCCTTTCACCCAGCACATGGTATCTATGGAGGAAAAGCTTTGTCATCTTGGGACAGGTTGTGTGTTAGGAACATAGAACATTTCTGTAACATGGGGGAGGCATTGTGTAGTCTACAGAGGTGAACTTGGCAAGGTTGATAGACAGAACTGCACAGTGTGCAGGACAACTCTGGATTTATGGCAAGACCAACAGTATTTTTTTGCACTTACTGAACAGATATAATGAAACCCTTTCAGTGGTATATTTAATCATTAGCCGCCTGGCCAATGGCCATTTGGCGGCCGCAAAAATGCACTAGATTTCCGGGTGGATGCCATATGGCGTACTCCCGCACATGTGCAGTTTTCACGCTTGCAGAGCCGCGCAATCTGTCACCGGCCGTGTACCTCGGACAGATCTGAGTACCGGCCCCGTTGCCGGTACCATGTGACCTGCTGTGACCAATCACAGCAGGTCACATGACAGTTGTATACAATGGATGGCTTCATTCATGCCATCCATTGTATACTTGTGTCTAGCTGTGAATGGTCACAGCAGGTCACATGCACACGTCATGTGATTAGCTGTGGCCAAATCACAGCTAAGCACAAAAAAAAAACAAAACCCTGAATTGAATCGATGTCATTCAGGTAAATGCTTGCTTATAGCAAAGCAATTCTTTGCTATAAGCAAATTGTGTAAAAAAAAAAAAATACTGATCACTTTCCCAAAGTAGTACAATGTTACTATGGTAACATTGTACTACTTTGGTCATAGTGAAATAGGAAAAAAAAAATCTTAAAAAAAGAAAAAAAAAGTAATAAAAAAAAAAAATATATATATATATATATATATTTTTTTTTTTTTCATACTGTCACCAGTCAGTGTCCCTGTTCACCGCCATTCCAGTTATATGATGACGCTGTACTGCACTGGTGACAGTATGTGAAAATAATTTTTTGAATTTTTAAATTTTTCCGAAAAATTCTGACAAAAAAAAAAATACAACTTCAAAAAACTCGCCATTCCTCTTATGAAGTACGTCGGACTGTCTACTCGGCAAAAAGGAGTAATTTGGGGGATATCTGTACTGTTCTGACATTCTTGGACCTCAAGAAATTAGATTGGCTGTCAGTACTTCAGGATTGATCAATTTTCAGATCTATACCATAGTTTGTGAACTCTATAACTTTCCTACAAACTAAAAAATACATCCTAATTTGGGTTATTTTCACCAAAGACATGTAGTAGAATACATCTCGGCCTAAATTTATGAAGAACAATTATTTATTTGTAAACTTTTATAACAGAAACAAAGAAAAACATGTTTTTTTTTTCAAAATTTTCGGTCTTTTTTTGTTAATTTAGCAAAAAATAAAAACCCCAGCGGTGATTATATACCACCAAAAGAAAGCTCTAGTTGTGTGAAGAAAATGATAAAATTTTAGTTTTAAATTTTAAAAGTTTGGGTACAATGTTGTATGACCGCGCAATTGTCATTCAAAGTGTGAGAGCGCTGAAACCTGAAAAATGGCCTGGGCAGGAAGGTGTAAAAGTGCCCGGTATGGAAGTGGTTAACAGACCAAAAGGAAGAAGTTCTATGTTGGTGTTATCTGCACTTCAATAATCCACTTAGTAGTTTTTACGGTAATGACTATACAGTATAACTAGATTGATAGTTTGTTACGTAAACAAAGCCTGTACTGATGCCACCTATTCCTCTTTGTTTATGTGTTATCCTTTGTGCAGGGTTTGCATTCTCTACTGTCAATCCTCCTATGGCCTTGGACCTGACGTTGGGCATTTTATGTGAACTTCTGCAGCAGTGGGATGAAGTCTCAGCCGGTGTGCTTGTCCTCCTTGAGTGGTTATTAGGAGAAGAAGACCTCAGTGATCTGGAAACTGTGAATACGGTAAAAGGACTAACAATCCTCTTCAACTTCTGTACACACTAGATTACCATATTTACATAAGTTACACTATTAAGCTGGCCATAGATGGATCAAATCTCAGGCCATTTCAGCAGCGACTGGCGGAGATTCTATCCATCTATGGGCAGGCTGGTTGTATTGGAGTCGATCCATCGATCAGTTTTAGTATAACCAGCATGCCAGATTTTTTACATGCAATTACTGCCGGCGGCTACAGCTGCTAGCAGTAATCATTGTATTTTGTGGGCAGGGAAGGCACTCTACTGGCAGAACACAATAGCTTTGCAGGGGGGAATTCCTTCATCAACACTAACTGCTTTGATGGGAGAAATGAGTGATTTTCATTCCTGCAACTCGTGAAGAAATTTGCATCACCAATTTGCCATACACTATCTGGGGTAGAAAGATTGCAGATGGTCTGAAGCCAACATCCAGGCAAATTTCATCTTTACTACTGGTGTAGTAAGTGGCTCACCTGTGTGAATGATTTCCCTTCTTCTTAGATCTGCTGCACCATCTACCTCCACGTTCCATCAGGAGATGCTACTCTTGTCTTTATTGAGATCTAGCTGGTCCTATCCGAGATACCTATGAGCCTGTGTTCATTTATGATGGCTATTCTATGATATTTATTTATTTCAGGTACTTATATAGCGCCATCAATCTACGCAGCGCTTTACATATATATATTGTACATTCACATCAGTCCCTAACCCTCTAGCGGCGTACAATCTAACTCACATTCATACATACACATACTAGGGCCAATTTAGACAGGAGCCAGTTAACCTACCTTTCTTTGGAGTGTGGGAGGAAACCAGAGTACCCGGAGGAAACCCACGCAGGCACAGGGAGAACATGCAAATTCCAGGCAGGTGGTGCTGTTGCTGGGATTCAAACCAACAACCCTAGTACTGCCAGGCGGAAGTGCTAACCATTTAGCCACTGTGCTGCCCCGATATGAGATGTTACAGGTTTTATCAAGCTTTATAGATAGGACTACATTTCCAATTGCTGGACTGAACTTTCCTTGGGCACTATATATTTATTTACGCATATTAAATTCTAGTGTGCTGTCTTTTTTTGGCTGTAGTTGCTCAGCCTCTATTCCCAAGGGGATAACACAGCAGCACTTTGGATTTTTGCATCTATATTGTGCAATTCAGCTCCTAGCCCTGTTGTTGTTTTTTTCTTACAGACGGTAATTAGACTCTTAGAAGAGGATAGAACTTTGATATGCAAGGAGGAAGGGGGCTGTGCGAAGTAAATGACTTTTCCTAGAGTAGTCAAACTCCATAGCAAGTTCAAAGTCACACTGCTAGTGAATAAAATTAATTAATTACAGGTACTTTTATAGCAATTTACATACATATATATATATTGTACATTCACATTTACGCAGCGCTTTACATATATATTGTACATTCACATTAGTCCCTAACCCTCAAGGGGTGTACAATCCAGGGGCGGACTGAGAACTCATGGGGCCCCCGGGCAATAGGGGATCATGGGGCCCCTGTGTCCTTGCCCAAACTCAAAAAAGCCTATGAAAAAGGTACCAGGGGCATCTCACGGGGCCCCCTACTGACCCCGGGCCCTCGGGCAGTGCCTGAGTTTCCAAATGGTCAGTCCGCCCCTGGTACAATCTAAGGTCCCTAACTCACATTCATACATACACATACTAGGGCCAATTTAGCCAGGATCCAGGTAACCTACCAGCATGTCTGTGGAGTGTGGGAAGAAACCGGAGTACCCGGAGGAAAACCACGCAGGCACAGGGAGAACATGCAAACTCCAGGCAGGAGGTGCCATGATTGGGATAAAAAAGAGTTGTTTAGCCACAGTAGTCAGGTCACTAGTTTGGCTGTGCACATTTCAGGACTGGATGAATAGAAATAGAAATCCTTTGGCAGGTAAAACAGCACCCATCTATTTATTTCAGCTGTTTGCCTGGAGTTTCGGTTTAAATCACAAGCTGTGGGTGGTGATGTCAAATTACAAGCCCATGAGCTGAAAGTGGCGCAGTGCTGCTGTACAAAGTGCAGTTCCCCATAGCAAACAACCAGATGACACCTTTCATTAGAAGACAGGTTGCAAAACTATGCAATGCGATTGCTGATTGGTGGCTGTAGGTTGGCCAAACATTGCTCATCTTCATTTTTCTTTGAGAACAGCCCCCACCCCCTCAATATTTCTACCTTACTATAAATCACAATTCTTTGCTTGGCTGCACATTTAAATAAAACTCCCTCGTAAATCAGTTCTATTTTCCTATAACCCTGCCTCTGGTACAGGAGAAGTTTGGAAATTATTAAAAAGCAGAAAGTATAAAGCCTTTCCTGTTTAGCCAGACGTTTCGGTAATTCACAATAATCCCAACAGGTCTTAAAACACCTCCACTGTTTACGTTTGGTAGCGTTAATTTGCTTTAATTTTGTAATGGTAAAAGCCCACTGAGCCCTGCGGCATAAAAGCGGAGTACACGTTCATTATTATACAGCGGCATTCACGCCTTCCATATCCTCTCATGAAATGACTGCATTGCCGTTATACACCTGTGCCACTAATTGGTCATGTGGATAAAACAACATTCCTGTGTCAGGTTACGTCAGGCATTGGACAAGCGACTGGGGCCTATGGCTCCTCTGCAGGCTCTCGCAGCCCATGTCGGGTCTTGTCTGCAGGCACAATTTATTTATTTATTTCAGGTACTTATATAGCGCTGTCAATTTACATATATATTGTACATTCACATCAGTCCCTAACCCTCAAGGGGTGTACAATCTAAGGTCCCTAACTCACATCCATACATACACATACTAGGGCCAATTTTAGACAGGAGCCAATTAACCTACCAGCATGTTTTTGGAGTATGGGAGGAAACTGGAATACCCGGAGGAAACCCACACAGGCACAGGGAGAACATGCAAACTCCAGGCAGGTGGTGTCGTGGTTGGGATTCGAACCAACGACCCTAGTACTGCCAGGCGGAAGTGCTAACCACTTAGATCTGCGGCACTGTCTACCTTTCATCTATTTTTCAAACTGTCAAATAAAATGTACGATTATGATGACCGGGAATGTGGTATTAAGGCAGGAGGATGCCCAGACAACCGTGGCACCAGCTAATTTTTCTTTAAAAATCAGACAGCCAAGATAATTTGGAGTTCTCTGCTAGGCCCACGGATAGAATCAGGCAGGCAGATCTTTGTATCTGTTGGAATACAGTGTTCATGTATTTTGCACAACTACTTCAGCCTTCAGTAGAAATATATTCTTTAACCAGTAGATGGCAGTGTTTAACGTTTTGTAGTTGTATCTATGGTTAAACTCTATGTCTTTTTTCTATAATAAAGTTCCTGTTTCCTGTTTGTAGAGAAACAGCAGAAAGAAAAGTACATGTGGACTGTGTACTCTCTGTTCTGTATCTACCAAGAGGCCATGTTCACAAGGGCTTCAACATGTGTAGGAGCAGTGTGTACAGTACAGCAAGCTTCAAGCTACTTTGTTGAAACTAGAAGGCTTGCAGCAAGCTTCAAGTAATGCTAAATCCTGCTGAAAATTGGCTGCAACTTGTTTAAGGTGACAGCCAGCATTTTCATTGTTATCTTTGTTTATCGTTCCCAAATTGAAGCTAAATGGTGCTTTAAAATGCCAACTTGCCAACCTGCTGAAAGTTTTACAAAGCTTGATGTGCACACTGCTCTTCAAAATGCTGAAGTCCATGTGAACAGCACACACTAGATGTGGCAAGCACGCTGGGCTGCCGTTTAAGAGACCCTGTCACAATTAAAAAAATTGCTAAAGGAACAATTCTGTATTTTAAATGCGTACTTGCAGTGTTTTTCCATTCCATACATGACATCCCCAGTGTATACAATGCAAATAAAAGCGCACCCAGTAAAAAAGGAGAAGTCAATACCTCTCCTGCTGTTTCTTCTGTACCAGTCAAGAATTGCTAGCTGAAGTCTGTGAAGAAACTAACACTTCTGTGTCCCCCCTGTAAACTCGCTTGTTCTTCCCCTTGCTGATCCCAACATTACTAGAGTACACAATAGTGATGCAGAGGTCAACGTGAGGAACCATTAAATACTCTGGTGGACAATAGGGATTGACTTTTCTGAAAGTGTTGGCTTCTTTGGACTTCAGCTGGGGATTCTACTTGCCTGGTCAGCGTTTGGCAGAATGGGCAACAAGAAAATTAAAGGCTAAACTTTTTTTTTTCAGTTTTAGACAGAGTGGAGAGGGATTGGAACTCCTCTCAGTTTTGCTGTCTGTGCCACCATTAGGGAGATTCACCCCCTCTATTTGTCCTGGTTACCACTATCACTGAAAGTGAAAGTAAAAGAAACCCCTAAATGTGGGTGGTCACCAGAAAAGTAATATCGGGGAATTTTTCCAATGGGGACACTTTTTCTGGCGACCTGGCAGTCCCCAAGGAATCCCTGTAATTTACAGAGATTTTCTCACTTCCTGTCTGGCTATGGGACAGGGAGTGAAAGGAAATCTCCCCCAATAGGACACAGCGGGGGAAAAGTAAACTGATAGGGGTATAACCCTCCCTTGCTCTATCCAAAATTAGAAAAAAAAATGTTTTGCCTATATTTCTACTTTAAGTATTTACACTTTGTTTACAAGGAGCTGTTTTATTTGCAATTAAGGTTGCCTTCCTGTGCCCAGCCTGTGACTGTAGATTTAGACGTGCATCTAAATTTCCCTTGCCACTGAAGCCCAATTCATGTCAAGATCGTGCTCCAGAGGCTACTGACAGGCAGTGAGGAAGCAATGCGATACCTAATCACTGCCTGTTTTAACCACATTTCTGCCGATAGTCGCAGTTTGCGACACTTTCCCGATGACTTGCATGTGTAGCCTTCGGCGGGCTTGCCACCCACCAAATGATCTACGTCAGGTCATTGCAGCTGCAGCATGAAAACATCCCCATCTCCTGCCTATTGCAGCTTAAGGGGGGGGGGGGTGGGGGGCACGGTTGCCGGATTAGAAAAACGTGGCTCAACCGCACTTTTTGCCGCCCTCCAGCTGCTAGTCTAAACGAGGCCTTAAAGAGCTGAAATTCAGCCCTCTCCTCAAAGATACCTAATTTTAAGCCTGAATAAGGTTGGGAAGTCCTGTCTTGTGTATGGCTAATTTTATGATTTGCTGTAAATATCTCCTCTCTTACACCTACACTATACAAACATTTATTTCTATAACCCTTTAACCTCTCTTGCATGATTTAAGGTGGAGGACGACTACCTGTTTGAGAAAGGTGAAGCCAACTTCTGGGCTGAGAAGCTTGTGTACATCAGGTTGTTGGGTAAACATCTGGAGGAGCTGATGGAAAGAGGTCACTCCAACACAATGCTTGATCCAAAGCTTCTTCACATATCTCAAGCTGCTGATGAGCGATCTAAGAACATTCAAAGCCTTTTCAATGACTTGCCCCCTACCCCGCAGTTCCTGAAGACCTCTGAATATAGTAAATTGCTGATTCAGAAAGAGAGGACCTCTAGGTGTATGGATATATTGAATGTGCTGCAAAACAAGGAGTGACTCATGAAGATGGTTAAAGCAAGAGGTGGACAGGAGATGACTTTTGAGTCAGGCTGCCTTGTAGAGCATTGTGGGACTTCTGTCACAGCTGGGATGCCACCGCTTGTTTTCCAATTTCACTTTTTAGGTTGTTAGGTTTTTAATGTTTTTTCTTTTTTCACTTTTATTGTTTGTAATTTTACCATCATGAAAATAAAATGTAACTTTTTAATTGTGTTGCCTCAATTGTTGACCATTAATGGCACTCCAAACGCAATGCGATTTTTCCGCAGTTGTCGCACAGCAATCGCAACAAAGAGCGCCTTTACAAATCATTTAAAGCTTGTCACCTGAGCAGGAGCTTATTTTCAGATGATAAAGGTGCATAGGGCAGGCCATTCAAGCGAATGGACTGCCCTATGTGACATGCAGAATTGCGATAAAATCGTATGTCAAAATCACGTAGCGGGAATGTTCGTTCCTGCTGAGCGATAATGTAAATGGGGCCTTACACCCCTGTTGGAATTAAAATGCTATACTTGAAATACAGAGAGCAAAGTCAACTTGCTTGATTCTTTAATTCTTCATCCTGGCATGGATGTAGCGCACCGGTCCACCAATAGTCTCTTTGTCCATAAGCTGGAGATCGTGGAACATACCTGCTTGTGATGCTGGAATACTAATACAGTAACCTAAGGACATTGCTAGAGATCCTTCAAATTAAATCTCAAACACTAGGGATATGGGGATAAAAAATTTGGGAAACTGCATCTACAAACTGAGCATTGTTTCCATGGCTACAAGGAAGGGAAATTTGAAAATATTTGGCAATAGTAAAAAAAAAAAAAAATTCCCAGTTCAATGGTGTTTATTAAATCAAATTGAGAACATAAGAAATTAGACGTTGTGACGGTCGCGGTGTCAGACCCCCAGCCCTTCTCACCAACTCGTGACCGAAGGACTAACCAATCTAAAACCGCGCTGTCACGTGCGTAACAATGCCATGCTCAGCTGCACCCTGCACAAAGATTTTCCAGCTAATGGACCACAATCTATGTACCTGCAGCCTGAGAGCAATTGTTACTGGGTCAGGTTAATTACGCAATTAACCCTTCACACTGCCACCATCGCCTTTTTGTACAGAGAAGGAGGAAACTCGCCAATATTAGCAATAGCACTATGATGTTTGAATAATCGTCTGTATACACACTGTCACCGCAGGCAGATGTATATAGAGGTTTAAAAACACACAGTAGCACTCTTCAGAGACAGGGATTCTTAGAAACAGCTTTAGAAACAGTTCAACACTTTTCAGATAATAGTGCAATAAAAATATTTACAGAAAAAGATGTAGCCAATATATATATATAAATACAGAGAGAAATACCACCACAGGGAGATAACAGAAATTTAGAGAGGTAGAATGCTTGCCCTCAGCCTTGGTTTAAGCAGCTTCAAGGGTCCTGAGCAAAAGGGTGCCTTTTCTCCCAAAATTGGTTCCTGGTGTTAAAAGGGAGATCTCTTCATCTTACTTCTCTCAGGCCTGACAGCCTATTTTGTAGTAACTCAGCAGGGTGTCTCCTTAAAGCAGAGAACCAATCGCCTCATTTGGGGAGGGGTGTTTTAGGCGGCGAACTCAGGCTATGACCAAATCCCTCCCAAATTGTACCATGGTCAATGACCTTCCCTAGGTACATGTAGCAGCCTAGCCACTAGTAGATTAATATGCAGAATGATATCCTGAGCGTCCAGACATCAAATATGCCATACCTTACTATTTCAGCTAGAACTATATGGCTTTCTATTCTCCTGTAGACTTTAACTAGGGGTGTAAGATATCAGGCAACTCGCATTAAACTGAGCTATCCAAATATATGCTTTGTTTCATTGTAATTATTTATTATCTTAAGATATGAAATTATATGGAAAAGTGGGTTTTAAATGTGATGTCTGTTTTATGGCTATTTTGGGATGTCTTTCATGTTCAGTGAAGGACTGGTTTATAGCTTTACGATCACATCCAAGCAAGAGTCTCACAGACATACTGGGCCCAGGCTAATTGGGGTTTATAACCATGAAGCTATCCCGCTGTGCCTGATGCCTTGTGATCTCAGCATACATACAGACCACATTCCTGAGAGAGGGGGATTGAAGGGAGAGAGAATGATACAAGATGGAGGGTCTTGAGTAAGATGGATGACCGTGTCCATATCTGTGTGCACAATTGCTACAGACGTTACATAAAATTTACGCTTACATGTTATATTGGGAGGTAGACAAGGTAATAACAGGTCATATTAGATTTATTGTAGGAATTTAACAACTCGAATAGACAACGTGAAGAGGTAAGTGGATGTCCACCATGACATGGATATGTAATAGAAGTGATCTGGGGCTTTATGGAGATTCAAACAGGGAGATCTTTATGCCCCAGTAATATTTTTTGTGGTGGTTAGTATTTTTGTTATGAGTTTAAATTGGTTCGTTAGTGGGGTTTTTTTGTTTGTTTTTGTGAGACGTGCATCCCGCGGGTTGTTTCCTACTGAGGATTGTAATATGATATTCAAATAGTGGCATACCCCAATTCCAGGCAACTGGGATCTATTTTTTAAAAAGCAAGACTAGGGTTTTTTCTATATTAAGCATGCTCAGAAAGTGATACACGTGGGAGAGTCAATCTCCTGGGTCCCCACAGCTCTCGCTGGTTCCAACTGCTGATATGCACATCACTTGTTGTATCCTGTAATGCGTGGAGGTCAGCAGCAGAAACCGGTGAGAGCTGCAAGGAACTATGGAGATCAACACTTCCAAGAGTGTTGGTTTTCCAGTGAACTTTGGTGGACCATTTCTCAGGATCAGAACTGTGTTGAGCAGCGAGGGCAGCAGGGGAGGTAAATTTATGCTCTCTTCTTCAATAGATATAGCACGATTTGGCATGTTCAAGTTAGTGACAAGATCGCTTTAAGGGAGAGCACAAGAACATGCTAAATACATTTCAACACAGTATGTTTCTTTCAAAGTTGACTGTGAAAAACAGGATGTTGGGCAGCAGATGCAAAACATTTCACTCCCCATTTAGTAGAATGGTAGAAACGTATTTACGTAAATAGAATAGACTTGGATTTGGAATTCAGCTATGTTTTTGGTTCCAGCAAATACCTTTCACGGCTCCCAGCAGAGTACAGTCTAGCTGTGTATTGTGTGTCTTAATGGGATCTCAAATTAGATGCAGTTCACACTGCACGCAGCCAGGAATAGGTTTTAATTGCCATACATCTGTCAGACTCTCAGTGTGAGCATAGATGTATGCTGTGAATGTGCCGGCTGACATGATCACCGTGAGCTTGCGTTACTTGTGTTCCACGAGGAAGGAAACAGATTCTGTACATTCTGTTCCACCAGGTGTCTGCCACCTGTACCCTATGTTGTGTGGATTAAGTAGCTACAACTGACCCTGGGTGATGCTTAAAGTCAGACTAATGCTTGTGCTCATCAATGCTCATTCAGATTTGGTTATTATAGAAGAGTTTAGCTTAAAGTGACTTTTGATGCAACTTACCTTTTTTTTTTTTTTTTACATATTAGCTGTCCCATATTTTCATGATTGCATTAGGTAGATAAATTAATAGGTTCTCCCTTTGATGGCCATCTGGGTGTTAGAACGCAGTTGCATATCCCTACTGAATGAGTGCCAAAAAACAGTTACAGGATATACTCCTAAGATAGCCATACACAGTTCGAATTAGGGCTGATTCCTGCTGGATTGGCCAAAATGTGAGCTGTTGGTGGTCTTTTTGATGCAACAAAAGTGACAAATTGACTGAAAATAATCGACCAAACAGTGACTACATCCTATAAGATTGTGCTGCGACTGTCTGAATACAATAGCTGCCAATTCCTCCATCCATGTAGTTTAGCAAAAAAAATTGACAGGCAGGGAAAAACACCTATGACAGAAGAAACATGTATAGGGGGTGATTTACTAAAGCTGGAGAGTGCAAAATCTGGTGCAGCTTTGTATAAAAACCAATCAGCTTCCGAGTTTTATTGCGAAAGCTTAATTGAATAAGCTAATTGGCTATCGTGCACAGCTGCACCAGGATCTGAGTGCCCCAATTTTAATAAATCTCTGCCTTAGTCTCTTCTGTCATCAGCACTTTTTACAAAAACTAGTTTAGTTCTGTTTAGATTTATGCAGAATATAGCTCAAGAAACAAGGTAGATGGAAACAGACCCAAAAACTATGGTTTGGAGATCTTGCTGGTGAAAGGCCAATACAAGCCACTGTTTAAAATGTAGTTTTAGAACAGCCTTTCTCAATGTTTTTACCCCAAAGGAACCCTTGAAATAATTTTCAGGTCTTGGAGAACCCTTGCGAAAACCAATTAACTGGTCAGTGAAAAAGTGCCCCTTATATTGATGGTCAGTAGGAAGAATGCAACCATTACAGTGGTTGTCTTAATGCAAGCCCCATGGACAGCTAAAAAGATCACTGGCTTCATGCAACTGGCTCTACCAAGTGATGTTGTCCCTGGAAATTTATAGGCAACATCAATAGGGAAGTCAATTAGCCATAGCTCAAGGAAACCCTAGCAGCCTCTTGGGTATGATTAAGGTTTTTTTACTGAAACGCGTAAGATGCTGTAACTTGCACACTGTACCCTTTATTAATAAAGTACTTTTATCGGGAGAACGAGTTGCCGGCTCTTCATCTTATTCTAGAACAGCCATTTCAGAGGTTTGAGAGTATGAGTGCAGAAAGTAGGGATGCACCGATACCGAGTATTTTCACGAGTACTCGTACCGATACGTCAATAAAAATTGCACCCAGGGAGAAGAAAATAAAACTGCTAACTAAAGAATTATATAATTTAGAACAACTACATAAAAAGAAAATAGATGTAGGGACACAACAGAAGATAATTTTGAAGAGAGAGGAAATGAAAGACATCATGGAACAAGATACTAGAAGAGTTTTTAATAGAATGGATAAAGAATAGTATCAGTGGAGAAATAAACCAGGAAAATATCTGATGAGAAGAGTAAGAGAAAGGAAATCAAGGAATTATATAGAAAATATAAAAGATGAAAATGGTGAAATGGTTGATTCTTTCGCGCTACTGGGTTTTAAATCCTATAACTTACTATAATATTTTTGGAATGTTTTAGCTATATCAGTGGTTGAATAAGAGGGGGAAAGAGAAAAAGGCAGCAATGTTTAAAAGAAGTGGGATTGCCCAGAACAGAGGAAGAGAGATTGTTAGTATTAGAAAAATTAATCTCCTATAAAGAAATAAGTAAGGCATTGAGAAGTACAGCAACAGGAAAAAGCCTGGGACCAGATGGTTCTACGCTGAGATATTACATGAAGTTTCAAAAACATCTTATTCCCAAATTATGTAGATATATGAACGCATTGGGAGAAGGGATGGATATGAGGGAGGAGTCTCTGCAGGCAAATATCACAGTTATACCGAAGGAGGGAAAGGACCCCTCCCAATGTTCTAGGTATAGGCCAATATCACTCTAAAATATAGATACAAAACTATTTCTTTTAGCAAACAGGATGAAGGATCTGATGGTGGATTGGATACATATCGATCAAGTAGGATTTGGACCAGGGAGGGAGAGAAGAGACAATGGATTAAGATCATTGTTCCTTTTGCAAAAAAGTAAGAGAGAGGGGTTCGGCATTGATAATGTCAATCAACGCCGAAAAAGCCTTTGACAGGGTAGATTGGGGGTTCATGATGAGCACACTAGAAGCATTGGGTATTGGATATAAGATGAGGCAGTGGATAAAAAAATTGTAAAGCTTTCCTTCAGCCGCAGTGAAGGTTAATGGTTCATTATCACAATTCTTCAAAATGTATAATGGGACAAGGCAGGGTTGCCCTTTGTCACCACTACTTTTTGTTATTTCACTGGAACCACTTCTGGCGACCGTTCGAAAGTCTTTAGATGTAAAAGGAGTTATGATTGGGAAGGAAGAACATAAAGTTGTGGCTTATGCAGATGGCATGTTTTTCTATGTCACGAACCCTAGAGTAGCGTTACCCAATCTAATGAAAATTTTAAAATACTATGATGAACGGTCAAGTTTGAAGATCAATCCCTCAAAATCAGAGATACTGAATATTTCAGTCTCAAAGTTAGAAAAACAGAACTTGCAGGAAGCCTTCCCTTTTGTTTGGAGAGAAAGAGAATTAAGTAATTTAGGAGTAAAGCTCACTCCCTCTTGGAAAAATCTTTACCAAATAAACTATATCTCACTTGTAATTGAAGCTAAGGAAGAATTGAGGAAAATGTCTGTAGGGGTACTCTCATGGTTGGGCCGCATAAATGTTATAAAAATGGTTATAGTTCCAAAAATCTGGTATAAATTCCATATGCTTCCAATATATTTACGAGTCCTTTTTTAAGACCATAAGAAAAATAAGTAAATTCATTTGGTCAAATAAAAAAACCAAGGGTTAGTTTTGAAGTATTATGTAGAGATAAGGTTAATGGTGGTTTTAAGAGGTGTACTGATTTCACAAATGATTGAGTGGATTTACAATACACTGGAGACGATATGGGTAAAAATAGTTAGATAAGATAATATGGCTTCCACAACAATACCAAACTTTTTCGGAAAACATAAGTATTTTAACACGGAATGTTTTAGGGCTCGTTCACACTAGGCTGTTTTGCCAACGCTTGCCAAACGCCCCTATAGCGTTTGGCAAGCGTTGGTCCGGTGTTTGCGGAGCGTTTTTAACGCTCGGCAAACGCTCGGCAAACGCCGCATGCGCGGTTTAGCGGCGGTTGCTAGGCGTTTGCCGAGCGTTAATAACGCCCCACAAACGCCTATAATGCAGTTTGAGTGGTGTTACCGCTCCGCAAACGCCCCGCAACCGCGTCGCAACCGCACCGCAAACGCCGGCCGGGCGTTTGCGGAGCGGCACCATAGACGAGAATAGGAGGCTTCAAAGCCTCCTGACTCGTCCAGAGGCATCCGTTTTGCCGCGACGCGACGCGACGCAAACGCTCCCGTTAGAACAGCACCATGTGCTGTAATGTGCAGAATTGGCAGAGGCGTTTGGGAAGCGGTAAAAACGCTTCCCAAACGCCTCTCTGCCGCCTGCACACAAGGCTAGTGTGAACGTAGCCTTAAGAGAATGGGATAGATTACATAAGCAAATGGGATGGGAATATAATTCACTATTCATTCCACTGGAGGGAACAGATTTTTTTGCCACCAGGGAAGGAAGACGTTGCAGATAACTGGAGAAAACATAAAAATGAACATTTGAAGGATATAATGAAAAGTAGGGGAGTTGCTTTCTTTTTTAGAATGAAAAGATAAGAGGAATTTGTTTTTTAGGTTAGATGTATGGTGGTACCACCAACTGAGGCATTTTGTATCAGCTCTTCCACAACCATTAAGGACGGTGGACAGTATGTATCCTCTGGAATGATTGTTTAGTGAGGAGACGAAATGTAAACATACAACTTCTTGTATTTATAAGATTCTTACTAATATTGCAGGAGCTGTCTGCCCACCGTACCTTGAGAAATGGGAAAAAGAGCTTGGAACAAAATTAGAGGAACATGATAAGAAGAAAATATTTAGATTGGCCCATAGTGCTGTAAATTTGAATATTTATTTATTTCAGGTACTTATATAGCGCCGTCAATTTACGCAGCGCTTTACATATATATTGTACATTCACATCAGTGCCTAACCCTCAAGGAGTGTACAATCTAAGGTCCCTAACTCACATTCATACATACACATACTAGGGCCAATTCACCTACCAGCATGTCTTTGGATTGTGGGAGGAAACTGGAGTACCCGGAGGAAACCAACGCAGGCACAGGGAGAAAATGCAAACTCCAGGCAGGTGGTGCCGTGGTTGGGATTCGAACCAACGACCCTAGTCCTGCCAAGCGGAAGTGCTAACCATTTAGCCACTGTGCTGCCCAAATATAGTAGAGATGAACTATAAATGTCTAGTTACAAGATGGTATTGTACACCGAGTGGAGCACATACACAAAGATCACAAAATTCACTGCTATGTTGGAGGGGATGTGGGTTTGAAGGAACTATGGCACATATATGGTGGGATTGCCCTAATATCCAAGAGTTTTGGCAAGGAAGAATTCAACAAGTTCACGTGATAACAGGATAACTATCTCCCATGACATGTATGAATGCTAATTCACCCTGCACTGCTATATGGTAATATATACTGATTTTAAAATCCACCTCTAACTGTATCTGATTCATAACTATTAATGTTCTTTTTGATAATTCTTACTGCTTCCAAAATCTTTAACTCTGGTCCATATTACTGTGGTGTTTATTTTGCTCTTATTGTCTAACCAAAATTTGAGCTGATCCTAATCTTTACAACTCTGACTCCTGCTCTCTTATTGTCTCTTGTAGTCCTCCTTTGGTGTGAGAAGTTTGCCCTGCCAGCCATGTGTCTCTCCTATGCATTCCTAATTGATTAATTGGCAAAATCCCCACCCAACTCAGTATAAATTTAGGCCTTCCTTAGGGGAGGCACAGCCAGGGGCAGCATTGGCAACTATCATCTTGGCTAAAGTATTCATCTTGGATTAAGAGCATTGCACTTTGGCTCTACACTTCAACAAATGCACAAAGTGAGAAGCCACTGCAGACAACTTCAAATACTAAACAGGCCACAGGTGACCTGTTTCCCCATCCAGCTTTTTCACCTCTTACCCAGTCTGCTTCTTCATCTCACCACTCTGTAACATGCACTCCCTACTCCTCCTTCTCACAGTTGTATCCTCTCTCTTCAAACTCTTTCTCCTTCACCCCTCTTCTCCACCCCACAGCTTATATATATCACCCTCACTCCTGTCTTCACCTTATTGCTGTACTCATCAACTGCTAATTCTGAACCCACAAACTAAAAAAACTTCCAGAACACTGGAACCTGTCCCTCCATAAAAGTCATACTCCCACATTACCTCTCTCACCCTTCTGCTTCTCCTAACATCTGGAGACATTTCCCCAAATCCTGGGCCGCCATCTTTTTCATTTGGTCAGCACATCTGGCACCCCCTATCCTCTAACAGCAGCCGCAATGCATACAATCTAGTTACTATTCCTCTTCCTAAAACCAGCCTCCCCTTTTCCTGTGCCCTTTGGAATGCCTGTTCTGTTTGTAAACTCACCTCTGTCCATGACCTTTTTTATCACAAACTCCTTTAACTTGCTTGCAATTACGGAAACCTGGCTTCATGAATCTGACTTTCCCTCTCTTGCTTCCCTCTCCCATGGTGGACTCCTCTGGATTCACTCTCCCAAGCCTAGTGGATGGAAAGGAATTGGAGTTGGAATCCTCCTATCCCCTCATAGCACTTTTCAGGTCCTTCATTCACCTCCCTCTCTGTCCCTCTCCTCATTTGAAGTTCACTCTATTCGTCTGTTCTCTCCAGTTTCTTTAAGAATTGATGTGATCTATCGGCCTCTTGGACCGGTATCAAGCTTTCTTGATGACTTCTCTGCCTGGCTGCCTTACTTTCTCTCTTCTGAAATTCCCACAATCATTCTTGGTGACTTCAACATCCCTGTTAATCTTAACAATCCTGCTACCTCTAAACTTCTGAGCCTAACCACTTCTTTTGACCTAAAACAATAGACACATGCTGCTACTCACTTGAATGGTAACTGCCTCGACCTTGTATTCTCCTACCTATGCACTACTTGCAACCTCACCAACTTTCCTTTTCCTCTCTCTGATCACTCCCTTATTAGCTTCTCTCTCTCCTTGGCTTCCTGCTCGTCTTCCAACTACCGAACAGTTATCCATAGAAACCTTCGCTATCTTAACACTTCTCTTCTTTTTTCGGCAACAGATTGTCTCTATGACAAGATCTCAACCCTGTCCTGCCCCAACCTGGCCACTTCTGTATACAACAGTTCACTGTCATCCACTGTGAACACATTGGCCCCCTTCACTGCACACAGAATTAGGCCCCCCGACCACTACAGCCCTGGCAAACAGACAATACGAGATGTCTTGAAAAATGTAGCTGTGCTCTTGAGCGTTTATGGTGTAAGACTAAGACCCAGCAAGACTTCGACCAATATAAATCTGCCCTTCAAAATACAATTCTTGTCTCCACACTGCCAAACAGACCTATTTTATCACTCTCATTAACACCCTCTCACACAATCCACGTCAACTCTTTTCTACCTTTAACTCGCTACTTCGTCCTTCTTTACCTCCACCCACTAACTCACTCACTGCCCAGAAGATCGATAATCACTTCAAAAATAAGATTGATACAATTCGTGACAAGATCTCCACTGTACAGATATCTCCCTCACCCTAAACTCCTTGTCCACCTGCACAATCTATACTTCCCTTGTTTAACCCAGCTACTATAGAGGAGGTTGGTAAACTTTTTTCTACAGCCCACCTAACCACCTGTCCCCTGGACCCTGTTCCCTCACAAATACTATGCTCACCCTCTGGCTCTATCCTTCATTCTTTAAATCATATCTTCAATCTCTCCTTTTCTACTGGCATCTTCCACAACTTTCCAAAACATGCGCTAGTCACCCCCATACATAAAAAGGCCTCACTGGACCCCACCAATCTTAGCAACTTAAGACCCATCTCCTTACTCCCTTTTGCCTCCAAATTCCTTGAGCGTCTAGTCTACAACCAACTGAGCTGCCACCTTATTGAGAATAAGTTTCTTGATCCGTTTCAGTCTGGATTTCGCCCACACTTCACAGAAACTTCTCTCCTAAAACTCACAAACAACTTATTAACCGCTAAAACCAATAGTCACTATTCCGTACTCTTACTCTTGGACCTCTCTGCTGCCTTTGACACAGTTGACCACCCCCTCCTCCACAAAAAACTCTATTTACTTACCTATCTGATTGCACCTTCAGTGTCACTTACAACTCTACTTCCTCCGCTCCTACTCTTACTGTCGGGGTCTCCCAAGGTTCTGTCCTTGGACCTCTCCTATTCTCGATCTACACTTCTTCCTTGGGTCAGCTGATAGCTTCCCATGGGTTCCAATAGCATTTCTATGCTGATGACACACAAATCTATCTCTCTACTCCTCAGCTCACCCCATCAGTTTCCTCACGTATCACTGGCAGACATATCAGACCGGATGTCACACCACTTCCTAAAACTCAATCTATCCAAAACTGAGCTCATAATATTTCCTCGCCCATGTGCCTCTTTCCCTGATTTCTCAATCAGGATCAATAGCACTGCTATCAACCCATCCCCGCATGCCAGAACTATCCTTTCAGGCCCACATCCAATCCCTGTCCAAATCATGCTGCCTCAATCTCTGCAACATCTACAGAATACGCCCCTTTTTAACCAATGATACCACAAAGCTCCTAATTCACTCCCTGGTTATCTCTTGCCTCATCTACTGCAACTCCTTCCTCATTGGCTTACCTTTACATAGGTCATCCCCCCTCCAGTCCATCATGAATACTGCTGCCACCTTACCAATCTTTCAGTGTCTGCTACCCCTCTCTGCCATTCCCTCCACTGGCTTCCACTCGCCCAACGAATAAAATTCAAAATATTAACGACTTACGTAGCCATTCACAACTCTGCCCCCAGCTACATCACCAACCTGGTCTCAAAATATCAACCAAACTGCTCTCTTCAATCCTCCTAAGACCTTCTGCTCTCTAGCTCCCATGTCACCTCCTCCCATGCTCGCCTCCAGGACTTCTCCTGAGCTTCTCCCATCCTATGGAACTCCCTACCCGTATCTGTCTCCTATCCACCTTTAGACAATCCCTGAAAACCCTTCTCTTTAAAGAAGCCTATCCTGTTTCTAACTAGTAAACTGCCTTTTATTTCCTCCATCAGCTCATCCTCCACAGCTATTACCTTTTGTATAGCTCAACCCTTCCTCCTAGATTGTAAGCTCTAATGAGCCGGGCCCTCTGTTTCCTCTTCTACCAAATTGTATTGTAACTGTAATGTCTACCTTCATATTGTAAAGCACTGCGCAAACTGTTGGCGCTATATAAATCCTGTAAAATAATATTCTCAGCGTTCGGAGAGAAGAGAAAGCATCAGGAATTTGAAATTCCTGCCACTTGCTTTCCTCTCTGCAGGGATGACAGCACGTGGACGGTGCTGACCAATCAGATGCCGTCTAGCCCATACTGTCTTCACTGCATGAAGAGGAGAGAAAGCTGCAGGGATTTCAAATCCCCAAATCTGTGAAGCAGCTTTTTCTCCTCTCCTTGTAATGATGACAGTTCTGGCTAGACGGCATCTGATAGATCAGCACCGTCCATGTGCTGGTATCACTGCAAAAGGGAGGAAAGAAAGATTTAAAATCCCCGCCGCTTTCTCTCCGCCAATTTCCTACCACTGTGAATATGGAGCATCTGCCTCCATAATATACATCCCCACTCTTTGCTGCAGGAAACCTCCCTGCATCACTCCTGTGTGAACTCAGTCTATGACAGCCTGGGTGGATTTACACAGGAGAAGCGGGGAAACTGAATGCAATTTGAACAGAAATTACATTCCTGTTCAAATCACATGCTATTCATTGCGGTGCAATTTGCATCCATACATTTTGTGTTTACACAAATTGCACCACTAAGTATCTGTAAGAGCGCTGAGTGAACTATTGGCGCTTTATAAATACTGTATAATAATGTATAATAATAATAAGAGCTGATTCACACATCTGTGGTGCGGATTGAAGTGCAGGTTTCACAACTAATTGATACAGTAGTTGTTCAGCGGTTCATGTCAGGTTTACATCAGGTTCAGAACAGGATTAGCTCAGGATCCTATCCTGTTCACACATAGGTGGTTTAGGAACGGTTCCCATAGAAGTCAATAGCCTGTAATCCGCACCTGACCCTAAAGCCACTACTCAGAAATCAGATATAAATCTTTTTAAAACCGCATTGAATCCGCACTGAATCTGCACCGGCTGTGCGCCAGACTTGTGTGAACAGGCACCATAGGAAGCAATGGTATATTATTATTATTATTATTATTACATCGAGTTTATATAGCACCAAAGGGTTTGCTCAGCGCTGTACAATAGAGGGGGGGGACAATACAGTATATCACATGTCATGCGGATTGGATACGGTTCACACCGCATCCAATCCACATATACTATTAGATTGTAAGCTCCAAGGAGCAGGGCCCTCTTAGCCCTCTTGGATTGAACTGTATTGTTGCTGTATTGTCTCCCATTATATTGTAAAGTGCAGAGAAAACTGTTGGCGCTATATAAATCCTGTATAATAATAATATATGTGAATGGGCACTAATTTGTATCAGCGAGCACTTGACCGAAAGCATCGGTACTGGTACTTGCCTATTAAAAAAAACAGTATCGGTGCATCCCTAGCAGAAAGGTTTAGGTTCTTGGTCATGCTCTCAATGTGGTCTCTCACTCTTTTAGGGAGACTCCCCCTTATGTCCTGACAGGCCCAAGCCGAGGGGTAGAAGAAATGGCAGCCTTGGGTGCTTAAGTGGGGGGTGGGATGCAGGAGGGGCAAAACCTGCAGCCTATGCTGCTGTTCACAGCTTATGGGGGGCACCCTTTGGCTTTTTTGCCTTAATTGCACTAGAACAACAGTAAAAAAATCTCACTACTTGTACCTAGATGGTGTATTTGCTTTCATATATAATTGCTCTCCTTTCAGCTGTCCTGCTCTTAGTCATCCATGTGTAACATAAATCCAAGCTATTGACAACTTTTCAGATCATACTGGTACCTAATAGGACTTGTAATAATATCAGCAGTCTGGAAAAAGGGGGGTATGGGGACATATTGGACAATCCACTGGGGGGTCTGTTCTTAAAAAAGTTAAAGTGGACCTTCACCCATGAAATGAACTTCCTCTCCCCTCTCCCTTACACTATACCACAATTTCTTTTTTTATTTTAGGAAATGTAAATATCTCTTTACTTTTTTAGTACAGCCACTTTCTGATTCCTGCACTAGGATGACCTAGGGTCGGCCACTTGCTGCCTGCTTAGAAATCCACATCACACATCCCAAGAGGCAGTGTTTCAGCATGGAATTTTTAGGCACACCACAGGTCTCTGGTATATGGGACCTGGCAGAAACTCATGGTGTGTATGTACATGTGCAATATCTCTTGAAACAGGAATTTCAGGATGGCAGTGCGGTAGCAAGATGGTGCAAAAAGGAACATCTGCAAGGAAGACGGCATTGGACTCCATGAACTAGTAAGTATGTTTTGTTTTCTTTTTCATTATCATGCAGGGTCACTTATTAGGGACTTGAAGTTTAGGTTAACCTAGGTATGGCAACGTTCCTCTATAAGAACCTTTGGTACTTAATAGGTTAATATGCTATAAATGGCCTCTAGTAGACCCCACGCTTGCCTGAGCTGCCAGTTGTCCATCAGTCACTTTTCTTCCTCAGTAACTGACCATGGACTTACAAAAAAGAAAAACTTAATGTATTCTGAAACTTAGAATATTGTCTTTCTTACTTGTTATCCTCCCTACATACAGCAAAGCGTGGGATGAAGCCTCTCTCCAAGTTTTATTTCAACAGAATAGAATATACAAAAAAAGCCACACAGTGATGAGGTGGGAACAGTCAAAGGATCAATTCCACATATATTGACTGAAATGGATTTTAAATTACTAGAATGAATCATGCCTTCTATCCGCTCAAAGTGTACTTGACATTTTTCATACATTGTTTTAATGAAAACCAAAGTCCTCTGGAAGAGAGTTTTACTCTTTTTTTTTTTCCTGTAACCATTGTTTACACGTCAGGCTAGCTGAGCAGAATGAGAATGAACAAATCTGAGCCAGGATTACAGAGTATTTTACTGAAATGGAAAATTGTGTAATATTTAAAAGGAAAGGAGCACATTTCTTGTACAATAGTTGGAAAGAGCATAGAGTATAGACACCCCAAACGTTATTTATAACATCTCATAGACTTGAATGGGATGTATCTGTATTGCAGATGTAACATTTCATTCCAGTCTATAGAATGTTGGTGTCTGTTGCACAGCCAGACCCAATACTAGATTTGTGCTGGCTGGGATGTAGGCAACAGGGGTGGCTGTAGCAATTGTGCACACAGAGATGGATGCGAACCTCCATTTTGCCAAAGGCCCTCCATCTTGTATCATTTCTACTCCAAATCAGCTTCCCCCCTCCCTCTCTGTTGAGTGACACGTGGTCCCTGTGTGCTAGGTTCAGAAGTGCACAGGCAATCAGGCACAGCGGGACAGCTTCATGGTTATAAATCCCAAAGTAGCTGGTGCCCGGGTGTCTGCTAGCTTATCAATCTGAGATAATCGTAAAGCCATAAACCAGTCCTTCAAGGGACTTCAAAGACATTCCAGCTAGCCGTAAAACAGACCTCACATTTAAAACCCACTTTTCCCTATAATTTCATATCTTAAGGTAGGAAATAATTACATTATTATTATTATTATTATACAGGATTTATATAGCGCCAATAGTTTGCTCAGCGCTTTACAATATAACGGGAGACAATACAGCAACAATACAGTTCAATACAAGAGGGATAGGAGGGCCCTGATCCTTGGAGCTTACAATCTAGGAGGGAGGGGCTAGTGGTACAAAAGGTAGTAACTGTGGGGGATGGACTGGTTGGAAGAGTAGAAGATTCCAGTATTAGCTGAGTGCAGGATAGGCTTCCCCCCTCCACGCTTAATCTACAATCAAAAACAGCAAACCCAAATACTTCTGCGCTTGGGAATGGACTCAATATGGGCTATGACCACATCTCGGATGTCCTGGAATGTACACTCCTTGCTGCCCTCAGAAGACTGGGGGAAGTCCAAATGTACTGGATATAAAGAAAACAAACAGAGGGCGCACCAGCCTAGTGCATTACCTTAAAAAACATTTAATAAAGCAATAAAAATAGGTATCTACACTGCGTGTCTGTCCACAATGGGAACACTGGACTTCCAACAGGCTAACGTGTTTCGAAGACTTGCTTCTTCCTCAGAGCCAACCATAGTCTACAATCTCCTGAGCTCCTACCTCACTGACAACATTCTTGACCCTTTACAGTCTGGCTTTCGCTCACTCCACTGCAACTGCCCTACTAAAAACTCACTAATGATTTACTAATGGCTAAAACCAATGGCCACTACTCCATACTCTTAATACTTGACCTCTCTGTGGCTTTTGATACTGTTGACCATCCCCTCCTCCTCAAAAAACTCCACTCTCTTGGCCTTAGAGACTCTGCTTTCTTCTGGTTCTCCTCCTAGATAACGCAACGCTCCTTCAGCGTTAGCTATAACTCTGTCTCCTCCTGCTCACTTCCTCTTTCTGTAGGGGTCCCTCAAGGTTCTGTGGACTCCGTCTCTTCTCCATCTACACCTCCTCCTTTGGTCACTTGATAAACTCCCATGGCTTTAAGTACCATCTCTATGCTGATGACACACAAATCTATCTTTCTACTCCTCACCTCACCCCTTCAGTCTCCACTCACATTACTAACCTACTAAGTGACATATCGGCATGGATGTCACTCCACTTCCTCAAACTCAATCTTTCCAAAACTGAGCTCTTAGTATTCCCTCCAGCCTGTGCCTCCTCCCCTGACTTCTCCATCAAGATCAATAATACAACCATCAGTCCCTCCCCTCATGCCAGGGTACTAGGTGTAATCCTAGACTCCCATCTGTCCTTTCAGTCCCAAATCCAATTACTGTCCAAATCTTGTAGACTTCACCTCCGCAACATCTACAAGATATGCCGGTTCTTAACCTCTGAAACCACTAAGCAACTTATTCACTCCCTTGCTATCGCCTTGACTATTGTAACTCCCTCCTCATTGGCCTACCTAATTGCAGGTTATCCCCACTTCAGTCTATCATGAATGCTGCTGCCAGACTCATCCACCTTACTAACCATTTCATATCTGCCATCCCTCTTTGCCAATCCCTCCACTGGCTTCCCATTGCCCAATGAATTAACAATAACATATAAAGCCATTTATAACGCTGCCCCAAATTATATCACCAATCTTGTCTCCAAATATCACCCAAACCATCCTCTCCTCTCCTCCCACGACCTCCTGCTCTCTAGCTCCTTTGTCTCCTCCTCCCATGCTTATCTCCAGGACTTCTCCAGAGCCTCCCCCATCCTCTGGAGCTCTCTACCTCAATCTATCCGACTATTGCCTACTCTGCTGACTTTTAGGCGATGTCTGAAAACCTATCTCTTCAGGGAAGCCTATCCTGCCCTCAGCTAATAATGGAATCTTCTATTCCTCCTATCAATTCATACCCCACAGTTGTAACCTTTTGCACCACCAGCCCCTCCCACTTAGATTGTAAGCTCCAAGGAGCAGGGCCCTCCTAACCCTCTTGTATTAAATTGTATCGTTGCTGTATTGTCTCCCTTTATATTGTCAATAGCTGAGCAAACCGGTAGCGCTATATAAATCCTGTACAATAATATAATACCGCTCTTGTAACTCTAAAATACTTCACCAACCCTGAGTGCCTGAAACATGTTAGGATGACAGCCTTATGGCATGCAGTAAAGTCCAATTGGCTCTCTCTGAGGATACTTCCTACCTGCTTTGCAGGGATCAAGTAGATATACACTCACCAACCACTTTTTTAGGTACACCTTTTCAAGTGCTTGGTAACACAAATTGCTAATCAGCCAATCACATGGCAGCAACTCAATGCATTTAGGCATGTAGACGTGGTGAAGACGACTTGCTGAAGTTCAAACCGAGCATCAGAATGGGGAAGAAAGAGGATTTAAATAACTTTTAATGTGGCATGGTTGTTGGTGCCATACAGGCTGGTCTGAGTATTTCAAAAACTGCTGATCTACTGGGATTTTCACACACAACCATCTCCAAGGTTTACAGAGAATGGTCCGAAAAAGAGAAAATATCCAGTAAGCGGCAGTTGTGTGGATGAAAATGCCTTGTTGATGTCAGAGGTCAGAGGAGAATAGGCAGACTGGTTCAAGATGATAGAAAGGCAACAGTAACTCATGTCAATATGGACCAAAATCTCTGAGGAATGTTTACAACACCTTGTTGAATCTATGCCATGAAGAATGAAGGCAGTTTTGAAGTCAAAAGGGGGTGCAACCCGTACTAGCAAGGTGCACCTAATAAAGTGGCTGGTGAGTGTAAAAGCTTCAAGTAATTATACCAACAGCATTTAAAAAAAAATGTTTGTGCATGCACGTTAAAGTGCTTTTAAGCCCTCACTGGCCTCAGGTGATACACAGAGATTAAACAAATCCTCTTACATAAGTTGAACCTTTTTATCTGCAGTATTCTCTTTACAGCTCTTTAAAGTACAGAATTTTTACAACTTGCCTGAGCTTTCAGAAAACAGGAAGGAGAGCTGATGGGAGGGAGGGGACACCCCCCCTCCCCCTCACACAGCAGACAGGAACTGAGCTGATGCTGTCAATCACAGGCTGTGTTCGAGATCCCTCTCCTGTCACCAATTTTCTCCTGGTGTGAGGAAAACCTGTCAGAAGCGACTCATGCTTATAGCAGAAGAAACAGGCAGCAGAGAGAAATTAAACTTAGTGCTTTAGATTTAGACAAGTACACACTATAGACACTATGATATGCTCTATTCATATTCCATGTGTGAGGTTTACAACAACTTTAACAAATGCACAGTATGTGCCTCATCCATCATTGTGATTGGCACCTTAGTGAACATGTACAGATCAGAGCCTGTGCGTTGTGGTGTGCTGCACTGCCCAAACGTATTGTAGGTCAGTTTTTGGGGGCTCCTTAACCCCCCTGGCGGTATTCCCAAGTGTAGCTCGGGGTTAACTTTCAGTACCAGAAGCGGTAACCCCGAGCTACACTCGGATTACCCTGCAGAGTTGCTCTGGGATCCCTCGAGCACTTACCTTGGCCTTCGCTCCCACGATGTCCCCCTTGCAGCGTCCCCGGCTATCTCCAGCCGATGCCGGCATCCGTCTTCCAGGTTCCGTTCCCTGCGAGCAATTGGACGTACGGGGAACGGAACCGGCAGGAAATTTAAAAATGTGACATTCACTCAATACTCTACAATCTGATAGTATTACATTACTGTATCAAACCATTTCACATACATTTTGTCCCGAGTGCTTTGTCCTGTGCCCTGCCTGCATTTTTACTGTTCTTTCTGCCTGGAAACTGAGAAATGTGCATGGCGTCCAAAAAGCGTCCCTTTAGGTCAAAAGCAGTTTTAGACCGGCTAGAGAACAGCGATAGTAAATTAGAACCACTTGCAGAATTGAGTGATAATGATTCGTGGGGAAATTTGTCATCAGACACTGAAAACAATTCTGCGACTGAGCTTAGCGATTTCAAATTTCAGTGTTTTTGGTTTCATTACATTATTGAATTACATTTTTTATTACTATATTATTATTTTTCTGATTATTTATTATATTATAATTTATGATTTCGTGTTTCAAATTTTATCATAACCGGGATGTTTACTAGACTCTTGTTCGGACAGATTTCAGTGAGTTATTCCTACGAATTACATGCCTACAATAAAAAAAAAACAACATATTTCCATGCAAAAATATGTACCGCTTTGAGCACAGAAATACTGACATAATCAGACCGCTAGGGAGGTTAAGGGTGCATCCAAAGTAAATGGACTGCCTTAAAGCAATGTACAAGAAAATGCAGGTTTGCGTGTGAATAAAACATTGCTTTTCAATATGCCTGGAGTTCATTCATTTCACTCCTTTTACTTATTTATTTTCACCACTTTTAAAATCATTTTGGTTTACAGACCTCTGACTTGCTGTCCTGTCACCGGCGATCCCCCTCATTACCTTCCATAAGCGTACTGCCTTTGCTGAAGCCGGAGGCACCTCACCACTGCTGGGAAAAGCATACTGAAGGCTACCTGTCATTGGAAGTCATTAAGGCTGACTGCAAGGGTTGTGGTGGCCTCTATTAGAGCTCATTCATCTTTAGCAATGTGTTTCCTGATCAGAAAACACATTTTTATTAGAGACCTGGTGTCCCTGACATTCTCCATGCAGGATATTGGGAGCCCCCACCTCTGCCCTAGTACAAGGGTGCAATGGCAAAGGTTGCGTTTGGTTCGGCTTGCAGTTTATGGGTATAGTTCAATAGCTACACATGTCCATTGAAGTGAAATAAAAAAACATATTGACAATAATCCTTCCCTTGCTGGACAGAGCAGCATTCTAGAAGCCCCACACGTGATATGCCCACAGATTATCCACTTGAGCTGGGGATGATTTTACCCCCTTCATGACCAGGCCATTTTTTTTTATAATCGGCACTGCGCTACTTTAACTGGTTGTTCAACGCTGTACCCAAATGAAATTTATATCTCTTTTTTTCACATAAATAGAGCTTTCTTTTGATGGTATTTGATCACCACTGGATTTTTTGGTATTATAAAATGAAAAAAGACTGACAATTTTGAAAAAAACTTTTTACTCTCTGCTATAAAACATCCAATAAAAAATATTTAGAAAACAAGTTTCTTCATAAATTTAGGCCAAAATGTATTCTTCTAAATGTGTTTGGTAAAAAAAATCCCAATAAGTGTGTATTGATTGGTTTTGCATGACAGTTATAGTGACTACAAACTGTGGTATATAAACTGGAATTTACTTATAATGGTGGTGATCAGCGAATTTTAGTGGGACTGTGATGGAGTGTGGTGGACAATCTGACACTGGGTGAGAACTGACTGCCACTGACATCTCAAGTGACACTTATACAGTCATAATACTAATCACTGTCACTGTACTACTGACACTTGCTGCCAGGGGGTTAACATCTAGGGGTAATCAAAGGGTTAACTGTGTGCCTAACAATGTGTAATGTGTGCTGCTTTTACTAATAGATGTGGCTGTTTTTTCTCCCTGCTTTACAGGGAGAAAGCACAGCCACATCACTGCTCAGAGTACAGAGCGCTCTGTTGATAGTAAACACAGGGCTCTGTGCTGTGATTCGCTAAGCTGATCAGTAGGTCCTGGCCATAAATCTTTGGCTGGGACCTGTTAACCAAGTTGTGCTGTAGCAAATTACAGCACAGACAGGTTGGCGGGTGCGCGCGTGCCTCCCCCCATTCAGAAATGCTGGATCACGTACATGCACACGATCCATCATAGAGAGGCCGCCCTGCCGCAGTAAAAAGACAGTGTAGTCCACTAGTGGTTATGGAAGTCCACAGATAAGGGCCAGACTTTGCTGCACCACCCAATTGACTGTTCATTTTCACCAATAATAGGATGATGGAAATCTGTTAAACAGCCATTTGTCTCTAACTCAGGTTCCATTTTAACTGGTCATAGTTGGATAAAATTTCAAACGAAAATTCTTAAGAAAAGTCTTAGGAAAATTCATATGAAAATTCTCAGAAGATTCGTTTGTCGTTCAAAGGATTTCGTTTGGTTTTAACATTTGATTTTGGAATGATGGACTTTACCAAACAAAAACCACCTAGACTGTTAGAAATTTGTTAAAAAAATTATTTCCAACCTGCTCCTTCAAATTTTCTCATAACTGTGGTTGAAAATGAACATCGATTTGACCCACCGATGATTCGAAAAATTAACAAACTTTCTTGAATCGACTTTTCCCAAGAATTTTCATTCAAAATTCTACCAATCTATGGCCAGCTTTACACTGTTGTGTTGTGGTAATGTGGGCACTGGTGTACTGTGACACCGTTCATTCTGAATGGGACCCCAATGCACCTTTCCCAATGCACATATGGTGTGGGTCATTGTTAAAAAGAGAACCTTTTATGGTCCATTAAATGAATAGGTTGTCTTAATGCAATAGACATGCAGAGAGGTGTCATTGTGTAGAAATCTCTCACCTCTCGAACTTCAGGTGTTGACCCACCATGTCCTATAAGCTGAAACATAAACTGAACCAAAGCAGGGCGCTACACATCGATGACATCAGATCCCATCCAACTTTATTAAACCTTGACTTACAACACTGCAGCCCCACTTAGGACTGCCCCTCTCTAATGTTTAATCCAGTATGAGCTTTATCAAGCCTGTATTGGGTGAATTGTTTGAGTGAGGTGGTCCTAGGCAGGGCTTCAATGTGTTGTTTCCAGGTTGGATGAAGTTGGATGGGATCTGTCAGCATTGGTGTGCATCTTCCTGCTTTTCTAATGCGTATGCGTTAATGTACCACAAAGATGTAAAGAAGTGAAGTGAGGTTCTCGTGGACCATCGTTCCCAGAAGTCCTCCTGTATTTTTAAAGCGGAGTTCCAGTCTCCTCGGCACGTTTCTACAAAACACACCTGCATTATTCTCTTCACTTGCAGTATATAATTAGGACAGTGTTCTAAGTGTATGTCGATTGCTTACTTGTAAATGTGACATTCTTCAGCAGGCTCCCGGCAGGCAGCAGCCATTACTAGTGTGGGCATCTGAAGCCAGCTCCTACTTTCTTCTGGATTCGGTGCAGCTGGCTACCCAGCATGCACCTACTGATCTCGAGCTTGCGCTGTAAGGACACAGGACAGCACACAGTTGTTTGTAGGTTGCCATAACAATGGACGCTGCGACGTAAGAATCCCATCCATTGTTATGGCAACCTGTCAATCATTCCTCCCGATAACGTCACTTCCGATCAAGAAATACCGCGAGACTTCACCACAGCTTACAAAACCATCCACAACACTGCCCTTAGCTACATCGCTAACCTCATCCGCAGATATCGCCCAAATCGCCCACTCTGCTCCTCCCATGATATCTTCCTCTTTAGCTCCCTCATCACCTCCTCCCATGCTCGCTTCCAAGACTTCTCCAGAGCCTCTCCCATTCTCTGGAGCTCCCTACCACAGCATGTCCGGTCAGCCCCCGCCCTGTCTGCCTTTAGGCGATCTTTGAAAACTCACTTATTCAGGGAAGCTTATCCCACCTCCACCTAAGAACTGTACTTGAATCACCTCCACCAGATTATCCCCCGCAGCTATCACCTTTTGTATCACCTCCCCCTTCCTTTAGATTGTAAGCTCCACGAGCAGGGCCTGTAACGGAACCGACCCCAGACTGCACTTGGGTACTTCCGTTAGAATACCGCTTCCCCGTCTGAACACCGACAACAGACACCACAGCTGACCATACAAGACTAGACGACACCAATCTTGAAGTAAACCAGAAGGTAGACTAGTTTATTTTAACACAGATACAAGATTTATACACTCAAGGGGACATTCCCCCCTCCCTGCATAATGACAAAGGGTGGGGCAATCTACATTCAGTAACAAGAGACACACCAACAGACAGTCCCATCAGGAGGGAGGGCTGCTGGAGACACCCCCCCCCCCGCTAAGCTAATAAAAATAACACATACATCCCATAATAGTTTGCTCCCAAACCAGACACACAATAGAACAATGGGATGCAACTACATAACACTAAACAATCCACAACCCCCACCCCACCTATCTCCTAGATATGTCTACACAATATTAGGACACATAATAGGGATATGGGGAGCTGAGACCTCTCTAAAGTGAGCTGGGTTCCATGGGCCCCCCACCCAAAGTGACTCCCGTCACAGGGCCCTCATATTCCTTCTGTACTGAACTGTATTGTAATTGTACTGTCTCCCTTATATTGTAAAGCGCTGCGCAAACTGTTGGCGCTATATAAATCCTGTATAATAATAATAATAATAATAATAATAAATTAGTCTTCCCAAAGACACCTGGGAAAACCAATGGCGATTTCTCAAGAGTCCTAGGGAATCACCTAATGACGAAATCGCCTAGGGGCCGGACCGGAAGTACAGGATACTGACAGCAAAAAAAGGTATTTAAAAATCCATAAATTAAAAACAAATCCCATAACAGACTGTTCTGCGGGTGGCCATTGTGTGGCAAGGATCATGAAAGAAAGGGTGGAACTCCGCTTTAAGTCAATGCTGCACTTTTCTCGGTTTATGAGTAATTGTGTTGGAAGGACCATCAACGTTCGTTCTGCTTGCGCTCCACATTCAGCATGTCACTGCTGGTTCTACAGTAAACACCAGCCCTACGACTTCAGAAAGTTCCACATTTCATGCTGTTGGGAAGAAGAAGATAGATGGGTTTTCACTTCCATGATAATAGTGTGAGTAAAGTCCAAACCGGAATGGCTGGATGCTACAGTCAGTCTTTTCACCTCCTGCCTGTAACCTTCCCAGAGGCTGCCTGACTACTTCAAGTTCAAGGTGCATACTTGTCTGAGCTTCAGTTACAAGCAGCAATGTGAGTGTGACACCATGACCCTTCGTGAGGGCATCATGGGAGTGTTAGATCATCCTAGAGGGAACAAGCCCTTGTAAGTCATCCAATGTATAATAAATTACTCCTGTACAGGATACAGAAGGTATGTGCATGTCATTACTCCCAGCACAGATTCACAGCCAGGGATTTGCTGCTCATTTTAGGGCTCCGGGTGAAATTGTGCAAATCATTCCTTTATCACCCTGTAACTCATTATACATCCAGAACTGCTGATGCATAACATAGACATAGCCAAACTTTACAGATCAAGGTATGACTTTTATTGCATACTTACATTGATCCATCTTGGCACCATGAATATCTCATACCACTGTGGAAGTTGATAATCACTGTAGTAGTCAGCACTACTACACTGTTAGCTGTGATCTTTCGGATTCTGTGCAAGTGGTTTCCACTCTGGACAATGACCACAGAAGGCTGCTCTGGACTACTACCATTCATAGAACGCTTTGTATTTTTTTTCAATGAATACAAGGCATTCTCTGAATAGATGAAATGGAGATCAAGGCTTCACCACCCTGTCTCTGCACCTCATCCAATCAGAGAACACCTTGTATTCAATGACAATAATAGAAGGTGTTCTAGGAATGGTGGCAGTACCAAATGAGCACCCCTGTGGTCAGTGTGCAGAAGGGGAAGCTGCTCGGCAAAGGACCCAGATGGTGGCATCTACCACTGTAGTAACACTGACTACTACAGTGATTGTCAGCTTAAATAGTAACTCAACTTTTGTTGAGAAACACACATTCCCCTCTGGGTGATGAACGTATATTGTAGGAATTTTAAAAAAATTATGTTGCAGATTCCTTCCTTCTGTTATTCTGAAAAAGAGCTGTTTGTCTGTGTCCATGTGCTGAGTGAATCTGTATGGGATTGGTTTCATAATTATCAATCAGTTGCTGCACCTGAAGGCTCCAATGAGGAAAACTGCAGGGTCTGCATCCCTTTAGACGCAATTTTCTATTGGGAGTGTCTCACCAAAAATGATTTTTTTGTTGCAGGGGATGCCCAAAATCTGTCTTATTGCCGATTTCTAGGAAGATCAGTAAGCCAATCACATGTAGCCTTCTGGTCCTAAACTGGGTCTACTATGCAAATTTAGTTTTGGCTGGGATGTAGTTGGCTCAGACTGATTGTACAGTTTCTTTATCAGGCTTTCCCCTAATCTCAGTTTGGTTGTGCATTTTTCACTGTCACCAGTAGGTGTCACTGGTATCACAGGTCAAATGAGAGTACAAGATTGCAGAAAGTTATATTTAGTTATATAGATTGAGTTATATTTAAATTTCTTCCAGACAGCCCAGTAGGAGTTCTATGTCACTGGTGCATGCTAGAAGAGGGTATAAATGTGCGGGTGGGCCGTTTGCTTGCTCTCTTGTCCCAGGCCGAGGCCTGAGCAGCTGCTGCTGGAGAGAGAGCTCTGTGTTAGGCCCACCTGTTCTGAAGTGGTCTTGAGGCTTTCCTGCCCGGAGTGGAGGAAGCCGAGCCAAGGTGAGAAGATCCAGGGGAGGCCCCTTGCTGGAGGGAGCCAATATGAAGGCTGGTCTCTTAGTAGGGTCCGGTGGTTCACTTGGAGGATGCACTAGACTCTGAAAACATGCTTGCAGTGTTGCCGGGTCAGCTTAAAGATTCTTCCAAGGAGGCTCTAAGTGATCTGCGTGCCTGGCACACAATTTATTTTCTAATCTCCCCTTCTAGCGTTGGACTCAGCTCTGGGGTAAAGCTCACTCCCTGCCCTTTGGAGGTACTATTCTGTCTTCTGGGGAGTCTGGGGGGCACTACACACACAAGCAGGAAATTATGTTTCTGGGGGATGTTCTGTACAGAACATCTCCAGGTTGCCATGTTGCATTGCATTTTACAGAAAATTACAACGCTGCAGATTGAAAAGGAAGAATAATTTTTAATAGCATTCAATTACAGCCCAGGCCAAAAGTGTTGAGAATGCCGCAAATATTCATTCATTCATTCAGTCTGCGGACTCAGTTTTTATGATGGCAATTTGCATATACCCCCAAATGTTATGAAGAGTGATCAGATGAATTGCAGTTAATTACAAAGTCCCTCTTTGCCATGAAAATGAACTTAATAAAAAAAAAAACATTTCCAATGCATTTCAGCCATGCCACATAAGGACCAGCTGACAAGATGTCAGTTAACTTCTCATTAACTCAGGTGTTGGTGTTAACAAGGACAAGGATGGAGAGCACTCTGTCATGCGGATTGAGTTAGAATAACAGACTGGAAGCTTTAAAAGGAGGATGGTGCTTGAAATCATTGTTTTTCCTCTGTTAACCATGGTTACCTGCAAGGAAACACGTACAGTCATCATTGCTTTGCACAAAAAGGGATTCACATACAAGGATATTGTTGCTGCTAAGATTGCACCTAAATCAACCATTTATTGGATCATCGAGAACTTCAAGGAGAGTGGTTCAATTGTTGTGAAGAAGGCTTCAGGGTGCCCAAGAAAGTCCAGCAAGCACCAGGACCATCTGAGTTGAAGACTATTGGAGGATGGCCTGGTGTCAAGAAGGGCAGCAAAGAAGCCACTTCTCTCCAGGAAAACCATCAGGGACTGACTGATATTCTGTAAAAGGAACAGGGACTGGATGGCTGAGGACTGGGGTAAAGTCATTTTCTCTGATGAATCCCCTTTTCGATTGGGGCATCCGGAAAAAACCTTGTCCAGAGAGGAAAAGGTGAGCGCTACCATCAATTTTGTGTCATGCCAACAGTAAAGCATCCTGAGACCATTCATGTGTGGGGTTGCTTCTCAGCCAAGGGAGTGGGCTCACTCACAATTTTGCCTGAGAACACAGCCATGAATAAATATTGGGACAAAAACATCCTCCAAGAGCAACTTCTCCCAACCATCCAGGAACAGGTTGGTGATGAACAATGCCTTTTCCAGCATGGTGGAGCACCTTGCCATAAGGCAAAAGTGATAACTAAGTGGCTTGGGGAACAAAACATCAACATTTTGTGTCCTTGGCCAGGAAACTCCCCAGACCTTAATCCGACTGAGAATTTGTGGTTAATCTTCAAGAGGCAGGTGAATAGAAAAACCCCACAAATTCTGACAAACTCCAAGCGTTATTGCAAGAATGGGCTGCCATCAGTCAGGATGTGGCCCAGAAGTTGGACAGCATGCCAGGGCAAATTGCAGAGGTCTTGAAAAAGAAGGGTTAACACTTCAAATATGGACTCTTTGCTTACACTTAATGTAATTGTCAATAAAAGCCTTTGACACTTATGAAATGCTTGTAATTATGCTTCAGTATACCATAGTAACATCTGACAAAAAGATCTAAAAACACTGAAGCAGCAGACTTTGTGAAAATTAATATTTGTTGCATTCTCAAAACTTTTGGCCAGGGCTGTACAATATGACTTGTGCCGCAACTGTATTTGCTATGTTACTTTTTTTTGTTTGCTGTTTTTTTTTCCCACAAAAGTGGAGTTACGCTTTAAGTAGCAGCCCATCAGGTATGAGATATGTACAGTATACTTACATTGTGCCAAGCTGGAACAATGTAAGTATGCAATTATTATTGGTGCACCAAAATGAAAATTCCACACCGAAACCGAGAATTCAGGATGCCCTTGGCCGAAAACTGAATTTGAAAGGGAGTTTTTTTAAAAAAAATTTATATATATACAGTTGTGTTCAAAATAATAGCAGTCAGACATCACTAACCTGATCAATCACTGTTTTTGGTAGAAATGATATTTCTACATGGCAAATAATTTACTAGCAGGTGTAGTAGAGTAATAGAAATCCGACAGACCCAACAGTCATGACATGCATGCTGCTGATTCTGTGTAATTGAATCACTAATTGAAAGGGGCATGTTCAAAATAATAGCAGTGTGGAGTTCTATTAGTGAGGTCATTCATTCTTTGAAAAACAGGTGGCAATTATTGCCCTTATTTAAGGAAGGAAGGCAGCAAATGTTGTACATGCTGGTTACAGTGCATTTCTTTTTGAAATTCTGAGGAAAATGGGTCGTTCCAGACAATGTTCCAAAGAACAGCGTACCTTGATTAAAAAGTTGATTGGAGAGGGGAAAACATATAAAGAAGTGCAGAAAATGATAGGCTGCTCAGCTAAAATGATCGCAAATGCTTTAAAATGGCAACCAAAACCTGAAAAACGTGGAAGAAAGCGAAAAACTACCATTCGAATGGATAGAAGAATAGCCAAAATGGCAAGGACTCCGCCAACAATCAGCTCCAGGAAGATGAAAGAAGGTGTAAAGTTCCCTGTGAGGACTGTTACAATTAGAAGATGCCTATGTGAAGCCAAGCTATCTGCAAGAAGTCCCCGCAAAGTCCCACTGTTGAAAAAAAGACATGTGCTGAAGAGGTTACCATTTGCCAAAGAGCACATTGACTGGCCTAAAGAGAAATGGCGCAACATTTTGTGGACTGATGAAAGTAAGATTGTTCTTTTTGGGTCTAGTGGCCGGAGACAGTTTGTCAGACGACCCCAAACACTGAATTCAAGCCACAGTACACTGTGAAGACAGTGAAGCATGGTGGTGCAAGCATCATGATATGGGGATGTTTCTCATACTATGGTGTTGGGCCTATTTATCGCATACCAGGGATCGTGGATCAGTTTGAATACATCAGAATACTTGAAGAGGTCATGCTGCCTTATGCTGAAGAGGAAATGCCCTTGAAATGGGTGTTCCAACAAGACAACGACCCCAAACACACCAGTAAACGTGCAACATCTTGGTTCCAGACCAACAAGATTGACGTTATGGAGTGGCCAGCCCAATCCCCGGATCTTAATCCAATAGAAAACTTGTGGGGTGACATCAAAAATGCAGTTTCTGAGGCAAAACCAAGAAATAGAGAAGAACTGTGGAATGTAGTCCAATCATCCTGGGCTGGAATACCTGATCACAGGGGCCAGAAGTTGGGTGACTCCATGCAACACAGATGTACAGCAGTTCTCAGAAACAGTGCTTATACAACGAAATATTCATTAAGTGATTCAAAGGAAAGCAAAATCTTCAAACATTTTTCAGTTTATATAGTGAATGTTTGAGTTTGTAAAGAAGAATACAAACACTGCTATTTTTTTGAACAGTCTAATATTCACTTTTTTTCAATTTTTTTAGAGGAACAACACAAATTTGATATATTTTTCTTCATGTTTTGATTTGGAATAGAATGTGTCGTGTTCCCAATGCATTTGTGTGTATGGAAATAAAAGCTATTAGAAGGATTTTGAGCTTTATTCACTTTTTTCAACACACTGCTATTATTTTGAACACAACTGTATATATATCCAGTAACGTAATATAACTTTTATTGAAAGTATATATATATATAGCATGTATATGCTGCACAATAAATTTAAAAAAAATAGCATTATCGCCACAAAACCCCGATTACCCTATTTTTGGTTGATCATTTTCGGCAGCCGATATATCGATATATATATGTAAATGTTGGCATACCAATGCTTACTCTGCTTCCTAGGAGGACCGGGACAAGGGGTGGGCAGGAGGGGCAGCTGCCCTGGGCACTGTGGGGTGGGGGTAAGCATGCAGATTAGTGCTCGATTTTTTTGGGAGGAGGTGGACATTTTTGCTGACACATAAGGCTCCACGCACGCTGGGCATTTTTATAACGCTGGTCATGTTAAAAACTTGAGTTTTTCAGTGTTTTTTAGCGTTTTTGCATTAGCATTTTGCCGCTTTTTTTCACATTTGTGGTTTTTAGCCTTTTTTTTTAACAAAAAATAATTTTTTTTCTTGCTCAAAAACATCCAAAAATGCTGGTTTGCAGCGTTTTGCCGCATTTTGCCACATCTCTCAGCATTAGAGCATTTTTACAGCTAGAAAACTCTAGAAACCCCCTAGTTCTGCGTTTTTTTCCAGCCAAAAAACGCCCCTGCCAAAAACCACTGATTACAGTCTATGTGTGTATGGACACATAGGATAACATTCTGGGGGGTTTACTGGCTGCAGAAAAAAATGTCAAAAGCCAAAAACAGCCGCTGTAAAAACGTCCCGTGTGCATGAGGACTAATGCTCACACATCTTGGGGTGGAAGGAAGAGAAAATTGTCATGTTTGCCCTGTGCTCTAGATAATCTTGTCCCGGCACTTCTCCCTAGCATTCTGTAGTAAGGTGTAGTACCTCTTTGCAGCCTATATGTGTCACTGTTGCTGCTGTTAAAGCTGAAATGTGGAATAAATTGTCCCAGGTCCCCTTGGACACCTCTCCAGTGACACTCGCACCTCAATGAAGGGTTATTACACAGATGAGTACTGTCTGTTATACTTTTTTTATTTTCAATAATAGTTTCACTTTCAAGACAAGCATTTGGAGGTCCAACCCTCCTCTTCTAAGGTCCAAGCAGTTCTGAACTTGTGTATCAGTACTGCTTGGACCCTGAAAAGCTTGTCCTGAAAATTTAACTATTATTTAAAATTTTAAAAAAATATATCACATACTGTACTCAACTGAGTAATAAACCCTTCATCAAAATCTAAATGTCACTGGAGAGGTGTGCAAGGGGACCTGGGACAATTTGGTTCACATTTCCCCTTTAACAGCAGCAACAGTGACACATATAGGCCACAAAGAGGTACTACACCTTACTACAGAATGCTAGGGAACAAAGTAAACATCAATATTCCAACATTTACGCCTATGGAATCTGCACTGTGCAATGATGGTAAACATGCTGCAGAGTCAGTCAGTTTGTAACAAATGCAATCGGAGCTCTTGTGTGCCAAAATAAACAGCTGCCTTTTTGTTTCACAGGTATCTAATTTCAGTGGAATTCTTGGTATCATTTCAAAACATGCAAAAAGTTAGAGAAAGGCAGGAGTCAGTGTGAACCTTTATTTCTGCAGCTACCAATGGTCACCTATTACACCAGCAGAGTTACCAGGTGAACCAACCTCTGCCAACTGCTGAAATAGAAGGATCAGGCAACTGTGGCTGAACGATCTGTTGTGTCCTGGGTGAAACAAGTTGTCTATTTATTGGAAGATTATTTGAAAGGCAACTTTAGGGAAAAGGTATAAAATGCGCTCATAATCATGAAATTAAATACATTTTTGCATTGAAGCCCGCAGAGCATTGCAACCCCAATCAGTGGCACACATGTGCAATGCACATTCCTGCAAACGCATGTGAATCACACTGAACCACACGCATGTGAATCACACTAAACCACACGTGAAAACTAGGGTGAATATAAGTGTGAACAAAGAGCGTGCAGACATGGGTAACACTTGCATGCAGTGTCAAATCGTGAGAGTGTCCACGTCTAAATGTATGGATTATATACCATTGCCAGAAATGCGAAATAAACCAGCAATGTAAATCCCAATCACGAGACCACTCAGTAGATTCAGCAGATGGGACATAGATCCTCCATCCATATATCAATTCACTTATAGCCACTAGCCAGGCTGTAATGGTATAGTCCCTAAAGACACATCCGACAATGCTTCTTTGCAAGCGCTTGACCCAGGATATAGCCACCAGAACCCAGCAATACAATGCTCATCGGATAAGTCAATTTTAATGATAATAGTTCATAAAACAATAGGTAAGATAAAATAAATTAAATGAATAAAAGAACACAGCCAGACCCTCTGTAGATCCTCAGGAGCGCTCTTCCTGTATCCTAGTGTGAGGATTCCAGGATCAAAGATGGCCGTCCGACAACTTCCGGTAATGCTGTGCGTCCTGACGTCACTTCCCTTTGACGCGTTTCGTCACCTGACTTATTCATAAAGGGTAAGGACGTCTAGCTTGAAGGTCTTATTTATACTGCTCTCCCATAAGCACAATGAGGTTCAAGTAGCCCTAGTTTGTCACGTGTGGTTTAGTGTGATTCACATGCGTGTGGTTTAGTGTGATTCACATGCGTGTGGTTCAGTGTGATTCACATGCGTTTGCAGTGATGTTCGCTTGATTCCATGCATCTATGATGTTACACAATGTAAGTTCTCTTTTTCTTGAGCTTCGATCTTCAAGAACAATTGGGATTATCACTTTGCTGGAACATCACTCTGTGGACTACTCTTTGGAGGACTTTTATATACGTTGTGGACATTTATTTTTGGACATTATCATCATTAAGAATTTATCTGTTATATATTGATTATTAGCACTTTATTTATATCTTGATTTATACACTTTTGGGGTAAAAGTGTGTATGTGCATTTAGGGTATTATTTATATATATAGGAGGATCACCGTAGTTTTGTTATTTTATTTTACACATGTGCAATGCACAGGCTCCTGCAGACTCTTCCCCAGCCAAAGGTCTGTACGGAGGTAAGGGGATCTACTGTGATGAGTTCAATGGGCTATGAGTGCAATGAAATCACCACACTTGTGCTAAAATGAGATCTGTGAGTCCCTCTGCCACAGTGGCAGATGGAACTTGTAGTCTCTCCATTAACACAAATGGATATGTGAATGGACGAAGTGGTTTTGTAGGTGGAACCACGCACAGCTGCATTCGATTCAAAAGAAAACGAAACACTCGAGGGTGAAGCACCCCATTATTTAGGTAAGTGAGGGGGGGGGCGGTTTGAAGGGGGTGTGTGACCATGTTTCACCCCAAGGATAGCACAGTGACTTAGGGGTTAGCACTTCTGCCTTGCAGCACTAGGAAGTCTTTGCTAAATCCCAACCAGGACAATATCTGCTTGGAGTTTGCATGTTCTCATTGTGTTTGTGTGGGTTTCCTCACACCAGAGCTTTTTGTTTAGCAGGAATGTGGGGAAACACAGTTCTGACACCTCCTGCCCCAAATGTATGGAATGACAAGGATGCTGAGGTGTGCTGGGGGGTCTACTGATGCTGTCTGGTGGAGGATCTATTGTTGCTGGGGCGCCGATTGTTTACGGAGGGGGTCTCTTGTTGGTTGCTGGAGGGTCTATTGATGCTGGCTGCTGGGAGATCTATAGCTGCTGGTGGGGGGTATGTGTTGGGGGGATTATTTTTTGTGGGGGGTCTGTTGTTGGGGGGGTTATTTTTGAGGGGGTCTATTGTTGCTGGGAGATCTATTGTTGAAAGGTGGTTGGATTGTTCCTGGCTGCAAGGGATTTATTTTACAGCTTATCATTAACAAATCCCATACAAATTACTTACCACTACAAAATGATACTTGGTTCTATATTCTCTAAAAGGGGCAGTACTGAGAGGTGGGGGGGCCAAGGGACGGTGCTTGGAGGTGGGTAGGGGCGGAGACAAGGAGTGACTCAAAAGGCATAGTTCCTGCACCAATTCCTTGAGAAAAAAGCCCCGCCTCCCACACTCCAAAGACATGTTCATTGGCTGCTGTCTAAATTGGCCCTAGTATGTGTGCATGTGAATTAGAGACCTGCGATAGAGGACATGGATTGATGTGAACGTACAAAATATAAAGCACTGTGTCAACTGTAAAAGATGAATAGAAAAATACGGGTGAAACATGGCCCCACAGGTGGACCATGCCTTTAAATATTGGTTTGGATCGCAAAACGGCCTCCTGGGTGTCGACAGCAGATCCGGTTTGAAGACTTTTTTTTTTTTTTCAGAAAGAAACAACTGTAACTTCCCAAGGTCGCAAGGGGCCAACAAAAGCTCTAAACAAGCCCATCGACAAATCTTTCACTGTCATTGTTAGAGCGTCAATCTCCCCGGCCAATCGCCTTCTCTCCATCTTGCTTTGTTTAGAAAGCCTCTCTTGTTAGGTGAAATGGCTATTATCAGAGGGCCTCTATTATTACTCTGGTGTTGAATGTCATTTTAGCTTTGAGGCAGAACTCATCCCCCCCCCATGAGTCTGACTTCCATATCTCAGGACCTTTAAATCTTATCAATTCCACTGCCCGCACTACCACCTTCATCCACGTGGTGGAGCTGTGCCTCTGCCATAGAAGCCTGTCCTCTGCCTGTGTCTCCCCCTCCCTGCTGGCATGCCTTTGTGTATAGGAATCTAAAAAAAAAAATGTTTTAACCCTCCTCGAACATTGAGGGAATTACGCAAGTTTTTGTTACACCTCTCGGGTCCCTTGTGCACTGAAAACAGTTCAGCCTGAAATAACTAGTCTATTATTTTGTAAGGAAGTTAAAAATGATTGCACTTGCATCGTCTGCCAAATCACTTGAAATACACTTTTGGCAACTTAGGAAACTTGTTTTTTTTTTTTGCTGTAAACCACAGATGTTGATTATAAGTGGACATTGGTTGATTCAGATTGTAAAAGCTCATTGATTTGGCGCTAAGTGCCGAAAAATGGGGACATATTCTATTTTGTAGCACCGAGAGCCCCGGGGGCCTCAAAGTGATGGAATACCAGCCCTGGCAAAAAAAAATATGGAATCACCACTCTTGGAAAATGTTCATTCAATTGTTTAATTGTGTAGAAAAAAAAAACAATCACAGACGTGCCTCAAAATTATTTCCATTTAACATTCCAATCTTCTGTCTTTAAGAAACACTTAAAAAAATAAAAAAGAAAGAAAACGAGTCAATTGCAACTGTTTCTGCAGATCAAGCAGAGGAAAAAAATATGGAATCACTCAATTCTGAGGGAAATATTATGGAATCATCATGTACTTTGCAGTTCTAAAACAAACATCTGCATCAGATTACATCTGCTAATTAGTCTGCAGTTAAGAAAGAGTGCTTGTATACCTCGGTGAGCTGTTGCACCAAACTGATTGACGTGAATCATGGCTCCAACACCAGAGATATCAATTGAAACAAAGGAGAGGATTATAAAACTTCTTCAAGAAGGTAAATCATCACGGGATGTTGCAAAAGATGTTGGTTGTTCCCAGTCAGCTGTGTCTAAAATCTGGACCAAGTACAAATCATAGGGGAAGGTCGTAAAAGGGAAGCATACTGGTGGACCAAGGAAGACATCAAAGCGTCAAGATAGAAAACTTAAAGCAATATGCCTTGAAAACAGAAAATTCACAACAACACAAATGAGGAACAAATGGGCAGAAACTGGAGTCCATGTCTGTGAGCGAACTGTAAGATGTCACCTAAAGGAAATGGGATTTACACACAGAAAGGCCAAATGAAAACCATCATTAACACCTAAACAGAAAAAAACAAGGTTACAGTGGGCTAAAGAAAAGCAATCATGAACTGACTGGATGAAAGTGATATTCAGTGATGAATCACGAATCTGCATTGTGCAGGGTGATGATGCTGGAACTTACTTTAGTTTGGTGCAGTTCCAATAAAATGTATAAAGACGACCGCCTCAAGAAAACATTGATGATATGATCAATGATTGTGGAAATTTGCATGTTTTCCTCAGGCAGTCGTCTTTATACATTTTATTGGAACTGCACCAAACTAAAGTAAGTTCCAGCATCATCACCCTGCACAATGCAGATTCGTGATTCATCACTGAATATCACTTTCATCCAGTCAGTTCATGATTGCTTTTCTTTAGCCCACTGTAACCTTGTTTTTTTCTGTTTAGGTGTTAATGATGGTTTTCATTTGGCTTTTCTGTGTGTAAATCCCATTTCCTTTAGGCGACATCTTACAGTTCGCCTGAGGAAAACATGCAAATTTCCACAATCATTGATCATATCATCAATGTTTTCTTGAGGCGGTCATCTTTATACATTTTATTAGAACTGCACCAAACTAAAGTTCCAGCATTATCACCCTGCCCAATGCAGATTCATGGTTCATCATTGAATATCACCATACCGAGTTCCATGTCAGGTAATGGTATGGGGGAGATGACCGTCATTAAATCTTCAATAAATTCACAAGTTTATATTGAGATTTTGGACACTTTTCTTATTCCACCAATTGAAAGGATGTTTGGTGATGATGACATAATTTTTCAGGATGATAATGCATAAAAGCCGTGAAAACTTTCCTTCAAGAAAGACATCTGATGTCAATGGCATGGCCTGCAAATAGTCCGGACCTCAATCCAATTGAAAGTCTATGGTGGAAATGAAAGAAAATGTTCCATGACAGGGCTCCAACCTGCACAGCTGATCTGGCAACTGCTATGAGAGAAAGTTGGGGCCGGATTGATGAAGCATACTGTTAGTCCATAGTTAAATCCATGCCTCAGAGGATTCAAGCTGTTATAAAAGCCAGAGGTGGTGCAACAAAGTACTAGTAGTGTAGTGTAGTTTTTTTTTATGATTCCATAATATTTTCCTCAAAATTGAGGGATTCCATATTTTTTTCCTCTGCTTGATCTGCAAAAACAGTTGCAACTGACTACAGTTTTCTTTCTTTTTTAATTTTTGTATGTGTTTCTTAAAGCCAGAAGGTTGGAATGTTAAATGAAAATAGTTTTGAGGCACGTCTGTGATCGTTTTTTTTCTACATAATTAAACAATTGAATGAACATTTTCCAAGAGTGGTCACTCCATACCTTTTGCCAGGGGTTGTAGTAGGGTTCTATTTCTTCCCAAGCCTGGTCCTACTTATACAGGACTCAGAAGGCCAGCATAGTAGGACGGACGATAAAGTGTTACTAAACCCACAACAGTAAAATCAGTCTGTATATGCAGCAAAGCATGCTTGTTATACTCACTGTGGAACCTAAGGGGTTAATCCTCTGCACTGTGTAAAAAGGTTGTTTGATCCTGACTTCTCTGATCCTCCCCTTCTTCCAGTGTCCCCCTCTTATCTCCTGATGAGACATATCATGTGGAGAGACTCTGCACATGCTCAGTTTGGTGTGTATTGCTAGTGTTTTGTTTTTTTCTTGGGAGAGTGCATGTGATCAGCAGAGGGCCAATCAGCACTGTCCAGGCAGTACTCTGCTGAACACTGATAGAAGTCACAATACTGCTGTAACTGCTGATGAGAAAAGGTATTTATCAGTTTATATTTACTAAAATAATTGCACTTCCATGTTCTGTGTACTGTGGGAGACCAGATATAGTGAATGCAGGGTCTGGGGAGACCAGATATAGTAAATGCAGGGTCCGGGGAGACCAGATATAGTGAATGCAGGGTTCGGGGAGAGCAGATATAGTGAATGCAGGGTCCTGGGAGACCAGATATAGTGAATGCAGGGTCCGGGGAGACCAGATATAGTGAATGCAGGGTCCTGGAAGACCAGATATAGTAAATGCAGGGTCCGGGGAGACCAGATATAGTGAATGCAGGGTCCGGGGAGACCGGATATAGTGAATGCAGGGTCCGGGGAGAGCGGATATAGTGAATGCAGGGTCCGGGGAGAGCGGATATAGTGAATGCAGGGTCCGGGGAGATCGGATATAGTGAATGCAGGGTCCGGGGAGAGCGGATATAGTGAATGCAGGGTCCGGGGAGAGCGGATATAGTGAATGCAGGGTCCGGGGAGAGCGGATATAGTGAATGCAGGGTCCGGGGAGACCGGATATAGTGAATGCAGGGTCCGGGGAGACCAGATATAGTGAATGCAGAGTCCGGGAGACCAGATATAGTGAATGCAGGGTCCGGGGAGACCAGATATAGTGAATGCAGGGTCCGGGGAGACCAGATATAGTGAATGCAGAGTCCGGGAGACCAGATATAGTGAATGCAGGGTCCTGGGTTTAGTAACACTTTAACTCAAGATATAAGAAACACAAAGGCCAAAAACATTTCTGGGGCCTGGAGCTTGGGAACCCAATGGATTGTACATTTGGGAGATCCTGGAAGGGAAGTGCCTGTTTCATGAGAGCCATTTGTCCTGGGGTTTGATGGCAGCAATATCAGTGGTGAGGAGTGAGATCTTTCACGGCGGTTGGATTACAAAGAAAGGTCTGCCCTTAGGATGGCTGTGATAGAAGGCAACTGGATTGGGCTTGGTGCAACATCCAAAGTCCACCCAGATAAGGCCTGATATCTACCAGCCTTTCAGCACGGGGGCTGGTGCCTGGTAATGGGTTAACTAGCATAAGCAAGCATCAAAGTTACTTAGTCCTTAGTAGTAGAACTTTTGCAACATGGTAGAAAATGCAACTGATATGCGATTGTTCTCCACAGCAAAGTTCTTTCATCATTTATAAGCTTCAGAGGTCCAGCGAGGAGCCACCAAATGCATCAACTGAGTGCAAGCTCTTGTGGGTGGAGCTCCCTCCCTTTGCTCTCCTTGTACGTTGCTCTTCCAGAATTGCAAAGTTTATTTATATTACACTGACAACTTTTTCAGAGCTTTATATATTGTACATTCACGTCAGTCCCTGCCCTCAAGGAGCTTACACTCTAACTTACATACACAGGGCTAGGACAAGGGGTGGGCAGGAGGGGCGGTTACCATGGGCGCTGTGGTATTGTAAGGTGGGGGGGGGGGGCTGCATTGGAAGGGGGGGAATTTTTGTTTGGGGAGAATTTTGACTTGCAAAGGGAATTTATGCTTGGGGGTAAGTATGCAGATTAGTGCTCACATTTGTTTTTGGAGGGCAGGGAGGGGATTTTTGCTGACACATAATGCTCATACATTTTGGGTAGGAAGGCGCCGTTTGGCATCTTCATCCTGGGTGTTACAGGACCTTGCCTCGGCACTGCACATACAGTATATACATTCTTAGTGGTCACCACTTCTGCCTTGTAGCCCTAGGACCATCGGTTTGAATCCCAACCAGACATGGAGTTTATAGTAAACAAAAAACTGATCAGTATGACACACACGGAGGAAGTGAATTTCGATCAATAGTTGGAAGCTACGATCGTAAATCATCGATCCCATCTTTGTTTCCACCATGCAATCTCATAATCTGATCCTTCGAATTACAAATAGATTCCACACCAAAGCGTATCAGTGGCTGCCAATCGATTCAAAATGATCAATAGTTTTCCACCCTAGAACATCGACCAAAGCAAGTCCAAATCGATTGGATCGGATCGATTCAGTTACAGTATTTTCATTGAATCGCACATCGATCAGATGGGAAAGTTGAAGCATGTATGGCCACCAATGGATCGACCAAGGACTATGTAGTACAAGGGCCTGAATGATTGGATACAAATTGCTTGGATAGTTAGTTACTAAATGATCTCCTTATTCTCCACAAATAATCCACTACTCAATGTCCCTGTAAACTATTTTTCATGAAATAGTTTCTTACTGTTTTTCTCTGCCTATTCGTAATGTCCTCCATGAGCTCCTGAACCTCTCCTTTTCCTTCTCACTTTAATCTGTTTGGAATGAGCAGTGCACGTTAGTTGCAATCATGTGCAATGTTCTATGCACACTACAAATTCCATAGTTTATAGTCCATCTCAGGAGTCAGCAAGAGGGGGGGAGACGTTCCTACATACAGTGTGACCATGGGGAATGAATATTGCCACCATGTAACAGGGCGCCACATCACAGAATCTAAAAAAAAGGGATTTGGAGGAGGCTGAGAGCCATAGAAGGAACTTTTTGAGTTATGGATACATACTTAGTTTTTGTTTTGTAAAGTTTAGTGAGTTTAGTGTCACTTTAAGGCCAGCCATAGACAAGTCAAAGACCGACCGTTCTGTCCATCAACAAAAATGGCGCATAGAACTGTGTCATCATTTGTTTTTCTAAAAAAAAGTCCAGCATGTTAGATCAGGCGCTTTCAATTGCGACAAAAATCACAAGTCGCAGCTGGCACACTAATGATGCAAAAATCAAACGGCCAAGAATTTTCGATTGGTTTTTAACTCATCTATGGCCTGCTTAAGGTAGGTTCTTAAAGCGGTTGTAAGGGCTCAAGGTTTCTATGCATGAAGGTAAAAACCCTTCTGTGTGCAGCTTCCCCCCTATACTTACCTGAGCCCCATTGTGATCCACCACTGTACACAACAGCCTCAGCTCTCCGGGGACTCTGCATCCTCATTGGCTGTGACAGCAATGGGAGCCATTGCCTGTCAATCACAGCCAGCGAGCCAATGAGGAGAGAGAGGGGATGAGACTAAGCTGCGGCTCTGTGTGTGAATGGACATGCAGAGCAGCGGCTTGGGAGTGAGCCTGCTTGGGTACCCCCATAGCAAGCTGCTTGCTCTGGGGGCACTTGGCAGGAGGGAGGGGTCAGGAGCGCCGGCGGGGGACTCGAGATGAGGGGAATCGCGCCTGCTTTATGTAAAACCGTTACACAGAACAGGTATGACTTTTTTTTTTTATTGGATTTAACTCCTTGGCACTGGTGGTACACAAATATGCAGCGTACCTAATGTAAACAAACATGCACCAAGTGTGAGCCCCTAGCCCGTTTACCAGCACCTCATGGAAAGGTCACAATTACTACTTGCTTCTGGGAACATTCCTATCTTGTGACTGCTGTGACAGCCAATCACAGCGGTAACATGACCCTAAACTCTGCCCCTGCCTCCCGGCATCACAAACCCCTTAAAGCACTGGGAGGCGCTGGCACCAAGGGGTTAATATCACTTTAGTTTTCATAGTTTTGGTAAAGTTGATTGTATGGTCAGATTGTAACATGTATGGTGAGCTTTAAGTTGATCAGTACTCTTTGTCCCTCCCCAGACCTCCTTCTCTCTAGCTCCCTTGTCACCGCCTCCCATGTTTGCCTACTGGACTTCTCTAAAGCCTCTCCTATCCTCTGGAACTCCCTACCCCAATATATTCGACAATCTCCTACTCTGTCCATTTTTAGCCGATCCCTGAAAACTACTGCCCCCACCTAAAAACTGAACATATATTCTGTCCGTCAGCCCATCCTCCACCGTTATTACCTTTTGTATCTCGTGACCCCCCCCTTCTTATATTGTAAGCTCTAACGAGCAGGGCCCCCTGATTCCTCCTGTACTAAATTGCATTGTGACTGTAGTCTGCCTTATGCGTAAACTGTATAAATCCTGTATAATAATAATCAATTTTTTCCTAATATTCAGCCAACCTATTTACTAAGGGCCATTGATGGTATGGGGGGGCTGGGTGTTGTGGTGTTCTCATACACCCGGTAGCTGTGGGAAGGTCAAGCACTTTCCCGACAACCCAAGGCATCTCCCCACCAAGTTTCTACTTTGACAACCGTTTCTTGGGTCGTCAAGTTGTACGTTGGTTGGAATTGTCGTGTTTATGGCCGGCCTCATTGTACTCCTCCTCGCACGTCTGTGCAACTACTGACAGGACAGTGTTGCATGGCAGAGCGGATCCTCCTCGCCCACATCTCCGGCCTGCTATGAGCGAAGTTGTACAACGTCTACACTGTACAGGCCTGGGGCCACCATGTAGACCGGGACAAGCATGTCCAGAACGCACACGCTGGGATCGGCCTCACCGAGGTGGAGCGCACACACCGCAGGTTAATAGTACAACCATCAGGAGGCCAGGAAGCCGCCGTGATGCCAGGAAGGAAACTAGAAAAAGTCGACCTTGCATGTACAATGTATGAAGCCAGAAAAAAAGTTATCCTAAAATCTTGCATCTTTATTAACTTACTAGGGGGGGGGGAGGGGGGGATCTGGTAAACTCCAAACTTTCTGCAGAAAACTTTCTTGTTGCTGTTTGGAAAGAGCAGCGAGCAGCTCAGGCATTGCCCTAAGTCACTGAAGGAGTTAAAGGAGCCCAGATAGCAGAGACTAGGTTTATTTAGCCTGCAAACCAGCTGCACAAGATCCAGGGCGGGAGAGATAGGAAGTTTTTTGGGGGAGGGGACCTTGCTTGTCACTCCAGGGTGGAGGATGGGCACTGTGGAGCTGGGTGCGGCATTGAACACAAGTGAGCTGCAACTTTTGCAAAACAGCTTTTTTCTTTCTTCGGCTGGGACACAGCTGCAGTCACTGCCCTGCAACCGAGCCGAATCGAACTTGCCCTGTACAAGCGAAAGGGGGGGCAGAATTTTTATTAGCAGGGTATTCTGAGCTACTCAACAGACTGCAATCACTTAAAACAAAAAAAAACAAAAAAAAACAACAACCATGCATAAAGTGTTTGACTTTCTGGTGTAGTGTACAGATAATATGCGTTCTGACGATCCTTTTCCACGCAGACATAAAAGAAAAGTGAAACTTTTTTTAATTTGTTACACTATTATTATTATACAGGATTTATATAGCACCAACACTTTGCACAGCGCTTTACAACATGACAGTACAGTTACAATACAACTCAATACAGGAGGAATCAGAGGGCCCTGCTCCTAGGAGCTTACAATCTAAGAAGGTGGGGGTTATTTACTAATACTGGAGCATGCAAAATCTGATGCAGTTCTCTGCAGAAACCAATCAGCTTCCAGGTTTTATTTGCCAAGCCTAACTGAATAAGCTGAACTTAGAAGCTGATTGGCTCCCATGCACAGCTGAACCAGATTCTGAGTGCAACAGTTTTAGTAAATCTCCCCCATAATCTCCAAGGGGGGTGTAACGGATTGCTCCTTGCAGAGATAAGCAGTTAGGAGTCACCAGCACTCTAAAGATGCCTTCAGAAATGTATTGCAAACATATAATGTCACATATGTGCCAACATTTCAGGGCCTTGCAGGGTTCCCCTCCTCAGGCCATTTTAGTGGCTCAGTGGGGTCGTTCTGGGGATGGAACCCTGCAGCATCCTTGAAATGTTGGCACTTTGTGTTGATGTGCTGGTGACTTGCTTATCAATCACTATATGGTTTTAGGAAACTCCAGTTCATATAGTGATTGATCAGAGGTCACCAGACCTTCTGAACAAAGGGTCAGTTTACTATCCTTCAGACTTTAGAGGGACCAGGCTGTGGCCTGTGGGAGCAGAAAATGTCCTGGCATCGGTAACAATGCCCCATCATTGGTGTCAGTTATAGAAATTATGTCCCATCATTGGAGTCAGTTGGAGGAATTGAGCCCCATCATTGGTGCCAGCGGGAGGAATAGTGCTCCATCATTGGTATTAGTGGGAGGAATAGTGTCCCATCATGGGTGTCAGCTGGAGGAATAGTGTTCCATCATGGGTGTCAGAGGGAGGAATAGTGCCCCATCATTGGTGTCAGCGGGAGGAATAGTGCCCCATCATTGGTGTCAGCGGGAGGAATAGTGCCCCATCATTGGTGCCAGCGGGAAGAATAGTGCTCCAACATAGGTATCAGTGGGAGGAATAGTGTCCCATCATGGGTATCAGTGGGAAGAATAGCGTCCCATCATTGGTGCCAGCGGGAGGAATAGTGCTCCATCATTGGTGCCAGCGGGAGGAATAGTGCTCCAACATGGCTATCAGTGGGAGGAATAGTGTTCCATCATGGGTGTCAGCTGGAGGAATAGTGTCCCAACATTGGTGCCAGCGGGAGGAATAGTGCTCCAACATGGGTATTAGTGGGAGGAATAGTGTCCCATCATGGGTGTCAGCTGGAGGAATAGTGTTCCATCATGGGTGTCAGAGGGAGGAATAGTGCCCCATCATTGGTGTCAGAGGGAGGAATAGTGCCCCATCATTGGTGTCAGCGGGAGGAATAGTGCCCCATCATTGGTGCCAGCGGGAGGAATAGTGCTCCAACATAGGTATCAGTGGGAGGAATAGTGCTCCATCATGGGTATCGGTGAGATGAATAGTGTCCCATCATGGGTGTCAGAGGGAGGAATAGCGTCCCATCATTGGTGCCAGCGGGAGGAATAGTGCTCCAACATGGGTATCAGTGGGAGGAATAGTGCTCCATCATGGGTATCAGTGAGATGAATAGTGTCCTATCATGAGTGGCAGCGGGAGGAATAGTGTCCCATCATGGGTGCCAGCGGAAGGAATAGTGTCCCATCATGGGTGTAAGCGGTAGGAAGTGTCCCATCATGGGTGTAAGCGGTAGGAAGTGTCCCATCATGGGTGTCAGTGGGAGGAATAGTGCTCCATCATGGGTATTAGTAGGAGGAATAGTGTCCTATAATGGGTGTCATTGGGGGGAATAGTGCTCTATCATGGGTGTCAGCGAGAGGAATAGTGCTCTATCATGGGTATCAGTGGGAGGAATAGTGTCCCATCATGGGTGTCAGAGGGAGGAATAGTGTCCCATCATGGGTGTCAGTGTGAGGAATGGTGCTCCATCATGGGTGTCAGTGTGAGGAATGGTGCTCCATCATGGGTGTTAGTGGGAGGAATAGTGTCCTATCATGGGTATTAGTGGCAAGAATAGTGCTCCATCATTGGTATCAGTTGGAAGAATAGTGTCCTATCATGGGTGTCAGTGGGGAGGAATGGTTATCCATCATGGGTATCAGTGGGAGAGATAGTGCCCCATTTTAGGTATCAATGGCAGGAATGCTGCCCCATTGTTAATAGTGCCCCAAGAGCCAAATAAAGACAAGCAAAGGGACAAAATGTGGAGACCCCTGTGATAGATGGAGTCAACAGGTCACCAGCACTCCAAAGATGCCTCCAGAAATGTATCACAAACTCATATGTTCGAGGCTGTGCTAGGTCCCCTTCCTCAGCAGAACTCAGTTGGATCATCCTGAGGAAGGGGACCCTTCAAGAACCCGAAACGTTGACACATTATGTGTATGCAATAAATTTCAAAAGACCTCTTTGGAGTGCTGATGACTTTAGCTTTTCTCAGCATATGAACTGGAGTCCCCTAAAACCAACCGGTCGTTCAGTATAAACGGATGAATAGATGCAGCTTGGCTCATAGGCAGTGCCAGAAAAAAGGTACAGGGACAAATCACATCTGTGGGTCATCGCAGCGTGTTGATGTATTGAATAGCAACACAACAGCAGAAGTTTTGTGACATGTCTGATCACTGGAACATTTTTTGGCCCGTGGTTTCAGTGGGCCTCAACAAAGCCGCAACTTGTGACTCGTAGAAATGCAATGCGTCTAAATAAAGAAAGCAGCATGCTTTTATGAACTAAAATAAAACACAAGCAAAAAAAAACAAAACATAAATTTACTTTATACAACTTTTTTTTTATTGTCCTCAGGAAATGGGCCTGTAACCCGTTCTTTACACATTGGTCATTTTTTTTTTTTCGTTTTGTTTTTTTTAGTACGCCTTTCTGAGCGAGTCTGGAGTGGCAGGTCCTCGCCGGCACTGCACAGGGTTAACACTGAGGCTCTTGCTTCCTGCTACGTGGTCAGCCTGCACATGCTGCGACTTCCACACACAGGGCTCTGTGCAAGCAGCCAGATGCTGAATTAACCTATCCTTGCAGATGTTGCTTTTGGAAGGCAGTGTTGCCTTTAACCCCTTCTCCTCCAGCAGGGACACACAGACAGACGGCTTCTGCTGTTGGGCTCTGTGATTTATAGACACATCCTGCAGGAAAATGGCCAAAAGGCTTTTTTACATTTTCCTGTGTAGATGGATAGTGCAGAAACTTCTCCCCCCTCCTCCAAGAGTTTCCTGACTAGCTGGACACAAAGGACTGAAATGATGGAATGGGAACATGCACAAGTTTTACATTAATAGATATAGGTGACGGAGGCGCAGCGTTGTATACTGACCTACATAGAAAACCAGATCACCCCAACGCAGGTTCAACCGATGGCTAACTGTTTTGGCACGGAATTCCAGGCACAAAAAAAAAAGTTTGGGTTTTTTTTTTTGCATTGATAATTTGAATATATCTTCAACCACGCTGGGAAATGGAATCGAACAGGCCAACTGCACCACACACACCGCAACTGTTCTCGGGTTTAGTTGCTTTGCTTGCATGCCAAGTCCGATGCCAAGTTCATACTTGTGTGTCCGCCTCCAAAAAGTGCAGCAGAAGAAGCAACTGCACCTTTTTCCAAGTTGCGTCGGTGTGAATAGGCCCCATAGACAACAATGGGATTCCTCTGCTTGTACCAATGGCCGAAGCATCACAAATCGCTCAGGTGTGAGCGTGACTTAACAAGTAAATTGGTCATTAAATTCTATTATATATGCACTTGAGAAAGCTGTTGATTGTTTAAACTGAAATTGTAAGGCCTTATGCCCACTGCTGCTCCTAAGGCCTGGTTCACACCTATGCAGTTTGCGTTTGATCCGTTTCTGCAGTGCTTCTCGCGGTGTGTTTTTGCAGATACGCTTTTGACACGTTTTGCTTTTTTGAACTTGCTGAGCAGAATAAAATGCAAAACGTGTCAAAAGTGCACTACATGCTTTTCTACAGCGTCTCTATTGAAGCCTATAAAACCAAAAACGCAACGTTTTGCATTTAAAAAAAGTCCCTGACCCTTTCCAAAAACCGCACCAGGTGAAAGCGTGGAGATGAGAACCTTTCCCATAGGAAATCATGTTAAATGGACTGCTGTGCGTTTCTGCAAAACGCAGCGGAAAACACATAGGTGTGAACCTGGACTAAATGTCTTTTTGCCAAAGCCCCTGAAGTCAGCTCAATAAAAGCCTATGGGTCCGTGCACACATAGGCTTCTACTAGAGTTTAGGAGCAGCAGAGTTTACGGGCAGTTAAACATTCCTTTCCTGAACGCAGAAGAATCACGTTTAGGAACGTTATGGCCAAAAAATGCCAAACGCGACAAAAAACGTGTACATACACGCCTAACTGGTAGCCACGCTTAGCATTTAGGCGTTAACTTTAATGGCAAGTACTTGCCTTCTTGCCATGTTTAGCGGTTCTCTGCTGCTAGGAGAGTTAATGTCTAGACAGATGTCATAGCTTCTATACAGAAAAGTCATGGGCACCAGGAGGAGGTACCATGATAGGTCAGATCATAACCACTTACAGTGTGGCGCCACTTGGATAACTTACAATTCTCATCACGCAATAGAAATTGTAGTTGTGAATGGGCATTTATACGAGTGAGATTGGGGAGGTGGGTATTGTACTGATAGGGCAGCACAGTGGCTAAATGGTTAGCATTTCGGCCTGGCAGTACCAGGGTCGTTGGTTCGAATCCCAGCCACAGGGATTCGGATTGGGTCGTTGGTTCGAATCCACAGCCACCTGCCTGGAGTTTGCATGTTCTCCCTGTGCCTGCGTGGGTTTCCTCCGGGTACTCCGGTTTCCTCCCATACTCCAAAGACATGCTGGTAGGTGAATTGGCTCCTGTCTAAATTGGCCCTAGTATGTGTTTGTATGAATGTGAGTTAGGGACTTTAAATTGTACGCCCCTTGAGGGTTAGGGACGGATGTGAATGTACAATATATATGTAAAGCACTGCGTAAATTGATGGTGCTATATAAGTACCTGAAATAAATAAATAATAATGTATAGAGGCTTGTCAATCAATTGACGCATAGTAAGTGTGGGGGATCAGAGAAGGTTTCTGAGACTCCAAGCCTCACCCACTACAGCAAGCCACCAATTATCAAATCTACAGAGGGTCGTATATGACCAGTGACTGGAGGACTCAAGTCACCAGTCAAGCCAATCATGTACCCACTGTGGTGAGCTGCGATGTAATTACTGAAACTACAGAGGGATTATATAGAACTTGTCCACCTACTACAGCAATCGGCAACATAATTATGAAAATTATAGAGGAGATTGAATACAACCGGGCACCAGTCGTACTAACAATACAGGGGACTGAAACCTGATCAATAAATATTCATTATGGGATTACGCCATTGCTGCTTATCTCTGTAAAAATGTGAGCATGTTGCAGAAAAATAAGATCCGAATCTTTCATAAATGACATATTGTTTTGCCCGGAGTTCAGCTTTAAGTAAGCACCCATGTGCAAGTAAATTAGGATTCCATGGGCAGACTCCTCGAACAGATTGTGTTGACACAAAGCCACTGTGTTGTTAGTAGTGTCCCACGGATATTGTTAAAACTAACACTTGCAGACAATCTGCCAACTTTGGGTTGCCTATGTTCAGTCTCCTTGTCATGAAATTTACTGACCGACTCCAAAATTGACCAAACCACTGCCCTTATGTCTGTGACAGGTACACTTTAAATGGAACGGTGGTCACATGAATTTAATATAACTAAGTTTACAGTTAATGTTTAAAAAAAAAAAAAAAAAACTTCCAAGAACTCTGTACAATGCTGCTGCAGAACATATGGCTTTAGTTACCGTTGTCCACAATAAATCTTTAATAAATGAAAAAGCAATATGAACATCGATCAACAGCTGCGATGTGCGCAGATTCCTCAAGGAACAATTGTTAGGCTCATGACATCATTAAAATATAATTTACTTTAACATGTATCACACAGCTCTAGATGCAGCAATGCCTTGGGCCGGCTCACTGCTCAAGATACTCCAGAAAGTTGAATTGACTATTCAGTCAAATCTCAATTTGGTGGACCAGGTTGAGACTTGGACTTCACCTTTCCGAAGCACTGAGACAAACTTTGGCCTGAGTTTTATCAGAGTGTCCCTGAGAGGTCAAGTCCATAACATGGCTCACTGATCTGCAATCTAAAGCTAATCTGCCTGCAACCCAAACTTTAGTAATCATTGACTCCTGAAAGGCTATTCATGGTCAACGTCAGCTCAGCTGTCAATGAGGAACTACAAACCTCGAAATAGACCTTCTAGGCAGTCCCGATGAATGGCATATCCGTCCTACAATCTAGAGTCCTGTAAAAGTCTGGGGTTCATGGACGGCCTCAAACTAAAAATATTAGAGTTGGTTTGAGTCTTTACAATTGTCTACATCAAGGGCAAGACCTACTTTAAGTGTTTGACAAAATACACCCAAGTTAGCCATCATACTTTTTATTTAACTTCAAGTGGACCTTCACTGCTTAGATTAACTTTTTCTCATCTGCTTCCTCCTCCCTTTCTCTTACCCAGTAGGCTATATTTTTTTTAAGTATTTTTTTTTTTTGCTGTGGCCCACAGCTTCCTGAATCCTTGTCTAGGAGAGGAGGATATAGGGATTGTCCCTGCTACCTCCTGAGATGTCACACCTCCAAGAAGCTATGTCTTCATGAAGGGTTGCATGCGCACCATAAGATCCCACACATGCAAAGACATGCCATTGATCTCTCTTGGGTCACAAACACCTAGCAGAGACCTGTAGCATGCCTGTGCCCACATGTCATCCTTGTATTTGGGAACTGAGACCTGAGCATGAATACCAGGAAGTATTTTCAAAGGAGTCTCAAGATATCGGTGCATGGAGAGCTTCAGCTGCAGGGTAGACAATGCTGGACTCCATGGACTACCAGTGTTGCAGCAGTCTCCTTTTGAGCTGTGATTGTACATGTCAAAAACAGAATGCAGTATATCCCTATGGGATATATAGTCGAATGTAAGCAGATAGACACCCATTGATATCTGCCCAGTCCCAGGTCTGTTCAGGTCAATTGAACTGAACGCAATACATGTGTCCAGGTGAGCTTTACTGACTTGTCCGATTTAGGCATTCATTTCCCTTTTGACCTAACGCAGCAGATGATCAGTCTGGGATCTCCTGCTGAGACAAGAATAGAGCACACCCTTGTAAAAGGAGAGTGAAGAGGGATTAGAACCCCCTGGTTTATTGCTTCCTGTGCCCCCCCCCTTCCCATTAGAGAGATTCACCCACTCTACTTGTCCTATTTACCATAATAACTGAGAGCGAAAAAAAATACCAAATTTTGGGTTGTCCTCAGAACAGTAGTGAGGAAATCTTCCAATAGGGACATAGTTCTGGTGACAACCAAGGATTTCCTCTCAATTCCTTTTGGCTATGGGATAGGAAGTGAAGAGAAATCTCACCTAGGGAATACAGATGGCAAAAAGAGGGGTTATAACTCTCCCTTATCCATTTCAAAAAAGTTCTATTTTAAAGTGGAACTTCACCCTAAAAGGGAAGTTCTGCTGTAACACCTCCTTCCTCCCTCCTCTCCCACTTTTGGAGGTTTTTTTTAAGGAACAGGTACCTAGCATCAGCAGGTTGCCACTCCCACTTACGTTCCAACCACCTAACCCAGTGGTCTCCAAACTGCAGCCTGGGGGCCAGATGCAGCCCTTGGGGCACTATTTTAATCCACTGATACTAACAATGGGGCATAATTCCCCCCACTGGCAACAATGAAGGTGCAGGATTCCTCCCAATGACACCAATGATGGGGCACGATTCCTTCCAATGACACCAATGATGGGGTCCAAAGATACCAATCATGGGGCACAATTCCTCCCAAAGACACCAATGATGTGGCGCTATTCAAAGATGGGGCATTTGTTTCCAATGATGTCGGGACCTTTTCTACTCCCAATGGCCACAATCTGATCACCTTAAGTCTGAAGGACAGTAATCTGGCCCTTTGTTGAGAAATCTTGGAGACCCCTGACCTAGATGATCGGAGTGGAAGTTCTCTCCTCCCTGCCTTCCCGAAACCTTCTGGGACACGTCACAGGAGGCTGTGAGTCCATTCACAAAGTGCAGCGAGACTTACTAAATGTGCCAGCACCAGAGACCAGAAGACCAACCTAGAACCGGCCTGGGTGGAGATGGCGCTGGACCCCTGGACAGATATCCTTTTTTAAGAGTCAGTAGTTACAGTATTTGTAGCTACTGACTTTCATTTTGTTTTTAAGACTAAAAATCCTCCGTGATCATTCGATTCCTTGACAAAACCCATCCAGTTGAATCCAGCAGATCAAACTCAAGAGACACGGGGCATTCTGCTTTATGAAATCGCAACCAAAAGAAGAAGTAGGACATGTTCCAAAGAAGGCAGAACATGCCCCGTCCTTCATGTTTTGCAATGCTTGGCTGCAGCCTGTAATAATAAATGAGCTTCGCTGTTGAGACAAGAGCCTAAGCAGCAAACTTTTTTTTTTTTTTCAGTGCCGAGAAAAAGGCTTTAGGGCCTAGCTGTAACCTGTACGTACGGGCCTCGCCACCGCCCCTTCATTCCAGGCTCTCAGAGACTGTAAGGTCTTTCTCGTCTTCGTTTTTATCACAATGCGGCCGCACTGACTCGTTCCCAGGCACTTGGCAGACGTTCAAGGTCTTGTGATATGATTAACAAGCCAACTTCTTGTCCTCTGACACGGGAGCCCTAAGCTAGCCTTAGCCACCATATTTACCAGAGGTGAGCAACGTTCTTGGCAGCACCGCCATCCCCCTTTTACATCCCTTCAATGTAGGGATGGGGGTACTGGGCCCTATGCTTTCGTTTTTTACTTTTTAACATTTGCCCTCTTGCTTAAAAATATTTAACTTTGCATCAGTCAATGAGTCACGTTGTAGACCTCCAGGTGGAGGAGAACCATCCGGTCGTTGTGGGGGTGAAGGACTCTGAGCTGTCATGGCTGAACGTCGAGGGTCAGATTGCAGAAAACAAGGAAAGAAAAAAAAAAAAAGTTTCCAGCGGCCATTTGCAAGGCAGACAGGGGAGGAGGGTGGAAGGAAATCAACAAGGAAATGTGAGAGAGAAGGGGAGGGGGCTGCTTGGGTTTCCCCTCCGCTTCTTGATTCATTGAGACACCCTGCTGTCAGAGGCCCCCACCAGAGCCGCTGGACTAGCCGCAGCCAAAGCATGTATGAACAAAGCCATGTGATGCCCCCCTTCCCTTACATGCTAAACGCATGATCTCCGACGACCACGCAGCTCTGGTCATGTGATGCCGTTTTAAAAACTTTAAAGGGGCGATAAACATACGCCGGCTCTGCTGCACACAATGGGGTCGCTCTGCGTTTCACCAGACTTTCACAACTGGAAGCAGCAAAACTGAAAAAAAACTTTTTTTTTTTTGATGTTTTGAGAGCCGATGCATTCTGACATATAGAAGGTCAGCCGCTGGCTATCCCAACAAGTACATTGGGTGTTCAGTACGCATGAAATGTCTACAATGAGGGCGGCATGCTTTGACTTGTAGTTCCACATCCCTTGTCCTATGCAGTAGGCAACCTATTTCTTTTTTTTCCCTGTATTTATTAAAACTTTATTGAAAGGAATAATCAATGCTTGCACATCTAGTTTCACAAGGATTTACTGTTTACAAAGAGAAAGGGGTTTTGCTAGCTGGGACTTGTAGTTCCACAGCTCGTCTGGCACAGTAACCCTATCGTACCGAAGCTGCCTTCTGAAACTTGTAGTTCCATGACTCGTCTGAAGCTGCCTGTTTGCTGGGACATGTAGTTCCTCAGCTGCTTTCTGAAACTTGTAGTTCCACAACTCCTTAGATGCTGGCTGGGACTTGTAGTTCCACAGCTAGTCTGGCACAGTAGCCTTTAGCTTTAATATACTGAATTACAGAAGCTGCTTTCTGAAACTTGTAGTTCCACAACTCCTTAGACGCTTGCTGGGACTTGTAGTTCCTCAGCTAGTCTGGCACAGTAGCCTTTACTATACTGAATTACACAAGCGGCTTTCTGAAACCTGTAGTTCCACAACTCCCAAGAAGCCGGCTGGGACTTGTAGTCCCTCAGCTTGTTTGGCACAGTAGTCTTTAGCTTTAATATACTGAATTACAGAAGCTGCTGTCACAAACTTGTAGTTCCACAACTCCTAAGAAGCTGGCTGGGACTTGTAGTTCCTCAGCTTGTTTGGCACAGTAGCCTTTAGCTTTACTATACTGAATTACAGAAGCGGCTTTCTGAAACTTGTAGTTCCACAACTCCCAAGACTTATATAAAGCTTGCTGGGACTTGCAGTGCCATACACCATATGATCCATGTGAACCATTCGGGGCTTATATATTGAAAGGATGAGGTCAATATGAGCTGCATGCTGGGATTTGTAGTTCCACAGCACAGAAATCATGAGTTGCTTGCTAGGATGCTAGCTAGATTTTTTTTTTTTAAGCCATTGCAGCAATCTGCATTCACTGAACCTACAGACATCTGCATGCTGAGACTTGTAGTCCCACAATCATCTAATTTTTACTGAAATTGTAGTACTAGTACTGGGGAGCAACACAACGCACATGGGAGCCAATCAGGAATGACATCTTGGCATGTCATTCCTGATTGGGGTTGGCATGCTGAGACTTGTAGTTTCACAATCCTCTGAGTGTTTTGTAGTACTAGACCTGGAGAGCAAATCTACGACATCCATTCTGGTGAACGAAAACTTTTATAGAGGTAAAATTTGTTTGGCATGCTTAGACTTGTAGTTCCACTTCCCCAGGAAAATCATTCTGTTGACAATGAGGACTTGCAGTAGTATAATTGGGGACACACACCATACACAGGGCCAAGCTAGAGCTCCCATGCATTGTGAAAAGCATGTATAACTGATCCACATGAAGATGGTACTAGAAGCATTTATTGAGGGAGGTGTCTTGCATATGCTGAGACTTATAGTTCCACAATACTACTGGAAGCATTTATTGAGGGAGGTGTCTTGCATATGCTGAGACTTATAGTTCCACGATACTACTAGCAGTATTTATTGAGGGAGGTGTCTTGCATATGCTGAGACTTGTAGTTCCACGATACTACTAGCAGCATTTACTGAGGGAGGTGTCTTGCATATGCTGAGACTTGTAGTTCCACGATACTACTAGCAGCATTTATTGAGGGAGGTGTCTTGCATATGCTGAGACTTGTAGTTCCATGATACTAGAAGCATTTGAGGGAGGTGTCTTGCATATGCTGAGACTTGTAGTTCCATGATACTAGAAGCATTTATTGAGGGAGGGGTCTTGCATGTGCTGAGACTTGTAGTTCCACAACTGCTATGATGTCATGTAAACAAAGTGTGTGTTTCTGTGTGTATTGCAGTACTAGAGCTGAGGTACATACAATAGTTACAGAACAAGGGTTTTATAGTAGCGTGCATGGCATGCTGAGACTTGTAGTTCCACAATACTACTAGCAGCATTTGAGGGAGGTGTCTTGCATATGCTGAGACTTATAGTTCCACAATACTACCAGCAGCATTTATTGAGGGAGGCGTCTTGCATATGCTGAGACTTGTAGTTCCAAAACTGCTATGAAGTCATGTAAACAAAGTATTTCTATGAGTAGAGTGCATGGCATGCTGAGGCTTGTAGTTCCACAACTGCCATGAAAGCCAATCATTTTTCTGACAGTGAGAGTCTGCTGAGACTTGTGGTGCTATACCTGGGGAACCATACTATGCACACGGACTGGTGAGAGCTCACATGCATAGGGAAATTTATTTAGAACAGTGATTCACATTGTATTTGCTGCTACAGTAGAGCATTTCTCAGCTCACTGGACCTGCAAAGAAAATGCCTGCATGCTGAGAGTTGTAGTTCCACAATGGCTATGAAAACAAGTCATCTGCTTCTGAGTGCAGTACTAGAATGGGGGGGGGGCATGTGCAGGGGAATTGATCAGGAATTCTATCCACAGGAAGATGGTCCTAGAAGCATTTATAGAGGTAGGTGTCTTGCATGCTGGGACTTTAATTCCACGATTGCTATGGAGTCATGAACACAAATGGTCTGCTCCTCTGTGCAGTGCAGTACTACAGCTGGGGTACATACAATGCACGGGAGCCAATCAGGAGTTACAGAAAAGCAGCAGTTAGAGTGTTAGAAAGTGTTTGGCATGCTGAGACTTGTAGTTCCACTTCCATGAAGCTATGAAAAGCAGTAATTTTGCTGACAGTGAGCTTGCTGGGACTTGCAGTACTATAACTGGAGGACAGTAAACTCCCATGTGCACGTCAGAGCTCCCATCCATAGTGAAGCAGGCATGTATAGCAGGAAAGGTGATGTGCACGCTGGGATTTGTAGTACTACAATTGGGGAAGCATACCATGCACATGCATGTGAACAAGTCACAGCTTACATCCACATACTGAATGTATTTATACAATGATGTGTTGTGCATGCTGGGATTTGCAGTGCCACTAGCATAGCTGCCATAACACAAGTTGTGCTGAGCTTGCTGGAACTTGTGGTACTAGAACTGGGAAATGTACCATGAACAAGTCAGAGCTCACCTCCATAGTGAAGCAGACATTTATAGAAGGGAGGTGCATGCTGGGACTTGTAGTGCAACAAGCTATTGTGCTGAGCTTGCAGACATGTGTAGTGACAGGTATGCAAGGAAGAGTGATATGCATGCTGGGATTTGTAGTCCCACAACTTCTTGGCCACTGGACTGTATTTCTGGACACTTAGAGGGAAAGCATTGTATGGATCTGCATTAAAGGGGGTGTGTGCATTGTGTAGCTCGGCACCACTGGGGGTGCATTGTACTGCTCAGCATGACTGGGGGGTTGTACAGTATTGTTTACCATGGAAGGGGGGGGGGGCATAGTATGGCTCTACATTACTATTGTACAATTCAGCATTGCTGGGGGGGATTGCATAATTTGGTTCAGCACTGGGGGGGGGGGGGGCATAATAATACAGCTCAGCATTTCTACTGTACAATTCAGCATTATGGGGGGGGGGGGGGGAGTGCATAGTACAGGTCAGCACTACTTGGGGGGGGGGGGGGGGAGGGGGTGCATAGTATGGGTCAGCACTACTTGGGGGGAGGGGGTGCATAGTATGGGTCAGCACTACTTGGGGGGGGAGGGGGTGCATAGTATGGGTCAGCACTACTTGGGGGGGGAGGGGGTGCATAGTATGGGTCAGCACTACCGGGGGGGGGGGGGGGGAGGGGGTGCATAGTATGGGTCAGCACTACTTGGGGGGGGGGGGGGGAGGGGGTGCATAGTATGGGTCAGCACTACTTGGGGGGGGGGGGGGGAGGGGGTGCATAGTATGGGTCAGCACTACTTGGGGGGGGGGAGGGGGTGCATAGTATGGGTCAGCACTACTTGGGGGGGGGGAGGGGGTGCATAGTATGGGTCAGCACTACTTGGGGGGGGTGCATAGTATGGGTCAGCACTACTTGGGGGGGGTGCATAGTATGGGTCAGCACTACTTGGGGGGGGTGCATAGTATGGGTCAGCACTACTTGGGGGGGGTGCATAGTATGGGTCAGCACTACTTGGGGGGGGTGCATAGTATGGGTCAGCACTACTTGGGGGGGGTGCATAGTATGGGTCAGCACTACTTGGGGGGGGTGCATAGTATGGGTCAGCACTACTTGGGGGGGGAGGGGGTGCATAGTATGGGTCAGCACTACTTGGGGGGGGGAGGGGGTGCATAGTATGGGTCAGCACTATTTCGGGGGTACATAGTATGGGTCAGCAATAATGGGGGGTGCATAGAATGGATCAGTAACATTGGAGGTACATACTATGGGTCAGCATTATTGGGGGGGTGCATAGCACGGGTCAGCATTATTGGGGGGGTGCACAGCACGGGTCAGCATTATTGGGGGGGTGCACAGCACGGGTCAGCATTATTGGGGGGGGTGCACAGCACGGGTCAGCATTATTGGGGGGGTGCATAGTACTTCTCAGTATTATTGGGGGTGCATAGTACTTCTCAGTATTATTGGGGGGTACATACTATGGGTCAGCATTATTGGGGGGTGCATAGTACTTATTGGGGGGTGCATACTATGGCTCAGTATTATTGGGGGGTGCATACTATGGCTCAGTATTATTGGGGGTGCATACTATAGCTCAGTATTATTGGGGGGTGCATACTATAGCTCAGTATTATTGGGGGTGCATACTGGGGGTGCATAGTACTCAGTATTATTGGGGGGTGCATACTATGGGTCACTATTATTGGGGGGTGCACAGTACGGCTCAGCATTATTGGGGGGTGCACACTATGGGTCAGTATTATTGGGGGGTGCATAGTACTTCTCAGTATTATTGGGGGGTGGGGGTGCATACTATGGGTCAGTATTATTGGGGGGGTGCATAGTACGGCTCAGCATGCCTCGTCTGCCCTGGTCAGGATTTCAGAGTCTGTGACTCACCAGCTGTCGCAGTTGCAGTCATTCTGGGACTTGTAGTCCCACGGCAGCTGGCAAGGCACAGTCCAGAGACGCAGAAGCGGCACGGTGAGCCCTCTATGGCTCTCCCCTCCTCGGGTCAGCTCCTCGGCCCCGGCAGCAGCACCCTACATGCTCCCCGCTCCGCTCCGGACTGCGACTCCCCTCTCACACACCACGAGCTTCTACCCCGAGCAAATTGGCGGCGTCCAATGGGAAGCGTGCGGTCTGACGTCACGGCTGGCAGAGAAGGCGTTGCCATGAGACCCCGGCCGGGTCAGCGTTCTATCTCCGCCCACCGCGCGCCCTAGCAGCATTTATATAGTGGTGTCTGCACGCGGAGAGGGGAGTCAGCTCGTTGCACTTATTTCTACCCCGAGTCCTCCCAGCCAGTCCGGACCTGTCACCCCCCATCTCCTCCTCCTCCCGCCTGCCCGGAGCCTCTCTCTAGTCGTGGCTAGTCCAAAGCCCTTCAGGAACGCAGGATCTCCCCGGTCCTCTGGACTCAGTACAAACTGGAGCTGGAAATGTCTGCCACACTTCTGTCCGCCTTCTACGACATCGACCTGTTCTGTAAGGTGTGTATGGGGGGCCTGGCTTTGTGTGCAGCCCTGGAAGGAAGGAAGGAGCTGGGGGACGGGGGAGCCCTGGAAGGTCTGCAGGGAGAGGGCAGTCCTGGAAGGTGGGGAGCCCTGGAAGGAGCTAGAGAGTGCAATCCTGGAAGGAGTAAGGGGGCCCTGGAAGAAGTGGAGCCCTGGAAGGGACTTGGGGGATCTGGAAGGTCTAGAGGGAGAGTGAAGTCCTGGAAGGAGTAGTGGAGCCCTGGAAGGCACTTGGGGATCTGGGAGCCCTGGAAGGAGTTGGGGGGGGGGGGGGTGGAATACTGGAAGGAGTAGTGGAGCCCTGGAAGGCACTTGGGGATCTGGGAGCCCTGGAGGGAGAGTGGAGCTCTGGAAGGTCTGGAGGGAGAGTGAAGTCCTGGAAGGAGTTGGGGGGGGGGGGGGGGGGTGAAATCCTGGAAAGGAGTAGTGGAGCCCTGGAAGGAGCTTGGGGGATCAGGAAGTCCTGGAAGGAGAAGGGGAGCCTTGGAAGGTCTGGAGGGAGAGTGGAGTCCTGACAGGAGCTTGGATCAGGGAGCCCTGGAAGGTGCTGGGGATCCCTGGAAGGTGCTGAGGGAGATGAATCCCTGGAGGGGGTGTGGATTTCTGGAAGGCAGGGGGGGGGATGCAGATCCCTGGAAGGAGCTAGGGTGGGTGAGGAAAAAAGATCAGCTCCAGTGATGAGTGTGCATGAGATGTTTGTGTGTCAACAGGGGAGATCTAGGAAAGTTTGTTGGAGAAGTTTGCAGCAGCCACCAAAGAAGGCAGAGAGCTCCTCACACTGACTGGCAGCAGCAGATCAGCTTTGCACCAAGTTCTACTTTGCCGATCTCATTGTCTGTAGGGCTGGTGATCTGCTATAAACTCCATAGGAGCGTCTACCAGGCTGGTTTTACTGTCTGTAGAGGTTGCAACGAGCTGATCTGCTAATGCAACTTTTATTTATTTTTTTGCATTACATGCTTCCTATAGCCAATCAAATTTGGACTTTCTTATGGTCGATAGAGCTTGCATCATGTTAAACCAGAAGATCTGCTAATGTAACGTTTTATTTTTTTGCATTAGGCAAATGGCAAAGAAACTTTTTTTTTTTTTTCTTCTGAACGTGGTGAAAAAGTAAACTTTTTTTTTTTTATTTTTTATTAAATGTCTTATTGGCTGTAGAGCTTTTAGTCGCTCATCTTGCATCAAGTTAGTAGCTGAGCTGCTAATGCAATTTATTTTTGCTTCAGATGCTTCCTGTGGAGGCTTCCTATCGCCAATCGGCCAACAAAACTTTTTTAAAAATCTAAACGGTTTACAGTTTATAAGTGTGGTGTTCTCATGTCTGTGGCGCTTGCAGCAGCAGTGCACCCTCTTGCCTCAAGTTCAAGTAATTGATCTTCTAATGCAACTTTTTATTTTTGCACTAGATTGCTGATCAGTCAAAGAAACTTTTTTTTTTTTTTGGATGTTTAACACATTTTAAAGTTTTTAAATATTTTATTGCCTTTAGAGCTTGCATTGAGTTCAAGTAGCTGGTATGCTAATGCAGCTTTTTGTTTTTATTTTGCTTTAGATGCTTCCTATGTCTAGAAAAAAAATTTAAGTCTTCTAAACTTGATGAGATTGTCAAGGTTTTTTTTTTTAATTTTCTTTTTTTTGACATTCCTACTGTTGATACAGCTTGCACCAAGTTAAACTAGCTAATGCAACTTTTTATATTCTCTGTATAGATTTCCTATAGATAGTCAGTCAGTCAGTCAGTCAGTCAGTCAGTCAGTCAGTCAGAAGTTTGTTTTTTTTTTTATTTAATTCATCTGATTTTATTATTTTTTTTTACAAGTGTGTGACGGTGATCAGTCTGCATTTTTAAACTGTACGACTATCTAGCTTGTCCACGTAAAGGCTAGAGAGAGCATGACAATGAGCTTTAAAGTCTCCATGGGAAGTATTCTATGCATGTGGAAGTTTCCAGAATAATGTGCGAGCCCTCGAACTCCACCACGGCTGGACAGCCATAGGTCAGCTTAAAACGAGTCAGTAACGTTGGCTTCTACCAGGACTAGTAGAGAGTTTGGACAACTGTAGATGGCGGTCCTGTATCAGGTTTTTAGTTGATTACGTCTACTAAGAGCCGGTGCTGTCACTAGTTAGTGGAGTGATTTGTGAGCCTGTGCAAATGATTCTTTGTAGGAGTGGAATATGAAAGTATGCGTGGGGAGAAGTCTGGGTTATGGGCGGTGTATAGAGAAAATGGGGTCTAGCTGTTGGTGGGTTTCCAGAAAGTAGGATTTGTGAAAGTAGACTAAGGGGGGGGGGGTGCGTGGGTGGACGAGCTGTGATTCATGGGAGTTTTAAAAGTGGGGAAAAGTGGGGCGGTAGTTTTCGTAGGGGGTCTATGGGGGGGAAGAGTAGTTTTTTGTAAGGTGGTCTATAGAAAGGTAGTTTTGTAGGGGAGGTCTTCAGAAGGGTAGTTTTTAGACTAGTGGTCTTCAGAAGGGTAGTTTTTAGACTAGTGGTCTTCAGAAGGGTAGTTTTTAGACTAGTGGTCTTCAGAAGGGTAGTTTTTAGACTAGTGGTCTTCAGAAGGGTAGTTTTTAGACTAGTGGTCTTCAGAAGGGTAGTTTTTAGACTAGTGGTCTTCAGAAGGGTAGTTTTTAGACTAGTGGTCTTCAGAAGGGTAGTTTTTAGACTAGTGGTCTTCAGAAGGGTAGTTTTGTAGGTGAGGTCTTCAGAAGGGTAATTCTAGACTAGTGGTCTTCAGAAGGGTAGTTCTAGACTAGTGGTCTTCAGAAGGGTAGTTCTAGACTAGTGGTCTTCAGAAGGGTAGTTCTAGACTAGTGGTCCTCAGAAGGGTAGTTCTAGACTAGTGGTCCTCAGAAGGGTAGTTCTAGACTAGTGGTCCTCAGAAGGGTAGTTCTAGACTAGTGGTCCTCAGAAGGGTAGTTCTAGACTAGTGGTCCTCAGAAGGGTAGTTCTAGACTAGTGGTCTTCAGAAGGATAGTTTTGTAGGGGAGGTCTTCAGAAGGGAAGTTTTTTAATTAGTGGTCTACAGAAGGGTAATTCTGTAGGGGAGGACTACAGAAGTTTTGAAGGGTCATCTACAGAAGGGGTACAATGTTTTAAAAGTTTGTAGAAACAGCCTATTAACAGCTTGTGGTGTATGGGAAAAGTCAACAGAAGTCTGATCTGTTCTTTCTTTTGTCCTCAGAACGAGAAAGTCCTGAACAATCTGAATCTGAGCAGCATGCTGGACAAGAAGGCAGTGGGCAGCCCGGTGACAGCCCCCAACTCCAGCCTGCTCCCAGGGTTCCTTCGCAGACACTCAGCCAGCAACCTTCAGGCTCTGGCTAATAACAACAACAACTCATCCCCCAAGTTCTGCAACAACAACCTCAAGGAATCAGTGGTGAACAGCACTGCCCTGTTGAATAAAGAGAACAAGTTCCGGGACCGTTCGTTCAGTGAGAATGGAGAACGTAGCCAGCACCTCCTGCATCTCCAGCAGCAGCAACAGCAGCAGAAGTCCGGTGCTCAGATCAACTCCACTCGTTACAAGACAGAGCTCTGCCGGCCCTTCGAGGAGAGTGGCACTTGCAAATATGGTGAGAAGTGTCAGTTTGCCCATGGGTTTCATGAGCTGCGCAGCCTGACCCGGCACCCCAAGTACAAGACTGAGCTGTGCCGTACCTTCCACACCATTGGCTTCTGCCCCTATGGTCCCCGCTGCCACTTCATCCATAACGCCGAGGAGAGGAGGCAGGCACCTGGAGGAGGAGGCTCCCCTACAGACTGCTTCAACGGCCAGCGCCCCAAACTGCACCACAGCCTCAGCTTCTCTGGGTTCCCCAACCACAGCCTGGACTCCCCTCTTTTGGAGAGCCCGACCTCACGCACACCTCCCCCGCAGCCCTCTAACTCCCTGTACTGCGAGGAGACTGTCCCCTGTGCCAACAATGCCTTCACCTTCTCTGGCCAGGAACTCAGCCTGATCACGCCCCTGGCAATCCAGACCCACAACCTGTCCAGCTACAACCCTGCAGCCTACTGCCGCCAGCAGCAGCCAGCCTCTTCCAACACGCCCCCGCCGAGCCTTAACTTCCAGCCCCTGCGACGCCTCTCCGAATCCCCAGTGTTTGATGCTCCACCAAGTCCACCTGACTCCCTCTCTGACCGGGAGAGCTATCTGAGCGGCTCCTTGAGCTCTGGCAGCCTGAGCGGATCGGATTCCCCTACCTTGGACTCTAATAGGCGCCTGCCCATTTTCAGCAGGCTGTCCATCTCTGATGACTGAGCCATCAACCCCCTCTTTTCCTCTAGGGGGCAGTCAGGACTGGGGAGGCAAGTTGCTGCCTGGGCTGGTATGATATATAAATATATACATATTTTTTTTTTTTTTTTTTAATAAATGATCTGGGCTTCGTAGCCACCTGTCTGAGAACAGAGGGCAGTGCTGTAAAGCCCGCAGCTGCTGCAGAACCTCTTGGTTTTTTTTTTTTTTTTTTTTTTTCTAAGGTCGAGCAGAGCAGCTTCTTTTGGTCATGGTGGTTGTAAAGCTCCTTGTTGAAAGTCAAGACAGTCAAAGCTCTGCATGCTGAGGTTATGTTGCAGCTGAGGTCTTTGGGTTCCACAAGCTGTCCTGGTGATTGGACTAGAGGGTTCTTTTTTTGCCCACCCTGCCTTTAAGTACAGCGGAAGCATCAGGGTCCAGTTTTTACCCCCTTTCTGTCTCATAAAGCTGCCAGTCTATCCCTGCACCTCTTGCCCAGTGTGATACAGACTCAGGAGGGTAGAAGACCAGAGAGGACGATGACCCAAGCCTTACACCAATGTAATCATGGCAAGGACTAAACACTTGAACTGTATACAGCTGGCACTCAAGATGTTCCCTGTATTATTATTATTAATATTATTATTATTATTTTTGTTTTTTGCCTTTGTGCCTCTGCCAATTTTTATTTAATGTAAAGAAGAGTCGGAAAGACTCATGGAAAAAAAAATCCTGAAAGCTGAACAAAAAAAAAAAACCTTACTCGCAAAAGGGCAAACTTAATAGAACAAAACTATTTTTATAGAACTGTGGGGGTTAGCGGGTGGGATGTGTCTTTTTTTTTTTTTTTTCTTTTTTTTTTTTTTTTCTGGGGGGGGGGGGAGGTGGGCGGGGGATAGTTTTAAGCACCAGCAGGCATTCCATCTCTTGAAGCATTAGCACAGCAAACTTGGGGAATTACACTTTAGCTTTTTTTTTCCCCAGGTGTTTAATAATAAAACACAACAGTCCAGTTGGGAAAAAAAGAAAAAAAAAACTTTAATAAGCTTTTTAAAAAAAAAGAAATCACCATCCTGCCAAGAATATGCCTTAACAACAAGCAACCCTCTAAGACTTTTTTTTTTTTTTTTCTTTAGCTTAACATGTACTAAAAACAAAAAAAAAAAAACCTTTCATTCCAAAGTTAACATCAGTTCCATTTCCATTGCTTAGTGGGCTGTTAGCTTAGAACAATGTTTCTCGGAAGCACTCAGTTAGTTTATAATTGTTGAATAACTGCTGATTTTTTTTTTTTTGATTTTTTTTTTTTTTTTTTTTATTATTATATTATTTTAGCTGTCTGAGTTGCTTGCCTGTCACTGCACACAACTCAATATGAAACTATTTAACTTATTTATTATCTTGTGAAAAATATACATTGAATAATTTGTTCATACTGTATTTATCGGGTATGATGAAAAAAAGCAATAGATATATATTCTTTTATTACGTTTAAATTATGATTGCCATTATTAATCTGCAAAATGTTGAGTGTATGTTCTTTTCACAGTAATATATGCCTTTTTTTGTAACTTCACCTGTTTTATTTTATTGTAAATGAGTAAAATCTTAATTTAAGAGATTGTATGTAATATTTATTTCATTAATTCCTTTCCTTGTTTACGTTAATAAAAAAGATAAAAACCGAAAAAGATGAATGGTTTCTGTAAAGAAATCTCCGTGCTGTGGATAAGAAGTTTGAGGAATTTTGTATGTGTTTTTTTTTTTTTTTTTTTTTCCCTCCCACCCCCAATTTATTATCTTTTTTTTTTTTTTTTCAACCCGTCCAAAAGTGAACTTTAAAAGCAAAAACTTTATAATTTGACTCCCGAGTTACTCGCTCAGATGCTTTATATATAGATTTTTTTTTTTTTTTTTTTTTTTAAACTTTTGTCTTATTTCCACCGCAATCACTGTGATGGTATGTAGCAATAATTTGGGTCCCAGTATTATATTTCACAGTGCCTTTTTTGAAGAGTTCACACTTGCCTTAAAAGAAAAAAAAAAAAAAAGTCTCAACCAAAAAAGTATTCTGTAAAGGTGTGATCATTTTGAATGTAGGGATGGGTTTTTGTTATACCTTACCACTTATTTAAAAAAAAAAAAGGAAAAAGGAAAAAAAAAAAAAAAGGCCACAGTCCTAAAACTTCATACAGTACACAAAAAGTACTTCAGTGAATTCCTTAACTAGAAAGCCAAACGTTTTTTCTAGAATTTGCCTAGATGGTAAATGAGAAAAACGTGTTTTGTTTTTTTTTGTTTTTTTTTTTTTGTTTCCTTTCTCCCTTCTTTTTGTACATAGTAGGTACAGATTAAGCACTATGTACTCTCTCTGAACTACTTTAACAGGTTTTTTTTTTTTTTTTTTTTTCCTCCTGAATGTAACGAAAGGATGAGTTGACTATAATTATATGTATATATAATTAGTCGGTTCACTAAGAATTGTGAGACTGTATTCTTTGTACTGTACATGTTTTGTAGTTCTCCCAATAAATTTTTGGAAATGAAAAAAAGCATACCGTGAGATGTTTTGTCTAAACGGTGGGTTCTGTGTTTTACCTAGTGTATTAAAACAAAAAAAAAAGTTATTGGCGTTCAGCCAAGACCATTGTGAAAGGTTCCAAAGTACTCATTTTGGTGTAGGCAGAATTTTTAACTCTTGTGGTCACACAATGGTTTTTACTTCTGGTCTGATAATACTGTGCACTAAATCAACCATCTGCACTTCCTGATCTCATTTTAAAGGTGAAAAAAAAAAACATGCATTCATATACAAAGGATATTTATGCTCTTTCCTATCAAAATGTGCATCTGATTTACTGATGAAACTAAATCCATTTGCTTTCAACTGGAACTCTTTTCTTCTCTATCCACATGCTATACAGTCGGGGAGTTGTGTTGAAAAGGCTTACAATGCTGCAAGACAATTGGGTTATTCATTCTCCGTGGCTTTGTAATTACAGGAATCTCAAGCTAATTAAATTAATGATAGAAGTAAATACAAAAACTATAATCTATATGGTTTTAGCTGGTGTATATGCATGTTGTGGTGTTTTTTTTTCTTTTTGTTTTTTTTTTATTTATTTATATTTTTATATATATAATTTTTTTATTTTTTTTTTTTAATTTGAAGTTGCATCCTTTTTGGAATTGTTTTTTACATGCAGATACTATATCAAAGGGCCATTAAACCCCACTTTTTGTTTCCATCCTGGTACGTTAATGGGGAGGGGGGGGTCAAATGGCAAATATTGAATTGGTGACTTAGAAGAATACACACATGAATGTTGGGTAGAGTCTTAGATTTGCTTAATAGTGTCAACATTAACCACATAATTGGGTCTGTGCCATTAGGCAGCAGTTTAACACCTGTTTAAGTTGGGGTTGTGCTTTTTGAGAAATACCTAGTCAAACAGAATTAATTGATGGTGTAATGCAAACGTAAGGGGCAATTTGCTGAGTAGCAGGAAAAAATTCTCTAGGGACCTTTCTAATACAAAGTAAATATTTAAGTGCAATGACACACCTTATCGAACCAGCTTTCATTACACTGCTTGTCTCTAAAGAAAGAATGCCATGATAAAAGTATAGGCTAAAGCCGCCCTGGTTTACCTCTTGGCAAAAATGCTAGTCACCTGGCTGTTATGCCAACCTTTTGGTTTCGGTTTTTTGAGTTGCAAACCTGGAACAAATATTTAGACCAGTAAAATCGGATGCCTTTTGGTCTGGCATGCTTGTTGCAGGTCAGAGACTCGTATTGACAGCCAGGCAACTATTTTAAGAATTGCTCAGCAATGGCCCTCTTCGAGTTTTTGTGACCAGGCTATTGTTGGTCAATTCTGAAAATAGTTGCCTGGCTGTCGATACGAGTCTCTGACCTGCAACAAACATGGCGGAGCAAGGCATGCTTGTTTCTTTTGTTGAGCGTGTTTTTGGTTACCTACATTGCTTACTACACTGTATAATTAATGTTACATAATCAACTTAAAAGTAGGTGAAAACCTAGCCACTGAAATCGCATAATGCCATGTCAATATTTTTTAATTTTATGGTTGATGTTCCTGCCAGGTGGGTCCTTGGTTAGGCATCTATTGTAGGGTAACACTCTGCTGCTATCTTCAAATTGTTCTGTAGTTTTACATGGGCTTCTGATAGACCTACAGGTGGCCTTTTCATTACACAGATATGGTCAACTGTGGTCGTCATCAGGAGGCCCACCCTGAGAAATGCTTGGTGGTCCTTCGATGAAGGTTCTTCCTCAGGCACCTACTGTGGTAGGGTGACAACAGTGTCTCTGCCTTCCAGTTGTTCCTGCAGTGCCACATAGATTTCTCGTAGAAACTTCAACTGGCCTTTTCATTGCACAGATATAGTCAACTCTGGTCACCATCAGGAAGCCCACCTTGAGAAATGCTTGGTGGTTCTGCCATGAAGGTCCTTGGTCAGGCACCTACTATTTTAGGGTAACCATGCAACAAACATGGCAGACCAAGGCATGCTTGTTTCTTTATTGAACGTGTTTTCGGTTACCTACATTGCTTACTACACTGTATAATTTAATGTTACATAATCAACTTTAAAAGTAGGTGAAAACCCAGTCACTGAAATCGCATATAACATGCTAATGCCATGTCAATGTTTTTTTAATTTTGTGGTTGATCCTGCCAGGTGGGTCCTTGGTCAGGCATCTATTGTAGGGTGACAACACTCTGCTGCTATCTTCAGATTTGTTCTGTAATGTTACATGGGCTTCTGATAGAGACTACAAGTGGTCTTTTCATTACACAGATATGTTCAACTGTGGTTGCCATCAGGAGACACACTCTGAGAAATGCTTGGTGGTCCTGCATTGAAGGCTCTTGCTCAGGCACCTACTGCTTTATGGTGACAACACTGTTCCTGTCTTCCAGTTCTACAGTGTCACACGGGCTTCTGATAGAGACTACAAGTGGCCTTTTCATTGTACAGATGTAGTCAACTGTAGCCACCATCAGGAAGCCCACCCTGAGAAATGCTTGATGGTTCTGCCATGAAGGTCCATGTTCAGGCACCTACTTTTTTAGGGTAACCACGCTCTGTCCCTATCTTCCAATTGTTTTGCAGTGTCACACGGGATTCTGATAGAGACTACAAGTGGCCTTTTCATTATACAGACCTGGTCAACTGTGGTCACCATCAGGAAGACTACCCTGAGAGCTGCTTGATGGTCCTGCCGTGAAGGTTCTTGCCCAGGTATCTGCTGTTTCAGTATGACAACACTTGACCCATCTCCCAAATGTTTTGTAGTGTCACATGGGCTTCTAATAGGGACTACAAGTAATCTTTTCATTACACAGGCATGGTCAACTCTTCTCAACACCAGAAAGCCATCACTGGAATGCATGGAGACCAGAAGTTGCTATTATTTTATTACAACGCAGCAGAACAGAGATGCAATAAAGTAAAAAAAAAAAAAACACTTTCCATGTGGTTCCACTTTCTCTTTATCAAGCTAGGTCCAAGCTGTAATGTTCTCACATTATGAAGCTGCAGCTTTTATGCATATTTGTTAGGGTTGAAAGTCAACAGGAACCTATTTTTGTATTCAACCAGGGACACTTTTTCTGCTCCTTTCTACTGCACGCTTTGTTTCAAAACTAGTTAAGATCTGTGAAATGGAGGGGAAAAAAAAGATTAAAATTGTATTTTTATTAAAAAGAAATATTCATAATTTCTGGGCTTTAAGCAAACGGTCATCCTTAACTTTGTCATGCTTTGCACATTTTTCATGTTCTTCTCATGTTAAATGCAGTCATTAGAATGACCAACCAAATAGGCTGCAACCAATAAAGGTATGTATACTATTATAAGAAAAAAAAAAAAGTATTTGTTCTACCATGTCTGTAAGTGCCTGTGCTAATGGAACTTTTGTGTGGTGGCTTACAAGATTATTTTGAACTGCAAGTATTTTGGTGTCCACTAGAGGCGCTGTTCCATCACAAACTTTTTCTTACAGTCCTATAGAGAACTTTAGTTGCTGAAGTTTTTATATAAAATATATGAAAACAAAGAAGAAATGGCAAATATTTTTCTTTTGTTAAATCTCAGCAGTTTATCAAGCTGACAAACAATGTGTACGATAAATTGTATTCATGATGTTGATTTCCCAGTGTACAGCAGACTTCCTGTTGGTAATCCTGGGGAAGGACACAGCATGCCTTTGTCTAAGAGGACTGATAACAGAACAATAGCTCATGTATGGATGAACTGTGGATATAATTACAGTTGCAAAGGTTTTGCATTTTTTCAGAATATGGGACCTTATACATAACTACCATGATAGTTGTCCTCTCTCTGCAGGAGAGTCCCTCCATTTCTCACTTGCCAAGCTAGGGGTAGGCACATACCTGTCTTGTGGCACGCATAGGCCACAACTGTTTTTTCCAAGGCTAGGTTCACACCTATGCAGGTTGCGTTTGACCTGTTTCTGCATTGCATTTTTTACGTGTTTTGCGTTTTTTTTTTTCTTCATTTTTCTTGTTGCTTGGCAGATTTAAAACGCATACAATACACGGCAGAAAGCTGCACATGCTTTTCTGCAGCATTTCCATTGAAGTCTATAGAACCAAAAACGCAACTGTTTGCGTTAAAAAGTCCCTGACCCTTTCCAAAAAACGCACCGGGTGAAAACGCGGAGATGTCAACCTGTCTCATAGGAAATGATGTTAAATGGACTGTAGTGCATTTCTGCAAAACGCTGAGGAAAACGCTTTGGTGTGAACCCAGGGTTATTGCAGGAAAGCGTTGTCCTGCTTTTTTCAGGAAAGTTGGCAGCTACATACAAGTAGCATAGATATCCCTGGAATATTGAAAAAAAGTCATTGTAACAGCCATATGGGCCCATTCACAGTTGTGCATTGGGGCATTGCACGCTAGAACTCACACATTAATGTGTATGGGAACACACCTGTTCTATATGGGTTGCGGTTCGTTCTGCCTGGCACCCAGCAGACTACAGTGCACTACATTGCATACTGTGCTTTGAGGTGCGCTGCGATTTTGTGCGTTTTTATCATCCGTTGTGGCGCATTGGGAGCCCATTTAGAGGAAATGGACTTCCCTAACACTTTCCGAAATGTGTGTACATTAATCATTGGATCGCTTTGGTGTGAATGGGCATTGTAGCATCACATGCAAAAAGACAACCATATATGTGCATGGCAATGTACCTACCGTATGTGCGGATTTATTAATTGTCAATAGCATCCCAACGCATTGTACAGTAGAACACAGTGCACCACAATGCATATACTGTGGGTCGTGGTGAGCTGCATTTTTAAAAAGGGGGCATGCACATTTTTTTAATCCATTGTGGTGCGATGGCAGCCCATTCCTGCTTTAACGCAGTGCACGTTAATGCATGCCATAATACACGTGCGTTAATGCTCTGCAACTGATCACTTTAGTGTTTGTGGGCCTTCATACGAGGCGATATCAAAATGTTTTGAGACTAGATTTGTAACATGCCCACAGGTGCTAACACAAGGCTGCACGCACTGTCACAGGGAGCACCAACTCTCATAAGTCAGTGTGCCAAAAGACATCATCCTGTGTACATCGGGAGCTGTGCAACTGGTGCTATACTGACCATGTGTGTTGCCATGTCTGCTATTTCATCATGGACAGCAAGTTGGAAGAAAGAACAAACGTGAAGTTTGGCGTGAAACTGGGCAAATCCCTGGATCTCTGCAATGTTGTCAAAACGGCAACCTTTCAGCTGGATCTTCATCTTCGCGAAGAGGGCATTTTCGGGGGTTGAGCTCGTTTTAAGGTCTTCCCAATCTCTCACCATCTTCCAGTGATGTTCTTCTACTCTTGAAGCACGCATGCCGACTCATTGCAGCATCGCAGTAAACTTGCCAAAGTATGTCAAATGTCTCTGTGGAAGATTTGCCCAGTTTCACGCAGAATTTCATGTTTGCTCTTTGTTCTAACTTGCTGTCCATGAAGTGGCGGGAGACAACTGCAGCAACGGACCCATGCTGCATTCACCTAGGTGAGTGTGAATGTTTGTTTTTTTAACTCCCAAACTTCTCTATTAAATCTGTAAACAGCCCTTGAGGGCAGGAAATTCTCACCCGGAGATTATAGTGGAAAATCCCCATTTTCTGCTTCTCTGTAAATTAGAGGGAGCGTGGAGGCAGCTAAAAGGTCTTAAGAAAGGTTATAACAAAAGAAACCCAATGGAATCCCAAGAACACTAATCAGGCAAGGCTATTTCTGCAAGCAATAAAAATCTTTTCCCTTTCTATTTGGAGTGTGTGCCATGCCTCCAAATTCCCAAACTGGGGAGTTGAGGTAGGTCCCAACAACGGATGATATTGGAGACAACAGGCGGTTGGCTCTCCACTTGGCATACATTTCTGGAAGTAGTGTGGCCAAGCAGGGTTTCACTGCGGTAAGTGGCAGGCAAGAGTTGGGGTCCATTCACAGCTCTTTAGTTTGTTGAATTCCAGTAAAACGCACATTACTGCGATGCAAGTTACGTGCTTTAGCACATTGTGGGGCCTTTCTGTTATCCCCCTCGCTTCCTGATGTGTCTCTGGAGCAGGAGGTGAAGGGAAATCTCACTGATGGGACAGATGGGGTCTTAACCAATCCCTACACTTTCCAAAATTTAAAGAAATGTTTTGGCTTTGCAAAGACTTAAAAAACTCCTTATGCACTGACTATATTTTCCTATTGACAATAAACAGTGCCTGCTGTATTTTCTATATAGTGCTGCAGTGTATTGATATGTACCACCTCCGATGGTGTGACTGGTCTTTCCATGTGTAGCTCACCCTAGCAGCAGTTGATAGGCTGGGTCCCAGGCTAGGGGCCTATGTGAATTAATTCCAGCAAGGCTAGATTGAAACCAACCATGGCTCATGCTCCAACACATACTCCATACATCACTATCCTTTTGTCAGGGAACTAACATTTTTAGCATTACAGCTAAGTTAGTTGTAAGAAGACCAAGTAGCCAGGAACACAGGTTTTTCCTCGCATGTGGTCCAAACAGGGGACCTGTCACCACCACCAGTCCCCCGAATTGAGCCAGCCTGTACATTTACGTCATCATTACCCAGATAACCGTCACCATGCACCAAAAATAAGAGGCTCAATCACTTCCTCCTAGAACTTTCCGTTTAATTATACAACAGACAATATAACTGTCTTTTTCAATTTGGCAACATTTCGGCATAATGTGCATCATTCTATTTCAGCATAGCTCCATCTCATGTGGCTACTCTTGTACAGTGCAAAGCCCACCCTAAGGGTTCTCTCCAACAGAGCTTCCTGGCAACCCACTAAGAGAGACCCATATGGTATTTCCCAAGCTGGGCAATACACCAAAATGAGTCTACAATGGGCCCTTACACCAAAATGGGCTACAACAGGGCTGTGCACAAAAAATGAGCTACAGCAGGGTTTTACACCAAAAATGGGCTCCAATAGATCTCCACACTAAAAATGGGCTACCACAGGGCTATACACCAAAAATGGGCTACAACAGGGCTCTACACCAGAAATGGGTTACAGCAGGGCTCTGCACCAATATTGGGCTACAACAGGGCTCTACACCAAAAAGGGGCTCCAACAGGGCTTTACACCAAAATGGGCTCCAACAGGGCTCTGCCCCAATAATGGGCTACAACAGGCTTTTACACCAAAAATGGGTTACTTTGGGACTGCACACCAAAATGGGCTACTACAGGGATATACACCGAAAATAGACTACAACAGGGTTGAACACCAAAAAAGGGCTACTTTGGGACTCTACACTAAAAATGGGCTACAACAGGCCTTTACACCAAAAATGGGTTACTTTAGGACTCCACACCAAAATGGGCTACAACAGGGCTATACACCAACAATGGACTACAACAGGGTTGAACACCAAAAAAGGGCTATTTTGGGACTCTACACCAAAATGGCTACAACGCGGCCTTTATACCAAAAATGGGTTACTTTAGGACTCCACACCAAAATGGGCTACAACAGGGCTATACACCAACAATGGACTACAACAGGGTTGAACACCAAAAAAGGGCTACTTTGGGACTCTACACCAAAAATGGGCTACAACGCGGCCTTTATACCAAAAATGGGTTACTTTAGGACTCCACACCAAAATGGGCTACAACAGGGCTATACACCAACAATGGACTACAACAGGGTTAAACACCAAAAATGGGCTACTTTGGGACCCTACACCAAAAACGGGCTACAACAGGGCTTTACACCAATAATGGGCTACAACAGGTCTCTACATCAATTTGGCTACTACAGGTCTCTACATCAAAATGGGCTCATACAGGTCTCTACACCATAAATGGGCACCATAAGGCTCTACAACAAAAAGAGGATACAATATATACATGTCATGCGTCTTCCAGAAAACTGTGGTGATTAACCCCTTGCCTTCCTGAGGATTTCGCCCCCTTCCTGACCAGGCCATTTTTTGCAATACGGCGCTGCGTTACTTTAACTGACAATTACACGGTCATGCAACGCTGCACCCAAATAAAATTTACGTCCTTTTTTTCCTACAAATAGAGCTTTCTTTTGGTGGTATTTGATTGCCTGTGCGTTTTTTATTGTTTGCGCTATAAACAAAAAAAGACCAACAATTTTGAGAAAAAAATATTATTGACTTTTTGCTATTAAAGATGTCCAGTAAAAAAAAATGTTAAAAATCAAATTTCATCATAAATTTAGGCCAAAATGTATTCTGCTCCATGTCTTTGCTAAAAAAAAATCATTATTTGATTTACATGAAAGTTATAGAGTCTACAAATGGCTGTATAAATACTGGGATTTTATTTTTACTAGTAATGGCGGCAATCAGCAACTTATAGTGGGACTGCAGGACTGTGGCGGGCATTCTGACACTGGGGGGAACTGACTTGGTGTCACAGTGAAGCACAAACACAGCCCAGTATGCAAAACAGCACACAGTTAACCCTTTGATCGCCCCTCACATTAACCCCATCCTGCCCAGTGCCATTAGTACAGTGTCAGTGCTTCTTTTTAGCACTGATCACTGTATTGGTGTCACTGGGGTGTCAGTGACACCAAGTTAGTCCCCCCCCCCAGTGTAAGAATGTCCACCACAGTCCCGCTAAATCTGATCGCTGCCATTACTAGTAGAAAAAATAATCCCTTTATCTATACCACCATTTGTAAACGCTATAACTTTCACGTAAACCAATTAATTTACAAGTATTGGGATTTTTTTTTTTTTTTTTAGCAAAGACATGTCGCAGAATACATTTTGGCCCAACTTGATGCCGAAATTAGATTTTTGAAATTTTTTTACTGGACATATTTAATAGCAAAAAGTCCAAAATATTGTTTTTTTTCTCAAAATTGTCGGTCTTTTTTTGCTTATAGCGCAAAAAAATTAAAGACACACAATCAAATACCACCGAAAGAAAGCTCAATTCGTGGGAAAAAAAGGACGTAAATTTAATTTGGGTGCAGCATTGCATCACCGCGCAATTGTCAGTTAAAGTAACACAGCGCCGTAACGCAAAAAATGGCCTGGTCAGGAAGGGGGGTAAATCCTCAGGAGGACAAGGGGTTAAAGGCAATTGTTTGGTGTACATGGGGCTTCAGCAAACTAAGTCAGGATTTATGTCTCCTTAGAGTCACTAGTTCTACAGTCAGGAGCTTCAAGGTCATCTATGTATGGCAAGGCAGTACTGTCATGGCCATTCATATGGTGCATTGTGCTCTACCTCTCTGCCTAAAATAGACACCCACATACAATCAGCTCCTTCAGTCTTATCTCCCCCTGGTCAGGACGAAAGAGGAAACACTAAAGCCAGTGTACATGGGGAAAGATTTCAGTCCCTTATCTAACCTGCATGCATAGACTGTTTAAACTAGACATCAAAGGGCTTTTTTTTTTTTAGTACAACTACCAGCCAAATCCAGGACAGCAGACATTAAAAAAAAATGATTTAACTAATTTTTAAGAATATAAAGTGCCCAGGGATATGAACAATCAGGGGCGGACTGACAACTCATGGGGCCCCCGGGCAATAGGGGATCATGGGGCCCCTGTGTCCTTGCCCAAACTCAAAAAAGCCTATGAAAATGGTAACAGGGGCATCTCATGGGGCCCCCTACTGACCCCGGGCCCTCGGGCAGTGCCCGAGTTTCCAAATGGTCAGTCCGCCCCTGTGAACAATACGAGGTGGTACCAAAAAGTTTCAAGACTTGTTTTGTAACACGCCAGCAGATGCCAGCACAAGGCTGCACGCACAGTCCCAGGGTGTACCGACCTTCATAAGTCAGTGTGCTAAAAGACATCGTCCTGTGTACATCGGGAGCTGTGCAACTGGTGCTATTCTGACCATGCAAGTTACCATATCTGCTATTTTTTTTTTCGTTATTTAGTTAGAACAAAGAGCAAAAGTGAAACTGGGCAAATCGCTGGATCTCCGCAATGTTGTCAAAGTGGCGACCTTTGAGCTGGATCTTCATCCTTGGGAAGAGGGCATTTTCAGGGGTTGAGCTCATTGACGGTCTTCCTGATCTCTTGCCAGTGATGTTCTTCCGCTCTTGGAGCGTGCGTGCCACTCAAAACACTTCGAACGACTCATTGCAGCATCACCGTAAACTTGCCAAATCATGTCAAACATCTCTGTGGCAGATTTGCCCAGTTTCACGCAGAATTTCACGTTTGCTCTTTGTTCTAACTTGCTGTCCATAGTGAAATAGCAGACGTGGTAATGCACCTTGGCAGAATAGCACCAGTTGCACAGCTCCTGATGTACACAGGACAATGTCTTTTGGCACACTGACTTATGAAGGTCAGTGCTCCCTGTGCCTGTGTGTGTGCAGCTTGTTCTGCCACCTGTTGGCGTGTTACAAAACTCTCAAAACCTTTTAATACCACTTCATTAAATAAAATGTGTGTTTCGTTTCATCACATTTATTACGTTGACTCGATTCCTTTTTGGAATTTGTTTTGTATCCTCTGGATTTATTATGTACTGTCTACTTTCCAAAAAGGGATCATTTTGGGGGGTATTTGTACTGTCCTGACATTTTTGGGTCGCAAGAAATGAGACTGGCCGTCAGTATATCAGGATTGACTGATTTTCATATACAGTCAGGTCCATAAATATTGGGACATCGACACAATTCTAACATTTTTGGCTCTATACACCACCACAATGGATTTGAAATGAATCAAACAAGATGTGCTTTAACTGCAGACTGTCAGCTTTAATTTGAGGGTATTTACATTCAAATCAGGTGAACGGTGTAGGAATTACAACAGTTTGCATATGTGCCTCCCACTTTTTAAGGGACCAAAAGTAATGGGACAATTGGCTTCTCAGCTGTTCCATGGCCAGGTGTGTGTTCTTCCCTCATTATCCCAATTACAATGAGCAGATAAAAGGTCCAGAGTTCATTTCAAGTGTGCTATTTGCATTTGGAATCTGTTGCTGTCAACTCTCAAGATGAGATCCAAAGAGCTGTCACCATCAGTGAAGCAAGCCATCATTAGGCTGAAAAAATAAAACAAACCCATCAGAGAGATAGCAAAAACATTAAGCGTGGCCAAAACAACTGTTTGGAACATTTTTAAAAAGAAGGAACGCACCGGTGAGCTCAGCAACACCAAAAGACCCGGAAGACCACGGAAAACAACTGTGGTGGATGACCGAAGAATTCTTTCCCTGGTGAAGAAAACACCCTTCACAACAGTTGGCCAGATCAAGAACACTCTCCAGGAGGTAGGTGTATGTGTGTCAAAGTCAACAATCAAGAGAAGACTTCACCAGAGTGAATACAGAGGGTTCACCACAAGATGGAAACCATTGGTGAGCCTCAAAAACAGGAAGGCCAGATTAGAGTTTGTCAAACGACATCTAAAAAATCCTTCACAGTTCTGGAACAACATCCTATGGACAGATGAGACCGAGATCAACTTGTACCAGAGTGATGGGAAGAGAAGAGTATGGAGAAGGAACTGCTCATGATCCTAAGCATACCACCTCATCAGTGAAGCATGGTGGTGGTAGTGTCATGGCGTGGGCATGTATGGCTGCCAATGGAACTGGTTCTCTCATATTTATTGATGATGTGACTGCTGACAAAAGCAGCAGGATGGATTGTGAAGTGTTTCAGGCAATATTATCTGCTCATATTCAGCCAAATGCTTCACAACTCATTGGATGCCACTTCACAGTGCAGATGGACAATGACCCAAAGCAGACTGCAAAAGCAACCAAAGAGTTTTTTTAAGGGAAAGAAGTGGAATGTTATGCAATGGTCGAGTCAATCACCTGACCTGAATCCGATTGAGCATGCATTTCACTTGCTGAAGACAAAACTGAAAGGAAAATGCCTCAAGAACAAGCAGGAACTGAAGACAGTTGCAGTAGAGGCCTGGCAGAGCATCACCAGGGAGGAAACCCAGCGTTTGGTGATGTCTATGCGTTCCAGACTTCAGGCTGTAATTGACTGCAAAGGATTTGCAACCAAGTATTGAAAAGTGAAAGTTTGATTTGTGATTATTTTTCTGTCCCATTACTTTTGGTCCCTTAAAAAGTGGGAGGCACATATGCAAACTGTTGTAATTCCTACACCGTTCACCTGATTTGGATGTAAATACCCTCAAATTAAAGCTGACAGTCTGCAGTTAAAGCACATCTTGTTCGTTTCGTTTCAAATCCATTGTGGTGGTGTATAGAGCCAAAAATGTTAGAATTGTGTCGATGTCCCAATATTTATGGACCTGACTGTATATCCTATAGTTTGTGGACTCTATAACTCTCCTACAGACTAAATAATATACACTGATTTTCAACAGAGAAATGTAGAATACATTTTGATCTAAAAACCCAGGGGTGGTTAAATACCACCAAAAGAAAGCTCTGATTGTGTGAAAAAAATGTCATATGGGTACAGTGTCGCATGACCGCGCAATTGTCATTCAAAGTGCAACAGCGCTGAAAGCTGAACATTGGCCTGCGCAGGAAGAGGGTGAAAGTACCAGGTATTGAAGTGGTTAAGTGCTCCTGTGTGAATGAGGCCTTAGGACCGCATTTTACAGAGGGGCCTTGATGAGGCAGTGCGACATCCACATATATTTTCAAATGTTATGCATGGAAAACCTCTGTATTTAAAGTGCTACTAAACCCACAACAGTAAAATCAGTGTGTATATGCAGTAAAGCATGCTTGTTATACTCACTGTAGAACCTAAGGGGTTAATCTTCTGCACTGTGTAAAAATGCTGTTTGATCCTGACTTCTCTGATCCTTCCCTTCTTCCAGTGTCCCCCTCTTATCTCCTGACAAGACATAAAGTGTGGTGACACTCTGCAAATGCTCAGTTTAGTGTGTATTGCTAGAGAGGATTTTTTTTTTCATGAGAGGGTGCATGTGATCAGCACTGTCCAGACAGAGGGTCAGGGGTTCTGCATCCTCCTAGAGCAGAAAGCAAACTCCTCCTGCAAGCTTTAACCAGTGCTCTGCTGGTCACTGATAGAAGTCACAAGACTGCTCTAACTTCTGATGAGAAAAGGTATTTAGCAGTTTATATTTACTAAAATAATTGCACTTCCATGTTGTGTGTACTGTGGAAGACCAGATATAGTGAATGCAGGGTCCGTGGAGACCGGATATAGTGAATGCAGGGTCCGTGGAGACCGGATATAGTGACTGCAGGGTCCGGGGAGAGCAGATATAGTGAATGCAGGGTCCTGGAAGACCAGATATAGTGAATGCAGGGTCCGGGGAGACCAGATATAGTGAATGCAGGGTCCTGGGAGACCAGATATAGTGAATGCAGGGTCCGGGGAGACCAGATATAGTGACTGCAGGGTCCGGGGAGACCAGATATAGTGAATGCAGGGTCCGGGGAGACCAGATATAGTGAATGCAGGGTCCGGGGAGACCAGATATAGTGAATGCAGGGTCCGGGCATAGCAGATATAGTGAATGCAGGGTCCGGGGAGACCAGATATAGTGAATGCAGGGTCCGGGGAGAGCAGATATAGTGAATGCAGGGTCCGGGGAGACCAGATATAGTGAATGCAGGGTCCAAGGAGAACGGATATGGTGAATGCAGGGTCCGGGGAGAGTGGATATAGTGAATGCAGGGTCCTGGGAGACCAGATATAGTGAATGCAGGGTCCGTGGAGACAGGCTATAGTGAATGCAGGGTCCGGGGAGAGCAGATATAGTGAATGCAGGGTCCGGGGAGAGCAGATATAGTGAATGCAGGGTCCAGGGAGAACAGATATAGTGAATGCAGGGTCCGGGCATAGCAGATATAGTGAATGCAGGGTCCGGGGAGACCAGATATAGTGAATGCAGGGTCCGGGGAGAGCAGATATAGTGAATGCAGGGTCCGGGGAGACCAGATATAGTGAATGCAGGGTCCAAGGAGAACGGATATGGTGAATGCAGGGTCCGGGGAGAGTGGATATAGTGAATGCAGGGTCCTGGGAGACCGGATATAGTGAATGCAGGGTCCGTGGAGACAGGCTATAGTGAATGCAGGGTCCGGGGAGAGCAGATATAGTGAATGCAGGGTCCGGGGAGAGCAGATATAGTGAATGCAGGGTCCGGGGAGAGCAGATATAGTGAATGCAGGGTCCGGGGAGAACAGATATAGTGAATGCAGGGTCCGGGGAGAGCAGATATAGTGAATGCAGGGTCCAGGGAGAGCAGCTATAGTGAATGAAGGATCCCGGGAGAGGGGATACAATAAATGCAGGGTCCAGGGAGAGCGGATATAGTGAATGCAGGGTCCAGGGAGACCAGATATAGTGAATGCAGGGTCCAGGGAGAGTGGATATAGTGAATGCAGGGTCCGGGGAGACTGGATATAGTGAATGCAGGGTCCCAGGAGACCAGATATAGTGAATGCAGGGTCCGGGGAGACCAGATATAGTGAATGCAGGGTCCGGGGAGACCAGATATAGTGAATGCAGGGTCCGGGGAGACCAGATATAGTGAATGCAGGGTCCTGGGTTTAGTAACACTTTAATGCAAATTGTGCTATTTTGCTTTTTTTTCTGTTTATGTTTTTTTGGTGCTGGTAAGCGTGCTGGGAAGTTTTTTGTGCAGTGAATTAGCAGCAGGTGTTCTGGGCATCCCTCATGCATGGGCACACGCCATAGTACACACTGTGTGAAAAAGGTCTTAGCGCGTTGCGACGTATGCGTGAAAATGCCTCATTGTCAATGAGCCCTACTTGTTTTCTCTTAATTAGGCCGAGATGATGCAGAAATCTGCTTTTCATGAGCTGCGGTCCCAGAATGTACACGGCCTGTCCCACGTCAGACTGTTTTGTTCACCAGGACCAGGGGAGACCATTGCCAGGGGGATGAGGTAAATCCCAGGGCTGAGACCAGCTGATTAAGCCACAGACAGTAATTAAACAGTGATGGCTGAGCCTTAAAACAAAGGAAAGGCGTGCATGGGTATCCAGCGTGCGCTGGGTTAAGTGTTGGAAGTCGCTGCCTCAGGCCCCAGTAATTACATAGAGCGACAAGAATGTAAGAGTTTTTCAGATGGGGTCTTGGCATGGATCTGTGCGGTGTGTCAGACTCTGTCTGGCAGCTTTCCAGGCGGCGTAGGCGTGGAAGGAGTTAAGTCTGCCCATCTTGTGAGACACGCGGTGACTCATACGAAGATTGTGTGCGTCCCGGCCTTTGGCCACGCTGCTTTTTGGTGTATTGGAAAAACGTGTGTCTTTCAGTTTATAAGGAAAACATTGCACATTTGTCCTCATTTCAGAGTCACAACGTGAAAACATATTCTTCTGGGCTGCAGATGCAGCAGTGATTAGTCATTCCATTCAAATTTACTCAAATTAACCAGGCGATGAAAAAAGTGTATTTATCCACAGAAGGCCAGTCAGCGTTCAGCTGGTCATATAATCTGATTGTCCAAGCGCATTTCATTTCATCAAAACTGGATGATGCAAGGGCCTTTGTAAACAATGCATTTCATTCATATCCAATCAGGTACACTCTTACTGGATGTAAGTACAGGGGTGGAAACTGCAACCAGACCCCATGCTTCAGGGGGCCCGTGCGGCTCTCCTGTACACCTGGATACGAGGGGCAGCGGGGGGCAGCATATAGAGGTACTGATTTCCTCCATTTTCCTCCTGCAGCCACTGAATGCCTGCTTTTCCTCCTCTTCCTCTTGTAGGCATTTAGTAGCAGTGGGATCATGGAGGGGATTGGCTCCTCTACAGGTAAAACTCGAAAAATTAGAATTTTGTGCAAAAGTTCATTTATTTCAGTAATGCAACTTAAAAGGTGAAACTAATATACCGTATTTTTCGCCGTATAAGATGCACCTGACCATAAGACGCACCTAGGTTTTAGAGGCAGAAAACAGGAAAAAAAAATTCTGAACTAATGGACTGCAGACACAGTACAGGAGATGACCAGAGACTGCGGACAGCACAGGGATGACCAGAGACTGCGGACAGCACAGGGATGACCAGAGACTGCGGACAGCACAGGGATGACCAGAGACTGCGGACAGCACAGGGATGACCAGAGACTGCGGACAGTACAGATGACTGCTGACCTTTAGGGAGGTGGGGAGCGGGTACCTGAATTTGACAGGTACCCGCTCTTACTTCCGCAGAGTTTTTGTTTGATCTTACCTGTTCCTCAATCCAGCCGCGCGCTGTCTTCCCGGCTTCTGTAATGGCGCTCGGCATGACAGTGCCCAGTGCGCATGAGCGTGAAGCACTTGCGTTTTGTGATTGGTCCGGCGGCTTCTGGGATCTGTCATGTGTCCCAGGTACCGCCTTACCATTCACAAAAAGCACCGCTTCTTGCGCATGCGCACTTGGCACCTGGCTGTCATGCCCAGTGCCCACACTACAAAAGCTGGGAAGACAGCACGCCGCTGGATAGAGGAACAGGTAAGGTCCCTCTGCAGAGCTGAGCGGCCGGCCCGGTATTCTGACACGGCCACGGTGGAAATACCGGACCGGCCGCTCCATATTCGCCCCATAAGACGCACTGACATTTCCCCCCAGTTTTGGGGAAGAAAAAGTGCGTCTTATACGGCGAAAAATACGGTATGAGATAGACTCATTACATGCAAAGCAAGATAGTTCAAGCCGTGATTTGTCATCATTGTGATGATTATGGCTTACAGCTCATGAAAACCCCAAATCCACAATCTCAGAAAATGAGAATACTGTGAAAAGGTGCAATATTCTCGGCTCAAAGTGTCCCACTCTAATCAGCTAATTAAGCCATAACACCTGCAAAGGGTTCCTGAGCCTTTAAATGGTCTCTCAGTATGGTTCAGTAGGAATCACAATCATGGGAAAGACTGCTGACCTGACAGTTGTGCAGACAACCATCATTGACACCCTCCATAAGGAGGGAAAGCCTCAAAAGGTAATTGCAAAAGAAGTTGGATGTTCCCAAAGTGCTGTATCAAAGCACATTAAGAGAAAGTTATGTGGAAGGGAAAAGTGTGGAAGAAAAAGGTGCACAAGCAGCAGGGATGACCGCAGCCTGGAGAGGATTGCCAGGAAAAGGCCATTCAAAAGTGTTGGGGACTTTCACAAGGAGTGGACTGAGGCTGGAGACAGTGCATCAAGAGCCACCACACACGGACGAATCCTGGACATGGGCTTCAAATGTCGTATTCCTCTTGTCATGCCGCTCCTGAAAAACAAACAACATCAGAAGCGTCTTACCTGGGCTAAAGAAAAACAGACCTGGTCTGTTGCTCAGTGGTCCAAAGTCCTCTTTTCTGATGAGAGCAACTTTTGCATCTCATTTGGAAACCAAGGACCCAGAGTATGGAGGAAGAATGGAGAGGCACAAGGACCCCGAGTATGGAGGAAGAATGGAGAGGCACACACTGCAAGATGCTTGAAGTCCAGTATGAAGTTTCCACAGTCTGTGTTGATTTGGGGAGCCATGTCATCTGCTGGTGTTGGTCCACTGTGCTTCATTAAGTCCAGGGTCAACGCAGCCGTCTACCAGGAGATTTTGGAGCACTTCATGCTTCCTTCCACAGACGAGCTTTATGGGAAAGCTGACTTCATTTTCCAGCAGGACTTGGCACCTGCCCACACTGCCAAAAGCACCAAAACCTGGTTCAATGACCGTGGGATTACTGCGCTTGATTGGCCAGCAAACCTGCCTGACCTGAACCCCATAGAGAATCTATGGGGCATTGCCAAGAGAAAGATGAGAGACATGAGATTGAACAATACAGAAGGGCTGAAGGCCGCTATTGAAGCATCCTGGTCTTCCATAACACCTCAGCAGTGCCACAGGCTAATAGCTTCCATGCCATGCCGCATTGAGGCAGTAATTGCTGCAAAAGGGGCCCAAACCAAGTACTGAGTACATATGCATGCTTCTACTTTTCAGAGGTCTGATATTGTTTTATGTACAATCCTTGTTTTATTGATTGCATGTAATATTCTAATTTTCTGAGATTGTGGATTTGGGGTTTTCATGAGCTGTAAGCCATAATCATCACAATTATGACTAATCACGGCTTGAACTATCTTGCTTTGCATGTAATGAGTCTATCTCATGTATTAGTTTCACCTTTTAGGTTGCATTACTGAAATAAATGGACTTTTGCACGATATTCAAATTTTTCGAGTTTCACCTGTATATCAGTCTTTCTCATCCATGTCAACACAGAGGAACCCTTGAAATACCTTTCCAGTCCCAAGGAACCCCTGCTGAACGGTACTATATCTGCAACTCATGGTGCATTAGTGTGATGGTCAGTGGCAAGAAGGCTCCTTACATTGTGGTCACTGGGAAGAATCACCCCCTCATAGATAGCTGAAAACATCAATGGTGTCAGTGGGAACTTATGTGAGATGCAGAAATTGCTCAGTGCTCAAGGAACCCCTGGTAACTTCTGGAGGAACCCTTGGGGTCCATGGAACCCTGGTTGAGAAACCCTGCTCTATATGCTGCTCCTGCCTCTTCTGCCCCTCCTATGCAGCTTCTTTCTGCTGCCCCTGGGCCCTTATGCTCTCTCCCACCCTCCCCCCGTGCTCTTTTTTTAGCCCCCCTGTGCTCTTTGCCAGCCCCCTGTGCTCTCTCCTGGCCCCCCTTATCCCTTGCAGCTCTTCTGGCTTCCCCCTCTCGACCACACCCGCCGGTTGCTGTGGGGCATTTGTCAGGAGAGAGAGAGTGGGGAAGCGCCAGTAAATATATCATTAACCAGCCCCTTCCTTTTCTGAATGGACAGTCAGTGATCGGTACAGATTACTTACACTATTCATTCATAACTGAAGCATAGTAAAATGTGTTTACTATGCTTCAGTTTATAAATGAATGGGAAGCTCTGTAGAGAGCTATTCCTGTCCATTCATTTTGTGCAGCTGAAGCTGCAGAGATGGTGATTGAGGGCTGTGTCCTCAATCCTCTTTCTCTGTCTCAAAGGTGGAACATTCTGTTTAGATCCCTGATATCTCACCAAAGGCAACCAACAGGGCTCCTAAAAAATAATAAAAAATACAATTGTACATAATTAAAATTGTAAAAAATTACACAGAAATTAAATAAAAAAAGAAAAAAAAACTACTGACACCAGTGGTGGAATGACCAGGGTTGCAAATGTCCCACTTGCGACCAGGCCAGCAGGCTCATAGGGAAGGGCCCTGGCTGGGTGTCAGGGGGACCCTTCATGGTTTCTTGCACCGGGGCCCTGAAAGTTGTAGTTACGCCTTTGCACGTTTGTTTTGATTTTTTTCTATCTGATGTGCAATTCAATCAAAACAATCGAATTGACAAACTATCAAATAGCCATAACTTCTCTTTTGATCGATTTAGACTCGATTTCAGTTGGATTTGATAAAACTGAGTAGGTCGGCCACGGAGGAATATTAGCAAGCGCTTTGCATCAATCGGCAGCACCGAGACACTTTTATTGATGAATACGATTGTATTTCATTTGAGCAGATTATGTGATGCACAATGGAAACGGAGACGCGATCAATAAAGCCTCATTTACAGGGGCATACTACAGTGTACACCCCGTGTGAGAGCCATGTTTACCCAGCTCCAGATTGGCTATGCTAACCCTTTCATGACCAATCTCTATGAACTCAGATTAACTCCCCTGTGACCAGTCTCCTCAGTATATTCAATAACCCACAGTGACCAGGGTTCAGAATACAATGTATGTATTGACCCCCCAATGGCCATTCTCCAGTGTACATGCATTAACTTTTTATCATCTAACTCCAGAGTATGTGTAATAACTTCTCAATGACCAGCTTGCAGTGTATATGCTTTATTCTCTCAGTGCCCAGTCAGCAGTATATATGCATTATCCCCTCAGTGACCACTTCCTAACTTCAGAATGGGTATGTTAACCCTTCAATGACCATTCTCCACTCCTTTGCATTAATTCCCCTGTGACCTGTCTCAATGGCCAATCTCCAGTTTATGTGCATTAACCCCTCAGTGACCACATACCATCATCAGAATGGGTATGTTAACCCTTCAGTGACCATTCACTGAATGACACATTAACACCCCTGTGGTCAATCTCCAATGTATGTGCATTAACCCCTCAGTGACCATATACCAGCTCCAGAGTGGGTCTGGTAACCCCTCCATGACCATTCTCCATTACTTTGCATTACTCCCCTGTGACCTGTCTTCACAGTATGTGCAATAACCCCACAGGCCAGTCTTCAGAATATCTGTATTAGGCCCTCAATGGCCAATCTCTAGTGTATGCGCATTAACCCCTCGGTGACCACATACCATCATCAGAATGGGTATGTTAACCCTTCAGTGACCATTCACTGAATGACACATTAACTCCCCTGTGGCCAATCTCCAACGTATGTGCATTAACCCCTCAGTGACCACATACCAGCATCAGAGTGGGTATGTTAACCCTTCAATGACCATTCACTGAAGGACACATTAACCCCCCTGTGGCCAATCTCCAGTGTATGTGAATTAACCCCTCAATGACCACATACCAGCATCAGAATGGGTATGTTAATCCTTAAGTGACCATTCACTGAATGACACATTAACTCTCCTGTGGCCAATCTCCAATGTATGTGCATTAACCCCTCAGTGACCACATACAGCATCAGATTGGGTATGTTAACCCTTCAGTGACCATTCACTGAAGGACACATTAACTCCCCTGTGGCCAATCTCCAGTGTATGTGCATTAACCCCTCAGTGACCACATACCAGCAGCAGAATGGGTATGTTAATCCTTAAGTGGCCATTCACTGAATGACACATTAACTCCCCTGTGGCCAATCTCCAGTGTATGGCATTGACCCCTCTGTGACCACATACCAGCATCAGAATGAGTATGTTAACCTTTCAGTGACCATTCACTGAATGACACATTAAGTCCCCTGTGGCCAATCGCCAGTGTATGGCATTAACCCCTCTGTGACCACATACCAGCATCAGAATGAGTATGTTAACCCTTCAGTGACCATTCACTGAATGACACATTAAGTCCCCTGTGGCCAATCTCCAGTGTATGTGCATTAACCCCTCAGTGACCACATACCAGCATCAGAATGGGTATGTTAATCCTTAAGTGACCATTCACTGAATGACACATTAAGTCCCCTGTGGCCAATCTCCAGTGTATGTGGATTAGCGTTTCATCAACCATCTCCAGAGTATGTGCATTTACTCCCTGATGAACAGTCTGCAGTGTATATGCTTTATACTGTCAGTGCCCAGTCTGCAGTGTCTGTGCATTAACCCTTCAGTGAGCTCTTCCCAGCTCCAGAGTGGGTCTGGTAACCCCTCCATGACCATTCTCCATTACTTTGCATTAACTCCCCTGTGACCTGTCTCCACAGTATGTGCAATAACTCCACAGGAAAGTGAAACAAAAAACAAGAATCACACCAACCTTGCGCATTACCTCAGTAACATAATTTATTAATAGAAGATAGGTACTCACAAACAGCGAATAAAATCAGGCATGTAGTCCTCAAAGGGACTTCAAAGATAAGAAGCCAGCGCGAATCCCATCATGGGGGTAGACACTCAGTATAGCTGACGCGTTTCGAAGGCTATGGCTTCTTCCTCAGAGCTCTTGTGCTCTTGTGCTCGTCGTCCCCTCCCCCTTCCTTGGATTGCACTCACCAATATTCCATGACCCCTTACGTCAAACCCTACTTGAAATCGTACGACTTACAGTGAAGCTGCATGATTTCAAAGTCGGGTGAGATACCGATTTCAGGTGCAATTTGCAAAACATCTGATACAGATGTCTATGCAAATCGCACCAAAAGTAGTGCATGTACTACTTCAGAAATTGGTGAGGCTTCAACGGCGATATACACCTTTCTCTTTAAAACTCCAGATACTGGATATGCCACCAATCTTTCCTCCTTATGATATAAAGTGGCTTGTAAGTGGCTTTGTACAAGCAAACTCACATAGACATGTGTCCAGAACACTCTTGCGTTCCAGGGAAAGGAAATTAAGTACCTGAAGTGAAGTAAGAGGCTCCGCCCAACGCATTTCGTCACCATGACGTCATCAGGAGTGGCCAATACACTTTTTTTCATTTTACATTTTTTAAATTTTATTTTTAGATTTTTTGGGGTTTAACAACAGCTGAGCATTGCACTCTACATATTTTTACTAACAGAAGGTGGATTGTAGAGCAGCACCAAGTATTTTGAACTTATGTCCCTATTTTAGGGAGATGTAAGTGGTACTTTTGCAGCTACATTTAGAATATCCACCAGTTTATGTTCCCATAGTGCGGTAATATTTATAATAGAGTCATTTTGCATTCTGATTGCTATCTGCTTATTTTTTTTTTTTTCGTCTGATGCATATATGTTGGCAAATTTTTTTAGTTCTAAAACCGCAGCAAAATTCAGAAAGAAGAAAGTTTTATATGAGCTTATACTTTAACAGCTTTGCGTAAATCAACATGAATGAATTTCTAAATGACGGAATCTGTAACTGACTTCTGTACTTTGGGTACAATGAAAGCTTTCTTGGCGCCTCTGTTATATTAACTTGTGACATTCATTTGTAGTTTGGTGTCAGAAAACATCTGAAACATCTGGGCTTGCCTGACTCAAAAAAAGTCTTTGCTGGGAAGTCCCAGTTTCACAATTTACTTTTTTTGATGCATTTAAAAGAAATCTGTACTGAGAGAATATAGAAGCTGCCAATGCTGCCCTCTACGTATGAAAATGCTAGCGTCTGCCATACTTTCTGATGATGTTCTATACATTCTGAGGCACAGACCTGGAACAAGCATTCAGATCAGAAATTCTAACCTTTCCACGACTTTCTAATCTGCATGCTTGTTCCGGGTATAGACTTCCAATGTGTGGAAGCCAGAGATACAAAATAGTACACTTAGATACAGAAAAGCAATGGCGGCCTCCATATTTCTGTCAGTACAGGATCTCTGTAAAGAGAACCTGTCATCAGAGGCTTTGCTGGAGCAGATCAAGAAGACATAGCAGGGGGCAGCCAGCCAATGGTAGGATCTGACACTTGGTAAAGGTGGATTCCTATTGACTTTGCAGAACAAAGAACAAGAGGGGTACAAGCATCTATTGTTTTTACTGTGTTGAGAGGTGTGAACTAGCTACAGGGTCTTTTTACTGCTGGCCCAAAAATACTTACTACCTCCCCTTTTCAATCACATCACTCAGTTTTACTAGAGCAGGGTCTCCAAACTTTTGGAAAAGAGGGCCGGTTTACTCTCCTTCAGACTTTTGGGGGGCTGTATTGTGGCCAGTGTGGGTAGAAAATGTACTAGGCCCAGAATCAGTGAGAGTAAACAATACCTCAGGTGTGGTTTTCAGTTGCATAGTGCCTGTGGTCAGAAGGAGGAAGAAGAGTGTCCTGTCATTGGTAATACTGGGAGGAATAGTGCCCCATTGTTGGTGTCAGTGGGAGGAATAGTGCCCCATCCTTGCTATCAGTAGGAGGAATAGTACCCCATCATTACTTACAGTGGGTGGAATAGTGCAGCATCATTGCTATCAGTGGGAGGAATAGTAACCCATCATTGGTGTCAGTGGGAGGAATGGTGCACCATCATTGGTGCCAGTGGGAGGAACAGTCCCCCATCATTGCTTTCAGTGGGAGGAATAGTGCACCATCATTGCTATCAGTGGGAGGAATAGTGCACCATCATTGCTATCAGTGGGAGGAATAGTACTCCATCATTGCTATCAGTGGGAGGAATAGTACTCCATCATTGCTAACAGTGGGAGGAATAGTGCACCATCATTGCTATCAGTGGGAGGAATAGTACTCCATCATTGCTATCAGTGGGAGGAATAGTACTCCATCATTGCTATCAGTGGGAGGAATAGTGCCCCATCATTGCTATCAGTGGGAGGAATAGTACCCCATCATTGGTGCCAGTGGGAGGAACAGTCCACCATCATTGCTTTCAGTGGGAGGAATAGTGCACCATCATTGCTATCAGTGGGAGGAATAGTACTCCATCATTGCTATCAGTGGGAGGAATAGTACTCCATCATTGCTATCAGTGGGAGGAATAGTGCCCCATCATTGCTATTAGTGGGAGGAATAGTACTCCATCATTGCTATCAGTGGGAGGAATAGTACTCCATCATTGCTATCAGTGGGAGGAATGGTCCCCCATCATTGCTTTCAGTGGGAGAAATAGCACCCCACCATTGCTATCAATGGGATGAATAGTGCCCCTTCAGTGCTATCAGTGACTGGAGTAGTGCCCCATCATTAATATAAGTGGGAGGAGTAGTGCCCTATCACTAATATTAGTCGAAGGGAATAGTGTCCCATCGATGGTGTCAGTTGGGGGAATTATGCCCCACTGTTGTTGTCAGTGTTAGGAATAGTACCTCAGATCAGTGGGAGGAATAGGGCCCCAAAGGCTGGGTAAAGGCTAGTAAAGGGCCACAGTTTGGGGACCACTGGACTAGAGAATCAAAGATATGCCAAGATACTTTTGCTCAAAGAGAAGCTTGTAATTCACTCCCCTTCCTTTCCCTTCCTGCCACAAGATAATGCTGGTGTGCATGGTTTGGGAAGAAAGTCCTTGGCCCTGTATGAGATGAGGGGCTTCTCCTAATTTCCAAAAACAAACATTGACAGAATGAATCAGTATGTTTTTGGAGAGCAGCACAGTGTCTTAGTCTTTCGCCATTATACCTTGCAGCAATGGGTTCCTTGAGCTGAATCTTGGGCAGTACACTGTCTGTATGGAGTTTACATGTTCTCCCTGTGTTTGAGTGATTTCCTTAAACATTCCAAAGACATGCTAGTAGGTTAATTGTTTACTGTCAAAATTAGCCCTAGTATTTATGTAAAAATTGGTTATGTACACGTTATCACATGCTGGTCCCAAGCCAAGCAATTGAAGAAGGTTGGCGAAAGACCTGATGACCTACTTCAAAAAAAAAAGTTTGCCAAGAACATTCTGTGGAACAATGGCTCTCAAGTGTATCGGACATGGTATCCATAGAAGAGAGTCGGATACAACTGCTACAAATATATACATCATACATGTTTTTGGATTGTGTTTGGAGACTGGAGCGCATAGGAGAAACCAAGGCAGATACAGAGTGAACATACAAGCTCTATTAAGTTAGTGTCCCAAATGGGATCTGAATCAAGAACCCTAAGTTATATTAACAGTCTTACTGGAAAGGGCAAAGTACAGGTTCTCTTTAAGGTTTAATGGTCCTTTAATGACTCAATGGTACTTTAATGATCAACGGTACCCTTACTGAATCATCTTCTGTTTGCCTGGACATAAAGCAAAAGGGATAAAAAGAAGCAGTGAGGGAGTTAAAGGGTTTGAAGCAGGATTAAATCCAAGAGGGGCAGCAGAACTAGGGGATCCTTCAGACATGCACTTGAACATGGCTGGGGATAAAATCTTTAAATTGAAAAACATGAAAGATTATACACCATGGGTGGGCTATTTAATCCACTAAGTAGCTTGCGAACACCCAGCATATGCTCCACAGGCTGCTCGCATAAGGGATGATATATTTCTTGTCCGACTTCTGGTAAACAATGAGTGCATCAATGCTCTTTCACTGCAACCCATTTCCATAGCAATGGCTAATGAACGGCAATGTAGGCCTCATCATCCATACATGTATGTTCAGGAGCCGCGTAATTGAATCTCGCCTTAGTTCCAAGATACGTAACAGTAGTGTAATCTCTGCATCTCTGCAGTATGGCATGGGCTGAACAATTCATTGAATGGACATCTCCTAGTTACTAATTCAATTGTTCACTATAAAGCAAACAATGAACCCTTTCGGCATTGACAAGTCATCTATAGGAGCCTTTTGCAACGCTAGCTATAGACACTGGAAGCTTTGAGTTGACTGCCCTTGGCCATCCATGTCTAAAGGTGATTGACTGAATCAGGTAATCACTTGTATTTTTTGGTATAGAACAGGGAAGACATGCTGCAGATGCCTCTGGTGGTGTCTTGTAAAAGAAAAACTTCCAAATATTCCGGTGACAACTGTCTAAGATGGGAATTCCTTTCACTTGGAAATTTTCTCTTAATTCTTGTTGTGTCCCCGTGACAAAAAGTGAAATCTCCCCAACAGGACACAAGATAGGGGTTTCATCCCTCCTGTCCAACGCTACTTTTCCAAAAAAACGTTTTGGCTACCCATACACTTTAAAGCAGAATTAGAATTTCCACAGAAAATTAAAAATTGCTGCCAGGTAGAATTTTTATAACAGAATGGACTCTGTTGACCATTTTTGTTATAACTGCTTCTCCCTGTCTGTCAGTGTTAATGTACAATGAGGCGCAGCTCAGCATACATTTATGACAGTGCTCTGTGCCATGATGATGTAACTTCTGTGCACATGCGCGTGAGTGACGTCATTGTGGCCCGGACAATCAAGTGACTAAAGAGTCCAAATCCAGAAGGAAGACTGGGAGAAAATAGATGCTCTGTGAAAGCCAAGAGTACTGAAGAGGACTGCTTTACAGTTAAGTCTGTTTACTAATATGCTGTGCATACTAAAATGACATAAAGATTACGGGGCAAGTTTTAATTTTTTTTTCTACCAGGTAATTTCACATACAGTACCTACCTCCTTAGTCATCACACAATATTATATATGTGCTCCAACTTTGGAGACTTTCAACATTTATAGAGTTAGGACTGCAGTACACTGGGGTGCCATGACATGGCCTCTGTAGCTTACGTATATATACAGCATTTGCAAATGTGTGCAAACTAAACCCCTTGTTTTAACGTGAACTATTAAACAGGGTTAACTCAGTTTGTTGCAGGCTGGCTGGCTAGTAAGTGAGCTAGGAATTTTTGCTTGTTGTTTTGTGGCATGCTTCACCTTTCCATGTGCTCCTTGCTGCAAAGGCCAGTTATAGGTTGGGGGGTTACCATTGGTTTGTACCTTTGCTCTTTTCAACAGCTTCAGCTTCCAGGAGAGCCTTCAGCTTGCAGCACTTCTGGGTGTGTTGGATGTGTTACTACCCCACAGTGTACTGGGGTTCCACCCAGCTGGCACCTACAGTAGAGCCCGGTAGCAGGAACCACAACGCACAGTGGGGGGACCAGACATCAGACACCAGCAGAAGTCTCAGATATGAGGATTCTGCCAGAATCATATAGAACAGAAAGAAATGAGGACTTGCAATCCCTGGGAGAGGTAAGTATGACAAGTCTTTTGTAAGCTGCTTTTTTCTAGATTTTTCTCTCTTTAAACAAACCTTTCAAAACTTTAAACCAGCACCAGTTCACTTTATGAATGCGTTGCAAATAGAAGGGTGAAATACTGTTGAGCACTATCAGTAACTGCTTTCACACCAGAAAGGTGACACCTGAATGTGTTGAGTGATATTGTTGTTTGACCTGTTATGGGAACCTGTAGAGCCAGAGCACTCGCATTGTTTCAGCTTTCTATTAATATTTCAGGAAGGTGAAAGAACAAGGCATTAGAGGGAGCTTGTTTGTTTAATTAGCACAGATTTTACTGAAGCACTTCACAGCAATCTGTCCCAGTGAATCCTTGTAAAAACTAGGGATTGAGTAACTGTTACCGCTCTAAAGGATAAAAGGAAGGGAAATCACATGAAAACTGGAGGTCATTTGCATCCCTTTGAAAAACCTGAATTAGGGCCCTTTCACCCTTATGCCTATGCAGTAATATTATTATTATTATACAGGATTTATAAAGCACCGATAGTTCGCTCAGCGCTGTACATTACAGAGGGGGACAGAACATGTGACAGAACAATACCAATACAATGCAAAACATGAGGGGATCGAGGGCCCTGCTCTTTCGAGTTTATAATCTAGATCTAGTAATACACAACTTTGTTACTAAATGCATTGATATATGTTTTTGTACATTTTATATGCATTTTATTCTAAATTTATGTAATTTTTTTTGTCTGTTCTCCAAGGGAGGAATAAGCATTCAGAACAGGAATTTTCCATGATACATGTTCAAGAAAGCGCATAATATCATTTTTTTCAATGGACTTGGTTAACTCCTGGCTGCCAGGCAACCTTTAGGCGGGGGGCCTCCTGATCACGTGATTACTGTGAATGACTGCCACAGCAATACAAAAATTCAGCCTCACTCTGATAACACCAACCATAAAACTATATTCCAAGACGCCGGCTTCTGCACAGTCCCTGCCCTTGGCCACGCCCCTCTGAGGAGTTTCACCCAGAGTGGGCTCAAAGTGGTTATAAATCCTTACCTATACCCAGTGAAATGACTGGCCGCAGGTGATACACAGAGATGAAACAAATCTTCCTACATATGTTGTACCTGTTTATCTACTGCAATTTTTCCTGTATGTCCTTGTAAAACTCAGGGATGAAAAGGATGTTTTACAGACTCACAATGCAGGGGGTGGTGAGCTGCAGTTGCACACTGTACAAGAGCTCAGAGAGCTGATTGGAGGGAAGGGACACACCACCCCTCTTCTTCACACAGCACTAAGGAACAGAGCTGAGGCTGTAAGTCACAGGCTGTGTGCTGGAGCTCCCTCCCCTGTCACCTATTGAGCTCTTGGTGTCAGGAAAACTTGGCAGAAGTGACTCATGCTGATAGCAGAGAAACTAGACAGCAAAGTGAAATGACACTTAGTTCTTTGGAGAGAGGCAATTAAACAATATAGAGGGATATACTTTGTTCAGATTTCATGTCTGAGGTTTATAATTACTTTAATTGTAGAGGACCAATCCATGTAAAACTCGTCAGAGTGGTGTGACCAAAGGCGGAGACTGTGCAGAAGCTGGTGTCTTGGAATCGGTTGGCGTTTATCGGTGTGGTCGGAGTTATGCATTGTGAAGGATGTATGGAGTGAGACGTGCTCCTTTCGGGAACAGCACCCAGTATGTTGACATACTGTATAGGACCTATAGACAGGACATATACAAAGAGGGCTTGCCAGGGTAATGCAACATTAACTGTCACAGCAGTCACATGATGGGGTTCCCGACTTCAAACAGAGACCAAGAGCTGTCAGTGACAGCTCAGTCAAAGTTCCTGGAGTGCACAGAACCTTGGAGCTGCATGGTGGCATACGTGTAGTGGCTGGATGAATGGGCCAAGCTACAGGAATAAGGTGGAATTACATGAAGGAATCTATCATTACAGTACAAAAACTTTATTTAATGCAGCAAGCAAATCTGCGATTTTAAAGCAGACTTTTACCTCCAAACACACAAATCCCTGTTCCATGCAGCTCTGCATGAACATACCAAACATCATCAAAGCCATTTTTACATTGAAATAGTTTTTTTCTAAACTTGCACACATCCCAGTTCCGGGTTTTCAGTAGATACTGTTGACATAGCCATGGCTACATCACCAGTTCCTTCCGGGGGAATTATTATTATTATTTCTTATTATACAGGATTTATATAGCGCCAACAGTTTGCTCAGCACTTTACAATATAAAGGGAGACAATACAGAACAATACAGTTCAATACAAGAGGGTTAGGAGGGCCTGATCCTTGGAGCTTACAATGTAAAATGGAGGGGCTGGTGGTACAAAAGGTAGTAACTGTGGGGGATGAACTGACAGGAGGAATAGAAGATTCCGTTATTAGCTGAAGGCAGGATAGGCTTTCCTGAAGAGATAGGTTTTCAGAAATCGCCTAAAAGTGGGCAGAGTAGGCGATAGTCAGATAGATTGGGGTAGAGAGTTCCAGAGGATGGGGGAGGCTCTAGAGAAGTTCTGGAGATGAGAATGGGAGGAGGAGACAAGGGAGTTAGAGAGCAGGAGGTCGTGGGAGGAGTGGAGAGGACGGTTTGGGTGATATTTGGAAATCTCAACTGATCTCACTCATGCACCCTACTGGATGTGGCGTGGTTTGTTATTATTGCATAACATAAAAAGCCAGTTGTCGTATGGCACATGCCCTGTACAAAACTTGGTGTGGTTTGTTATTTTATTATTGTATCAGGTCTCATAAGGTGCATGTCTAAGATTGGCATATGCACAGTACGAGGTCTGGTGTGGTTTGTTATTAAACATAAACAAATTGAACCAGGTCTTGTATGGCGGATGCACTTACTAGCTGCATACGCCATAGGAGATCCGGTGCAGTTAGTTATTATTCAGTGACAACCTGCAGCAGGTGTCTTCTGGGTGAGAACAGTCTATCTCTTCTCTTCTCCATCTATACCTCCTCCCTTGGCCAACTCATACACTCTCACGGCTTCAACTACCACCTCTATGCCGACGACACAAAATCTATCTCCCAACCCCCCACCTCACCTCCTCGGTCTCAGCCCGAATCACACACCTACTGAGCGACATATCAGACTGGATGTCGCTCCACTTCCTTAAATTGAACCTCTCCAAAACCGAGTTTCTTGTCTTCCCCCCAGCCCGGACCCCACCCCCCATTGACTTCTCCATCACATCCAACAACGCTACCATCAAACCCGCCCTGCAGGCCAGAGTACTTGGTGTCATTCTGGACTCCAACCTATCCTTCCAGCCCCAAGTCCAATCTTTAACAAACTCGTGCAGACTCCACCTCCGCAACATCGCCAAAATCCACACGTTCCTAACCCCAGAAACCACTAAACAGCTCATCCACTCCCTCATCATATCACGACTCGACTACTGCAACTCCCTCCTCACTGGCCTGCCTCGCCGCTGGCTATCCCCGCTTCAGTCGATCCTGAATACGGCTGCCAGACTCATTCACCTTTCCAACCGCTCTGTCTCCGCCACCCCCCTCTGCCAATCCCTCCACTGGCTTCCGATTGCGCAACGGATCAAACTAAAAATCCTAACGCTGACGTACAAAGCTGTCCACCATACTGCCCCGAACTACATCACTGACCTAATATCCAAGTACCGCCCAGCACGCACACTCCGCTCCTCACAAAACCTCCTTCTCTCTAGTTCCCTGGTCTCCTCCTCCCATGCCCGCCTCCAGGACTTCTCCAGGGTGTCACCCATCCTCTGGAACTCCCTGCCCCAACCCATCAGATTATCACCTACTCTCCTCTCCTTTAGGCGCACCCTGAAAACACATCTCTTCAGGGAAGCCTACCCCACCCCCTGCTAACTTGCCGACCTCCTCCACTCTTCCTACCACTCCATCCCCCACAGCTATCTCCTCCTGTGCCACCACCCCCTCCCTCCTAGATTGTAAGCTCGAAAGAGCAGGGCCCTCGATCCCCTCATGTTTTGCATTGTATTGGTATTGTTCTGTCACATGTTCTGTCCCCCTTTGTAATGTACAGCGCTGAGCGAACTATTGGCGCTTTATAAATACTGTATAGTAATAATAATAATAATAATCTCTTGCTCCCACTCTCTGCCTCCCTTAACATGAGTTCTTGAGAACACCCTGTGGGTGGGGCGAAACGCGTTGACGCACTTCCGGTCCACCGTCAATCTGGCTTACGTCATTTCTGGTGTTTGGAACGCACGCCGAGTGATGCGGTTCAAGCGGCCATCTTAGAGTTGGAAGGCTGTTCATCCTCTGCAGATATTACAGAAGCGTGAGATCCCTATATTTGCAATTGTGGAAATTGGTTATCTTGAAGCCATCTAGGCTATTAAACAAGGCTTTTATTTATATTTAAACATGTGAGTGGCCTTATTCTATCTTTATATTCTATATTAAGTGGCAGTATTACACTATGTAGTTTCTTTCTCTATACACCATTGAGGATTCCATGGAGGAATAAAGTGGAGGCAATTAATATTCCCAATCAGGGTGAAAAAGAAGATTTGATCTCCTTTGGAGGGGCTATAGGATCCCTTATTTCCTACAAGGCTCATTACGCACCTCTATCTGGTGAGTGCGGTCAATATTATTTTTCACGTGGTGGACAGGTGGAAGCACATTTTGAATAATTTACTTTTGGTCTTGACGGGAATAAGGACTTATTTTCACATGGACACTTATTGTTATTTTTAATTTTATTTTTGTTCACTTTTGTAATTTTGTTTGTAGATTTTGCGCTGTTTTTTTTTTTTTTTGATTATTGTTGGTTTTCACTGTTGCACAGCTGCATAATCACTTAGTATTTTCTTTTTGGCGCTGGGATATATATTTTTGATAAATCACATACTGTTTAAAATCAGTACTTTATCATCTACGTCTCTTTAATCGTTTTGCACTTCCTGGTATATTGGGGCACTGGTGACTTAGCCAGGGCCTTACAGGTGCCCCCTGGGAAGGCTATGTCACCAGTGCCTTCCAGGAAGATCTCATTTGCAAATTGCAAACAAATTTGCCCCATATCTCACGTAGGCCATGTGACAGATTGGGTGCATGTGGTCTACAAGATCTGACATGGTTTGTTAATACATGATGACCATGTCAGCTTTTGTATGGCTCATGAACCAGATCTGGTGCACCGGTCATCGGTAGGCTGACACAGAATAAGGAAGAAAAAGAGTGCCGCCAATGACATCTTTTTAAAAATAGGTGGCACGGGTTTCCCATCTGCAGGGGGAGACATACCATGGGTACTGCAGAAAACCTAAAAGTAAGAGGCAAGTCACTATTACAAAGTTTATTGCTTTACCGTTGTCAGTGTTATTAAGGAGAGGTGGTCCGCATTAAAGGATCACCCCAACACTACTTATAAAGTCATTAGCACTAGGGGCAGCAGGTTATCTCTGTTCACCTCTGCCTTTTCAGACTGAAAAGAGAACCTCCCTAATTGCTCAGTCCACCGATCTCCCAGAGTCCTCTAGTATAGAAGTGTGCACTTCTCACAGGTAGAGGTGATTGCATGAGAGCACCGAAGCGCTTGTCTTGTGCAATAATTTGTACCCGTGTATGGCGGATTTAGGAATGCTCTGCACGGCAATGTTCTCATGGTCAGTCCTGACTCAAGCAAAACCACCTGCCAGGAGCTCGAAACTGCATTCATCTCTGTTTACTGTGTCAGATGCAGCTGCTAATATTTACCCAAGACTGTGTAATGTCCCAGAACTGAACTGTTGAAAGATTAGAATCCAGAAGAGTGATATGGATTGCTTGGCCCAGTTATCCTAATGCTGCCGGTGAGGGAAAGAAAACGAAGGCTGCAGCATTTCAAGTACTGGAAAGGCAGCCATGTGTCTGCTCAGGTAGCGTTGGGTATATTCCCTACTCATACCTAATAAAGGCAACTGTTTTCAAGCAGAACGTCATCTAATAATATAACTTTTGTCCCTGCCCCTCCTTCCACAATTGGAGAACATTTTCCATTTTTTGACCTAGGCAAGAATGACATAGAGACTCTCCCACTGCCACCTGGGATGTCCACATCACACATACCAGGAGGCAGCTTTGCTAATGCATGACATGGCTGCTTTTACTACACACCAGAAAAAGTCAATGCATTTCAGAATCCAAACACACTCCCCCTTCATCAAGACTGTTCAGGAATTTTGGCTGTGCTTAAGTGGACTCAGATAAGATGATACCAGATAAATCTGTGGTTCTCTACTTTGGGTTCCTTCAGAAAGGGACAGATTTGGCACTTATTAACACTGGCATAACCTGCCGGTCAGGGACTGGATCTGAACCTGCAACCTCTGCTGTGTCTGGCAGTGTCTTTTCTTGCTGAGGCTCCTGAGATGCTAGACAGTGCCCTGGACAATATCTTGGACAATTTTGCCTTCTACCTTGTTTCTAATGAAGCTTGAACTCTTTGTTCCTCCCATAAATTTCCTATTTAAGCCATGCTTTTGCACTTCCTTGACAGATTATTGTACTCTTTCCAGCCAATATCTCACTCTTGTCTCTCCTGCATATCTACAAGATCACTTGTTACCAACCTTTAGTTTGTTCCTTGACTACGCTTCTGCTTGATCCCAACCTGCAACCATTTGCTACCGATCTTTGCCTGGTTTACTGACTATTCTTCTGTATGATTCCTACCTTCTAAATCTGGTACTGGACCCCAGCTACCTCACCTCTGGTTGGTACTAACATGCAGCAAAACCAATCTCCACTATTAGGAGCTCTGAATACCGGTTAGTGTCTAGACCCTGCACCTTGGGTGAGCCCACTTCATCCACCAGGGTGAGCTGTTTGTGCACTTATCCTGCTTGTTGGTGGAGCCTCTCTACTTCTATAGCTACTAGCCTCCCAGCCTGACCCCAGATAGTGACATTACCCCTTTTTAAATAGTTCAAAACAGGAAATCCCTGTACAGATCTATCTGGTTTCTGCCCATCTGAGTCAATTTGAGCAAAGTCAAAATTCTTGGGTCCTAATGAAGGAGGAGTCTGCTTGGTCCCTGAAACATGTTGGCTTTTTTTCTTCTGTGAACCATTTAATCATTAAAAACTTTGAATTCTTTGGTGTTTTGTATTCCTTTTAGACTTTATATGCCATTTTTTTAGTGTTAGAGTAAACACAAGTTCAGTCCCCTCTGGGCCTTTCTATCTGTTTCTATCTCTCTTGCTTTAACAGTCACGATTTATAGACATTATTGGGAAGTGTATGTGTGGGGAGGGAATCTTTCCACTGATACTGCAGAAAAAGATCTATTAGGAATGGGACTGCAATAAAGACCTATTAGGAATTCATTCTGCCATGCTGTAACCAAACTTTAAAAAACATATTTCTATTCTAATTTAAGGATAATGTTTTATTCAGATCTCTGGAAACTTGTACCAAGAAATGAAGCATGGTGACTCTAATCATTTAAGTGACTTCAGACTCCAAAATGTCTACCTTCAATGTATTCTTCATTAAATGTCAATGTGGGAAAAATCCACTCCCAGCTCTATGAGTAGGGTTAATAGCTTCTGGACATATACCTATACTACAGGCAAGACTTTCGGCCATATGCAAGCACTGACATGCTATAACCTATAATAAGAAGTTGGATTTATAACTAGACACATTGTTCATAGACAATAAGATAAGCTAAGAACCCTATTTATTTAAGCTCTAGCCACTTCAGATTGGGACCTAACCAGCTAAACAAGTGGTGGTGAACTTTCTTGAAATAGAAGCTTCAAGTGAGGCCCCTAATTTCACCAAAGAGCCACATATAATATTCGGTGTGAATATAATGAAAGCTGTCAACTGCATTGATGCAGGGTGGGGCCAAAGACAACAGGTCAATGGTAGAGATCTGTGCCTCTACAGCTACTTTAAAAACAACGCTTCCTATAGCCCCCTTACAATTACTTGTCCCACATTTTATATTTTTTCTCAGCAAGATACATTATAAAAGATCAGAGAAAAAAAAAGTAAAACCATGGACAGAAAATGAAAAAGTAATATAGTGTTAAAGAAATAAACTACTAGAAGCTGGAAGTGGGAGCGGGTACCTGTCAAAACCAACTTAGTACCCATCCCCCCACCCCTCCCAAAAAGTGCCAATTGTTAAAGAGGAGGGGGGATGCAATAAAGCGGAACTTCCCTTAAATAGGTTCAACCCTCCCTACTATCAAAAATGGAAAACTAATTGTCTTTAGATATGCATTTAACTAACTCTAGAACTTCTTTTCTGATGAATCAGGGCCCTAGTCCAGTGGCTTTCAACCTAAAAAGTATGGAGGACCTCAACTGTGGCCCTTGACCTCAGGACCTTTCATAATGTTCAGTATACACATACCGGCCACTTTATTAGATGTTCAATTGCTGGGTAACACAAATTGCTAATAAGCTAATCACATGGCAGCAACTCAATGCATTTAGGCATGTAGATGTGGTGAAGACAACTTGCTGAAGTTCAAACTGAGCATCAGAATGAGGAAGAAATTGGATTTGAGTGACATTGAATGTGGCATGGTTGCTGGTGCCAGATGGGCTGGTCTGAGTATTTCAAAAACTGCTGATCTACTGGGATTTCCATGCACAACCATCGCTAGGGTTTACAGAGAATGGTCCAAAAAAGAGAAAATATCCAGTGATTGTCAGCTGTGTGGAGGAAAATACCTCGTTGATGCCAGAGGTCAGAGGAGAATGGGCAGACTGGTTTGAGATGATAGAAAGGCAACAGTAACTCGTGCCAATATGGACCAAAATCTCTGAGGAATTTTTCCAACACCTTGTTGAATCTATGCCATGAATAATTAAGGCAGTTCTGAAAAGGGGGTGCAGACCGGTACTAGCAAGGTGTACCTAATAAAGTGTCCGTGAGTGTATGCAATGCTAGAGAGGAGTGTCAGAGACTGCAAATATCCCGGAGGAAATGATGGTCAGATATTGTGGACAGGGATGAACTTGGATTTGGACTGAACTCAGAAAAAACTGTCACTCCCACCCACTTCTACCCACCTAACTGCAGTCAGGGCATTCCCAGAACCACAGCTACACATCCTCAAAGTAGCGGGGATGCTTGTGACATCATTGATGTTGATAATGTCATAAGCATCCCTGCCTCTTTGTATACATACAGTAAGGCTGCCAAGCTAAAAATGCCCTGAGTTAAGTGGGTGGCAGTGAGTGGCACTGTGCCCTGGGCATTTGCCCCTCCTGCCCCTCCCTTGTCTTGGCCCTGGCTGTACCTATGTGCTAGGATGTGGCTATCCGCAGCAGACAAATAGGTGGGTCTGCCTCTTCATGGCTCACAGAGAATGGCCGATAGCATGAGGCAGCACCACCTACTTGTCAGCAGCATGAGGATATGACCTGGCTGCATACTGTACAGAACAGACACTGTTTGGGAAAAGCTGATTATTATCTGATTGATGACCTGGAGTGTGTTGTCTGTCTCTGGTTGTGTCAAAATGCATTGACAAGACAGATCAGCTTTAAAGACAGCAGAATGGTAGAATGTACCAATGACTAAAATCTTCCCTGTAGCATAGCGCGTGAATTTCCTAAACTTCAGTAGAAAATTGAAAGATCTGACGATGTTAAACAGTTTCAGTGACAAATTGCTGACTATAGAGCTGGTTACACACATACCAAGAGAAGTCACACAATTACCGTAACTGCTTGTTTATTACCATATTCCTTTATGACATCATTCTATCTAAACTATATTGGCAAAAGTATTGGGACACCCTCCAAATCATTGGGTTGAGGTGTTCCAATCCCCTCCATGGCCACAGGTGTATAAAATCAAGCACCTAGGCATGCAGACTGCTTCTACAAACATTTGTGAAAGAATGGGTCGCTCTCAGGAGCTCAGTGAATTCAAGCATGGTACCGTGATAGGTTGTCACCTGTGCAATAAGTCCATCCATGACATTTCCTTGATACTAAATATTCCACGGTCAACTGTTAGTGGTATTATAACAACAGCAACTCAGCCACCAAGTGGTAGACCACGTAAAATGACAGAGCGGGGTCAGCGCAACTGTCTGCAGATACAATAGCTAAAGACCTCCAAACTTCATGTGGCCTTCAGATTAGCACAACAACAGGGTGTAGAGAGCTTCATGGAATGGGTTTAAATGGCCGAGCAGCTGCATCCAAGCTTTACATCACCAAGTGCAATGCAAAGCGTCAGATGCCGTGGTGTAAAGCATGCCACCACTGGTCTCTAGAGCAGTGGAGATGTGTTCTCTAGATCGACCAATCACGCTTCTCTGTCTGGCGATCCAATGGATGTGTCTGGGTTTGGCGCTTGTCAGGAGAACGGTACTTGCCTGACTGCATTGTGCCAAGTGTAAAGTTTAATGGAGGGGGGATTATGGTGTGGTGTTGTTTTTCAGGAGTTGGGGTTGGCCACTTAGTTCCAGTGAAGGGAACTCTTAAGGGGTTTACCAAGACATTTTGGACAATTTCATACTCCCAACTTTGTGGGAACAGTTTGGGGATGGCCCCTTCCTTTCCCAACATGACTGCGCACCAGTGCACAAAGCAAGGTCCATAAAGACATAGGTGATCGAGTTTGGGGTGGAGGAACTTGACTGGCCTGCACAGAGCCCTGACCTCAACCCAATAAAACACGTTTGGGATGAAATAGAGCATGTGAGCATGTGAGCCAGGCCTACTCGTTTGACATCCATGCCTGACCTCACAAATGTACTTCTGGAAGAATGGTCCAACCTTCCCATAGACACCCTCCTAAACCTTGTGGACAGCCTTCCCAGAAAAGTTGAAGCTGTTATAGCTGCAAAGGGCGGGGCCAACTCAATACTGAACCCTACAGACTAAGACTCGGATGCCATTAGAGTTCATGTATATGTGAAGGCAGGCCGACCACTACTAAAATATATATAATATATTACTAATCTATCTATCGCGGCTGTCAATAAAAAGATAACACCCAAAATGCAGATCACAAACTCAGTGCGTTTGCCTGCACCTGCCCACTCCGGATCGCATTATACATTTGTATCATACGATCTGGTAGCATGCACTACGTTTGGTGTGGTGCAGTGCAATTTTAGCCCATTCAAAATGAAAGGGCTAAAATCACACCACACAGAACCGCATGTGAATCGCACAGGAACGCACAGTGTATTCCTGTGCAATTTAGATGCGGACATGGTGTGAACCGACCCAGACAGTGTATGACCCTCTGTATCCATGTGAATACTTACATAGTCGAGCTGAAAAAAAGATCCATGTAATTCAACCAGTAGAAAAAAAAATTTAATAAATAGTGTGTTCCAGTGCAGAAAAAAAAGTAGAACATGCTACATTTTTTCTGCACTGAACTGTACTGGAATGCGGCAATACACATCTAAAACGCTCCAGAAAGCACGTGTCCCTATTAAAGATGAAACAGGTTAAAAGACCCGGAAAACATAAAAAATGCATAAAAAAAGTGCATGCAGTAACTCATCCATATTGCGTTTCTATGGTGTGAACAGGCCCTTAAAGTGTTACTAAACCCACGACCCTGCATTCACTATATCTAGTCCCCCACAGTACACACAAAATGGAAATGCAATTATTTTAGTAAATATAAACTAATAAAATGCCTTTTCTCAGCAACAGTTAGAGCAGTCTTCAGTTGAATGCTTGCTAAAGCTTGTAGGAGGAATTTTCATTCTAACCTGATTGTCCTATGAGGCTGCATAACCCCTAACCCTCTGTCTGTACAGTGCTGATTGGCCCTGTGCCAATCACATGCACCCTCCCAAAAAAAACCCCCAAAAAAACCTCTCTAGCAATACACACCGAACTGAGCATGTGCAGGGTGCCTCCTAGGGCTCTTTACTATCAGCAGATGGATTGTAGACTGTGGAAGAAGGGGAGAATCAGAGAAGACAGGATCAAACAGCCTCTTTACACAGTGCAGAGGATTAACCCCTTAGGTTCCACAGTGAGTATACCAAGCATGCTTTACTGCATATACAGACTGATTGTACTGTTGTGGGTTTAGTGACACTTTAAGCATGATCCCATTTGGTCCAACAAGGGGAAAAAAAAATCTCTGGATCAACAATGTCTGGTGTTATAACCTACAAATGTTAACCCCGACCTGCCCAGCCCTGGCATACCTTTAAAAGGGTCTGTACGCCCAGGGAGTGGGAAGGATCAGCTGATCATGAGACCGCTGTGATTGGCATCCATGTCTCTTGGTGCCTGGCCAGCAGCATGTGAAGGAACCCCGAGACCTTTATATATGAACAGTTCACACCTTCAATGTGCTGTCACTGTATGCTCAGTATGGATGCTAATGACTGATGATGAACATGATTCTTGCATCATTTTATATGTTTACTTTTTGTCTACTTCCTTCTACATATTCAGATTTATGGCTGTTCCTACCCACATGCTTCCTGCATACACATTGTATAATGACTATGAAATGTTCTGGTGTGTGTTTTTTTTCTCCAATAGGTGTAGGTTACACATCGCTCTTCATGCTGCCTTGATCCCACTCAGCGTGACAACCCCCACACTGGAAATCACATCTCATCTCGTCTTGCTGGCTTTTTTTTTTTTAAACCGAAGGAAAGTCAACGTCTTGTTTTCAATATGAATAAAACAGGAAAAAAAGAAAGACGAAAAATAGACAGTTAAAAGAATTGATATTCTGTTGTTATAAAGGTTTTATTATTATAATCAATGTTGAGTACTTTATATCAATTAATTTAATTGATATCATCATCTCCTGTTGCACTGTATAATGTAAGTAGTACATACAATGAGTAATGGTCACATAGTTGCATAGTTAGTGAAGTAAAAAAAAGACACAAGTCACCCAATAGAAAAAAATAAATAAATAGAAAACCCCAGAACCCTATATCCATACCCTGTACACATGCAGCCCTTTGGCACTTTTCCTACGGCCCTCAGGACCCCTGAGGACATCAATTATTGTTTCCATATTGCCCTGTCATAGCAGTAATTTCTAGCAGTTTCATGTAACATGTCTGGTATCATGTCTGCAATCTCTGACCATCTCTTGTATCATGTCCACCGTCTCTGACCATCTCTTGTTTCATGTCCACCGTCTCTGATCATCTCTTGTATCATGTCCGCAGTCTCTGACCATCTCTTGTATCATGTCCGCAGTCTCTGACCATCTCTTGTTTCATGTCCACCGTCTCTGATCATCTCTTGTATCATGTCCGCAGTCTCTGACCATCTCTTGTATCATGTCCACCGTCTCTGACCATCTCTTGTATCATGTCCACCGTCTCTGATCATCTCTTGTGTCATGTCTGCAATCTCTGATCATCTCTTGTATCATGTCTGCAGTCTCTGATCATCTCTTGTATTATGTCTGCAGTCTCTGATCATCTCTTGTATCATGTCCGCAGTCTCTGACCATTTCTTGTATCATGTCCGCAGTCTCTGATCATCTCTTGTATCATGTCTGCAGTCTCTGACCATCTCTTGTATCATGTCCGCAGTCTCTGATCATCTCTTGTATCATGTCTGCAGTCTCTGATCATCTCTTGTATCATGTCCGCAGTCTCTGATCATCTCTTGTATAATGTCCGCAGTCTCTGACCATCTCTTGTATCATGTCCGCAGTCTCTGATCATCTCTTGTATCATGTCCGCAGTCTCTGACCATCTCTTGTATCATGTCCGCAGTCTCTGATCATCTCTTGTGTCATGTCTGCAGTCTCTGATCATCTCTTGTATCATGTCCGCAGTCTCTGACCATCTCTTGTATCATGTCTGCAGTCTCTGATCATCTCTTGTATAATGTCTGAAGTCTCTGATCATCTCTTGTATCATGTCTGCAGTCTCTGGTCATCTATTGTATCATGTCTGCGCTGTCTGGTCATCTCTTGGTTCATATCTGCAGTCTCTGGTCATCTCTTGTATCATGTCTGCGGTCTCTGGTCATCTCTTGGTTCATATCTGCAGTCTCTGGTCATCTCTTGTATCATGTCTGCAATCTCTGACCATGTCCTGTAGTATATCTGAAGTCTATGACCATCTCTTGTATCATGTCCACAGTCTCTGACCATCTCTTGTATCATGTCCACAGTCTCTGGCCATCTCTTTTATCATGAGCACCACAAACCAAAAGCACTATTTAATTCATTTTAATAATCAAAGCAAACTCACCAATCCATACATGTCTCCATCCTTTATTTTGCTGAGAAATCACTTTGAAAAACACCCCTAGAATTTCTAGTCGCAAACATCCTGGATATTGCTTCCTGGAATCCATCTGCTCATGGCTTAGGCATGCAGGTAGGAGGGTTGGCTCAGCTGAGAAAGCCCCTCCTCCCCACCTGAAGACTCCTGGGATGTATGACATAATTTGCCTAGCCCTGGAAACCAGGAAGTTACTGAAGAAATAAAAGAAAAAAGTGTAAAACAAGTAAATATAATATACTTTCCTATTTATTAACTAATGCTAGCAGTATAAGGATTAAAAATAGTTAATGGTAACTGAGAAAGTGAAGTTCTGCTTTAACAGTGACTCTAGCCTTTAAGACGAATGCAGCTGCACTATCAGGGGCAGACTGACAACTCATGGGGCCCCGGGCAATAGGGGATCATGGGGCCCCTGTGTCCTTGCCCAAACTCACAAAAGCCTATGAAAAAGGTACCAGGGGCATCTCATGGGGCCCCCTACTGACCCCAGGCCCTTGGACAGTGCCTGAGTTTACAAATGGTCAGTCCACCCCTGTGCACTATTCCACTTCAAACAAATCGTGGTGACACCCTGTTAAAAGAAGTGGAAAAACTAACATATCTACTGGCAGGATCAACAGGTAATAAAACTGTGTTGCAGGGGATCTTAAAAAAAAAACAAAGAAAACAAAATATTCTGTAATAATACATGCAAATATGTACATCAGGGGTCTCCAAACTTTTGAAACAAAGGGCCATTTTACTGACCTTCAAAACTTTAGGGGGTCCGGACTGCGGCCAGTGGGAATAGAAAATGCTCTGGCATTGATGGAAATAAACAATGCCATAGGCTTGGTGGTTAATGGGAGTAAAAAACATTGATCAGCGACTGCTGCCCCTCTCTGCCAATCCCTTCATTGGCTTCCACTAACCCAGTTTTTCTCAACTCCAGTCCTCATGGACCCCCAACAGGTCATGTTTTAAGGATTTCCCTCAGATGAAACAGCTGTGGTAATTACTAAGGCAGTGAAACTGATCAAATCACCTGTGCAAAATAATGGAAATCCTGAAAACATGACCTGTTGGGGGTCCATGAGGACTGGAATTGAGAAACACTGCACTAACCCAACATATAAAATTCAAAATACTAACGACAGCTTCCAAAGCCATTCACAACACTGCCCCTAGCTACATTACCAACCTCATTCACAGATATCTCCCAAATCGCCCACTCCTCTCCTCCTAAGATATCTTCCTCTCTAGCTCCCTCATCACCTCGTCCCACGCTCCAGCACTTCTCCAGAGCCTCTCGCATCCTCTGGAACTCCCTACCACAGTATTTCCGGTCATTCCCCACCCTGTCTGCCTTTAGGCGATCTTTGAAAACTCACTTATTCAGGGAAGCCTACCCCACCTCCACCTAAGACCTGTACTTGAATCACCTCCACCAGATCATCCCCCGCAGCTATCACCTTTTGTATCACCTCTCCCTTCCTTTAGATTGTAAGCTCCACAAGCAGGGCCCTCCTATTACTTCTGTACTGAAATGTATTGTAATTGTACTGTCTCCCTTATATTGTAAAGCGCTGCGCAAACTGTTGGCGCTATATAAATCCTGTATAATAATAATAATAATCATTGGTGTCAGTGGGAGGTATAGTGCCTCAAGGGCTAGATAAAGGCAAGCAAAGGGCCATTTGCGGCCCGCGGGCCACAGTTTGGAGGCCCCGCTGTACATTAATACATATATACTTACCCCATGGATAGTAGTATACATTTACCAACATTGTTCGAGAAAAGATCAGCTGATGGACAATATAGGATATCCATTCTATGGTCACAATAAAGGACTCTTTGACTCTGACTGTGTAATCGAATACTTTGTTCAAATTTCATGCCGTCGTCTACAGGAGGGAAGCAGAAATGGCCATTGGCGATGTCAGCGCTGTAAGTAAATAATAACAGAAGTGACTGATTAGCAATGGCCAGTGTCAGGATCATGTAAACACAGCTCTGTCACATGGAATGTTTGGATTAATACATCATTAAATGGTGTTTGTACAGCCAGACAAGGAGAGTAGATTATTTTACCATCTAATGGACTGACAAGACTGAAGATACAAGATCCCCAGATTGCCGCTCAAACCTTTCACAGATGGATTCTGAAGGTAAACTAAACAATGTATTTTTTTATTAATGTATTTTTTAGTAACAATTTTATTGATATTTATTATGTATTTTATATAAATTTTTCTTTTGCATTTTGTTGTTCCGTGAGCTAATGCATTATGTCTATATACTTTGCTGCTGCATGTTTCCTAAACAAATGCAAGGATTACTGTTTTAATCCAATACCCTTGTTTTAAAGGCCATCTCCAGCAAATTTTTACTTACCATATTTTTTGCTCCATAAGACGCACCCGACAACAAGACGCACCTAGATTTTAGAGGAGGTAAACAAGAAAAAAAATTCTTAACCAATGGACTGCACACATAGTACAGGAGAAGACCAGAGACTGCAGACATAGTACATGAGAGGACCAGAGACTGCAGACATAGTACAGGGGATGACCAGAGACTGCGGATGTACTACAGGAGAGGACCAAAGACTGCAGACATAGTGCAGGAAATGACCAGAGACTGCAGACATAGTACAGGAGATGACCAGAGACTGCAGACATAGTACAGGAGATGACCAGAGACTGCAGACACAGTACAGGAGATGACCAGAGACTGTGGACATACTACAGGAGATGACCAGAGACTGCGGACACAGTACAGGAGATGACCAGAGACTGCAGACATAGTACAGGAGATGACCAGAGACTGCAGACACAGTACAGGACATGACCAGAGACTGCAGACATAGTACAGGAGATGACCAGAGACTGCAGACACAGTACAGGAGATGACCAGAGACTGCGGACATAGTACAGGGGATGACCGGAGACTGCAGACATAGTACAGGGGATGACCAGAGACTGCAGACACTGTACAGGGGATGACCAGAGAGTGCCGACATAGTACAGGAGATGACCAGAGACTACGGACATAGTACAGGGGATGACCAGAGACTGCAGACATAGCACAGGAAATGACCAGAGACTGCTGACATAGTAAAGGAGATGACCAGAGACTGTGGACATAGTACAGGAGATGACCGGAGACTGCGGACATAGTACAGGAGATGACCGGAGACTGCGGACACAGTACAGGAGATGACCCGAGACTGCAGACATAGCACAGGAAATGACCAGAGACTGCGGACAGTACAGGGGATGACCAGCGACTGCAGACATAGTACAGGAGATAACCAGAGACTGCGGACAAAGTACAGGGGATGACCAGAGACTGCAGACATAGTACAGGGGATGACCAGAGAAATAAAAGGAGCTGGGCATAAAAAAAGATGGCCAATCCACAGTCACTATTCAGGTATTGTGACAGCTGTGGGTGCCAGCTGTCAGAACACATTAGCTGTCAAAAGGGATCACTCATTAGTGTGGAAGGGGTGATCTGTGGGTTTCTCTTGCTCAGCCCAGTGTGTTAAGCTGGACATGGATAGAAATTTGGCCTGTTTGGACCAGCCAAATTTTGACCCATGTGTGGCCGTCCCTCTTCAACAGAAGAGGGTTGAAGGTGTTGATCAGTGTATTCTGACAGCACAGAGACCTACTGTCAGAATACAATGACCTGGCAGGAGGGATACCTCCATTCACCTCATTTGTGTGGATGGGGAAATCTGTTAATTTATTTCTATTTTGCCCACTGGCTGAACAGAAAAAACTAATCATCTATGGCCAGCTTTAGGGTGCAAATACATGCCTAAAATTATATTACAGTGCTAGTTTAATTTGTTAAAATAAGTATAGATTCCATAAGCAAAGGATAGGTCCCATGAAGTCGCACATCTATGCAGACCCACTGGTATTGAAATGAATGGCATTCATTTCAATATCAGCAGGTCTGCATAGATGTGCAGCTTCATGTGATCCATCCTTTGCTTAACAGTGGCTTGGAGCTGAGACAAGCTCCTTCCCTGGCCTGCACTCATAGTGGTGGACACAGGATTGCTTTCCCTTGTAGACTAAGCTGCACACATTTTCCATTATCGGTTCACAGTATAGATTCCATAAACTGGAATTCTTGAAAGAGAGAGAAACCTACCTCATGGTAGTGCTCTCCTGCCACTTCTTTCCACTGTTGGAGGAGTTCTTTCCTTGTGTGAGCATCATGTTGGAGCTTACCCAGGGTAATGTGTGCCTCTATCCCCTACCTCCCATGGAAAAGTTTGGGTCAGATGATTGGCTGCTAAGCCTGTACTGTACATTGACATCAGTCCCTGTCCTCAAGGAGATTCCAACCTATGGTCCCTATCTCACAAACATACATACATACACATACTAGGAGCCAACTAACCTACCAGCATGTCTTTGGAGTATTGAAGAACATTGGAGTATCCAGAGGAGTCTCCCAGAAACACATGGAGCACATGAGAAATCCATGCAGGTAGTGTCTTGGATGGGATACAAACCGATGACCCTGGTGCTGCAAAGCAGGGTTACTAACCTAACATGCACACCTATACCATGAAGCAGGGAGTACTCTTCAACAAGAGTGGCAAGGGAGAGCTATGAAAGTATCAACGGTTGGAGGGGTGTCTTCTCTTAAAAGTAACACATTCAAAGCAAAGTCTCTTCAAGATGGACTCAGAAGTTTCTCTGTGGATTTTGAATGAAGCCCTCTCTTTTTATTACCTCGACCTTTTACAAACCTTCATAAACTGTAACAGTCCATAACTTAATGTCTCTGGGACAGAGATGCGATTATTGCCGTACTAGTTCGAGGTTAATCAAACAAATTTAATTTCTCCCCAAGGTCACAACAGCGGGCTTCAAAGTTCAGAACCAAATGCTGCTATTTTCATTGAAAGCGTTGAAGGCCACAGTGCAGGGAAGGCCAAAAGTCCTTGTGTCTGCAAGGAAGGCATCAGCTTTGGTCGGCTGCTTGTCACACATGCACATTTTATTGTTCATGGCTCTTATGTCATTTCTAACAGTTGGGAAAACACCTGACGTGAGAGTCCAGAGTGGTAAAGTGGATTGTGCAACGTTATTCCAAGAAAGTGCAGCCTGTTTCTGTAACTCTTCAGATTATCGGCAAAAGAACGATCCTGTGTACAGGTAAAATAAGAACCAGTGTGGTCTGTTATTAATGTCAGTATAATATGTATTGTGGTGTGTAATAAATACCTGACTAACCACTGTTTTCTTTGAAACCATAACACATAACTCCAGATATGTCAGAAAAGCAATCTTTTCCAGGAAAAAACGTACACACACTAATGAGATCCATTAGATGGCAGGAGCCAAAGACGCCTTCATTTTTCAGGTAACCCTATAAGAACAACTGATTATACTTAGATTATTTACTAAATTGAAATATGAAAATTCGTTTTGATTTAAAGCTGACGTGTAGGTGTAGCCCAGTGTAAAGCTGGCTATATACTAGTAGATTTTCAAATGAATTGTTTGCTTTCAACATTTGATTTTGTAATGAATGGACTTTCCTGAATGGAAACCACATACACTGTTAGAAATTCATTTCTTTGAGAAAACTTTTCCATCCTGTACCTTCAAATTTGCTTGTCACTTCGGTCAAAAATCACCGCTAATTTAACCATACTCATTACTAGAAAATGGAATGAACATTCTCAAAACAAAAAAAAAATTTTTTTTCCCACTTACCTGGAGTGCTGTAGGGATCTTCAAAGCATATACTCATCTACACAGCAAATCCAGTGTTATCCTGCTGTGATCCACTGTTTGGGTGCCACACAGTGGGTCCTATGATGCCATCTTGGTCCTTAGCAGCTAGCTGCCTCTTCTGAGTGCAGACAACCAGCTCTGATGATGTGCCTGAAGTACTTTCCGGAGCACCCCTGGCTGCTCTGCCTGCAGGTCCTGCAGCCTAATGGAAGATGTGGTGTAAGTATTTCTTGTTTGACATATCCAATTTTATTTTTGGTGTTTTAGCGCATTGAGAGGCCAATAGAAGTGGATGGTATCAAAATGTATGCAACATGTATAGGCAAAAAACATTAACAAGCCTTGTTCAATGGTTGTTTACCCTTTCCACTTCAGATCCTAAAATCAAAATTTGGATTGTTCAAGGTGGGAAGGTGACATCACACTCTCTACCTTGTACAATCAGAGAATTCTTTGCATTCATTTAGAAAATGCAAAACATTTTCTGAATGGTGCCAGTGCCTAACATCCGACCTCCTTTGTTCAAAATGCAGCAGGGCAGCCACTCAGCACAGGACCTGAAAACAACTGTAAACTTGTTTTATACAGGTTTTCTGTTGAACTCCCAATGAGTCGGAGGAGTGACAGATACTCTGGGTGACTGGATTGTATAAATTTGGACATACACCCCACAACTGAACCCAGCTTGGGTTTTGTAGGTCAGGCTTGGTACAGTGGTTTAGTGTTTAGCTCTTCTGACTTGTGCCATTGGGTTCCTTGGTTCGAATCCCAACCAGGAGACCATGTGCATGGAGTTGTAGTTTCTCCTTATGCTTTCGTGGGTTTCCTTCAGGTACTCGTTTCTTCCCACAGACCAAATAAATACTAGTAGCAATGAGCTAAGGTTTGGCTTGAACTCATAAGAAACTGTCACACAATAATAGGCCATAACAAAGGGGTGGGGATGCTGGGAACATCATTGACTTACTATGGCCATAGTTGGTTAATGATATTCCCACCATTCCCACCACTTTGTTAGAAGCAACTGGGGGTGTTATTCCATGCTGGCAGCCTGCTATCATGTGCTACTTTTCCATGGCTTTTGGTTGACTTGAGTTCATCCCTAGCCTGTAGGTTCATTGACTCCCGTCTAAACTGGCCTAGCATGTGTGTGTATGCAATAATGTTAAATAGGGACCTTAAGCAGGCCATAGACATGGGGACAATCAGCGGTTTCTTTTTTTTAAAAGTCGTAAATCGGTCGTTCAGACGGCCGACGTTGCCACTAATTTAAAAAAAATTGGCGGGTTTTAGTCCCGTCTTCGGCTGTCAATTAATATAGCGGTGTCCCTGCATAGAAACCCGCTATTATATTTGACAGAAGAAATAGATTATGCAGAAGAAGAAGAAGAGAAACAACATTGTATCTATTTGTACTTGAATAGAAACATCTGTATCCGAAATGCATACAAATAGAAACAATGCTGCAACTTTTTTTCTTCTCCGTCTTCTTCTGCAAAATCTATTTCATCTTCTCCTCTTTTCTTCTATTTTTCTTCTTGATATTCTATTTCTTCTTCTCCTGCAAAATCTATTTCTTCTATTTCTTCATAGTCAATTTATTGTCAAACCGGCCAGCAGAACGGCCGATTTGAGCATAAATTACCGCGAAAATCAGCCGATCTAACAAATCGTCCCAGGATTTTCCAGCTTGGACGATTTTCAAAATCTCTTAAAATTAAGAAAAACAGCCAACATTTTTCCCCACTAATGGTACGAATATCGTCCGATAATTCCGCACGAAAATCGGAAATCTATGGCCGCCTTTAGACTGTAAGCTTCTTAATGGCAGGGACTGATGTGAACGGCAAAGTATTTAAAGTGCTGCTTAAAATGTCGGCACTATATAAATACCTGTCGTAAATAAATATGGCCAACTTTAAAAGATCAACATAGTTATTGCCAATTCCACCAGGTACTCCCACATGGGCACTTGTCCAAGATCAAATGTGTTTAGCACTCAAAACCAAACATGCCCCATCATTGTCAGCATGCAGGACTCCATGCTATGACTTATCCCAAGAAGCTTGTTTATTCTGATCTCACCCTGCTGTAAGGAAAGACCTATTGTGCCATAAATCAATGGTCTTAGTGAAAGGGTTACATTCAGCTGAGTCACACTGTCACATTTACCCTGTGGCAACAAGGGCCTGGATTTACACTGAATGACTGTGCTAGGAGTGTTAGGAGTATAGCTAAAGGTTAAGCTTCCCTTATCACCTGTACATTAGCATCACCCAACCCACAATGGGGAGTAAAAAGACAGCCCATCTCTTCACATGGTAAATAAAATCTTTTGTTTGTTATGTAAAAGCTTTAAGTGGTAGGAAAAAAATCAAAACTAAAGAAAAAAAAAACAGCCAGGGGTTTGCATCTAATCAATTTTATATTTGCTTCCAGGTTGCAGAAAAGGACTTATTTTGAATGGATTTTCTAAATGCTTACCTATCCCTCACTTGGAATGAAGTAATGAAATAAACACATAAGATCTAGCCAAAGACCGCCAGAGAAGCTTCTTTAGGCCATAAGCTTTACAGGCAGTTGATCGAGCAGACACAATGCAATCATCTATGGAGAATGCTATACTTAAAGAGGAGCTACAGTCTGATAACCCAAGTTATACCAAAAACATCCTTGAGTTCATGTGGCCTTCAGAATAGCACAACAAGAGTGTATAGAGAGCTTCATGGAATGGGTGTGCATGGCCGAGCATCTGCATCCAAGCCTTACATCACCAAGTGTACTGCAAAGTGTTGGATGCAGTGGTGTAAAGCATGCCACCACTGGACTCTAGAGCAGTGGAGATGTGTTCTCTGGAGTGACAAATCATGCTTCTGTCTGGCAATCCGATGGACCTGTCTGGGTTTGATGGTTCCCAGATGAATGGTACTTGCCTGACTGCATTGTGCTAAGTATAAAGTTTGGTGGAGGAGGATTATGGTGTGCGGTTGTTTTTCAGGGGTTGGGCTTGGCCCCTTAGTTCCAGTGAAGGGAACTCTTAAGGCGTCAGCATACCAAGACATTTTGGACAATTTCATGCTCCCAACTTTGTGGGAAGAGTTTGGGGATGGCCCCTTCCTGTTCCGACATGATTGCGCACCAGTGCACAAAGCAAGGTCCATAAAGACATGGATGAGCAAGTTTGGGGTGGAAAAACTGGCCTGCACCTCAACCCAATAGAACGCCTTTGGGATGAATTCGAGCAGAGACTGCGAGCCAGGCCTTCTTGTCCGACATTAGTGCCTGACCTCACAAATGCGCTTCTGGAAGAATGGTCAAACATTCCCATAGACACCCTCCTAAACCTTGTGGACGGCCTTCCCAGAAATGTTGAAGCTGTTATAGCTGCAAAGGGTGGGCCAACTCAATATTGGACCCTACGGACTAAGACTGGGATGTCATCAAAGTTCAAGTGTGTGTAAAGGCAGGCGTCCCAATACTTTTGGCAATATAGTGTATGTTTTGGATAGTGTGAGGGAGAACAGGTTTTTTTGTGCTATTGGTATCCTCTGTGGGAACATATACCTTATTTGCCTTACCTTCTGCCTTGGGGTCAGAAGTAGAGGGAATAAAGGGAAATCTATCCATTCACAAACAGAGGCAACAATAAAAACACCTTTTTCAAAGAATGGGGAAAGGTTAGCACCTCTGTGTGGGTTTTATTTCTGCCTGTGCCTTCCCATTCTTGTGATGCCTGACTCTTCATTGCCTTGCAGTCACTTCCTATCCTAGGAGGACAAAACCCACTGTACAGTATCCGAGGAGGAGCAGCACTGTCACCCTATGAACAGGACGTGTGTTAGGACTACAGATCAACTCTCTCTTTCCTAATCTCCATAACAAAGGTGTGTGTGTGGGGGGTGTTCTGTAGTCCACAGACAAGGATGCTACCTGGTAACCATGCATCACAGACAGAGTGCATGGAAAGCCATCAGCTCACTAGACGTTTGGCAGGATCAGAACATATTTTTTGCACTCATCTAACAGATATAACAAACATCTTTTAATGGTAAATTTAACAAACCAAAAGGGAACAAATAAGAGAAATTCATATTCTTATAGTAAGATGACAAAAGACAAAAGCCCATCGAGTTCAACCAATAAAAACCTCCATACTGTATGTGGAACCCCATACTAACAATAGATACAAAAGAAGGAAAACAACCTTTATAAACCATGGTCCAATTTCCTCCAACAGAAAAAAAGAATTCCTTCCTGATCCCCAACAATCTCTGGTGTGAAAAGTTTATGGTTTACATAGGGATAGCAGATTAAGCCACACAAATCACATGTTCACATGGCTAACTGTATGTACAGATCTGCCACTTTGACAAACAGGTTATGCTAAATATACAGTCATTTATACAATGTGCATAGCAGCTTCTTGACTTACAGGGCAGGAATTGGATACCATGGCCTCAATGCTGTGGTGCAGGATTAGTAATGTTTAGTTAGGCAAAGGGTAACCAAAAAGGCCAGTGATAAAATACTGAAAAGCTTCTGTGACTTCTGTTACAAATCTGAGAAAAAAGAGTTTTATACCTCACTGAAGGGGGTGAAGCCATGCATGTCATTCCTTGATATCTCTCTAGTGTCTGACAACAAAAATAAAAAAAAGCATGGTCATTTTTGGCCTCATTTGTCACTTTCTCTCATTACTTTTCCTTTCACCACACAGTGGCCCCCTGGTCTTCCTGGGACCTTTTGATGTCAATTGTTGTTGTTACACCCCTGTTGGACAGCCATAAGGTCATAAACTTTTATTGGCCACAGCTCAGTGAAGGCAATATGGGGACATGATGGTTGTAAAGAGCAGTGGGTGTTTCACTTCAAGCCTGGGAGAAGAGCACTTATCTCCATGATGTTTGAGTCACAGCCTAACAATCATGGGATTATTTTGCAGTCATGGATTCCCTCAGGTGACCTAGGACATGGCTAAAACTGGGCGTGTTGCTGAGATGATCACCAAGTTTCCAGCTGATTGGGGTTGTGTTTACTTTCATACATGATTTTCCCATGCTTCAATACCCAGGGGCTATACTTCTTCTAAGTCTACTTTAAAAAGGCTTTAATCAGTAAGGACCTGAAAATCCATGTTACTGGATATTCTGCATCTTTTTTTTCAGGAATCTTCTTGCTGAATTTACTCAACTTTTATGTGTTGAAGTCCCCATTTTTCCTGCTTTTCAGGTTTTCACTTTCACATTTGAGAAAAACACATTGAAGAATAACAGTTCACTGAGACAAATGGCACCTGAATGTCTGGTTATAGGGCCCCTTTTTTTTTACTAGCTGAACTTCCAGCGCCATGATCAAACTTCAGTCCACTTAACTTCTGAGTGCATGTCTTTCATCTACTTCCTATCTGCAGCAGTCCGAAGATATACAGAGAGTGAGGAACTGGTCAGGAGATCTGTCATAATTTATGGCCTCCAAAGCAACCCATGAACATGAGATGATAATTTTATGTGTATGAGCCTCCTCCTCCCTTCTTCATTTACATGAATATGAATGAGCCAGACAATGGCACATACTGTATCAGCTCCATCCTGATTTATGGCATCCGTAACTTAATGGATACCTTCACATGTTGTCCTTTACAGCCTACCCCTAGTGTAACCTTCAGCACGCCTGAGGAAACCAACTTTATCTATGTGACTAACAGGAGACAAGTAATGCTGCATCCATGTTAGTACAATCTTAAATAGTGTAACCAGGGGCGGACTGACAACTCATGGGGCCCCCGGGCAATAGGGGATCATGGGACCCCTGTGTCCTTGCCCAAACTCAAAAAGCCTATGAAAAAGGTACCAGGGGCATCTCATGGGGCCCCCTACTGACCCCCGATTCTTGGGCAGTGGCCGAGTTTCCAAATGGTCAGTCCGCCCCTGAGTGTAACATACATCGGTGCCCCACTCTTGGCCTCTGCCAGCCAACACATACAAACTGATCAAAAGAGCTAGCAACATGATTAACTGCAGTACTTTGTCTTTATTCAATCATTGCAGTATGGGAGTAAAAAAATCCAGGAAAAAGGTTGACGCGTTTCAGCATCAACGAACTGAGTAATGAATGAGGCCCTTTGAGGCTGAAACACGCCAACATATTTCCTTGATTTATTTACCCCTGTACTGTGTTGATTGAATAGAGACAAAGGACTGTAGTTTATCGTGTTTCCTGCTCTTTTGATCGATTCGAATTTTATAGTTTGTCCAAAGCCCTATCATGGTTTTGCTGGATTTACATATATATGTGGATAAAAATATCAATAAAAAAGGAAAATAATGGTTAGCACTTCCCGCCTGGCAATACTAGGGTTGTTGGTTCGAATCCCAACCACAGCACCACCTGCCTGGAGTTTGCATGTTCTCCCTGTGCCTGCGTGGGTTTCCTCCGGGTACTGCGGTTTCCTTCCACACTCCAAAGACATGCTGGTAGGTGAATTGACACCTGTCTAAATTGGCCCTAGTATGTGTATGTATGAATGTAAGTTAGGGACCTTAGATTGTACACCCCTTGAGGGTTAGGGACTGATGTGAATGTACAATATATATGTAAAGCGCTGCGTAAATTGACAGCACTATATAAGTACCTGAAATAAAGAAATAAATGATGTTTGAGCATCTACTTTTTTTTAACTTAATTTCTGGCACTTGTTTTGCATGTATTCATGCGTATTTGTACACATTTCTTTGCACAATATATTCTTAGGGAAAATTAGGGAAAATTCATTAATATTTATGCCTATATACACGTATTTGTGTGCATTTGCTCGTATTTACGCGCATGCAGCGTGAATTACTGGCCAAAAATACAGATTCTCCTATTTTTTTTTTTTACTGAGGAGTTTGCATGTTCTCCCTGTGACTGCTCCGGTTTCCTCCCACACTCCAAAGACATGCTGGTAGTTTAATTGGCTCCTGTCTAAATTGTCCCTAGTATGTGTATGTATGAATGTGAGTTAGGGACCTTAGATTGTACACCCCTTGAGGGTTAGGGACTGATGTGAATGTACAATATATATGTAAAGAGCTGTGTAAATTGACGGCGCTATATAAGTACCTGAAATAAATAAATAAATAAATAAATATGCGGCACTTATTTATGCACCTGTGTGTGAAGGCACATTATAAATAATGGGCTACATTTTACTTCAGTAAAAAAAAATGCTGTACTATGCTTTTTCAAGCTGCAGTGTGCAAGAGGCCTACATTTTTGGTGCTCTATTAATACCTCAAATAATAATATTCTGAATATTACCACTAAATGTATTTACTACATACAGTTATCAGCACGGTGGCTAAATGGTTATCACTTAGCCACCTGGCAGTACTAGGGTGGTCAGTTCAAATCCTAAACACAGCACCACCTGCCTGGAGTTTGCATGTTCTCCCTGTGTGGGTTTCCTCTGGGTACTCCAGTTTCTTCCCACACTCTAAAGACATGCTGGTAGGTGAATTGGCTCCTTTCTAAATTGGCCCTAATATGTATGAATGTGAATTAGGGACCTTAGATTGTACACTCCCTGAGGATTAGGCAGTAGTGTATTTAGATTCTGTGCTGACCTAGGCAACACAAAAAATTTTCGCCCCCTCCCCAATGAGAGATTGAGAGAGTTCAATAAGTGTGTGTATGTATATATGATTCTCTCCCTCTCCCTTTCTTTCTCTTCTCTCTCTCTCTCCCTCTCCCCCCATTCTCTCTCTCTCTCTCTCTTTTCCTTCCTCTCTTTCTCTTTCTCCTTATCCCTCTCTTTCTCTCCCTTTCCCCCTCTCTCTCTTCTCTCTCCCTCTTCCCTCTCTCTGTCTTTCATCTATCTCTCTTTTCCCCCTCTATCTTTCCCTCTCCTTCCCTCTCCCTCCTTCTCTTTCTCCCCTCTCTCTTTATCCCCTCTATCTCTCCCTCTCCTTCCCTCTCCCTCCCTCTCTTTCTCCCTCCCTCTCTCTCTCGTCCTCTCCCTCCCTCCTTCCCCCTCTCTCTCCCTCCCTCTCCCTCTTTCTCCCTCTCTCTCTCTCCCCCCTCTCTTCCCTTTCTCACTCTCTCTTCCCTCTCTCTCTCCCCCTCCTTCTCTCTTCCTCTCTCTCTCTCTCTCTCCCCCTCCTTCTCTCTTCCTCTCTCTCTCTCTTCCCTCTCTCTCTTCCCTCCCCCTCTCTCCTCCCTCCCTCTCTCTCCTCCCTTTCTCTTCCCTCCCTCCCTCTCTTTCTCCCTCCCTCTCTCTTCCCCCTCTCTCTCCCTCTCCCTCTTTTTCCCTCTCTCCCTCTCCCTCTTTTTCCCTCTCTCTCTCCATCCCTCTTTCTCCTCCCTCTCTCTCTTTCTCCCCCCCCTCTATCTCTTTCTCCCCCCTCTCTCTCCCTCCCTCTTTCTCCCTCTCTCCCTCCCTCTCTCTCTCCCTCCCTCGCTTTCTCCCCCCCTCCCCCCCTCTTCCTCGGATCATATGGGACCACACACACATGCATACACACGCGCACACACACCCCATCTCCAAGGGCTGCTGATCTCCGGCCAACAGGAAGGGGGGGGGGTGCAGTCCCATAGGATCTGTCAGTGTGCAATGTACTGGATGGATGACAGGAGGGAGAGCCCACAGAAGACAACACAGCTCACCTCCTCTGGGCTCTTGCATCTCCCCCACTCCTCCTCTCCCTGCTCCAGGCTGTACCCTGGTCCTGGCTTGTCAACTGCTGGAGGGAGAAGCACATGACCGTCGCTCTGCAACTGCCCTCCCCCACGCTCCACCACATCGATCTTCCTGCTGTCAAACACTGCTCAAAAGGTCCCTTCTTCTGGGGGGGCGGTGTCACCCCCTAAAAATTGCCACCCTAGGCAAACGCCTTGTTTGCCTCGCGGTAGATACGCCCCTGGGGTTAGGGACTGATGTGAATGTACAATATATATATGTAAAGCGCTGCGTAAATTGAGGTTGCTATATAAGTACCTATAATAAATAAATCAAAATGTAATATTTATCAAGGTCCTTTAAATATATGCTGCTAATTCTTTTAAATCTTTGCATATTTATGTGTCAATGTTATTAAAAAAACTGACTGATAAAAAACAAATTGTAAATTTCTTAATTGTTTGAAGATGTGCTTTTTTTCCCCTTTGTTGGCACTGGTGCAGGGATTTATATACAAAGTATATTCAAGAGATCTGTGAGCCAGTAGGTAAATACAGAAAACACAGAGCAATGGTCTGTTTCAAAGCTTTGAGTTGTAAATCAGTGTTTGGAACATAACAAAATAGTCTTTCACTTTGTTGTTTTGTATATATTTAATAGCAGTGTTAAAATGCATGTAATGTGCTATTATGTGATTTGCTACAAGCAATGGCAAGCTTTTGAGGAAGTCCTGCTGAGATGTAAGGAGAGCCACCATGGGTAGGAGTTACTTTAAAACTGATGTTATTGCACAGTAGCATGACCTCCTATCATCCTCATCCATGTGGTACATGTACCCATTTCCTTTGAAGGGTCAGACCAAGGACGGACCATGCGTGTATGTTTTTGCAGTGAGTAGTCAATCCTGGTGCAAGCCTTACCCAGGTGAAGCAACTCAGTTGTTGAGTTAAAAAAGTTAGCAAAACACCTCCTACAAATGAAATGGCTTTAAAGTAGTTGTAAACCTCAGACATGAAAAATAAACAAATCATATGCCTCTATAGTGTGTACTTGTCTCAATTAAGAGCACCAAGTGCCATTTCTCTATACTGCTTTGTTCCTTTGCTATCCCTCAAGGCTCTGTCCTCGGGCCCCTTCTCTTCTGCATCTACACCTCCTTCCTTGGAAAACTCATACTCTCTCATGGCTTCGACTACCATCTCTATGCCGACGACATGCAAATCTATCTCTCAACCCCCCACCTCACCCCCTCAGTCTCCGCCTGAATCACACACCTACTGAACGACATATCAGATTGGATGTCACTCCACCTCCTTAAACTGAACCTCTCCAAAACCGAGCTCCTAGTCTTCCCCCCAGCCTGCACACCACCCCCCACTGACTTCTCCATCATGTCCAACAATGCCACCATCAGGCCCGCCCTGCAGGCCAGAGTACTTGGTGTCATACTTGACTCCAATCTATCCTTCCAGCCCCAAGTCCAATCACTAACAAACTCATGCAGACTCCACCTCCGCAACATCGCCAAAATCCGCATGTTCCTAACCCCAGAAACCACTAAACAGCTCATCCACTCCCTCATCATATCACGACCCGATTACTGCAACTCCCTCCTCACTGGCCTGCCTCGCCACAGGCTATCCCCGCTTCAGTCCATCCTGAATACGGCAGCCAGACTCATCCACCTTACCAACCGCTCCGTTTCCGCCACCCCCCTCTGCCAATCCCTCCACTGGCTTCCGATTGCCCAACGGATCAAATTCAAAATCCTAACACTGATGTACAAAGCTGTCCATCATAATGCCCCAAACTACATCACTGACCTAATATCCAAGTACCACCCAACACGCACTCTCCGCTCTTCACAAGACCTCCTTCTCTCTAGTTCCCTGGTCTCCTCCTCCCATGCCTGCCTCCAGGATGTCACCCATCCTCTGGAACTCCCTACCCCAATCCATCAGACTATCACCTACTCTCCTCTCCTTTAGGCGCACACTGAAAACCCACCTCTTCAAGGAAGCCTATCCCACCCCCTGCTGATTGCCGACCTCCTCCACTCTGCCTACCACTCCATCCCCCACAGCTATTTCCTCCTGTGCCAGTATCCCCTCCCTCCTAGATTGTAAGCTCCAAGGAGCAGGGCCCTCGAACCCCTCGTGTATCGCATTGTATTGTTATTGTACTGTCGCATGTACTGTCTCCAATTGTAATGTACAGCGCTGAGCGAACTGTTGGCGCTTTATAAATACTGTATAATAATAATAATTATAATCAGCATGAATAATTTCTGACAAGTTTCCTGACACCAAGAGGAAAATGGTGACAGGGGAGGGACCTCCAGCAGACTGACAGCCTCAGCTCTGTTCCTGTGAGCTGTGTGAAAGACGTTGTGTCTCTTCTTTCCAGTCAGCTCTCAGAGCTCTCCTCACTGATGTAACTTCAGGTCTCCACCTTTTGCTTTTCAGAGCTGAGAGATCCTGTGTAAATTCTGCACTTTGAATGGATGTAGGGGAAAGATTGCCGCAGATAAACAGGTACAACTTATGTAGGAGGATTTGTTTCATCCCTTTGTATCACCTGAGGCCAGTCACTTCACTGGGTAAAAGTAAGGGTTTACATCCACTTTATACCCGTTCACATATGTGCCTTGGAATAACGCACTATAAAACCTCAATTTACCAGTTCATGTTTGGAGTGTTTCTCTATCTAAACTGCTCAAACGGCTACCACTGGTTTTGACAGTTTCCAACCCTAATGGTCCTATTGCCTTCTTCTGTCCACCGGAGAGCATAGAGTAATATATTCTAGCCTTCTCTACTTATGTTCCACTTTTAACCAAATGTGAGTGTATTTCTTTTGTATTAATATACATGCTAAACTAGGCTCATGTGCTTTCCATCTGTTTTATAAATGTTATTGCACTCTTTCTACAATCTTGTAAAAGTGCTACTAAACCCGCAACAGTAAAATCAGTCTGTAGATGCAGTAAAGCATGCTTGTTATACTCACTGTGGAACCTAAGGGGTTAATCCTCTGCATTGTGTAAAAAGGCTGTTTGATCCTGTCTTCTCTGATCCTCCCCTTTTTCCAGTGTCCCCCTCTCCTGATAAGACATATCTGTGGAGTCACTCTGCTCATGATCAGTTTGGTAATTTTGGTGATTGCTAGAGAGGTTTTTTTTTCTCCTGGGAGAGTGCATGTGATCAGCACAGGGCCAGTCAGCACTGTCCACATAGAGGTCAGGGGTTCTGCATCCTCCTAGAGCAAAATTAAAACTCCTTGTACAAGCTTTAACCAGTGTTCAGCTGGACACTGCTAGAAGTCCCAAGACTGCTCTAACTGCTGATGAGAAAAGGTATTTAGCAATTTATATTTACTAAAATAATAGTACTTCCATGTTGTGTGTACTGTGGGAGACCAGATATAGTGAATGCAGGGTCCTGGGAGACCAGATATAGTGAATGCAGGGTCCTGGGTTTAGTAACACTTTAAAATAATTTTCAGGTCTCAGGAAAACCTTGGCTAAAAAATGTTGATTGTGGATCATTGGGAAAATTCCACATTGGCAGTCACTAGAAGACTACACAGAATACCTCTCTACAATGCCACCCTTAGGCCCCGTTCACAGATCGATTAACTAGCTATTTAAATAGTGAGACTCACATATGGAGACGTGTTGCACATAGGGTAGCTCATTAACTTGAATAGGCTGCCCTATGAGCGACTATTGCTCCAAAGAAGCTCAGGGGCCAAATTTTGGTCCTAAGCCAGGAGCAGGGATGGACTGACCATTCGAGCACTCGGGCACTGCCCGAGGGCCTGGGGTCAGTAGGGGGCCCCATGAAATGACCCTGCTACCTTTTTTATAGGCTTTTTTGAGTTTGGGCAAGGACACAGGGGCCCCATGATCCCCTATTGCCCGGGGGCCCCATGAGTTGTCAGTCTGCCTCTGGCCAGGAGCGATTTAACACTCACATTTTATCGTGATTCTCACACCTTTATTGTGCTGCTGAGGATGATTGGATGATTTCAAATTGCCCATATGTGAACAGGGCCTTACAGCTGGAAAAATCTCTGGTATCATGCGGCTGGCACTGCCAAGTGACATTAGAGCTGCACATTGTGTAGGCACCATCAGATGGGAAGTCAGACAACCACAGCCCAAGGAACCCAAGCAACCTCCAGAGCAGGTGTCTCCAAACTTTCTAAGCAAAGGGCCAATTTAAACTTCTTCAGGCTTTAGGGGGAGCTGGACTATGGCTAGTGAGTGTAGAAAATGCCCTGACATCAGTGCCCCATCATTGGTTTTAATGGGAGAAATAGTGCCCCATTGATGGTATCAGTAGGGAGAATTGTGCCCCAGTATTGGTGTCAGTTGGTGGACTAGTGCCCCAAGGGCCAGGGCCACATCCTGCCCCCGGGTTGCAATTTGGAGACCACTGCTCTAGAGGAACCTTAGGCTTCCACAGAACCCTGGATGCTCTAGGCCAGGGGTAGGCAAACTGCGGCTCTCCAGCTGTTGCAGGACTACAAGTTCCATCATGCCTAGCTGTAACTGTCAGTTTTGTAATGTTGCAACGCCTCATGGGAAATGTAGTTCCACAACAGCTGGAGAGCCGCAGTTTGCCCACCCCTGCTCTAGGCTATGCAATATGGCAGGGGTATGCCAATCACAGAAATGGCTGAACAGAATCACACATATTTGGCAGGTAAACTAATTCACATATAAGTATTTATATATTTAAAGTGTGTATTTAAAGTGTTTATTTTATGTATATAAAGTGGTTTGGCTGTAGTTCAGCTTAAAGGCAATACAATGACTCTTATCTAAGAAAAACAGGATTTAAATCAGGACCCATGAAAGTTAAATGTGTGGGGGTGAGTCCCACAAATTCGTCACCCTGGATGTGTCAGCCAGCCCCCTACTGTCACTGTAACACTGTGGCCTTTTATTGGGATAGAAGAGAGCTTTAATCACCTATTCATGTCCATCCCACATACTGCCTGGCTGAAACTCTGCGCAACAAACACATGTAAGGAGAATCCTTGCATTGCCAGTGCCCCCCTCCAGCAGTTATTGTGTGGGCCTACAATTCTCCTGACTGGCTCTTGTGTGTCTGTTCATCTTAAAATCCTGTTTAGTCTGTTTGTCCTCTTGTAAAAATCAAGCCACAATTTCACTCACCCTTGCGCTAATGCTCTCTCCATGGGGGTTAGAGGTAGTTTGCATGAGATGGACAGCAGGGGGATATGGCAATTAGAGCGTGGATCTGAATGTACAATGGGGAATGGTGATACTGGTGTGTGATGGAGCAGTGAGGAAGGCAATGCTAATGGCAGGATGAGCAAACAATGAAGGAAAAGAAAATATTGTTTTGCTTGGTTGTTTATTCCGAGATCCAGATGGCTACACTTCTCGCCCTGTCAGGGTTTAGTAGTTATGGACAGTAGAGGGTTTTACTGGCTCCTTCACAGTTTGCAAAATTGTTTGTAGTCAGTTTCTACCTCCTTCTCCTCCCCCAGGGTTGCCCTACACTACCCAATCCTAGCCGGAACTTCAGAAAGGTGGGACAAGCAGGTAATACCCAACATAAGGACAGAAGCTGTGGTTAGGAACTCCATTTTCTGCACTTGCACCTTCAGCCTAATACTTTAACTCTTTCACAGTCTCTGCATTTAGAGTCAGGTACTATGAAAAGCAAAGGGTTTTAGTGGTGGGACTAAAAAAAGTCTTAAGAACAGAGGATCCCAGCAGGGCCCGTGCAAGGATTTTTGTCTACATAGGCAAGGTGCATTTTGTCGCCCCCACCCCCCCATCCTCCAGCCACCCTTCTGCCCAACCACCCCCCTCCTCCAGCACCCCCCTCACTGATGCTGCTGTATCCCTTGTCTCCAGTGATCTTGCGCTGGTACTGCTAGACCCCCCTGTCCTCCAACCAACCTGCGATGATACTGCTGTATCCCTCGGCCTCCAGTGACCCTGCACTGGTACTGCTAGATCCCCCTGTCCGCCAACCACCCTGCGCTGATACTGCTAGACCCCCCTGTCCTCCAACCACCCTGAGCTGATACTGCTAGACCCCCCTGTCCTCCAACCACCCTGCGCTGATACTGCTAGACCCCCCTGTCCTCCAACCACCCTGAGCTGATACTGCTAGACCCCCCTGTCCTCCAACCAACCTGCGATGATACTGCTGTATCCCTCGGCCTCCAGTGACCCTGCACTGGTACTGCTAGATCCCCCTGTCCTCCAACTACCCTGCGCTGATATTGCTAGACCCCCCTGTCCTCCAAACACCCTGCGCTGATACTGCTAGACCCCCCTGTCCTCCAACCACCCTGCGCTAATACTTCTAGACCCCCCTGTCCTCCAACCACCCTGTGCTGATATTGCTAGACCCCCCTGTCCTCCAACCACCCTGTGTTTATACTGCTGTATCCCCCGGCCTCCAGTGACCATGCGCTCGTACTGCTAGACCCCCCTGTTCTCCAACCACCCTGTGCTGATACTGCTAGATCCCCCTGTTCTCCAACTACCCTGCGCTGATATTGCTAGACCCCCCCCTGTCCTCCAACCACCCTGCGCTAATATTGCTAGACCCCCCTGTCCTCCAACCACCCTGCACTGATACTGCTAGACCCCCCCTGTCCTCCAAACACCCTGCGCTAATACTGCTAGACCCTCCTGTCCTCCAACCACCCTGCGCTGATACTGCTAGACCCCCCTGTCCTCCAACCACCCTGCGCTGATACTGCTGTATCCCCCGGCCTCCAGTGACCATGCGCTGGTACTGCTAGACCCCCCTGTTCTCCAACCACCCTGTGCTGATACTGCTAGACCCCCCTGTCCTCCAACCACCCTGCGCTCATACTGCTAGACCCCCCTGTCCTCCATCCACCCTGTGCTGATACTGCTGTATTCCCCGGCCTCCAGTGACCATGCACTGGTACTGCTAGACCCCCCTGTCCTCCAACCACCCTGTGCTGATACTGCTGTATTCCCCGGCCTCCAGTGACCATGCGCTGGTACTGCTAGACCCCCCCTGTCCTCCAACCACCCTGCGCTGATACTGCTAGACCCCTCTGTCCTCCAACCACCCTGCGCTGATACTGCTAGACCCCCCTGTCCTCCAACCACCCTGCGCTGATACTGCTGTATACCCTGGCCTCCAGTGACCCTGCGCTGGTACTGCTAGACCTCCCTGTCCCCCAGCCACCCTGCGCTGATACTGCTGCATCTCTTGGTCTCTAGTGACTCTGCACTGATACTGCTGTACCCCCCCCCCCATCTCCATCCACCCTGCCTGGTACTGCTGTACCCCTACGAATCCCCAAGTGGCTGGGGAATTGGGATTTTACTATCCCCCCCTTCCTGGCACCCTTGGGTGGCTGGCACCAGACCTGCCAGGTAGAATGGTCTGGAGATGGGGTCCTTGTCCTTAGGTAAGATGGAGTGGGGTATGGGATGGTGTATAGAGGAGATGGAGTAATTTCACTCGCCGAGGTGCAGGGTCAAGTTGATGGAGTGTGAGTACTGGATGTACCACCATGTCCTTCTGACTGTTGTAGCCAGTAAGGAAGCATACAATGCTGTGGCTGCCCACACCCAAACACAGCGGTTACTGTTAAAGAATATGTAGACCCAACATTTAATATTCCTGATGTGTGCCTGCTATACCATGTACCTATATGAAAAAGTATCCTGTTCTCTTTGTATTGCTTCCTTTGTGGTGTTCCTGCCAGTCCCTCTGCATTCCTAATAAAAACTGACTGTGCTAGGCAGTTCTCTGACTGTGCTGGGAACTCAGCCTGTTCTCTTTCACATAGAAGATCAGTTGGCTGCTGTTTCTCCTCCCCCAGCTCTTATGCAGCTGAGAGCAGAGGGTATGTGATCACTTATAAAAAAGGGAATTTATAATGTTTTTTATATATATACACAAATGTTTTGCCTTTCATTTCTATTTTAAACTAAATGAGTTGTTTTGCAAAATGGGGTTTTTATATATACTTCACAAGGCTGCACCATTCATTCACAGAGTTCTGTGAATTAATGTACTACAAGTCCCAACAGACTTTGTGGCTGTCGGCTGATAGTTCTCAATGAACTGTGTATAAAAAGAAAAGATCTTTGTGCTTAGCCAAATGATGTATAAAATTATGAAAAAGTGAGCTGCAGCTACTACCTTCCTGAATACCAAAATAAATCTTACAACATACTAAAAAAGTGCGCTGTCCACTTTAAATATGATCAATAAATACAAATACGTGCAAAATGAAATTCATATACATATGAATGTATCAAGAAACAATCATATTTCCATATTAGGTGTAATACAATGCAAATGAAATTATAAATAAATATAAATACTGTAAGTCCCCAAATCCAGTGTGAAGAAAAAAGTGCTGCGTGCCAAATATATCTTCCAATAAAAGTGCTGCTGTGCGCAAAAGGTGCTCCTCAAAAGACAGGCAAGATTCTTAACGGACCAAATTCATGTCAAACTATAGAGATCAAGTGAGCAGATTGATCCACACTAACACTCTCACTGACAGATCCAAGGAGGGTGGATGGTTACAGCAAACCAATGCGTGTTCACACCAAGATCCAGCTTAACCACCTCATACCGCTCTCCGCGATCGTGCGTGGAAGGGTTTAAACAGGAAGAAGCTTCACAGTGCAACTCATTTGAAACCAAATGATTTATTAAAACTTAAGTATTGCACTTATATTCAGATGGGTAAAAAGAGCAGTGTCAAGAGCCGCGGTGTCAATCTGTCATCTTGTGCGTGGTGATGTCACAAGAAGACTCCGCCCAATGCATTTCCCCAAAAATGAAGTCCTCTGGGATTGGAGATCATTCTGGAGCGCTGTGATAGTTCATTGAGTCTTCCTGTCAGACTGTGTCTGATTGCCTGTACAGGATATACGGGCATACAGATACACTTACAGGTTTGCATGGCACCAGTGATCAGCTGATTGCTGGTGCCATTCTTTCCAGGCTCACAAAAAAAAATGCACATTTTTTTACTTGCAAAAAAATGTGCATTTATTTCACCCCTAGACGCCGAGCGCACACGAATATGTGGCCTCTCAGCATCTGGACCTTGACGTTGAGTGGCTGCATATTTGTGTATCATTTGAAAATACATATGTGCTCCGAGCACATATGTCCATGACTCATGGAAAGGTCCCGATCTCCCCTTGCGATCGGGACCTTTTCCGATCATGTGACCGCCGTGACAGTGAATCACAGCGGTCACATGACCCTAAAACCCCGCCCCACCTCCTGGCTTCTGAGGAGGAGGCGGGGCGCAAAGGGGTCAATGTACTTATAATGTATTTTTTTTGTTCCAGCCCGGAGTTCAGCTTTAACCTGGTCAGTTTATTCTGTGCTGGAGACAGGTTACCCAGTAGTCATGCAAAGGACCCCCACATCTGAAAAGGCTGCCTAAGCAGAAAAAAATTGGCCAGATCCTTCAACAAAAATATTATATCTATAGGCACTTAAAGTGGTTGTAAACCTCAGACCTGAACTATGAACAAAGCCAGGGGCGGACTGACAACTCATGGGGCCCCCGGGCAATAGGGGATCATGGCCCCTGTGTCCTTGCCCAAACTCAAAAAAGCCTATGAAAAAGGTATCAAGGGCATCTCATGGGGCCCCCTACTGACCCCGGGCCCTCGGGCAGTGCCCAAGTTTCCAAATGGTCAGTCCGCCCCTGAACAAAGCATATCCCTCTATAGTGTGTACTTGTCTCAATTAAGAGCACTAAGTGTCATTTTTATCTGCCTCTTTCCTCTGCTATCTGCACAAATCACTTCTGACAAATTTTCCTAATGCTAAGAGAAAAATGGTGATGGGGAGGAACCTCCAACAGATTGACAGCCCCAGCTCTGTTCCGTGTGGATGGGTGGGGGGGTGTCTTCCTTCCAATCAGCTCTCAGAGCTCTCCTCACTGAGCTCTGCAGAGTGTAATTTCAGATCTCCGCCCTCTTTTTTATGCACTCTCCAGCAAGCTTTGTAGATTAAGGACTTTGAACATATGGCAGTACTAGGGTCGTTGGTTCAAATCCCAGCCATGGCACCACCTGCCTGGAGTTTGCATGTTCTCCTTGTGACTGTGTGGGTTTCCTCCAGGTACTCTGGTTTCCTTCCACACTCCAAAGACATGCTGGTAGGTTAATTGGCTCCTGTCTAATTTGTCCCTAGTATGTGTATGTATGAATGTGAGTTAGGGACCTTAGATTGTACGCCCCTTGAGGGTTAGGGACTGATGTGAATGTACAATATATGTATGTAAAGCACTGTGTAAATTGACGGCGATATATAAGTACCTGAAATAATAATAATACATATGTAGATAAGACTGCAGATAAATAGGTACAACTTATGGAGGAGGATTTGTATCACCTCTGTGTATCACCTGAGGCCAGTCACTCACTGGGTATATGGAAGGGTTTATAACCACTTTAAGGATAAGCTATACCCTCCAGTGTGTAATTTAACAAGAGTTTTGATTTAGTTTCTTTGCAAATCTGGAAACTGGAGATGGAAGGGATTATTTTCTCTGGCATCCTCTCAGAAGGAAACATGTGAGGAAAGACGTTATTCAAGGAGATATGGATTGTTGTTGTTGGTTTTCTTTTTAAATGGAGATAACGCTTGCTGGCCTTTTCCATGCCAAGAAAAATACAAACCTATAAAATCAGATGGGACAATTCAAACATTCTTCTCCCTTCCTGCTTGTCTCAGCATCTCCACTCCTTTTGTATGACTCATTTGAACTTAATTTGTTATTCTTATCAGGCCAGGACTATTGCATAATTTCCTTTGCTGTGTGAAATAATGGCCTGTCTCAGGCTGCACTAATGCAGCTGTCTAAAGGCTATCTTCTGACTTCTGAACGGCCTAACCTGATAGGCATGACACAGGTAGTGGGACACAGACAGCTGCTAATCTCTTGGAAAAACGCAGGAATGTGTCCTAGTTTCACTACTGCCAGTTCTTGCTTGCTCCTGCTGCTGGTGGTGCCAAAAATCTGGAAATATGAATTGCTGCAAGGCTAAAAAATGCCATGGAAGATCAAATAATTATGTCATTGCCTTCTGTGCTGTCTATGCACGTGACTTGCTAGAAGTCCACAAAATAAAAACGTATCTCAGAGCAAATTTAAAAAAATCCCGACTTTTTCTCTTTAAAAATACCAGTTGATCTACCAGAAATCCATAGACAGTATATGTAGTTCTGGGATTGGGGGGGGGTTGCCGAAGTAATTAAGAACTAAGGCCGGCCATACATGGGATAAAATTCGACTGATTATTCGTCCGGACCTAAGAATAATCAGGCCATTTTCGCTCTGTTAGTAGGTCAATGGCACCCAATTTTCGTGGATCCTCCCTTTTCGGTGATCTGGCATGTTGGAAAATTCGTGAAAAACAACCAATTTTCGGCTCAATGATGGTCAAATCGTACAATCATTTTTCCGAAAGGAATATGTGCATGAGCCGTGACCTGGAAGGAACAGAAGTTTTGCCTGTTATATGGGGTGAACTTTATGACTTGGTCGGCCGATTTTCGAAATCATTGATGGCACCATCGGATTACCGAGTGAACGATGTTTTCAATTTTCGGACGGAAAATCGTTCGGGATTCAAACCATGTATGGCCTGCATAAGTTCCTAGCAGCTGCAAGCCTGGTGATGACATCACGGGGAGTACTAAAAACATTTCTCACTGCAAGAGCAGAATAAAAGAAAATATGAATGTGGGGCAAGACTTAAAAAAGGGAGAGGAAGGTCTGGGGATAAATATTGGTCATGCCACTACAAGCTGGCTCAAAGGGCAATTTTGATTTGCAGTGCTGTGATCGGCATGATTAGGCCTGGCTTTGACAGGTGTTCCCCTAGCCCCTGGCATCTCTACATAATTCAGATATCAGTTGCAGGTTCATATCAGTTGGAAGTTGTTCAGGGACAAGTAACAAAATGGCTGACATGTTGGGCAGCAACCTGCCCTGTTCCAAAGTGGACAGTCTGGCTTTTTGAGTTCTGCTGATTAGTGTCCTAGATTCTTGTTTCTATGGACCTAAACAAGAACTCCATTGTCAAATGAGGCCTTTATTAACCAAGTTTCTGTGACTTTGTAGGGTTCCTCCAGAGTTTTCTAGGGATTCCTGAGCAATGGCAGACTGATCTCTTGCCTGATGAGCAAAGACATTTCACTGAGCAAGAGATATGGGACCATTGGAACTTCTCCTCTGGTTTCTTAGTGGAGTAACCATTGATCCACCATGGCAATAAGGTTCTCAATGATTTATTTCTGTTAACCAGTAATCACTGAATAATTTATTAAAGTGTGAGGTTTGCAAACAACCAAATACACAATTGAAATACATTTGCCTCAAAAAAATACTAATCCCCCTGATGATCCAGCTCTTTAATGCAGCTAAGGCTTGCATTTCTTTTTGCTGGAGGAGCACCAACCCTCCTTCGAAGGCTCTTTGGTTTGCTAGAGGTAATGTTCTCTGGGATATGGAGCATCTTACAGCCACCCTGCATAACACGGAAGAGTCCTGCACTGAAACATGGAGACCTTGGAACCATTTCATTTACACTGTCCTGCCTTATCCTGTGCCAGGAAAGGGACAACTCTGTTTTCCCTCTCTCCCTTCTCCTCCTTCTTTTCCCCTTGTTCTCTCCGGACCCCATCCCTTCCTCACCATACCCTTTCTTCCCCCTTCCCTCTCTCTCCCTTCTTTTTTTCATGCTTTTTTCTCTCCCCTACTTCTCTACCCTTCCCTTTTCCCTCTTGGGAATTCCATGTTATTGGTTTTATTGCAATCTCCTGTTTCTGTTGTGTCCATAGAGCCACTGACACTGGCTGCTGAAAGCCTGTTGGGGAAAGCTCCTTGTTGGGGGCTTTTTTGTGTGTGTATTTTTGTATGTGTTTCACCTGCACCTTTTTTGGTTCACTTGGTGTTTTTTTTGCACACTGCACCATGGGCTTATACAAAAAAAATGTGTGTTTAACATGTTCTGCTTCAGAAAAAGAATAAAATCAGCCAGGTCCCATTTTTTTAACAAGTTTTGAATGGCGCAACACTTGGTGCCAACGCTCATTTCAGTTGCACCCCAGCGCATCGCCCAAAGCACTAGTACTGCAGCGCTGCACAATGTGTGTGACTGCACTGATACCTTGGTGTATTTGGTAGTGCACTCAAGTAAATGGGCTGCCTTAACACAATGCATGTTAATGTGCAGCATAATGCAGTGCGGCAGTGTGAATGGATCTTTAAGGTTCATCCTAAATGACTCTGTCCTTTTCATAAAGATGCGTTGGGCCTTTGGAATGGGGGTGGAAGCATAATATCATGCAGACATTTGTATCATGGTATCATTCAGGAATTTGTATTAAGGCATGGCACCAGCTACTGCAGAAGATCATGAATTATTGCTGGCCCTCTCCTAAAAATGATAGTTTGTGTCTTTATTCAATACTTTGGAGTCCCATACCTGAAACAAGCATGGTGTAAATTCTGTATCTCCGCTTTTATTCTGGGCCAGAGAGTCAGAAAACGTTGAAGCCCTAGCATTAGCAAGCTGGTATGCTGTTAGAAATCACGGGGGCCCCATACACCCTACCTGAAAAAAACAAACAAAAATCAAATTACATTTTGGTGAAATGTCAGGGGTCTAAGAAGATCCCTGATGTCTTACATTTGAGACAGAGAAAGAACATAGATTTTTTTCTGCAGCCTCAGCTGTACTGGACAGTGAATAATGCAAAACACTCTGAGGATTCCTGTTCATTCACAAACTGAAGCATAGTAAACACAGTTTACTATGAGTGATGAATGGACACAGGAGTGATCAGTACCAGTCACTCACTGCATTCATTCATGAAAAGAAAGGGGCTGATAAATAGAACATCTCCTCCCCCTCCATCCCTAAACAATCTCACTGTGTACCCACAGCAGCCAACAGGAGAAGAGGGAAGCTGGCAATGCTGCGAGGGATGGGAGGCACACAAGGGGGGCCTAACAGCAGGTGGAAGGGGACGCAGATCCTAGAACTGATCCCCCCCCCACAGTACATTCTGGGGGAGAAAGAGGAGTAGAATCTGGCAGCACTGCAGGGGGATCCATAAGAGTCACAGGTGTCAGCAATAGGGAAATACAGTCTGCCCTCCTGTTCAGCAGGTGCCCCCCCCCTTTTGAACTGATGGGTCCCAGGCCTGGTACAGGACAGCTGGCTGTACTGCCTTATCAGCGGCCCTGTCAGCAAGACACCCAAAGAACTAACATTTTCATAGGAGAGATCAGCAATGGCAGCCCCTATACATTTCTCATGACAGAGTCCCTTAAATCCAAGATGGAGGGATTGAGTGATCTCTCCATAGCTTTGTCCTCTTTGAGCGTCTCTCCAGCCAGCAATCTACGAATACTAACAGAGATCAACAAGTGTAACAGATTTAAGAGGTACAATAGAAAAACAAAGAACAAAAAAACATACAAAGCTCTCTCCTTGGTGAAATGAAGTGAATTCTGTTGTTGTCAGCTGTCCCCGGTTCAGGAAAAGTACAAGTTATGAAACTCTGACCCTGGACACTTGAGCAGTCACTGATTTTCAGTTTTGGCAGGTTGCACAATAAAACACTTACTTTTTCTACATGTTGGATGTATTTATTATAAGTATTTATATAGCGATGACAATTTTTACATACTGTACATTGACATCAGCGTGGGCCCTCAAGTGCCTTCCAGTCTAAGGTCCCTATCTCACAGGCACACTGTGTTAACCTACCAGCATGTCTATAGAGTGTGGGAGGAAACCAGAGAGCCCAGAGGAAAGCCGCACAGGCGCAAGAAGAACCCCAGAGGAAAGCCACACAGGCGCAAGAAGAACCCCAGAGGAAAGCAGCACAGGCGCAAGAAGAACCCCAGAGGAAAGCAGCACAGGCGCAAGAAGAACCCCAGAGGAAAGCAACACAGGCGCAAGAAGAACCCCAGAGGAAAGCAACACAGGCGCAAGAAGAACCCCAGAGGAAAGCAGCACAGGCGCAAGAAGAACCCCAGAGGAAAGCAGCACAGGCGCAAGAAGAACATGCAAACTCTATGCAGGTAGTGCCCTGATTGGGATCCAAACCAGGGACTCTAGTTCTGCAAGAAGTGCTAACCACTCGGAACTTCGCTTAGTTCATCTTATCTTTATAGTCTTTATTTATTTATTTATTTATATATATATATATTTTTTTAAATTTAACATATGCATCATACATGTTATTAATTGCAGGAATCACAAACATTTTAAGAAAAGAGAATTTGAAAAGGAGAGTCAAAAACATGAGATATCTAAATAAACCTATACAGTATGTGATGTGTTCTAGGCTATAGCAGCCAATCACAAACCGACTTTCAGCAACTTAGTCTAGTCAGACTGGAGCAATCTGATCTCTGATTGACTGCTATGCTGTGGGATACTGTATCATTTTTTTTCACTTGTCACATTATCGGCCCTCCCTCATTACATTGTGAAATGCATATCAAATGAATCCTGTACTTGTGCTAGCAAGTATACCATCTCTGGGACTCATGTATCAACATGATCTTACTAAGTGCAGTTATTTCCACACAACTGCCAATCAGATGATGGCTGGGTTCACACCTATGCAGTTTACGTTTGATCCGTTTCTGCAGTGCTTTTTGCGGTGCGTTTTGCATTTTTGCACATGCGTTTCTGATGAGTTTTGCATTTTTTTCTAACTTGTTGCTGGGCAGATTAAAATGGAAAATGCATCAAAAACATGCCAAAAACGCATAAAACATTTATCAAAAATGCACTACATGCATTTCTGCAGCATCTCCATTGAAGTCTATTGAACCAAAACGCAACATTTTGCGTTTAAATAGTCCCTAACTCTTTCCAAATAACGCACTGGGTGAAGACGCGGAGATGTGAACATGTCCCATAGGCAATCATGTTAAATGGACTGCTGTGCGTTTCTGCAAAATGCAAAATACACCACAAAATGCTTAGGTGTGAACCTAGACTAAAGCTGCCAAGACAGGTACACAGCTTTCGAGAGCCAATCATGACAGTCCATGCAAAATTATCTAAAGGGACAAGCACGCAAAATGTTTTTCTCGTATGATAACAGGACAAACAATTTTCATTTCATCGGTACATTATTTGTCTGAAAAAAAACTGTGACCAAGAGCGCTCATGCTCAGAAACAAAAGAATACATTAATATAGAATACAAAACATGACATCACCTCCGGGCAGCGCAGTGGCTAAATGGTTTGCACTTCTGCCTGGGGGGGGGGGGGGGTGTCTTCCTTCCAATCAGCTCTTAGAGCTCTCCTCACTGAGCTCTGCAGAGTGTAATTTCAGATCTCCGCCCTCTTTTTTATGAACTCTCCAGCAAGCTTTGCAGATTACGGACTTTGAACATATGGCAGTACTAGGGTTGTTGGTTCAAATCCCAGCCATGGTACCACCTGCCTGGAGTTTGCATGTTCTCCCTGTGCCTGCGTGGGTTTCCTCTGGATACTCTGGTTTCCTCCCACACTCCAAAGACATGTTGTTAGGTTAATTGGCTCCTGTCTAAATTGGCCCTAGTATGTGTATGTATGAATGTGAGTTAGGGACCTTAGATTGTACGCCCCTTGAGGGTTAGGGACTGATATGAATGTACAATATATATGTAAAGTGCTGCATAAATTGACGGCGCTATATAAGTACCTGAAATAAATACGTTGTATTCTTATGAGAATTTTCGTAACTTTAGTAACCTCTTCATTTTCATGAGACTAGCATCGAAGTACGAAGCTTCAGGAAAGAAATTTGGTAGGCTAGTGCTGGAACCATCTGTCCAGTATTAATTACCATCGAATTTCATGCCCCGATCAAGGATGCCTACGTTAGTGAGTGAGCAGGGATGACCCAGGTAAGCGGAAAGGGTTAAACTGTCCTGCTCCATTTCCCAGGCTTTTGGGTCCCAACTTACCTACCCTGTGCTGCCAATATGAAAGGGGAAGGCTGAATATCGGGGCTCGAACTCTTGGATTCATGTGCCTTATGAGTGCTGAGATGCTGTGACACCGTTCTACGGAGGGGGAATGCTGGGCTCCACAGTCCGTCCATGCTGACTTATGCAGAGCACTGCCAAGTATGGACTTCCACCAGTTTATGGACCATATCCTCTTAAGATACACCTGGGCAGGGACTAAGCAGTTAGTTAGAGTTAAGACTCATAGAACTGTGATTTCCACTTTACACTGTTGTGCCAAAAATTTCTTAGTATGGTTTGTTAACTTTTTCTAAGCCTGGTCTGAAGTTACTAAAGGGGTGCATGGAGGTCCAATGGCAGACAAGCTAAGCTAACTTGGGTCAGTTAAAGCACATACGGCTTATGAAGCAAGTCGGTCAGAAGAGGTTGACTCTGCATTAGAATGGAGGAAGAGAGTAGTTGGTACGGGTAACCAAGGACTGGTGTAAAGTGTTTAAGCAGCCTGTCGTGAAGCGTGGTACCTGGGAAAGTTGAGGCTTCTTCCGGTAGTGAGGGGGTCGTTGCTCTGATTCCCTCTCCACTAGTCGGTTTTCAATAGCAACCAGGACTGAGCCCCAGCCTAGCTGCACATTAGACAAGAAGGAGTTAATCTAGTGCACAAATGAAGTCTGTGCTGGATGCACAGCAGGACCCCATTCTGGAAGTGAGGTAGCAGAGATATGCTGGATCAGTGGAGTGGACATAAGCTCAGCATAGTCCTTCCTAAGGCTGGCCATACACTATACAATTTTTTTGTCCAATTTCTGCCCAATTTCCTTTAGATTTACCTTCAACTGTGTAGTGCAAGGGCCTGCCTAATTAGATACAACTGAAAGTGTTGTTTAGGTTTGACCTCCTATTATATGGTTTTTGGTAAATTTAAAGCAAAAATCTCAAGAAAATTGAATAATGTATGGCCAGCCTAAATGCAACAATTAGGCTGGCCATACATTATACAATTTTCTTGAGATTTTTGGTTTAGATTTACCAAAAACCATATAATAGGAGGTCAAACCTAACAACACTTTCAGTTGTATCCAATTAGGCAGACCCTTGCATAGTTAAAGGTAAACCTAAAGGAAATTGGGCAGAAAATGGACAGAAAATTGTAGAGTATATGGCCAGCCTAAGTCGCAGGCCGCCTTAAGGTTAATTTAACCTGAACGTAGATGCCACCTCGTTCCGAGGCATTGATGAGCGTGCACATGGGAAAAAGGTGTCCCATGTGCAGGGCATATGACCCCACCCACACTGCTTGGCATATTCCAAGAACCCCGTGGGCTTACAGTCACGTATGCCGTAAGCGAGGACCACCTGCCACCCAGTCCACAGGTGTTCTGACCTCTGAAATGCGTTCGCTTTGTGATAAAGGTTTATCTTACCCCGGAATAAATCTATACTTGGACAATTACATTTTGGTTTGATCCCGATTAGTAGCTGAAAAGACACAACCAGGGGCAGACTGCCCATTTGGAAACTCGGGCACTGCCCGAGGGCCCGGGGTCAGTAGGGGACCCCATGAGATGCCCCTGGTACCTTTTTCATAGGCTTTTTTGAGTTTGGGCAAGGACACAGGGGCCCCATGATCCCCTATTGCCCGGGGGCCCCATGAGTTGTCAGTCCGCCCCTGGACACAACGTTAGTAACACATTGATTTATTAAAACTGGGGAGTGCAAAATGTGGTGCAGCTTTGAAGCCAATCAGCTTCCAGGTTTTATTGTCGAAGCGTAATTGAACAAGCTGAAGTTAGAAGCTGATTGGCTGCCATGCACAGTTGCACCAGATTTTGCACTTTCCAGTTTTAGTAAATCAACCTTATAGCATTCTCTGTATTTGTTTCTCTATATCCAGTCACCGTCTCCTCCAATGGCTTGTATCCACATTTTTTTGTGAACAGTTTTATTAAGACTTATGCAGGCCATAGATGGGTCGAAAATCGGCCAATTTTTCGGCCGAAAATAAAATCGGCCGATTTTCGGATCGTTAGTGGGTTAATTGTTCGGCCGTTTTTTGGTATTTTGGCAGATTTTTTTTATCGGTAAAGTTGGAAAAAGATCGGCCAATTTTGCTGATCGGCTGATTTTCGAGGCAATTATGTGCAAATCGGCCAATCTTTTTACCAATAAAAAATCTGCGCATGAGCAGTGACTTGCAAGAGGAAGACAAAAAGAAGAAGAAAAAGAAGAAGAGGATGAAGAAGAGGATGAAGAGGAAGAAGAGGATGAAGAAGAAAAAGAAGAGGAAGATGAGGATGAGGAAGAAGAAGAAGAGGAAGATGAGGATGAAGAAGAAGAAGAGGATGAAGAAGAAGAGGAAGAAGAGGATGAAGAAGAAGAAAAGGATGATGAAGAAGAAGAGGATGAAGAAGAAGAAGAGGATGAAGAAGAAGAGGATGAAGAAGAAGAAGAAGAAGAAGAGAAAGAAGAGGATGAAGAAGAGGATGAAGAAGAAGAAGAGAAAGAAGAGGAGGATGAAGAAGAGGAAGAAGAAGAAGAGGAAGAAGAGGATGAAGAAGAGGATGAAGAAGAAGAGGAAGAAGGAGATGAAGAAGAAGAAGAGGAAGAAGAAGAAGAATTCCAGTCCGGCAAAAAGTGTCCCTGCAGAGAGTTCCGCTATTTCTTTGACAGTGCTTTGACATTTATAGCGGTTGCAACAATGTATCTATTTGTTTCCAAATAAAAACATCTGTATCCAAAATGGATACAAATAGATACATCGTTGCAGCTGCTATAAATGTCAAAGCACTGTCAAAGAAATAGCGGAGCTCTCTGCAGGGACACTTTTTGCCAGCTGTAGACAGGATGAAAATCGGCCAATTTTTTTTACCATTCCTGGTAATGTCAGCCACTTGAACGACCGATTTTTCATTTTTTTAAAGAAAAATCGACCGGTTTTCTCCCCATCTATGGCCTGCATTACTCTAGGCCTAGAGGCTAAAAGCTTCCTTAATAACTCCTGAAACCCTCAAGGTTACCACAGTCTCACCTGCCAAGAGACACATCACCCCCCAGCATTGTGAGCATTGTTATGTAATCCGAAGGCTTGTTTGGAAGTGATGGGGATGTCAGACAAACACGAGGAAGAAGAAAGTACAGTGTATTCTTTCACCGTTGAGTCACTCTGTGTTTCTGACTATAAAATATAGCTACTTGAATGTGTAAAACCACAGGCTTTTACTGCACTGGTCATAGCAAGGGAAGCAGGAATTCCACTTAAGACAAAGAGGTCTTATGTGTTTCCAATACAATGAACAAAGCATCAAATCTAACCACTGAACCTTCCACTAGGCTTAAAGGTGTACTCTTTCTTGGCAAGGACTAGACCTAATGACTGTGATACAAGACAGCAGAGGTATAGGCCCTGTGTCTGTGCTTCCAGGCACAAGGACCTCATTTGCTTTACAATGGATGGTGGTGCTATACCTCTGGGGCAAGGAGATGGATCTGTATTTCTTGACACCGCGGTGCAGCTTTGAAAAGCAATTTACTTGCAGATATAGGCAACAAACCACTCCATTTTTCTTGTTCAAAAAGTTTTATTTTGAGTACAGTACAAGAAATGGAGAATTAAAACCCCCGTGAAATAATATGATTTAGGCAGACCACCACGTGGGGAGGTCATACAGGAGCATAGGAGAGATAGTTCCTCATAAATATAACATATCCATCCAGCAAGAGATGAGAATAGGTGAGAAAAATAATCAAAGATTTACAACCCATCATAACAGAGGATGGAACTCTGAAAGAAATATTCCAGCAACCTCCAATACTGGCCTTCAGACAACCCCCCAACCTCAGAAATAAACTAATCAGTAGGAAACTTCCTTCTGATTATGAAGTCACAAATAATGGAAACACACCCTGCAATAAGAAACGCTGCAAGCTGTGCAACCAAATCAATCCATCAAAAAGTGTCAGACACTCAAAAGGGATCTTCAATATCTCCAGATCATACAGCTGCACCTCTAGTAATGTTGTGTACCTTATCCAGTAAAGAAAATGTAACAATGGATCTTATGTTGGCAAAACAGGACAGAAGTTGCAAACAAGGATGAATTTGCACAGACATACCATCAAGGAACATAAAGAAGATGACCTCTGCACACCTGTAGGACACCATTTCGCACAACCAGGCCACAATATGGAAGACCTCAATGTTTTGGTTCTGAAAGGAAAATTCAAATCTATCCAGGAAAGAAAAACATTTGAACTAAGAATGATAATTCTATTTGACACAAAAGATAACGGCCTTAACTTGGACATGGGATTCCTCAACCATTATCCGACAGTTTCATGACTATCTATTAGCTGAAGCTTGACCCCCTCTGTGTGAGTGTAGTATCCCCCCCTTGCTTTTGATGTATCTTATCTGTAGCCTTTTTTTTTTTCTCAATCTCTTCTAACATTCTGCTTAAACTTTGTGATTTGTAATAGTACTGCTTGGACCTTGAAGAAGGGGACATACCCCAAAAGCTTGTCCTCAAAATTGTATGTTAGTGCAAATAAAAAAAGTATCACAGACAGTACTCAATTGTTTCTATTACCATACAAACATTAGTTAATTGCTAAAAGGAAGAAGGGATGAAAACATGAGCCTACAAAAAAATTAAGCATAGGACAAACCACACTGTTTTTAGCCTGGATGTTTGAAAGAGTTTAAGTATTTTTTATGCTGCATAGCTGGATTGTGTGCTGGGGAATTTTTATATTGTATGGATCTCTTCACTATCATCATTTGACATATTATATTTCTTTCTATTAAGTTTTGTACTGATCCCTATAATAAAAAAATGTGTAAAACATCGGATCAGACCCCCTTATATCTTATACAAGTTTTTTACATATTTTTGTTTATTTTTATGTATTATTATTATTAATAATAATAATATTAATACTAATAATAATAATAATATATTATATTATTGTCAGATGTGTCAGGAAAAGCACTCTTAAACGATAAGTTCACCTTTTTGCTGAAAATAATAAATGCACATTTTTTTCTGGTATAAATATGTGCATTTATTATTTTGGTTGCAGGAGCCTGTAAAGCATTGCACCAGTGATTAGCAGACCACTGGTGCCATGCAAGTCTCCTGCAGATCTGTCAGTATATCTGCTTGCCTGTACGGGAAGTACGAACAAGCAGATATATTGACAGGAAGAATCAATTAACTACCAGGATGCTCCACAGCACAGTGGTAGTTCATTGAGAAAGATAAGCCGAGAGCCGCTAAGGCTGTTGGGTCTTGTAGTTTCTCATTCACAGAGGACTGAATGAGTGATGCATCTGGGCAGGCGGAGCCCTGCACGGACACGTTTTTTTAAAAAATCTGACAGTTAGCTGGGGGAGAGAAGATGCTAGCTGTCAAAGTGGGGGAGTGGGGGGGGGCAGCGGTGGGTGGAGTATTCATAAAATGTTGCATGTTACATCCTGAATTGGGGTGTAACATGTTATGAAAGGTGAACTTATCCTTTAAAGAAGACCTTCACCCTTTTGAGCCAGTTTTGCATTTAGTGCACACATGCATAAAAAAATTATTTTAGGACTGAAAATGATGTAAACCCCCAAACATTATATTTTTTTCTGAAAGCAGATACCCTAGAGAATAAAGAAGCTGTAGTTCTAACTTTTTATTTAACACGATATTAGCGTAACAGTTTATGAAATGCAAAATCTCAGTATCTAGCACACTAAAGTGAATTTTAATGCACAAAATATTTTATATTACCCAACGCAATAAACAAAATAAAGAGCAAAAAAAAAGTTTCTTTGTTTCTATTATAACATTTTGCAAACAAGTATGTGCATTGATGTGCGTTGATGAGGCTGCACTGATGAGCACTGATGAAGTGGCACAGTTAGACAGCACTGATGGGCACTGATAGGCTGCACTGATGAGGTGGCACTGATGAGATGGCACTGGTGGGCATTGATGTGGAGGCACTGATGCTGCTGCACTGATTGGTGGCACTGATAGGCGGCACTGATAGGTGGTACTGATGGGCGACACTGACAGGCAGTGCTCACTGAAGGCACTGACTGACAGCCCTGACTGGCGGCACTGACTATAGGCACTGCTGAGCACTGATAGGTGGCAATGATGGGTAGCATTGCGGGGGGCACTGATGGGAGGCACTGGTGGGTGGCACTGCTGGACACTGGTGGGCGGCACTGCAGGGCACTGATCATCAGTACCCTGATGATCAGTGCTGATCTCCTCTGACAGCTGCCGGTTTTCAGCAGCACTTTCCTCACACTGTGACAGCGTGAGGAAAGTGCTGCCAATAACTCCATTATCTGCTGTGTCATTGGACACAGCTGATCATGTGGTAAAAGGCCACTGTGATTGGCCTTTTACCTTATCACGTGACCAGCTGTGTCCGTAGCACATAGCGATTACGGAGATCGCCGGGTGCCGCGCCCCTGAGAGGACGTCATTCTGCTATAGTGCAGTTACCAAGTGGCTAATGAGATCCCGGGTGTCTTACCTGTCCTCCAATGAATCTAATGCACTGTAACTCGTGGACCTAGAAGTGAGGTTTTACATGTTGCTTCCAGGTCAGTAAAAGGAAGGGTAGACCAACATATAGATGTTCTTTGTTCTATCTCCTCTCTACCCAACAGCACTTGCCATGCTCATCCTGGGCTCAACAATGGGTACGGGGCCCAGGAAACATCGTATCTAGATGAATATTACATATTTGATGCCCACAGCTTCCTGGAATACCAATGTCATGCATCCCAGGAGGCTTTGGGGTGCTATACATTGTGTCCAGGGGGAGGCAGCATTCTCTTCCTGGTTTTTGCAGCAGGCCCTTTGATGAATCAGCACATGTGTATCATCAGGGGGGCATCTACAAGAAGCTGGAAGACACAGTCAGCCCCATAATGATGGCTTAGAAGAAGGTAGCGACTGACAACTGGGTGTGTAGTAGCAGATCCCTTCAGAAAACTTGCTGGATCACTGGGCATGAGGGCATGTTTTTTGTGCCAAAAAAGGTAAGCGGAGGGGGAGTAAAGTTCCTCTTTAATAAATTTCCGGACTTAAAAGGAACTTTTAATGTTCATTAAGCACCTATTTTGAGACATTATGGAAATGTTTACCTTAAACTAATTTTTGATGACATTTACATCTCTTCCATATTTTCCTTACTATAGTAAATATAGAAGTTTGAGGATTAGCCAGTAGAGGGAGCTCTGCATTTAACTACAATGAGTCCTTGAAGAGGATAGCCGATGAACTGGCATTTTTTAAAAGGAGGCCAACAATGCCATACCACATATTTTTTCATGACAGGTGCGCTCAACCACACCTGGACAAACAATCTCTCATGTAGGATAAATGTTCTAAATCTGTATTGGTAACACAATTGAATGCCAATGGATTCTTTCCCATAGAATACTGAGGTCCCAAAGAGCTTGAAAAATTTAGCTTTTGACGAGAACAACCCAATATTTTGTATGTACTTCATAAAGTAGCCATTTCTTTGAATTATCATGGCCTTACAGTAACCTGAGCTCAAATAACTACCCCATTAACCCAGATATAGTAGAAACGTGCATGTAGACCTCCCCGAATGACCCCTTCTGTCATCAGACAGTGCACTGCATAGAAACATAATCATATACTACACTGATCTAACACATAAATATAGAGATTGTCTGGAGATAATGACAAACACAAGGGGAAGTTATTAGCAGGTGAGTAATGATATCTTTAGAAAAGAAGGCCATTTTCTATTGTGTAATACAATGCTCTGCATTGCTCACTATTCATCATCACTATTCTTAATCTGTAGTCCATGACATGACCTCCACAAGGTTCCTGTACAGAAGTATATGTAAAGCTAAGCTTTGGTTGTACCAAAAATGTTTGCAAATTAGATCAAGATGTTGTATAAGATGTCGGGCATACGACCCATACTATCACTGTACTGCTCCTTTTCTTATAAGCAACCAGGGGCGGACTGACCATTTGGAAACTCTGTCACTGCCCGAGGGCCCGGCGTCAGTAGGGGGCCCCATGAGATGCACCTGGTACCTTTTTTATAGGCTTTTTTGAGTTTGAGCAAGGACACAGGGGCCCCATGAGTTGTCAGTCCGCCCGTGTAAGCTACCAAATACGAAGTGTAAGACAGGTTATGTAGGGTGGTGTCCTTTTACTGCATCTGTAGAGTGACACTTTTTGGCAAGTTAGAAATGTCAGAAGATGTTTTATACCCATGCCAAACATTGTCAAAATAAAGTCCTGCTCACATTCTGACTAGCTTTAACCATGTTTATTGTAGTGTCGTGACCAGTGCCACCATGACATACATAGGGTACAAGGGTAAAAGATAACATCTCTACCCGATGTCAGTAGAAACAACTGATCTTACATCTGCCTCGAGGTGAGGGCATTCAGAATGACTGATGCTGGTAGAACACACAGAACCGCCATCTTTGGAACACAGGCCCACTTTCAGGTACCTACCTTTACTTCCTCATGGCTTTCATCACTGCTCATCCCTGCACCCTGAAATTGTCCCACCTGACTACCCACAATATTTAGCTGATTTTTGGGAATAAATTGCGCCCATCCCCCCTCAACACTTGATACCAATTCATGTAACAGAATACTTCCAGGACGCAGTTTTGCTTACCCAATTTTGTTGTCACATGACACTCCACAGAGCCTCTTCTAATAATGGTCCAGTCTTGTTTCCACCCCCTCAAGTTGTGATGTCATGATGCCGTCACTTGAGGTCTTCAGAACCCTATGAGCACCCTGTGATGGATTGTTTAGAAAGCCAATGGGAATACCAAGGAGCAACGTAGGCTCTGTAAGAAGGACCCTCCAATTCTGTGGTCCAGAAGAGAGGAGAATAGGAGCCTGGCCTATCTTTCAGGAGAGAAATCAGGTTTTTTTCATCAATCTATTAGATTTGAGAGAGGTGTCCATTTTCATTATTATTAATTAATTTTCAGTTGGTAATTTTACACTGTTGTGTCTGTGCATCTGCTGTGGCCATTATTGGAGGGTTCCACTCTCCTTTTTTAATGTTTTACTTGGTTCATATCGTGGAGGATGCAAAAAGAGGAGCTGAAAAACAAAAGGGGGTGAGAACACCCAAAAGCAGGCAGATATCAGGCCCATGTCCACTCCGCTTATGCAGAGCGAACACAGCGCACTCTGCTCTATGGACACTCTGATCCAATGCGGCCAGTCGGAGGGGAACGATCTCCTTTCATTTGTTTTTGCCGGATTGGAGGTAGCCTGGTGTAAACGGACCCACGTCTGTTTACATACGACTGCTCATAGAGGAGAATGGAGGGTCCGATCGGGTCCATCTGAAAAACAGACAGGTTGACCCAGTCGGACTGCTTATGTGAAAGAGGCCTGATAGTCTTATGAGCCTCTTCTGCCTCCTCCACCTCCATATTTTCCAACTGCAAAAAGGTTTTACTTTAAAAGTGGATAATTTTTAAAAAAATCCATTCCTTAATCCCCGTCTAGGCAAGGATGACGTACCTGGACCCTATGCATGTGCAGAAAGCCTACGCATGTGCAGAAAGCCTACGCATGTGCAGAAACTCTGGGAGCATGCGCAAGATCCTGAAAACTGCCTCCTGGAATTTTTAAGTCACGCATCCCAGGAGGCAATTTGAGTGATATCAAGTGTGAATAGAAATGCCACCATTTCTATGCCAATTTACTGGCAGGACCCACAGTGTTTCTGAACATGTGGTAGGGGTTCAGTGCATGTACAGGGGATCCAGCAAATGTGCAAACATGCCTTTGGTTCCAATCCCATAGACCTGGCTAAGATCCTTGCAGTGTGTCTGCACATGCTCTAGATCTCAATTCAAGATGGTGGCAGTGGTGAAGAACAGTGTAGGGAGATCTTTCCCTGCATGCGAGACAATCCTGGACTCCTTGAACTAATAAAGCGGAGTTCCACTCACACTGTAAAAAAATAAAAGTCAGCAGTTGCAAAAACTGTAGCTGCTGACTTTTAAAAAACAGCCACTCACCTGTCCCATGATCCCACGGTGCCCCCGCCACAGACCGTTTCACCAGCCATCCTGTATTCCAGGTGCCACTATCTTCAGTGTGGGTATCCGGCTGTGACAGCTTGCGGCTTCACAGCCGGGTGCCCACTGCGCATGTGCGAGTAGCGCTACACTTCCTGAATGGCATCATCATCTTCTGAGACCTGTCATGTGTCCCACAAGACTACGGGGAGGGCGGGTAGGAGGACAACTTCCGATCGCCCAGGCAACCGCAGTGGGAGTGGGTACCTGTCAATTTTGGGTACCCACCCCCCCCCACTCCCCAAAGGTGCCAATCCTTAATGGGGAGTGGGGGACCAGGGGACCAATCTTTAAAGCGGAACTTCCCCTTTTGGGTGGAACTCCGCTTTAAGTATGTATATTATATTATTATTATTTTTTAATATATATACAGGGACAAGTTTTGGTAATTAAAAAATTGATTTTTGATTATAAAGGTGGATTTCCTTTTTAGGGATGGATTGCTCCACAGTGCTCGCAGCTACAGGGTTGAGTAAGGGCTTTTTTCACAGCTTATTTACTGCTTCTAGGAAAATATTAATACTTGAATGTCCATAGCCCATGTGGGTTCACTTTAGGTTTCAATGATGACATGGTAATTAACACCCAACTGTATTGCTTATAATTTTCTACTGAAGACATATTCTACTTATCAGTGTGCAAAAAATTATCAGAACGATTGCTGATTGGTCATTGCTACATTACTCTTTGCTTTATTAAATTAAAATCCATGATCGTACCCAAACATAAGGAGAGATAGAGAATTTCACGCCAAAGAAAACATCTTGGATTATTTGCTCCCTTTTATATGGTTGTTTGTTGATTACATTTAACCTACAGCATTATCTGCTTCTAGGAAAAAAAAGACATGACTTCTAAGGAATGTCTGCTGGCAGTGGGCTTGTTAAATTAACTATTGCGTTATAGCTTTTCAACAATATTTTTTTGAAGAGTAAACATATCAGAACAGGTTTGGCATATTTATAAAAATGTCTCTATTGTACCTCTGTTTGATTTTGCTTGACATCTACTGTATGAAATGCGTGGGTGTAAAATATACAGCGAAGGAGGAACATCTGAACTTTTAGAATTGGCCCGGTTCCCTGAAATACTCTTTTGGAGAGCTCCTCCATAACCTGGGGGCCTGAAAACAGACAGATCCATCTAGAGAAAGCTATTTAGGGCACCTTTAAACTAGGTCAGGACAGACATTCTAGAATGTGTTCTGCACAGGGACCCTAAAGAACAATTGGGTTCATCAGCTAGTAGGTAGGAACAGAATGGCCAACCTGTGCTTTCTAGAGGGATGAATGGCCATGATTTAGATCCATAAGGCCTCATGTACACTGGGCATTTTGCACAGGTATTTAGGTGCAGGAGGAAGGAGTGCTGCTGGCAGCCTGTTAAACTCTATGGCAGCCGCTGTGGCTTGATGGGGCTGGATGGTGCACCGAGCTGTGCTAATATTAAGCTCTAAAAGGACAAATTTCTAAAATTGCAGACTACTTTAACAACTTCCCATTGGCCATACCCATATATGTGGCAGCACGGCAGTAAGCTGCAACATTGTGGTACATATGTGGGCAATGCCAGTATCCCTGCTGTGGGATAAGAGCATGCTCAATGACGAACCCCCAGCATTGAGAGTGTACTGTCACTAACAGTTCCCAGCAGCGGCGTACTGACAACTCATGGGGCCCCCCCGGGCAATAGGGTAACATGGGGCCTCTGTTTCCTTGCCCAAACTCAAAAAAGCCTATGAAAAATGTACCAGGGGCATCTCATGGGGCCCCCTACTGACCCCGGGCCCTCGGGCAGCGCCCATGTTTCCAAATGGTCAGTCTGCCTCTGGTTCCCAGTAATTGTTAACATGGGAAGAATGGACTGTCAATCACATGACCATTGTGACAGCTATGTGACCATTTACTCGGGAAGGCCTGGTATTAAGATCCCTTTAAAGGGCCAGTTCCCATTGGCAGAAAAAGCTTAAAGTGGTGGTAAACTTCAGACATGAGATATGAACAAAGCATATCCCTCTATCGTGTGTACTTGTCTCAATCCAGAGCACCAAGTGTCATTCCTGTCTGCTGCTTCCTTCCTCTGCTATCAGCATGAGTCTGACAAGTTTTACTGACATCAGGAGAAAAAAGGTGACGGGGAGGGAGCTCCAGCAGAGTGACAGCCTTAACTCTGTTTCTGTGTGCTGTGTGAAGAGGGTGTGTCCCTTCCCTCCAATCAGCTCTCAGAGTTCCCCTCACTGAGCTCAGCAGAGTGCAATGTCAGCTCTCTACCCCCCTTTTTCTGAACTCTCAGACAAGCTGTATAAATTCTGGACATTGAATGAATGTAGAGAAGAGAAGACTGCAGATAGAACACTACAACTTATGTAGGGGGATTTGTTTCATCTCTGTGTATCTCCTGAAGCTTGTCACTTCACTGAGTATTTTTAAGGGTTTACTTTAGGTAGGTAACAAGCAAATAAAATATGAATTCCAGCCAACACTTTTTAAGTGGTAAAAGTAAAGTGGCAGTTTAAAAAAGTTAGTTACAAAAAAAAAATCAATAAAATAGTTTTAAAAATGGTGCTGACCATTGTGTCCACCCCTATCAGTGTTGTAAGGTTTGTTTGAACTAGGTAACATTCATATTTGCTGGGCAACGTGGTCTTCATGGAGAAATTTGGAAATAAAGGCATGTGAAATAAAAAAAAAAAAGAAGATTCATAGGCTAACATTATTTATATATTATAGACATTTATATTGTACCAACAATTTATGTAGTGCTTGTATATTCAAATTAGTCCCTGTCCTCAATTTTATTATTTCAGGTACTTGTATAATGCCATCAATATTTGCAGCACTTTACATATATATTGTATATTCACATCAGTCCCTGCCCTCAAGGAGCGGACAATTTAAGGTCTCTAACTCACATTCACACAACCTAGGGCCAATTTAGGTTCCAATTAACTAACCAGCATGTCTTTTAAATGTGGGAGGAAATCCAGCACAATGGCTAAATGATTAGCACTTCTGCCTCGCAGCACTAGGGCTGTTGGTTCAAATCCCAACCACGACACCACCTGCCTGGAGTTTGCATGTTCTCCCTGTGCCTGTGTGGGACTCCTCCAGGTACACTGGTTTCCTCCCACACTCCAAAGATATGCTGGTAGGTTAATTAGCTCTTGTCTAAATTGGCCCTAGTATATGGGAGTTAGGCTATGTTCACACTAACTTTGGCGACAGGTGTTTGGGAAGTGTTAGTAACACTTCTCAAATGCCTATGAAAATTCTGCACATGGCAGCACACAGTGCTGTTCACACTGAAACGTTAGCGTCACGGCAAAACTGACACCTCATGTGGAGTCAGGAGGAGTTTAAGCCTCCCATTCAAGTCTATGGTGCCGCTCCTCAAAGCCTGGCAGGCGGTTGCGGGGCATTTGTGAAGTGTTAATACCATTTAACTTCATTATAGGCTTTTGTGGTGCAGTTTTAATGCTTGGCAAATCAAACGCCTCAAAACCGCTCATAGGGCGTTTGGGGAGCATTTGAGGAGCGTTAAAAACGCTTCCAAAACGCCTGTCTAACACCTGTCAAACGCTGTAGGGGCATTTGGCAAGAGTTAGAAATACAGTCAAGTGTGAACGAGCCCTTAGGGACATTATATTGTACGCTCCTTGAGGGTTAGGGACTGATGTGACTATACAATGTATATGTAAAGCACTGCGTAAAATGACAGCGCTATATAAGTACCTGAAAAGAAATAAACCCATACAGGCAAAACATGCAAACTCCAGGCAGGTAGTGCTGTGGTTGGGATTCAAACCAATGACTCTACTACTGCCAGGCAGACATGACAGCCACTGTGCTGCCCAAAGAGCTTATCAACCATGGTCCCTATTTCACATTCATACTTACTCATATTTGAGCCAATATAGACAGGAGCAAGTTACTGAGCAGCATTGTGTTGGAGCAAATTGGAACACCTGGAGAAAATTCGGGCAAGCACAGAAAGAACATGCAAACTCCATGCACATGGTATCTTGACTGGGATTCATTCAAACTGCAGGAACCCCATTGAGTTAAGAGAATACAATATTGTTTTGCTTTAATGAAGGCCTGCTTAATATAGACTTGTCACCAGGGGCGGACTGACAACTCATGGGGCCCCAGGGCAATATGGAATCATGGGGCCCCTGTGTCCTTGCCCAAACTCAAAAAAGCCTATGAAAAAGGTACCAGGGGCATCTCATGGGGCCCCCTACTGACCCGAGGTTCCAAATGGTCAGTCTGCCCCTGCTTGTCACCCATGTATAGTATGGAGGTGATCAAATCATTGGCTGTGCATTGGACCATAGTGTCACCACTAGTGAACCTCTCAAGTTTTTATTGAAAGCCAGGGAAGATTTTTTGGACAAATTTTCAGGGACTAAATAACCTAGGGCATAAATAATGGACATTTGGCAACTACAGCATTTTCTACCTTTTATTTGTGAGCTTCAACTTGCTATTTAGTCCTGTGGATCCCGCCAAGATTTGCCGATGACTGAGTTTTTCAAACACTTTTTTTCAGCCACTAGGGAAACTTTCCATTACTCATTGAAAAAAACCCTCTTCTTACATTCTTGTTTAAATTTCATCCAGTACATACTGGTTCTAAATGCAGCACATTGCTTACTTTGAGTTTTCTTTTCTGATGCATGCAAGTGGAACAGTAGCTCGAGAACCTGTTTTTCATTCTCTAGGAGCCAACCCTGCGAGTTTCTCAGAGGCAGGCGAGGATATAATGTCTCTCCTGTGGTGCTTTTGGCATTGGCATGTCACATGACAAAAGATTTCGGAGAACACTACATGGGCTATTGACACTAGCTGGAGGGCAAGGAGAGAGCCTGAGAGATTAGGATTTATTTTGAATCAAATTTGAGAAGCGAATTGTCTCCGTTCATATAGCTCTTCATTTATTTTATGTTTATGGCTGAATTTTGCTTTTAATGGGCCTCTGAACCTGGCATTAGAAATATTCAATGAGCGGTTTGTTTTTAGTTACAGATGTTTCAGTACACACGTGGCTTCACGTGTGTTTGCAAATACATACAACACAGTTCAGTTGTCCATAGTTTTTATTTTCACTAACAAAGTGGTTATAAAGACTTTTTTTTAAATAACAAACATGTTATAATTACCTGTTCTTTGCAATGGCCCCAAACCGTCTCTTTTGGGGCCCCCCACTGGTGCTCTTGAACCTTCTCTTCAGTGTCTGCCACCTTAGCAACCCCTTTGCTTTGGGGGCAGATGTGTGGGCTCGCTCCAGAGCCAGGCTGTGTGTGTCCATAGACAGACACAGCACGGCTTGGCCCTGCCTTAGGCTCCTTCGCCACAGGATTCGCCAATCGCTCCTGCTGCTGCCTTTCTGTCCTGTGAATGCAGGGAGAAAGGAGAAATGCACTAGAGAGAGGCACAGTGCTGGATTTAGTGAGTAAATTGGGACATTGTGTACTTTTATGCATGAAATGCGTTAAAGTGATATTAAAGGTAATTAAAAAAAAAACAAACATGTCATACTTACCTGCTTTGTGTAGTGGTTTTGCACAAAGAAGCTCCAATCTTCCTCTTCTCGGGTCCCTTGACTGCACTCCTGGCCCATCCCTCCTGCCTAGTGCCTCCAGTGCAAACAGCTTGCTATGGGGGCAACCAAGCAGGCTCACTCCAAAGCTGCTGCTCTGCATGTCCATTCACACACAGAGCCGTGACTTGGCTCCGCCTCTTCTCTCTCCTTATTGGCTCACTGGCTAATGGCTCCTGCTGCTGTCATAGCCAATGAGGAGGGAGAATCCCCGGGGAGCTGAGGTTCTCGTACATAATGCTGGATTGCGATGAGGCTCAGGTAAGTATTAGGGGGCTGATGCACACAGAAAGATGCATGAAGGTAAAAAGCATTTACAGCCATTGTGAATTTAAAAAAGGCTTGACTTTAGAACCACTTTATATAGAAACTTCAGCCCCCTTTTTGTTTTGGCCATCCCTCCCATCTGGTGCCATGATATTTGTTATTCTGGTTCATGTGCAGATGTGCCAAAGGGCTCTGTCTGGCATTGGATCCCGGAGAGACTTTTTTCACACATGCTCAGACTTGCCGAGCTTTGGAACTTGCCTACCAGCCCCATCATCATACATATGCAGATAATTTGGTAGATGTGCCTAGGGCTCTACTGTGACCTCAAGCCCTGAGGCACATCTGTGCACAAGAAAAATTGTGGAATGGGGCAACTTTCATTCTCGTCTAGGCAAGACAGGAGTGCTGCTTTGCAGCACAAAAACTCTAAGCTAAAAAAATATAAAGATAATATTCAAAAGTGAGATAGGGAAGGGGGAAAAAACAGGAACATTATGTTAAAGTGGAATAATGGAATTAGTGGCCTTCTCCTTCTGTGCCACCATTTTACAAGGTCCGGTATCCAGCATGTGGTAGAGACCAGCGGCACAGCTGTACATGGGTGGCAGATTTCTGCATGGGTGCACAGATGTTGCCAGCTTCTGCCGGTGTTTGGGGGCATGCACAGAAATCTGGTTGCACAGATGCTCTCTACAGTTGGAGTTTAGTAACATTACCTCCTAGCTGTCACATAGCAATCTTAGGAGGCATTGGTGCCTGGGTGCCCAGCCTAGGCCAGAAACCTGGAAGTGCCACACAAAAAAGATCTAAAAAGTGAAAAATAGAATAATTTTTTTTAACAGTTTCTGTAAGAGGGAGAGGGATGGATAAAATAAGGTTGGTGCAGTGAGAATTCCACTTAATTTATGGTGAAGGTCCACTTTAAAGCTAGTATGGTCTTTACTGCATACTTACATTGATCCAGATTGGAACAACATCTCATACACAGTTTACTATGCTTCAGTGATGAATGAACACCAGAGTGATCGGAACTGAACACTCACTGTGTAAATTTAGGAAGGGGCTTTTAAAGCGGAGCTCCACCCAAAAGGGGAATTACCACTTTTAACCTTTTTCCCCCTACTCCCCATTAAGGATTTGCACCTTCAGGGAGCGGGGGGGGAGGGGACCCGAATTTGACAGGTACCTGCTCCCACTTTCACGATCGGAAGCGGAGGTTGTCCTCCCTCCTCGTAATCTTCTGGGACACGTGACAGGTCCCGAAGACTACAGGCCATTCAAACAGCGCAGCGCTTCTCGTGAGCTGTCACAACCGGGTGCCCACACTGAAGATGCTGGTGCCAGGGAGAGAAGACGGCCGGTGAAACCAGCAGTGGTGAGGACACAGCTGGGACGAGGGACAGAAAAGTGTCTGTATTTTAAAAGTCAGCAGCTACAGTTTTTGTAGCTGCTGACCTTTTTTTTTTTCAGATGGAACTCCGCTTTAAGTGACTTTGAATGTGGCATGGTTGTTGGTGCCAGAGGGGCTGGTCTGAGTATTCTCTGATCTACTGAGATCTTCATGCCCAACCATCTCTAGGGTTTACAGAGAATGGTCTGAAAATGAGAAAATATCCAGTGAGCATCAGTTGTGTGGATGAAAATGCCTTGTTGATGTCAGAGGTTAGAAGAGAATGGGCAGGCTGGTTGCTGCGACATTCAGATGGTAGGGTCAGAATTTGACTTAAACAACATGAAAACATGGATCCATCCTGCCTTGTATCAATGGTTCAGGCTGCTGGTGGTGGTGTAATGGTGTGGGGGAGATTTTCTTGGCACTAGCAAGATGTACCTAATAAGGTGGCTGGTGAGTGTAGGTTGGTGCTACATTGGACCCAAGGTATGGTGTAGTGTGGGGTTTTCAAGCCACCATTCATACACAAAGTGGGCTGCCCCCTGTACAGCCATGCATTGTAGTGGGCCCCCTAGAGGAGTGTCAAGAACTGAAGATGGCTAGGATCCTGCTCACAAGAAGTTCTTTACCTGTCATCACTTTCATCTTCAGTCCTAAAAGAATATGGAATCTATTCCTCATTTAAAGCTGAACTAGAGGCAAACAGTTAATTACACTAATACAATATACATACAGGCCATTCAAAAAGCGCAGCACTTCTCGCGCATGCTCAGTGGGCACCTGGCTGTGAACCCACAAGTTGTCACAGCCGGGTGCCCACACTGAAGATGCTGGCGCCAGGGAGAGAAGATGACCGGTGAAATCAGAGGTGGTGAGGACACCGCTAGACCGAGGGACAGGTAAGTGTCTGTATCTGTATTTTAAAAGTCAGCAGCCACAGTTTTTGTAGCTGCTGACTTTAATTTTTTTTTTCAGGTGGAACTCCGCTTTAAACATGACATGTTTACCAACCAGGGGCGGACTGACCATTTGGAAACTCGGACACTGCCCGAGGGCCCGGGGTCAGTAGGGGGCCCCATTAGATGCCCCTGGTACCTTTTTCATAGGCTTTTTTGAGTTTGGGCATGGACACAGGGGCCCCATGATCCCCTATTACCCGGGGGCCCCATGAGTTGTCAGTCCGCCCCTGTTACCAACCCTCTCCTGACACCAATCCCTTTCCCCTAGCAGCAGCTGTAGCTGGCGAGAGGAGGAGAAGAAGCACCCAGCATCACTACAGGGAGGGGGCACTGGGGATCTGTGAGGGGGGGCAGTACAGAAGGGGTGGGAGCAGCTGCTAAGCCCCCCTGTGGCACTTGAAGCCAGCAGGAGGGGAAAGGAGAAGAAGTCAGCAGCTGCAGGGGAACCACAGGGAACCGGTGCTGTGGGGGAGATGGGGTATCAGCGGTGCAGTTGGGAAATCAATGCTGGGGGCTGTCAGCTGTCAGAATTTCCGGAAGAATCTGCAACTGTAGAGTGCAGGGCAAAGCCAACCTAGCTCTTTCTGCTTCCCCAAGCTCTGTGTGCTGTGAATCCGCAGCAGGATGGTCAGGAGGAAAAGCACTTAGACCCACACAGTGTCCAGAGCAGCCTGCTGGGGCTCCACTGATATCTGGGGGGCACTGCCCACCCCAACACCCCACCTATATCTTGCTTTTGGATCAGAAAACCTAGCCAAAATGGCTGAATTAATTGACTGAAATAGTTAATTTCACCTAACCTCCATCTTATGCATATGGAAAACTTAAGGCCCCATTCACAGTGCTGCATCATGCTAACTTGTTTTTTCATGCCTTTTTTGCATCCTCTATTACGTTTATTATATTACATATATTAGTGTACTTATAATACTTTATATTACATATATGTGTCATACTGTATATATAATTTAATAATTCAGCACATAACACTCTATACTTTATAATAAACTAGACCTTCAACTTTATTCTTCTATTTTATATTGCATACATTGATATACTTATAATACATATGTGTTATACAGTGTATATATTATAATATCATGTAATCATCTAATACATGAAACTTCCTCTTTGATATAAATAATCTGTCATTCAGACTGACAAGACCCTTAACCTCTTTCCTCTTCAACCTTATGCCCCCTGCCACTGATCAGGGCAACCAATAGCCATCTCTACTGGAAAGCTTTGCCATAAACAAGCTCTATTAAAGCAAGATGACATTTTATAAGACACCTTTTTTTTGGGGCGGCTTAATCATGTAGTTAGTGCTTTAGAATGTCGGTGCTGGTTTTTCGGTTGAGCCGTTGCCATGGCGATCGGTGAATGCTCTAAAGAAATCCCTCCACTATTTTGTGACCTCTCTTCGGTCTTTTCCACTCAAGGCTTTCTCTGTTGATAGACAGAAAGGGACAATACCGATTGTGAGAATGGGAGGCGTGGGAGAGCTCAGTTACTGGAAGAGAGTGGGAGATGCGATGCACTTCTACTGTGTGACCCACTCCATCTCCCAGTTCTCATTTCCCCTTTGTTCCAAAACAACTTTCTTTCTATTCTGTACAGCATGGACCTTTAAAAAAAGCAAAAGAAAGAACGAGAATTTCTCCGGCAGCAATGTGGGACTCAGATGAGAACTTCGGTGTGAATAACCGAGGGCCTTTCAGATCCTCGCTGGCTCTGTCTGGGGTGTCAAACCGCATTTCAAAAGGGCCGATACAGTGAAAGCTTAAAAAGAATTATTCGGGAAGATTTAGAAAGGGGCGCATGTACGTTCACATGAAAAGGAGATATTTACAATTCATGTTCTGAGGCTTAAATCTCTGCCGCTTGGGCTATAAACCGGGCCCATACCCTGCTGCAGTGAGATGGGAAAGAGCAACACCTTTTTTGTAGGCCACCTAGAAAATGAACAAAACAAGCAAGAAAAAAAAGTAGGCAAAACACAAATACTTGGTACACTCCAAATCAAAATTCTAGTGTGTCAGTTGTCAAAATTAGACGTTAATATGTCCAAGGTTCATATGTACTACGTTTGTAAGCAATTATCCTGTCCTGGCCAACTTTCCCTCTTTTAGACATTCATTTTCACAATGGGTTGCTATTACTGCGACAAATTCAAAAAGAATTACTGCCAGTTCGTAGATAAGGAAACTGGAGGTAATTATTGCCACCCTTGGTTGGCATACGAGACAGGCCAGGGAGTGGGGATCTAGTGTGTGTATGCATCTTTCTGTGCACACCACTCCTAACCTATCCACCTGCCACTTGTTGCTGGGATGCCGTTGGCATCAGGGTGCTAGGATGCTGTCAGCTACTTAGCATCACTGGTTGTTAGGATGTTATCGGCTACATAGCCATACTGGTTGTTAGAATGCTGTCAGCTACACAGCCAACAGTGTCCTAGCAACCAGTGCCACTGTATAGCTGACAGTGTCCTAGCAATCCATGATGTTGCTCAAAATAAAATGACCACTATTTCATAGAAAAGTAAACTGGAGCTAATTAAGACCAACTCTATGATGGTGTACAGAGACAGGCCAGAGTGATCAGAGTGGTGGCCACAGTGTTTATACATCTTTGTAAGCACCAGCTGTAACTCTCTCACCTGCCACTTGTTAGAATGCTGTCGGCTACATGGTGTCACTGGTTGCTAGGACTTTGTCATCTAAACATCATCTCTGTTTTCTAGGATGGTGTTAGCTACACAGTGTCATTGGTTGCTAAGACCATCAGTTATACAGTGTCACTAGTTGTTAGGATGCTGTCAGCTACACAGCATCATTGGTTGCTAGGATGCTGTCGGCTACACAGCATCACTGGTTGCCAGGAGAACTTAAGCTACACAGCATTACTGGTTGCTAGGATGCTATCAGCTACACAGCATCACTGGTTGCTAGGACCATCAGTGACACAGTGTCACTGGTTTTGCCAGGATGCTGTCAGCCAGATAGCATCACAATTTGCTAGGATACTGTTGGCTACATAGAAACACTGGTTGCGAGGATGCTATCAGCTGCACAGTATCACTGGTTGCAAGGATGCTTTTGGCTACACAGTATCACTGGTTGCTAAGATGCAATCCGCTACATAGCATTACTGGCTGCTAGGACCACCAGCTACATAGTGGCATTGGTTGGTAGGAAGCACACCATAACACATAACTAACGTGTTTGGTGTCATAAACCTGCCCCCCCCCCCAAAGAAAAACTTGGCTTTAAAGATCTGCAATTAGAGCAAAATACCTATTGATATGCCAGCAACGTATTCAACCCCAGACAACACACAGGTTGGTATCAGCCTTACCCAGTTCTCTTTTGCTAAACTACTCAACTCTCTCTCTGTCTTCATCTCCAGAACAAATACATTAATCATTTTGTAGTCCCAAAATAGGAACTTGGAGGAATAAGTACTCTTACTGAAATAACATAGGCAGTGTGCACAAGGCACAGAACAGGTCTGGTTTTATGGTCGGGTCCACAACATCAAACATTTATAACAAAACACTGAGTGATATATTTAAACAGGCCAAATGGGGAAAAAAATTAAAGAAGTTCATAGTTCTATACCAAACATCCAGTAGGCCTAGATCACACGAGTGTACTACAACGTAGGCCTGTGTGAGAGCTGAGTTTACCCACACGGGGATGCACTGGTGTTGAATGCACACATGCACCCACACCCAGGGCTAATATAATATAACCTTTCTTTCACCATACCAAGTGAATAATCTGAATATTATCTAACCAAATATTCCCAAAAATAAATACATATAACATGAATGAAAAATAGTCCAATTAAAGTCCAAATCAAAAATCCACCAAAACAAATACAAATAAGTCCAGTAGGAAGGATTCCAATCCTATTTCAATCCTTGTGATACCTCGAAAAAAAAACCCCACTCATATAGTGCATTATCTTCCAAATAACAATTCACAGCAAAAAGTGCAAAAATAAATCTGTGCAAAATCCAAACCACTACAACTGTGATTATTAGTGATTATGCAAGAAAAGAGAAAAAACAAAATTATTTATAAATGTATATAACCAAAATGTATATATTAATAATCAAGTAAATAAATGTGAACCAAAATCCAATCTTAAAGTGACACTTCAATACATATGGTGAACGCTCAGTGACCACTTCAATTCATACAGTGAACACTCACAATAGTGATATTAAATACCATTACCCTCTGGTAGTATTCATAAGCTTGTCACGATATCCCTGGTAAAAGTATTACTTCCAAGTTTTCCTTCACTTCAGGAGCCCATCCTGCATATTCCTCATAAAGCAAAGGAGACTCATATAATAGATTTCCAAGTATAGGGATAAATTTATTAAATAACTTACATTGGGGATATTAAATATCAGCTCTGTGGCAAACAAAACCAGCCTTGCAATCGATAGGGCATCAAAACCACGTTTTCCAGCAGTCAAAATGGCCGTGGTGGCACTTCCGGTTTTCATGCGCGTGTCTTGACGTCACGTCCTCTAACGCGTTTCGTCACTTCCGGACTTCGTCTGAAGGGATCACACCCAGGGCTGCTGTTAGAAACCACGGGGCCCAAAATAGCCAACCTGACAGCGCCCGCCCCCCCCAAATAAAAACCACAATTTACTATGCTTCAAATATGAATGAACACTGTGAGTGGTTGGTACTGATCACTCATTGTGCTCTTTCAGGAAAGGAAAGGGCTGGTAAATGTGACATATTTACAGGACCCTTCTCCCACTCTCCATCCTGAAGGTGCTGGTAGGAAGCAGAGGAGGGAGGCAGTGGCACTGCGGGGTAGGGGCACACAGGAGGGGCCTGGGCAGCAGGGGGAAATGTATGGTGAACAGGGATGGTCATGGGTGCAGCAGGGGGAAATTACTGGAACAGATCCCCGGTATGGCTCTCTCTACAGCAGCTGAAAGCCAGTGGGAGGGAGAGGAGAAGAAGCCAACTTTCAGCTGCTGCTAAGAGAGCCATATAGGGGATCGGTTCCGGTAATTGTCCCCCACAATGAGCTGATAACCCTCCCTGTCCACATCCGATTCACCTAGCTGCCTAGGCCCCCTTGCTGGCCTGAGCACCGTACATGAGGACTGGTGGTACCAGGGGTGGACTGACCATTTAGAAACTAGGGCACTGCCCGAGGGCCTGGGGTCAGTAGGGGGCCCCCTGAGATGGCCCTGGTACCTTTTTCATAGGCTTTTTTGAGTTTTGGCAAGGACACAGGGGCCCCATGATCCCCTATTGCCCGGGGGCCCCATGAGTTGTCAGTCCGCCCCTGGGTGGTACCGCCTTATCCATGGCCCTTCCCACCCCTGCATAGATGTCAATTGGGAGCAGCGACTGTGTCCATGCCCTTGCTAAGTCTTAATTAACATCAATGGGACTGCCTGCACATGGATGCATGGAATACCTGTGCATCCTGGTGTGGATACACATGGCGCTTGCACAGGCGTACGCTGTAGTACACCCATGCGAACGTAGCCTAAGGCAGATTTGCTGCAACACAACATTTTTTGTTTCTTGTACAATATGTTACAGTGGTTTGTTACAAAGGACAACAATTACAGCTGCTAAACTGTTGCTCTTTGTAACAATTCTCTTTTCACTACACTCATCTCTGTAATGTTTTTGCTATAAAGATGATGCATTGAGAAAGCTGGGTGTGGTGCTGCCAACCTGTGTTTTATACAGTATATACTATATATCATTTCATATTAATATATTTACAGTATATATTTAATTTTTCTTGATATGCAATCTATGGGGGTTATTTATCTAAAACTGGAGAGTGCAAAACCTGGTGCAGCCCTGCATATTAACCAATCAGCTTCCAGGTTTTATTGCCAAAGCTTAACTTAAGCTGAAGATAGAAGCTGATTGGCTACCATGTACAGCTGCACCAGATTCTGAGTGCACCAGTTTTAGTAAATCTCCTGTAACTTCTTGTGCTATGTACATTTGAAGTGTTTTACCTTTATATAGTACTGTTAATGTGTCACTAATTGATATCTTCATTCTTCAAAAATACTCCATACACATCAACTACTTAAAGCTGAGTTCCAGCAAAACTATAAATAAATTAAAGTCAGCAGCTGCAAAAACCTGTAGACACTCACCTGTCCCTCGATCCCACGGTGTCCCCCCCCCGCAGCCCATTTCACTGGCTGCCCTGTGTTCCTGGCGCTGGCATCTTCAGTGTGGGTACCCGGCTGTGACAGCTTGCAGCTTCACAGCCGGTTGCCCACTGCACATGCGCGAGTATCGCTACGCTTTCTGAATGGTCCTGTAGTCTTCTGGGACCTGTCGCATGTCCCAGAAGACTACGGGGAGGAAGGAGGGAGGACAACTCCAGCTTGCGATCACTTAGGTGATCGCAGCAGAAGTGGGAGCGGAGGACCAGTTCTTAATGCAGAACTTCCCCTTTTGGGTGGAGCTCCACTTTAATGGCCCTGTAATCTATTTTTCATTAAATATTTCCTAAGGGCTTGTTTAGACTTGCGGTTGGAGGACGTTAAAAAATGCATGGTTGAGACATAAATGCAGTTGATAGGTGTTGAAATTTGTACCTGTTAATCTACATCCATCTTTCCCCTGTATCCATTCAAAGAGCAGAATTTACACAGGATTTCTCAGTTCTGAAATGCAGGGTGTGTGGACCTAAAGTTACATCAGTGGGGGGAGCTCTGAGAGCTGATTGGCGGGAAGGGACACACTCCCTTTACACAGCTCACAGGAACAGAGTTTAGGATGTCAATCTGCTGGAGGTCCCTGCCCTGTCACCATTTTTTTCTTGGTGTCAGGAAAACTTGTCAGAAGTGATTCATGCTGATAGCAGAGGAACGAGGCAGTGAACAGAAAAAATACAGTGCTCTGGATTGAGACAAGTACACACTATAGAGGGATATGCTTTGTTCATATTTCATGTCTGAGGTTTTTTTTCTTTAATTCTTTTTATTGAAAGGTTTAACATAGTATACAACATACAAAACATTGAAATTTAGCTGCAAGTTGCCATCAGCGACAAACAACGTAAAAAAGTGAAAAACATTAAAAAAAACAATGAAACAGTAACCATACCTGCAGATGTCCCAATACGCAACCGTAGTAGGATGGGCATACAAAATACAAGAGTAGCCCGCCATGTTCCACTGTGCAGTATTACATGAAGAGCACAATTCACACTCCAGTACAAAGCAAAGAGGTAAGCTTAGTCAAGCAGTGCAACAAGCTAAATCCAATATACAGTAAGTAATGTTGCAGAGTAACCCCAATAGGAGAAAAACTCGTTGGAATATCACGTCTTATTAACCTGGGATTTCTAAGCTTCCACCGTAGGAGCATGCGTTTTTTTCCCTATGAGAGAACAATCAGTTTTCTAGCATGGAAGAAAAGTAAGGTAAGCAGTGAGCGTATAGCTTTAGTGGGGGGCTAGATCATCTACAAAACTTAGTAGGCAATGTCTCACAGAAGGGTGTAGCGGTATAGTGGTAACAGCTTGAATGCACCGGAGGACCCCCAACCAGAACCCCTGTATAGCTGGACATTCCCAAAATATATGCATGAAATCAGCCCCATCCACCTAACAATGCCAACAGGAGGAGGAGGCTGATCCAAAGATCTTAGTTTGGGGTCATGGATATATGGTGTAAGAATTTAAAGTATATTAAATGGTCATGAGTGGAGACCAGCCTGGTGAAAAGAGCATCCCATATGTCTTCCCAGTCCTCTGTGTCCAGGTGAGGGACCACTGCCTCCCACCTAGTCCTACACATTTCCAGGAGTTTACGGGTTTTCGGGTAAAAGAGACATAAATAGTGGACAAGAGCTTAGATAACTCATTATCCTGCAGTAAAGACTCTAAGTCTGAGGGGGAAAAGGGAACCCCAGAGTGCCCAAATTGCACCTGATAAGCATGCCGCAATTGGATATATATAAAACGGCTTATTGGGCAGGTGAAACAAGGCCTTTAACTTATCAAACGTTCTTAATCGTCCATTGTTTGTAATGTCCCCTAACTATTTGACCCCATATATCGTCTATACAATAGGGTCCTGATATGTGTAAAAATGGGGTAGGTTAGGATTTTTCCAAGAGGGAGCATGGGGGGAGGGAGCAAAAGGTCCCCCCAAGTTCAGCCCCGTGTGCCATAGACCAAGCCCTTATCATAGATCTCATTGAGACTGTCAAAACATATAGGAACTTCAGACCTCTGTGTACCAGATGGGCCAAGGCTTCATAGGAGCCAACCACTGCCGCCTCCAAGGCAACTGTAGCATCATTCTGAGGGCTCATCAGCCATCTATGTGCAAAAATTAATTGAGCAGTTACAAAATATTTATAAAAGTTGGGTACTGCTAGACCACTTTCCTTCCAAGGTTGTTGTAGGATCCCAAGCCAAAGCCTGGGAACTCCATCTTGCCACAGAAACTCAGAAATTAAATCATGTATACATTGGAAAATAGTATGGTGAATCCACACTGGAGAGTTTTGCAGGATATATAACAGAAGTGGAAGAAATTTCATTTTGATCAAATTAGCCTTGCCAATCATCGAGAGAGGAATATTTCTCTAGGCACTGATCTTTTGCTTGAAATGGGAAAGGATAGGGGAAACATTCAACCATATAAAATTAGACACTGAATCAGTAAAAGTTATCCCTAAATATTTTACTTGGCCCCCCCCCCCCTTGGCACAGTGAAACAGGCCGCGGTTGTCTACCTGCGTCCCTGCCCAAAGGGAGAACCTTGGATTTAAGCCAATTCACCCGAAGACCAGAAAAGGAAGCTATATGATCTAATATGGATAGAGTAGATAACAAGGAGGCCCTGGAATCTTCCAGAAAGAGCACCACATCATGAGCATAAAGGGCAGTTTTTTCTTTCAAGCTCCCCACCTGCACCCCACACATGGAGGAGGAGGCCCGCAAGGCCAAGGCAATGGGTTTCATCATTAAAGCAAAAAGCCCGGGCGACAGGGGAAAACCCTGTCTGGTGCCATGGCCTACCAGAAAGAACTCAGAAAGTCTGCCACCAGTTTTTATGGCAGCAACAGGAGGATCATAGAGCAAACCTATCCAATGGAGGAACACCTCCCCAAATCCCATACGTATCAGGACTGCCTGCAAATAACCCCAATCCACAGAATCAAATGATTTTTCAATGTCTAAAAAGACCAATATGGACCCTCCAGGTGCAGTCCATTCTGTGTAAATATCCTCCTAAGATTAATGCATCTGGCCTTTTCTGGGCATAAAGCCCATATGATCTGGGGACACTAGAAGATAAAGGATTCTAGTAAGTCTAGTTGCAAGCATCTTAGTAAGGATCTTGAGATCCTTATTTAAGAGGGCAATAGGCCTGTAAGAGGCACAGTGTAACAAGTCCTTATCAGGTTTGGCTAACAAAATTACAGAGCATCCAGAAAGTGTTCACAGCGCTTAACTTTTGCCACATTTTGTTATGTTACATTCCAAAATGGATTAAATTAATTTTTTTCTTCAGCGTTCTACAAACAATAGCCCATAATGACAATGTGAAAGAAGTTAGTTTTGAAATCTTTGCAATTTATTAAAAATAAAAAAAAACACATGCATATAAGTATTAATAGCGTTTGCCATGACACTCAAAATTGAGCTCTGGTGCATCCTGTTCCCACTAATCATCCTTGAGATGTTTCCGCAACTTGACTGGAGTCCACCTGTTGGAAATTCAGTTGATTAGACATGATTGGGAAAGGCATAAACCTGTCTATATAAGATCCCACATTTAACAGTGCATGTTAGAGCACAAACCAAGCCATGAAGTCCAAGGAATTGTCCGTAGTCCTCTGAGACAGGATTGTATCAAGGCACAAATCTTGAGAAGGGTACAGAAAAATTTCTGCAGCATAGAAGGTCCCAATGAGCACAGTGGCCTCCATCATCCATAAATGAAGAAGTTTGGAACCACCAGGAATCTTCCTAGAGCGGGCCGCCCGGCCAAAATGAGCGATTAAGGGAGAGGGGCCTTAACCAGGGAGGTAACCAAGCTCCCGATGGTCACTCTGAAAGTGTACCAGAAGAACAACCATCTCTGCAGCACTCCACCAATCAGGCCTGTATGGTAGAGTGGCCAAACAGAAGCCACTCCTCAGCAAAAGGCAAATGGAGTTTACCAAAAGGCACCTGAGGGACTCTCAGACCATGAGAAACAAAACTCTCTGGTCTGATGAAACAAATATTGAACTCTTTGGCTTGAATGCCAAGCATCATGTCTGGAAGAAACCAGGCACTGCTCACCACCTGGCCAATACCATCGCTACAGTGAAGCATGGTGGTGGCAGCATCATGATGTGGGGATGTTTTTCAGTGGCAGGAACTGGGAGACTAGTCAGGATAGAAGGAAAGATGAATGCAGCAATGTACAAAGACACCCTTGATTAAAACCTGTTCCAGAGCGCTCTGGACCTTAGACTGGGGCGATGGTTCTTTCAACAGGACAACGACCCTAAGCACACAGCCCACATAGTGGCTATGGGCCAACTCTGTGAATGTCCTGGAGTGGCCCAGACTTGAACCCAATTGAACATCTCTGGAGAGATCTGAAAAAGGCTGTGCACCCACGCTCTCCATCCAACCTTGTGGAGCTTGAGAGGTACTGCAAAGAAGAATGGGAGAAATTGCCAAAAAATAGGTGTGCCAAGCTTGTAGCATCATACTCAAAATGACTTGAGGTTGTAATTGTTGCAATAGGTGCTTCAACAAAGTATTGAGCAAAGGTTGTGAATACTTACTGTATGTACATGTGTTTTAATTTTTTTTTTAATATATTGCACAGATTTCAAAATTCTCTTTTCGTATTGTCATTATGGGGTATTGTTTGTAGAATGTTGAGGAAAAAAATGTATTTAATCCATTTTGGAATAAGGCTGTCAAAAGTGTCAAAAGTTAAGGGCTGTGAATACTTTCTGGATGCACTGTACATGTGCTTCATAAAAGGACTGGGGCAAGGCATTAGTCCGAATGCATTCCCCATAAAGGTGAAGAAGCCTGGGAGCCACCTCTTCAGAGTATTGGTATACCACTCCACAGGAAGTCCATCAAGGCCAGGAGACTTACAAAATTGGCGAAAGAGCCGATTGCACCAGCTACCTCCTCCTAGGTGAACGGAGCATCTGGCATGACCCTAGCCTCATCTGGTAGTGCATGTAAGGGTAAACCCTCCAGAAAGGTCTTGAGCTGGGAGGCATTATGAAGGTGGAATGGGGGAGTACAAAGATTTATAAAAATCTACAAATGCCTGGAGGATACCCTCTCCCGAGGTCTGAAGGGTCCCATCCTGGGAGTAAACACACGGTATTACTGTAGGCATGTAAGAATCAGCTGTCAGCAGGGCAAGCAATTTTTCATTTTTATCACCCATCTCAAAAATATTTGCGGCACTCCTGCGAGTTAGGTTATGATAATGTAGTAATAATGTCCTCCCCGCCTGGTCGCCTCGCCAGAGCTATGAGGGAGTCAGAAGAGGGATTAACCGTATGCTCATGGGCACAAGCCGATTTTGCTTTATGTAGAGCAAGGGTATCTGCATTCTGGCTCACATTAGCAGCCTTAATAGCCGAAATGTATTCCCAAGTGAAGGGAGAGGTTTACTGAGCAGGATGGAAGTGGTAAGCTCCCCAGGAACAGAATAGCCTCTGCCGAACACTTCCATGCTGCTTCACGCCTCGGCCACGCCCCCCTCATGTCTGAGGTTTACATCCACTTTAGGAATATATACTTAAATACAAATATTTTTTTTAAACCAGAGATTAATGTCACTTTAAGTTTCCATATGAACTATAAAAAAAAAATAGAGACAATTTTTTATCATCTGAATGAATGTAGTCACGCAGCTTGCACTCTTTCCCTTGAAGCATTTGCTTGTCATGTGAATGGCTGACTTTGCAGCCCCTGAGCTAGAAACAATGCAGGAACAATACAGTACAGAAAACCACAGATAACACAGAGGAGATAAAATGTACAGCAGTGTATGTCTAGTTACATCTAGCCCTGTGATCTGAGCCTCTCATGCTGGGGCACGACATCCTAAGCAGCTATGCTGCTGACAAATATCTCTGGGCTATGGGATGAGCTTTTACTCCTCCTAAATTATTTTTACCCCATGGGCCCTTGAGTGACAATGTTTCATTCTGAGAATCTTGCTGCTAGAGCTGAGTCATGGGTGTGCAATGTTCACAGCTATACCTGGAAGCTTACACGGAGTGACTGGGGACTCACCGACAAAAAGAATTCATAAAGGGGCTTAGACAAGTGGGATGGGTGCCAAAGCTGCAGGTTTGAAGGTGGCCACAGGCATTCCTATGTAGTCTTAGATTTAATTTGTCAATCAACAAAATTTGTCAACAGTTATGTAGCAAAGGGTTTATTCAAATCAGGTAAGGTGCCCACAGACATTAGATGATAGTCTTGTTGGACCGGGAGGCCATCTAATGCAGTGTCTGTCAGCATATGAGACACTAGAGACCTCAGCTGGGGCCCTTGGCAGCACTAAAAGGTGACACATATTATTCAGTATGTAAGGGGGTTTGAAAATGGCTGGCAATGGTGCCAAGAGAGCAAGTCCATGCCCCGCTTCTTCTCCTACCAGAATCACCACCCACTTGCTTGAGGTTTTAATCCACTGCCATCTTGTGCCGATCTCCATGCCAGAGGTCTCCTAAGGATATTCCCAGCCACTAACCTTTATACCCCAAGGAGGGAATGTCCACACAAAAATTTAGGATTGCTGCTCTCTACTTGTGTTACTTTAAGATGGCATTACGGTCACATTACATAGACATACTATCTGGAATCACTTGACAGCATTTTGTCATCACATACTGTATAGTGGATGATCCACAGCAGTCACATGTGGAAACAGTGCACAGTACATTTTAAAAAGCCATCTTTCCTACTAGATCATTGCAATCACCTCTGGCTTAGATACGCTTCTCTCAGGTCTGTCAGGGGGATAGTCTCATTCCAGGGAACACTTTGCCCAGCCTAAAAGGCCTTTTGCAACCAGTTCTAGCCTCTTCCAGCATAAGAGTCAGGATGTCTACAGCCAGCTCATTTGGGTGCAGGTCTGCCTCCTCCTGTTCTCCAGCCCTGTCCAAGGCCTCCACGTACGGACTACATCTTCCATGATGATGCTCCTTCCAACCTGGCCTATGCATGAGCATTGACTCATCCATCACTACAGGAGGACTCTAAAAGGGACCTAGCACCTGATGACACTATTCTCCATAAACAGACACAATTCTGGAACAGAGCCACCTAGTGGCAGACTACCTAACTGCACCTACATAAAAGTGTATGTAATGCTACAAAAGACTGTCAGAGAATGAAGATATGCTGAAGTAGATGGTCAGGTCAGGGCATACTAGAGGAGGGACACTGCAAAGGTGCCACAGATGTAGTTGGAGACTGGAGACAGACCTCAGGAGATGGTCAGAGACTGGATATGCTACAGGTGTTTGTGGATTACAGACATACAATAGATTGTCAGAGACTACAGACTTGCTAAAGGTATGGTTAGAGACTGGGGAAAGGCTAATGGAGATTGCTAGAGACTGTGGTAATGCTACAAGTGTAGTTGGAGATTGGGGACAGACTTCAGGAGATGGTCAGAGACTATGGACATGCTACAGGTGTGTTTGTGGATTACAAACATACTACAATAGATTGCCAGAGACTGCAAACATGCTACAGGTGTGGTTGGCGACTGGGGACAGACTTCAGGAGATGGTCAGAGACTATGGAAATGCTACAGGTGTAGCTGGAGACTGGGGGGCATGCCCATGGAGATAGTCAGAGACTGTGGACATGCTAAGGCCAATGGAGATAGTCAGAGACAGTGGACATGCTAAAGGTGTGGTTGAAGACTGTGGACAGACTTCAGGCGATGGTTAGAGACTGTGGACATGCTACAATTGTGGTTGGAGACTGGAGGTACAGATATGCTGCATGATATGGTAAGAAACTCTGGATATGCAATGGGTGTAGTTGGTGACATACTTCAGGAGATGGGCAAAGACTGGGAAATACTACAGGTGTGGTTGGAGATCAGAAACATGCTGTAGGAAATGTCCAGATACTCTAGACATGCTACAGGTGTGGTTGTAGACTGGAGATATGATATAGATGTAGTTGGACACTACAGGCAAGCTGAAAGAGATAGTCAGAGAATGGACATGCAACAGGTGTGGCTGGAGACTGGAGATATGCTGCGGGATATGGTCAGAGACTGAAGACATGCTACAGGTGTAGCTGTTGATTAGGACAGGCTGAAAAAGACGGTTCAGAGAGCACGGACATGGTATGGGTATGATTGGAGACTAAAGGCATGTTGTAGAACATGTCAGACTGTGGACAAGCTACAGGTAAATTTGGAGACTGGGGACATACTGCAGGATATGGACAGAGTCTGGAGTGATGTTACATGGGAATGCCTAAACATCACTGTCATTGCAACCCCTTCAATCAATTTTCCTACTACCAACTGCTGCTTGGGTCTACAAAAAGCCCTTGAGTGCTATGACATGTGATTTAGTGTGATTCTATGGCTAGCTGGTCAGCCAAGGTGGGGGGCAAATACAGCTTGTCTGGAAGGATGTGGAGTGGGGGACAGAGGCAGAATATTTAAATGTGGACCTGACTATTCCATGTGCATCAGTGCTTTTTTCAGAGAAAGGGTTTTAATTTTTCTGACATGGCATTGGGTTTATGCTACCAGTTTAGTCTAGATGTAAGAGTTTTCAGTTCTTCCTTGTACATTGTTTTGTTGCTAAGCAATACTTTCCTCTATACATTTCATTTTATTGCTTGGTATGACTCTGCATAGAACTGCATACATACGTGTTCAGTGCATAAATGGAGTCGTTTGAGTCATGACAGAAAGCATGCAATGAGTAAGAAGGAGAGACAGCAAATTTTATATTTCATAGAAAAGTAACAGACATGGAGCAGAACATTATTAGGTGACAGAACACGGTCCTTTTGTATTCGTTATGTATCTTTCTTATTATTGGGGAGAAAAAAAAATGAGGAAACCTATCAGAAAAATATTTCAACTGCTAAAGAATATTTTTGACGTGTGACTTCAGACACAGGACCGAAAGTCACACCAAACACCATGTACACAAGGTGTGACTGGCGATTGAGTGAGACAATCTGCATTGCTGGCTACCTTACTTCTGAGCATACCAGATGTCGTATTCTTTGATGGGCAATTTTTTTAATGTTGATTTTGTGAGTGTTTTTATGCTTGGTTTTAAATAAATGGTTATATACAGGATTATGCTATGTGGGCCACTTTTTTCTTGAGTCCTAGTTATATATGAAGCTTATGGGGAATTGACTGAAAGTTCTTTGAGGACTGGAGCTGAAAGAAAAGAGATCTGTTTACAAGTGTTATTACTAATCACTAAAATAAGGGGCAATAAATTCTGGTGAGTGTGGTGACATATGGCAGTGGTTTATCACTCACCACAGTGGAGGATTGAAAAGGTGCACAAGTATTGAATTAAGAATTTGGATTCGCCAAGTTTATGAAGATATCACTGACTGTATTCATATTTATTATATTGACTTCCCTTTCATAGACACTTATTAATTCCTTTTTTTAACTTTTGCTCTTTTTATTTGTGTATTACTGAGTTTGGTTTCACTACTAGAGAGCACACTTAGCTGTCGTTTTCTCTCTTTATTATGTGTACCTGTACCTGTCACACACTGGTTTGACTGGGTTTGACTGGGGTGTGTAAATCACAAGACAAGCTGAACAGAGTCACAAATACTTTTGCAGTTAAAGTGGTTCTTACAGAATAGATTAAAATAGATTTATTATTGTGTGTTCAGTTGTTGTAGCCATTGAGATTAGCTATAAATGTGTGTATTACATATACAAATGAATAAAAACTGCAGCTCACCTTCTCTTATACTACATATAGAGTAAGACAAATGTTTTTTTTTTAAATGTGAAATTCAAGTAAACAGCACATAGAAAAAAAGAAGATATCTATAATTGTGTAAGGTCTAGAGCACAACAACAATAAGATCACAGCCCATAGATATTTACAACATACCCATGATTTGGTAAGGTTCAGAGCACAATAACAATAAGATCAAAACACATAGATATTTAACTAGACAGATTTGTTGGCTGGGGCCCAGAATATGCTGGAGGAGAGTTCACAATCTCTCATAAAAATCTTACAGACCGAGAAATGAAAGTGGGTCGGTTATTCCTACAGCCCATGCCAAACAATGGAGGGCTCCCTTTTATCTCCAGCACCCACCATGTTTGACTAGAGCTTCAAATGCTTTATACTTAAAGAAACCCTTCAGATTAATCAAGCCAGATTCAGACTTGTCAAGGCTGTATATGCCAAATCCAACATATTTTTTAAATAGTAAGTGTAAGGTCATCTAAAGTTTGGACATGTCAGAAGATTCCCAAACACATCACAAAATAACCGAAAAGCCTCTTGTGAACTCATTATACACAAGTCATAGTAAATAAATTAGCTGAACCTTCACATGTTCCATTGTGGATGAACATGTTTTCAGTTTCTGCAATAGATAGATGGATAGATTCTCAATACCTTTCCAGCTCCTCTTCACCCGGCTATACTTGTTTCCTGTGCTGACCACCTTCCACCGCCCACGTCAGTGGCTAGCAGTCATTGGTGAGCATGGTATCATTTCAGCACTGGCTAATGAGAGTCTCTTCTTACTTCCATATGCTCTATATGCCAAACCTAACATATTTTTTAAAATAGTAAGTGTAAGGTCATCTGAAGTTTGGACGTGTCAAAAGATTCTCAAACACATCACAAAATAACCATGAAGCTTTGTGTGGAATCAATCTCCCTTATAAACAAGTCATAGTAAAGAAATTAGCTGAAACCTTCACATAGTTCCCACTACACTTATTTTCTTTGCCGATGATCTTCCACCACCCACATATGCTTGGGTACTGAACTGGCATGGGCAGCATGGTCACAATGTAGAGCTGGAAAATTAGAATCATTGCGTAAGCTGGTCATAGATGACTTTTTCAATCAGTTAGCAGGCAGAGGAAGCAGTTCATTCTTTCTCAAACAAGTGGGGTGGATGGAGGGATCCTCCCCGCTAGGAGATTGTATTCTGACAATGGGACTCTTTGCTGTTAGAATACACTGCTCAGTGACTGCAACTTCTGATCGAGAAAAAATTTCCAATATTCTTGTTCAACAGAAGTTGATCTAAGAATCGACTTCTGTTGAACAGAGATCGGCCACATATGGATTGAAATTTGTCTGGTCCTTGTTGAACCTGATGAATTTCAATCCATCGTTGGCCAGCTTTACTTCCGAGACGAAAGAGACTCTTATTGGTCAGCACCGCAAGTGACCATGCTGAGCAATGACCACTAGCCATTGCTGGCCAGACCTACCTAACCATAGCAATTAAGCCCCACCAACCAGACACAATGAATAGATAACAAACTAATAACTCTACTTACAGTACCACACATCCAAAATTTACTTTTGAGCCATAAAAGCCTGACAAATTCTAATTTTCCCCTCTTTACTTAGAAAAAGTGATATTTTTCCTGTCTGAAGAGTTTTTCCTCACTTTCTGAGTTGGGGAAATAACAGAGCGAGGAAAAATCTTTCCAAAGAGGAGACTAAGGTAATAATAAAAGCTCCACAAGTTCCAATCATTGTATTCAAACTTAAAAAAACATTTTTTCTTCCCTTTTTTAGGGGGCAGACTGTCTTTAAAGAGACCCTGTCACCAACTTGAAAATTCAACTATTTTAAATGTTCACTTGCAGTATTTTGCTCCATAAAATATTTTGTATTCACCTGTATTATGCCTTTTAATTGCTCCAGGAAGAGTCAATTACCCAGCACAGCCCCCTTCCTCCTTGCATGGCATAGCCCTCTCCTCGTTTGGGAGTGTCTGATTAATGCTTATGTGGGACCAGCTGCTCCACCCCTATCTTCACCTCCCTACATAACTTTTTTATGTAGCTGCTGGGGTAGGAGAAAGGGGAATTTTATAGACTGTCACTTTAGTGACAGCTCTGTGAATGTCAACATCAAATACAAGATGGCGGCAGGCACCAGCATTTTTATGGCTTCTTGATGTCCACACAAGGAAGACGTTTACAGGTCAACAACATGCCCAAAATATGTTGAGTGCACATATAATTTTATGGGAATAGGGTTTCTTTAAAACATCTCTCTCTCAAAAGGAGAATAAAATAAAACAATACCCTGTCATGGTACTTGCCTTGTGCCTCTGATCTTCAATATCTTGCAGAGCTACACCAAGCAAAGAATATTTATCATGTGACAGACTTCAAAGAGTATTAAATGCCAGGGTCCCCTGTTGCACACTGTGCTTCTATCTGCTGGCCACTACATCATGTCATTACTATATCCCTGTACTATGGTGTTGTAGTTGCCCCAGTGGGGTGGAACCATAGCATAGAGCAAGGGATGAGTAGGGAAGTGTAAAAGAGCCTGCAGGCGGGTGCACACGCCTAGTGCATTACCAAAGGAATATTGTATAAAGCAAAACATACAGCCAAATGGATACTCACAAAAATAAATGTATGACATTAACTCTCAATCCAGTGCAGGAATAATGTGGCCAAACATACCATAACACTGCACTGGCAAGCTGATGCGTTTCGGGGGGTGGGGGCGCACCCCCTTCTTCAGAGCTCCGGTTGTATGTTTTGTTTTATACAATGAACCTTCGGTAATACACTAGGCATGTGCACCCTCCTGTGTCTCTTTTACAGTTGTCTACTAGATTCCCTGATCTGAGGAGGGTTACATTTATATAGCATACCCGAAGGATGTTTTTCCATTGCTTTTGATGATCCACTGCACAAGTAGACTCGGAGGTAGAACTCTATGTGTTTGTTCAAAGTTTTGTGCAAACTGCCAGAAGTGTGCCTGAGTCTGAGGATTTCTCTCTACAAGAGAGCCCAGAATCATCAGATGTAAGACTTGTATCAAGGCTGTTCTTTTACATGCAGCTTTTTTTAAATTATCATTATTATTTATTTGGAACAAACTGTTTTTGCTTGAAACGGATGGTTGGACAAGCTCTGTGAAGCTAATCTCACTCACATATGCTTAAAATAGAAAAAAAAAATAATGGCCAGCAATCTCACTAATCTGCAATAATTGCCTGATCCGTTCAAGTCATCTGAAGCGATTAATCATGTATGCTTTTTGTGCAGACGGCCAACTGGGAAGAGAGGTTTTCTGTGGAAATGTGAAGCCAGTCTTCTGCATGGCAGGAACATCCTGAGAAAAGGTAAATTGCCCTGAAACCCTTGGTGTCCCTTGCTCCTCCTTTCTGTGGATCTACACTGCCAGAAGGGCATTTCAGTAAAACGTAACATATGAAGGATTTTCATTGGCCGAAAAAAAAAAAAAAATTCAAGGCTTTGTCTGCTATCCTTTATTATGGAATAAAATCCTTATTTATTGGATTTGTGATAGAAGTGAGACATGAAGCAGATACATGGCAGTTGAAAGGATGAGAGACCTAAACCTGGTGTCTTGCCTAACCCTAAAGCTCATCTCTGGGGAAAGGAACATTTTTATTTTGGGGTGGGGCTGCCCCCTGCTCTGCTCCCCACTCAATTCTCTGCTCTCCCAGTGCTCTCTTCTGCTTATCAAGAACTGTCCTTTGGTGTCCTCAAGTTCGATGCAGGGCTAAGGGTTCCTTATTGGACATGACATCAAAGGACCTGTGACCAACAGAGCAAAAGAGGCTGCAGAGATGATCTTACAGCTTGAAGGGAGCTTTCAGGAGTGGAGAAGATAGGTAAATTTGGTTGTGAATTTAGCCTAAAGCTGATCATACACGTGGCAACTTTTAGGCAATTATAATCACTTTCCATTAACAGGGCATCAAACAAATAATCTAAAGTGGTTGCCTGAAACTAAGCAGTCTACCACCCATGAGCTTGATCATCCACCAAATTTCAAATCGATCAAACTGGGCAATAAGTTCACAATTTTAATAAAGGTTATTTAAAAAAATTTTAAATTTTGAGCTGGATTCGATTAAAGCAATTTCGATCCCATCTCTTTGTGGATGATTGGAAATAGGATTTTATGTGTTTGACTGATTTGCAATTTTGACCAAAAACCCCCCGAAAGTATGATCACTCAATCATATTGCTACATATATGGGCAACTTAACAGGGATAAGTAGCTTTCGTATTTTTTTAGTTCAAGTCCTTGGACATTGTGGACCTTTCAACTGGGTTATAAATTAAGAACACTTCTAATATTATCTTCTGTTGGACCTGGTGCCTTGACATCTTCAGCATGCTTGAAAGCATTTTTCCATAGAATTTTCTTGGCAAATCTTTTACACAATAGGCTGCCAGGTCTTTCCTCAGCTCTACCCAATTATTTAGCTTAGGACTGGCACTCAGAATTTGATAACACTTGTGCATAACCAGTTTGTACACACCTACTAGGACCAATTTTGATAGGATCAAATTAACCTACCATGTCTTTGGATTCTGGAAAGAAGCCCATACGAACACATGGAGAAAATGCAAACGCCATGCAGATAGTCCTCAAATGATCTTAAATATGTATTCTATGGGCCAGCTCTCTGGGCACTAAAGAATGCCATGCCTTTCCTCATTTTTCCATAATTATTTGGATTGGGAATGGCATCCAGAATGTGATAACACATGTGCATAACCAGTTTGTACACATTAACTTGGACATACCATCATGTCTTTAGAGTCTGGGAGGAAGCCCATATGAAGACAGGGAGAACGTGAAAATGCCATGCAGATAGAGTCCTGCCAAGATTCAAACCAAGACCCCAGTTCTTTAAGTGCTAACCACTAAGTCATTGTACCATCCAAATTCTCCCTACCCTAACCCCAAATCAATACTCTAGCTTATACCTAAACAATCATATCATAGTTAACCTGCTGTGAAAAGGTCTATACAACTATGGCTGCTTTTACATCTCTTTTTTTTAATGTCACTTAAAGAAAACATTATAATTGTAACCTAGACTATTACTAAAAGCTAAGGATTAATGCACGCAGTTCACTCCATACATTAGACAGAAAGTCTTTTTTTAAAAAGTTGAATGTGACCTACTTATTGGATTGGCGACCTCTGCAAATGACCCTCTCCCCCTCCAGCTTTATCCAAACATCAGTCTGGAACATAAAGTGTTGAAAGAGAAGGACAAACCCTCAAACAAAGGTCTGCAGTGAAGGCCCTTGTTCAATCTTTGGGCAGGACAAGTCACCTTTCTTATCACATGTAAGAAAAGTTTAACTTTGCTGATGAAACTCTGATTGGAGCATTGCTTACACAGGTGTTAACCCTTTGTCACCTGGAGAAGGGGGGTGGGCAGGCAGGTCAAGCAATGATGTCAGGGTTGCCTTAGTCTCTGCCCAACAAGCAAACAGTTAACTCTAAACATTGATTGCTTTGGGTTTTAATTTGCACCTCATTAATCCATATGACAAGCCAGGCTGGTTGATGAATGATTTGGCAGTTTGAAAGCAGGCTACAGATTGCAGGACACACCCTTCTAAATAGACTGGATACTGATAGCACCCAATCATTTTATGCCTGCAAAACAAATACACATGGCTTTCATTAAATTGTATACACAATCTATCTCCAGCATGTGCATACACTTGACTTGCTGATTAATTCCAGTTGGACTTACCATCTTTGTGTGACATCTATGCTAAAATGTCTAGGCAATCACACCATAGGCAATCACACCATAGGCAATCACACCATAGGCAATCGCACCATGACTGTGCCATTATTGCTAGAGTTACTGAAATTAGAAGGTATATCTAGTCATCACAGACCTGCATTGGTAAAATAGGCCTCCATAGCTAACCTTTCCTTCTGAAGATGCTGATTGTATGTCACGCTGATCCAAAAGCTTTGTTAGGTTTCTAGTGTGTCCCTACTGCTTTACCCTCTTTAATACCACTCTATAGCCGAAAGATGGCTACAGTGCGGCTCTCTTGTTCTGGCCCCCCTGGCGTGCGCATCGAGTGGGCTCTGTGATCGCTGTGTAATTTCGACACAGCTGATCACAGATCGCGGTAAAGGGCCAATCACAGAGGCAGTTTACCATGAGATCAGCTGTGTCCAATCATAGCTGAGCACATGTAAACAGGCTTACTGGTTTTCAGAAGTCTTTTCCTCTCACACTGTGTCTGTGGGAGGAAAATACAGCCAATACTGGCAAGGCTGTCAGAAGTTTGTTTACACTGATAATCAGGGTACTGATCATTAGTGCCAAGATTATCACTGCAGACCCATCAGTGCAGCTTATCAGTGTCAATTGTTGCCTATCAGTCCCGCCTATCAGTGCCACCTCATCAGTGCCTCTTCACCAGTGCCCATAAGTGCAGCTTATCAGTGCAGCTTATCATTACCCGTCAGTTCCACCTCATCAGTGCCCATCAGTGCAGCCTCATCAGTGATGAATAATGCAACCTCAATAGTGCCCATTAGTGCAGGCCAATCCATGCCCATCACTGCAGTCTATCAGTGCCCAGCAGTGCAGCCTCATAAGTGCCCATCAGTGCAGCCTCATCAGTGATCATTAATGCAGACTTAATAGTGCCCATTAGTGCAGGCCAATCAGTGCCCATCACTGCAGTCTATTAGTGCCCAGCAGTGAAGCCTCATAAGTGCCCATCAGTGCATCCTGTCAGTGCTGCCTATCAGCGCACATCAGTGAAGAAGAAACATTAAATATTTGCTAAATTTTAAAGGAGAAACTTAGAAAAACTTTTTTTTTTAAATGTTCGATCATTTTTCATTTGTTTAGCAAAAATAAAAAACCCAGTGGTTATTAAAAACCACCAAAAGAAAGCTCTATTTGTCTTACAGAAATTATAGAAAATTTAATATGGGTACAGTGTTGATGATGTGCAATTGTCATTCAAAGTGTGACCGCACTGAAAGCTTAAAATTGGCCTGGGCAAGAAGAGGGTGAAAATGCCCGGTACTGAAGTGATGAAGGAGGAATGGGCTGCCTTCAGGAATACCTGCCTGGCATGAACCCTATATGGCTGATTCCTGGCTGATGACCAGAAACTACATCATCTCATGCTGGCCAATCAAGACAGCTGAAAACCTGCACCTGGAAGGAGCCAGGTAGAAGATGCTCCAACTAGGGACTCCACTGGAGAGGAGGCGAGTATGATGCCTTTAGTTTCGCTTGAATTTATCCATTGCTATATATGCTCCAACAAAGACATTATAAATATAAGAGTTAGACCTCAATCATTGACAGCAGATACAGGTAAGTGGCCCCAAACTGCTGTCAGATTGGGAGCAGCGGCTGTGTCCGTGCAGCCACTACATCCCAACTGACATGAATAGAACCACTTGCACAGGGATATAGGGAATAACTGTGTGGGCAAACATGGCCCTTGCATGGCGTTCACTTAAAGCAGTAGTAAACTCTAGAGAAAAAAAAAGTTTTCCCCTGCAAGGCAAAGGCATAGGGGTTTATTTACTAAAACTGGACTGTGCAAAATCTGGTGCAGCTCTGCATAGAAACCAATCAGCTTCCAAGTTTTATTACCAAAGCTTAACTGAATAAGCTGAGGTTAGAAGCTGATTGGCTACCATGCACAGGTGCACCAGATTCTGAGTGAACCAGCTTTAGTAAATCTCCCCCAAAATTTGCTGGTATGCAATGCGTACTAGCATATTATGAAGGCCTTACCTAAAAACGAAGCCCTCTAATGGCGCCCTGTCACTGCTGCAGAGGCTTCAATCTTCACCCGGTCTTCCTTCTGGGTTCCCTGGCTGCGTGCGACTGAATGACTGAGCCGCGATGACGTCACTCCCGCGGGCGTGCTGTTTTTAATGCAAATTGTTAGACAGTGTTATTTTATCCTTTTTTTTGGTGCCGGTAAGTATGCTGGGGAATTTTTGCTTGCGGTGAATTCGCAGGTATTTTCTGTTGCTGGTTAAGAAGGGGCATATTTTGAAGTTATGAAGGTGAGCTCCACCCAAAAGGGGAAGTTACGCTTTAAGGACTGGTCCCCCGCTCCCTGTTAAGGATTGGCACCTTTGGGGAGCGGGTACCCGAAATTGACAGGTACCCACTCCCACTTCCGCTGCAATCGCCTAGGTGATTGGAAGAGGAAGTTGTCCTCCCCTCCCTGTAGTCTTCTGGGACACGTGACAGGTCCCAGAAGACTACGGGACCATTCACAAAGCGCAGCGCTACTCGCGCCTGCGCAGTGAGCACCCGGCTGTGAAGCCACAAACTGTCACAGCCTGTTGCCCACAATGAACATGCCAGCACCGGGAACACGGGGGGGGGGGTGACAATGCGGGATCGAGCGACAGGTGAGTGTCCATTTTTTAAAAGTCAGCAGCTACAGTTTTTGTAGTTGCTGACTTTTATTTTTTTCTATTTTCACTGGAACTCCGCTTTAAGGGTTGTCATCATCACCGTGATATACATAGCCTATGTAGGGAGCAGATCTCGGCCTCACCACACTGCAGGCTGCCTGCAGAAAACTACAGAAGTGAAGACAAGACCAGTCACCCTGCACAAGGAGACAGAGCAGCAGTGGCCGGTCTTTATCACAGGAACCTCCTGCACAGAGGGAAAGTGTCATACTGGATTACTGCACAGATCTGGAAAAAATACACAAAGCACACCAAGATTCAAGGAAGAATACACAGGACTCTTGTAGTTAGACAATATTTGCTTATCCTGGAGTTCAACTTTACCCATTCTTTATCCCAAACAGGAGAAAAACGTTTGGGCTTTAGCTACTTATACTATTTATTTTGTTCTTTTTAATTGGAGTTATTTGCTGAGCCTCATCAGTAGCTTAAGTGAATTTTGCTATTATTTAAAAGGAAAAAAATTCTGTTTGCTCTTGTGGAAGAGCAGATTGGCGTTGTTAAGAGACTGATTTTAGACCCCCATCACTGCTTAACTGGCTGGGAGTAGAGGTAGGGCAATCTGAGCTGTCAATGGTTTCCTCAAGAAACATTCCATTATTGGTATAAAGAAATGACTGCTACATAGGACATTTTTAAGGTGAAAACTAAAGTTTAAAGGATATATTTATCTTTTGTAACATGTTACATGTTACACCCATATTCAGGGTGTAACATGTAAGGAAAAGACTGGCCCCGCTGCTCCATTTTGACAGCTAGCAAGGGATCTTATTCCTCTGCTAGCTGTTCACAATTTGAAAAAATCAAAGCCGTTCAGGGCTCCGCCAACCCGGCCACGTCACTTACTCACAGTATTCTATGAGTGGGAAAACTACAAGTTCTGACAGCCTTTGCAGATGTCGGCTTGTAGTTCTCAATTAACTATCAGGGTGCAGTTGAGCGCTGTGGTAGTTCATTGATTCTTCCTATCAGTGTGGATCTGCTTGCCCATACGATAGATACACTGCATAGCAGATACACTGCATAGCAGACACTCCTGCATGGCACCAGCGATCTACTGGTCCATGCTTTCCAGGCTCTCAAAACAAAAATAGCAAATGAACCTTTTTTACCTGCAAAAAAATTGTGCATTTCTTATCTTTTGTTAAAAAGTGAACTTATCCTTTAATTACTTTTTTTGGCTTTGCTGCAACAAGGACATAACTTACATCACATGAAGTGAGTCTCATTTCCTGCTGGTGACATAGTATAGAAATCTTCCCTTTGTAGCACTACTCTCTGGAGGGCCTCTGGATTTTGCTCGGTCCCCCTAAGCTCTGCACAGTAAGGCCACTCGCATTTTCCACACTTTCTCTCAGTGTCAGTAAAACAGTCCTTGAGCTTGTTTTTGTTGTTTGTATTAGGGGTTAACAATTTGGATGGGGTCTAGGGGTCTATGGGATCCCAAACGTTGAGGACAACTTCTTAGGAAACTGTACAAAATGTGGACCCAAAATCAACAATAGTCTTTAGCAAGGAGCACTGGGTCCCTTTTGATGAACCTCCTCAGACCCCAGATTAAACTCTCTTCATCCACCTGGCTGTCCTGAGAGTATACCTGGGCAAAGGTTTCCAAGATCTGCAGCTGAGTGGTCTCAGATGAGAACTAGTTGGGTATTGCACCTGACTGCCCTCTCCATTCTGTGGCTCAAGGGGTGTAGAAGTACTCACACTGTTCTTTTCTTGTAGTTTAGTGGGTTCCAGTTGCTTTCAGGCCTTATGCTGCCCTGGCTCCTTCCCTGCTGAAGGGCTGTTTTCCCTAAGAGATTATGGTACAATTGAGATCCTTCTGTCTGCTCCAGCCTGTGGGTAGGTAAGTGCAATTCTATTTGAAAAAAGTGGATTTAATATACTACACAATGTGGTGCTTATTTGCAGAGTATATGTGAGAGCCAGTCTGAACTCTTAAAGGGGCCACACGTCTATTCTTCCTAATCTAATAAACATCATACCTGATGAGATCATAGGAAGGAATACCACCAGAGATATCACCGGAAAAGCATTTGGAGTGATCCCCAGAGGGGAAGATGTATTTGACCTGACCTATACAGGTTCAAAGCTAGAAGTGCGCGCATAAGCACAGAGGTGGTGGGAATAACTATAACATGGATTAATATATGGAATACTGAGCAAATAAGAAACGCATGTGATGGAAAAGTGCGATATAAGAAATGTATTGTGCAAGCAACACACAAGAGACCATTATGAACATTATATTGTTTTATTTGTATATATGCTGAATATGAAGATACACTATATTGCTAAAAGTTTTGGGGAGCCTGCCTTTACACGCACATGAACTCTAATGGCATCCCAGCCTTAATGCGTAGGGTTCAATATTAAGTTGGCCCACCCTTTTGCAGCTATAACAGCTTCACCTCTTCTGGGAAGGCTGTCCACAAGGTTTAGGAGTGTGTCTATGGGAAGCGCATTTGTGAGGTCAGGTATTGATGTTGGCTGAGAAGGCCTGGCTCGCAGTCTCTGGTCTAATTCATTCCAAAGGTGTTCTATCAGATTGAGGTCAAGACTCTGTGCAGGTCAGTCAAGTTCCTCCACCCCAAACTCCCTCATCCATGTCTTTATGGACCTTGCTTTGTGCAGTGGTGCACAGTCATGTTGGAACAGGAAAGGGCCATCCCCAAACTGTTCCCACAAAGTTGGGAGCATGAAATTGTCCAAAATGTCTTGGTATGCTGACGCCTTAAGAGTTCCCTTCACTGGAACTAAGGGGCCTCCACCAAACTATACACTTGGCACAATGCAGTCAGGCAAATACCATTCCCTGGCAACTGCCAAACCCAGACATGTCCATCGGATTGACAGACAGAGAAGAGTGATTTGACACTCCGGAGAACACGTCTCCACTGCTCTAGAGTCTAGTGGTGATGTGCTTTACAGCATTGCACTTGGTGATGTAAGGCTTGGAGGCAGCTGCTTGGCCATGGAAACCCATTCCATGAAGCTCTCTACACACTGTTGTTGTGCTAATCTGAAGGCCACATGAAGTTTGGAGGTCTTTAGCTGTTGACTCTGAAGACAGTTGTCGACTTCTGCGCACTGTGCACGTTAGCATGCGTTGACCCCACCCTGTCATTTTACGTGGCCTACCACTTGGTGGCTGAGTTGCTGTTGTCCCCAGTTGCTTTCACTTTGTTATCATACCTCTAACAGTTGACCGTGGAATATTTAGTAGCCAGGAAATTTCACAGATGGACTGATTGCACAGGTGGCAACCTATTACAGTACCACGCTTGAATTCACCAAGAGCGACCCATTCTTTAACAAATGTTTGTAGAAGCAGTCTGCATGCCTAGGTGCTTGATTTTATATATGGAGGTGAATGGAATGCCTGAATCCAATGATTTGGAGGGGTGTCCCAATGCTTTTGGCAATATAGTGCATATTGAAAAAACTTTTGTTTGCATATTCACTGAATATAATAGCTGACGCAGCATCAGGGGTGGACTGACAACTCATGGGGCCACTGGGCAATAGGGGATCATGGGGCCCCTGTGTCCTTGCCCAAACTCAAAAAAGCCTATGAAAAAGGTACCAGGGGCATCTCATGGGGCCCCCTACTGACCCCGGGCCCTCGGGCAGTGCCTGAGTTTCCAAATGGTCAGTCCGCCCCTGCGCAGCATAGATATATATTATTGGGATATATATTGTTTTGATTGGCTTACTGAATTGGAGAAGAACAGAAGAGTTGACACTTTTGTGACATCCACGCCTGTTCAGTTTTTGTCTGCATTTTGATAGCGCACTGTGGTGGACTTGCATTGGACCTATTGGCTAACACATGTAAAGTAACTCATATCCCTTTTACATCAGGCAACCTCTGATTCGTCATGTTTAGATCCAGAAAAACAGAAAAGGATGCAGTCTTTTTCCATATTTTTTTTTCTGGACCTGGACGGACTCTGAGGTAGGTGGATGCAAATAGGAACAAATCAATTTACATCTGCTTGCCCATAGACTTCCATGGAGCTTCCAATCAGGTCTGCCTGTAAAAACTAATTGGAAAACTCATGTGAATGAGGCCTACAATTAAAGAAAGTCTTATGTAGCAGTCATTTCTTTATAACAAAAATGGAATGTTCCTTTGAGAAATCATTGACAGCTCAGATTGCCCTACCTCTACTCTCAGCCAGGTTAAACAGTGATGGGGGTCTAAAATCAGCCTCTTAACAGCGCCAATCTGCTCTTGAGCAAGAGCAAACAGAAACTTTTTTTTTTTCTTTTCTTAAATAATAGTAGACTTCACTGAAGCTATTGATGAGGCCTTGGTAAATAACCCCAATTAAAAAGAACAAAATAAATAAAACCGCGCCCACAATTGTCACCAAAGTTAAGTACATAACCACCCTATTGACAAACTCCAGCACAAGCAAATAAAGTCTGACTAAAGCTGCATTTGCTCGGAAAGGGTAAAACAAAAAGCATCCCGGAGTAAAGTGGCCATTGACATTGTTTAGAAGGGAGCTGATGGTATTAACATGATGGATATTAATGTCTTGTACAGATCTGCAGTTTCCAGACGCAGGCACAAAACCCCTTTCTTGTAGCTCCCCCATTTCCTGTTCAGCCATAACGTTCTTTGTTGTGATGTTTATAACATCTGTCTTGCAAGAAACGGATCCCTGCTGGTATTATTTGTGAATTAAGTATCAGATGTATGGAGTCGCTTCTGCATGAAGCTTGCAGGCCTTCGGATTTTCCAAATTACTATTTCAATTCCAACCGCACCCTGGAATTACAATGTACCGTTGCGAAATTTATAGGTATACATTAAGCAAGGCAAGCAACTTAGTGTAAGCGAGAAGGACTGGTCCATGAGAACATTGCTGCAGGAATTATTTATTAGACGGAAATTATCTGTACTAGGAGGAAAAAGTCATTAACATGTATCAGTTGACTACTCGCTGAGTCAGTGAGGTTGATTCACTAAGAGCCCATTCACGACATGTTTTAGGCAGCGTTGATCAATACAGTGCTAACGCATAGACAAGGTTATTTGCCTTATGTCCTAAGAGTTCAGTTCACACCAAGGCACTGCGTTAGTGTACTTTGGAAAAAAGGAGGACATGCTGCATTGTTGTGCAGCATGTTGCTCTGCACTACATTGTCACAATGCGCTGCCATGCATAAAAATTATTATTATACATGATTTATATAGCGCCAACAGTTTTCTCAGCACTTTACAATATAACGGGAGACAGTACAATTACAATACATTTCAGTACAGAAGGAATAGGAGGGCCCTGCTCGTGGAGCTTACAATCTAAAGATAAAAATGAATGAAATGTAATTTTTTGACATCTCAATAAAGTTAAAAAAAAAGAAAAAAGTAAGCAGTGTGATGTGCCGATACAACACATTGCACCGACTTCACACAAGCAAGTTATAGGGTGCTTAAAGCCCAGGACAAAGATCAGGTAAGTATATTTTCTTTCTCTTCTCCCCTAGACAAAAAAGAGTAGTTAAAGGAGAAGTACAGCCAAAGCTCTTTTGGCTGTTCTTCTCTAGTGGATCACTGGAGTGCAGTTCGTTCTGCACTCCTGTGATCCGTGTTCAGCTGACAGTGGGCTGAAGCCCACTGTCGGCTGGCATCATTCAGCTGGGACTGGGGAAAGATCAGTCTAGGCTGGGGAAAGATCCCGACTTTAAAGTCGGGATCCACCACAAAGTCTGGATCGGCAACCTGGCTCAGCCTCTCAGTGAGCCGCTGAGAGCCTGAGCCAGCTGCTCCCTCCCCCTCCACAGTTCAGCACTCCAGTGAGCGCAGCGGGGGATTGGCAGAGCAGACACCGGTGACTGACAGTCAATGTTCTCTGCTCATTTCGGCTGTGAGAACTCAGCGATCAGCTGTCATGTGATCGCTGAGTTCTCACACTTAGAGCCGGCAGGGAATAGATGCAGCATCCGACTAATTCTAAGTCTAATTTGGTAAAGAAAGATGGGCTTTAACACATGCCGTTGGTGTGAATGTTCCCTAAAAGCATATAGAAGGTTTACAAAGAGAAGTGTGAACATCTAACGAATACCTCTATCCACACTAGCATAAACACCATAGATGGATGAATTTCCCCTGCCAGCTATTGTATTCTGATAGCCATCACCTGTGGCTGTCATAATACCCAGAGACTGCATCTGATTGAATTTTTCACCTGGCTCCTTTGAAAAATCAATTCTTGTTGAGCTGGATGATGCCAACAGGGCCACCTATGGATTGAATTACGGCTTATTTGGGTCCACAATTCATGCTGCATATGGGAACATGTTCTACCCATTTAGCAAGGGTGACCATATTCCATCCAATCCAGTCCACCATTTGCAACTGTACAAGCAGTGTGACAGTTTCTAGTACCCCATGCAATCATTGAGCAGCGTTGGGGTTAAAACCCAACTCTACTTTTTGTATTTAAATTAAAAAAAGTCCATTGCCCATCATAAAATATAAAAATACAGCTTTTGCTGCAATACTCCACTCTTCTCTGACACTCTCCCCCACAGATTCACCAATCTGTGGCCCGGCACGCACTTCCTTTGTGAGTAAATCATCTAGAGGTGGGGTAACATACCAGCCTGGGCTCGAGGTTTGGCTGCACTGAATGGCACTCACATCTTAATACTACATTATCATTTTGTGCAGCCTTAGGGTTTGCTCACCTCCCATGTAGTGTCATGGACTGGCCAGAAGACTAATGGAAGACTACTGGAACTAAGGTAAGTATACTATGTATTTAAAAAAAAAATAGGTACGGGGGGCTTTAGGGGGAGGAGAAAGGGTGAAAAAAGGTGGGGATGAGCTTTAACTACAAAGCCTCTTTCAGCAAATTTGAAGGGTAAGTTAACCCAAACATGATCTTTCAGTTTTTGCTAGCTGCCAAGGACTTCAATATCAAAATAAGTTATCAGCCAATTCACTCTGTGAGTGGTTGCTCTACCCACTGGATATTTCAAGCATCAGACTGCCTTTGATGGAACTTTTTCAGCTTACTTGGTCTCATCAACTGGTGGTTCTGGTCAGCAAGTGAAGTTCTTTACAGATGACATCAGTGTGTTACAGAGTTCATGTAAGAAGGTGGTGATGTATGCAAAAAACCCTCTCCTTGGACCAAGACCACCTGTCAGCACTTAGGAGGTCCAGAAACTGTAACAATACTATCCATGAGTTCATGGTCTTGTTCCTGTAAGGTTGTGGGATCCTTAAATGTAATTCCCCAAAGTGCTGGGATTGGTACAAACCACAGAGTACCCACTGTCACACCATCATACTATATTCACACCCAATTATTGTTTCTTATTACTTCTATTATTATTATTATTATTTGCTGACTTTGCAGCAATAATAATAGTAGATGTAATACTAGTGGTAGCTGTATTGGCAGTTGTAGTAGTGGAAGGAAAATTAAAGTTATAGTAGCATTAGTATTTAAAATATTAGTAGCAATACGTGTTAGTAGTAACAGCAGCAGCAGCAGCAGTACTAGTAGCTCTGGTAGCCATGATAATAGTAGCATTAGCAGTGGTAATAGCAGTAGTAGAATGGGTGGTGAGCAGTAATAGTAATAGTATTAGTAGTAGTCATAGTAGCAGTAGCAGCATTAGCAATAGTAGTAGCAGTAGTAGAATTAGTAGTGAGCTGTAGTAGCTGTAATAGTATCAGTAAAAGTTATAGTAATAGTAGCATTAGCAGTGGTAGTAGCAGAAGTAGAATTAGTAGTGAGCATTAGTAATAGTGTCAGTAATAATTATAGTAATAGTAGCATTAGCAGTGGTAGTAGCACCAGTAGAATTAGTAGGGAGCAGTAGTAATAGTGTCAGTAATCATTATAGTAATAGTAGCATTAGTGGTGGTAGAAGCAGTAGTAGTATTAGTAGTGAGCAGTAGCAGTAGTAATAATATAAGTAATAGTATCAGTAATAGTTTTAGTAATAGTAGAATTAGCAGTGGTAGTAGTAAAATTAGTATTGAGCAGCAATAGTAATATAAGTAGTAGCCATAGTAGTAGTAGCAGCAGCAGCTGCAATGTTAGTAGTAATGTTAGTTATAGCTGCCATAGCAAGAGTAGTAGTACAATTATCAGTAGTAGTAGTAGTAGTAGTAGTAGTAGAAATAGTGGTGATAGCAGCAGCAGAAATAATAGTAGTCATAGTTGCAGTAGCAGTGGTAGTTGTAGCAGCAGTAGGGGTAGTAGTAAAAGTATTAGTAGAAGAATTAGAAGCTATGGTAGTAGCAGTAGTCGTAAAAGTATTAGTAGCATTGGCAGCAGTCCCAGTGGTAATTGTAGTAGAAGACGAATTGTGATATAAGCAGCAGTGGTAGTAAATATATTAGTAGTAGTAACCATTAAAGCAGCAGTAGTAACAGTAATAGTAGCCATTGAATCAGAGGAGAGGCCGTAGCAAGTGTAGTAGTAGAAATAGAATTAATAGTGATAGCGACAGTAGCCATTGTTGTACCAACAGCGGTAGTAGTATTATTAGTGCCAGAGTTACAGGTAGTATCCTAGATTGTAAGCTCCGAGGAGCAGGGCCCTCCTGTCCCTCTTGTATTGAACTGTATTGGTGCTGTATTATCTCCCGTTATATTGTAAAGCGCTGAGCAAACTGTTGGAGCTATATAAATCCTGTATTGTAAGCTCGAAGGAGCAGGGCCCTCAATCCCCTCATGTTTTGCATTGTATTGGTATTGTTCTGTCACATGTTCTGTCCCCCTTTGTAATGTACAGCGCTGAGCGAACTATTGGCGCTTTATAAATACTGTATAATAATAATAATAATAATAATAGCAGTTCAGCCAAAATAGTAGTAGTAGTAGAAGCAGTAGTAATAGTGGTAATAGTAGTAGTAGCAGAAGCAGCCAGAGTAGTAGTAGTAGTAGTATTAGAAGCAGTAGTAATAGTGGTAATAGTAGTAGTTGTATTAGCAGTGGTAGTACTACAGTAGCAATAGCTTTAGCATTGGTATTAGTTGTAGCAGTAGTAGAACTAATATTGGTACCAACAGTAGCGATAGAAGTTTAATTGGCAGTGGTAGTAATAGCCTAGAAGTGGTAGTTTTGGTAGTATTGTTGCTACTACTTCTGCTAACCAGAAAACATTTTGTTTCTTAGATCTGTGCATTCATTTTCCTTTTTTTGATCCATCTGTGTGGCTCACCATGGTTGGAACATGGGATGAGTTGCAGACCCTTCTATATGCAGTATGGGGCCAGTTCCAGAATGAGGTCAGATAACAGAAGGTTATCATCATACTGAAACTGAAACCTCTCTAAGTCTTGTGGCTTCTTCTTAGATATGAATTGAATATAATGACGACTGTACATCTATTCTCCAAGTCCTGCTGCTTCCATTTTTCAGATGACCTCGGTGTGCCCTCAGTCCTCTCCTGTGACCAAGAGCACTACACAGACCTCCTGTCCGAGAGTAAATCAGTACAAAGGATGGCTTCATATTGCCACAAAGCACTCTATTGTTCATAGTACTGATAATGGAAGAGGAGGGCATAGTGTCAGTATTATTTAGATAAGCTGGGAATACCTGGATAATGTTAAATGTAGCATATTCTCACTGCATGTTACTCATTTTACACGAAGCGTAGACTTTATCGGGGTGAGCAGTCAAGGTAACAAGCTGCAATTAGCTTGGTGGCCAGCTGTAATTTCCCACAATAATTACCAAATGTGTATGTCTCCAAGCCGCAGTGAGAGTAGTATATTTTTTGTTCAAAACCGAAAAAAAAAAAGTTTTTTCTTCAAACATAACCTTTTATCAGCAGATTCAAGAGTTTTTTTTTCTGGTATCCAGTCCATATAATGGAAATGTGACAGTTATTGGACATGTATGAAGGTTAGGTTAAATTTTTACTTCACATATGTCAAACACAAGGCCCGTGAACCAAATCAGGCCTGTTAGGGCATTTCATGCGGCCCTTGCACCTAGGGCTGATGTTAGAAACCACGGGGCCCCATACAGCCAACCTGACAGGCCCCCCCCCTCCCCAAAAAAAACCCTACACCACACACAGTTTACTATGCTTTGGTTATAAGTGAACACAGTGAGTGATTGGTAGCAATCACTCTGTGTTCATTCAGGAAAGAAAGTGGCTGGTAAATGTGACATTTACCGGACCCTTCTCCCACTCTCCATCCTGAAGGACCCTATTGTGTGCTTGCAGCTGCTGCTGGAAAGGAGAGGAAGGAAGTCAGTAGCACTGCAGGGGTGAGGGCACACAGGGGGGCCTGGGCAGCAGGGGCGATCGTATGGTGTACAGGGAGGGTGATGGGGGGCAATTACTGTAAGCGATCCCCTGTATGGCTCTTTGCAGCAGCTGAAAGGGGAGGAGGGATAGGAGAAGCCAGCTACTACAGAGAGAGCCATACAGAGGATTGGTTACAATAATTGCCTCCCCCCCACACACCGTGCTGATCACCCTCCATGCCCACATCCAATTCACCCAGCTGCCTGGGCCCCCCCCGTGCTAGCCTGGGCCCCGTACAGGAGGGCTAGTGGTATCCCCTTATCCACGGCCCTGCTTGCACCTCTCTTGCAGCTGCGGCATCTACCTCCGCCCCCACCTTGTCTCAGCAGTCAGCAGCAGAGAGGAGGACAGAACTCCTTTGCCAGATCCTGCGCTTCTCCATGCAGCCATGCAGAGGCTCATTTCTGCCCATCCATCCAGTCTCAGCAGTCGGCAGCAGAGAGGAGGACAGAAGTCAACACACAGATCCTGCACCTTTCTGTGCAGCCTCAGGACCCTTTCGTCTCTGCCTCCCCTGGTCTCAGCATTTATCAGATTCTGGCAGCTGACTCCAGCTCCCCTCTGGTCCTCCCCAAGACCCTGCACTTTCTGCTTCCCAGCTCTGCCCCCAGTTTCTTCCTGACAGTACTACAAAGGGGGTGCACTGTGATGTAATGGGGGTGGGGTATTATTGACTTCTGATGGTGGGGGCTCTTGACATGTAAAGTAAGGGGAGGGGTGCTCTGCACATCTAGTCTTACAGATACCACCAGCCTATTCAGGGCAACCATAACGCTAATGTGGCTCATGATGAAATTGAATTTGACACCCCTGTTTTACTTTGTATGCACCAAAGTGGCTTTTCCATTCTTGTTAGAAGGTCACAAGTGGGTTAGTGGTAGCAATTTGCTGATGGTGAGGGGCTTCTTACATGATTGCTCACCAATAATCACAATAAGATTGTGCTAGACTCATACACCTTACCAACCAATCAGCGACTGCTGCCCCTCTCTGCCAATCCCTTCACTGGCTTCCACTAATCCAACGTATAAAATTCAAAATACTAACCACAGCATACAAAGCCTTCTGCAACACTGCCCTTAGCTACATCAACAACCTCCTCCGCAGATATTGTCCAAATTGTCCACTCCGCTCCTCCCAAGACATCTTCCTCTCTAGCTCCCTCACCACCTCCTCCCACGCTCGCCTCCAGGACTTCTCCAGAGCCTCTCCCATCCTCTGGAACTCCCTACTACAGTATGTCCGGTCAGCCCTCACCCTGTCTGCCTTTAGACGATTTTGAAAACTCACTTATTCAGGGAAGCCTACCCCACCTCCACCTAAGAACTGTACTTGAATCACCTCCACCAGATCATCCTCCGCAGCTATCAGCTTTTGTATCACCTCCCCCTTCCTTTAGATTGTAAGCTCCACGAGCAGGGCCCTCATATTCCTTCTGTACTGAAATGTATTGTAATTGTACTGTCTCCCTTATATTGTAAAGCGCTGAGCAAACTGTTGGCGCTATATAAATCCTGTATAATAATATGATTTTTCCGTTTAAAGGAATGTTAGTACAACTTGTTTGTTTAAATGTCCATTATTTCCTAGAGTATAGAAGGTTATATCCTCTGTCAAGTTTATGTTGGTGTTTGTGTCCCCACTGGGGAGATTCACCCTCACTATTGTCACCGGTGCAGAAGATGGTGGGGAATCCAAAATTTTTGAGTTGTCACATCAAAAAAAGATGGGCATAAATCTTCCAATGAGTAACCCTATTGCTTTGGAGAGATCTCCTCCTGCTGTGTCTCTGCCTACATTCTGCTGTGTCTCTAGAACAGGAAGTGTAGGAAAATCCCCACAGAGGGACAGAAAAAAAAATGTTAAAGATCTTAACCATTTTCTACACTATCCGAAACAAAAAAAAACCCCAGGGTTTACATTTATCATAATATGTGTAATGCTCTTCTGATCCCTAAAGCATGTGAGGTAACTCAGAGATGGGGTGGGCTAGCATTTAATGGCAGGACCTTATCCTCCGCTATAGTGAAGCTACATGAATAGATGGAGCTAGTCACTTTTCAATGCAAGTAATGGAGTTTATTGACTGTTACTCAACACTCCTGGGAGGCGATGAATTGAAATGCGTCTGGTTCAGTAGGAATCAACCACATTTCCATCCATCTATGGACAGGCTGGTTGTGAAGTCACTCTATCGATTGGCATTTAGTACAACCAGGCTGTCGGGTTTTTTTATTCTATCACTGCCATTGGCTATAGCCGCCAGTAGAGATCATTGTATTCTGATGTTTGGTAAATCTGCCACTGTCAGAATACAATAGCACAGCTGGACGGATTACCCCATCATCAATCGCTGTGTTGACATTTCATAATGTATGGCCTGCTTTAGAGCACAGGACACCAATGGGCTTGGCACACCTTAGATGAGGGACAAAAAAGTGTTTACAGTCCTCACAGAAGACCCTCAAGTGCGTTCTGAAAAATCAGCTCCTCACTGCAAGACACTTGTTAGTTCAGCTACCGACTCCCTGTGGAGAGGCCACCACACTTCAGTTGAGGACCAAGCTTCTTCTCTGCTTCTCTGGCTTCCCAATTAGGCTGAAGTTCCTCCATGGGGCTTCAAAACAATTGTTCAGCATACTGAGCTTTAAACATAGGCCTCTCTCCAGGCACATGGTCACCCTCTTCAGGCAGCAGACCTATGAGGATCAGACAGTCATCTACATTTCTTCCCCAAGCAGGAGGCCCAGGAAGTGGGGGAAGACTGACTTCTCAAAGTCACTCTTGAATATTCATAACCCCTCCAAGTCTGCCACTCTGGCAGCAAACATCTCAGCGGTTGGCCAGGGAGATACTGTATATTTATTCATAACTTTAGTGCAGCATCTCCCACTATTGCTAAGGACACTCCATAGCAGCAGGCAGAGGCAAACAATAACCAAAACCCGAGAAAGGTCCTGGGGAAGACAGGCCGGCCTTCCTGGCAGTGCTGAGGTGACGTCTCCTGTGAAATCATGCACATTGTAACCTGCAACCCTGGTGACATTTGGGTCAGGGTGATCCTTGCGACCTCTGAGACAGTAACCACTGGAATCCAAAAGGTCCCTCGCAAACAAATGTGTAATTCCTGATGTGGTCCATAAACTGCGGAGCCAAACCATTCGGGCTGGGTTTTGGACCTTCCTTTGCTGGAATCTAATTACAGTAGGTCTGGCACAGGAACTCCTGTAATGCAAAACAGTGAATGAATGATCACTGTAGTATATTATCAGTGATCCACAGAGCTGCATGGCAGCTTATAACGATCACTTTCATTTTCACATTTGTGCATGTGAAGTTCTTCACCATCCCTGATGAGGATTCCTGTGGATGTGGTATGTGATGCTAGCAGATATTTCACACTGGAGTCTTTCTGTGTGGCGATAACAAACGAACACAAGCAAAAATAACAAACAGAAATACACTGACAAAGGCAGATGTTGCAGACCCTATCATTCAAATGGATCAGTCCTAATCCCATGACTCCAAAAGTACCCATAATACAGTCCCTGGAAGACTTTGGCATAAACAGTGTTGCTTGTAGTGACAGTTAGTTTACTATGACAGTTAGTGACTTAAGAAATCCAGTGTCCCTTTAAGTGTTTGTCGGGCATGTGCTTTCCTATGTGCAATGTGTCAGGGCTTTGTGATTGTGGTGAGTATCCCTTTAACGGTCAAGTGTGTCAGCGAGATAAGAAGTTCATGTGTGTAAATATATCTCTACCACTGACTCAGACTGCTGCCTCACCACTGTCATACTGTGCTCAGCACAGATAATGGGACAGACGTGAAACTGGTCACGTTAAACGTTCCATTGATTGCTTCTAGCTTGTGCTGTTCTGGGTGTAGTATGGTGCACATGACTCCATAGCCATTTAAATGAACTTGAATTTTGGGCACAGCTGTTTTAGCTCAACTAAATATGACAGCTATCTCTAATATTGTAAATTTAGAGCATGTGGGCTACATTTTACAGGCCTAAGACCAAGTTTTGAGATTCTTTCAGACCTAATCAGTGAACCTTGGTGCAATATCAGGGATGAAGTGAAGGCAGTCAGTAAGCTACTGGTATAAGCAGGACCCAGATTCAATGCCAGCAAAGGTCATGGTGGCCAAGTGCTCCTCCCACTGTCCTCCTCCATCAGGAATGAGATGGGGTACCACACGCCTGTCGAATAAATGGATTCTGCCCTCTTGGTTACTCATGAGCTCTCAGCCAGAGACCCACCTCCAGAAATAAAGGAATGTTCACATGATTGGCCTTTTCAATGTTTTACTATAACATGAAAAGAGTGCACAGTTCTTCCCAATACACAAATACACCCTTCCTCCTCCTACCTGACATTTCTATAAAATCCAAACTCAATTTAACATGAGGATGCCACCGAGCACTTCCACTTTCCTCAGCTGTAGGTTCCCATAGATGGGGATCTCCTATGGGGCCTGTACTGAGCCTACCCCGAGGCACGTGCTCGACTTGGACTATAACCTACATAGTGATGTTCTATTGACTATCTCTTCCTACCAACCTCTCCTTCTGCCTCTTATGACCCAGGTTTTATTAAAGGGGTAAACAGGATAGGAAGATGATTGACTCATTTCAGCTGGGGTGCTGGAGAAGAATTTTTTGTATGCCATGGACAGCCAATAGAAATAATATGTCGATTTTGGAAGAAATCCAACTAGTTATGTCACTAGAAGCCCGAATAATGAAGTTGCAATTGTCCTATTTTGGTCACACTGTCAGATGAAAGAGATCATTGGAGAAGGAAATAATGTTTGGGAAGATTGAGTGGAGACTGACTACTAGGTAGTTTGACACATTGACTGCATCTGTGGGGATGACACTGGAGAATCTTGCCAGACTAGCTCACAACCGATTTCTTTTTAGGGTTCCTAGTTATCAAGTCGCTAGGGCTTGGACTTGAGTTGATGGCACTTAATAATAATAAAACTAGCCCAACCCATAACATGCACCCAGGGGTGGGGTTTCTCTTAAATGGGGACTAACCCTAGCTTACATTTATATTTCCCAGTATACACTGCAGCTTTGTTGAAGTCAGAAAGTTCAATCAAGCATATCTAAACCATCAAAATAATGCAATAAATTGCAGCTGGTATTTTGGGATATGCATGTGGCATTGCATGTAATATCGATTTTTGTGTTTGGGAGGTAAAAGTCCCCTTTATGCTCCAGATCTGGACAGAGCTTACACAGGACTAAGGCCTTTCTTTTCTCTACATGTGACAGCAATGATGTTGGGGAGGATGGGGAGAGAGTCAAATGCCCCTCATACCAGAACGTACTGAATATTTATCCTTGCTTCAGTGTTTGAACGGGGCCACAGGGCAGTGAAGGAAAGTGAGCACATACAGGGGGCCATACATGGTCAAGGCACAGGTTCACTGTAAGTGTGCTACCTTTTTAGTAATGTAGACCCCTGTCCTGTTTACTTGTCTCCAGCTCACATTGCACTGTTTTCCAGAAGTTAATTAGGAGACACATACAGTCTGTGCTTTTTTTGATGTCTCCGATTCTGCATCAGCTGTAATTTGGCACTCATTAAAATATTAATAGGAAATTTGCATTACCTTGGATGACCTGTACTGGGAAGTGTTTAAGTAGCATTGTCTTTTTGGTGCTGAGTTGACTGTGGCATATTTATTCCCATATGAAAACATAGCCTACCTCTAAAAGGACAACTCTTGATTAATGGATGAAATAAAAAAACATTGGAAGTAGCCCAAAGACAAATTTACTAATAGGCATGATTTGAATAATTTTTCATGTTTTCTCGATGCTAAACAGTAAACAAATTCACTGTCATGGGCATGGGGCATACATATACAGTACATCATTCTTCCCTCCATGACAGGACTCATGTGTACCCTGTGCAAGGGGAAACCTAATTTCAAAGCCCATGCTGTTGTCATTGCCCCATCTTCTGCCTGCTCTCTGGAGTACTAGTGAATGTAACTCGGCCTTTTGGCTAAGATCAAGTGTAGTATCTGTTCTTATCAGTGTCCAGTGGGGGTGCTCCCGACCATTCTAGCTTTGCGGGGATGGTTGTTGTATAGTACCCCCACTGGAATGATGGGGGTCCGGAAGGCTAGTACCGGAGGGACAGAAACCGGGGAGCGCCACGAGTTAAGCTGGGGCCCCGGGAGTAATTCCTCTGGGAAGACTGGAAAGACCCAGTACCTCCTGATTTGGACGGATCTACCTTGGTCTGGCCAGGGGCTGGGGACGCAAAAAGTCCGCAAACTCAGTGCCCCCTGGGGAAGACGCTCTCAGGGGTGTCACTAGTAACACTTGGGTGTGGGACCCCACGGTGTGAAGATGACACATGGCCACTGTTTTTCACCTCTTTTTGCACAGCGCCCTAAGGACCAGGCCTTTTGGCTAAGTTCAGGGCAATTTTTGCTACGGGCCTCAGGGCCTGGTCTGTGCACGATTCGGCACGGTACCACTTTTTTATTTTTTCTTTCTCTTATTTATTACGCACTTACCCACGTTTGTCACTTTTTCTTTGCCTTATGTGTGTGTTTTTTCACGGATGGAGGGTGTGGGTCCTCGGGCCTACCCTGAAGTCTAGGGGGAGGATGTGTGGCCATACGGTTCCTTCCTCCCCTGATCCCTAGAGGACTCTTCTTCGGGAGAGTCCCCTTGCCTAGTACTGAATGTCCGGCTTTGGCTGGGCATAGGGAACGGTGGTCCACCAGGCCTTTTGGCCAGGAGGACCAAGTGGGAACCTTGTCCCCGTCAGGAGCTTCGTGCCCCGGGGGATCAGGGTAAGCGGTCCAAGCCCCTTTAGGGGTAGGACACAGCACACCCCTAAGTGCACTTTTTCGTGTGGTGTTTTGCACTTGCACATTTTTTGTGAACACTTACGGGTTTTTACGTTATAGTTGCACGTTTGCGGACTTAAAAAAAAAAAAAAAACAACTAGTGAACGTAACCACAAGGGTAACCTTGAGCTTCATCCTCAACTACATCTTCTAATTCTCATCATCTTATAAAGCAGCATTCCTCTTGATGGGACACTATTTCTCCCATTGACACCAACGATGCTGCACTATTCCTCCCACTGACACCAATGATGAGGCACTATTCCTTGTATTGACACCAGCAATGGCACACTATTCCTCCTATTTACAGCAACAATGGGGCACTGTTCCTTCCACTGACAACAAATGATGGGGTACTTTTCCTCCCACTGACACCAATGATGCAGCACTATTCCTCCTGTTGGCACCAGTGATGGGGCACCCTTCCTCTCACTGATACCAATGATAGGGCACTATTCATCCCACTGACACCAATGATGGGGCACTATTCCTCCTATTGACACCAACGATGGAGCACTATTCCTCCTATTGACGCCAGTAATGTGGCACTATTCCTCCTATGGAAAATATCAATGGGGCATTGTTCCTTCCACTGACATCAATGATGGGGCACTATTCCTCCTATTGACACCAATGATGGGGCACTATTCCTCTCACTGATACTAATGATGGGGCACTATTCCTCCCACTGACACCAATGATGGGGTACTATTCTTCTTATTCACACCAATGATGAAGCACTATTCCTCCTATTGACACCAGTGATGGGGCACTATTCCTCCTATTGACACCAACAATGGGGCACTGTTCCTCCCACTGGCACCAACGATGGAGCACTATTCCTCCTATTGACACCAGTGATGGGGCACTATTCCTCTCACTGATACCAATGATGGGGCACTATTCTTCTTATTGACACCAACGATGGAGCATTATTCCTCTTATTGACACCAGTGATGGGGTACTATTCCTCCTATTGACACCAATAATGGGGCACGTTTCCTCACACTGATACCACTGATGGGGCACTATTCCTCCTATTGACACCAGTGATGGGACACTATTCTACCTATTGACACCAGTGATGGGGCACTATTCTACCTATTGACACCAGTGATGGGGCACTATTCCTCCTATTGACACCAATGATCAGACACTTTTCCTCCCACTGATAACACTGATGGGGCACTTTTCCCTCCATTGACACAAATGATGGGACACTATTCCTCCTATTGACACCAACAATGGGTAACTATCCCTCCCACTGATAAAAAAAGGCCCTCTGCCTTTCTTATTTCCATGTCAAAAATATTGCCCCTAGTGCTACAGAATAATGTTGTATCCTTTAATAGAAATTGTATAGACACTTGTAAACTTATAAATATGTTTATTTCATCTAGATGTATTTCATTAATGATATTGCATTGGCCCCATCCAATGCAACATGCTAACTGCATATATGTCAGCTAAACCTAGTGATCCTATAGTAAAGGTCCTTGTTCAGGCACTTCGTGTTATATGGTGACAACACTTTGACTCTCTCTCCCACTATGTGCTCCTGTGTTGTCACTTTGAATTGAGACTACAAATTAGCAAGAGTATATTGTACAGGCAAAGTCCACCATGGTCACTAAGAGAAAATTTGCCCTAAGAAATGATGTGCAGCCATTGCTGAAGTCAGAGCATGTAAACTGGAAGTGGCTGTCAATAGACTGAATGCAGGAGATCAACAGTATCCATGTGCAACAAAGAATACAAAATAACCATGGAAACATGTAGCATCCTCCTAGTTAGCTAGGGGGAGCTCTGATTCAATTAGTGAGGAGGACTGAGTAACAGCCTAGGTATAATAGCCAGGTGGGTAAAATTGCGACCAGAGCTGAGAGGCTCTGCAGACCAGCTCTCTGAGACTTCCCCTGCTCTGGAACTTTGGAGAAATATCTTGAAGCAGTGGGTGGAGATGAGGAGTGGCTGGACGTTTCTCTTAGAGGACCCTGGCCAATCCCCAACAGGAGGCTTAGGAAGGGGCCAGGGCAGCCTTTAAGAGTAACTGAGCCTGCTCATCAGCAGGAGAGTTTGGGTGGAAGATGAGGAAGTGGGGCTGGAGAGCAGGAGCCTGGGAGGGGGCCCAGATGGAGAGGGGCTCACCTAAAGGCAGTGGACCTTGGAGGGAGGAAAGCTAAGGACTTCACCGGCCCCCAGATAGAGGACCACCTGTGCAGCAGTCAAGATGTGGCCCAGCTAGAAGGTTTGGTAGCAGCCAACAACCCACCAGCAGCACAGGAGAAAGCCTCAGTGAGTAAACCTGCCCCTCCTGGGCCAGTAAAGGGAAAGAGGCACTCTGGTGGGAAACCGGATCAGCTTTTTACCCAGGACTGTTCACAATGCAGTGGCAGGCACTGGATTCCCTGCCCAGGGAAACACCCAGTACAGCTGGATGAAGAGAGGATTCATTTGGGGTCTGGGGTAGTACTAAAGAAGATGCTGGCTAACTCTTCAAAAGAGACTGTTTGCTGTAAAGACTTGTATATACAGTAGTTGCTAAGGCACTTGTCCTCTGTTTCCATTATCCTTGGGCATTCCATACATCCCTTACCCCATCCAAGTTTAATACCTCTAATAAAATCCAAAAAATAAGCTCAAGGACTAGTTACTGTCTCCTGGATGCAAGTCTGAATGAAGGAAATGCATGTTGCCTGGCTATGCAGGACTTTAGGGGGACCCACACTTAAGTTACTCCTAAGGGGGTAGTGCTACAAACAATAATTTTTTAAAAAGAAACGGGATGATTGTTTATGACACACAGTACTTTAGCAAGCTACCGTAAATGTCATTCCACTAGACCCAATTCATATTTTCAATTAGGGCCATCAGCAGGTTTCTGTGGAAAAAATCTGTGGATTCCTGTGGCTGAACTAACAGGCTATTGTGGACAGCTTGGCTGGGAAATCTGTACAAACCAATGACAGGTTGATAGGAGTACCATATGTCTGCTGCTGTTTTAATGTATCTGCAGTTCCAGTGGATGAAAATGTTGATGTCAGAGGTCAGAGGAGAATGGGCAGACTGGTTTGGGATGATAGAAAGGCAACAGTAACTCAAATAACCATGTGTTACAACCAAGGTATGCAGAATACCATCTCTGAACGCACAAAACGTTGAACCTTGAAGAAGATGGGCTAAAGCAGTAGAAGACCACACTGGGCACCACTCCTGTCAGCTAAGAACAGGAAATGGAGGCTACAATTCGCACAGGCTCACCAAAATTGGACAATAGAAGTTTGGAAAAACATTTGCCTGGGCTGATGAGTTTCAGCTGCGATATTCAGATGGCAGGATCAGAATTTGGCATAAGCAACGTGAAAGCATGGGTCCATCCTACTTTGTATCAATGGTTCAGGCTGGTGGTGGTGTAATGGTGTGGGTGATATTTTCTTGGCACACTTTGGGCTCTTTAGTACCAACTGATTATTGTGTAAATGCCACTGTCTACCTGAGTATTGTTGCTGACCATGTCCATCCCTTTATGACTACAGTGTCCCCATCTTCTGATGGCTCCTTCCAGCAGGATAATGCAAAATGTCACAAAGCTCAAATCATCTCAAACTTGTTTCTTGAACATGACAATGCGTTCACTGCACTCCAATGGCCTACACAGTCACCAGATCTCAATCCTATCCAATAGAGCACCTTTGGGATGTGGTGGAATGGGAGATTTGCATCAGGGATCTGCAGCAACTGCGTGAAGCGGTCATGTCGATATGGACCAAAATCCAACACTTTGTTGAATCTATACCACAAAGAATTAAGGCAGTTCTGAAGGCAAAAGGGGGTCCAACCCGGTACTAACAAAGTGTACCTTATAAAGTGGCCGGTGATTGTATATATATATATATATATATATATATATATCTTCTGTTCTCAGCTGTATAAGGAGCTAGGGTACAAGAGACAGCACTACACTGATCTTGCCACAGAATGACTGTGTGGGGGGAGGGAAAACTTGTCAGCACAAGCCTGATCATTGGATTAGCTCCCAAAATAGCCTGAACACTGTCCACACTATGCTCTCCTGCCTAGTGTGGTCACTTTTTAATTGGAAAGCAGAGGGACTGGCAGGAAAACCAGGCATTTTACACAATGGAAGCAATACAAAGAGAACAGGAGACTTCTTCCTACAAGTACTTGCTACAGCAGGCACATATCAAGAATATGAAATGTTGGGTATACATATTCTGTACAATTGCCACATTCCCAAAGCAAAGCATTGTGGACATGACATCCCTGTTCAGCTGTATGGTACAATATAGATATCCAAACTGTGGCGCAGGGGCTGAATGCGGCCCTTTGCTTGCCTTTAACCAGCCCTTGGGGCACTATCCCTTCCACTGGTATGAGACACTATTCCTTCCATCAACAATGGGGCATTATTTCTCCCACTGACACCAACGTTGGGGAACTATTCCTCCCCCTAATACCAAACATGGGGCACTTTTTACTCCTAGTGACCCGAGACATTTTTGGCACTTTCTGCCCACAGTCTGGCCCTTAAAATCTAAAGGACAATAAACTGTCCCTTTGTCTGGAATGTTTGGAGACCCCTGATTTAGGTGAGTGGCTGGGTGGTGCTAAAACTGTGCTTTAGCCACCTGTTTTTACTGTCCCTGGCCACCCATGTGACAAAGTCCTTGGGCTCGTTTCCACTAGCAGCAAGGACTGCTGCTCCTCCAAAAAACAAACCATGCTCAGATCACTTTTCAGAGGCAATTGAAAAGTGGTGTGGATGTGATATATTGCCACCTCACTGCCTAATTTAAACCCCTAAATGCCACACCACTGCTGCATGCACCTGGTTGTGGCCAGCTGCAGGGCAGGCCCCATTCAGTTGAATGGGTTGTTTTTGAGGGCACTACCGTGGTATATAATCCTCCCACGGCCACAAACCAAAGCATTGCAACCATAGCATGTGTACACCCCTGGCCACTGCCTTTGCCTATAAAAAGGGAGCGCTGGTAGAAATGTGGCTCATCTGCATGATTTTACTGCTCCCCAACTACTACTGTAAACAAGCCCTTAGGCCCCATTCACATCTCTGCAACACGTTACTTTTTTTTGCAGTTGAATGGGCTGCCAAACGTACGACAAACATGCCAAAGTAGCTCCTGTGAGCAAATTTTTTGTGCATTTCTGGGAATACTACGTGAATGGGACCTTAGGGTTTACATGAACTTTAACATGACTCTTCTAATTGGATCCTTCTGGGGAAAAACATGGAAAGCTGAATGTAAGATGGCCCAAAAGTCACGTGTCCTCCAACATGACCCACACGACCCTCTCCTGACAACTGAAATCACCTGACACCTAAAACAAACTCTTTACAAGAGTTCATAGAAGTGAAATCACCTGACACCGACTCCTTTCACAAGAGTTCGCAGAGAGAAGTTCATGATAAGAGGGTTTTATATGGTTTGGAGTGGGTCATGTAGGAGGGTCTGAAGTCACACATTGGCGCCAATTGCACATCTGCATGTAGTGCAGCCTGTACAAGGCCTCAGAAACACATACGTCTGTGAGAATTACTTCATTGGATTCAACCACCAGGGAATTGTCTAGAGAACTGACCTATTCACAAAACATGTCTCCTTTCATCCTCAGATTTAATAATTGCTCATTTACCCACAAATCAAAACAGCAGACGGAACGAGTATAGGTCATATGACCCAATTGTTGTATTCTTTCATCTGCTCATTATTACATGTGATAAAGCCAAATAGAACTAATGACACACTAGACCTGGAGTTTTCAAGTGTATAATTATTAATAAAATTATCTTCCTTGTCTTATTCCCATCATTGCTTTGCCTTCAAGCAATGCCTTGAAAACTCATCGGTTGCAAAACTGCTGAGCCAGCTCATTCCACAGCATGAATACAAGACCTAGTGTTTCACAAGAAGCCTTTGTAAAATATTGCTCTTCAGGTGCAGTTAAGGCCTAATCTCTGAAACTGTTTATTACATAACCACAAATTACTATACACAATTATATATATATATATATATATATATATATATATTTTTTTTCTTGGTTTTGGAACATAGTATGTAATATTTGTAACTTTTGTAATTTTTTATGGACTTTCAAGAAATTTTAAGTGCAGCAATCCCAGATTGAATTATTTCTATACATGACTGGACGGATGGTCTGATTGTTTTGTACTCCATCTACGCCCACTGTGCAGTTCACCGCACCTGTTTGGAATATATACACTGTATATATATATATATATATATATATATGGTATAGAAAAGTATCACCCTCCTTTAACCCCTTGGTGTCGGCGCCTTTAAGGGGTTTTTGACACCGGGGAGCAGGGTTTAGGTTCGTGAGACAACGTAAAAAGCTCCCGACCGCAAGCAGCAATTCCATGATACGCTGGTAAATGTGCCGGGAGCATGCAGGGCGTGCGCTCTCGGCACATATTTTGTTTACATTGGGTACACAAATATGCGGGCTTTCCGCACCAAGGCCCAGCTGCTAGGAGGCTGCATATTTGCGCACGCTCGACGCCAAGGAGTTAAATTAATAACATTTCATTGCTTTGCAGCTTGAAATGAAGACAGCCACAGTTTTTGTTTTAGCTGTATTTATACTTATAACATAAGCAACTTATAACATCTAAGTGAAAGATATAGCACCAACATGTCAGAAAAAAAATTAAAACATCAAAAACAGAATCACTGAGTTGGAAAAAGGATCACCCCCACTTTTAAAAATGACTTGTAAACTGGATGTAAGAGCCAAACTGGATGTAAGAGCCAGGAGGAAACTAGTCAGAGAGGGCTACCAAGAGGCCTACAGCAACTCTGAAGCACTTGCAGGAATTTATGATAAAGAGTGGTCATTGTGTGCATGTGACAACAATATCACAAATTCTCCACAAATGTGGCTTGCAAAAAAAAAGCCACCCCTCAAGAAAGGCCACATGCCACCACTGAACTTTGCCAAAACACACCTTGAAGATTCTTAGGCCACATGGAAAAGGTTGTTCTGGTCAGATGAGACTAAAATTGAATGATTTGGCCTCAACACTAAACGATATGCCTGGTGGAATCCAATACAGCTCACCATCCAAATAACACCATTCCTACAGTAAAGCATGGAGGTGGTAATATCCTGTTATGGGGGGTTTCTCTGCAGCAGGGACTGCAGCACTTGTCAGGATAGAAGGAAAATGGATAGGGCAAAATACTGTCAAATTCTTGGGGAAAATCTGCTGCCCTCTGCCAGAAAGTTGTCAATGGGAAGAAGGTTTACCTTCCAACATGACAATGACCCAAAGCACACAGCAAAAATGTTCACACAGTGGTTGAAGGAGAAAAAGGTGAATGGCCTTGCATGGCCTAGTAAGAGCCCAGACTTATGCAGGCTATAGACGGGGAGAAAACCGGCCTTTTTTTAACAAAAAAACAGAAAATCGCTGGTTCAATAGGCCGACGTTACCACCAACAGTAAAAAAAATCGGCCGATTTTCTTCCCGTCTACGGCTGGCATTTAATTATTTCTGTCCCTGCAGAGAGCCCCGCTATTATATTTGACATTAAAGTCTTGCAGTTGCAACATTGTATCTGTTTGTATCAATTTCGTATACAGATGGTTTTTTCAAATTCAAATAGATACATTGTAGCAACCGCAATACTTTTTAATGTCAAATATAATAGCGGACTGGAATTCTTCCTCTTTCTCTTCTTCTTCTTCTTCCTCTTCTTCTTCTTTCTCTTCTGCTTCTTCTTCTTTCTCTTCTTCTTCTTTCTCTTCTTTCTCTTCTTCTTCTTTTTCTACTTCTTTCTCTTCTTCTCTTTTCTCTTATTCTTCTTTCTCTTCTTCTTCTTCTTCTTCTTTCTCTTCCTCTTCTTCTTCTTCTTCTTCTTCTTTCTCTTCTCTTCTCCTTCTTTCTCTTCTTCTTCTTTCTCTTTCTTTTTTTTTTATTATACTTCTTTTTCTTCTGCTTCTTTTCTTTTTTTCTTCTTCCTCTTCTTGCAGGTCACGGCTCATGCGCAGATTTTTTATCGGTAAAAAGATCGGCCGATTTGCCCATTATTGCCACAAAAATTGGCCGATTTTTTTTCCAACTTTACCGATCAAAATCGGCCGATTTTCAACCCATCTATGGCCCGCATTAAACCTCATTGAAAATCTGTGGAATGACTTGAAGACTACAGTCCACAAACGGTCAACATCAAATTCAACTGAAGCATTTAACTTGAGCAGTTCTGCAAAGAGTGGGCAAATATTGCAAAGTCTAGATGTGCAAAGTTTGTAGAGACATATCCCAACAGACTAAGGGGTGGAATTAAGCAAAAGGTGGTTCAACAAAATACTTACACAAGGGGGCGATCCTTTCTCCAACTCATTGATTCTGTTTTTGAATTTTTTAAAAATTTTTCTGACGTTGGTGTTTTATCTTTCACTTGAATGCTATAAGTTGCACAACTGTAAAAAACAAAAACTGTGTCTGTCTAAATTTCAGGCTGCAAAGCAACAAAATGTGATCATTTTAAAGGGGGTGACCCTTTTCTATACTCACTGTATATGTGGGATTTACTAAAACTGGAGCAGACAGAATCTGACATAACTCAACAACCAATCAGCTTCCAACTTGATCAGTTTGTAGGCAGATTTAGTCACATGCTGCCCCAGCCAGGAGGGTTAGTGTTAATATGTCTTCCCGAGTCTTTCTTGGGTTCAACCCACTTGTACGATCTATAAATGGGACACGAGTCTGATTTGATAGATGCACGAGCACTATGAGGGAGTAGGTGTGCATACCATCTAAACATGTCGCCGTCACTGGGGTCTGTCCACACAGCCCTTGGCTGATTCTGGAGCACCTATAGACTTAGAACCTCACAGAGTACGGGACCACTGAAAGCAACAAAGCACCCAAAGACACTGATCCTGCAATTCTGCCATGGAATGGACTCTCATCCTGTACAGGTATGCTGGGGCAGCCAACAAGCCTGAGTTAGGGATTAGTTTAGGGAAAGACGGTTACCGTTATCACCTATAACGTAAAATTATTTCAAGTACAATTTTGAAACTTTTCCTTTGCCTGGTCTTAAGTTACTAAAAGGGGTGTAATGCACATAACTGGCACATTCTGCACATAGTATTGGAGTATGAAGACCGCTTTGTTAACACAGTGTGGAGAATAAGTAAGGGGTTACCAAGTGTAATGGAGGTTTCTCTGGCAGCCTGTTGTAAAGCGTGTACATATTGCAGGTGGGACAATCTCTTGCAGAAGGGGTCGTTGTTGGCACGCTCTCCATGAGCAGGACCATCTCCCATAGCAACAGGAGCATATTGGCACCACAGAGTTAAGTGAGTGCATGCATGGAGTCAGCGCTAGGTGCAGGGTAGGGCTCCATTCTGATACTGGGAGTGAGGTATCGGAGATACGCTGGACAGGTGGAGAGGGCATCGGCCCTGCCTGTCCCTCCTAAATGCAACAGTGTCCGTAATGGTGTACATGAACATGAAGAGAGCTGACAAGAGTTCAATCATTTGTTCAATGTACACCACAATTAAAGGTACCCTATGTGTGATGAATCCCCCCCTCCCCCCCCCCCGTGGGTTTGCTATGGGGGTGGTAGCGGTGCGGACTGCACCGGGGTGACACCCGCCAGAGAGGTGACAGCATCAAGCAGGTATATACTGGACTATGACTGGAATGAGGTGACAACACCAGGGGCGGACTGACAACTCATGGGGCCCCAGGCAATAGGGGATCATGGGGCCCCTGTGTCCTTGCCCACACTCAAAGCACACCCAAAAAAGCCTATAAAAAGGTATCAGGGGCATTTCATGGGGCCCCCTACTGACCCTGGGCCCCTCGGGCAGTGACCGAGTTTTCAAATGGTCAGTCCGCCCCTGGACAACACCGGAGGAGGGGAGTGACCTCTGAGGAGGGAGAACATGAATGGTCGGTTCTCTGTCTGCCCCGCCTTCCCTTCCCCCATTGCAGGACAAGTCCAGCCTGCTCCTTCTCCTGGACACAGTGATGTCACTGCACGGCGTGCGCTCCCCGATTGTCCTGGTAAAAGGCAGTTGTTTACTGGCCAGAGCTGGACAGAGTGATGGCAACTGGAGTACATGAAAGAACTTCCAGGGGTAGGGGGTGTAGAAGAATTGTATGCAATGTAAGATTGTGGGGTGCATGGGGAATACAATTGTGTACGGGAGGGTAATTGTAATTGAAGAGGGGGGGGGCTGTAAGGAAATTATAAATGTGGGGGAAGGGTAAATATAATTAAAGGGGGGGGGGGCTGCAGGGGAATTATACTTAAAGGAGGGGGATTATAATTTGGGGGAGCTGCAGAAGAATTATAATTTTGTGCGGGGAGAGTAAACATAATTGAATGGGGGGAGGGGGGCTGCTGGGGAATTACCGTATATGTAACAGAAGAGGATATGTGAGGTGTTATGATGGGGGAGGGGGGTGTTGTGGGGCAATTATAACAGGCTGGGGAAATGTGGGGTAATTATAATGGGGTGGGGGGGGATTACAGGGTCATTTTAATGTGACATGGGCAGGGGGAAGTACCATCGGGTAATAATAGTAGTGGAGTGGGAGATTTATGATGGGGGGAGTATGAAATTGTAATGGAGGAAATGCTCCTGGGTATTTATAATGGGGGGGGGGGGTTGTGGGGTAATTAGAACTAGTAAGTGTGTGTGTTGGGGGGGCAAAGTAATTAGATTTAGTGTGGGGTGGTTAAAATTGGGGAGAATGGTCCAGGGTATTTATAATGGAGGAGGGGAGGTTGCAGGGTAATTATAATTTGGGGGGGTGTTTGCTCAGAGATTATATGTAACAGAGGAGAGTGTGTGAGGTAATTATAATGGGGGGGGGGGGGGTTGTGGTGCATTTATAAAAAGGCAATCATAAAATTATTGGGGCACCATGTTTTACTGCACCAGGTGGCACCAGCCCTAGCGACGCCACTGTTACCCCCTTACAGATGGCTGAAAAGATCAACGGTGTCAGCGGAAACCTAAGCAGGCCATACATGAGTCGAATTCCAAACGATTTTTCGATTAAAAATTGAAAGCATAGTTCATTCTGTAATCCGATGGTGCCACCAATGATTTCGAAAATCGGTTGTTTTTCACAAATTTTCCAGCATGCCCGATAAACGAAATTGGGAGGAACCACGTAAATCGGCCATTGCCAATGCCCCACTACCAGAAAGAAAATCATCCGATTATTCATAGGTCCGATTTTCTAATGAAAAATCGTTGGAAAATTGACCCATGTATGGCCGGCCTTCTCTAAGAGGCAAACTCTGGAGGAACCCTAGTTGAGAAACCCTGGGTTAGAACTTCTGCAAATGTTTTTGTGGCGTCTACGGCTTCCTGTCCCTATGAAAATCACACCTTCTGTTTCTTGAATAATGGTGACAGGAACAGGAAGTATGGGACAATCTCTCCAGGAACAAACAGAAATTAAAATCTGACAGAATTTTGTTTATACAAGTGGCTGTATACAACACACGTGACCAGGGGCGGACTGACCATTTGGAAACTCGGGCACTGCCCGAGGGCCCGGGGTCAGTAGGGGGCCCCATGAGATGCCCCTGGTACCTTTTTCATAGGCTTTTTTGAGTTTGGGCAAGGACACAGGGCCCCCATGATCCCCTATTTCCCGGGGGCCCCATGAGTTGTCAGTCCGCCCCTGCACGTGACTATTGGGCACAATATTACAGCCATTTTATCCAGCATATGGCCTGCTGCGCCTGTGCGCATGAACCCTTGTAGTACAGTGGGGAAGGGTTAGAACCTCTTGCTGTGTCCATGGCTTCCTGTCCCAGTGACACCCACATCCCCTAATTCTTGTATGATTGTCACAGGAACAGGAAGTGAGAAACAATCTTCCCAAGAGCACACAGACATGAAAGCTTAACAGAATTTTTTTTACAGGTTACCATATGCAACACCTGTGACTCCTGGTTGCAAAAATACAGCCTATTTTTTTAATGTATGGCCCTCTGCGCCAAAGTGCATGAACCCTTATAGTAGAATAAAGAAGGGTTAGAGCTTCTGATAATATTTTTGTTGCAGTGCATGGCTTCCTATACCAGTGACAACCGCATTCCCATTTCTTGTACGATTGTTACAACCGCAGGGAGTATCGAACAATTTCCCCGAGAACAAGATAAAAACTGCCTTAATCTTGTACAGGCAGCTGTAGGCTCCTGTGACTCCAAGGCGCAAAAATATAGCTTTTTTTTAGGGTGTACGGCCCTCTGTTCACAAGCAAAAAAAAAAACAGTAAGTGAGGAACAAGCTCCCTTGTAACAAACAGAAATGAGCCACTCTGGAAGGTTTTATCCCCTTCATGACCAGGCCATTTTTTGGCATTTATTTGGCACTGCACTATGTTAACTGGTAATTGCGCGGTCATGCAACGCTGTACCCAAATTAAATTTATGTAATTTTTGTCACACAAATATAGCTTTCTATTGGTGTTATTTGATCACCACTGGGTTTTTTAATTTTTATTATATAAACAAGAAAAGACCTAAAATTTTGATTAAAAAAACATATTTTTTACTTTCTGCTATAAAACATATCCAATAAAAAAAAATCAAATTTCTTCAAAAATGTAGACCAAAATTTTTTCCTATATGGCACTGCGCTTTGACAGACAATTGTGCGGTCATGCAACACGGTACACATTAGATAAAATTAGATAATTTGTTCCACACAAATAGAGCTTTCTTTTGGTGGTATTTGATCATCACTGGGTTTTTTATTTATTGCACTATGAATTAAAAAAAAAATTAAATTAAAAAAAAACAATATTTTTCAGTTTTTGCTATAAAACATATCCAATAAAAAAATAAAATAAAAAATTCTTAATAAATTTAGGCCAAAATGTGTTTTGCTACATGTCTTTGGTAAAAACAATTTCCCAATAAATGTATATTAATTGTTTTGTGTGAAAATTCTAGTATCTACAAATGGAGGTATATACAGTATACTGGAATTTTTTTTTTAATTCTAGTAATGGCGGCAATCAACAACTTATAGCGGGACTGCGATAGTATGGTGGGCATTCTGACTCTGGGGGGGAATTGACTAACTGCCAATGACATCTCCAGTGACACTAATACAGTGATCAGTGCAAATACAAAGCACTGACACTGTACTAATGACACTGGGCAGGAAGGGGTTAACATCTGGGGTGATCAAAGGGTTAACTGTGCATTAGGGAATGATTACACTGTGTACTGTGTGGTGTTTTACAAGGGGAGGTGCTGGTTTTTATCTCCCTGCTTTGCAGAGAGATAAAAAACCAGCATGACCCAACTGACAGGAGACAGATCTGAGTTGTGTACACTCATAGATCTCTCTCTTGTCAACTGCTCCGCCGAACATCAAGTCCTGGTCATGAATCACTGGCCGTGACCCGGTGATTGACACCTACAGGGCCACAGCACACGCGCGTGCCCCCTACCTGGAAATGTAGAATCACGTATATAATCACGTATATAAACATGATTCTGTGCGAGCAGCCGCCCTGTAGCAGTAAAACTGATATAGGGTGGTCGGCAAGTGGTTAATATCTAGGGGCAATCAGAGGGTTAACTGTGTGCCTAACAATGTTTATTGTGTGTAGTATGTGCTACTTTTACTAAGTGATGTGCCAGTTTTTACTCCCTGCTTCACTGCTGTCTGTACAGAGCTCTGTTCTGTCATTCAGCCAGATCAGCAGGTCCTGGGCATAAATCTTTGGCCAGGACCCGCTGATCGGCTTGTACTGCATCGAATGAGAGCACAGCAGGGGCACTGGCACAGAACGCAGCCCATGCCTGGAAATGCTGGGTCATGTATATATACATGATCCAGCACTGCGGAGCTACACTGCGGCAGTAAAGTTACAGGAGGCGGTCAAAACCTGACAAAAATTTTAACTCTTCCCCACTTTATACATAACGTAAAAAAAAATGTGTCTGGAGTTAGCCTTTAAGTTTTCTGTTATGTTCTGTGGTGTGGAACAGATTGCATAGCTGGAGGCGCCTCCTATTAAACACTCTTACAATGACTTCTGAACTTCCGTAGACCCAGGAGAAGGTGGTAACCCAGCTCATAATCTGCCAAATTTTCTGCCCTGATTTACGGAGTGTGTAATTAAAGGCATCCCCATAGCCTTTGCTTCTAAATTGTCATCTGCTTTTGCTTAAATGTTACAATATTGTTTGTTCAAGAAAGAGACATTTATTCCATGTATCATGCTCGTAGACCAAACTAGCAGTGTGAGAAAAATATTTAATCTGAACAATTTGTGTTTGTTCTCACATTGCTTGCAATTAGAGATTTTACTTGATTTGGAGATATAATGAACCAACTCATAGTGTGTCATTTACAGGGAATCAGTAAGCTTTTTTTTTCTGTAAAAGACATCACAGAATTATGAAAATCTTAAAGTGAAACTAAAGTCCATTGTCTCGGGGTGAGCTATTGAGATAATGTGCAAGTATGCAGAGCAGAATGCATTGTGGGCTTTAACATCTATTGAGGAATAGTTCCGGGAGTGTCGATCTCCTTGGTCCCCCCACAGTGCTCAGCAGTTCTTTCTGCCGTTACGTTACAGGACACTATGGTGATGTGAAGCTGAGCAGGAGGAACCAGTGAGCGCCACAGGAGACCAAGGTAATTGACATTTCTAGAAGTAGTGTCCTCCAATGGACTTCAGCTGGAGATCTCTCATGCATGTTGTGTTCTGACTAAACAGGCTGCAAGAAAGGTACATTTCCCTTGATTATTTTCGAGGTATGCCTGTTTGGAATGTATGCTTTTATTAACAGAGTTGTTTTAACCCCTTTCCAACCGCCTAACACATATATGTGGCAGCAAAAGTCGCTGGGTGGCTGATGTTTCTATGCTGAGAGGATGCTCACTTCATGTTCCCAGCACAGAGACCAAGCTGTGAAAGACAGTTCTTGGTCCCCGCTAATGATCAGTAGCTGGCAGGACTGATTCTTGATCATGGGATCACTTTGAGAGCCAATCACAGTGTTCACGTGATTTTTCCACCCCTCTTCCCCCAGTGTTTAAGACTTTTTAAAGGGATGCCGGAGTTGGCAGGAACGGGCTAAGAATGTGCTGAATTGAGTTCCTTATGGACATTATGAAGGCTGTTTGGCTGAGATTCATTAGCAAGGGAATAGTTACACCAGAAAAAGATCTTTACCATGGTGCCACAGGGGTTAGTGTTGTGGGTATCTACTGAAAGATAGGCATTTTATACAAGCAAACATACCTATCCATTAATTCATTCAGGTCATCAGGTCTTAGATTGTAAGCTCCAAGGATCAGGGCCCTCCTAACCCACTTGTATTCAACTGTATTGTTGCTGTATTGTCTCCCGTTATATTGTAAAGCGCTGAGCAAACTGTTGGTGCTATATAAATCCTGTATACTAATAATAATAATAATTTGTGATCATGTGGGAATGCCCAGTAAATGTCTAATACCTATAGAGGTTGAGCAGTGTAAAAATTCTCATTTAAATCCAGCACCCCTCCTTCGGCTTTCTCAAAATCATCGCACCACTAAATTGTTAGAAAGTGTTGGGTGTGTTGCTGCTGCTGTCCCACTAAGCGATGATGTCACCTGAGTGGGTGTCAGTACAGAGAATAAAACAGCAATCTGACGATCACCCACTCACTTCTGCCAATCACAGGATTGCTGCTTACTATGGGAACTTTGCAGTGGACTAACTTGTCATCTGCAGTGGGCTCCTGATGGCCTCCTTGAGGGAGACTGTATCTGATTAGACGCAAAGCTTTCCTGATATACGAGCAGCCATGTTGGACCCAGAGAGGCTGTCCATAACCCCTGATGGGTCTTTTTGCCGCACCCTGCAGTGTGGAGAGTACGCAGATCGGGACAGGTACCCCGGGGGCCAGGGAGACAAAGACCTAGTGCAGAGAAAGGTTTCTGAGGAGCAGAGACAGAATACGGCCGGTCTGGAGTAACCCTGTTTAATACTGGAGATGGGGAAGCACCCTGTTGGAGTGGAGCATCCTTGGATCCTATATCACCAGCATAGCACCCTGTAGTGAGGAGAGTGTGCAGATTGGGACAGGTACCCGGCGGAGGCCATGGAGACAAAGACCTAGTGCAGAGAAAGGTTTCTGAGGAGCAGACACAGAATACGGCTGGTCTGGAGTAACACTGTTTAATACTGGAGATGGGGAAGCACCCTGTTGGAGTGGAGAATCCTTGGATCCTATATCACCAGCATAGCACCCTGTAGTGTGGAGAGTATGCAGATTGGGACAGGTACCTGGCGGAGGCCATGGAGACAAAGACCTAGTGCAGAGAAAGGTTTCTGAGGAGCAGAGACAGAATATGGCCAGTCTGGAGTAACACTGTTTAATACTGGAGATGGGGAAGCACCTTGTTGGAGTGGAGAATCCTTGGATCCTATAGCACCAGCATAGCACCCTGTAGTGAGGAGAGTGTGCAGATTGGGACAGGTACCCGGCGGAGGCCATGGAGACAAAGACCTAGTGCAGAGAAAGGTTTCTGAGGAGCAGAGACAGAATATGGCCAGTCTGGAGTAACACTGTTTAATACTGGAGATGGGGAAGCACCTTGTTGGAGTGGAGAATCCTTGGATCCTATAGCACCAGCATAGCACCCTGTAGTGTGGAGAGTATGCAGATTGGGACAGGTACCCAGCGGAGGCCATGGAGACAAAGGCCTAGTGCAGAGAAAGGTTTCTGAGGAGCAGAGACAGAATACGGCTGGTCTGGAGTAACCCTGTTTAATACTGGAGATGGGGAAGCACCCTGTTGGAGTGGAGCATCCTTGGATCCTATATCACCAGCATAGCACCCTGTCAGGAAGGCCCACTGTGTAAGCCTGAGCAGACCTGTTTAAAGGATCAATCCCCAAGCATGTAAATTTTACATAATTGAACTGCCTTGTTCCCAAACTGTACCAGTGTATAACTGTCCATACTATTACTTTCGGATAGAACCGCAGTACTGTAATGTTTAGGAAAATTCCTAGAAGATGCTATCTGGACTGGTCCCATTAAATTATTGCCATGCAGTAGCTCCGCCCAGAAAATGACTTTAGATGCAGCACTGAAAGCACCTTTAGATACTTATTTCATAGCTGTATCGTATAATAGGGATGGAAAGACTGTGGCTATTTGATATCTTTTTAAGAGAGCAAACACTTGAAACTTTATACTTATGAACTCAATTTAAATGTATCCAGATACTAGTAGCACCTGAGCCCCCTTTTATAATTACAACAGGACACATTCTAAGACACAATTGTATCTCTAACAATGTTACTGCCATGCCTTTAGGTAGATGAGCTAAGTCATATAGGATGGCAGAGCAATCATAGGAAATTGTGTTTTTCTTAACCACTTAAGCTCCAGAAGGTTTTACCTCCTTCATGACCAGGCCATTCGTTGCTATTCGGCACTACACTACTTTAACTGGTAATTGCGGGGTCAAGAAACGCTGTACCCAAACAAAATCTATATAGTTTTTTTCACATAAATAGAGCTTTCTTTTGGTGGTATTCGATCACCACTGGTTTTTTTGTTTTTTATGATACATAAAAAAAAGACTGAAAATGTTGGAAAAAAAACAATATGTTTTAACTCCTGCTATAAAACATATACAAAAATGAAAAAAAGAAAATCTAATTTATTAATAAATTTAGGCCAAAATGTATTCTGCTACATTTTTTTGGGAAAAAAAAGAAAAAAGAAATTCCAATAAGTTTATATTGATGGTTTATGTGAAACTTATAGCATCTACAAACTTTGGTGTATACTGGAATATTATTTTCTTTTATCTTAGTAATGGCGATGATCAGCGACTTATAGTGTGGCTGTGATTGTGCAGAGGGCAATATGACACTAACTGACGCTGCCTGGGATGTACACTAACTGACACTGACATCTCCAGTGACACTAATACAGTTATCAGTGACAATACTATAAACTATCACTGTACTAATAACACTGGCTGGGAAGGTGTAAATATCTTGGGGTAATCAAGGGGTTAAGTGTGTGCCTAATAAGTGTTAATGTGTGTAATATGTGCTGTTTTTTTACTAAATATCTGTTGTTCTATCTCCGAGAAGGGACAAACAGATTATCCCCTCTGTACAGAGCCCTGTGTGTTTGTCAACACAGGGCTCTAGGCTATGATTGAACACAGCCTGGATTCTGCGGCTTTCTCTCCTCTCAGTACAGGGATGACAGTATGGGCTAGACAGCTTTTGATTGGTCAGTACCGCCACGGTGCTGACCAATCAAAAGCTGTCTAGCCCGTACTGTCATCCCTGCACTGAGAGGAGAGAAACCACTCCTTAGGTTATGACAAGCCTGGATTCACACAGGAGCAGTGGGAAAACCGCATGCAATTTGGACAGGAATTGCATTCCTGTTCAAATCGCATGCTATTCTTTATAGTGCAATTTGCGTCCATACATTTTGTACTGAAGCAAATCGCACCAAAAAGTATCGGTTTCAGGTATCGGGAGCATTGTCACTTGTATGAGTACTCGTGAAAATACTCAGTATCGGCACCAATACCGATACCGCTATCGGTACTGGTGTATCCCTAGTTAGAACCACTTTTATTTTTATCTGTTAGCACTGGGTAGATTTAACCTCTTAATTATTACTGGTAACAATTATAATAAAACAGAAAGTGAAGGGAGATCCAAAATGTTACAGTTGTCACCAATACAAAAGAGGGGTAGGGAAATTTTCCAATGGCAACACCTGTTTCCGTGACAAGTGCCAAAGAGGGGATTTCCATTGACATTGTAGAGATTTACTTCCATTTCCTGCTGTGTCTCTGGGACGCAACAGACTACATAAATGGCTATGTAGGGAGCTGAGGGGAGGGGTAGAGGAGCTGGGCCAACACAAGACAGTAGTTAGACACTCCCAAGGGAGGAGAGGGCTATGATATACAAGGAGGGAAGGGGCCATGCTAGTGAACTGGCTCTTCTGACATAGCCAAATATACTAGCAAATTTAGAGGTACTGTTCAATGCAAGTCAATAAAAACTTGTTTATAGAAAGGAAAAACGCTGCAAGTAAGCATTTCAAATGCTGTAATTTTTCTGTTTCTGTTCTCTTTTCTGCACTGAATAAAGAGGGCTGTCCAAGCAGTTTTGTTCTAACTGTTTCTACAGGTCTTCCGCTTTTTACTCTACACTCTCACTGCTGGAGAAACAAAGTTACACTAAGAACCTCCTTTTGTCCCAGTCCATCAGGGCCATCCACCTTGCAGAGGATTCCCCGTTGCTAGGAATGGAGCGTACTGCAATCTGTGTATTAGTATTATATAGGGGACATAGCTGTCTCTGTGTTTGAAAGGCCCGTTTCCATGTTCACATTCCCCTTACAACGTTCTGTATGCTGAATGTCACTGCATGTCTTCTGCAGCTATAAATGCCCCACTTATTATCCTCCCCTCAGCCATTTAAAAGCCTATATAAAAGATTCTTTTTTTAAAAGGAGTTTTAACAAGTGGGAGGAGGGCTCAGGAAAAGGGCCATATTTTCAATTTAAAACATAAAATCTCTGAAAAGCCAAAAAGAGTCCCAGCAAATGTTAAACGCTGGACTCAATGACAGACACTGACAGGCCCTTGCAGGCAAATTGGACAGAATGGCCCCCTTTATATTTATTAGACTACGCTATGTTGGCTGGAGCTGCCAAATCTGATTTGTTATTACTCAGTTTTAATGGCCTAAATGTCTACTATGTGGAGAAAAAAATGTCTGTCAGGGCCAGTTCCTATAAAACACAAATTACTCCCCCAAAAAGGCCACATTTCATGGCTATGTTCTGGATTTTATGCTCCTACCACCAAACGGAAAAACACCCATCCATTAAAACTTTCCAAAGTAAGCAAATATTGTTTTTTTTTTACATCACTGGATATGATAGTGCGCTATCTCATAAGTGCAAAAGTGGCTGGCAGCCAAGAAAAACTTGGTGAGAAGAGTCAGGCTACACAAGCGATGATGATGCTGCAGCTACGATGTTGACAGCGAATGCAAAGAAAAGCTATTTATACCTCCTGAAGGTTGCAGTCACTAAAAGTGTTTATATGGATTACAGCCAGGATTGGACTGTGTAGACAATAAAGTGCATGTCAGGGCAAAATAAAAAAAAAAACAACCAACGTGCAGTACATCTATGCATACATGCACATTTCCCCAAGTTCCTTAAAGTTAGGCCAACAGTAAGAAAATAGAGGCATTTGGTTAAAAGGGGTTTGCCATAGGAGAGGTTTTTTAATTGTAGGGTAAAGTAAATAGGAATCAAGAGGTACTTACTGAATTAGTGGGTAAGGAACAGGAGAGGTTTCAGGGGATTTTCAGTAGGTGGGTCTTAGAAAGTCCTTAGTCAGAAGAGAGCTGGTGTTGAAAAAAACTGTTGGGGACAGTTACGGGTTTGGTGTGGATATGTCATAGTACAAGGTCCTTGAAAGTGGTCATTATGGGCAAAATTTACATTGGCATATTGGATATCGGTCCTGCTGACGGGTTAAGGACCTTCTACAGCCCTTGCCAGCTCTCCTAGAGTAACTGCCTGTCTCCTGGAATCTCCTCCATGCTCTTGAGACTGTGCTGGGAGACACAGCAACCCCTCTGGCAATGGCACATATTGATGTGCCATCCTGGAGGAGTTGGACTGGCTGTGCAACCTCTGTAGGGTCCAGATATCACCTCATGCTACCAGTAGTGACACTGACCCTAGCCAAATAAAAACAGTCAGAAAAAGATGAGTAGGGAAAAAAATGTCAGTGGCCTCTATCTGTAAAACCACATCTGTTTTGGGGGTCATCTCATTGTTGCCCATCTAGTGCACCTGTTGTTAATGTCATTAACACCAAATCAGCTGAAACTGATTAACAACCCCCTCTGCTACATAACTGACCAGATCAATATCCCAGGAGTTTAATTGACTTGATGCTATACTCTGAATAAAAAGTGTTCCTTTAATTTTTTTGAGCAGTGTATATATTACTCATATGGTAAGTCTGTCACTGATGCAGGATGGTAATATGTAAAAGTTGAGCTGTGGGATAAGATCACAACTTCAATGCCAATTCTAGAAAACGAAGTCTGAGCAGATTTCGGAGGACTGTGATCTGCATAACCAAAAATGTCTGCAATGTATTACAGGAGGTAATTAGCTTGACTGGTTGTGTCTTCAGTCATGAAATATTAAGCTGAACAACTGTGACTTTATAACATCTCAATTCTTGCATATAAATTTAATTGAATCCATGTAAAGTAAGCATGAAATGCCCTGGGATTATTTGCCTTGCATATTAAAATATAGCTCCATATTTTCCCTGCAGCATTTCCAGACTGGCACCAAAAGAGCCCCCTTGTGTCTCCCAGAGCGCTCCCTCTGCCACTCAGGAAGTCCATTGATAAGGAAACAACGTCCAGTTTATATTAAATGGTATATTAAAGTAATAAATGAATGAAAAAGTCTGCAGTTCTTTCACAAGTGCCTTCTTCGCCCTGTGTCCTCACAGCAGCCTCCTCATGCTATCAATGATGAACATTATTGTATGAGTCGCCTCATATCGCTAACAAAAGGCTCTTTAATTCTATGCCAGCCATGAGGATAGAGACATGAATGTTCATGAGGAGGACTTTATCTCTGTTCTACGTCCTAGTGCAGTCTGTCTTTCCTTCTTTCTCAGTATGATGGATTACTGGTTAGTATGATGGTCTTACAAAACTGTGGTTTTGGTTGAGTTCCTACCAGAGACACGTTCTACTGCACATCAGTTGTGGATTTCCTTTAGGTTTCTCAGTTTGCTACGAAGGCATATTGGTAGAATATATGGCATCTATTCAACATGGCCTTAGTATGACTATAGTGGAGAAGATGCACTATAAAGTTCCCCAAAGACAGGTACTGATATGAAAGTTTCTATGTTCTGTAATATATTTGGGTCTTGTATATTTTATGGACATAATAAACATTAACACCTATTATTCTAGGATTTACCCCATCTTTCTAACCATGACCTTATGCTACAGGGTGCAGATATATAAAATGTGTTAATTCCCTCTTAACACTGTGTTCTCTTGACTTTTGAACTCCGAGTTGTCTTGCAGATCAAACTAGGTCTCATATATTAGGAGTTGGAAAGGTAAACATACTGCCTATACGAGGTGTGACAATTTAATTCATGGAATATAGCACTATGATGGTGAGTCACACAGCCATTCACAGTCAAGTATGTTCTGACATGTTTTAACTAGACCACTAGAATCAGTCTTTATGGAGCAGTAGAAGAAATAACACTTGTGTGCGTTGAAAGAAATAAGTGACAGGAATCTCAGGAAGGAGTGTCAGGAAGCATCAGGTTAACATCAAATTTTGCATGAAAATTGGCAAAGTATGAGTGAAACTTTAGCTCTGTAACAACAGGCTTATGGTAAACATTCCATGAAGAAATCAAGTGTTTCTGAATGGCATAGGCGGTTGAAGGAAGGGTGGGAAGATGTTCATGATGATGCAGCCAAAAACACAAAGGACAATAAAAATGTGGAAAATGAAAGGGTTACGGGTATCTGCTCAGAGATAAAGACCGGAACTCTGGCCTGACAAGAAGATTCTCCACCATAACAATGCTCCTGCACATGATGCGTTAAGTGTCCCTGACTTGGCACCCTGCGATGACGTTTGGCTGTTTCCAAAATGTAAAAAATGCCTTAAAAGGACACAGATATGATGACATTCCGGACACTCAGTGTACCGCAACAAAGATACTGCGCAGAGTTCTGGAAAAAGAATTCAGGAATGTTTGTGGCAGTGGCACAGTAATCTAGAAAACTGCATCACTTCACAATGGGAGTACTTTGAAGGTAACAACAGTCACTAGTATATGGGTTAGCAAACACTTTTTTTCACAGTCCATTCTGGGAATTAAATTGTCACACCTTAAACTTGGACATATGTGGTGAAAAAGTTGCTTTGAACTGTTCAGAGCTGGCTGTACCTCCCACACAGGACTGCCCATAAATTGGGCTTCAGACTGGGGTGGTGCTATAGCCAGCATTACCATAAATAAACAGATGTTCTTAATCCACAATGGGGCCACTTGCTATGCACTTGCTCCCCTGGAGGATTACATGAAAGTTTAAAATGTATCATGAGAGTTCTTTTTTTTAAAGGATAAGTTCACCTTTGGAACATGTTACATGTTCCACCCATATTTAGGGTGGAACATGTAACATGTTTCCATTGCTATAGCTGAGAAGTTGACAGAATAAATGACTGGCTGCTATGAAAATGTATAAACTGGATGTGGCTACAATAACTACTTGAAAACAGATTTTGTTTTTTAGATGGTTTTGTCTCTTTATTACAGCCGAGATGTACTGATAACTGGAACACACTTCACATGATGTCGTTGACCAGACGGATACATCTGCCCTCAATTCTCCAGTGCATTCTGGGAGTGTCCCTTCATCCATGATGGGATGTTGCTGGGTGGCTTCTCATCATGATTCATGAATCATTTAATTAACAGAACTTGTAATACGATGGTAATTCATCTATTATAAGGCTTGTTGGTTTGCTTTCTCTCATGGGTTCGTAATACAACGATTACTTTATTCAGAAATATGTCAGCTTAACTGTCTATACTTCAGCTGTTGTATGATTAGCATTCAATTAAAGTAATTGTCACAGTGTGGGGAGACTTCTGCCGAAGGAGAACATTTTGTTTTCAAAAGTGATTGATGCTGGTTGAATGTATTCAGTGTTCCCATGTCAACGTGTTGCATGTTTATTTTATTTTTTATTTATTAATGGTGTTTATATAGTGACAACAATTTATGCAGAGATTTACATATTGTGTATTTACATCAGCCCTTGATTTCAAGGAGCTTACAGTCTAATGTCCAAATATCACATACACATACTAGCGTACTGGCACCAAAATTAGACAGGGGTCAGTTAACCTACCAGCACATCTTTGGAGTGTGGGAGGAAATTGGGGTACCTGGAGGAAATGCATGCAAGCACAGGGAGAACATAAAAACGTCATACATATATCGTCCTCATCAGGATTGTCGTTATGAGATGATGTCATGCCCATATAGTTCAGTACACCTTCCTTCAGCAGAGTTTCCAGTTAACCTACCAGCACATCTTTGGAGTGTGGGAGGAAACTGGAGTACCTGGAGGAAATGCATGCAAGCACAGGGAGAACATAACAACTTCATGCATATATTGTCCTCATCAGGATTGTCATTATGAGATGATGTCATGCCCATATACTTCGGTACACCTTCCTTCAGCAGAGTTTCGGTAATGCACATTTGCCCTTCTATCCCTTTAAAGACCAAGCAAGTACAGAAAAATACATGATGATCTGTCAGCAGCACAACCAGCTCCTAATGCTGGTTGTAGGCTGAAGACACACATTTTTGTGAATTGAATGATGTCATCCCTGCCCAGTTGTCTTTTTGCTACTGTAGCACCCCTCTAGGTAGCCAGAGGGAGCTAGTGTTCAATTTTTAGTAAGGAGCGCTGAGTAGCAGCCTGGGTGTAATAGTTAGCAGGGTCAAATTTGAGTCAGGGCTGAGAGGCTCTGCAGGTCAGTTCCCTGACACCTCCTCCTGCTAGTGTCTTGAAGAAGATTCTAGAAGCAGTGAACAGGGATGAGGAGGGGCTGGCCTGCACACTTAGGGGATGTTGGCCAATTGCCAAGCAGGAGGCTAGGCATGGGGCCAAGGCAGCCCTTAAATGTGCTACAGCCTTCTCAGTAGCGTGAAAGTTCGGGTGGAGGATGGAGAGAGAAGGCGGAGGTGCAGGAGACTGGGAGGGGACCCAGTTGGGAAGGGGCCCATCTCCAGCCAGTGATACTGGAAAGGAGGAAAATTCAGATCTCATCAGCTCCCAGAGCGAGGACCACCTGTGCAGTAGGGATTGAGCCATCCCAGTCGAAAGCCTGAAAGCAGCTACCAACCCATCAACTCACAGTAACAGGACCGAGTGAGAAATTCTACTCCCTCTGGGCCAGTTTAAAGGGAAAAAAAAAACTCTGGTGGAGAACCTGATTAGCTCTTTACCCGGGACTGTTTATCTTAAAGAAGCACGCACTGGATCCCCTTGTCCACTGATTCCTTCAGACAGCTGGATGAGAAGGATTAGCTGGGGTCTGGGGTGGTACATCAGGAGAGGCTAGAGAGCTCTCCTAGAAGAGATTTTGCTGTGTAAATACTTGTATATAGTTCCAGGAAGTTGTCCTCAGTTTCAGTTCCCTTGGGCATCCCATACACCTCTTACCCCGTTCAAGTTCAATACCCCTAAAAAACAAAAAAAAACCCAAGCTCAAGGACTGGTTACTGCCTCCTGGGTGCAAGTCTGTGAGGAATATGTGTTGCCTGGCTGTACAGGAATATAGGGGGACCCAAATCTTCAGCAACTCCTACGGGGGTAGAGCTGCACTACTCTAAACTAAACTAATCAAACCCTCCCAGATGTCTTCAATATAGACACTAAGGAGTTAATTCAATAAAACTGGAGAGGGCAAAATCTGGTGCAGCTCTGTATAGAAACCAATCAGCTTCCAGTTTTTTTGCCAAAACTTAATTGAACCAGGTGAAGTTAGAAGCTGATTGACTACCATGCTGCACCAGATTTTGGACTAGATTTTAGTAAATGAACCCCTACTTTTTCTGTAAGCTCAAAATAAGAACTGTGAGGGCTAAATAGAGTCCTTGAGATAATACTGGGAGTGTGCACACAACAGCTCCGAATTACTAAGGTGACCGATACATTTTTTTTTTGCACTTCTCAATCACATACACTTTTAGTGGTATATTTTACAGACAGAAATGCCCGTAGCAAAAAAGAGAGAAGAAATAGCGCAGGGCATGCATGACTAGGCCCAGAGTGGGGAAGGAGGAACAGAAAGGGTTAAGGTCAGCTCCAAGGGGTTTGTTTTGATAGTGGGGGTATCTGGTTGGTAGAAGGTTGAGAGTAGGTGGGGTTTGCTGCACCTTAGGGTGGGGGATTTCAGTGAGGGGGCGTCAGTTGGAGCTGGACGTCAGGAGTGAGAGCTTCCCCCCTCTCTGTTTTTGGTGAGTATTGGGTCCCTCCAGGAAAAAGGGGGATTATGTTGGTTCAGGGGCAGTTGTTGGTCTTTGGAGGCGGTTCTTATATTGGAAGGTAAAAACAATGGTGTGGGACCCATCGGTGGTATGGGATGCCCAGGGGACATTTCCAGTTGACCAAGGTTTAACTGGAAGGTGCTGGTGCTGCACTGCGGACGGTATGGTTGTCTCCGAGCTGGTTGGTTGCGGCTGGAGGCCTAGTGAATATGGTTGTCCGCAGGTGCATTTCGGATTGTTTGGGGGTGCCTTCGAAGACCAACAACAATTCTTTGGGTTTCTGTTATAAGGAATGGTTGGTGTATGTAAACTTGAGTTGTTAATAAAAGGCCATGTTGGCCATTTACTCCAAAATTGGTGTCATGTCTTTTGTAAGTATAATTGGTTAAGAGAAAGGGGGGGGGGGGTTGGTAGGGAACGGTAATGGTGGTAATGGGGAGTGGACAAGCCTATCTCTGGTGCAATAGTCATGAAAGGGAGGAAATAATTGAAGTTGAATGTCAGAGTTTATGTATACTTTAAAGCCGACCTTGTGTGAGCCTGAGGAAGGGCTGTGAGGGCAGCTTGGGCAGACTGTAGTTGTCACATCTTAATATTAATATATTTTACACACAAACAGACACACACACACACAGACACACATATACACAGACGGATTCCATGGGCAGCTTACTAAACATAAGGCAACTACAGTCATATTTTAAGAATGCCTGTTCCAAGGAACCTTGTCTTCTGGTCATGGGATGTGTGATGTAAGCAGCCCCTTTCCAATGCCTACCTCTACATCAGATCTATCTAAATGACAGTTGCCAAAAAAAACTATAATTCCCTTAAAAGACAAGAATCAGTACAGAAATATGAAAACCACCATTATCAACTGACCTCACATATTATTACCTTCTGAGTGTGCAGTGTGTATGGTCAGGCAGGTTGAAGGCACCGGTCGTTAGACTTCAGGTGACCCCTGAACATGCTAGCTATAGTTTAAATCCAAATTATGCAGAAAATAAACACAGATGCCTCTAAAATTAGAATAATTTAACGTGTATGTAAACACTAACAATGAACTTCGGTCATTTACTCACCTTTGATCTGATAAATATCCCATTGAAAGCATTCCATTTGATGTCACTCTTTTCATTAGTTGGGGTATCATTCAAAATGAATGGCTCTGCAACGCACAGTATGCATCCTGTCATACAAGCCAATATAATTTTAAGTATCTGTAATAAATAAATAAAATAAATATCAGTATATACACAAAAGTGCGAAGAGTTACTTCTGTGGGAGCCGCAGGTTAGGATGAGTGCTCGACATCTTTAAGAACTTCAGCCCCTCTGACACATTAGGTTGAGTGTACAAAGCATGCAATATCACTGAAAATCACTGAAAGTAAAACTTAGTACCCATCAGTAGTACTATATCAAAGAAAATAGGTATAAACAGTAAAGACAAACTTAATTTATTGTAACTTGATATGGTTTGTAATAAAGTACTGTAGGCATAGAAATGGATTGACAATGTTATTGACACAATTTAGCATATAGCAGGGCATCACAGTGGCTAAGTGGTTAGCACTTCCACCTGGCAGTACTAGGGTTGATGGTTCAAATCCCAACCACAGCACCACCTGCCTGGAGTTTGCATGTTCTCCCTGTGCCTGTGTGGGTGTCCTCCGGTTTTCTCCCACATTGCGAAGACATGCTGGTAGATTAATTGGCTCCTGTCTAAATTGGCCCTAGTATGTGTATGTATGAATGTGAGATAGGAACCTTAGATTGTACACCCCTTGAGGGTTAGGGACTGATCTGAATGTATAATATATATATGTAAAGCACTGTGTAAATTGATGGCGCTATATAAGTACCTGTAATAATAATAATATAGGATGATTAGTGGTAAGGACTAGGCATAAATTGGCAGATGCATCCAGATTATTATTATTATAAAGGATTTATATGGCATCAACAGTTTGCACAGCGCTTTACAATATAAAGGGAAACAGTACAGTTACAATACAACACAATATTAGGGTTAAGAGGGCCCTGCTCTTAAAGCGGAGTTCCAGCTGATTTAAAATAAAATAAAAGTCAGCAGCTACAAAAACTGTAGCTGCTGACCTTTAAAATACGGTCCTGCAGTGTACCCACCACGGCTGGTTTCACCGGCCGTCTTCTATCCCCAGCGCTGGCATCTTCAGTGTGGGCACCCGGCTGTGACAGATTTCGGCTTCACAGCCGGGTGCCCACTGCACATGCACGAGAAGCGCTGTGCTTTTTGAATGGTCCCATAGTCTTCTGGGACCTGTCAAGTGTCCCAGAAGACTACAGGAAGGGAGGGGAGAGGACAACTTCCTCTTCCAATTGCCTTATAATGCATTAAAGGGGGATAATGCATTAAAGTGGAACTTCCCCTATTGGGTGGAGCTCTGCTTTAAGAGCTTACAATCTAATAGGGTGGGGCAAGTGGTACAAAAGGTTATAACCGTGAGGAATGAGCTGATGGAAGTGATAAAAGTTCAGTTAGTTAAAGGTGTGATACGCTTCCCTGAAGAGATTTGTTTTTTTTAGGGATCACCTAAAGGCAGCCAGAGTAGGAGATAGCTGTACACACTAAGGTAAAGAGTTCCAGAGGATGGGAGAGGCTCTGGAGAAGTCCTGGAGACGGGCAGAGCAGGAGGAGACAAGGGAGCTTGAGAGCAGGAGGTCTTGAGAGGAGAGGACGGTTTGGGCGATATTTGGGGACAAGATTGGTGATGTAGATTGGGGCAGAGGTGTGGATGACTTTGTATGTAGTTGTTTGTATTTTTTATTTAATTCATTGGGCAATCAGAAGCCAGCTGAAGAATTGGCAGAGGGGGGTGGCAGACACTGAGTGGTTGGTAAGGTAGTTGAGCCTGGCAGCAGCAGTCATGATAGACTAAAATGGGCATAGTCTATGGAGAGGTAGTCAAGGCGAGAGTAGGGCCGGTGCTACCACTAGGCAAACTAGGTTGCTGCCTAGGGCACAGCCAGGGCTGTTGATAGGACAGTACAGCTGGCACTGCTGTAACATTTATTATGTTTTCCCTCGGCCCCTTTGGTGAACTGAGATGGGGAGCAGGGAGTACTCTTTTTTTAATTTTCAGTGCAAGCAGCTAAAGCTGTGCTATATTTTGCAATGCTGATCAGTGGCAAACAGCCTCGGCTGCTCACAGCCTTTCACTGGCAGAGTGATTATCCCTTCCTCTGCTGCAGAGGGCAGAAAGTGAGGCTGTAGCCAAGCGGCGGGAGAAGATTCAACAGAGAGGTGGCTGAGGGCACAGACAGCAATGGGAACCCAGTGCACAGGCAAGCTCACAATTTCTGTTTTCTGAGGTACAGACTGAGTTACAGTCATACACTGTATACAGGCAGACATACAGCACCTTTTTTACCCCCAACCATTCCCCATTATGCTGCAAAGGCACTGCTTCCATAGTAAGGCAATAGCGGCGGGGTGTTGTATAAAACCCCTCGCTGCCATGCTACGGTGGCAGTGCCTTTGCAGCATAATGGGGAGTGGTTGGGGGATGGTAAAAGTGTAGCTCAGGCATACATTTTTATTGTCCCTCAAAAGTGTAAATAAGAACAAACAGGAAGCATCTCATTGAGTGTGTATAAATCTGAAGGCTGACTGTCAGGTGGAAATGATTCAATAGCTGTGCGTCCTCCAGATCGCTTCCACACCCTCCATGTGCCCAGTCATGTTTCCCAGGCTTTGCGCTCCTATCAGCAGACCTGGGACCTGCATGGTGGGTGCCACCAGTAGAAGGGAGGGAGATCAGCGAACAACTGTTCACTGATCTCCCCTTCCTGTTGACCCGGAAGCAAAGTGTAAAACATCACTTCTGGTCCTGGTGTCACTGTCTGCAGACAGGATTGGATGATGTTAGCTGGACACAAAGCCATCTTCTGCAAATTTCAGTCAGTCCATGAAGAAGAGGTATCCAGCGAATGAAGTGCTCGCTGTGCTGCAAGCCATGCTGCATGCAACATTACTTTTTCTCAGCTCACCAGTCAATCTCCACATAGAGCTAACACTGGCAAGGATTAGCACCATGTGCAGTTTTATTTTGAAGTTTTAGCTGGTCTTGCCTAGGGCACAAAATAGTCTAGCACCAGCCCTGGGCGAGTGATAAGAAGGGAGTGAATGAGTAGCTTGGTGGTTTCATTAGTTAAAAAGGATGACAGTAGCAAGGTCACCTAAAGTGCAGCAGTGAAATAAACAAAGGGGGAGAAGGGGAAAAAGGGGACTTACAGGGTGTTTTTTCTTCAGGGTCAGTCATTTATGTTGTTCTTCTGCCGGCTATTGTTGGGGCCCTTTAAGAAGCGTTGCTGAGCTTAACGAAAGTTCTAGTAAATCAGCATGCAGTATATGTGTGGTAAAGATGCAGTATAGATGCAGTATAGGTGCAGTACACTTAATGTCCTGCTTCAAGTGACTCAGTTCCTACTAGCAGTCTGAACAATGGGCAGTGAGCCCTCTCATCAGTCCCTGTGGTGCGGCTGTGAACTATCACTGTAGAAGGGCCCCCCGCAGTCTCTCCACAGAATGCCTCCAGTGCTCAGTGGTGGGAAGTAGAGAGTGAGAGGATGCTCTGTTCTCTCTGCGAAAACGGTGCAGATGTGATAGCTGTGGTCTGGGCTGCAGTGCCCAGGGTGTCACCACTCCAAGCTCTCAGTCTTTGGCTCTGGTCACTCAGCCCATGTACCAGGATTGACTTGTACATCTTTGCTCTGGCACTAAGGAAGAGGTTTCCAGTGCAGTCTGGTAAAAACTGTTCCACCACTCCCCTTCCTCCTCAATGTCCTATGGGAACTATATTGTAAAGGTCCATAAGTCCCATTCTGTGGTTGATGCTGTGGCTGCGAATGGCAGAATTGCATCCTAGACGTGTGAACAGTCCCATCCAACTGTTATTTTACAGTTCGAGCAGGTAGCCACCAATTTTTACCACCCCTGACCGCCTGTCTGAAAGGCATTTAACGTGTTTTAGGTGAGCTAACATTTATAAGAGAGATCAGCGAGCGCTTAAATCTATACAGCAGCAAAATGCACCACCAAAAAGGAACCTATAACCTTCAATAGCATATGTGATCAGAAAGTGCAGCGCTGAAAAATCAACCAATGATATTGCAAATGATGAAAAATATATATATATATATAAGTGCCGAGTGCGTATAAGCTAAGTGATAAATAATATAGCAATGTGTAATGAATAAATGCATGAAATTATCAAATAAATAAATAAATTTGAATTAATTAAATGAATAAATGAACGTCCAGTGTGAGTGCGATATTGTCCTTAAATAATGCGAAGTAACAATCTTGTGCTCATGAGATAAAATTCTGTGTTCAGGATGCGCATTTTAAATACGCAGTGTGTTATGTAAGATGAAATCAGCCAGAGGTCCCCTTTAAGGTGGAATGGATGTACAGCCTGAAAAGGATATCCCTCCTCCGGTTACTGGAGCTGCTTTACAGCTTGATGAAACCGGGGATTCTGCGGATTTAATTGCGTTAACGGCATTTCTACAAACCTTGCAGGACGACATACCTGAGAGATGAGGGGCTCCTCCCTCTCTGACCCCGTACGGATACGATTCTCCTCTGTGTGATTTCCTCAATCCCCACACTGCATATTTAAAACGCGCATCTGGTGAGTGTGCATTTTTACCACATTTTTTGCACTTCACCGAATGGAATAATTGTCATATGGAGATATCTTCACCTGAACACAGGATTTTATCTCATGAGCACAAGATTGTTACTTCGCATTAATTAAGGACAATATCACACTCACACTGGATGTTTATTTATTCATTTAATTTATTCAAATTAATTAATTTATTTATTTCATCATTTCATGCATTTATTCATTGCACATTGCTATATTATTTATCACTTAGCTTATACGCACTTGGCACTTTATATATATTTTTTTTTCAGCATTTGCAATATCATTGGTTTTTTTTTTTAGCGCTGCACTTTCTAATCACAGGTGCGCTAACATTGAACTCTATAGCACACACGTTTTGTTAAATGCTCATCAAAGATGCAGCATGCAGGACATTTTGTAAATGCACATAAAACGCACAAGGCGTTTTGGAACTAAGGGGCTTTGAGACTTGCTGCCCTCCACACTAGACTGTAGCAATCCTTATCATTCTATCAGAGGTCTTTAACTGGTACAACTTCTGATTTATTCAGAGCTGCAATGTGTGACACAATCTCTCCTTTCTCTTTTATGAATTCGTTGGTTGCAATCTTTTGGCAGACATGTTAATTGGGCAGGGCCGACCTGGAAAAATAGAACAGCACTCCCTGTCTAATTAAGAGCAACACAATTATTCCCACAGAGCCGGCTACACTTTCCCAAACAGATGACCCATAATGTAAATGACATGAATAAAGAGTCTTATGATGTGGCTTGCTACGCCCTGCGTCACGTGCCGTCTGTGTTCGCCGTACCATGCAGTACAGTCCTTAAGATTCCGTCTGATACAATGTTTTTCCAGGCTCCCTTGGCAGTACAGAACAATGGGTTTAAAGAGGCTGTGAGAAAATTCTAAGACCCCATACAGTAGACAGAGAACACCATGGCAGGACCAAAGCAATGAGCAGAGGCATGTACTCCGTCTCCTTCTTATACCAATCATCTCTCCGGACCCCACCTTCTCTGCCAACATTCATTTAAATGGCCAAGTTCATCCAGTCCTGATTAGGCTGAATGACTGGATTTTATTTGCTCTCCCCAGTAAAGGGAATCTCCCAAGACAGGCTTGCCAACTGTTCAGATATTTGTGCACAGTCATTATAAAAGCAATTAAAGAACACCAGTCAAAGAAGGTCTTGGCCAAGATCTTTAAGGCCCAACTCCTGGGGAAAAAAAAGTAATTCATCCCCCATATAGTAATTCATCCCCCATATAGTAATTCATCCCCCATAGTAATTCATCCCCCATATAGTAATTCATCCCCCATATAGTAATTCATCCCCCATAGTAATTCATCCCCCATAGTAATTCATCCCCCATATAGTAATTCATCCCCCATATAGTAATTCATCCCCCATAGTAATTCATCCCCCATATAGTAATTCATCCCCCATATAGTAATTTCCCATGTTAATTGCTTGTTTTTGTTTAGAGGGCAGGGGAAAGGAGATATACTTACCAGTTCCTAGATTGTAAGCTCCAAAGAGCAGGGCCCTCCTATCCCTCTTGTATTGAACTGTATTGTTGCTGTATTGACTCCCTTTATATTGTAAAGCGCTGAGCAAACTGTTGGCGCTATATAAATCCTGTATAATAATAATCCTTCCAGCACAAGATCGGTCCCTGCGGTTCCTGCCCACTGCGGTCTAGCAGTCTTGAGCAGTGGACTATTAGAGCATAGACCTGCTCTGGCCATAAGGACATCAGGAACAGTCCACTGCTGGATCATGGGGGTGCGCTGTTTGCTGCTGGAGCAGAAGATCAGGTGAATATAAGATTTTTTACTGGCCCTGGACCAAACGAGAAGCTAACACTTTCAGTGCGGACACAGCCCCACTGCATGTAAAAACGTCTTCCCGCCAATGTGGCGCATATATATGCGGCCTCTCTGTGGGTGGGCTGTAACACCAAGAGGCCGCATATATTAAAACATATTTCTGTGCAGAGAGTGCGCGCCTTGTGCGCTCCCAGCACAGACACCAGCTGGGATTAGAAAGCTCCCGATGCACACTAGCGATCCAGAGCTTTCCAATCATGTGACTGCAGTGACAGCCAATCACAGCAGCCACATGACCCGAATGCCACCTCCCAGCATTTAGAAGCTCTTAAAAGGCAGGCGGCGGTGGGAAGGGGTTAATATGTAGGCAAACCGCTAAATACACAAATGAAACACATTAATGGGAGCAGTTTTACAAGCCAAAGGATTTGGACTGTGTCCATCCAATCCTGAGATTTTTACAGCCCTGCCACTCAGCACAGCTCTGGCTTTCAGGGCAGGAAACCTAATTATTTTCTGCTGCGGTTCAGTAACACTTGCCTCCCTTTGCCTGTGATTGGACAGTGAAAGGAGAAGCAGAAGGCTGATGAGCTTGTCTCTCAGTCTTTCTGCTCTGTTCTAATAGCTTGCTGCTTGCTCTAAAACACAACTGATTGGCTCCTTGTGCTGGTTTTCCCTCCCCCAGTCTGAGTTTTGCTGTGCAGAGGATTGGAAGAGGCCGATATCAGGTCAAATAAAGCAATAATCAGACACAAGCTTCCCCAAGATGGCCAATGGGAGCCCAGTACAGAGGACAAGTCAGTCCTCTACAGGTAAGCAGCAATGATGTGATGACTGTGTTTCCTGCTGGCAGCTAACCAGAACGCCCGTTTGTGTGAAAACAGCATTCAGCAGGGCAGCAACTGCTTGCTACATACCATATAGATAAAAGGCCTTTATTTTTTACTTCACCATAACATGATTCTTTATCCTGCTTTTCTAACAATTCTCTCTATTGGAGATAGTCCCCTTTAACACTTATGTGATCTGTCATGTGATTTGACAGTTCAAAATTGCATGACAAGTCGCACCCTGTTTGTGCCTATGGAACTGCACAAGTTGGTGCAACTCCGACCTGCATCAATTTTGAAGAGGGTTCCTGCACTATTTTTGGCAATTCCATATGTGACTTGCATTGATATCTGTGCATGAAGTCTCTGAAGCAACATGATTTTAAAGCCGCATTGGGTATGAACCAGGGCATAATGTCAATTTTCTTGCACTGATGACAGCCAATAAGTCAAAAACAACTGCAATGAAGAAGTGGTCTTGGATGCACATTAGTAAATGATGCAATAGGGATTTGCATGGCTCTACCTGTTAACATTTAGGAATTGTTCACACCACATGAGGTGCGCGAACACGTGTAAAATCGCACGTTTTCCTGCACCACTCAGAAACTCACTGCTTTTTACAGGTGTGCACGGGTGCCATTATTCTTAAAGGCACCCCATGCATCTAGCAAACGCATGGGCATTTTAAGCAACAGACAGCATGAATTCATGACAGACAGAAGTTGTCAAACAAATCTGATTTCTTTTTATGAGGAGGTGAGCAAAACCTTGGACAGAGGGGTGGCGGTGAACGTGGTATACTTGGACAGAGGGGTGGCGGTGGACGTGGTGTACTTGGACAGAGGGGTGGCGGTGGACGTGGTACACTTGGACAGAGGGGTGGCGGTGGACATGGTATACTTGGACAGAGGGGTGGCGGTATACGTGGTACACTTGGACAGAGGGGTGACGGTGGACGTGGTATACTTGGACAGAGGGGTGGCGGTGGACGTGGTATACTTGGACAGAGGGGTGGCGGTGGACGTGGTATACTTGGACAGACGGGTGGCGGTGGACGTGGTGTACTTGGACAGAGGGGTGGCGGTGGACGTGGTGTACGTGGACAGAGGGGTGGCGGTGGACGTGGTATACTTGGACAGAGGGGTGGCGGTGGACGTGGTGTACTTGGACAGAGGGGTGGCGGTGGACGTGGTGTACTTGGACAGAGGGGTGGCGGTGGACGTGGTATACTTGAACAGAGGGGTGGCGGTGGACGTTGTGTACTTGGACAGAGGGGTGGCAGTGGACGTGGTATACTTGGACAGAGGAGTGACAGTGGACGTGGTGTACTTGGACAGAGGGGTGGCGGTGGACTTGGTATACTTGGACAGAGGGGTGGCGGTGGACATGGTATACTTGGACAGAGGAGTGACAGTGGACGTGGTGTACTTGGACAGAGGGGTGGCGGTGGACTTGGTATACTTGGACAGAGGGGTGGCAGTGGACGTGGTATACTTGGACAGAGGGGTGGCGGTGGACGTGGTGTACTTGGACAGAGGGGTGGCGGTGGACGTGGTGTACTTGGACAGAGGGGTGGCGGTGGATGTGGTATACTGGATTTTGCAAAAGCGTTTGCCACAGTTTCCTACACACGGCTAATGTGTAAGGTAAAGTCTACTGGATTGGAAAAATCTGTATGTAAATGGACAGAAAACTGGCTAAAAGATCATATTCAGAGAGTAGTGGTTAATGATTCATACTCTGAATGGTCTAGGGTTGTCAGTGGTGTACCCCAAGGTTCACTGTTGGGACCCCTACTTTTTAATATATTTATGAACGATATAGGGTCTGGGATTATAAATCCCATTTCAGTCTTTGCAGATGACACCAAGCTGTGCAGTGGAATAACGTCCTTACAGGATGTCTCCAATTTACAAGCCGAACTCAATGCACTGTTTAATTGGGCAACTATGTGGCAAATGAGGTTTAATGGTTGATAAATGTAAGGTTCTGCACTTGGGGCTAAGAATATGCAGAATAAGTTCTGACCCTACCATCTGAGTGTTGCAGTAACCAATCTGCCCATTCTCCTCTGACATCAACAAGGCATTTTATCACTGGATATTTTATCACTTTCAGACCATTCTCTGTAAACCCTAGAGATGGTTGTGCATGAAGATCCCAGTAGATCAGAGAATACTCAGACCAGCCCGTTTGGCACCAACAACCATGCCACATTCAAAGTCACTTAAATCCTCTTTCTTCCCCATTCTGATACTCGGTTTGAACTTCAGCAAGTCGTCTTCACCACGTCTACATGCCTAAATGCATCGAGTTGCTGCCATGTGATTGGCTGATTAGCAATTTGTGTTACCAAGCAATTGAACAGGTGTACCTAATAAAGAGGCTGGTGAGTGTATAAGTGGCTGGGAGATCTCATGTCACATGGTCCTGGATTTTTCTTTGGTCCCAGATCAGGATGTCCAACAGTCATTTTTGATTTATATTCTATTAAGCAAGGTTACCTGTATTTCAGCACTGAGAGTGTTATAACTTAGGTCATTCATTTATGTTGTTGTGCCGCTTGTTGTAACATTTACGCTGACTTGCAAGGTTGGAAAGTTGAGCAACAGCTGACCTAGTCGTTGCAGGTAACTGGGTCTGATATGGAACAAGTACTTATCTTCATCAGGCTGTTTTTGTTGACACATAATAATCTGTACTGTCATATTTACCATTCATAGCTCCTCTGTTAGGAGGGACATATGTGTGGAGAGGTACTGTGGACAGTCTAAATACGGAAATGTCTAGCAGCTTCAAAGTGAAAATACTTCTGTGCTTCACCAATCATTAAAGGCCTGTATTTAAACCTCTGGAAGTACCTGAAATTCAGTTAAAGTGTTACTAAACCCATAACAGTAAAATCAGTCTGTATATGCAATAAATAATGCTTGTTATACTCACTGTGGGACATAAGGGGTTAATCCTCTGCATTGTCTAAAAAAGCTGTCTGATCCTGTCTTCTCTGATCCTCCCCTTCCTCTACTGTCCCCAACCCATCTGCTGATAGAACAGAGGCTTGAGGGCAAGCTGCACATGCTCAGATTGGTGTGTATTGCTAGAGAGGTTTTCTCTTCTTGGGAGAGTGCATGTGATCAGCATAGGGACAATCAGCACTGTCCAGACAAAGGGTCAGGGGGCCTGCAGCCTTATAGGACAGTCAGAGGAGAATGAAAACTCCTTCTACAAGCTTTACCGGTGCTCTGCTGGACACTGATAGAAGTCACATGACTGCTGTAACTGCTGATGAGAAAAGGTATTTAGCAGTTTATAATTGCAGTTCCATGATCTGTGTACTGGGTAAAGTTCTACTTTAAAATCGGGGTATGTGTTTTAATAAAAAATTCTGACACTGGGGGGAACTGACTTGGTGTCACTGACATCCCCGGTGACACTAGTACAGTGATCAGTGCTAAAAAAAAAAAAAAGCAGTGACACTGTACTAAGGGCACTGGGCAGGAAGGGGTTAATATGAGGGGCGATCAAAGGGTTAACTGTGTTCTGTTTTACTTGTGTCTGTGTGTGTGCTTTACACTGTAATCACACTGCTTTGCATGGCTATGCTGTGCAGAGCCATCCAAAGTAGTGTGCACAAGCTGACGAGGAGAATTGTATTGTTTACATACAGTTCTCCTCCCCGTCGGAAATGCTTGGCAATCACCGGGTGCCGGTGAGTAATCACCAGCCTGGACCCGGTATACAATTTTGCGCACCCATGCCGCCCTGTAGCACTATAGGGCATCAGGAAGCAGTTAACACAATACACATAAATGCATGTCTTTTTTCTTTCCAAATAGCAAATACACAATTTATTATTATTATTATTATTATTATACAGGATTTATATAGCGCCAACAGTTTGCTCAGCGCTTTACAATATAACGGGAGACAATACAGCAACAATACAGTTCAATACAAGAGGGTTAGGAGGGCCCTGATCCTTGGAGCTTACAATCTAAAAGGGAGGGGCTAGTGGTACAAAAGGTAGTAACTGTAGGGTATGGACTGGTTGGAGGAGTAGAAGATTCCATTATTAGCTGAGGACAGGATAGGCTTCCCGGAAGAGATAGGTTTTTAGAGATTGCCTAAAAGTGAGCAGAGTAGGCGATAGTCTGATAAATTGGGGTAGAGAGTTCCAGAGGATGGGGAAGCTCTGGAGAAGTCCTAGAGATGAGCATGGCAGCAGGAGACGAGGGAGCTAGAGAGTAGGAGGTCGTGCAAGGAGCAGAGAGTACTGTTTTGGTGATATTTGGAGACAAGATTGGTGATGTAATTTGGGGCAGAGATATAAATGGCTTTATATGTTATTGTTAGTGTTTTCAATTTATCCGTTGGGCAATGGGAAGCCAGTGGAGGGATTGGCAGAGAGGGATGGCAGATATGGAATGGTTAGTAAGGTGGATGAGTCTGGCAGCAGCATTCATGATAGACTGAAGAGAGGATAGCCTGCGATGAGGTCGGCCAATGAGGAGGGAGTTACAATAGTCAAGGTGAGATATAACAAGGGAGTGGATAAGTTGCTTAGTGGTTTCCGAGGTTAGGAACGGGCGTATCTTGGAGATGTTGTGGAGGTGAAGTCTACATGATTTGGACAGCGATTGGATTTGGGGGTGAAAGGACAGATGTGAGTCTAGGATTACACCTAGTACCCTGGCATGAGGGGAGGGACTGATGGTTGTATTATTGGTCTTGATGGAGAAGTCAGGGGAGGGGGCACAGGCTGGAGGGAATACTAAAAGCTCAGTTCTGGAAAGATTGAGTTTGAGGAAGTGAAGTGACATCCATGCTGATATGTCACTTAGTAGGTTAGTAATGCGAGAGGAGACTGAAGGGGTGAGGTGAGGAGGAGACTGAAGGGGTAAGGTGAGGGGTAGAAAGATAGATTTGTGTGTCATCAGCATAGAGATGGTACTTGAAGCCATGGGAGTTTACCAAGTGACCAAGGGAGGAGGTGTAGATGGAGAAGAGAAGGGGTCCAAGGACAGAACCTTGAGGGAGCCCTATAGAAAGAGGGAGTGGAGAGGAGGTGGCAGCGTTATAGGTAACACTGAAGGAGCACTGCGATAGGTAGGAGGAGAACCAGGTGAGAGCAGAGTCTTGCAGGCCAAGAGAGTGGTGCTTTTTGAGGAGGGGATGGTCAACAGTAACAAAGGCCTCAGAGATGTCAAGTAGTAAGAGTACAGAGTAGTGGCCATTGGTTTTAGCAGTTAGTAGATCATTAGTGAGTTTTAGTAGGGCAGTTTCATTGGAGTGTTGTGAGCAAAAGCCAGACTGTAAAGGGTCAAGAAGGTTGTTGTGGTTGAGGTGGGAGCTTAGGCGATTGTAGACTAAGCGTTCTAAGAGTTTAGAGGTGAATGGCAGCAGGGAGATGGATATTAAGTTGTTCATGTTGGTGGGGTCCAGGGAGGGCTTTTTAAGTATGGGAGTGATGTGTGCATGCTTTAGAAGGGTGACGAATGCACCGTTAGAGAGGGAGAGATTGAAGATGTGAGTGAGGGAGCATAGGATGGAAGAAGAGAGTGACCGTAGTAGTTGTGAGGGGACAGGATCCAGGGGGCAGGTAATGAGATGGGCTTCTGAGAAAACCTTAGTGACCTCTTCAGTAGTAGCAAGGTCAAAAGAGGAAAGTGTTGAGGGAGGTTTAGTATAAGGTATGCAAAGTGGGATGGATGTCTGTGCAGTAGAGATGCCCCTACGAATTGCATCAATCTTGTTTTTGATATGATTTGCAATCTCGTAAGCAGTGATTGAGATACTGGGTGGAGGTGAAGGTGGAGAAAGTAGAGAGTTAAAAGTAGAGAAGAGATGATGAGGACTGGATGACAAGCTATTCATGAGAGTGACAAAGTAGGCTTGTTTGGCAGCATGGAGGGAGGAATTGTATGTTAATAAAGCAGATTTATATAGGGTGAAAGCTTGGTGTGATTTGGTTTTACGCCACATTTGCTCCAGCAAATTTTCAAATAGCAAATACACAAAGACAGCTCTTTTGTTTAAAATTATGTTGTGGTTGTTTTGATGTTAGTGTGGTGCTCACCCCGTAGGAGCTGCTGAGAATATGCCCAGGTCTCCCTTGTTAGTACACAGGCTGCCAGTCAAATTCAGGTATTTACCATACACTGGTAACACTTAAAAAGTTGCTAAAGGCAGAATTGTTTTTTAATTAAAAAAACAAACATGTTATACTCACCTGCTCTATGCAGTGATATTGCACAGAATGGCCCCCGATCCTCCTCTTCTCGGGTACCCCGCTGGCCATCCTGGCTCCTCTTCTTCTTTGTGTGTCCCCATAGCAAGCTGTTTTGCTATGGGGACAAACGCTGCTTGTTCGCTTCCCAATCTATGTATCTACGGAGCCACTCTCCATAGACACACAAAGTGAAACTTAGCCCTGACCCTCTCCAATTCTTTTTCACCGTACTTGATTGACAGCAGCAAGAGCCAATGGCTCCTGCTGCTGTTCCAGCCCCAGTGTGAGGAGGCAGAGAAGGAAGAAGAGATGCTGCCATGCACAACTCTGATCTGTTCTCCCCTCTCTTCCCCTTCACATGGGGAAGGGGGAGCACAAGGAACTTAAAAACATTTTTTACCTTCATGCAAGCAATTCATTAAGGTAAAAAAGACATTTTTAGGTTTCGTATCACTTTAAATTATCTGTTTCTTTTTAACTCTTAGATTGTAAGCTCCAAGGATCAGGCCCTCCGAACCCTCTTGTATTGAACTGTATTGTTGCTGTATTGCCTCCCGCTATAATGTAAAGCGCTGAGCAAACTGTTGACGCTATATAAATCCTGTATAATAATAATAATAATAATAACTGAGTACATTACTGCATTCACTGTTTTTTTTTTTTAAGTATCTGGCTGGATTTCAGCTTTAATAGACTATAGTTAGAGATTTAGGCAGGCCATAGATGGGCCATTTATCGACTGAATTTTTGGCCGATAAACGAAAAATTGGTCGGCCCCGTTGCCAATGCTGCCACCCACGTCCACGGAAAACGTCCATTTTTCATGGATTTTCCAGTATGACCGATAAAAATAACAGACAAGTCACACGATTTCAAAGTCAGATGACATGCCGATTTCAGGTGTGATTTGCAAGACATCTGACCAGGGGCGGACTGACCATTTGGAAACTCGGGCACTGCCCAAGGGCCCGGGGTCAGTAGGGGGCCCCATGAGATGCCCCTGGTACCTTTTTCATAGGCTTTTTTGAGTTTGGGCAAGGAAACAGGGGCCCCATGATCTCCTATTGCTCGGGGGCCCCATGAGTTGTCAGTCCGCCCCTGCATCTGACACAGATGTCTACACAAATCACACCAAAAGTAGTGCATATACCACTTTAGAAATCGGACCGGCTCCGACCAATTAAAAACCGCACCGATATGACCACTATAATTGCAGACAATAGGGTGCGACTTGGCATGCGATTTGCAAGTCGCATGGCATGCAAATTGCATGGCAGTTCACATTCAGTGTGATCGGGGACTTAGAGTTTGACTGTAAAACTTTAAAATGAATTTGCAAGCTGAACAGAAAAATAAAATCATGACATTTAGCCCTAGACAGCACGTAGTCATCTTGTGATCTTTAAACAAGGTTTTTCTTTTTTTTGCAAACAGTTTGGGGTTTGTTTATTGAAGGAAGAAGTGAAAGTTCAAGTTAAAATACACTTGATAACACTATTTCACGGAGTTCATCAATCCACAAAGCAGCTGTTGTCCTAAAATATGGCCCGGAAAATCCATAGGCCTTTCGTATTCTTCTTTGCTGATTAAAGATCTATTGCAGGCAAAGATGAAACCAATCCATGAACTACTAATGATTTCCAGGAAACAATTCTGCTGTGTTAAAATGAGAAAGTCCCTTCAGTGTACCTTTCAGTGGACCTTACAGCTAAATACAAAGTCTGCATATATACTACCAGCCCATCTTATTTAAAAAATCCACTACAAATAAAAGCAGTGTGGGCAAGTGAGTTCGATGTTCCATGTATGGTGGTTGTGTAGTAAAGTCAAGCACTTCTGGATACAAGTTCATGCTCTGATATACTCCATAACTATGGTAGGCATTGTTAAGGATCCCAGAGTAGCTTTACTTAGTGAACCTGTAGCAGGGGTGACCAGGCACGCCCAAACCCTGACTTACTACATGTACCTAGTGGCCAAGATAGCCATCATAACCGTATGGAAAAAGCCAACAGTTGATCTGGCGTTGATGAAGAGTAAGCTTACCTGGATCATGACTAATGAAAAGCTGGTTAGCACACTATGAGATATCTTCTCACGATTCGAGAGGGTTTGGAATCCATGGATATAATAGCTACAATCTCCTTTGTGATGGCGGTCGTGGTGGCGGCTGGATGGGATGGCCGGGCGGGCCATAGCTGTTCTCTTTCTTTACCTTCCCCTCAACCCCCTTAACCCCCACCTTTTCTATTTCTAATCTGCTTTTCTCTTTCTTTTTTTCTTCGCTGCTGTCTCTACATACCTTGTACGAGGCACCATCCTCCCATTCTGCTGGTGGTTTTTGGGTTGACTTCGTTTTTCTTTTGCGCCTTAGTAGGCCTGTGCTAATTTCTACTTGGGATTTTTCCTTCAACTGGAGGTTATTTGCAATTTATACACCTTTCTTTTATTTAATGCAATGTCTGTGCTATTCCTTCTCTATGTTTTGGCCAATGCATAATTGCAACTGTATGTCACTATTGTCTCTCTTATTTGTCTGTTTGTAGCAGGGTCGGACTGACAACTCATGGGGCCCCCGGGCAATAGGGGATCATGGGGCCCCTGTGTCCTTGCCCAAACTCAAAAAAGCCTATGAAAAAGGTACCAGGGGCATCTCATGGGGCCTCCTACTGCCCCCGGGCCCTCGGGCAGTGCCTAGTTTCCAAATGGTCAGTCTGCCCCTGGTTTGTAGCACATTCTGCCTGAGTTGCGGACTATTGTCTGTTGCTGTAATTGACCAACACTTTTTTGGCTGGTATAGTCTTTAACCCTTTTCATGGAAATCTGCAAAAACAATTGAAACAGAAAAGTAAAAGCATTGAGGATATTTTTAAAAATATGTACTTCCCTTAAAGCTGACCTCCACCTATTTATATACTTGGCACAGTTCATTTAGGCTACCTTGGCCCAAACAAATTATGTTCCTCACTAACACTTGAGGCTGCTGGATGTGCAGTATAAACTGCACATCCAGCAGCCAGCTGAGACTTCCAGTCTCATACCCAAGACACAGTAGAGTTTATCTCAGCGGCTCTCAGCCATTTAGAGAAAGCAATGTATTCTATCAATGAATAGAAAGCTTCCTCTGATTAGCTGAATCAGATGTTGTGACATCATCAGCCCGCCTTTCTAACTCAGACATAGTAGTGAAAAGTAACAATTGTTTATTTAAAAGAATAAAAGAAATGCATTTACAGAGTTGCCATATTGCTTGCCTTAGAAAACAAAAAAATGTCCAATACTAAAGATGGCCACCACGCATTTCCGGGGCCAGAAGTGATATCAAACCAGTACCCGCCCAACACGTTTCATCATAGGAAATGACATCATCTGTAAAGTATATCTTAATTAAAAAAAAAAAAATCAAACATGCGGTTTGCAAGTTTCTGGTTTTAACCTATACTAACGTACGGCTTTCGCTCACACCCCAAAGTACTCAAAAGAATGACCATTTAATTGGCGGTCAGTATAGTGGCTCCTATTATTTGGTGGTCAATGTATTGCCCCTTCTAGTTGGTAGTGATTCGTTTTGGTGTCCCCTTGCCTTTGGTGGCCAGTGGGAGCATAAGAGTTATTGGGTTACTTACAATATCTTGGAAAGCTCCTAGTTCTGTTCTGTTGGTTCGTGGCTCTGAGTCCTGACTATGACAAATGACCTCAGCACTAGAACTATGCAGCCCTGTTGGGCAGGAGATCTGTCTGCCTCTATGGTGTCTGTGATGCACCCTGTCTGTAGACACCCAAGGAGGGGCACACCCAGGGGCGGACTGACAACTCATGGGGCCCCCGGGCAATAGGGGATCATGGGGCCCCTGTGTCCTTGCCCAAACTCAAAAAAGCCTATGAAAAAGGTACCAGGGGCATCTCATGGGGCCCCCTACTGGCCCCGGGCCCTCGGGCAGTGCCCGAGTTTCCAAATGGTCAGTCCGCCCCTGGGCACAACTGTCACATCACTCAGGGTTGGGGTGCACATGATGTGCCGCATTGGTACACCATTGTACAGGGTGTCTGCTTTTGCTGTTAGCAGCAGAATGAGCAGAAGAGGATAGGGGACCTGAGCATGTGCTGCATGGGGTGAAGAGTTAGATAAACCGGCTGCAACAGTGTCTAGAGGAAACCGTTTTATAAATAGTGAAACAGTAAATAAGTGAAGGAAACCATCTACAGGCTTTTTTTTTTTAATTTAGGAAGCAAAGAGCCTCTCTCTGTGCCTTGAGGACATGGCATCTTATCAATGCCAAACATTGTGTGCCGAGGCCTGACTTGGAATGGACGTCAACAATAAATGCTACTTATGTAACTTTTAAAAAGTCTTCAAAGTTCAAATGTTGCTGTGCTGGTTGTTTGTGACTTATTACGTATGGTCATGCAGCTCTTTATGTTAACCGCTGACATGTACGTGGGTCACCAAGGTGTTGATAATTCAGAATTTTTCCGCATAATAAGATTTTTCAGAGCAACCCATTGTTGGGTCTGTCTGTTTCCAGCACACACAAGAAGTCTTATATGTGATGAGGGTCACCCAACAGAGTGCCTGTTGTACTGTTTTGACAAAGGTCATGTCTCTGTTTCCTGGCTGCCCCCCTATCTTGCTCTGTCTGTTAATACATGTGTGGGATTGAGATTTCATGATTGAGAGTATGTCCTCAGTTAAATATAGAGGTCAATGAGTTCTACTTAGACCCATAGAGGTCATTGCATGACCCAGTGACCTCTCTGTGTTCACAATGGGACCACATTAAGGAACTGAGCATGATAATGTGGTCTTGCTTATGGAAACTGAAAGGCAATGGAAAATACCAAGTTATACTTGGCTGTTTTTTTTCCCATTTGTCTCAGTTTGGTCAGGTCTGGTTTTTCATCACTGGAAATCAGTTACTTGGAAATGTTATTTTTCTGAGCGTTCACACAATGAGGTATAGGAAAAAGGTTAAAGTGGCCCTGCCACACTACCAATAGACCTAAATCCCAGGCAAAAAAAAAAGTAAATGGGAAATTATGCAGCTATGTGTTCGTTAAACACCAGTAAGAGTATTTTTAAAGCGACTAATGTAAGAACCTGAATTTGACTTGGCATCAGCTTTTTGCCATCCACTGTATAAAATGTATGAGGCGCCAGGGACGGGAGGTATGTGTCCCCTTTGTTTGGGTTGTGGTCCCTTTAAGAGGGATGACAAAAAGCAGTTGGAAATACTCATGGATTCTCACCTGTGTAGGGTGAGGGGTTTCAATGTGATCAGGTAAAAGGGGAAAACTGATTTGCTGTTTTCCCACAATTATTAAAGTGGTATTAAACCCAAAAGCAAACATTGATTATATTGCAGCTTACCAATTCTTAGATGTGGCAGCCACATAAGGCTTTCTTTCTTTTATTGTAACCTGGTGATCCACCAGTAAGTCTGTTGTTTTTCAAAAGAACAAGCTATTCTGCAAGGATTAGTTGTGAACAACATATCTTTCTTGAGTGTTTTTTTTCGCAAGTGTTGTTGCAGTTTTACCACCACTTCTATCACTTTGTCATCATCATGTCTTCTCTGCTCTTTCACAGGTAAATGTCTGCGTGCAATATCCATCTGTACCATGTGCATGCCATGTATGACTGCTAAGTCGGACCCTTGTTATCTCTCACCTTGACTATTGCAACTCCCTTCTTATAGGCCTACCTCTCCGCAGGCTATCCCCTCTCCAGTCTATCATGAATACTCCTGCCAAGATCATCTACATTATCAACTGCCCAATGTCTGCCACCCCTCTCTGCCAATCCCTCCACTGGCTTCCGATTGCTAAGCAAATTAAATTCAAAATACTAACTACAACATAAAAATCCATCCACAACTCTGCCCCGAGCTACGTCACCAATCTTGTCTCCAGATATCACCCAAACCGTCCTCTCCTCTCATGATCTCCTGCTCTCAAGCTCCCTTGTCTCCTCCTCCCATACTTGTCTCCAGGACATCGCCAGAGCCTCTCCCATCCTCTGGAACTCTCTACCTCAATCTGCCCGGCTATTCCCTACTCTGGCTGCCTTTACGCGATCCCTGAAAACTCATCTCTTCAGGGAAGCCTATCACACCTCTGAATATACATTTATCACTTCCATCAGCTCATCCACCCACAGTTATAACCTTTTGTACCACTTGCCACACCCTATTAGATTGTAAGCTCTTATGAGTTGGGCCCTCTTAATATTCTTGTTTTGTAACTGTATTGTCTCCCTTTATATTGTAAAGCGCTGCACAAACTGTTGGTGCTATATAAGACCTGTATAATAAAAATAATGTTGCCCTTAGAGGGTTGAGACAATCCATTTACCATTGACAGAGGTGCTTACAATGATCAGCTTGTATTTATTAATCCAAAAGGAAAAAAACAACTGTTTGCTGTAATTGTTTATTAAAGCGTGAGTTAGAGTTCAGTTTGTTACTCCATCTCTGCTGGTACATCTACAGTCATGGCCGAAATTGTTGGCACCCTTGATATTTTTCCTGAAAATCAAGTATTTCACACAAAAAAGGTATTGCATTAACACATGTTTTGCTATACACATGTTTATTCCCTTTGTATGTATTGGAACAAATATAAAACAGAGGCAGAAAAGCAAATATGACATAATGTCACACAAAACCCCAAAAATGGGCTGGACAAAAGTATTGGCACCCTTAACTTAATATTTGGTTGCACACCCTTTGGAAAACATAACTGAAATCAGTCGCTTCCTATAACCATCAATAAGCTTCTGACACCTCTCACCCGGAATTTTGGACCACTCTTCCTTTGCAAACAGCTCCAGGTCTCTCTTATTGGAAGGACACCTTTTCCCAACAGCAATTTTAAGATCTCTCCACAGGTGTTCAATGGGATTTAGATCTGGGCTCATTGCTGGCCACTTCAGAACTCTCCAGCGCTTCTTTGCCATCCATTTCTGAGTGCTTTTTGACGTATGTTTGGGGTCATTGTCCTGCTGGAAGACCCAGGATCTTGGACGCAAACCCAGCTTTCTGACACTGGGCCCTACAGTGCGACCCAAAATCCTTTGGTAATCCTCAGATTTCATGATGCCTTGCACACAGTCAAGGCACCCAGTGCCAGAGGCAGCAAAACAACCCCAAAACATCATTGAACCTCCACCATATTTTACCGTAGGTACTGTGTTTTGTTCTTTGTAGGCCTCATTCCGTTTTCGGTAAACAGTAGAATGATGTGCTTTACCGAAAAGCTCTATCTTGGTCTCATCTGTCCACAAGACGTTTTCCCAGAAGGCTTTTGGCTTACTCAAGTACATTTTGGCAAACTGTAGTCTTGCTTTTTTATGTCTCTGTGTCAGCAGTGGGGTCCTCCTGGGTCTCCTGCCATAGCGTTTCATTTCATTTAAATGTCGACGGATAGTTCGCGCTGACACTGATGCTCCCTGAGCCTGCAGGACAGCTTGAATGTCTTTGGAACATGTTTGGGGCTGCTTATCCACCATCCGGACTATTCTGCGTTGCAATCTTTCATCAATTTTCCTCATCCGTCCACGACCAGGGAGATTAGCTACAGTGCCATGGGTTGCAAACTTCTTGATAATGTTGCGCACTGTGGACAAAGGCAAATCTAGTTCTCTGGAGATGGACTTGTAACCTTGAGATTGTTGATATTTTGCCACAATTTTGGTTCTCAGGTCCTCAGACAGTTCTCGTCTCCTCTTTCTGTTGTCCATGCTTAGTGTGGCACAGACAGACACACAATGCAAAGGTTAAGTGAACGTCTCTCCTTTTTATCTGCTTTCAGGTGTGATTTCTATATTGCCCACACCTGTTACTTGCCCCAGGTGAGTTTACAGGAGCATCACATGCTTGTAACATTCTTATTTATCCGCAGTTGTGAAAGGGTGCCAATACTTTTGTCCAGCCCATTTTTGGAGGTTTGTGTGACATTATGTCGAATTTGCTTTCTTTCCTCCCTTTTTTTGTTTTGTCCCAATACACACAAAGGGAATAAACATGTGTATAGCAAAACATGTGTTAATGCAATACGTTTCGTGAGAAATACATGATTTCCTGGAGAAATATCAAGGGTGCCAACAATTTCGGCCATGACTGTAACACTCCCCTCCCCCCAAATTTCTTTCTTTTCAGGTACTTATATAGTGATGTCAATTTACACAGCGCTTTACATATATATTGTACATTCACATCAGTCCCTAACCCTCAAGGGGCGTACAATCTATGGTCCCTAACTTTACATTCATACATACAGTGGGGATCGAAAGTTTGGGCACCCCAGCTAAAAATTTGTATTAATGGACATAAAGAAGCCAAGGAAAGATAGAAAAATCTCCAAAAGGCATCAAATTACAGATTAGACATTCTTATAATATGTCAACAAAAGTTAGATTTTATTTCCATCATTTACACTTTCAAAATAACAGAAAACAAAAAAATGGCGGCTGCAAAAGTTTGGGCAGCCTGCAGAATTTATAGCATGCACTGCCCCCTTTGCAAAGCTGAGACCTGCCAGTGTCATGGATTTTTCTCAATCATCATCTGGGAAGACCAGGTGATGTCAATCTCAAAGGTTTTAAATGCCCAGACTCATCTGACCTTGCCCCAACAATCAGCACCATGGGTTCTTCTAAGCAGTTGTCTAGAAAACTGAAACTGAAAATAGTTGACGCTCACAAAGCTGGAGAAGGCTATTAGAAGATAGCAAAGCGTTTTCAGATGTCAATATCCTCTGTTCGGAATGTAATTAAGAAATGGCAGTCATCAGGAACAGTGGAGGTTAAAGCAACATCTGGAAGACCAAGAAAAATATCAGACAGAACAGCTCGCAGGATTGTGAGAAAAACAATTCAAAACCCACGTTTGACTGCACGATCCCTCCAGAAAGATCTGGCAGACACTGGAGTGATATAAAGTGATACTTGTACAAATATGGTCTTCATGGAAGAGTCATCAGAAGAAAACCTCTTCTACGTCCTCACCACAAAAATCATCGTTTGAACTTTGCAAATGAACATATAGACAAGCCTGATGCATTTTGGAAACAAGTTCTGTGGACCGATGAGGTTAAAATTGAACTTTTTGGCCGGAATGAGCAAAGGTACGTTTGGAGAAGAAGGGGCACAGAATTTAAGGAAAAGAACCTCTGTCCAACTGTTAAGCATGGGGTTGGATCAATCATGCTTTGGGGTTGTGTTGCAGCCAGTGGCACAGGGAACATCTCACAAGTAGAAAAAAAAATGGATTCAATAAAATTTCAGCAAATTTTGGATGGTAACTTGATGCCATCTGTGAAAAAGCTGAAGTTAAAGAGAGGATGTCTTCTATAAATGGATAATTATCCTAAACACACCTCGAAATCCACGGGGGATTACATCAAGAGGCGTAAACTGAAAATTTTGCCATGGCCTTCACAATCTCCTGACCTCAACATAATTGAAAATCTATGGATAGACCTTAAAAGAGCAGTGCGTGACAGACAGCCCAGAAATCTCAAAGAACTGGAAGACTTTTGTAAGGAAGAATGGGCAAAGATACCTCAAACAAGAATTGACAGACTCTTGGCTGGCTACAAAAAGCGTTTACAAGCTGTGATACTTGCCAAAGGGGGCAGTACAAGATATTAACTCTGCAGGGTGCCCAAACTTTTGCAGATGCCATTTTTTTTGTTTTCTGTTATTCTGAAAGTGTAAATGATGGAAAAAAAATCTTACTTTTGTTGACATATTATAAGAATGTCTAATCTGTAATTTGATGCCTTTTGGAGATTTTTCCATCTTTCCTTGGCTTCTTTATGCACATTAATACAAATTTTTAGCTGGGGTGCCCAAACTTTCGATCCCCACTGTACACATACTAGGTCCAATTTAGACAGGATTCAATTAACCTACCAGCATGTCTTTGGAGAGTGGGAGGAAACCAGAGCACCTGAAGGAAACCCACACAAGCACAGAGAGAACATGCAAACTCCATGCAGGAGGCGCCATGGTCAGGAATCGAATCCATGACCCATTTACTGCAAGGCAGACGTGCTAACCACTAAGCCACTGTGCCGCCCAAATAAACAATGCTGCTGCCCAAAGGTGCCCCTGTGCTCCTTCATCCAGAGTGGAGGCACTCTAATACAGGAGGTTTGTTACCATCCAAATCACTAGGTGAAAACAGAAGGAAAAAGTCTTAAAATAGAAAACTAATGCAGCCAGCACATCTAATGATTGGTAAGGTGCAATATGTTAAATGTTTGGTATTGGGTTTAATAACGCTTTGCGTTCTCATATGGGTCGCAGAATTCAGAGCCTCCTTTGCTTTGCTTCACAGATTGTTGGACTGTTTTGTTTTTTTTATGCTGACAACTAAGCTGTTTTGTTTGCCTATTTCAATAATAGTCTGCTTTGCTTTTCTTTAAGCCTGGCAAGCTAGTGATCCGGAACCCTCAAATATCACACAGAACTTATCCGGAGAGATGGAGAAGACAAAAACTGGTGTTTCAGTGCTCATTTGCCAACAAGTAATATGCTGATAGCAGGAGAGAGCAGAGTAACAGAGAGAAGAGCTTATCAGTGTGCTGCTTCTCCTTCACTGTCCAGTCACAATTTTAATACTGCATAGTTTTTTTTTTGTTGTAATGACTTGCTATGAAGGTTTGCAATACAGAATCTAAACACAATATCTCACTGTATTCCATTGGTCTGTTTATGGGTTACATTTAATTAGGCGTATTGCTCCAATTTTATCTGAGAATCTGCTTTGCTATAATTTTGTTTTATTGTTGTCATCCTTTGTGTTTTTAAGCCATCAAATTTTTATTTAACTTGTTCTATGATTATGTAGACAGCATTGCTCAAAGGGGACATTGTGCCTGGTATCCTGGTATCCTAGCTCAGTCCACTGTTTGCTTGTGCAAGGACTCTGCTCAGAATAATAGAAGGAAGATTAGTGTCCTCAAGTTGCTGCTAAAGTTACTGGAGTATCACAGTTACCCTACTCCTATTCAAGTTCAGATTCCGCATTAAAGTATCAGAAAAGCATACCCCTAGACTGTTCATTGAGCTAAAGAAGTGACTGCGTGTCTGGCTGCGGGTGCAACTATGAAAAAAGACCCTAGGGACCTTAAACTGCGGGCTCCTGATGGTTTGAGCGCTGCATGTATAATTATTATAATCTCAAAATTGATATTTATATTTGAACTTTTTTGTAGCCCTAATAAAGATGGAGTGGTTTGGCCCCTGAAATGCGTTAGTGTTTTATGAGATCTTACTAATAATTATTAAAGTGATTTGGTGTCTTTTACCATTTGGTCTGGCACTCCTCCTTTTTGTCTATGCTTTCAATCATAGACAAGGATGAGACCTAGGATAACTTAACTGAAGCAGGGAAAAACAGGTCTTCAGGATGGCAATGCTGTTCTGTGCATGTAAGGGTAGGGTGGTGGTTGTTTGTCACATCCGCCATGTTTCCCTCCTCGTTGGGTACCAAGCAAGGGTCACATGAGAGGCCTACCACGGGGTGGTTCTTCTGGACTACGCTAGGCATCTTGTACAGGGTCACTGTACTTCACACACATTGGGTACCTTTTATTCTGTGCTGTTTTCACCAATGCCCTGGGACAAGGCTGAGGTTGTCATCAGGGAATACTTGACCTTAAGGCAGACCTCTACTCCTACAGATGACTGAGACACTGTGTACACTTGCACAACAACTGTTCTCTAGTTAACTCTCTGGTCCCCATATAAATGTACATCTTCCCACTGTAGCTTGCAATTAGCTGGGCCGAGCCAAACACTGACCACAGCCACCTGTCCAGCATTTCCCACTAGTGGTCCCAGTAGCAGCATGGAACCCCCCGTGCACATGCAGTTTCATAAATTAATTTCAATCTTTTAAAATTCTTCGGCTTTCATTTAAATAATTATGAATAATGGCGATCCTGTCGTTAAGGTCCTTGTTCAGGCACTTCCTGTGATAGTGTGCTATAAAGTGCACTGCACTCATCATAAATACCCTAAAACTAAATACATATATATTAAAGGTTATTTTTTATAAAATAGCAAACATATTATACTTACCCAATGGTTTTGTACAGAGCAGTCTGATCCTCCTCTTCTTGGGTCCCCTTGATGGTGCTCCTGGCTCCTCCTCTTCTTCAAGCCTCTTGCTATGAGGGAACTTGTGCATGCTTGCTCCCAAGCCCCACTCAGTGTGTCCATATGACATGATCAGCCAATGAGGCAGCAGAAGCCCACAAGAGCAACCTTCGTGCACATCGCTGGATTAGGATCGGGCTTGGGCTCAGCTAAGTATTGAGGGGGCTATGGGGGGCAACTGCATACTGAAGGTTTTTTACCCTCATGCATAGAATGCATGAAGGTAAAAAACCTTCAACCTTTAGAACTACTTTAAAATGATTGTAAAGCTTGTTTTTTTTTTTTAAATTAAATATAATAAAATAACAAACGTTTTATCATATGCTCTGTGCAGTGGTTTTGAACAGAGCAGCCCCGATCCTTCTTTTCCCAGGTTCCCCGTCCATGCTCTGGGTTCCACTCCCTTTGCCCAGTACCCCCATAGGAAGCCAATTGCTATTGGAGCACTCATGAGTGTCAGCTCCCTAGCCTTGCTCTGTGTGTCCATAAGACACACGAAACGGGGCTCAGCTCCACCCACCCCACTCCTTGTCACTGGCTCTGATTGACAGCAGCTGGAGCCAATGGCTCTGTATCAGAGAAAATGATGAGCGAAAGAGCTGAGGGAGCCTCTCGTGCACATCGCTGGATCAAGATCAGACTCAGGTATGTATTTGTGGGGGGATTTGTGGGGGGCCTGCATGCCCTATGGCTTTACAACCACTTTAAATACAAATCAATACTTCAATATATATGAGGATTAAAGTGCATTAAACATAAAACTATTCAATTGTACCAGCAACAGGAATGTCTCACACCGAGATGCAAAATGATATTCTTCTATTATTAAAATAGCCAGCAGGAACAGGTTCTATTTTGACATTTAATGATTGGGTTTACATGTACTTTAACTGAAAAAATTAATTCATGACTAGTAAAAGAATACATGCACACTAATGGGCATGTTTGTAGCTTTGACAAATGTTTCATAACTGGTTCAATAAAGTCTAGCTATGCTTTTTATACCTGAACTAAGCAGGTATTATTTTGGATTTCAGCCTTTTTATGTGCATGAACCTTGCTTGTTTTTCATTTAATTTGTCCTTCTTGTCAGCTCATCATTGGCTTGCAGCACGTCCATCCTTGCTAAATCAGCAGCAGCACTATTCATACAGAGCAAAGGGCAGCTTTCAACATAGGCCTATCAAGGCTGGTCCATGCATGTTTATTTGGATTGCATGCTCATCTGGCTATCATCCAAACCCTCAGTCAAGACTTCACATTTAAACTTTATTGCGCACCAGAAAATGACATTTTAACCTTTACAAACAATTGAAAATGTTAATGTTTGTCTTTCCTATTTAAATTTTGAGACCTGAACTGGTCCACCCATTCCACTCAGTCACCTGTCAGATAGGGGAAGCACATTTAGGGAGAACCTGGCCTACTGGTTAGGTGAATCCATATATCAGGGGTTTCCAAACTTTCTAAACTTAGGGCCAGGTTACTGTCCTTCAAACTTTAGGGGGGCTGGACTGTGGCCAGGGGGAGTAAAAAATGCCGTAATGTTAATGGGCATAAATAATACCCCATCATTGATGTCAGTGGAAGGAACAGTATTCCATCATTGGTGTCCGTGGGAGGAATGGTGCCCCATCATTGATGTCAGGGGGAGGAAGAGTCCACCATCATGGGTGTCAGGGAAAGGAAAAGTGCACCATTATTGGTGCGAGGGGGAGGAAGAGTGCACTATCATTGGTGCTAGTGGGAGGAATAGTACCTTGTATCAGTGGGAGGAAAAGTGTCTCAAGGACCAGATAAAGGCAAGCAAAGGGCCACATCCAGCCCCAGGGCCACGGTTTGGAGACCACTGCCCGATATCAATTCTAACTTCTTTTACGCCTGGGTAAGAAGATGCACCATCAGCTGGATGGACTCTTGGCTAGGTTTAAAAGGAGCAAAGATCACAAAAGTCTTTACATTTAGTGGAATGGTGACAGATAGGATCTGTGGAACTTGGGATTGAAGGACCACAAGAAAGGAAGCAAGGATGTATAGGTCTTGTGGAGGACATGGTATGGTGGCAGACACAACTCTTCAAAAGAGGAAAGGTACAGGTACATTAGATTTAGGAGGTAAAGTAGGGCATATTATTATTTATTATTATTATACAGTATTTATAAAGCGCCAATGGTTCGCTCAGCGCTGTACATTACAAAGGGGGACAGAACATGTGACAGAACAGTACCAATACAATGCAACACATGAGGGGATCGAGGGCCCTGCTCTTTCGAGCTTACAATCTAGGAGATATAAAAATAAGTGCTATCAGGGCTTTTCATTCTCAAAAAATAGGTACAGGAACTCCCCCCTTCTGAACCACTTTTTCTCTCCATCCCCCCTATTCACCTCTGAGCACAGTAACTTGGTTCCACCCCCTACCCACCTCCCAGTACCTCTTCTTTTAGAGAGAATACAGAGCCAAGTAACATTTTGTGGTGCTAAATCATTTGTCTGGAATTTGTTAATGATAACAAGAAAAGCAGAAAAATAGATCCCCTGAAGCCAGCAGCATTAGACACCCCTCAGCCCCAGCCAGAACAGATTGCTCCAGCAATATTGGACCCCAAATCAAAATACCACAGTAGCAACAATAGACCCCCCCAGAAGCTACAACAGATCTCCCAGCAGCCAGCACCAATAGACTCTCCAGCAGGGCAGCAGCAATAGATAATAGACCTCTCCCTCAACAGTATATCCCTTCCAGCAACAACTGAACCCCATCAACATTAGATCTCCCACCAGCAACAACAGACCTCCCCAGCAGCAAAAGACCACCACACAAAAATAGATCGGCTTCAGTGACAATAGATCCCAGCAGCCAGCAACAACAGATCTTCCAGCACACCCCAGTGCCCCTTGCAATTACATACATTCCATGCTGGAGGTGTTGGAGGCGCTGGAACTGTGCTCCCTCACGTTTCCACTGAAAAAAAAGCCCTGGGCGCTATAGACTAGTTTTACACCAAGTTAGACTGTCATATCTGCAAAAACCCAGCACTCACTAGAGCACACCCTGGGAACTAAAGCATGAAAATATTCGGGATCCATCCAGAGCCTGGAGCACCTCTCTGACGTCAGCTGACAGCGGGCAATAGCATGCTATCAACTGACTCTGGGTCACAGGAATGCAAAGGAAAGCGTAAAAAAGCTTTGGCAATGCTTCTCTTTTAACGATTAGCATTTAACATCGTAATCTGTAAATGTTAAGAAGAGATGGTTGTTTGTAAATCCACTGTGAAAGATTTTTATTTGAACAGATTGCCACAAGCAGATCCCCACCCTTAAAAAAAAGTGTAGAGTACTTAAATGCAATTTTCATAATATTAATCCAGACAAATGTAAAAAGAAATTACTCCACACCAAAATGAAACCTTATTAACAGTGTATAGAACAATTTGGTGTTTTATTCAAGCTAGATTCCTAAACTGATCAAAAACATGCAAACGGGGCAGGGAGAATGAGAATGGTGCATTGAACCCAAAGCAATCCTAATCTAGGCATTTGACCAGCACATTTCAAGGAACCCTTGAAGTAACTTTGTGGTCTCAGGGAACCCCTGATAATTGTCACTATATCTACAGCTTCTGGTACATGGTCAGTGGGAAGCATACTGCTCACATTTGTGGCTGTTGTGAAAAATCCCTCTTTACAGAAAGCTATAAAGATCATTGTTTTTGTTGGTTATTTAACTGTGAGGCAAAAATTGCTTATTGCTCAAAGAACCTCTAGCAACTTCTGGAGGAACCCCGGCTGAGAAAGGGTTAGAACTTCAGAAAACAGTATTCCCAAGCTATGAGCACAACGCCATAAGACCTTGGCCAGTGTTCCACCATGTTTTATTATACCCCTGAGCGTTACATACCTTTAACATTAACATAAAATAAATACTATTCTTTGGCAGATCATGTTTCCCATATGGTTTTCTGGACCTCGAGTGTGAAGTATTTAGAAATCTTAATCCAGGATGGCTGAACTCAGATGTAGTGTAATGTATCTGGCTGAGAAGGATGACACTTGACAAGTCTGCAAAGCTCTGGCACTGAATGGCATGACACAGCATTAAGTGACAATTAAGCCTCACATGAAAAGGAATTGCAGCCATAGAGGTCAAATGGCCAACACACTGACACTGAGGGAGAAAAAAGTCACCATGGTGTATTTGTGATGCAATGGCCTTTGGCAATTTAATTTTTACTGTTTCAAATGTCAAACAGCATGTCCAGTTGTTTCTATCAATATGTTTATTTTTGTTCAGTTTTGCAGAGGAATAATAGACTGTTTTGCCTATTGTATAGACATAGACAGTCTATAGAGTCCTGACAGTGGCTAGGCTACAATTTTCATTGTTGGCTTTCATGCTTGGGGATATAGTTAAAGGACAACTCCACAAAAACCCAGCAAGTGGTGGTGTGTGCAAAGGAGACTATATAGATTGTAAGCTCCAAAGAGAAGGGCCCTCAATCCCCTCATGTTTTGCATTGTATTGGTATTGTTCTGTCACATGTTCTGTCCCCCTTTGTAATGTACAGCGCTGAGCAAACTATTGGCACTTTATAATTACTGTATAATAATAATAATAATAATATCATGTAAATTGCAGTCATCTCTAAGCTTTGTACTTTTATCTCCTAATTAAAGTTTTTTGAACTTGACCTCCAAGAAGCATTGTCTACATTTCCATTTTCTAGGATGTAGAAACTGGGGAGGCCTTCACTCCTATTGCTAAGATCCACCAACTGTTACATTATTTTTAAGGATTTATCTTTAAATCATTTGCATAACCACATGTCTTTTTTCTATTTTGGATAGAGTTGGGAAGGGTTAGAAACCTTGTCAGGTTTTAATTGCTGTCTAGGTTTCTGCAGGGATAATTCATCCACTTTATTTGTCCTGCAGACCTTTGTCACTCTTAAAGTGTTGAGAGTTCCAACATTTTACAATTGTCACTGTCAGGAGGTAGGAGGGGCACAAGAGTTCATTTATCTTACAAATGGAAATCTGTCCAAATTATCTGTGGGACAGGTTGTTAAGGGAAACCTCCTCAATGGGACATAGACAACAATAAAACAAAAAACCTATTCCAGCAATGCCCAACTCTACCCAAAATGTCCATCTGATATCTCAGATTTCATTAGATGCAAGTAAGTTGACTCACCCAGCAGTTAGTTATATCCATCAGGCACTCTAACAAGATCACTACACCCAAATTTCCAGAAACATCTATCTGCTTTAAAAGGTATCTACCCAAATTTAATATACTGTAGCTTATGAATCCTTAGATGTGGTTGCCGAATTAGAATTATTTTTATTTATTTTATTTATTGTTTATTTTAGATTTAGAATTAGAATTCTTTTTTATGCTTTCTTCCTGTATTTTACCTGATTATTCTGCCAGCAACAAACCTATCTTAGCGTTACAACATTCACTCACTTTACTATATCTTTGTAGTAGCAGTGTTGCCACATTAGGACAGAAACAGTGTTAAGACTACCGAACTCCTCCACATCTCTCCATTTCCATGACATATGAGGAAGGAAGAGTTTTATTCCAAGAGGTGATTTGGGCACAGCTAATAACAATGCTTAAGATACTATTGCAGAGCACACAGGAACTTATTGGATTTCTGACTCTTATGGGATAGACATAGGCATGTGCATGGGGTGTGGGCACACCCTAATCACCCCATGCAGTGCTGATTCCCCTTGCTACCTGGGCCCCCTGTCTCCACCACCCCTGCAGCACTGCTGGCTTCCTTCCTCTCCTCTCCCACCGGGTGCTGCTGCAGTTTCAAAATGGAGAACAGGGAAGAAGCTAGTAAATACAGATCACCAACAGTGTTCATTCATAACTGAAGCACAATAAACTGTGTGCCTGTATACAGGGGCGGACTGACCATTTGGAAACTCGGGCTCTGCCCGAGGGCCCAGGGTCAGTAGGGGGCCCCATGAGATGCCCCTGGTACCTTTTTGATAGGCTTTTCTGAGTTTGGGCAAGGACACAGGGGCCTCATGATCCCCTATTGCCCGGGGGCCCCATGAGTTGTCAGTCCGCCCCTGCCTATATATATATATATATATATATATATATATATATACACACTCATGTGTGTTTGAGCTTTGCGGTGCATACCTTAATGCAATAGGCTGTGCACACCTATGTGGAGCGATATAACAAAATGCTATATAAAATAGCTGCTGTGAGGCTTGCTCAACGATTCAAGGCAATGGTAATGTGCTGTGGCCCATAGCAAAAAATCTGATCTCATTTTACTGTAGTTTAGTCCCTAAATCACAACTTCTGATTGGCTGCACTCATGGAAATGAACACACTGCTCTTTGCTTTACATAGAAAGCCAGCATATTAAATATAACAGGAGTACACACTGGAACAAGTGCTTTGTAATAACCTTCCATCCCAGATTAATTACTTCAAGTTATAACAGGAAATGTTTATCAATGAGGATTCCCACCACGCCTTTTTCGCCTTTTTCAATTTTGCAGATGCTGAGCGGGTTTATTGGGAAATGACATTTCCAAGAAGAGATGGATGTCCTGCCAATGGGAAACTTATCCTGGACCGAGCAGTCGTGCTTTCTCTATGGGGACATCTACGCGGTTTATTTATTGTGATGCTTTGGCTTATTGGCTTATCAAATAGTTGTGAAATTTGGCTAGGTTTACTTTTAATATGTCGAAATGGAATGGATTGTACATTATTACCCTAAAGAGAAAACCACTGCAGTTCATGAACTGCTGTCTCTATAAGCCACATTTTTTAAAATTTCAGACTAAAACAAAAAAAAAGATATACTTTTTTAAGGACGCTTTAAAATGTAAGTTTTATTTTATGGTGGTATAGGAAGATTTTTGCTGTGTTTTTGTAAAAAAAAAAGGTTTTGTTTTATTACACACATATAGCGGATTGTTATATGGGACAATCCCAACATGCGTTGCTGAAGTCTAGGAAACTCTGATCTGCTAACAGCGTCAAAACATGATCAGCTCACCCTTTGTGGCAGTTACACGCAGACTGATAGGAAGTGGTTCTCCACCAAAATATCAGTTTCCAAAATATTTTTTGGTTACATAACAGGATAAAAACAGCAATCATGCTTATGGATTTTAGCAAATCCTCACCTTAGTAATAGCAGCCTAAGATTAGGACCATTACTTAATAAAGGCCGTCATACCTGTACCACATCCACAAAACTATATCTTAAAACAACTGCACAAAACCTATACAGACTTTATTGGTACAGACAAGATAATGCTCAATTTTCATAAAAACATTATACATTGCTTTATTATTCACAATAAAAATATATTAATCTTTATGGATCATAAACCAAAAATTAATTTAAATTGAGTCCTTTGCCCAATTGGGTCTTTTTGCAGCTGTGGCCTGGATTTGTTTCTTTTGTCCCAGTGTCTGCCCTATTTCTGAGTTAAATGGAAAATGATACATGTTTAACACATATGACATATTATTTATCTGATTTAATACATTTGTAAAAAAATATTTAGCGTTTACTACTTTTTCCTAACCGGATCCTCGGCTGGTCCTGCAGAAGCTCAATGAATAATGCATTGACCTAAGGAGACCTATTGCTAAATGATACATGATACATGTATAGTATGTATCCTTGTATGGAATTGAAAATATTTATTTCAGGTACTTATATAGCACCATCCATTTACACAGCGCTTTACACTAACCTACTAACATGTCTTTGGAGTGTGGGTGGAAACACACACAGACACAACATGCAAACTCCAGGCAGGTGGTGCCGTGGCTGGGATTCAAACCAACGACATTAGTACTGCCGGGCGGAAGTGCTAACCATTTAGCCACTGTGCTGCCCATAATATTTATGTAACAGTACATGTTGTCAACAAAGAGGAGATATTGTTAACTGTATGATTATGGTTTTAGGATCCATAAAGATCCATATATTTTTATTGTGAATAATAAAGCAAAATTGAGCTTCATCTGATTTGTACCAGTAAAGCCAGTATATGTTTTGCTAAAACCGAGCTCCTAGTTTTCCCCACGCCTCCCCCCCCCCAACCTCTCCATCACGACCAACAACGGCACCATCAGCCCCACCCCGCAAGCCAAAGTACTAGGTGTCATTCTAGTCTCCAATCTGTCTTTCCAGCCCCAGATCCAATCGCTGACAAACTAATGCAGACTTCACCTCCGCAACATCTCCAAAATACACACTTTCCTAACTCCAGAAACTACAAAGCAACTCATTCACTCACTTACCATATCACGACTTAACTACTGCAACTCCCTCCTCGCTGGCCTACCCCAACACAGGCTATCCCCGCTTCAGTCTATTCTGAATTCTGCGGCCAGACTCATCCACCTTACCAACCACTCCGTTTCCGCCTCCCCCCTCTTCCAATTGCCCAACGCATAAAATTCAAAATATTAACATTGACGTACAAAGCTGTCCATAACACTTCCCCAAACTACATCACCGATGATATCCATATACCACCCAAAACGTACTCTCCGCTCCTCACAAGACCTCCTACTCTCCAGTTCCCTGGTCTCCTCCTCTCATGCCCATCTCCAGGACTTCTCCAGGGCTTTCCCCATCTTCTGGAACTCGCTACCCCAATCCATCAGACTGTCACCTACCCTCCTCACCTTTAGACGCACCCTGAAAACACATCTCTTCAGAGAAGCCTACCCAGCCCTCACCTATTTGCTGATCTCCTCCGCTCTTCTCACCACTCCATCCCCCATAGCTATTTCCCCCTGTACCACTCTCCTCTGCCTCCTAGATTGTAAGCTCCAAGGAGCAGGGCCCTCGAACCCCTCGTGTATCACATTGTATTGTTACTGTACTATCTCGTGTACTGTCTCCCACTATAATGTACAGCGCTGAGCAAACTGTTGGCGCTATATAAATCCTGTATAATAATAATAATAGTTGTTTAAGGATGTTATCAAGACCAGGACTGACTTTACTATAACCATGATCGCTGTTTTTGTTCTGCTATGCAACAAATACTGATTTTGCAGAGGATGTTTAATTGAGTGCTGCCATTCCTAAGACATATGTTGTCACTGTTGTGACAAGTCTTGATGTGTTAATTTTTATTTCTTCCTCTGCACTAAAGAGGATGTACAGATGCATTTGTTTTCTTGTAAGTGTAATAAGCTGTACTTTAATAAGCTTATATTTTTTCTGTATAAAGTTTATATATATTATTAATATTATTATACAGGATTTATATAGCGCCAATAGTTTGCTCAGCGCTGTACATTATAGTGGGAGACAGTACAGTAACAATACAATGCGATACACGAGGGGTTCGAGGGCCCTGCTCCTTGGAGCTTACAATCTAGGAGGTATATTAATGCAATATTTTCTGTATTCATATACTGTATAGTGTTCTTAATTGGTTCAGCACCCAAAGAAGCTCCTGAAGAAACGGTTCACCATGAAACATGTCGAGCTACTGATCAATGAAAATTATATGATATTTATTATGTCGTACTAAGAGTGATTTTTATTATAATTTGTTCTCGCTGAGATCAGTATATTCATTTTGTATTAATTAGGGTGATTTACAATTTTACATACTTGTTTTTCTGTGCCTATAAAGTCCATAATTTGTCCAACCACTGTTATTGATGTACAGCACTGAACTCAGGTGGTACCTAGCCTATGTCAGGAAAAGTGATAATGGTGTTCCAGGAGGCAAATGGGCTACCTAGAACAATAAGGCCACTAGTGGATCAACATAACATACATGCTTAAAGTGTTACTAAACCCACACCAGTAAAATCAGTGTGTATATGCAGCAAAGCATGCTTGTTATACTCACTGTGGAACCTAAGAGTTAAATCCTCTGCAGTATGTAAAAATGCTGATTGATCCTCCCCTTCTTACGGAGTCCCCCTCTTATCTCCTGATAAGACATATCGGGTGGTATCACTCTGCACATGCTCTGTTTGGTGTGTCTTGCTAGAGAGGTTTTTTTTTTCTTGGAAGAGTGCATGTGATCAGCACAGGCCAATCAGCATTGTCCAGACAGAGGTCAAGGGTCCTGCATCTTCTTAGAGCAGATTTAAAACTCCTCCTACAAACTTTAACATGTGCTTGTCTGGATACTGATAGAAGTTACAAGACTGCTCTAACTGCTGATGAGAAAAGGTATTTAGCAGTTTATATTTAATAAAATAACTGCACTTCCATGTTGTGTGTACTGTGGGAGACCAGATATAGTGACTGCAGGGTCCGGGGAGACCAGATATAGTGAATGCAGGGTCCTGGGAGACCAGATATAGTGAATGCAGGGTCCGGGGAAACCAGATATAGTGGATGCAGGGTCCTGGGAGATCAGATATAGTGAATGCAGGGTCCTGGGAGACCGGATATAGTGAATGCAGGGTCCTGGGAGAGCGGATATAGTGAATGCAGGGTCCTGGGAGAGCGGATATAGTGAATGCAGGGTCCTGGGAGAGCAGATATAGTGAATGCAGGGTCCGGGGAGACCGGATATAGTGAATGCAGGGTCCTGGGGAGACCAGATATAGTGAATGCAGGGTCCGGGGAGACCGGATATAGTGGATGCAGGGTCCTGGGGAGACCAGATATAGTGAATGCAGGGTCCTGGGAGACCAGATATAGTGACTGCAGGGTCCGGGGAGACCGGATATAGTGAATGCAGGGTCCGGGGGGACCGGATATAGTGAATGCAGGGTTCCTGGGAGACCAGATATAGTGAATTCAGGGTCCTGGGTTTAGTAATACTTTAAGGTTGATGTGCTTCTGAGTACCCTAAATGGTCTGACCCCCATTTCTGCCCTCTAGTCTCTATTTTGAATTTAATAGCTTCAATCTAAGACCTGAAAGATTTTTTAATTCAGAACCTAAATAGAGACTCTCACGGCTGCTTAAATAATTAATGGTCCCGCAGTAAAATCTAGTGGGCTCACAGAACCTTGGCCCACAGAAAAATGGATACTGCCATTGTTTACTTAAAAAAATTGAAGAAGAATGAGAATTTAGGAATTGGAGCCTCTACAGCTTCGCAGTTTCCTGTCCTGCTAGACCCATAGTGAATGCAGGGTCCGGGGAGACCGGATATAGTGGATGCAGGGTCCTGGGGAGACCAGATATAGTGAATGCAAGGTCCTGGGAGACCAGATATAGTGACTGCAGGGTCCGGGGAGACCAGATATAGTGAATGCAGGGTCCTGGGGAGACCAGATATAGTGAATGCAGGGTCCGGGGAGACCGGATATAGTGGATGCAGGGTCCTGGGGAGACCAGATATAGTGAATGCAGGGTCCTGGGAGACCAGATATAGTGACTGCAGGGTCCGGGGAGACCGGATATAGTGAATGCAGGGTCCGGGGGGACCGGATATAGTGAATGCAGGGTTCCTGGGAGACCAGATATAGTGAATTCAGGGTCCTGGGTTTAGTAATACTTTAAGGTTGATGTGCTTCTGAGTACCCTAAATGGTCTGACCCCCATTTCTGCCCTCTAGTCTCTATTCTGAATTTAATAGCTTCAATCTAAGACCTGAAAGATTTTTTAATTCAGAACCTAAATAGAGACTCTCACGGCTGCTTAAATAATTAATGGTCCCACAGTAAAATCTAGTGGGCTCACAGAACCTTGGCCCACAGAAAAATGGATACTGCCATTGTTTACTTAAAAAAATTGAAGAAGAATGAGAATTTAGGAATTGGAGCCTCTACAGCTTCGCAGTTTCCTGTCCTGCTAGACCCGAAGCAAATGTCTTTTTAATAAAGTGGTTTTTAAAAAAGTGGCCTTGGAGACCAGTGAAGAAAGTAAATGAATTAAGATGGCCTATTAAACTATAATGTCCAATAATTGTCTGAACACTGTACCCATCAGGACACTTGCAGCACATACCTGAGGTTAATGTGCAGAGTGCTACAATCACTATAAGGGCCCATTCACATTGATGGGTTGGGGTACAATGTGTAGCAAACTGCAGTGCATTGTGGTGCCATTCCTTTGACTTCTGAAAAGAGAAAAGGTAAAATAGTGTTACTTTTTCATTGTTTAAAGATAAAGAGCCAATAAAGACTTGGTCAAAGGTTTCATAATATATATGTTATTCAACTAAAAAAAAGATAGCCGTGTACATAATGCACTGATTTTGTGGCACATAAAAATGTGCCACAATACCATAAAAGGAGAAATAATGAAAATATATTTGAGGCGGATTCTGTAACTTGTATTAACATTTTACAAAGGTACGTTTGACAGCCAGTGTACTGCTAATGGACAAAAGTGTCAGTGGGAATAACTGAATCATTAGATGCTCTGATTAACTGCCGATTAGTCAGATCTGTGTAGGACGACACAATTCAGAAATCTCGAACATCATTATTCTTTGCAGACTTTAAAAATCCTCACGTATGGATTAAGGATAATTACAGAAAAAAAAACAAAAACAGCTGAATTGTCTTGCTGCTTAAATGGCTTGCTTATTGCTAGTACCTGAACCAACCCTCAAATCTTCTCTGAACCGAGCTGAAAAAGGAACAGTGACTGCTAATTTTCCATCCTTTAGAACTCGTGCAAAACATTTGTTATAGAAATGTACAATTCAATGATAAATAAGTCCCATTTTCTCTTTATTTAGGGGGTAAATTCTCTATTTATGTGTAGTCGATGTACCTAGATTGATAGCAGCCTCCCAATTGTGCTTATTTCCAACCTGATATGTAAGGGGGACTATGTAGGTTTTAACTTCGCAATGGAATTACAAGGGTTCTTCAAAAGGTTTCTGCACTTTTTTAAACATATTAATATGTATAAAAGTGCAGAGGTTTTTTGAAGACCCCTTGTATGTCTAAGAGGCCTGCAGAAAATGCCTACTTAGTTTCTTGATATCCAGAGCTCCTCGGGACAGTGCCACGCCCAGCTGCACCCTGCACAATGTTTTTCCAGCTAATGGAACCACAATCTATGTATAGGCAGCCTGAATGCGATTGTTACTGGGTCAGGTTAATTATGCAATTAACTCTCCACACTGCCACCGCCTCCTTTTTGTACACAGAAAGAGGAAACTCAGCAATACACTAGGATGATTGGTTAATCGTCGGTATACTGCTATCTCCGTGGACAGGTTATACAGAGGGTTAAACACTCATAGTAGCGCTCTTCAGCGGCAGGGATTTGTAAGTCACATTAAAGAGCTATAGAAACAGTTCAATGCTTTCAGAAAGTAAGGTTTATTACTAAAAGGTCAAAAGGGTGCAGTTGAAATATTTCCAGAAAAAAGATGTAACCAATATATATATATATATATATATATATATATATATATATATACAGAGCACAACAGCACAGCAAGTTTCAAGACTGATGAGCTCAAAAGGGATTCCTGGTCTCGCACTCAGTTTCGTTGTTACAGCGAGATTTTCCTTTCTCTCTGTCTGCTAGATGTTAAAACGCAGAATGTCCTCACTTCTCTGTCTACACACAAAACATAACAGCCTCTTTTCTACTGGTATCTTCTTACAACGGACAAGCCAATTACCTTATTTGGCAAAGAATTGTTAGGCAGGGGGCTCAGCATCATACACTGATTGCATTCCTGAGGGAGGGGGAAATGAGGGGATAACATTAAGACTTCTTAACACAGTGAGGGCCGTGCCTGGCTCTTGTATGCACGATTGCTACACCTCCCCCCTCAGGTGATTGCATATGAGTTTAAGAAAAATACCAAAATGCAGAAGTTTGGAGCAAAATGGAGAACCGAGCCTCTCCCTGTGTGCATGATTGTTACAGGCGCCATTTCTAAAAATCTGAAAGCATTCAAAAACACCGGTCTTGGTGTTTTGAATGCTTTCAAGTACAGAGGAGGGACCCCAGATCCCCCCATAAAAAATACCTGTCAAGTGTCTTTGGCTGTCACAGGGGATGTTTACATAAATAAAAGTGATAAAAATGTTTTTTAAAGCAACAGTGTTAAAAAAAAATTAATAATTAAAAAAAAATATAGTGCCCTATTCCTCTGTGCTCGGTCCCGTGTACACGCAAACAGCGACACATGTGAGGTATTGTCATGAACGTCAGATCATGGGCAGTAATTCTGGCACTAGACCTCTTCCGTAAGATCTGAAAAAAAGTGGTAACCTGTAAAGGCTTTTAAAGCGTCACCTATGAATAGTATAATTTATGTTGTTTATCGCCATTGAACAGGAGTGCGCAATTTTGAAGCATTACATGTTTGGTATCTATTTACTCGGTGTAACATCATCTTTTATATTTTACAAAACAATTGGGTTATGTATTATGTTTATTTGCAATAAAATTGTTTAATTTTTCCCAAAAAATGCACTTGAAAAACGGATGTGCAAATACCGTGTGACATAAATGCAAAAAACACCAATTTATTCTTTAGGGTCTCTGTTTAAAAACAAATATAATGTTTGGGGGTTCTAGGACATTTTCTAGTAAAATATACTGATTTTATTAGATTTACATTACATTTATTTGCATTTAAATATAAACAAAAGTGCCAGAAATTGCTTGAGGCTGAAATGGATAATTTCCAGCAGTGGTTCCTTCCTCCAACCACAACATCCCTACACGACACCCTAAGGACATAGGGGACAAAGAAAGGAACCGCAGCATCCAACACTCACTGTTTAGCATGTATAGAGGAATCTTTCGGAACCTATTAGATTATTTCTCTGGAATTCCATGCATGCATGGCAAACATAAGGCAGGGGCTGTGATTGACTGCCTCTGCCTGAGCACCCAATCAGAGCCAAATCCTAAAGTTAGAAAATCTGACAAAACTAAAACTAGAAGGGTAAGAGAGGTATAGGATAAGAAGTGTGGTGCCCAAGGAAGATACAATGATATCCCTTATCACCATATGTATCATACAGGAACTAAAATGGAGAATTAGGATGGAAGAACAAAGGTGACACTCTGAATAAATAAATAGATAAAATAAAATAAAAATTGATAAGGAGAGGTCTCCCCAGACCAACTACCCCTGGCCCGCCCCCTTTCATTCATTGGATTTTGGTTCTTCCAGTCATGGTGGCTCCATTATTCAGAGACAAGGCTGGAAATAATTGGCGCAGACAGTGATAAACAACCAAAATAGATTTTTGGGGGAGCTTCAGTCACACTGCTAAATATCCCCCATAAAGATACTCATTAGAGACGAGCCAATAAAGTTTTTATTTTCCCCCAAATTTAGCAAAAATCAGGAGAATTCAGTAAAATGTTCACCATTTTGGCAAAATGAATTGGGGTCAGTGTACATGTAAATATAGCCTGTCTAAAACACCCACTCCTATAGATTGAAATCCATCCAGCAAGGCATTTGACATTTCCATAACTCCTCCCAAGAACCAGCTCATTGCTTGAATCAGGGCTGAGGGCTCTTGGGAGGAGTACTGAGGCAGGGTGCAGTGACATTTCCAGGAAGCACCCTGCCAGTCCCTCCCACCAACTATGAGCTGTCTACATTGCATAGAGAAGTGCAGAGCAGGGGCGGACCATTTGGAAATTTGGGCACTGCCCGAGGACAGTAGGGGTCCCCATGAGATGCCCCTGGTACCTTTTTCATAGGCTTTTTTGAGTTTGGGCAAGGACACATAGGCCCCATGATCCCCTATTGCCCGGGGGCCTCATGAGTTGTCATTCCACCCCTGGTGCAGAGATCCATGGTTGACATCACTGAGGATAAAATAAGATATGTAATGAAAACGGAATCATTTTCTTTTTACCATGTTAACGATAACGAAGAAACCAGGGAAAAATATAGGCAGATAAAAGGTCAGCAGTCAAAAGTCAGAGCAGACGTAGGCTGAATTCTCACTTACTTGTGATTGTTTTGTTGGAAATGCACGTCCATTTTTCCTGAATTTTATCACAAGTCAGAGCGAATTCTGCCTTACATACAGTATGTATGTTGTAGGAATTCCAGGTTAAGTTGTAGTTGACAGTGGCGAAGGGGTTCGCATTTCTGCCTAGCAGCACTATGGTCACCAGTTTGAATCCCACCCACGTTACTACCTGCCTGGAGTTTGCACCTTCTCCCTGTGTTGGTGTGGGGTTTTTTTTCTCAGAGAATATGTGCAGGAACTCTCCCCTTCTGAGTCACCTTTGTCTCCGCCTCCTACCCACCTCTGAGCACTATCCCTTAGTTTTACCCCCCACCCATCTCTCTGTACCGTCCCTTGGTTCCACCCCCTACCCACCTCTGATCACCGTCCCTTGGTTCCACCCTCTACCCACCTCTGAGCATCATTCCTTGGTTCCACCCCCTACCGGCCTCTGAGCACTGTTCCTTAGTTCCACCCCCTACCTATCTCTGAGCACTGTCCTTTGGTTCCATCCCCTACCCACAACCCAGTACCGCCCCTTTTAGAGAATACAGAACCAAGTGTTTATTTTGTGCTACTAAGTACTATGTATTTGTTCATGATATTAAGAAAGGCAGTAAAATAGATCCCCTGCAGTTAGCAACAATAAACCTCACCTCAGCAACAGTAGACCCCCAGCAACTATAGACTGCACCCCAGCAACAAAGGACCCCCCACACACAACAATAGACTCCCCCAGCAACAATGGACCCCCAACAACAAAATACCACCCCAGCAGCAGTAGACCCCCAGCAGCAACAGATCTTCCAGCAGCCAGCAACAATAGACCTCTCCCTCCCATCAACCACCAGGAATTTAAGTGAATGTGGGCAGGTACACTAGGCCTGTACATGTTGAATGTGCCTGAGAGTCTGTGAGTCCCCATGCACCCACCTGCAAGTGGGGTTGAATTGCATCACTGCTTCCTGGAGAAAGGACAACAGAAGGGATGTGCCAAGACCAGTGGCTGGGGGAATAGGAGGCATAGCAGCCACTGGTCTTACAAACAGGAAACAAAAGAGAATTAACAGTTTGATTTGAAAATGAATAGGCTATTTCAGAGCATCTTGAGCGAACCAGAAGATGGATGGCATATTCATTGAAGGTAGGAAATCAGCAACAAGGACATATAAAGAAGTTTTTGCCCAGAGTTCTGCTTTAAATTAAATAAATAATAAATAATTGTGACTACAGTTATCTGTGCATGTAAATTCCAACCCTCCCTCAGAACATACTGGCAAATTATGGCAAACGTCCACTCTACTTTGGGTTCTGCCATTTTCTCCCACTGGGTTCCTTCTCTCTTTGGCCATTGGGTGACCACTGATAATGTAACTCCTGAGCATACCCATTATTCCCACACCCAGCTTCCTTTCTGCCCATTAGCTGTAGGCAGTGTGCACAGAAAAAAGGTCTACAAAAAACTCTACAATTTTTCTAAGCTTCAGTTCCTTTTTATCATGTGTGAAGACATAGTGATTACACAAATTTTTCTGATTGCTTAACCCCCCAAAACGGGTCAGACGGCAATATCTGCTGGATGCAGGGGAGGACTGACAACTCATGGGGCTCCCGGGCAATAGGGGATCATGAGGCCCCTGTGTCCTTGCCCAAACTCAAAAAAGCCTATGAAAAAGGTACCAGGGGCATCTCATGGGGCCCCCCTACTGACCCCGGACCCTCGGGCAGTGCCTGAGTTTCCAAATGGTCAGTCCGCCCCTGGCTGGATGTTGTCTGGTCACCTCATTCAACTGTTTACTACTGTCACCTCTCAGTTGGCTTTTTAACATTTACATTTTACCAACGCCTTTTTTGATTCAGATGTTTACAAAATCACCTAATTTTCAATCTCTTTTACTTCATAGAGAGAATCCACACTCAGGCTTAAAATCAATATTATGATTTCATTACCAAGCACATCATTAAACACCCGGTCTGCCCTGGGGAGGTGTCTGGAGGGTGATGTATTGTAATTAAACGCACACTCTTCATCACTTTGACTGCTACTAGCTAAAGAGAAATTTACCTAGAAAAATATTTGTTGGTGATTAATTAAAGTGTAGATACAAGATCAGACACCTTGTACAACTAACCTGCATGTATGTGTGTTACCAAGCCTCACTATAAACTTCTCCTTAACCACTTGCCCTCCTGAGGATTTCCCCCCTTCCTGACCAGGCCATTTTTTGCAAAACGGTGCTGCGTTATTTTAACTGACAATTGTGCGGTCATGCAACGCTGTACATAAATGAAATGTATGTCCTTTTTTCCCCAAAAATTGAGCTTTCTTTTGGTGGTATTTGATCACCTTGTATTTTTTATTTTTTGCTCTATAAACAAAAAAGACTGACAATTTTGAAAAAAAAAAAACCAGCAGTATTTATGGCTTTTTGCAATTAAACATGTCTGATAAAGAAATTAAAAAAACTAATTTCTTCATAAATTTAGGCTAAACTGTATTCTGCTACATCTATATTTTTAAAATATATTCTTCAGATTTTTTTTTTATATAAAAAAAATCATTTTAACATATATTTTTACATATATTTGTAAATTCATTCCAAAAATGTAGATTTGTATTTTTAATCACTTGCCTACAGGGCACTTATACCCCCTTCCTGCCCAGGCCAGTTTTCAGCTTTCAGCGCTGTCGCACTGTGAATGACAATTGTGCAGTCATGCAACACTGTACTCATATGAACTTTTTATCATTTTTTTGAGACAGGTAGAGCTTTCTTTTGGTGGTATTTAATCACCTGTGGGTTTTTTATTTTTTGCTAAACAAACCAAAAACATCTGAAAATTTTGAAAAAAAAAATTTTTTCTTAATTTTTGTTATAAAATTTAGTAAATTTGTGATTTTTCTCCTTCACTGATGTGCGCTAATGAGGCTGCACTGATGGGCACTAATAGGCTGCACTGATGGGGACTGATAGGTGGCACTGATGGGCACTGGTGAGGAGGCACTAGTAGGTGGCACTGATGGGAATTGACAGGCATCACTGATGGGCACTGAAAGGCAGCACTCATATATGGCACTGATAGGCGGCACTGATAGGCGGCACTGACTGGCACTAGTAGGTGGCACTGACTAGCACTGTTAGGCAGCACTGACTGGCACTGTTAGGCAGCACTGACGGGCACTGAAATGCGGCACTGACTGGCACTGATAGGCGGCACTGATAGGCGGCACTGACTGGCATTGATAGGTGGCACTGATTGGCAGCACTGATAGGTGGCACTGACTGACACTGATAGGTGACACTGAAAGGCAGCTCATATGGGCACTGATATGTGGCATTGATGTGCATTGATAGGCACTGATATGTGGCATTGATGTGGCTCTGATGGGCACTGGCAGGTGGCATTGATGGGCACTGACAGGTGGCACTGCTGGGGCTACACTGATCATCAGTGCCCTAATGATCAGTGTAGATGTCCCCTCCGAGGAATGCCAATTACCGGCTCTCCTCTCCTCTACTCTCGAGCTGTCAGCGTGACAACTCGTGAGGAGAGAAATGCCGATAACCGGCATTTCCCTATTTACATGTGATCAGCTGTGATTGGACACAGCTGATCACATGATCGAGCCGACCAAGGGACACAGCGCACCACCGATCACCGCGCTGCGTGCTCCTGGAGCCGTAAATGCGTGGTTAGAGTGGAAGGACATCATATGACATTCTCCCAGAAAGAGAGAACCGCCTTGCGCCCATCATTACCTTATATGGCAGGCGGGAGGCGGTTAAAGACATACAGTATATTTGAAATGTATTTTTTTTTTATATTTTTCAAATATTTTGTAATAAAAATACATTTCAACATGCAGTGTGTATATATATATATATATATAATATATATATAGAGAGAGAGAGAGAGAGAGAGAGAGAGAGAGAGAGATATTTTGAAATATATTGAATACGGCCAAAATTGTATCATTTCAAATATATGTCAATATATTTGGGAAGAATATTTTTAAAATATATTTCAAATATATTTTTCTTCCATGTGGGTCCTGCTACTGTCAGTCAAATTTCTGGAAGGAGGAACCAGAGACATGGCCTGCAAGGCCCTGTGTGTCTATTGAAGTACAGCACAGGCAAGGAGTGCACAAACATTGTGTCTCCTGAGCAGGAGAGGAGGAAGTGTCTGCTGCCTAGAAAATGGCTGCAGAAGAACAAAGGAGGCGATTTTAAAAAAGAAGAGATGTCCTATCATGTAAGTGTGGGCCTCTTCTTCAATAAATGAAAAACAGAAGATAAATAAATTTATAAAAAAGTAAAAAATACCATGCAACCTAAAGGCAAAACTAGAGTGGAGGTGGATTAGTAAACCTGTCAGTTTGTATTACTGTCTGTGTCCCAGTTAAGATAATCCACCCTCTCTACTTGTCCTGTTTACTGTTATCATCAAAAATGAAAGTAAAAGAAAATCTAAAATTTTGAGTTGACATCAAAACGGTAATGGAGGGGAAATCTTCCAGCGAAGACACTAGTTCTGGTGACCCTGCTGACACACCGGGATTCCCTCACTCTGGTGGGGTTTCCCCTCACATGCTGTTTGGCTATTGGACAGGAAGTGAAGGGAAATCTCCCTAATGAAATAAAAAAATGACAGGTGTTATAACCCCCCCCCCCCCATCCTTGCTTTATCCAAAATGGAAAAAAAAACGTTTTGACTTTAGTTACACTTTAACCATTTCAAATCTGGACACTTTCACCCCCTTCCTGTCCAGGCCAATTTTCAGCTTTCAGTGCTATCACACTTTGAATGACAATTGCGCGGTCATGCAACACTGTACCCATATGAATTTTTTACCATTTTTTTGAGACAGATAAAGCTTTATTTTGGTGGTATTTATTCACCACTGGGATTTTTATTTTTTTGCTATATAAATGTCCAACATTTTTGAAAAAAAGTGTTTTTCCTATAAAATTTTGCAAATAAATAATCTTTCTTCATAAAATGTATTCAGCTATCTTTTTAGTAAAAAAAAATAAAATAACCCAAATAAGTTTATAACCAAAAATGATAATTTTTCAAAATGTTTTTTTTACATATTTTTTAATATTGTTATTATACAGGATTTATATAGCGCCAACAGTTTGCACAGCGCTTTACAATATAACAGGAGACAATACAATTACAATACATTTCAGTACAGAAGGAATAGAAGGGCCCTGCTGCTCATGGAGCTTACAATCTAAAGGAAGGGGGAGGTGATACAAAAGGTGATAGCTGCGGGGGATGAGCTGGTGGAGGTGATTCAAGTACAGTTCTTAGGTGGAGGTGTGGTAGGCTTCCCTGAAGAAGTGCGTTTTCAAAGATCACCTAAAGGCAGACAGGGTGGGGGCTGACCAGACATGCTGTGGTAGGGAGTTCCAGAGGATGGGAAAGGCTCTGGAGAAGTCCTGGAGGCGAGCGTGGGAGGAGGTGATGAGGGTGCTAGAGAGGAGGATATCATGGGAGGAACGGAGTGGGCAATTTGGCCAATATCTGTGGATGAGGTTGGTGATGTAGCTAGGGGCAGTGTTGTGGATGGCTTTTTAGGCTGTGGTTAGTATTTTGAATTTTATACGTTGGGTTATTGGAAGCCAGTGAAGGAATTGGCAGAGAGGGGCAGCAGGGGCTGCAGACGCTGATCGGTTAATATTATTATTTATGTTTTGTTTTTTTTAACATACTGTCACCCTAGCAGTACAGTGTCACCATGGTGACACTGTACTTCTTGTGGGGGGTGATGAAGATTTTTTTTTCTTTTTTTACACTGATTGCTTTTACATCCATAAAGGCTGTAAAAGCAATAATTTCTCCATCTCTCTGGCTGCATTCTTGCAGCCATTGAGAAATAATGTGTGAGCTGTGATTGGTCCCAGCTTGTCACACGGTACAAGGCTGTTGTGAATAGCCTTGTACCATGTGACTTCTGTGATCATTCACAGATTTCACAAGTAATAAGCAATGATGCCAGGAAGTGACATCTTGTTTTCTACTATTCATGTGATCACTGTTTGACCAGTCAGTGATCACATGAGTCGGGACCTCACACAGGGGTCCCGTACAACGATCGGTGTTCCGCTGTGTCCTCTAGACACAGCGGGCAGCGATCACAGTGCTGTGCGCTCCCAGTCAGTGAACACAGACGATGTTTAGAGATGTCAACCCGCTTCAGCAGCGCTCCTGTCTGGCCGTTTATCTATATGGGCCGGATGGGAAGTGGTTAAGGTTTAATATCCGATTCTGTCATGGGACCATTGTTAGCTCTCTTTTCAAAATCAAGCATACTGTGATTGACTTAGGCCTCGTTTACACCAAACGCACAGAAAACTGATAAAAACTGATGCGTAGATTTCATTTGCAGAGACACTTCAGTTTTCATGTGCACTTCAATGAATTTTATACACATTGCAGGTTCCTGTACAGAAAAAAATCTGCACATGCTACAAGTGATGTGCTGTGAACAGGGCACATAGAGAACAATTGATTTTGTTGTGCTTTTGCGGACAGCATGCACAAAAACTGATGTCTTTGCACCATGGTGTGAACAAGCATCAGTATGAATGGGGAATTACCATCCTTAACTGCTTGCCGACCGTGCGCTGTAGTTTTACTGCTACAGTGCAGGCCGACTGTGCAAAACCACACATATTTACAGTATACTTGCTTGTTTATTTTTGGGTAAGGACCACACGCCCGCCCACCCGGCTGTGCTGTCAATAAAACCAAATGACAGACAGTGGAAATACAGTGGGGGAAAAACAGGTAAAGGCTTTTCATGCTAAGAGCAGAGCTTATTCATTACCCATTTATCATATGCCTGCCTAATAAAGTGGATTGATTGCAGTGCAGTGGACTGGATTTTCATTGTGCAGCACACAAGCTGGGTGAGAACCATAGGAGGAGTAGTGCCTGGAGATTGGGAGCCTCCTCACCTGGAGCAGTGGTATATATGTGTGGCTGTGCTGTCATTGGCTCCCTTACATGTCGTTCAGCAGGTCCCGGCCAATGATTTATGGCCTAACCTACCGATCAGGGGAATGGATGGCAGGAGAGAGATCTCTCTACAGACACAGTTACAGACACAGATCTCCCTACAGATGGGACGGTTTTTAACTTCCCTGCAAAGCATCCCTTAGTAAAATCAGCACACAGTTAACACAATAACACTTGCTAGGCAGACAGTTAACCCTTTGTTTGCCCCAGATGTTAATTACTTAGTACAGTGACAGTGCCTAATATTAGCATGTCAGTTAGTCAGTTCCCACTCAGTGTCAGTTAGTGTCAGATTGCCCACCACATTATAACAGCCCCGCTATAAGTCCCTGACCGCCGCCCTTAATAGTATAAACAAAATCCAGTATATACAGTATACCATTATTTGAAGATGCTATAACTTATGCTATAATCATGCAAACCAATTAATATACACTTATTGGGATTTTTTTTTACCAAAGACATGTAGAAGAATGTTTTGGCCTAAATTTATGAAGATTTTTTTAAAATTATTTATACTGGATATGTGTTATAGCAAAAAGTAAAAAGTAAAAAATATTTTTCATTCCTTTTTCTTTTATAAAATAAAAAAATTTAAAAAAAATTGTCGATCAAATACCACCAAAAGAAAGCTCTATTTGTGTGAAAAAAATTATATAAAATTATTTGTGTACAGTGTGGCAAGACCGCACAATTATCAATTAAAATAACGCAGTGCTGAATAGCATAAAACGGCCTGGTCATGAAGGGAGTAAAATCAAGGTCAAGTGGTTAACGAAGAGGTCAACAATGGCAGCCCCCAACTTTTTTCATGACAGAGTCCCTTTAACCTCCCTAGCGGTATTCCCGAGTGTAGCTCGGGGTAAAATGTCTGTACCAAAAGCGGTAACCCCGAGCTACACTCGGGCTTACCATGCGGTGCTGCATAGGGAGTCCCTGCAGAGCTTACCTTGTCCTTTGCTCTCGCGATGTGTCCCCTGCAGCGTCCCCGGCCATCTCCTCCGGCCGATGCCGGCATCTGGCTTCTGTGTTTCGGTCCCTGTGACGTTGGGACGTACGGGCGCCGGCGGTGGCGGGAAATTTGAACATTTTAAGAAAAATGTCATTTTTTTCCAAACAAATTTTACATAGCAAAACATTGCAGTTTCTACCCATTTCACATACATTTTGTCCCGAGTGCTTTGTCCTGCGCCCTGCCTGCATTTTGTCTGTTCTTTCTGCCTGGAAACTGAGAAAAGTCCATGGCGTCCAAAAAGCGTCCCTTTAGGTCAAAAGCGGGTTTAGATCAGCTATAGTACAGCGATAGTAAATCAGAACCACTTGCAGAATTGAGTGATAATGATTCGTGGGGGAAATTCGTCATCAGACACTGAAAACGATTTTGCAACTTTGCTCAGCGATGTGCGAACTTGGCGCTATATTTCAAATTTCAGTGTTTTTGGTTTGATTATATTATTGAATTAAATGATTATTATTATATTATTATTTTTTATGATTATTTATTAAATTATAATTTATGATTTTGTGTTTCAAATTTTATCATACCCGGGATGTTTACTAGACTCTTGTTCGGAGAGATTTCAGTGAGTTATTCCTAAAAATTACAGCCTACAATAAAAAAACTACATATTTTCATGCAAAATAATGGTACCGCTTTCAGCACCAAAAATCTGAAATAATCATACCGCTAGGGAGGTTAAGGGTTAGCCACGTGCAGAGCTGTTTCTGCATTGAGAGCAGCGATAAAGTTTACATCCCAGCAATCCCGACTTGACTGACAAGACTTTAAGGCCCTTGAAGGATGGGGATGGTGAAAACTGGGTGTAGTCTAACCTTTCTCAACAAAGGTTCCATGGAACCGTAGGGTTCTTCCAGAGGTTGCTAGGGGTTTCTTGAGCAAAGAGCAACTTCTACCTCTCAAATACCTACTGACATCAATGATCTTTTAGGATCACTCTACATACATGTCGCACAACCCCTGGAAAGGCCACTCGGTTATGCTTGTCGCCTGAAACTGCCCTGACCTTGAAATCACCGCAACCCTTCTGACACTCCAAGTCCAGACATGGATTGGGCAGACAATGTTCAGTAACCTGGTTACTAACAAAAACCAACACAAAGTAAAGGCAATGAGCATAATGTTTAGTAATCACTGTTGTTATGAATTTTTCAAAGTAATTCAAGACAGTTATAGAAAACAATCAGCTTGCAGCAATACGCAGTCAGAATGGGATGCTTGTTCTTTTTGCATGTCAGAGATGTGCAAATCTTAACCAAGGAATAAATATCACCTCCCATGATGCAACTGGAGTCTTAATCCAATGTGTTCTATGGAAGCTATTGTGTCAACCAGTATTAAGGAGTGGACGTGTTAATTGGTTATATTTAGCTCAAAGTTCAATGTTTCAATATTTTAGAACATCCTGCTGTTCCATCACACTGGAGAGAACATAAGCACACTATTCTCATGAGAATTTATGTTTAAAGCATAAAATAAAGTTTGGCAGTCCTTGAAAAATAAAGGCATCCACAGAGCTGGGATCTAACGGATATGCACCAACAGTTGGTAATGCCTAAATGAAATCCAAACACAACACTGAGCCGCCACTAAATGTGACTCATTTTTCCTATTAAGTTTTTCCTATGAAACAATGTAAATCATTATTACTACAGTTTAGTAATAAATTACTGTCACATTCCCTAGTGCTATGAAAAGATTATCTTACACAACCAAACATCAGATTAAGCCATACAGTGGTCTTTGAAACTTGTTGAACTACAGGGTCAATACCACCAAAGGCTAAGGTAAAATACTTATCTCAAGTTGTGCCCTTTGTAGGAAGATTGAGAAAAATTCTCCATACTTCAGATTCCATCTGCCCACATGCAAGCTGGGAAACAGAGCAGCACCTGGTTCCCATCCCCTACAACTGGGTAGTCTTGTGAGAGCGCTTGAATAGAATTAAATAGAATAAATGTGTAGAGATTTAAAAATTGCTGCATGTTTTAAAAGCTTGCATATTCCTTGAAGAAAAAAAAATTCTATAGTAATTTGTATTAATTATAGTTTATAATCCACTTGCTGACCCAAAGCACCTACTCATTGATGCAGCATCTGAGAGAAATGTAAACTGATAATATAAATCAATGTAAAATATAATGTAGGTGTAAAGTTTTTGAAGAACATTTTTCCTGAAGTTGACTTGACTGCAGTGAGCAGCTCTTTATATTGTTGTGGCAAGGCCCATTTGCAGAAGCTTAATAGTCATGTAGGCCCTCTTACCTTGTGAGAAGTCCATCTGGGCTTCAATGGTGGCCGTGGAACCCCATGTAAGGTTTTCGGTGTTTGACCACGAGCCTGACAGAATAGACACTTACTTGCAAAGTGGAGAGGCTATAGGCATAAACAGCTTGGTCCAGCTTGTTCATCCTTCTATTCCACGACTGAACAGCTACTGTAAGTTCTCTTAAATATGGGTTTTATAAGAGAATGATTGATAAGTGCTTCTGTAGTCCACCAAACTCGCCTCAAACATTGGATCTGTCTTGCAAAGAGAGATCATACACTTATAAGTATAACATTTAATTGAGTAATGATAGATATAGTGAAGGAAGTACAAATGCAATAGTATCAAAAGACTATATAAAAAACCATATCTGTAGGTAGAATATAAATGCTCTTCCACAAGTCCCCACCCATTTTCCAAGAGTTTCGATCAGGGCAGACACGTGCTTCACAACGTTCTGTTAGAGGACTAGCTTATTCCATTTCGGGCTGTGGTAGATACATGCTAGTATGTGAGTAAATGACCAATAAAAGGTGTTTGGACAGTGATATCACCTTTTACGGGGATAGTGGGCTCAGTCATCCTGCATTCCTCAAGCAGTTAAGGTAAAGCCATACATATGTCCTCATATGGGTCACTGACCAGGTCTTTCAGGAGGCTTTCCTTTACATTAGTGAGCCACCAGTAAGGAAAAATGAGGTTTCTCCATTTGGATCTACCTATGAACGCTGGGTGGTGGATAGCTCCTGGGACATTGTGAATAAAACCTAATGTGGGACTGTAGTGCGTGCCTGCTCCTCTAAGGATTTTCTAATAAAAAAATGTGTCTGCCCATTTTCTGCCCATACCTAACAACAATTACAACCACAGTGTGACAACTAAATGTATCTATCAAAATACAAACTAAGTCTATCTATCTAAACCTAGCACCTATGTAGGAGAGTGCTACAGGAATATCCTGTGACCCTAAACACCTCTTGTGTTCAAGTTATTCAGCAATACATTTTTAAAAAGACTTCCCCTAGATTGAGCCTGTATTGTTCATGTGCATGGAATTGTGCTTGTGACTGGCAGCTTCTCAACTAGCAAGGGTGTCCCTCCAGCAGCCCCTCCAGGGGTGAGCACTACATATGTAAATAAAAGCAGGCATGAGAAAAAATTATGACTGAAATCAGAATAAATACTGCAGTTCTAAATTTTTTTTTTTGTGACAGCAACTTGTGTTGAAGATCATTTTACTAAAAATTAGAACATTTAGCAACAAGCAAATTAGATATCACAAAGTTTATAACACAGCCTTTGGGTATCCTCAGGCTATCCCTTTTACCCAGAGAGCAGAGAACACAAAACCTTAACATATTTTCTGTGCTATAGGTAAATAATAGTGCAGGTAATGTCACCAGAAATTCTTTATGGCTGATCTCTGTTTGGTTTCCATTGTGCTGAAATATTTGCTGGCACTTCTGTGTGCAGAGAACAGGTGTCCATCCACTTGTAATATGTACATTACAGGGCAGTGTCACAGATGCATGTCTCTGTTTAAATCAAGTTGAATCTTTAAAGCTCTCTTAGGCTCTGTATCCATGGGCATCAACATGCATGTGTTCCTAATAACCCTCTAGAGCTCCATGTTTAAGAAGTGCACTATGGAGGCACTTAGTGAAGTGTTTGGCTTGCCATGTGATGAGATATGCTAAAATAACAGTGGCTTGCTGTTTCTCTTGGCAGGGATTCTGTAGTGTTCATGCTTCCTTACCACCTTTAAAAATCAGGAGACTGTTCAAACAAAAAGCAGGTGCCAAACATTTAGTGACAAAGTTTTTAGGGGATCCTTAAGGGTTCTTGTTAGATTCCCTTAAAGAGTTTCCAGGTGGCCTGCTCACTTTGTAATTGGTGTGACAAGGGAGCATAGTAGTTTACGTGGCATGGTATGGAGTAGTTCAGTGGAGACCTGGAGGTTGAGAGGTTGGGTCCGTGGCCTCTTCCAGGTAGCTTCTGTGTGAAGAGTCATCATATAACTGACTACTGGTACCATTGGCTGCAGGGGGTCAACAGGTGTGACTATTATTATTATTATTATTATTATACAGTATTTATATAGTTCTAAAAGGTTTGCTCAGTGCTGTACATTATAGTGGGGGACAGAACATGAGACAATACAGTAACAAAACAAAGCACGAGGGATTCAAGGGCCCTGCTCTTTCGAGCTTACATTCTAAGAGGGAGGGGATAGTGGTACAGGAGGAAGTGGCTGTGGGGGATGGAGTGGTAGGAGGAGTGGAGGAGATCGGCTGTTAGGTGAGGACGGGGTAGGCTTCCCTGAAGAGATGCCTAAAGGTGATGAGGGTAGGTGACAGTCTGATGGATTGGGGTAGTGAGTTCTAGAGGATGGGGGAAGTCCTGGAGAAGTCCTGCAGTCGGGCGTGGGAGGTGGAGACCAGGGAGCTAGAAAGTAGGAGGTCTTGTGAGGAGCGAAGATTACGGGTTAGGTGGTATTTGGGTATCAGGTCGGTGAGGTAGTTTGGGGCAGCATTATGAATGGCTTTGTATGTCTGTGTTAGTAGTTTGAATTTAATGTGTTGGGCAATCGGGAGCCAGTGGAGGGAATGACAGAGGGGGGTGGCAGAAGCGGAGCGGTTGGTAAGGTGGATGAGTCTGGCCGCTGAGTTCAGGATAGACTGAAGCGGGGATAGTCTGTGATGAGGTAGGCCGGTGAGAAGGGAGTTGCAGTAGTCCAGACGTGAGATAATAAGGGAGAGAATGAGTTGTTTAGTGGTGTCTGGGGTTAGGAACGTACGTATTTTGGAGATGTTGTGGAGATGGAGCCTGCATGAGTTTGCCAACGATTGGACATGGGGTTGGAAGGACAGGTTTGAGTCTAGAGTGACACCTAGGACTTTGGCTTGTGGGGTGGGACTGATGGTGGCGATGTTGGTCGTGATGGAGAGGGTGGAGGGGGGGGGGGGGGGCACGGGCTGGGGGGAAAATCAGGAGCTCGGTTTTGGAAAGGTTCAATTTGAGGAAATGGAGCGACATCCAGTCTGATATGTCTTGATGCATGGAAAATTGGTCATTGATCTTTGATGTTGAGTAAGAGGCCTATGGAAAAGTGGCCCTTTTGAAGCTTTGATTATGTATAAGGCAGCCACTTGAACTTGTGAACAAAGAGACTATTTGTCATTTGGCAAATAGTGATACATACAGAGAAGTCTGATAGATAACTGCAGGTGTGTGGATATTATTTACCCTTATAGGCCAGTTTCCTCTTGTACCAAATTGTATTGTAACTGTAATATCTACCTTCATTTTGTAAAGTGCTGCGCAAACTGTTGGCGCTTTATAAATCCTGTATAATAATAATAATAATAATAATAAAAAAAGAAACCTGGGCTGAAGATTATAGGAATACATTAGAAGGACAGGACATTTATACTGACTGCAAAGAGGTTGAGAGTTCAGGTTAAGAACACATGAAAAAAAAAATGAAATAGTGAGGGTCAGAAGACCCACAGAAAATGAGAGACAGAGAAAGATGGGTGCCATGTTATCCATCAGGGGAGGCACAGGTGAAATGGTAAAGAGCCTGTATCCTGCTGAGGTCTTGTTCCATAGAAAGAGAAGAAGAAGAATGTAGTATCAGGCTTCGTGAAGGAAAAGTGTGGCCAAGTGTTTGTGATACCCATTAGTGCATCTCTGCATTGAGACATACTGCCAGGGAAGCCCCTGTAAGAAAAGTTCTGCCGTGGTATGGTCACCATAAGAAAAGGTTTACCGTCTGTTCATGGTTGCCACCATAACTACAGGTTACAGATTATGATCAAATTATAAGTTGCTGTGGGCAAAGAATGATTACAATAATTTGATGTGCTCTGTTAAGTGGTGCAAAATTTGTTGCTTCTATACAACTAAATATAATAACAACCACAATGACAACAACAGCAGTAAAAATAATCAATCACTAACTTGTTTGGGTTAGAAGTCCATCTCTTCATTAGCCTACTACTACAAAGGATATTCTCTCTTCAGTCAATCATGAATGCCACTATCATTTTCATCCACCCTACCAACCTCTCTGTAACCCTTTTCTGACAATCCCTCCACTGGCTTATACCATAAGAAAATTAACATAGAAAGCCATCCAAAACTCTGCCCTCAAGACCTCCCTTGTCACCTCCTCCTATGCTTGTCTCCAGGACTTCTCCAAAGCCTCTCCCATCCTATGGAACTCCCTAGCCCAACTCTGTCCACCTTTAGCCGATCCCTAAAAAATGCATCCCTTAAAGGAAGCCTTAGCTATTTCACTTGTCTTCTATTTTAGATTGTAGGCTCTTGCAAGCAGAACCCTCCTAACCCTCTTGTCTTCAATTGTATTGCAACTCTATTGTCTCCCTTTAATTGTAAATCATTGTGCAACTGTTGGTATTATATATATCCTGTGTTATAATATTAATAATAATACTTTTACCAGGTATTAGACATGTGCAATTCTTTTCTTTATGAATTGAAATCCAGACAAAATCTGCGTTATTTGGAGTTTCAGATATTATCAGTTATTATATGAATTCGAAAATTAAATTGAATTTGAAAATAAATTTGAATTCGAAATGGAAACATATTGCAATAAATATAGTGAAGTATAAAAGTTAAATAAGATGATGATTCCTACTTAAGCTGCTTTATAGCTGCGGTTGTCGGCTTGTGGTCCTCAATGAACTAGCACAGTGCTGTGAGCACAGTGGCAGATCACTGATTCTTCCTGTCGGCAGTATCGGCTTTCTCGTACAGGATGTATGAGCAAACAGATACATTGACAGTCTGCAGGAGACCTGCATGGCATCAGTGATCTGCTGATTGCTGGTGCACTGCTTTGGAGGCTCCTAACACAAAAAAAATGTGCATATATTATTTTTTGTGTAAAGGTGAGCTTATCCTTTAAGGAATGAATCCGAAACAAAACAAATTTTTCAGTTTTACACATCTTTACCAAGTATAGGTCAAACGTTCTTAAATGTACTGATGCGAATATTAGTTGCTTCAGCTTATAAAGTAAGTTTAGTGAATGTGTATGATTAAATAAGAGAAAAATGCAGTACCCATCAGACTGAAATACTAATGTTAATAATAATACATTAGGGTAGCATTCAGCTGTTGGAACAAATAGGTTCCATGTCATGACAGGGCTTTTGACCTTACCACTCCAGCCAAAATGTAATTATGCAGTGGAGTCATAATTTCCACTAACATTAAACTGTGAATTGTGAGCACGTCTTAAATATAGCTCTGGTAGAAGGTGATGTAATCCTCTCACTTCTTCCTAATTATTGCCACCACTCTTCACTAATGTCATACAATAGCTGACCACTGCTCTCTTCCACTGAGCTTGTCTGGATTTGTCCCAACCATATAGCTTATGTTGCTAAAGCCAAGGACTTCGGCAGAAGGATAAAATGTAGGCACAAAGGATTTCACAGACCACTTTTAGGACTTGTTCACATTAGCCTCCTTGCATTCGTCGCACTATATTGACAAGCACTGATACACTATATTGCCAAAAGTGACCAATAACAACTATATGAGTTTATTGGACATCCCATTCCGAAGCCATGGAAGGATTTGTTCCCTGTTGTGGTCAAAAAAGCTTCCACTCTTCTGGGAAGTTTTTCCCTAAGATTGTCTGCAGAATTTTTGCCCATTCAACCACACCAAACTCATCAAGCCGTATCTTAAAGGAACTGGATTTGTGCACATGGGTACAGTCATGCTGAAAAATAAAAAGAGCCTTTCCCAAACTGTTGCCACAATGTAGGACGCACACCATAGTCTGATTTTAAATTCAGAAGCATTAATAGTACCCTTAACTGGAAACACTTGAATAATTTAGAGAAGGGTTTCTCAACCAGGGTTATGTGGAGCCCTAAGGTTCCTCCAGAGGTTGCTAGGGGTTCCTCAAGCAATAAGAAATTTCTGTATCTCAGATGAGTAACCACTGACATTTATGACCTTCATAGCTATCTGTAAGAGAGTGATCTTCCCAATGACCACAAAAGTAAGGAGTATTCTTCACACTGACCAACAGACTAATGTACTGTGAACTGTAAATATAGTAATTATTAGCAGGGTTCCCTGAAGCCACAAAATTATTTCAAGGGTTCCTCCATGTTTAAAAGGTTGAGAAAGTCTGATTTAGAGACTGTTCACGTACTATTTGCTATATAGTGTACTACATTGTTAGAAGTGTTCATATCTTACCTTAAGTCCTATCATGCAATGTATTTCACATTGGCCCATTGGATTGGGCCACTGGACAGGCTGTTTATGTTCAGAATGTATTTTAAAAACACCATTTGGCTAAAGCATTCACTGACCGGTATCTGTCTAGAATTCATAAAACCCAGTTCCAGCAGAAACATTTTTTTAGGTAGACTTGGAAAGAGTAAGCACTTATAGCAGGCTTTTTATTGCTGTCTGCGACCCAACTGTCAGATTTCCGTGTGACAATATGTGGGCAGGTTAAAATAGTTAGATGCTGTCCTGGCTGGGAGGGTAGGAGTTAATGCCTTTCCTGGTTCTTTGGGTTTTTTTTGCTGTTTTTGTCTGGCCCACTAATCCTGTGATATATAAATAGAGGACAGTAGTCCGGTACAGAGAGGATCCCCGGAGAGGTAGTTGGAGGAGGTTCGAGGATTGTTCCCCACAGAGAACTCAAGAGGGAAGGTTGCGAGGAGAGAGGGTGGAGAGGACAAGGGCCTGCATCAGGTTCGATGCCCGTAAGGGAATGAGACAGAGATCAATACCCAAGAGGAGTAGAAGGATGTCACTCATCACTGCCTGGATGTAAAGTCATCTGAACCTGCTCTGAAGACACCAGCACTAGAGCATGCCTCTAAAGGACTTCCATCTGCACTAAAGTGCCTCTGAAGAACTGTAATTGCTGGACTACACCTTTGCAGGTATGCCAGGGTAGCACTTAACCCTATAGTTAGGACTAGAGACTGTTCTTTTGTGGACTTTATACCACTTTTTCAGCAAAGTATTGAAAAATTGGGGTTGATATACTAAAACTGGAGAGTGCAAAATCTGGTGCAGGTGTGCATGGTAGCCAATCAGCTTCTAACTTCAGCGTATTCAATTAAGCCTTGACAATAAAACCTGGAAGCTGGTTTCTACGCAGAGCTGTACCTGACTTTACACTTTCCAGTTTTTGCAAATCAAGCCCATTGTCTTTGCTGGTCTGAAATTACTTAAAGGATAAGTTCACTTTTGGGAACATATTACATGTTCCACCCATTTTTAGGGTGGAACATGTAACAGGTTCCCAATGTTGCAACCGCCGCCCGCTGCCCCTCCTCTTCCTGTGACAGAAGTATGGGGAGAAGTTCCCCCTACCATCTGTCATATTTGAAAACAGAGCAGCTATGCGGGGCTCCGCCCACATGGCCTCGTCATTCATTCACAGACTTCTGTGAATGAATGAACTGCAAGTCCCGACATCCTTAGCGGCTATCGGCTTGTAGTTTTCAATGAACTACCACGGCGCTGTGGAGCACCGTGGTAGTTCTTTCCATCTTCCTGTCTATATATGTGCTTGCAATGTATACAAAAACAAATCAGTGCAAACAATACCCTAATACATAAATCAAATTTGTTGCAAGCTGAACACTTTGGCATATTTCACAGTACCATACATAACATAAAGTGCAGCACAAGCTAGTAAATATATTACACAGTCCACAGAAAGTCCACATAAGTGGTCCGCCAAAGATAGATATGGAATAAGATTCAAGTTTGACTCTTATTCTATATCTATCTTTGGCGGACCATTTATGTGGCCTTTCTGTGGACTGCATAATATATTTACTAGCTTGCACTGCACGATATATCTGCTTGCTCGTACATCCCGAACGGGCAAACAGGTATACTGACAGATCTGCAGACCTGCACGGCATCAGCGATCTGTTGATCGCTGGTGCTATGCTTTCCAGGCTCCTGCAGATAAAAATAATAATTGCACATTTTTTTACCTACAAAAAAATGTGCATTTATTGTTTTTGTGCAAAACATGAACTTATCCTTTAAAGGGGTGTAATGCAAGCAACTGGTGCAACTTTGCACTTAGTCTACAGTTTGTGTCACCAGCACATGAGGTAGGAAGAATCTGCATGTTAAGAGTCATTCTAGTGCAAGTTATACATGTGGTTGCCACAAGCAATGGAAGGTACAGTCAGAAAGCAGCCTGTCGTAAATGTGTAGCTGTTATAGTTGCAATTGCATATAGCCATGAGGGAGGTGTTGTAGACAGGGGCGGACTGACAACTCATGGGGCCCCCAGGCAATAGGGGATCATGGGGCCCCTGTGTCCTTGCCCAAACTCAAAAAAGCCTATGAAAAAGGTACCAGGGGCATCTCATGGGGCCCCCTACTGACCCAGGGCCCTTGGGCAGTGCCCGAGTGTCCAAATGGTCAGTCCACCCCTGGTTGTAGACACTCCCTACACCGCATTCCTTCTCCAACAGCAACCAGAACAGAAATATCGATTATCTCTAATGTTGGAGACCCACCTTAAGATCAAATATTCCCCCAGCCTCAGCCTTGTCCAAAGATATTGGTGAAATGGCACTACAGCAAAGGTAGCATGTGTGTAGTTGAGTGACCCTGTCTCTGGTGTCTAGAATACCCAGAAGAACCCACCCCCGGGTAGGACTCTCATGTAACATTTGATTGGCGCCCAACATAGAGGACATGACAAACAACCACCCTTACAAGCAGAAAAAGAACGGAGGGAGCCATTGCCAAGTACGCACAGAAAAATGCACTGAAAAAGGTTCTGACCCTTTCTTATTTTACTGAAATTCCAGTCTGTGCAGCCTCTAGAGACATTTCTCAACACTCCCTATGCTTACAAAGAGTGAGGAGCCATTGTTTCCACCCAGGTTGGACTACAAACATGTCTACCTTGTCGATTAGATTCGTAGTTTTACACAGGAAAGATAACACTATTTGTGCTTTCAATTCAGCTCGCATGGAATGGCAAAGGCAATGCATTTCAGGCAAGATCAACAAGTATTTTCTGTACTTGTTAATATTGTTCCTGGCCTTAAAAAAGAAAACTAATGCAGCCACTGTATCTAAGGACTGGTAATCTACAATATGTTAAATTTTTGTTTTGGGGTTTTTAGCTTGTAACTCTTTCAACTGACCCTAAATGAAATCTTTATTCACCAAAAATAATCCATACACATCCTCTGTCTATATCATCTAGCCCTGTAATACTATATTCATTGAATTGTGCCTTACTTTGTTTTTCAGCCTCCATGTAACATCATCAGAGTGTAGGCAGGTGCAGTTAGCTATTCTGCCACTAGCTGGCTCTGTACCAGAATAGTGTCTGGGTACAGAAGACAGTGTCATCAGCTGCTAGACCCCTTTAAGTTAGAGCCTTCCTGCAGTCATGTCATGGGTGAGCCAGTGCCCAGTTATACGCCATGTTGGGAGGAGCCCTAGTAGCACTTAGAGCATGGAAGCCAAGCACCCCACACCAGCACAGTTGTAATCAGCCTGGAGGCCCTGTACAGGGCAGGAGGCCAGGGAAGAGTAGACCAGCACCCAGGAGAGCCGGTGGTATACTTTCTGACCCTTATGGAGGTGGGGCCTAGGGAGGTTTGCTAAAGGCCTTTTAGGCCAGATCAAGAGTTCCCTGAGTGAGGCTATTTCCTTGGAGGGTTTCAGGAGAGGTGCTCCTATGGAAGAGGTGTCTACAGAGAACTCAGTCCTGTGACTACTAATGACCCCGGGTGGAAGGAGAGACTATTAGAGGGAGATGGCTGCTTAAAGTACTGCATCTGTATTCACATTTCACTACTGCAGACCATCCACTAAATGTAATTGACTATGTATGGTCAAGTGACTCCAGAATGTATGTGACTGTTATTCCATCCCTTGAATTCCAGCAGTAAAGTGCAGCAAATCTATTAGTTTGTGTGGACAGTTGTTCCTTGCAATATTCATGTAGCACTACCCCCTTAAGGGTTGCTTAGTAATTTTTGGGTTCCCTGTCAATCTGGACCTCTTTCTGAAAGCTCAACCACTGCTGACACCACCGCACTCTTATAACTCGAATAAGTCACCACATGTAAAATGAACTCACACATAAGTTAGTGTAAATCAGTATGAAGTTTATATTGAGTTTGAACGTGGTTTGATCAAAAAACACAAAATAGCATTGGCATATGCAGCAATATGATCACACTTGTCAACTTTAAGTAAAAGTAACAGCATCCACAGAAAAGTGCCAGTAACTCTTAGCAGGCCTGCTTTCAGAAATAATCCACTGCCTCCAATCTGAGGTGACTGTTGAATACCCAGCAAGCGAGAACAACTATCAATAAACAGGTAAGCTCACTGCGGGTCCTCAGAACCTGATGGCAAGGATTAGTTTTAACAATGGAGAGAGCTCTTGTCTATAATCTACCAATGTCCCTTTAGGAACAATATGGAGTCTTCTGTGTGCTACGTGGGGCCCAATTGGTGTGAAGGTGATCTAAGGCAGGGCTTAAAATTTCAAGTCCTGAGCTACTAGCCAGACCTTAAGAGTTACTCCCCACCAACAAACACACACAAACAGAGACACCTGTACAGACACACACACACATAAACATGTACACACATGCACAGAGACACATGTACACACACATACAGACACATGTATACAGACACAGGCACGAACAGACACGTATAAACACAGATACATGTACATACACAGAAATACACATGCACAGAGACATGTACATACACACAGACACATGTACATACATACACAGACACATGTACACACAGACACATGTATGTACATACACACAAACACACACACACATGTACAAGCACACACAGACACATGTACACACACAGACACATGTACATGAATACACAGACACACAAACACACATGTACACACATGTACACACACACACCCCTATAAAAAGTGGCAGTACTTCGTTGTTCACTCACAGAGCCGGGTACTGCACTCTAGGGGGAGGCAGAGAGCACAGCACACACTCCTTCTTTTGCTTTCACTGCGCTCAGCTATTAAGCAGTCTGACGGCTCCCAGTGCCAATGACAGATCCGGCCTGAGCTCTGAGCCTGCTCAGCAAGACGGCCCTGGGGGACACGCTCGCCCCCACCATAATTTCCACTCGCCATTGGCGAGCAGGCGAGTGGAAATTTCAAGACCTGATCTAAGGTGTAGATCAGTGGTCTCCAAACTGCAAACCCTTTGCTTGCCTTAATATGGCCCTTGAGGCACTTTTCCTTCAACTGATTCAAGACACTATTTCTTCCACTGACACCAACAATGGGGCATAATTCCTGCTACTGACATCAGCGATGGGGCCCATTGACACCCAAAATGGGGCCCTATTTCTCCCACTGACTCCAACAACAGGACACTATTGCTCTCATTGACACCGATGATGAGGCACTCAAACTGACACCAACGATAGGGCACTATTCCTCCCACGGACACCAGCCATGGGGTACTATTCCTCCCCCTAATACCAAAGATGCATTGTTTACTCCCACTGACACCAGGACAATTTCAACTCCCAATGTCCACAGACCGGCCCCCCTAAAGTCTGAAGGACAGTAAACTGGCCCTTTGTTTAGAAAGTTTGGAGACCCCTGATGTAGATGATAGTTAATAATTACTTCTCCTCTTAATGGTAGTGAACTGATGTAAGGTTCCCTTTAAGGTACAAAGCAAGGACAGATTTGAAGTAGTAAAGTGTAACAGTCGGAATAAGTGTCTGTAAGCAAGAACAGCTTTCTCTCTGGGTGACAGGGGCCACAGGCAACAGTAGTAGAAATCCCATTCAACTGGGAAGGGTAAATTGCTGTTTCAGTGGGCATTGCTGTATTCCCGCCTGCAGCTGTGTGTCCTGTGGTCAGCTTGGATGATGAGACTGTAACGCAAATGTTTTCCAACAATGGCGGCTGGAAGAACTAAGTCATAAACTGGAGTAACTATGTGGAATGTCCGCGACTATGTGCAGGGAGATAGCAGATGTGATGAAATTGTCAAGGTTCTCTCAGTTAGTGGGTGTATGGGACTCTCTCACCCGATTAATGGTGTCTAGCAGGTCTTATTGGTCCGTCTTTCCCTGCAGATGGGGGCCCCCACAGACTCTCTGGTCCTGATTCATTGTCCCAGCTGGTTTTCTCCTTGCAGATTGGCTCACTGGGCAGCATGGCAAGATTGACAATCAGCAGACTCTTTCCGCTTCTTCTCCCTCTCTGACTTTGGCTCCGCGGCCTGGTCCAATACTCCAGCCGTCAGTCCACTTCCTCCTCTCTCAATCTCTCCCCTCTCACTTCCTGATCAGTCTCCTGGGCAGGGGCGGACTGACAACTCATGGGGCCCCCGGGCAATAGGGGATCATGGGGCCCCTGTGTCCTTGCCCAAACTCAAAAAAGCCTATGAAAAAGGTACCAAGGGCATCTCATGGAGCCCCCTATTGACCCCAGGCCCTCAATAGGGAATCATGGGGCCCCTGTGTCCTTGCCCAGCTCAAAAAAGCCTATGATAAAGGTACCAGGAGTATCTCATGGGGCCCCCTACTGACCCCGGGCCCTCGGGCAGTGCCCGAGTTTCCCAATGGTCAGTCTGCCCCTGCTCCTGGGCTTTTATTTATATATGCCCCCACCCACACGCAAGCTCCTCTGGGATATGTAGTTTTCCGGTGCACTGTTCTTTAGTAAAGTCCTGCAATTCAGCCTTCAAGTTCCAAATGGCTATTCTTCAACATGTGGCTGCTACTGTTCTGCAGAACAGTGCCATTTTATGTTGGCTTCAACATCCTGCATGAGACATTTATAGCAGGGCGTGACATAAAGGTCTACGGCTGGGAATGTCATGTGGAGGTCTCTGGCATGGAGTGGGGCACAAAATGGTGGAGGGTTTGGCCTCAGCAGGAGGTGCAGTGTTCTAGCAGGACAGGAGTGGTGGTAGGGACCAGGGGCGGACTGACAACTCATGGAGCCCCCGGGCAATAGGGGATCATGGGGCCCCTGTGTCCTTGCCCAAACTCAAAAAAGCCTATAAAAAAGGTATCAGGGGCATCTCATGGGGCCCCCTACTGACTCGGGCATTGCCCAAGTTTCCAAATGGTCAGTCCACCCCTGGTAGGGACTTTGGCACAAATTCTAACCAATTATGAAGCTCCTCTTACAAGTGAGCTTCTGGACCTCTACTTTTCCCTCTCACTTCCATTTGTTTGTAATCAGCAGTGCAGCTTAGTTGCGGTCATTTGCACTTCTCTATGCGCACTACAAATCTCATAGTTCTTAGTCCATTTTTGGAGCAAACAAGAGAGGGTGGATCAGGGGCGGACTGACAACTTATGGGGCCCCCGGGTAATAGGGGATCATGTAGCCCCTATGTCCTTGCCTAAACTAAAAAAAGCCTATTAAAAAGGTACCAGGTGCATCTCATGGGGCCCCCTACTGACCCCGGGCCCTCGGGCAGTGCCCGAGTTTCCAAATGGTCAGTCCGCCCCTGGGGTGGATACATTCCCATATACAGTGGGACTAAAAGGAATAAGTTGGAGATTTGGAGGAGACTGAGTTTAGTGTCACTTTAAGTTTTATTCAGCATTTTTTTTTCTGTGCCAAAAAGATCTCCAAAGCATAATCTGACATTTGATAACACAACTTATGATTAGTTCTGGGAGATCACATGAACGTACAAAGCAAAGTTCAAAGCTCTGAGGATTTTTCATGCTATGTATCTGTAGGTGTATTAGGAAACTCACAGTGGATGTTACACACATGGTGGAATAATAAGATCTGCCAGAATAGATCAAACCTCTTCAGGGGAGAAGCAAAAACATTTTATGTAAAGGTAATGAAGTCTATGCCAGTTATTTAAAGTAGGACATATTTTGGGTGTTTGTAAGGACTTCTTTCTTATTTGATTCTAGAGATTTCAATGCATTTGTTCCATAAATGAACAGTTTACTCGGGATCATTCAGCTACGAAAAAACAAAATTCGACTATAGTGCTGACAAAACAGCCTGTTTAATATTTCATACAGTATATATGTTTGGATATGTTGCCTTGTTTCCCCCTCTGTTTGTGTACAAGTTAGTACAGCCGTAGTTAGATATTCCCAGTCTCTCCATCCCCAGAGTTAGTTTCATTTTGCCTTAAAGTGATTCTGAAGGCTGAAGGCTTTTTACCTTAAAGCATTACTAAACCCACTACAGTAAAATCAGTCTGTATATGCAGTAAAGCATGCTTGTTATACTCACTGTGGAACCTAAGGGGTTAATCCTCTGCATTGTGTAAAAAGGCTGTTTGATCCTGTCTTCTCTGCCCCTCCTGTTGTTCAAATGTCCATGTGTTATCTCCTGATAAGACAGGCTGATTCTGCACATTATCAATTTAGTGTGTATTACTAGAGAGATTTTTTTTTTCTTGGGAGAGTGCACAAGAAAACGTCCACCTAAAAGATTAACTAGTGCTCAGCTGGACACTGATAGAAGTCACAAGACTGCTATATACTGCTGATGAGAAAAGGTATTTAGCAGTTTATATTTACTAAAATAATTGCATTTCCATGTTCTGTGTACTGTGGGAGACCAGATATAGTGAATGCAGGGTCCTGGGTTTAGTAACACCTTAATGCATTCTCTGCATTAGGGTAAAAATCCTTGGTGCAACCCCCCCCCCCCCCAGCCCTTTCTTATACCTGAGCCCAATCTCAATCCAGTGCTGTGCATGAGATCAGAGTCTCTCTCAGCTCTCCCCCTCCTCATAGGCTCAAAGACAGCAAGAGGAGCCATTGGTTTCCACTGCTGTCAATCACAACCATTGAGGAGGGAGTGGGGGTGGTCCAAGCCATGCCCTGTGTGTCTATGATCTGGAGCGAGCACACATGAGTACCCCCATAACAGTTGGCTTGTCTTGATGGGTACTCTGCGGGGGGGGGGGGGGGAGCTAGGAACAAAAAGAGGAAGATTGGGCTGCTCTGTGAAAAACCATTGCACTGAGCAAGTAAGTATAACATGTTTGTTGTTTTTTTTTCAAAATTATGTGTTTAACATCACTTTAAAGTGTTACTAAACCCACAACAGTAAAATCAGTCTGTAAATGCATTAAAACATGCTTGTTATACTCACTGTGGAACCTAAGGGGTTAATTCTCCGCATTGTGTAAAAAGGATGTTTGATCCTGACTTATCTCATCCTCCCCTTCTTCCATTTTTTTTTCTTGGGAGAGTTCATGTGATCAGCACAGGGCCAATCAGAACTGTCCAGACAGAAGTCAGGGGTCCTGCATCCTCTTAGAGGAAAAATTAAAACTCCTCCCACAAGCTTTAACCAGTGCTCTGCTGGACACTGATAGAAGTCACAAGACTACTCCAACTGCTAATGAGAAAAGGTATTTAGCAGTTTATATTTCCTATAATAATTGCATTTCCATGTTCTGTGTCCTGTGGGAGACCAGATATAGTGAATGCAGGGTCCTGGGTTTAGTAACACTTTAATACAGGAAAGAGGCCATTAAAGGGTCCTTGCACAGAGCACCTATTTAAGCTCTATGGGAAAATGCACCCATGTGTATGAGCACTTAGAACAGCCATTCGCAAACAGAAACCATAGGGTTTCCTCAGAAGTTGCTAGGGGTTCCTTGAGCTCTGGCTAATTGACATTCCATTTGATGGTGCCTGCAAATGGCAGAGATACTAATGATCTTTTTAATTGTCTGCATGTGTGACATTTTGACCATATAAAGGAGGCATTTTCCTACTGGCCACCAATGTAAGGAACATTTTTCCCACTGACTCCCAATGATTTGGTTTGCTGGTTCCCCAATAGGCCCCACCAACTACAGGCTGTCTGCAGAAAAACTACATGAGCTGGGGAGGAGGCAAGCCCAGTCACCAGGGGCAGACTGGTGACTAAGGGCAGGGGGGCAATTGCCCCCCGGGCCGCTCTGATGCCCCAAAAAAGGTTGCAGCGCTTCTGCCAAAGACATGCCTAAAGGCTTACAAAGAGGAGTGCGGGATGAGGACAGAGCGCAGGCCGCCCCCCCCTCACCGGGCATGGAGGGTGCATGCTGTGTCTGAGCAGAGCCCTGCTCCATGCCCCACTGGAGGCTCTTCTCCCCCGGCAAGCCTGGACTGAGTTGCCCCGGCTCCCCCCTGAAGCGCCCAGCCACCCTCTGATGACCAGTTTGGGAACTGGTGCAGGCAGCAGGTGCTGTCCAACCCAACCCACCCGTTGAGCAGAAAGTACCTGGAGCAGAGTTTCAGCCTGGGATGGGGGTTGATAGAAGGCAGGGAAGAGGGAGAGTAGGAGGGGGAATGAGTCTCTGCAGCATGGACCTCTGGGTTGTCCCCTGGACCAAAAGTTGCTGGTCAACCCTTGCCAATCACCCTACACAAGAAGAGAGAGCAGTATTGACTACTACAGGAAGGTAAAGTTAGACATGGGATTACTGCACAGGTCTGGAAAAAATACACAAAGCACACCAAGATTGCACATGACTCTTATATTTAGACAATATTTGTTTATCACCTAGCTGCTCCTAAAAGTAGGTAAAATCTACTCCTTCACTTTGGCTGCCATAAGAGGGCTTTGTAGGGAAGTTTTGAACAGTCACCATGAATGATATTGTCTTACAGGAAGGCATTTAATCAAGTGTATTTTGTATCATCATATCATCCATCAAGTAAAGCATTCAAATAAAATTCCAGGATAATGTTGATGAGTTCCTTCTCAAACAGCTGAAAATAGTTCATAGCACTGTGTTCTACGTGGAATTAAACAGGATGTAGCCCTCACTGCCCCCAGTACCTGCATCATTTTAGCTCCAGACAGTTCTAAATATATACCCACCATTATAGCTACAGTGTAACTTGATAAAACAGATATAATCTAATACGATACTTCGACCTTCTACGTCATCCTCACTGGATAATGAGATGGAGAAGATCGTGCTGATGTTCAGATTATGGAGATTTTCTGCTTCATGCCTGAAGCTGTACTAAGTGTTAATCTGTTGAAATGACCCCTTTGGAATTGTAAGTGTAATCTTTTTTAAAAAACTGCTTAAAAAACTTGCTTGAGGATATCTCATTTATTCTGGCTGTTGGGAATCCACAATGGCAAAGATCAACAATAGCACTAGCTTGGAACTGCGTACATAGACTTGTCCTAATTGCCCAGGGCTTTTGTTCTTCTTGTGAAATTTAGATTCCTGTCAAAAACATTTTCTGATTACCAGTAACCCAGCTGCAGTGATTCGCTGCCCTCTACTGCCAGCTTCTACTATCACACTGTAATGAATAATTATGTATGTCACTTCCTGACTTGGGGGATGTTGGGAAAAAGATCCTGGAAGGAGTAAATGAGAAGGTCTCAGCCACATGTCCTGTCCATGCTACTTATACCAGATCAGATTATGCAATGCCAGATAACTAGGACTATGTTCCAGGCTGGTTAGGTAATGGCTGGAGGGTCACCTCATCACTGCAGATTTTGTCTTTAGATCTCCGACACAAAGGCATCATTCTCAGGGGCCCCTGCAATCGGACTTTGCTGCAACATTCATCTGGAGGTATCTCTGTATATAACTGTACCTGAGTATATCGGACAATTTCACCAGGACTCCTATCAAGCCATTTGCTGGTAAAATCTGTTTGTACAGTAGATGTACAGGACTGTTATTATTCCTTTCTTATATAAAGCTTGTATTATTTCTGTACAGGTGTGCATCTATATACTTGTGGTTAATGTTATATGTGTGTTGCCGTAATTCTTCTGCTTCCAATTACTTTGATTAGATTACTATTTAAGTCCCATAGAAGAGAATCCCCTCTGTTTACTGTCCTGGGTGGAGGCACAGCCAACTTTATTATCAATCCCATTCTTCCACTTAGCAAAGGATTTAGTTCTCTTATTTACTATTTATTTGCTTAACATCCAGTTTGGGAAGAACCATTTCTCTTAACAACCCACAAAGGTGGACTACTTGTCTTGGGCAAGTGTTCACAGCCGAGACAAGCTTCAGCTATAAATCAGCCATCTCCTTCATAGCTGTTGTCGGATCAGCCGCAAGATCAGACCTGATAACTAGGGTTAGAAAGTACTTAGAAATATGGGACAAAAGACTACTGGTACATTGTCCCATAAGGAACATATGGGTAGGTGCAGCATGGTACGGTGGAAGTAAAGACTCAAAGTTCGGTTGCACTAAAACGTGCAGAGATGCAATGGGGAGAGGCGCACCAACAGCATCTTTTTTCCGACGGCTTGGCCAGTCCCAAAGAGAGAAGGTTTACTTGAAGATTGAGAATCCCTAACCTATCCCTACTCTTTAGGAACCTTTCCCTGACACTAGTTGCTTTCCCTGTCAGACGTGGCATCTCTCCTTACTCTACCCACTTTGCAAATGTGCACCAAAAACCCAGTAACAAGGACTTATAAAGACCCTGCCAACCCAATTGGCTGCCAGGAGTCACACGGATGCAACGCTCCCTGCAGTAGAGTAAGTAGACTGCACCTGCCTACAGACAGAACTGTAAAACAATTATAATGATAGATCTGTTTTAAGCAGTATGAATGATATTCAAGTAATGTGTTTGGCTCAACATCCATATGCAGAATGAGTTGTACACAAATTTGGTGGTCTGAGTTTGGACTATTTGGTATTTTATGTATTTTTGACTCTTTTGTATTCATAAAAAATAAATTAAAAAATTATATATATATATATATATATATATATGTACAGGCTGATCATATACTGTGTATGTTATGTGGCAAAAAGTGGATATGGTTATACGGCCATGAATGCTGAAATTGAAATTCCCATTTTATGTGTTTCTCATTATTATTCAAATTTTAGGAATCTCAGTATTTAAGACCTGTTAGGAAGCATGGTCTTTACCTATTGATTATATTATTTCTTATATATCCATAAAGTGTGCTATGTAGATGTAAATATTTAACATTTTGCTGGTCGAGTAGGGATTGGCCAGAGAAAGATCTGGATCATACGGTTCACGAAGTTGAATATGAATTGCAATATCTGAGAACCAAGAATCCCTGTTTTTAAAGAAAACGTTTCCTAGGAATGTGTATCAGATGGCAGAATGTTAATGTATGTTAATGTATAATATTCAGGGAAAGATCTGCATCTTGCTTTATTTACAGAGAGTCTTGTGATTCCTCTAAGCATCCTCGAGAACCCTGCCATTTTCCAGTTCTGCTGCTGATTTCTTTTTTTTTATTAATCACCATATTGTGTATAGACAATAAAAAAAATTGAAAAAAACAAATGTTGACTTTCATGCTCTATTCTCTACCCCACTGCCCTAGGCAATAGCTCACCAGTTATTATGTCTCCACTTTTCAGTTACTAAGTACTATCCCTGTACTGTCCCTGACTGAGTTCATCACTATGTAGCAGCTCATTTGGTTCTGTGTGAATGATATTAATTATTAGATAAACAAACACAGATAGATTGAACTGTCTACTTCAAGAGCCATCACTTCCCATATGTAAGCCAGCTGCTGGGACAATATGTCAAACAGATCAGCGTGACTTTGAGATTGGGCTTGTTTTTAGTGGGATATGTTTAAGGCTCCCATGTGACCTATCTATCCAGAAGCTGTCATGGTTTTCCAAACTGGAACCTTTTCAGCTGGAATGTCCATTTTTCTGGTAAATGCAGCATGCTGAGTCTAGTTTTCTTTGGTATATCATGACCATTAAAAATACTTTTGCTATACACAGTACACATATAGGTTCCCCCTTTTGGTCTTTACCAACTAAAATGAGAAAAGGTCTTTACCAACTAAAAAAAGTGTGGTGACATATATTTTGGCAAAACAAAATGTAGCATTATTATTATTATACAGGATTTATATAGCACCAACAGTTTGCTCAGCGCTTTATAATATAAAGGGAGACAATACAGCAACAATACAGTTCAATACAAGAGGGATAGGAGGGCCCTGTTTCTTGGAGCTTACAATCTAAGAGGGAGGGGCTGATGGTACAAAAGGTAATAACTGTGGGGGATGGACTGGTAGGAGGAATAGAAGATCCCGTTATCAGCTGAAGGCAGGATAAGCTTCCCTGAAGAGGTAGGTTTTCAGAGATTGCCTAAAAGTGGGCAGAGTAGGCGATAGTCTGATAGATTGGGGTAGAGAGTTCCAGAGGATGGGGGAGGCTCTGGAGAAGTCCTGGAATCGAGCATGGGAGGAGGAGACAAGGAAGCTAGAGAGTAGGCGGTCTTGGGAGGAGCAGAGAGTACGGTTTGGGTGATATTTGGAGACAAGATTGGTAATGTCATTTGGGGCAGAGTTATAAATGGCTTTATATGTTATTGTTAATGTTTTGAATTTTATCCGTTGGGCAATGGGAAGCCAGTGGAGGGATTGGCAGAGAGGGACGGCAGATACTGAACGGTTAGTAAGGTGGATGAGTCTGGCAGCAGCATTCATGATAGACTGAAGAGGGGATAGCCTGTGATGAGGTTGGCTAATGAGGAGGGAGTTACAATAGTCAAGGCGAGAGATAACCAGGGAGTGAATAAGTTGTTTAGTGGTTTCCGAGGTTAGGAACGGGCGTATCTTGGAGATGTTGCGGAGGTGAAGTCTACAAGATTTGGACTGCGATTGGATCTGGGGCTGAAAGGACAGATAGGAGTCTAGGACACCTAGTACCCTGGCATGAGACGTTAGCGTGTTTTCATTTTTGGTATCTTTAGGGAGCTCCTATAATAGCTACCAGGTCACCTTTTTTTTAAATGCATATACTGTAGGTACCACTAAGAGGCTTTGTCTGGGCATTATTTAGCCAAAACAAAACTTCACAAAGGGTCACGAAGGATTGTTCTGGGCATGTATAGAAACTGTAATTCACACACTGTACTTAGATTACTACATTTTTAAAGCAGACTATTATCCTCTTTAATGACTTTCCATAGTTTTTTAGCTCCACCCCTGTTACAAAATCAAAAATTTAAATTTCTATCAATGGGCAAGTATTTGACTTGGGTATTAAAGATGGCTTGTCTACAGTCTGCTCTGACCATTATTTCCCCAGGCACCACCCATAAGTAACCACTCAGACAACAAGCAGGAGTGAAATGGCCAAAGCAGACTTATATTAACAAACTCAATAAATAACATAACAAATAACAATGTAAACACAATGTAAATGGAGCCTCAAGGTCATAGTAGGCATCAAGAAAAGAAAGTACCTGTGTCCAACTTAAATTAGGCCTCCAGCTGCAACACCACTGACTTGGATACAGCAAACGCAGATACCATCATCTGAACAACTGGAGCCGAACTTCAGACATTCCCTACAAAGTGCCTTTGTGCCCACAGTAACCTACAAGAACCTTTCCCACGCTGGCTGCATGACAACAAACACCCAAACTACAAAATCTCACCCACTAACCACAAAATAGGGTAAGAAAGGGGCAGGTGGGAGGGAAGTTTCCCCAACTAATCTATCTTTCAAATGAAGACCCCCTGCCACACCCTGTCAGGTCACCCCTTGTGGTTCCACCCATTCCTACCTTGGACACCAATCACGCAAGTCTCTGACAACTTATTTTCTTGCAAACTAATAGGACACCCAGATCCAAACCCCTTTAACCCCTGTCATGCTGGCCCTCCTATCATGTTTTCTTTTTCTTTTATTCCGGGACTCCCTGTTATGCGAGTTTTGGACCTGCACATCTCGCCTAGGTGAGAAAGACATTTTTCCCACTTGCCTCCTGGGACACTGAAGGCATGCATCCCAGGAGGCTTTGGGCAATCCTCAGTACACTGCACATATTGGGTCTATTCCTCACCACACTGCACATGCCCTATGGCGTGTCATCAGGGGCTAGCTGCCAGAACCAAGAAGAGACAGCTGGCTCCCTGATGACATCAGAAAAGGAGATAGTGGTACAGGACCTAGAGTGCTGCAACAGAGCAGTGGCTTACACAAGACAACACTGGATGCAGGTGAACAGTTGTAAAGGGGAAGTGAGGTTCCTCTAGAAAAACAATTCTAGGCAGTTATAAAAAGCAGCATATCCAGTGTTGTCTGGTATTATCTGCTGTTCCACCGCCAAACGCTTCGTCCTGCGCCACCAACTTCTCTTCTTACATCATCAGGGGGGCAGTTGTCTCTTTCAGGTTCTTGCAGCCAGCAATTTAGAACAACCTCTTGCACTTAAGTGTGGTGTTCAGAAGTCAATAAACTCTTACTCTTCCACTTTGGAGGTATGACAGGCCACCATGCTTTACTGCCCTCCTAGGACTGAGGGAGCCTCGATACACATGATGCTCTTCCTTCATGTATCATTTATTGATAGAATAAAAGCAAATGTTATACTCAAAAACACCAGTATACACATTATTATTATTATTATTATTATACAGTATTTATAAAGCGCCAATAGTTCGCTCAGCGCTGTACATTACAAAGGGAGACAGAACATGTGACAGAACAATACCAATACAATGCAAAACATGAGGGGATCAAGGGCCCTGCTCTTTCGAGCTTACAATCTAGGAGGGAGGGGGTGGTGGCACAGTAGGAGATAGCTGTGGGGGATGGAGTGGTAGGAAGAGTGGAGGAGGTCGGCAAGTTAGCAGGGGGTGGGGTAGGCTTCCCTGAAGAGATGGGTTTTCAGGGTGCGCCTAAAGGAGAGGAGAGTAGGGGATAATCTGATGGGTTGGGGCAGGGAGTTCCAGAGGATGGGTGACACCCTGGAGAAGTCCTGGAGGCGGGCATGGGAGGAGGAGACCAGGGAACTAGAGAGAAGGAGGTCTTGTGAGGAGCGGAGTGTGCGTGCTGGGCGGTACTTGGATATTAGGTCGGTGATGTAGTTCAGGGCAGTATGGTGGACAGCTTTGTACGTCAGCGTTAGGATTTTGAATTTGATCCGTTGCGCAATCGGAAGCCAGTGGAGGGATTGGCAGAGGGGAGTGGCGGAGACAGAGCGGTTGGAAAGGTGAATGAGTCTGGCAACCGTGTTCAGGATGGACTGAAGAGGGGATAGCCAGCGGCGAGGCAGGCCAGTGAGGAGGGAGTTGCAGTAGTCGAGTCGTGATATGATGAGGGAGTGGATGAGCTGTTTAGTGGTTTCTGGGGTTAGGAACGTGCGGATTTTGGCGATGTTGCGGAGGTGGAGTCTGCACGAGTTTGTTAAAGATTGGACTTGGGGCTGGAAGGATAGGTTGGAGTCCAGAATGACACCCAGTACTCTGGCCTGCAGGGCGGGTTTGATGGTAGCGTTGTTGGATGTGACGGAGAAATCAATGGGGGGTGGTGTCCGGGCTGGGGGGAAGACAAGAAACTCGGTTTTGGAGAGGTTCAATTTAAGGAAGTGGAGCGACATCCAGTCTGATATGTCGCTCAGTAGGTGTGTGATTCGGGCTGAGACCAAGGGGGTGAGGTGGGGGGTTGAGAGATAGATTTGTGTGTCGTCGGCATAGAGGTGGTAGTTGAAGCCGTGAGAGTGTATGAGTTGGCCAAGGGAGGAGGTATAGATGGAGAAGAGAAGGGGCCTGAGGACAGAGCCTTGAGGGACCCCAACAGAGAGGGGGAGTGAGGGGGAGGTGGTAGCATTATAGGTAACGCTGAAGGAGCGTTGTGACAGGTAGGATGAGAGCCAGGAGAGAGCAGAATCTCTGAGGCCGAGGGAGTGTAGTTTTTTGAGGAGGAGGGGGTGGTCGACTGTGTCGAAGGCCGCAGAGAGGTCAAGGAGTAGGAGCACTGAATAGTGGCCATTAGCTTTGGCGGTTAGCAGGTCGTTGGAGAGTTTGAGTAAGGCAGTTTCGGTGGAGTGTAGGGGACGGAAGCCGGACTGTAGGGGATCGAGGAGGTTGTTGTCGTTGAGGTGAGAGCATAGGCGGGTGTAGACGAGGCGCTCGAGGAGTTTAGATGTAAATGGGAGCAGGGAGATGGGTCTGAGGTTGTTCGGGTCATTGGGGTCCAGGGAGGGCTTTTTAAGTATGGGGGTGATGTGTGCATGTTTCAGAGGGGAGGGGAAAGTGCCTGAGGAGAGGGAGAGATTGAAGATGTGGGTGAGGGAGCGTAGGATGGAGGAGGAGGAAGGTCGTAGGAGTTGTGAGGGGATAGGGTCGAGGGGGCAGGTGGTGAGGCGGGCATCAGAGAGGATCTTGGAGACTTCCTCGATGGTAGTAAGGTCAAAGGTGTGGAGTGTTGGCGGAGCTTCAGTATGAGGAATGTAGGGTGGGGTGGAAGAGGAGGTCAGAGCAGTGGTGGGGCTGTGGGAGAGGGGTGATGAGGGGGTAGCTGAGTGAGGGTGAAGGGGGTTGGAGAGAGTTTGAGCAGCGACGAAGTCCCTGCGGGTTATGTCGAGGGGGAGGGGGGATAAGGGGGTAGCTGTGTGAGAGGGGACGGGTTGAGAGGGCGTGTGAGTTGCGGCAATGTCCTTGCGAATTGTGTCAATTTTGTTTTTGAAGTGATTGGCAATCTCAAGGGCAGTGAGTGAGGTGCTGGGTGGAGGTGGGGGTGGAGAGAGTAGAGAGTTGAAGGCAGAGAAGAGTTGGCGAGGATTGGAGGAGAGGGCCTTGATGAGGGTCAAGAAGTAGGCCTGTTTGGCAGCATGGAGGGAGGAGGTGTAGGTGTGGAAGGCAGATTTGTAGCGGATGAAGGCTTGTTGGGATTTGGTTTTGCGCCATAGTCGCTCCAGGGCACGACTTTGTCGTTTGAGGGTTTTGGTGTGATCAGTCTGCCAGGGCTGGAGCGGTCGGGGTCTGATGTTGCGTTTGGTTAAAGGCGCTAGCGAGCCGAGGGCTGTTGAGAGCGCATTGTTGTAGGCGGTCAAAGCCAAGTCAGGGCAGGACAGGGGGAGGATGCGGTCGTGGAGTTGATCAGCTGCAGAGTGGAGGGAGGCAGGGTTAAGGTTGCGGAGGTTACGGCTGGTAGTAGTGTGACACTTGGAGGGGTAGGCGTTGGAGGACGAGGAGATAGAGAAGGTGATCAGGTTGTGGTCAGAGAGAGGGAAGGGGGTGTTAGTGAGGTTGTGGGGAGCGCAGCGGTTGGAGAAGACAAGGTCCAGGATATTTCCGTCGGAGTGGGTGGTGGATTGTATGCACTGTGCAAGTGCAAAGGAGAAGGTTAGGTGGAGGAGACGGGCTGTGTCCGGGTTGTCGAGGTTGACAGGGATGTTGAAATCCCCAAGAATTATGGTGGGTAGCTCAGAGGAGAGGAAGAAGGGTAGCCAGGAGGAGAAGTCATCCAGGAAGCGGGGTATGGATCCAGGAGGCCGGTATATCACAGCAATCTTCAGGGGGGTTGGGGAGAATAGTCGGAGGCAGTGGGCCTCGAAGGAGGAGAAGGATAGGGAGGGGGGGTTTGGGAGGACTCGGAAGGTGCTCTGCGGTGACAGGAGCAGACCAACCCCACCACCTTTACGACCGTTAGGCCTGGGTGAGTGGGTCCAGGTGAGACCTCCGTAGGAGAGTGCAGCAGGGGAGGTAGAATCAGTGGGCTGGATCCAGGTTTCCGTGATGGCTAGGAGGTTGAGGGAGCGGGAAACAAAGAGGTCGTGGATGGCGGTAAGCTTGTTGCACACCGAACGGGCGTTCAGGAGTGCACATGAAAACGGGGGGGAGATTTTAGGGAGCAGGGGGACAGATACTAAGTTGTGGGGGTTGCAGTAGGACGTGGAGGTGGGAGGGTGTTGAGCGGGTGAGAGAGGTGGAGGGCCAGGATTCGGGGAGATGTCCCCCGCGGCTAGGAGGAGGAGAAGGGTGAGAAAGGTGGCATGGGAGCGGGATGTGCAGGAGCGTGAGAAACTCCTAGTGGAGGTGTTGGGGTCAGTGGGAGAGCGGAGTAATAGGAGGAGGTGGTGGGTGCCATAGAGGGGTGAGGGAAGCAGTGAGGACACAATATACAAATGTTTGGGAGGGGCAGAGGGATATAGTGAATGGATTTTGGGAACGGAGGAGAGGAAAATGAGAAGGAGGAGTGGAAGAGACATTTTGGGGAGGTGAAGAGAGCAGTAGTAGGGAGATGATAGCAGTGAGGGGGAGATGTACAGGTTGTGAGGTGGAGCAGAGGGGTAAAGAAATGAGATTTGGGAACAGAGGGTAGTAATATGATAAGGAGAAGATGGGTGTATTATATAAAGGTACACAGAGTGGGACTCAGGCATGTAAGAGGTTTCCCAAGGTGTTTGCTTGCAGTCTTCCAGCATGCAGTAGAGCTTCTTGCTGTTGTTGTGTCTTCCTGCTGCTTGAGTTCTCCTGCTTTAGTTCAACTGCTGCGTTTAACTGCTTCTTCTATGCACTCGTTCAAAGCCGCACTCAACTGCTGCGTTTAACTGCTTCTTCTATGCACTCGTTCAAAGCCGCACCCCACTGCTGCGTTTAACTGCTTCTTCTATGCACTCGTTCAAAGCCGCACTCAACTGCTGCGTTTAACTGCTTCTTCTATGCACTCGTTCAAAGCCGCACTCAACTGCTGCGTTTAACTGCTTCTTCTATGCACTCGTTCAAAGCCGCACTCAACTGCTGCGTTTAACTGCTTCTTCTATGCACTCGTTCAAAGCCGCACTCAATCTGAAGCAGCACCCCATCAGAGACTGTGCCCCCCATCAGAGATCTCCCCCATGAGCTGATCTAAATTTATAGGGAGATGCTCAAATGAGCATTCAACTCCATCCCAATTAGAAGCTGATAAAGATCACATGAGGAGTGGGGGATGATTCTCTCAGGAAACAGACACCAGTCGTAAAACGGGTGCGGCTGAAGGTGAGAGCTGGTCAACATATACAAAAATATAAATACACCATTTGTTCTGAATATAGCAGGAGTCAATGCGTTTTGGAGTTAAGAGTGGAGGTAGGAGAAAGGTGCATTTACCCAGGAGGAAGGCAGCAGGAGTCAATGCGTTTTGGAGTTAAGAGTGGAGGTAGGAGAAAGGTGCATTTACCTGTGAAAGTAGAGAAGGCACATGGTCATCAATATATTCCAAAGCCAAAAGCACCAGATCCACTGCACATACTCTTTGTCATAGAAATTAGCCATCCAGATATGTTATGGCTGACACATTTCAAGGTGAGTCCCATACAGGTGTCATCACATGACTCACATGATGTAATCCAGCCAACATGGGTGGTGGGTAGAGCTTAAGTGTCTCATTCAGCATTTTTCAAGATATACAAATCATGCTACAGATAGTTGATCATTTGGTTCTCATGAAGAGGAAACTCCCCTTGAAACGCATCAGCCATAACAGACCTGGGCGGCTATTTCCCATGACATACTCCCATGTGCAGTGGATCTGGCATTTTTGGCTTTGGAATATATTGATGAGCTTTGTATATACTGGTATTAAAGAGTATAACATTTGCTTTTGTTCTATCAATAAATTATATACACTCATTGGCCTCTTTATTAGGTACACCTGGTCATTTGCTCAGTAACACAAATTGCTAATCAGCTAATCACATGGCAGCAACTATATTTAGGCATCTAGATGTGGTGAAGACAACTTGCTGAAGTTTAAACCAAGCACCAGAATGGGGAAGAAAGGGAATTTAAGTGACTTTGAACGTGGCATGTTTGTTGGTGGCAGATGGGCTGGTCTTTCAAAAACTGCTGATTTACCAGGATTTTCACACACAACCATTTCTAGAGTTTACAGAGAATGGTCTGAAAAAGAGAAAATACCCAGTGAGCGGCAGTTGTGTGGATGAAAATGCCTTGTTGATATCAGAGGTCAGAGGAGAATGGGCAGGCTGGTCGCTGCGACATTCAGATGGCAGGATCTGAATTTGGCGTAAACAACACGAAAGCATGGATCCATCCTGCCTTGTATCAACAGTTCAGGCTGCTGGTGGTGGTGATGTAAAGATGTGGGGGATATTTTCTTGGTACTAGCAAGATGTATCTAACAAAGTGGCTAGAGGGTGTATAAAGATAATGATCTAGGTTGTCGCGTCCTCTCTTTGTATTTTGTATCATGCAGCCAGAAGACTGATGACACCGAGATACGCATGCACAGTGTGCTCGAGATTGCCCAGAAGTCTTGTTGATAGAGCTTGCCCCAAAGCCTTCTGGGATGCATGATGTTTGTATCCCAAGAGCTTTCAAGCAGGGGTGGGACAAAGCCAGAAGCTGGATCTTGCAAAAAATGTATTACAAGGGAAAATAAAAAAAAAAAGAATATGTAACAGGAGCAGGGGCGGACTGACCATTTGGAAACTCAGGCACTGCCCGAGGACCTGGGGTCAGTAGGGGGCCCCATGAGATGCCCCTGGTACCTTTTTCATAGGCTTTTTTGAGTTTGGACAAGGACACAGGGGCCCTATGATCCCCTTTTGCCCGGGGGCCCCATGAGTTGTCAGTCCACCCCTGAACAGGAGGGTAGGAGGTGGGGGAAGAGGGAAATGATGAAAAGTGATTAAAGAGGGAGAAGATCCGCTTTAACTGAACCCCTTAAAGAGGGCCTTGCGTTATCATTCCCTAAAAACAGAACACTTATGGGATGAATTGCCGAAAAAACACATTGCTGTAAATATCTAGGAAATGAAAAGCCTGAAGAGAGCCGGAAAAAAAAAAAAGGAACTAAATTTGAAGCAATAAAGTATCGGACTGCTCGTACTTCATGAGTCATCTCATTGAGAGAGGCCAAGAGAATGCCTTGACTCTATTCTATTAATCTCTATCCAAATTCTGCCACAAGCTCTATCCCAAACTTTCACGAAAAAAGAAGAAATCAGGCCTTGTTTATTGCAGCAGTTTTAATAACTACTTTCTTTAAAAATGGCATGTCAAGGGTTGTATTTTATAGGTATTTAAAATCCAATTGGTAAGTAGCAAGGGCCCAGCTGATAGCAATAAGTGGATGTAAGGGAGTGTATGTTTTTTTTTTCTGGCTGGGCTGTTGTCTGAAAATAGCATCAAAGTATGGCTTTGATTATTGACGGTGCCTGGAGCTGCATCAGAGCTCAGCTCTGACGGGAAAACTGTTTTCTGAGAAGTCAAAAGTCAGTGATATTGTCCAGCAACCCCTGCAGGAGGTCAGAGGTCACCCTCTGGCTAAGGAATATCAGATGGATGTGTGTGTTTGTGTACTTTTATTGAAGGCAGAGTGAAAAATAGGTCCTGTTTCAAGTACTTTATACAGCCTTCTATTAAGCAAGTTTTTTCTTTTTTTTTCTGTTCTTTTTTTTTTTGTTTGGTTTTTCTTCTTTTGTCTGATTGTTTTTTCTTTTTCCATTCTCTTTTTTGTTTGAATGGGTTTGCTTTTTTTTCTTTTGTGTTTGTTTTTTTCTTTCTCTTTTTTCTTTTTCTTTTGATTGTTTTTTCTTGTTCTTTTTTTCCCCTTACAGTAAGATTCTTTTGGCAACTTTTTCTCAGTCATTGTGCAAGATGGAAAATCAGTTATTTTTTCTCTCCCACTGCTATGCGCAAATGTGATGCAGTTACATCTGTTTTTATCTCTGGTCTTAAAAGTTGTTTTTTTTTCGTGGAATTTGTTTATGTGATGGGGAGAGTCTGCATGGAGATAAGGACTGAAACAAAAAAAACATGGAAAGCATTACAAATCTGAATATCCTCAGTCAAAACGCTCAGGGTAGAGAGGAGATCAGAAACACAGGGTTGATCATTAAAGATATCTATTATACAGTATATTCAAAATCTAAAGGCCTACAAGTAATTTACTATTATTACTAATATTATTATAGAGGATTTATATAGTGCTAATAGTTCACACACAGCTTTACAACATGAGGGCAGACAGTACAATTACAATAAAATTGAATACAGGAGGAATCAGAGGACCATGCCCATTAGAGCTTACAATCTAAGGGGGGGGCAAGTGATACAAAGCTAATAACTGTGGGGGATGAGCTGATGGAGAAAATAGAAGTACAGTTGTTAGGTGGGGACAGGATAGGCCTCTCTGAAGAGATGGGTTTTCACTAAACGTGGACAGAGTAGTAGATAGTTAGACAGATTGGGATAGGGACTTCCATAGGATGGGAGAGTCTCAGGAGAAGTCCTATGGGTGAGCATTGGAGGAAGTGACAAAGGGTCTAGAGAGCAGGAGGTCTTGGGAGGAAGGGAGAGTACAATTAGGTATTTGAGACCAGGTTAGTGATGTAGCTGGGGGCGAGGTGTAAATGGCTTTGTAAGTTATTTCTAGTATTTTGAATTTAATTCAATGGGTGAGCCAGTGTAGGGATTGTCAGAGAGGAGTAGCAAACACGGAATGGTTGGTAAGGTGGATGAGTCTGGTAGCAGCATTCATGATGAACTGTAGGGGGGATAGTCTATGTAAACGAAATACAATAAGGAGGGAGTTGCAATAGTCCAGGCAAGAGATGACCGGGGAGTGGAGCTTTGTGGTATCGTTGGTTAGGAAGGGGCATATTTTAGAGATGTGGCAGAGGTTACAATTACAAAGACAAGTAGACATTCAGACCTGTTACTTGAATGGATTCCCAGACGTAAGGTATTGAACAGGTTTCTTTTATTAATTATTAAAATAAAAGAAAGAATATTACAAAGCAAAGTTTTATTTCATTTTATTAAATTATACATTTAATATAAATAATAAAAAGTAGATTGCATGTTTAGAAATATATATATATATATATATATATATATATATATATATATATAGTGTACACACATATATATATATATATATATATATATACACACACACACACATACAGTTGCAAGAAAAAGTATGTGAACCCCTTGGGATTACGTGGAGTCTGTCCGCCAACTGAAGCTCTGCAGAGGATGGGTGATGCAACAGGACAATGACCCAAAGCATACAAGTAATTCAACAAAACAATGGCTGCAACAGCACAGAATACGCCTTCTGGAGTGGCCCAGTCAGAGTCCTGACCTCAACCCGATTGAAATGCTGTGGCATGACCGTAAGAGAGCGATTCACACCAGACATCCCAAGAATATTGCTACACTGAAACAGTTTTGTTAAGAGAAGTGGTCCAAAATGACTCCAGATCGTTGTGCAGGTCTGATCTGCAACTACAGGAAACGTTTGGTTGAGGTTATTGCTGCCAAAGGAGGGTCAACCAGTTATTAAGTCCAAAGGTTCACATACTTTTTCCTCCCTGCACTGTGAATGTTTACATGTTATGTGCAATTAAACCATGGCAACATCTAATGTTTGTGTAGTATTATGTTCAGCAGACTGTGTTCTTCTATTGTTGTGACTTAGATGACATTCAGAGCACATTTTATGCCCAATTCATGCATATATAAAATATGCCCATCAGCCAAACCTTTGGTCTTTTATATATTCCCATGCCATACATAATTGTTTAAAAGAACGAATGTTCATGAAACTTTTCCCAGCACATGAGAATTACAATAACTATGAGTTTATTAGACCGAGGACCACATTGACAGTTAAAATTTTGTTAATTCAGAAAGAAACGAGAATGATTTCTCATCCTTCACCTTCGTCCCCATTAACCATTAGCATTAAATTAATTGTTTTATAAGCAAACACCTTCAAACAAAATTCTAAACGTGTATGGCTAGCTTTGCTTTTGGCACACACAGGAGTGGCAAAAGGCATCAAGGAAGGTTGGTTTTCTGGTGGAGACATGTTGTATGCAGTCACTTTGCTGACAATAAGTACAGCAAAAAGAACTAGGTTTGGATTTCGGCATATGGACTGTTTCCATATTTTTTGGTGGAGAGTGGAGACAAGCTATAGTAGACAACACATGGCCATGTCCATATCGTTCCTGTTCCTTGTATATTGAAAACGCAGGTTTTTCCCTCAGGCAATACCAGATCACATCATCCTTCTCGGATACTCTACTATATCTTGCTAATCAAATCTTATGAATGCATTTCAATACCTACAGTGGACAAGATCAGTCATTTCCTGGTTATGTTGTGTATCATTTAAACCAAACTCTTTGAAGGTTTACATAAGCCATACTTGTTCTCATTGCCTCAGTCACCTCTAATACCCATACTTCTAGATTTGGCATCAAGTAAACGGATAGTTTACCCAAGATGATCCAATGACACATTCCTTCTCTACCCAAATGACCATTAATTTTTGTCTTCTGGCAACTCCTGATTAATTCTGAGTCATCCTAAAATTATGTCACCACAAATGACACAACAATGACTCATTGTACACCAGTGTTTGTTATTATGACGTTGTTTTATTGCCAAGTACACCCTTATGTAATGACACAGCATGTGTTTGTTTTCAGGACTTTAATTACACTCCTTTTCTGCCTTGTTGGCAAAAAAAATCCCTGGTTTGATTAACCGCTGCATAATATATTTATGAATTATTGTCTGTCTTCCCCAACAGCTTGTAGAAACCCCGGTGGTTTAATAAAAAATTATAGACAAATATGTTGATGAATTGCCATGGAAAGAAGGTTGCTAGGATATTGATTTTTGCCGTTGATGATGTAATTGCCATTCCTGACATTCTTTTTTTAGTGATCACTTCACACTTTAATGATAAAGTATAACAGAATTTACAAAAAATAATTATAATTGCCCCCCCCCCATGCGCCTCCATCCTTTTGACCATACGCTCTTTGTACAATCTACTTTCTGGATTTAGCAAAACTATGTAATATGTGGATCTAAGCTTTCCAATCAATTTGTATCCAATCAGATAGTCTCTTGTGCTATATAATTGTTGGTGGAGCTAAAGGAGGTTGTACAAACAAATTGTAATGTATATTGTGAACTTAAGGTGGTTGTAAACCTCTGAAATGAAACAATTAACAAAGCATTTTCTTCTATAGTTTGTACTTGTCTCTATCCAAATGATATCTTTCTCCTCTCTCATTCCTCTATCTGCATGAGTCACTTCTGACAGTCTATACTGACATGAAACAATCCCAGAAGACAGTCCTGCTTACTCTTCAACACACAGCAGATGATTGACAGCCTGAACTGTGCATGTTTCCCTATGACACTGTGTAGAGGGGGTCTGTTCCTTCTACTCAGGTCTCAGATTACACTCAGCTCTTTGCTTTATGCTATGCAGTATGTGACATCAGATTCCTGACCCCTGCCTTCTGAAGTTTAAAAATGCTGTGTATATTTTGGACTTTGAAAAGATGTAGACAAGAGAAGACTGCAGATAAACAGGTACGACTTGTGTAGGAGGATTTGTTTCATCTCTGTGTATCACCTGAGAAAGTCACTTCACTGGGTATTTGTAGGGGTTTGTAACCACTTTAAAGCAGAACTCTGGTCAGTTTTTCTGGTCAATGCCCCACTGCATAGATCAGCTGGTTGGTTTTTCTGTGAGTGAGGACAAAGCTCATACTCACCTGACCCGGGATGTGCTAACAAATAGTATCTCTCCATCTCTCCAGAGCGCAGTGCGCATGCACCGGTGACATCATCTGTTCATCTGTTTACATCCACTAGTCCATAGAAATACATGGGTGTCCGTTTTTCATCTGTAAATGGACAGATGAAAAACCTACATATGGAACACCCGTGTGAAAGCGGCCTTAGGCTGTTTTCCTGGGGGTACACTCTAGTCAAGACCTCACTGCTATGGATCATGCTGCCAGTAACCTAGTGTTCTGGGGACACCTAATCCTGAGATCACAATTCTACATGCTAGATGTTCTCAAAATTGGTCTGCAGTCTAATTAAGCACAGCCCTGATGCAATCTCTCTCTGTGCACCACCTATAATGTGGAAGAAATTGATCTGTCCTGTTGTATCACCTTTACTATTACCTATACACATAGGATTACATCAGAGAAATGAAGATCTGAGACAGGACGATGTATACAGCTAAATTGGTCAACTCAACCTGACTGCAAAGGATCCTTGAAAATATTTAAAAAACTCACAGTATACTACATTCCAAGTGCTGGCTGAATTTAAAGAATAACTAAAGGCATAACTTTTTTTTCTGGTTTTGGATAGAGTGGAGAAGGATTGAGACAGGTTTTTATAGCTGTCTGTGTCCCATTAGGGAGATTCCATCTTTTCTGTTTGACCTGTTTATCATTACCACCAAGAGTGAAATTGACAGAAAATCCAAAATTTTGATTTGCCATCAGAACAGGAAAATCTTTCAATAGGGACACTAGTTCTGTTTACCTTGGTAATAACCAGGAATTCCCTCACTTTACAGAGGGAGCCTGTTTTGGCTTTGGGACACGAAGCACAAAGGGTATTCATCCCAATGGGACACAGATGGCAAAGAGAAATTGAAAGGGGTTATAACTCTACCTTACCTTATTTGAAATGAAAAGCAAAAAGTTCTGCCTTTAGTTCTATGTCAATAAGACCTAGGCTTTTGCTTCTAGCAACAGAAAGTGGCCCCCTCTACATAGCACTGTATTTATCTGCGGGGTTTTGATCTCACTCTTTGCAGTGGAATTGGGAACCATACTAAATAAAGAAACATATTCAATCAGTTAATTTCAATTCACAAAACGTTTTGGTGTGAAGTGGACCTTCACACCGAAAATCATTTTTCACCATTGTATCCCTACGCCCTCCACAATTTAATAGCCAACCTTTACCTTTTTTGTTTTTATTTACTTTTTTTTTCATTCATTATCTTTCCTCCACCTCCACTCTAACCTAGGCATGAATGGCATGAACACTGCTTGCGATGTCTTCTGGGATATACCCATCACATACCCCAGAAGGCATTGGCTTCCACACAGCAGCTAGAGGAATGTTCTGGTAATCATCAGAGGGCTGGCTGCAAGAACTAGAAAGAGACTGCTGGTTCCCAATGACGTAAGTAAGGAAGATGGCCATGCAGGACTCTGGATTCATTGGGCATGTAACTATATTTATTGTTACCTAGTGAGTAAAAAACAAACAAACAAGGGGGTTCTCCTTTAGTGTGACCCTCTCATCTTACCCATTCAGTAAAGTGAAAATGTGTTTATATCGCCTCTCCAGTGCTCTCCAACTATTCCTTCCTCCATCATTGCTGCCACAGAAAAACTGATTTGGGCAAATGTTGGATCTCATTTGGAGTAGTGGTGCCCTTCCTCTCTGTCATGTGACAGTGTTCAGGCCTAGCGATTGGCTGCTAGACCTGAGCACTTCTTCAGGATAGGAGGTCATCTCCTCTACTTTACCTGGAAACACCAGGTATTTTGCAGTACTGGACACAGAAAAAGGAGTGGCAAGGGTGCCCTGGGATTCATGCAAAGCCTGGTACTTTGCCCTGAATTGGCAAAGTTACAGGGTCACTTTAAAGCACAAGAAGCTTGTGTTTAAGGCTGCTGGATTCAGGGGGAACGTGTCAGGGCTTTGAATACCTATTCTCTTGTTTCTTACTGCTTGAAGTCCTAAAGAACCAGATGATGTTCAAATTTAATACCAATCAATCAGAACAAGGTTAAGTTTTGATTGGCTTCCATTGCTCCGTGTCCCACTGAATACGCCAACTGGTGAAAGTACATGAAGGAACAGGTGAGATTAGGCCACAGATGGTCAGAATGAGATCAGCGGAACTAAGCGTGAATATTATTTAAGGTGTTACTAAACCCAGAATCCTACATTCACTATATCTGGTCTCCCACAGTATACAGAACATAGAAATGTAATTATTATAGTAAATATAAACTGCTAAATATCTTTTCTCATCAGCAGTTAGAGCAGTGTTGTGACCTCTATCAGTGTCCAGCAGAGCACTGGTTAAAGTTTGTAGGAGAAATTTTCATTTTTTCATTATCCCGTGATTGTCCTATGAGGCTGATTGGCCCTGCGCTGATCACATGCACTCTCCCAAGAAAAAAAATCTCTCTAGCAATACACACGAAACTGAGCTTGTGCAACTTGCCCCCAAGGCTCTGTTCTGTCAGCAGATGGATTGGGGACAGTAGAAGAAGAGGAGGATCAGAAAAGACAGGATTAAACATACTTTTTATACAATGCAGAGGGATAACCCCTTAGGCTCCACAGTGAGTATAACAAGCATGTTTTACTGTATACACAGACTGATTTTATTGTTGTGGGTTTAGTAACACTTTAAATATTATACTCAGTGGTTTAAACTCCAATGATTGAAATTAGGTACATTTTTCTTTTAACTGAAGTGCTTAGCCAAGCAAATCTAAAATGGTAGTTCTCAAATGTGATTTTCAAAAACAAATGCCAGGGAAAATAACATTAAATTCAATATAATGGACACAAGTAACTTTAGTGTGACCGTATTTCTTTTGCATTTCTAAACATCACTCCAGACCTCCGAAAGGGAGAGCCAGACATTGAAAACCAAGATGGACGTCATTTGGTGGCTGTAATTTATAGACTTAATCCCAAATCATTTCTCAAAACTTTAGCTTCTGCTCTCATAATTTTTCCATGCTCCTTTTCTGTAGGTGGTCTGAATGACAGTAAATTTGTGTGCATATTTCTGATCTGCATAAACCAAATGAAAAAAAAAAAAAAAAAAGATTTGTCTTTTCAAACTTCTCCAAAGGTACGCAGAGAGCCAAACATAAAGTGAGATACAAGTTTACTATGGAAACTGCCTAAAAGCTCAATCTGTTTTTGATTTTCCTCTTGCAGAAGTGCTCTCTGACCCCACGAGAGGACTGATGGATAATATCACTGACTTTTGGCTTCTCGAACACAACTTTTCCATCAGGCCTTGTTTTGATGCAGTTCCAGACACGAATATAATTAAAAACACACTCTGCTGTTTTAACTGGCCTGCCAGTCCTTTAATGTATGTAAAACCAGTCTATGCCGGATTATCAGTGTCATGCGACTTGCATCACAGCTCAGACTGGGCTAAAAGTTAGATTTTTTAATAGAATACCAAAAAAATTGACAGTGTAAAGTTCTATGGTAAAAAAATACACACACACACACACACACATATATATATATATATATATATATATATATATATATAAAAGGCTAGCTTTTGACCATAATATAGGTCTCAAAGAACTATTCAAAATCTCCCAAGTGACCTCTAACCTTTTAGTGCAAACCTTATTTTTACAGCCCTGGGCCTGAAAGCAGGTACTTGTTTTAGCATTTCAAGCAGTAAACTTGGAAACTTGGATCACGCCATATGGCAACTATCCACCGTATGCCCAGTGGGCTTGAGATGTTTTCAGGATTGATACATTTATTTGTGAAGACTAGGAACATGTACATTCATATTGCTCTATGTTATTATTATTATTATTATACAGGATTTATATAGCGCCAACAGTTTGCTCAGCGCTTTACAATATAACAGCCTACCCTTGCCGATCTTCTCCACTCTTCCTACCACTCCATCCCCCACAGCTATTTCCTCTTGTACCACTCTCCTCTCCCTCCTAGATTGTAAGCTCCAAGGAGCAGGGCCCTCGAACCCCTCGTGTATTGAATTGTATTGTTACTGTACTGTCTCATGTACTGTCTCCCATTATTATGTAAAGCGCTGAGCAAACTGTTGGTGCTATATAAATACTGTATAATAATAATAACGGGAGACAATACAGAACAATACAGTTCAATACAAGAGGGTTAGGAGGGCCCTGATCCTTGGAGCTTACAATCTAAGAGATGTTGATGCAAAAGGCAAGTTTTTTTTCACAGGAATATCAAGATTATTGGTAAAAATACTACCCCATCAATCCAGGGTTCACTGAGAAGAATTGGCTGATATTTCATTGATCTTGGTACAGGAGAACGTGTTTTTGGTGCTAATCCTTAAATGAATGTTGGGTGATAGGTTAAAGTGTTGCTAAACCCAGGACCCTGCATTCACTATATCTGGTCTCCCAGGACCCTGCATTCACTATATCTGGTCTCCCAGGACCCTGCATTCACTATATCTGGTCTCCCAGGACCCTGCATTCGCTATATCTGGTCTCCCCAGACCCTGCATTCGCTATATCTGGTCTCCCCAGACCCTGCATTCACTATATCCGGTCTCCCCGGACCCTGCATTCACTATATCTGGTCTCCCCGGGCCCTGCATTCACTATATCTGGTCTCCCCAGACCCTGCATTCACTATATCCGGTCTCCCAGGACCCTACATTCACTATATTTGGTCTCCCCGGACCCTGCATTCACTATATCCGGTCTCCCAGGACCCTACATTCACTATATTTGGTCTCCCCGGACCCTGCATTCACTATATCTGGTCTCCCAGGACCCTGCATTCACTATATCTGGTCTCCCCGGACCCTGCATTCACTATATCTGGTCTCCCCAGACCCTGCATTCGCTATATCTGGTCTCCCCAGACCCTGCAGTCACTATATCTGGTCTCCCTGGACCCTACATTCACTATATCTGGTCTCCCCGGACCCTGCATTCACTATATCTGGTCTCCCCGGACCCTGCATTCACTATATCTGGTCTCCCAGGACCCTGCATTCACTATATCTGGTCTCCCAGGGCCCTGCATTCACTATATCTGGTCTTCCCGGACCCTGCATTCACTATATCTGGTCTCCCCGGACCCGGCATTCACTATATCTGCTCTCCCACAGTACACACAACAGGCAAGTGCTATTATTTTAGTAAATATAAACTGATAAATACCCTTTCTCATCAGCAGTCTTGCGACTTCTATCAGTGTCCAGAAAGCACTGCTTAAAGCTTGTAGGGGGAGTTTTCATTCTGTTGATTGGCCCTGTGCTGATTACATGCACTCTCCCAAAAAAAAACCAAACAAACCTCTCTAGCAATACACACCAAACCGAGCATGTACAGAATGGCTACGGTTCAGTCTGTCTTATCAGGAGATAAGATGTGGGCATTTGAACAAGAGGAGTAGTAGAGAAGACAGGATCAAACAGCCTTTTTACCCAATGCAGAGGATTAACCCCTTAGGTTCCACAGTGAGTATAACAAGAATGCTTTACTGCATATACAGACTGATTTTACTGTTGTGGGTTTAGTAACACTTTAAGACTAGTGTTAGCGTTAAAAGGGTTAAAGTTTAGGGGGTTTATTATTAGTTAAAGTTTTAAGTATTAAGGGTTAATTTGCATGTGTTACGGGGTACAATTAGTTGTTGAGAGGTGGTTTAAATGCTAATGGTTGGTTTGAGGTGTTAGGTTAAGTTCTAGGGTTTGGGAAAGAGCAGAGTAGAGGTGTGTGGGCCAACAGGTTAGATTTTTGGGGCTTAATAATAAGGAGTTCATGGTTCAAATATTAAAGTATTAAAATATTAAAGTGTAACTAAAACCACAACAGTAAAATCAATCTGTATATGCAGTAAAGCATGCTTATTATACTCCTCCGCATTGTGTAAAAAGGCTGCTTGATCTTGCCTTCTCTGACCCTCCTCTTCTTCTACTGTTCCCAATCCATCTTCTGATAGAACAGAGCCTTGGGGGCAGGTTGCACCTGCTCAGTGTGGTGTGTATTGCTAGAGATATTTTCTTTTTCTTCTGGGAGAGTTAATATGCTCAGCACAGGGCCAATTACGCCCGGACAGAGGGTCAGGGGTCATGCATCCTCATAGGACAGTCAGAAGAGAGTGAAAACTCCACCTACAAGATTAACTAGTGCTTAGCTGGACACTGATAGAAGTCACAAGACTGCTATATACTGCTGATGAGAAAAGGTATTTAGCAGTTTATAGTTACTAAAACAATTTCATTTCCATGTTGTGTGTACTGTGAAAGACCAGATATAGTGAATGCAGGGTTCGGGGAGACCAGATATAGTGAATGCAGGGTCCTGGGAGACCAGATATAGTGAATGCAGGGTCCGGGGAGAGCGGATGTAATGAATGCAGGGTCCGGGGAGACCAGATATAGTGACTGCAGAGTCTGGGGAGACCAGATATAGTGACTGCAGGGTCCTGGGAGACCAGATATAGTGAATGCAGGGTCCGGGGAGACCAGATATAGTGAATGCAAGGTCCAGGGAGACAAGATATAGTGGCTGCAGGGTCCGGGGAGACCAGATATAGTGAATGCAGGGTCCGGGGAGACCAGATATAGTGAATGCAGGGTCCGGGGAGACCAGATATAGTGACTGCAGGGTCCTGGGAGACCAGATATAGTGAATGCAGGGTCCTGGGAGACCAGATATAGTGAATGCAGGGTCCGGGGAGACCAGATATAGTGAATGCAGGGTCCGGGGAGACCAGATATAGTGAATGCAGGGTCCTGGGAGACCAGATATAGTGACTGCAGGGTCCGGGGAGACCAGATATAGTGAATGCAGGGTCCAGGGAGACCAGATATAGTGAATGCAGGGTCCGGGGAGACCAGATATAGTGACTGCAGGGTCCTGGGAGACCAGATATAGTGACTGCAGGGTCCTGGGAGACCAGATATAGTGAATGCAGGGTCCGGGGAGACCAGATATAGTGAATGCAGGGTCCGGGGAGACCAGATATAGTGAATGCAGGGTCCTGGGTTTAGTAACACTTTAAGGGTTTATTTTTATGTATTAAGAGTTTCTATCTTCACTGTGCTTTCCCCACTGCCGTAATTGATATAGCTTCCATAATTCTCTGCAATTACTGACTGTATGTAAGTCAGTACCTGAATAGAGTAACGCACTTCCCCTGCAAGATGGCATTAAGGCTCTGTGATAAGTTGCTTGGGTACTAAGAACTGGGTTCCTAGAGTTGAGGGGATGGGGGGGGATTCTGAATGTGGGATTATTTATTATCTACAGATCTGGAACATATACATATTTTCAGAAGAGGTGGTATTTATTCACCTCTGGGATTTTTATGTTTTTTGCTATATAAATGAAAAAGTCCAAAAATTTTGAAAAAAGTGTTTTTTATAGAATTTTGCAAATAAATAATATTTCATCATAAATCTTGGCCAAAATTTATTCAGTTATCTTTTTAGTAAAAAAAAATAACCCAAATTAGTTTATACCAAAAATTATAACTTAAACAAATTTTTTTTATATTATTATTTATGTTTTTTTTTCTACATACTGTCACCCTAGCAGTACAGTGTCACCATGGGGACACTGTACTACTTGTGGGGGGTGATGAAGATTTTTTTTTTTTTTTTTACACTGATTGCTTTTACACCCATACAGGCTGTAAAAGCAATCATTTCTCCTTCTCTCTGGCTGCATTCTTGCAGCCATTGAGAACTACTGTGTGAGCTGTGATTGGTCACAGCTTGTCACATAGTACAAGGCTGTTGTGAATAGCCTTGTACAATGTGACCCCTGTAATCATTCACAGATTTTACACGTAGTAAGCAACGATGTCAGAAGTGACATCTTGCTTACTACTCTGCATGTGATCACTGATTGGCCAATCAGTGATCACATGATCGGGACCTCGCACAGAGGTCCCGTACGATGATAGGTGTTCCACTGTGTCCTCCGGATACAGCAGGAACCGGATCGCTGTGCTGCACGCTCCCAGGGAGCATGCACAGTCCATAATGGCGGGTGCTGTTTATGAACGGCGACCCGGCCCTGGAGTGCCACCGTCCTGCCGTTTATATACAGCGGCCGGACGGCAATTGGTTAAAGAGGCTGTAAAGGCTCAAGGTTTTTTTTACCTTTACGCATTCTATGCATGAAGGTAAAAAAAGCTTCTCTGTGCAGCATTGTCCCCCCCCAGCACCCCCTAATACTCACCTAAGCCCCCTCTCGATCCAGTGATGCGCACTGAAGTCTCGGCTATCCCGGAACTCCCTCTCCTCATTGGCTGAGACAGTAGAAGGAGCCAATGGCTCAATGGTCAATGGTCCATCAAAGCGAGTGAGCAAATGAGAAGAAAGAGGGGGTGGGGTCGAGCCATGGCTGCATGTGTGAATGGACACTCGGGGCAGCGGCTGGGAAGTGCACTGCTCGGGTGCCCCCATAGCAAGCTGCTTGCTATGGGGGTACCCGACAGGATAGGGGGACCAGGAGCGCTGGTGGGGGACCTGAGAACTGGAGGATCCGGGCTGCTCTGTGCAAAATTACTGCACACAGCAGGTAAGTATAGACATGATTTCTTTTTTTTTAATTAAGCCTTTAGAATCACTTTAGTTTCCAACTCAAGGAGGGCCAAACTAGGTCATTATCATTGATCTAATATGGCCATGTGACCATATTGGGGTAATAATGTCAACAGCATACCTGCTCCTTTTTATGCGTCCAACTGCTGGGCAAGGAATCCTCCACCTGCCAGTCATTGGCCTGGTAATGACAGTTACCTTCCCAGTTTGGACTGTACCTGGTTTGGACCAAACCCAAGGTCATCCCTACAAAGTACTGGTAAGTTGCAATATATTACATTTTTTAAAGGAAGTTGTGAGCGCTATGGACAAATAAAGCAGCCACAGCATCAAAAAGGATACCAAAAACCTTGCAAAAACATGAAATATGAAAGATGCGGCGCTATATCACAGATATTATTATGCAAAACATCCAAGATATCAATATATAGTGATTATAAATCAGGTGACTAATGTGATCACAGACATTATGTCACAAGCAGAGTAACATGCAGTGCAAAATAAACAGTCTTAGTGACAATCCCTCTCCTTCAAAGTGCTTCTTCCATGCGGTGATAGTGAGAAGGGTAAGGCTGTGCACTCACCAGATGTACAGTGTAACTGCGCATTTAGAGATAAATCTCTCTACTGGATCCACTGGTGGCTCCTAAAGATCAGGTCAGGCCAGGAAGCTTATCCCCTTTGATGATGTGCGATTAGCACGAAACGCGTCAGGAAAGGAGCTACAGCGTCACTATCTTTCTGCCGCTGGCACCATGGAGGTCCCGGCGGCCATCTTCTAATTCACCTCATGGTCAGTGGCATTTTCTGATTCCTTTACCTATGCTATACTGTACTGAAATAAAATTAATTCCTTAAAAACGGTATCACGCTATTGGTCTCCTTTCCTTGTGGCCCTTGGTGAGTCACTTATCACCTATAGAGCCACCCAAAAGGGAGACCGTGGATTGTTAGCAACATCCAGCGGGGGGAGGAATACATTACATTTTTTGTTCTTTGACTTAGGTATACTTTAGTTCCCACTATACATTTTTTTGTTTATTAGCCCTTGGTGTATGTAGTTGCTTTGTGGACTGGAGGCATTTCAAGAGAATGCAGCCTTTCTATTCAGCAGGAGAACATTGCTAAGATACATGATGGCCTACTTGTAAGAACTGGCTTGTTTTAACCTTCTTTGTGGGAAAAAAAAAAGTCAATCTGTCAGCCAGAAACCCCAACAATGTGCATACGAAGGGTCACAAAGGTGTGTCTGTACTAGCAAACACAACACATATTTTTAAACAGCCAGCAAAAAAAAAAAAGACGAAAATGTGCAGAGAATGGGATTTACAAAAGCTGCTTGGAAGGTATTAACTGTTCCCTTCAGACAAAAGAACAGTATATTTACTTACAGATCAGTTAATGTCTTTCTTTCCTTCCGCAATGGAAGTCCCAGAGTAAGAGTTAAAAGTCAGCTTCATACTTTTTTTTTTCCTCTTTATGTACATGTTGGAAATCACATTTTAAAGTGCAGAGTCATTAAGGGTCATTCCTCTTTAAACAATCTGCTGAAATAGTCAGTAATTTGTTTCCCCTGTGTTTAATTTTTGTGTGGCGTGTGAGACGGGACTGTTTATAGAACATAGCCGTGATAATACATGCGCTTGGCTCAAGATTCTGGCAGGCTCTGTGGAGTCCACCCAGTACAACAGGAAGGGAACAGTGACATGACACCGAAACTGATATCCCCCCCAACTGCTTTTTGCTTTAAAACAAAATGTTGCATTGTAAGCAAAGGGTGTGCTTCTCCTCTTCTCTCTGCAGAGCGGAATGTAATCAGAACTGAGTGTTAAAAACGCGCCCTTTCATCTCTGTAATTGGATGAGTTTGGAGTGGACGACGGTTTTTATCTAACTTCAATAGCTGGGACTTTTCCAGGTTCACCCAACTATGGGTACACAGACACTGCAGAAATTAATGCAACAATCCTTCTTTAATTTACTCATTTTTATTTAAAGTAGAACTATTAACAAAAAAAGGAACGTACAGTATATGATGCAATCTAACAATAGAGTCCTTCAAGAGTCACAGGACAAGCATAAAAACCTAACTCAGTCTTTTCTAGTTTGTTTGGGCCAAGCTGGCCAATTGACCTCTTTCTTTGACTAACTGCTGCTGCCTCTGTCAACTCTGTGTAACACACTCTAGGTAAGTTAGATAGGATTTTTGTTAGTTAGAGGCTGGGTAGCAGCCTGGGATGAGTGAGTCAGCCTGGGAGTGAGGTAGTTTGTTCACCTCAGGACAGGTTGGGGGGCTCTACAGGTCAGGGCTTCTGGAGCCCTTCCACCCTTCCAGAATTGTCTGAAAGAGGGGCGGAGGAGGAGAGGAGGTCCAGATCTGCATGTTTGAGGGACCTTGACCAATCCCCAGGCAGGAGGCCGGGCATGGTGACCAGGGCAATCCTCAAATGTGGCAGAGCCTGAGCTACAGGGGAGTCAGGTGGAAGATGGATTGAGAGAAAGCTGGAGCGTGGAGTCTGGGGGGAGGAGGAAGGGGAGCCTACCTACTGGCAGGATGCTGGAAAAGAGGATCTTCACTGCCAAAGTTCTCTCAGGAAGGACATCCTGAGCATCAGGGAAGGAGCCAGTCCAGCGAAAAGCCTAAAAGCAGCTGGCAGCTTACCATGCTGACAGGAGGACAGTGTGAGTACTCCTACACCCCCTGGGCCAGATAAAGGGAGAGGGCGGTCAGGTGCAAGACCCAACTAGTTCTCATCCGGGACTACTTAATTGACAGATCTTGGAATCTCTTGACCAGGGATACCCCCAGTGCAGCCAGGTCAAGGGGAAGAATTAATTTGGGGTCTGAGGAGGTACACCAAGGGGACTTCAGTGCTCTTTAACAGAGGCAGTTGCTATTTTTGATCCACATTTTTGTACAGTATTGTTGCAAAGTAGTTTTGGTTCCTTGGACATCCAATATACCCCTAGACCCCATCCAAGTTGTTACCCCCTTAATAAAAACAACTAAAACCCAGCTCAAGGACTGTTTACTGACTCTGAATGTGCAAGCATGGAAAATGTGTGTTGCCTGGCCATGCAGAGCTTAGAGGAATCCATAACAAATCCAGCATCCCTCGAGAGGGTAGTGCTGCATCTGTATAAACTATATGTAGCATCAACTACATACAGTATACTTCAAATAAAAAGGCTTCCTCAGATTGGCTGAGTTGGAGAGCTGGGTGGATGACATCCTGATCTCCAGCTCAGCCATTTAGAGGAAGCCTTCTATTCATTGATAAAAATACAAAGCTTTCTGTGAATCGCTGAGGTGGAGAAGTAGATGGATGATGTCCTGATCTCCACCTCAACCATTCAGAGGAAGCCTTGTATTCACTGATAGAATTACAAGGCTTTCTGTGAATGGCTGAGAAGCACTCAGCCTGACTCGATTTTGTTTTGGCAGTAGGCAGGAAGTTCCTGTTTTGCTGCACAGCAGTGCACACTATATGTAGCTGATGCTACATTCAGTTTATACAGTGCTGATGGCAGCTTCAGCATTTAGTAAAGAAGAAATTTTGTAAGGGCCAGCTTTACCCAAATGAGTTATGCAAAGTGAAAGAAAAATAGAGTTAGACTTTAAGATCGTAATACAAAAGGAACCGAAAAGCCCAGCTCCTCTAAGGTACTGTGAGATACAGCAACCAGGCCCCTCCTGTAACAAGGTTGCTGCCAGGAAATCCATGATTTTTTTACATTTCCTGTAATGGGGGGCAATGCTGTTTGTCCTACAGTGAGTGGTAACAATGTGGAACAAGTGGTGTCAGCAGGTAGTGCTGATAATTTAAAAATAACCTCCTAAATGGGCATCTAAGTGAATGCAATATACAGGGATATGGGAAAGGTATTGACATAGACACATTCACACATACACACAGCTACACAGGTTGAACTAGATGGACTGGTTTCTTTATTCAAGGTCACCAACTATGAAACTCTGAAATCACAGAGCAGAGTTTCCCCTTGTGGAGAGAGTAGTCTTAGAGAAACAGGTAGTTTTTAATGATCTTTTAGGTAAGAGACTAACAAATAAAACTTAACTCCAGCTAACATCTTTTAATCAGTTACACAGTTTTTATTTTTTGGAAAAAAGAGGTAAGAGCTACAGTATATGAAAAAGCTGACAGTATGCATCTCCAGCAGTGTTATGATTGTGGTATGGTTTGCCCCAACTGTAAATAATTTTTTTTGCTGGACTGCTTGGTCTGTTAAATAAAATGGAAAAATAAGGGATTTACTGGCAGGATCAACAAATATTAAAATTATATGACAGGGCAAGCTTTGTTAATGCTAGTGACATACAGGGCAGCCCGAAAAAAAAAATTAAGCAAAGGCCAGACGTGACTATGTCAAGAGGGGTGACAAGCATTAAAGGGGGTTAAAACTAGAAAAGGTTTTAAAAGTTGCAGAAGCCTACCTGACTGGGGGTGGCATTATGATTAGCAAAAGTCTCAGCAACTTAGGAAGGGGTGGAGAGCCATAGGCATGGAGTGGAGTTCAGCGGACAGAGAGGAAACTCCCCACCCACCTTCCCTATGTTTGTTTCTTTGGTTCAGTGGTCCAGTGGATGTAATTGCAGCCTGGTGGTTGTTGGTCTTTAGTCTTTAGTAAACATTTAGGCTAATAGAATAGTTCGGGACCCATTGGTGGTATGGTGTCCTCTGGTGCATTCCTGCTAGTGATGGTTTACTAGGAATATGGAAAATGGAAGTCACTACAGATAATGAGTTTTGTCTCCAAGCTGGTGTGTTGTGGCTCGGGGACTATTATGATTAAAGGTTCCGCAGTAAATGATGGGATGTGTTGGATGCCTTCAAAGACCAGTAAGCTTGGTGTGCTTCTGTTTTCAGGAGTGTTGTGTTATTTAATGTGTTAATATAAGGCTGCAATGGCCACTTTAACTTCAAACTTTGGTTTGCTATCCTTTTATTTATGTTTTGGGCAATGGCCTAGCAGGTATTTGTCAGAGTTATTTATTTATTTCAGGTACTTACATAGCACCATCAATTTATGCAGCACTTTACACATATATATATTGTACATTCACATCCGTCCCTAACCCTCAAGGGGTGTACAATCTAAGGTCCCTAACTCACATTCATACATACACATTCTAGGGCCAATTTAGACAGGAGCCAATTAACATACTAGCATGTCTTTGGAGTGTGGGAGGAAACCCATGCAGGCAAAGGGAGAACATGCAAACTCCAGGCAGGTGGTGCCATGGCTGGGACTTGAACCAACAACCCTAGTACTGCCAGGCAGAAGTGCTAACCATTTAGCCACTGTGCTGCCAGAGTTGGGAACATCTATTCTACACTAGTTCTAAAGTGATCGTAAAGTTTGACTTTATGTTACTAGCTTATACAGAATTAGCATGTATTGAAGGTCTTATTGCCAACTTTCCACAGGGTTTTCTGTCCTTGAAGGATGTTACAATCTTATGCCCATACCACAGTCATATAAGCTAATGCATACTCTCTCACACATCACTTAAGTACATGGTGAAATTGTTAGATATCTGGGGGGAAACCCATGCAAAAAAGAAGCCAGAACCAGAATGTTGCAAGGCCAAAGTGCTTTTCACAGCATCATCATGAATTTTATTGTTTATATAGTACTTACATACAGGATATACGTTTCTTTATAAAGTGTATACAACAATTTATCTTGGCCCATGCTAGTCCTGGAATGATATTCTGGAATTAATTTATGGTACCAAAGGCCAGTAGGGGATCATGATCCAGTCTTGCAGATATTGCTTGTACCTAAATGCCAAAACATAATCCAAAAAAAGGAGCCAATTTCAAGAATACCAGTTTATTAGTTAAAGGGTCAATCCATTTCAAACTGATATTATGGATGTTAGAGAATGCTGGAGCCAAACCAGATGACAGTTTATACATCTTGGGGACTCAACTGGTGAGATCTTTGCTCTGAGTTCCCAGGTCTGCACACCTGCTATGATCATTATGAGATGTTCCTGCTCTCCCTGTTGGATTTTTATATTATAGGGAATGCAGGGAACGCCCAGATCTTTTGGATGGACAGGAACAGAACTGCAGATTATTTTGGATGATATTACAGTTCAAGTATCCAAGACATATAGGAAGCCAGACCTTACTCAGTCCACCAAGTCCCACCTTTAATAAAAATAACACTTTGGATGAAGTGTCCCTTTATCAAATACAGTGGGGAAAATAATTACTTGATTCCCTGCAGATTTTGTAAGTTTGCCCACTTACAAAAAAATGAAGGGTCTATCATTTTTATCATAGGTGTATTTTAAATGATAGAGACAGAATATCAACCACAAATCCAGAAAAAAATGATACAAATGTTATAAATTGAGTATCAGTTCAGTGAGTAAAATAGGTATTTAATCCTCAAACAAAAGCATGACTTAGTACTTGGTGGAGAAACCCTTGTTGGCAATCACAGAGGTAAAACGTTTCTTGTAGTTGCAGGTTTGCACACATCTCAGAAGGGAATTTGGTCCACTCTTCTTTACAAATCTTCTCTAATTCCTTAAGGTTTCTTGGCTGTCAGCTGGCAACTCGAAGTTTCAGCTCGCTCCATACATTTTCCATAGGATTAAGGTTTGGAAACTGGCTAGGCCACTCCATGACCTTAATGTGCTTTTTCTTGAGCCACTCCTTTGTTGCCTTGGCAGTATGTTTTGGGTCATTGTTATGCTGGAAGACCCATCCACGACCCATCTTCAGTGTTCCGGCTGAGGGAAGAAGACTCTCATCCAAAATTTTACAATACATGGCCCCGTTCATTGGACCACCATCTAGCAAAGTCAGCCTGTACCTTTAGCAGAGAAACAGCCCTAAAGCATAATGTTTCCACCCCCGTGCTTGACTGTAGGGATGGAGTTCTTAGGGACATAGTCAACATTTTCCTTCCTCCAAACACGGCAAGTAGAGAAAATGCCAAATTTTGGTCTCATTTGACCACAGTACTTTCTCTCAATCCTTCTCTGAATCATTTAGATGTTCATTGGCAAACTTCAGGCAGACCTGTACATGTGCCTACTTGAGGAAGGGGAACTTTTGGGCGCTGCAGGATTTCAATCCATGGCAGCGTATTGTGTTACCAATGGTTTGTTTGGTGACTGTGGTCCCAACTGCCTTGAGATCATTTACAAGCTTCTCCCGTGTAGTTCTGGGCTGATCCCTCACTCTTCTCATGATTATCCTTTCCCCATGAGGTGACATCTGGCATGGAGCTCCAGACCGAGGACGATTGATGGTTATTTTGTATTTCTTCCATTTGCAAATAATTGTTCCAACAGTTTTCTTCTTCTCATCAAGCTTCTACAGATGGTCTTGTAGCCCATTCCAGCCTTGTGCAGGTCTACAATCTTGTCCCTGATGTCCTTTGATGGCTCCTTGGTCTTGCCCATGGCAACGTGAGGTTTGAAAGAGATTCTGTGGACAAGTGTCTTTTATACAAATAAAGAGCTGTCATTAGGAGCACCTTCTTAAATTGACAGGACTAATCTGTGTACCACATGAGCACATCTGTGTCTGTCTGTGGGAGCCAGGATTATTGTTGGTTGGTAGGGGATCAAATACTTATTTTACTCATTGAACTGCAACTCAATTTATAACATTTTTATCATATTTTTTTTAGTTTTTTGGTTGATCTTCTGTCTCTATCATTTAAAATACGCCTATGATACAAATTATAGACCCTTCATTTTTTTTGTAAGTGGGCAAACATACAAAATCTGCAGGAGATCAAATAATTATTTTCCCCACTGTAACATAGTGAACTTGAAGGATGGTAGGCTACGGAGAAAGTTGTGGACTACTATACCTTAACCATGAAAGATTGTGGGTCACTGCACTAGTGGTCTACTCAGATATCATGGGTAATGTCTGTAATCTCTGGGAACATGTGGGGGACACTTACTGGCATTCTAAAGGCTTCAGCTAATCCCAGGGGGGCAGCTAGGGTGTTACATCAATGTGTTCATACTGCAGTCACATCTTCAGCTAATTTACGTTTGGGTAGAAAGTAGCAATAGGGATGGGGAAGAAGAATTTAGGATTAGATTTGCCATGATGTTATACCTGCCTATAAAAATAGTTCTGTAGTTAGGTAGAACCCACACCTATAACGGCCCCTAGCGCTAGCCTTTTGTTATTGCTAATGCAAACCTTATATGCCTTAATACAATTTCACCTGACAGCGCATTGTTGCTAAAAATTCTGCATAATTTCCAAGAACCCCGTGCAGCCTATTGGTGTATCTAAGCTAGTTCCTGAAAATACTATCTTATAGCCAATGGTACTCGACCTGTTTAGATCAGCCTTTTTTTTAAAGTCATGGCATCCTTTAAAAGTATACAAAATCTTTGGGCACCCCAGTCTAAAATGTAAAAAATGTAAATGCTACTAATCAATGTGAAACCTGAGCATTGCACAAAACCCCTGTGTTGAAATTAACTTCACATCAAAAGCCCCCCTTCACATCGGTTCACCCATCACATCAGAGTCCCCCTTCACATCAGAGACCCCCATTACATCAAAGATCCCCATCATGTCTGGTCCACCCACACCATGGAAATTCATGACGCTGATCCAGGCAGAGCACACCCTTGGGGAACCAAGACTGTACCCCATGGTGTCGCAGCACCCTAGTTCAGAAACGTTGGTTTAGATAATCTCATGGTTCCATGCATGTAGGAATATTTGTTGTATAATTCATAGTCCCTAATTGTGTATGAATGCTAAACAACTCTTTTTTTAACCAGAAACATTGCCTATGTGGACTTTAAGTTAAGGTTTTAGACTTATAATGCACTTCATAAACCCCCTGCCCTTGTTGGAGGTACCCCATGGAAGGCATGAACCACTGACCAGGTGCAAAAGAACTGCTTAACACTTTAGTTCCAATTTATCGAAGACATTTTGTATAAAACTTTTACATATTCCTCTCTTAAAGGCAACTTTATCCAAACCTGTTATTTTAGATCTTGCATTGATGCAGTACCAAGCATGCAAAATGTGTATGTACAATGGATAGAACCATTGGCATGTTTTCATTGCTGTCTGTGTTCCACTGTGAACATTTCCTTCAACTGTAATCTCTGTGACACCAAGACAAGAAATTCAGGGAACAGAGGTCACTGAACCAGGTAGACAGAAATAGTATAAGGAAAGACATGACTGAGGTTCTAAGGCCTCATTTACACTGCAAATGATATACATGTGTTTATTGGATATTTCTAAATGCATATAAATACATGTAATGATTGTAAATGGTAATTACAACAGAGAGTGAGAATAAAAATATTTCTAAAGTTACAAAAACCTTCTCTTAGACAGTTATCACCAGATCAGTTGTCATATGAATATTTTTCCTCAGTTTGTGCAGTTATATAGGTATAGTGGAAAAGTAGTGCAAGCATCACGGTATATTGTGGTTTGCTGGCTGCAAATGCATTGCATTTGCAGGATACGTTTGGGGTAACATTAATATTAATGGCGCCCACATGCATCTCACTAAGGCTGCATGTTTGCATGCTGTGTGGGAAACATCTTCGCTCTGTAGCAATAAAACTATGAAGAAGGAAAGGGTTGCACACCAATGGTGTCAGAGTGGTTAACAATTTTTTTTTATTCTGGTAGTACATATCCACAAAGTGCAGTTAGTTCTGCACTCCTGTGGCCCATTTTAAGCCGACAGCGGACTGAAGCCCGCTGTCAACTGGTGTCACAGAGCCAGTCCAGGCTCTGAAAAGATCCCGACCATATGGTAGGAATCCACCCAGAAACCTGGCTCAGCCTCTCAGCGCTCTACCAAGACCCTGAGCCAGCCCCTTCCATCCCCTTTACAGTCCTGCACTGTAGAGACAGTCCTAGCTCTCTGCTCAGAGCCAAGGGGCAAATTGAGTGATCAGCAGTGTTTGATCGCTCAGTTTTCAGCGCAGAGCCGGTGGGGGATAGATGCAGCATCGGATCAATGCTACACCCACCTAGGTGAGTATAATGTTTTTTCAGGCCATACTTCTCTTTTAGTCAAATAATTACTTAATAATCATTGATTAATCCAAAAGGGCTTAATCATTAATCAAATAACTAAGCCATTTTAGGTGAAACGCATTGAAGCAGGTGGATGGCAGACGGCAAATGTGTTACCAGATGAAAAAAAATAAATTAAACACTGTAACATCTTCGGTGTGTGGCCCTTTCCTTCTTTTCAGTCATTCAATACTGTTAGGGCTACCACCAAGCTTTGAATCCACCTTTACCACCCCAATTTCAGAAACGGTAAATGTATTGATTTTCTATCACTTTTTGTCCTGGTGACAATAGATTCAGGAGTAATAATGAGGATTAAAAGAGAAGTTTGGGATTGAAAAGAACAAATTTACATACTTACTTTTTCCAATGCTGCATTTGCCCTCTGCTGTCTCTAGACCAAGAACTGAGAAATCAAAGACCGATGATTGCTCAGTTCTCTGTCTTCAGTGACCAGAGTGCCAGAGACTGTCAGTCACCAGCTCTCTGCTCTGCCCCTCCAGTGCTCACTGGAGTGCTGGCCTGTGGAGGTGGCTGTGGAAATTGGCTATCCATCACTGAGAGGCTGAGCCAGCTGCTGTTCTAGGCATCTGTGTGGATCTCAACATTAGAGTCAGAATCTCTCCAGACCCTGGACCTGGCTCAGTGATGCCTCTTAGATTGTAAGCTCCAAGGAGCAGGGCCCTCCTAACCCTGTATTGAACTGGATCAGTGTTGTATTGTCTCCCTTTATATTGTAAAGCGCTGAGCAAACTGTTGGCTCTATATAAATCCTGTATAATAATAATAATAATAATGTCAGCTGGCAGCATATTTTAGCCCTCTGTAGGCTCTGTAGGTCACAGGAGTGCAGAACTAAGTGTACTCCTGTGACCCACAGAATACAGCTTTGGTCCTACTTCTCCTTTAATCTTCCTGGTCGGGAAACAGCAAAAAAAAAACGTAATAGTGTTTTTAACACTTGTTCAGATTATCCAAAATTAATATAAAAATACACTTTAATTAAGCCCAACAAATGGGTTGAGTTGGATTCATATTCCATGATTCAGGGGATTGGTGATTACATTTTGGGACATATCCAGTGACAAATCACTATTACTTTGGTTGGCCTTGGAAATCAAGGATGGTTGGCTTGTATGACAAATAAAATATCACCACCAAAAGGAAAATTTATTTTTTGATCTAAAGTCTAGCAGGATTGAATTCTGAGCCATCAGCGGTTGCAGCCTCAGTGGGGGCCCTAGAAAGTATGTTCACAGGGCTAAGCATTTATTTAGGTTTGGAGATGTTTAAGCCCACATTGGCCAAGGCTGTACTGGGAATAGTCATTTATTTTAAATGAAAACATCTGTCAGCGTTAACCCTTCAGGCTGAAATGGAGAACGGACAGCCTGGACCTGCTCAGGTAACCCGGGGCCAAGTTACAGTCCTGGCTGGTGTTGTGAGCTCAGCGGGAGCAGCAGAACAAGACACTGCACTATTGACTGAGCCAAACAGGAAAAGGAAATGGGCTTAATAGCTGTGTACTTGCTGTGATTCTAGTCTGCATGACTAATGTAGTCCAGTCACATGACCCCCGTCCCCTCGCTCTTTCGCTTTTTTTTTCTTCCCCAAGATAACAGCACAGTCACTTTTCTGGAAGCCTGGCAGGATGCGATTTTATTTTAATTTATTTCAAAGGTAGAAAACCCACAGGCAAATAAATAGACAATTCAGGAAGCCTGTAAACAGATACTCTGCAAAATCCGTCATTGTATAACAGGGTCTGATTGCAAACACATGACCCACTAACCCTGTTCTGATATGAGCCTTCTAGTGCTGCTTAAAGTAACACAGTAAAATAGGTGCCTACATTGAACCAACGATAAAAACGAGTCAACGGTAACCAGTATAGCCACTTTTATATTCTAGTTTTGGATGGAAGGGGAGAAGGGGAAAGCTCATGTAGGTTTATATTTTTGCTATTTGCATGTTCAAGCTGATTAACCAGTTCCCTACCATGTTATAGCAGAAGGACGGCTACAGCGCGGTTGTCTGGTTCTGGGACGATGTCCATGGACGTCATTCCAGAACACACCCAGTGTGTGCTCACAGCGTGTGGAAAGTACTGCCGATAACTGGCAATTGTCAGAGACGTGATGGGCACTGATCATCAGGGCAATGATGATCAGTGCCCAGCAGTGTCGCCCACCTGTGCCCAACAGTGCTGCCCACCTGTACCCATCAGTGCCGCCCACCTGCACCCATCAGTGCCACCCAACTGTGTCCTGCAGTACCACCCACCTGTGCCCATCAGTGCCACCCACCTGTGCCCTGCAGTGCTACCCATCAGTGCTGCCCATCAGTGCCGCCCATCAGTGCAGCATCATCAGTGCCAGCTCATCTGTGCCACCTATCAGTGCATCCTATCAGTGCCCATCAGTGCTGCCTACCCATGCCACCTCATCAGTGCCCATCAGTGCTACCTATCAGTGCAGCCTCATCAGCACATCAGTGAAGGAGAAAAATGATCTGTTTGTAAAATTTTATAATAGAAACTTTTTTTTCCAAATTTTTTGCTCTTTTTTTGTTTATAGCGTAAAAAATAAAACACCCAGCACCGATTAAATACCACCAAAAGAAAGCTCTATTTGTGTGAAAAAAATGCTAAACATTTCATATGGGTACAGTGTTGTATGACTGCACAATTGTCATTCAAAGTGCGACAGCGCTGAAAGCTGAAAATTGGCGTGGGCACGAAGGGGCTATAAGTGGCCGGTAGGCAAGCGGTTAAGCTCCGGAGGAGTGAAATGCATTGGAGGGCGTGGCCTGGTTGGAGCCTGGGCTAAGACTGTCATACACTTCCTTACAGGGTTTTGCTGTGACGTGCCACTTTAGGACTTCCTTTCCCTACTTGATGTTTTGAGCTCTGTCCTTGTTGGCACTCCTAGCAGTTTGTCATTCAAGAGGACCTGGTGGAGCCTTCAGCAGCACCTGTCATTTTTATTGGAGAGAATTGTCTTCACTTCCTATCATAGAGTTACAACAGGGAGTCAGAGAAAATCCTAGTGCCAAGAAAATATCCCCCACACCATTACACCACCACCACCAGCCTGAACTGTTGATACAAGGCAGAATGGTGCCATGCTTTCATGTTGTTTACGCCAAATTCTGACCCTACCATCTGAATGTCGCAGCAACCAGGTTGTCCATTCTCCTCTGACCTCTGACATCAACAAGGCATTTTCATCCACACAACTGCTGTTCACTGGATATTTTCTTTTTTCGGACCATTCTCTGTAAACCCTAGAGATGGTTGTGCGTAAAAATCCCAGTAGATCAGCAGTTTGTTAAATACTCAGACCAGCCCATCTGGCACCAACAACGATGCCATGTTTAAAATCACTTAAATCCACTTTCTTCCCCATTCTGATGCTCGGCTTAAAGGTACAGGAGTGCACTGGACACCCATGAAGCAAAATGGCAGCTAAGGTGTCCAGTGCACCCCCTCGACCAACAATTCAACAGTAGAAAATCCCAGTAGATCAGCAGTTTTTAAATACTCAGACCAGCCCGTATGGCACCAACAACCATGCCATGTTCAAAGTCACTTAAATCCCCTTTCTTCCCCATTCTGATGCTCTGTTTGAACATCAGCAAGTCATCCTCACCACGTCTACATGCCTAAATGTATTGAGTTGCTGCCATGTGATTGGCGGATTAGCAGTTTGTGTTACCAAGCAATTGAACAGATGTACCTAATAAAGTGGCCGCTGAGTGTATGCCAGAGTCCATGTACCTACAAAAATAAGTAACTCACAGAGCTCAGGGATCAGACAAATTTATTCCCTAAACAAAAGTTCCTCCAGCACAAATCTCCCCCTCCCTGTAATATATTCACCTTGATGTTACTTTGCATTTGTTGGTGAGTCTAAACACCACAACCTCCTGCATTTGTTCTCTTTAAATGGTGCTCTTGGGCAGCTGTCAGCTTCTGTCCCTGTCCGCCGCCTGTCAGACCTGCAGAACAGAGCTGAAGGAAGTGCTCCTCAGCTTGTGCTGCAGGTCTGACAGGCAATGGATGTGCCAATAGATGGGGACAAAACAGGCAACTGCTGAAGCACATAAATAAAAAGAAAAAAGTCAGGCCATTGCAGTGTAGGGTCCTAGGACACTCAGTAAAAGATGCAGGGCCCATTCCCCGGGTGCCTTGTACTAGTGTTGCCCCTGGGCCTTGGGCAGGCAGTACCTACTTTGGGACATAGTAGCTGGTGGGAAGAACCACAGTGCCCAGCAGGAGACCAACTGGAGGCGTTGGATACCAGTGGCACTCACAGACAAGATTTGACTCTATAGCTAACAGAAAAGTAAGTATCAAACAACTCTAACAGGGTGCAGATAATCAAGTATTTTGTTTTATCTAGTGACAGTGTGGTTTTAAATAAATTCACTGAAAGTTGTTGAAAGTGGTGTGATGATCAGGAAGTGGAAGAGTGATGGAACGTTATGGTTAGGTGCTCCTGCTGTGGGTGGATGGTGTGAAGTATCAATTTATGCCATCTGCTTGTAGACATATTTCCTCTTTGTGGCGATATAAAAGCATATTTAAATATATCAGTTTCTGTCCTAAACCTAAACAGGGGCGTTGTAGTAATAATGATATAAAAAGAGCCCAGTCAGGATAGAAATAGACAATCATTAGTTTTCAGGAGCCGCAGAAATACTTGTGCTCAAGGTGGCTTTTCAGTACTCAAAAGGGGGTGTAGACTTCCTTTCTAGATGAGGGATGGGCCAATGATAGATCAATCTGTATTGTGTTTGACGGCTGATTGGATGCCAAAAGACATATAGTAGGGTGTTGTTGGGGGCCCAATTTCCTGATACATTTTTTGCCATTCCTGAGGCTCTGGGTGCCAAGCACTAATGGACCTAATGCTATACAAAGCAACAAAGTACCTGTAAACTTAAAGTGTTACTGAACCCACAACAGTAAAATCAGTCTGTATATGCAGTAAAACATGCTTGTTATACTCAATGCGGAACCTAATGGGTTAATCCTCCTTATTGTCCTAGATTGTAAGCTCCAAGGAGCAGGGCCCTGCTATCCCTCTTGTATTGAACTGTATTGTTACTGTATTGTCTCCCGTTATATTGTAAAGCGCTGAGCAAACTGATGGCGCTATATAAATCCTGTATAATAATAATATTGTGTAAAAAGGATGTTTGATCCTTTCTTCCCGGATCCTCCCCTTCTTCTACTGTCCCCAGTGCATTTCCTAATAGAACAAAGCCTTGGTGGCAAACTGCACTTGATCAGTTTGGTGTGTATTACTAGAGAGTTTATTTTCTTTTGAGAGTACATGTGATCAGCACAGGGCCAATTGGCACTGTCCAGACAAAGGGGTCCAGTCAGGGGTCCTGCAGCCTCATAGGACAATCAAGGGAGAATGAAAACTCCTCCTACAAGCTTTAACCAGTGCTCTGCTGGACACTGATAGAAGTTACATGGCTGCTCTAACTGCTGATGAGAAAAGGTACTTAGCAGTTTATATTTACTAAAATAATTGCATTTCCATGTTCTGTGTACTGTGGGAGACCAGATATAGTGAATGCAGGGTCCTGGGTTTAGTAACACTTAAATCATTCCCACTACCATTTTGCATTGTTTATTGTTTTACACCTACCTTCCTAGTCTGCTCTCCTCCAATTCTGGTAGGTCCACATGTACACTTGCTGCTCTGTTGTTTCCACCGCCATACTCTTAAGTACATCTCAGGGGCGGACTGACCATTTGGAAACTCGGGCACTGCCCGAGGGCCCGGGGTCAGTAGGGGGCCCCATGAGATGCCCCTGGTACATTTTTCATAGTCTTTTTTGAGTTTGGGCAAGGACACAGGGGTCCCATAATCCCCTATTGCCGGGGGCCTCATGAGTTGTCAGTCCGCCCCTGGTACATCCCCAGAATTTGGCATCCTCTTTCTTCTGCTATGGGGTGGCCAGTGTTGATGAAACTCTTGCAAATGTGCACTGGAATTAAGTCATCCCAAGTCCTGACTCCATTCTCAGCTGCTCACAGATGCCAGGATTTTGGCAGAAGAGACATGCAAAAGGGGAGATTTACTAAAACTGGCATACTCAGTGCAGAGCTGCACCGGATTTTGCATGCTCCTCTTTTAGTCAATCCCCGTAAAGTTTTTTCTAACAAAAAGCTCGACCACCAAGAAATTTTTTGTTTTCTGACTTTCTAGTTTCATTTTAACCATGCAGGGTAAAGTAACAGGTTCACAATATATATGTGACTTTTCTTTGAACAAATAAAATAAATAAATAAATAAAATAAATAAATAAAATAAAATAACACCAGCACAAAGCATCAGACCATAAAGATAAAATAAAAATAAAAAATATGTCCAAAATCCCACCGTGTCCAAAAACAATTCAAAATATAAAATCAAAAAGTCCAAAAATATAACAAAAATAATCCCCACAAGTGTAAAGTGAGAAGTGAGAGCTTAAACTTTTTCTTCTTCTTTCATCACCAAAACATTCTTAATACCCTCAAATCCTGATGTTCATACACCTCAAAAAAGAAAAAAACTCGACATAGTGTCATACCTTAAATAATATAAAACACACGTGCCACTCACTGTGCAGCATGCAAAATATTAAATAAATAAAAAATGTGTATACTCTAAACGAGTGTCTAAACACATACAAATAAGTGAATGTCAATATGAGTGAAAACACATTCACATAGGATATAAAATGCAATGTGTGAAAAACACTCCACAAAAACACTGCCAGTGTATATCACTACACCCTATATATATAAAACAGTGATAGCCAAAAAGCCCAGATCATCACTCTCCAACTCTTATATGGATGGGTAATTACCCTATAGCAGAAACAGCAGGGCAGAATACCTCTCTGGGTTAATTTCTCCTCACATCGATTTTCTCCAAAGACTAGGGCCACTTCCTCCACTTTCCTCCAGAAAACCAGTCACAGTTATAAAAGATAATCTTCTTTATTGGTAACTCACATAAAAATTCCAGTGGTAACAGCTCGCTCCTCCTCACAAGAAGTACACACATGGACAGGTTCAGGGAAACATTAACCGCATGTTCCCACTTCCAAGATGGCTGCGATCGCACCTCCGGTCAACGTCGATGCGTCCGACGTCACGTGTCCCCGACGCGCCTCGTCACCTCCCCCGACCCTTTCAGAAAAAAAAAAAATCTATACCCTATTTTATTTGTTTATATCATGGCCAGGTCACAGACTCCCTTCTTCTCCCTTTCTAAGTGCAGGGGAAGTATCTGTATTGCCAGATAAGGATGAGCTCCAGGTCCATGTCAACAATGAGCTTGACCCAAACTCAGACTGCTTGCAGGTTGCCAAGTGAGCAAAAAGGCCACATTGGGCCAGTTTACACGGTGGGATTTTGGACATATTTTTTATTTTTATTTTTATTTTATCTTTATGGTCTGATGCTTTGTGCTGGTGTTATTTTATTTTATTTATTTATTTTATTTATTTATTTATTTTATTTGTTCAAAGAAAAGTCACATATATATTGTTTAGCTGGCCTTCAAGGGTGAAGGTAGATCACTTTTCTGGGATATTATAGGGTTAAGTGTTTTTATATAGAATTAAAAGTAACAGGTTCATTTTAATGCAGACCTACACATATGTATTTTATGTTTTTGTCTTTTTTCATTTCTCAATTTGGCATCTTCACCCTAGACACTGGATGGCCTTGGCCCACTATTGGCAATTGACGTTTTGCAGCAGAGACTTATGCAGGCCATAGATGGGTCGAAAATCGGCTGTTTTTTTTAAAAAAAACATGAAAAATTGGTCGTTCAATAGGCCGATGTTACCACCAACGGTAAAAAAAATCGGCCGATTTTCGTCCCATCTACAGCCGGCATTTAATTACTTCTGTCCCTGCAGAGAGCTCCGCTATGATATTTGACATGAAAAAGTATTGCGGTTGCAACATTGTATCTATATGTATCCATTTCGGATACAGATGTTTTTATTCGGATACAAATAGATACAAATAGATACATTGTTGCAACCGCAATACTTTTTCATGTCAAATATAATAGCGGACTGGAATTCTTATTCTTATTTTTCTTCTTCTTTTTCTTCTTTTACTTCTTCTTCTTTTTCTTGCAGGTCACGGCTCATGCGCAGATTTTTTATGGGTAAAAAGATCGGCCGATTTGCCGATCATTGCCGCAAAAATTGGCCAATGGGCAAAACCGGCCAATTTTTTTCCAATTTTACCGATAAAAAAAGTGTGCCAAAATCCAGAAAAACGGCCAACCAATTAACCCATTAACGGTGTGAAAACCGGCCGATTTTTTTTTGGCAGAAATATCAGCCGATTTTTGACCCATCTATGTCCTGCCTAAGTCCTAGGAATATACTGCATGCAAAAGCCAACTTATATTCTAATCCCAGTCAATAAAATTTCATATACTGTAAGCTTTGCATGTTAAAGTGGTACTAAACTTCCCCAGAAGTTTCTTATCCATTCTGTTTCCATTCTGTTTCTTCTCCATCTAGAGTACAGACACTCTAACACAGGAAGTGTGTTCCCAACTGGATCACCAGACCATTTTTTGCTATTCAGCGCGGCACTATTTTAACTGAAAATTGCACGGTCATGCAACAGTGTACACAAATGACATTTATATATTTTTTTTCACATAAATAGAGCTTTCTTTTGGTGGTATTGGATCATTACTGGGTTATTTATTTTTTTGTGCTATAAATGATAAAAGACTGAAAATAAAAAAAAACTTTTTTTTTTACTATTTGCTATAAAACTTATCCGACAAAAAATTTTAAAGAATAAAATTTCTTCAGAAATTTAGGCCCGAATGTATTCTGTTACATGTCTTTGGTAAAAAAAAATGCAAAAAAGTGTATGCTAATTAGTTGAAAATTATAGCGTCTACAAACTACGATATAAATATATACTGGAATTTTTATTTTTAATTTTTTTATACTAGTAATGGCAGCAGTAAATCAGCGACTTATAGCGGGACTGCAATAATGCAGCGGGTATTCTGATACTAACTGCCACTGGGTGGAACCTGACTAACTGCCACTGACTTCTCCAATGACACTAATACAGTGATCAATGCTTATAAAAAGTACTGACACTGTACTAGTGACAGTGGTCAGGAAAGGTTTAACATGTGGGTCAATCAGAGTTATGTGTATGTTAGGCAGTGATTTAACTACTTTATGTACTGTGTGGTGTTTTGCTAGGTGATGTGCTGGTTCTTATTTTCCTGCTTTGCAGACAGATAGAAAACAGTATGCCCCCGCTAATAGGAGAGCAATCTGTGTTGGTTATACTCACAGATCTGTCTCCTGTCAGTTGCTCCACGGATCGCCGGGTTGGACATGGTGATTGACATCTATAGGAGCCAATGACAGCACAGGTAGGATGGTGCGTGCTCACACCCCCTACCTGGAAATGCAGATTCACATATACATACGTAATTATGCACAGAGTGGCCACTCTGTAGCAGTAAAACTGCTATAAGATGGTTGCCAAGTTGTTATTGTTTGGTTTTAACTGATTGAACAAAAATTTGGATATATTTTTATATAGGAGTATTGTGTTTGGTCCCAGTAGGGCTAGGTTCACACCTATGCAGGTTGCATTTGTGCCATTTCTGTATTGTGTTTTTGCCGCGTTTTGGTTTTTTTTTCATTTTTTTCTTGTTGCTAGGCAGATTTAAAATTAAAAACACATCAAAAACGCATCAAAAATGCAATACATGCTTTTCTGCAGCATTTTCATTGAAGTCTATAAAACCAAAACCCCAACTTTTTGCGTTCAAAAAAGTTCCTGACCCTTTCCAAAAAACGCACCGGGTGAAAACACGAAGATGTGAACCTGTCCCATAGGAGATCATGTTAAACAAACTGTACTGAGTTTTTGCAAATGCAAAATGCTGCAGAAAACGCTTAGGTGTGAACCTGGGCTAAAGTCTTATTAGATTTATTTGAAGGGATTGTATTTGCACTGCAAAATAATACATTTTTGTTTTTGGGTTAATTACCGCTTTAATCTCTAGAGAGAAGCAGTGCACGCAAGAAAATTGGAAGACTTTTTTGTAGGTGCCAGCTAGAGATTTGTAGACATAATCACAGGGAAGTATAGTGATAAAAGCCTAAGGTAGTTTTAAAAACATATGTGGCCAAGTCAAAGGCCTGAACACATGGGGAGCATTTATTTTTAATATATCTTCTGATGTTAAAAATGGAGATACGTTTACAAAAAAAAAAAATTCTCGGTGAACTTTTTTTTTTAGATAATGTCACCTCTGAATGTTGGGTTGTTTGATATAGCAGATGACTCAGTCTGTAGCAGGTTTCCTTATGTTCCATTGAGTGAAGTTCTGTTTTCACAGAAATTTCAAATTAATACCACCACCTACTGAACCAAGCAGGAAACATGTCACAGACACAGGCACACAATGCACTACATTTGTTTTTCTTTTACTCACTTCCTCATATTGGTAATAAAAAGATGTATTTATATAACTGCAACCTCCTACACAACCTGTTTTACACTTTAAAGGTAATCTCTAGTGTATTTTTTTATTTTTTTGCTCTGCCATAGAAAAATATTCCCCTCATGAGATGTCTCTTACCGGTCGATAAGGTTATATATTATAATATAATATGAATATTATATTTTTCTTTTACATTTTTCTTTCTTATTTACCTCTTGCATGCCCATGTGTGAGTTATGAGTCCCATTCCATTCCTTTTGCTACTATTAATTCATTTATAATTTCACATATTTTTATATGTTAAGTGCACTGGCTCATTTTGACATCCAGTATCTACCTCATCATGAATTGTGCTTTCACCAATTTTATGTGTTTTAATTAAAAAGTGCAATCATGCCCTTCTGTCATGTCCTCTAATCACCAATTCAGTATTCACTAGTAATACTAGTTTAAGGCCTTGATGTCTTTGTTGGTTACAATGTAATGTATTTATAGATGTTATTGTAGAAGATTCATCTTTACCATGTATGTATTCATATTTATTCATATATATATATATATATATATATATATATATATATATATATTTGATGTTTAATGCTTTTTGCATGTATACATTGTATAGAAGACTCACCCTCTTCATTATTTCCATTGGATGTTCTTAATATTCCAGTCCTTTGCACTGGGGTTAATATCATTCACTTTTCTGTGACCACTGTCTCTGCCAGCACCGGGTTTCCATCCCTGCGCACTTCCACCCACAGTATGACACATTTCCGGTGAGCAGCTGATAAGTGGTGCCAGCTTCGGTACTCTACGTCCCTTCCCGTAATACGCGCATGTGCGGTACCATAAGACCGGCACATGTCCAGCCGGAGCAATTACAAACATACAAACAAACCATTCATAGCTCCCGCACAAACATCTATGGAGACCGCCATTTTGGGCAGCACTTTGCCATCATCCTGTGCTCCCCAGTATAACACTTGGCGGCTTTGTAAGCTCTCCATATTGAGATCATCACTTATTGTGTTATATATATCAACTTATCAACTTTAGTAATATCTACACCACTAACCGTAGTGTGTCATTTGGGCGCCAATGCGAATGATTCATCACCTGTTCTGTCTCTCCAATCTAAGCATTGATAGTGTGATCTCTGTAACTTACTGTCACGTACCTGATGGGAGACTGAATTGACGAGGTCGGCCTCACTTGTGTCACTAGCCCTGACCCCGCTGATGTTGGAACAGAGGGAGTCTAGGGACCAGGGGGACAAGAGCACCAGTGGTTGTTGTTTGCAGCTCTTGAAGATGATGACCTTGGAAGGCAGATGATCCTCTGATTTGGGCACCGTAATAATAGGCAGAGCAGGCTTTGCGGATTGCCAGACGTGCAGCAGAACAAGGTAGGTAGCAAGGACAAGAGACTGGAGCAGAGTTATAGGATAGCCAGGGTCATCAACAGTCGGGCAGCGCCATACAGAATCAGAAGGAAAAGCCAAAGTCAGGAGCAGAGCCGAAGTCAGGAACCGGTAGCAGGAGAGTAATTGAAGTCGGGTCAGGAAAAAGCCGGGTTGGTAACGGAGGAATCGTACAGGAACAAGCAGGACACAGGGGGAGCTGAAGACCAGTCAGCACTGAACCTAAGCAGAGGCACTCCTTAAATGGGCCGTCTGGCGCCAATCTTCGCCATGTGCGTGCACGTGCGCATTCGCGCATTCCTGAGCGCATGCGCACAACCGGCAAGTCTCCTGCGGGAATTCCTATGTGCATGCTCGTTCCCAAAATCCCTTACATTTACAGTTGTGATGAGATAGCGATAACTTCAACCTCAGTTGGACACCACAGTCAGTGACTCAATAAGACATCTTGTAGATCTTGTGAAGTTTATTCCATAAACTGAGAGAATCTTACAACAATGAACATTCGATAGGTCAAAAGATCATAATGTTTCCTGCTCCATGACATGAGGCTAGAGCTGCAATGCATTTCTGGGAAAGGGGGAGGGCTATCTATACAGCATTAACTAAACCAAAGAAAAGGGAGGAGAAGAAACAAAATATAGAAACACTTAAAGGTATATGACAGTCAATATGACAGTCATGTGAAACATGACATCACCTATGATTGATATACGTATTATCACTCCCCATTTGGGCGGTTTGAGTTAGGCTCCACCTCTGGGCCTTCCTCCTTGTAGGGAGGGGGTGGGGTTAGGTCTTCTTGCTTCAGTTGGTCCCTATAAATGGACCATCAACATGTCTAGGATATTCAGCTTTGAGGAAGGGAGTTCCACTCCCGAAACACGTTAGCTTGTTTTCCCAAGGACCCCCGCTGCCTGGGACTGACATCTTTGGTCCTTTGTCTCTGTTTTCATGACCTGTTGGTTTGTGAGTATGCGTTTGTCGTTTTATATGAAATTAGTTTTTACCACGGTAATGTACAAGGAGAGTGCACCCTGTTTTATTATTTTTTTGCTAGTATTAGGATTCCCCAGTCTCTAGAGTGCCGCACCTCCGCAAGTGACACTTTCCGTGTTCCTGTTTTGCATGAAGATTTGAGCAATGTTTTTGGGTTTATGTTGGAATAGAAAAATTGCAGTCCGCTCCTATACTCTGACGCTGATCCCCACAGACTAGCACACTGCAGTTCATCATCTTCTTTGTTGAATGACAGCCAGCATCATTCAACCCACTTCCTGTGAGCCCAGGAGGTCAGGGACCTGCCCCCTGGGGGCACATCATTGCAGCAGCCTGGGCACATAGGAGAATAATGCCACAACATCACATGACCCACTCACTGTTAGGCTCCTTTTCAAGGGGGTGGACTCCTGCATTGCTCAGCAGGGGATCTGACTTCAACAAAACAATGGCTGCAGCAGCACAGAATACGCCTTCTGGAGTGGCCCAGTCAGAGTCCTGACCTCAACCCGATTGAAATGCTGTGGCATGACCTTAAGAGAACGATTCACACCAGACATCTTAAGAATATTGCTACACTGAAACAGTTTTGTGAAGAGGAGTGGTCCAAAATGACTCCAGATCGTTGTGCAGGTCTGATCTGCAACTACAGGAAACGTTTGGTTGAGGTTATTGCTGCCAAAGGAGGGTCAACCAGTTATTAAGTCCAAAGGTTCACATACTTTTTCCTCCCTGCACTGTGAATGTTTACATGTTATGTGCAATTAAACCATGGCAACATCTAATGTTTGTGTAGTATTATGTTCAGCAGACTATGTTCTTCTATTGTTGTGACTTAGATGACGTTCAGAGCACATTTTATGCCCAATTCATGCAAAACTCCACGTAATCCCAAGGGGTTCACATACTTTTTCTTGCAACTGTACACACAGTGTATCACACAAATGTGATATAACACATGTTGAATATCTCAAAAGCAGAATACAATCAGATTAGTATCAACGTAGAGCGTGTATAAATAAGAACGTAGACAATTCGCTGTGGAGCGCTAGGATAGCAGTGTCAGTAGCGTCTAAAAATGATGCATAAAGTGCAATAGTGACATCATAATAATAGTTCAATAAATAATAAAAGTGAACTTCCGTGCTTCCAGTGGATGTGAAATTTGAGCAAATATTGCACTAACCAGATAGCACAGTTAGAAGCGCATTTGAGTACATAGACCACTCCTGGTCATCATCATCCTGGGGGTGAACTTGGGGATCCTCTGGTATACCTCCGCACCTCAGTTGATCATCCGACTACCACTCTCCAAAGCTCCAGGATATGCTCCAATCCAAGTATATAGGGACCATCAATGTGCACTAACAGGATCCCACCTTAAAATTGCTCATAAATTAATGAGCCAGAGAAATAGTGCTTGGATAGTGTAGTATGTTTATTAAATGTGATCAAAATGACAATAAAATATGAACTCACATCTGGACAAAGCAATGTAGGAAGTAATGGAGAAAACAGGTATAAAGATGGCCCTCCTCGTGGCTCATGCGTCGTCAAGAACCTTTATATGTTCAAAGTCACATGTTAAGGTTGGGGTTAAGGCCTAGGATACCCTAACTTGTGGCTGTGGACACACAGACACTTCAGGGCAGCACAGTGGCTAAATGGTTAGCACTTCCACCTGGCAGTACTAGGGTTGCTGGTTCAAATCCCAACCACAACATCATCTGCCTGGAGTTTGCATGTTCTCCCTGTGCCTGAGTGTGTTTCCTCCCACACTCCAAAGACATGCTTGTAGGTTAATTGGATCCTGTCTAAATTGTCCCTAGTTTGTGTATGTAGGATAAGGACTTTAGATTGTACACCCCTTGAGGGTTAGGGACTAATGTGAATGTACAATATATATGTAAATTGATGGCACTATATTATTATTATACAGTATTTATATAGCACTAAAAGGTTTGCTCAGCGCTGTACATTATAGTGGGGGACAGAACATGAGACAATACAGTAACAATACAAAACATGAGGGGGTCAAGGGCCCTGCTCTTTCAAGCTCATACTCTAGGATATATAAGTACCTGTAATAAATAAATAAAGGTTCCTGCACTACTTTGATGTGATTTCAATGCTATTTGAGTGCCAGAGAGTGTAAAGTCGCACTACATGAACAGAACTATCATACTTTGCTATTAGCAAAAAAAAAAAAAAAAAACCCGCAAAACACATAAAGAATGCAACACTTCTTATTTCTTTTCATTATTCTACTCTACTTTTCTTCTCTCAGTTCTCTCTATATTTTCCTTTTTTTGTTTTTTACTCCTCTCTACTATACCAATTATATTTTTGTACCACTTTGCTTATGGTGTAATTAGTTGCAAAATCTAAATATGCTATCAGTATGTTTTCCTCATTACACATTATTGGTCGATTTTGTTCTTGTGTCGCTATACACATTGTGCTTGAATACATTGTATCATTGCTTGATGTTCTACAACTCATTATGTTGGTGGGTTGCGTTTTCTGCCTTTTTGTGTACTGTTTCTAAAAATTCTATTAAACATATTGAATTATAAAAAATGCAACACTTGCGTTTTTGGTGCAGGTCCATTGAATTCTATTACACAAAAAATGAAATCTGCTGTGGGAAAAAGTCCCTAACCCTTTCCTAAAAATGCACTGGCTCAAAATGCACAGATGTGAACTAGATCTATAGGAATCCTGGTTAAATGGACTGGAGTGCATTTCTGCCAAAATGCAAACCGAACTAAAAAACAGGCGTGTATCAAGGCTTATCCTAAGACTTTTTTTTTCCGAAATTCAATGCATCTATGGTCAGCCTAAAAAGGCAACTTTCTGACATATGTAATGTTAGGCCTGGCAGAGCAATAACTTGGAAAACTTCATTTTTTGTCCCTCCCAAATCTAAATCCTTTATTGGAATCTCAGGTAGGTCCGAAAGGCCAGGACTGCTGCTGGACACCACCCTCTTGGATATAATTTCAACAGATCCCGGCAGACTCAGAGCTGTCACTCAAATTACTCTCTATAATATACCTATACATTGTCTCCTCAAAAGGAAGCTACATAAAAGTGTATGTAGAATAGTGAGGGGAGGGGTGGAGGAGCTAGACCAGCATAGACTGTAGGAAGGAACTTCCAGAACTGTCAGAAGGGAGTGGGCTGTAAATGTTCTACATTTTCTTGCAGGTTCAAAGGCAACATTGTTTATGGAAGTGGAAAAAACTTTTTACTGTGTTACCCGGACCCTGCATTCACTATATCTGGTCTCCCCGGACCCTGCATTCACTATATCTGGTCTCCCCGGACCCTGCATTCACTATATCTGGTCTCCCCGGACCCTGCATTCACTATATCTGGTCTCCCCCGGACCCGGCATTCACTATATCTGGTCTCCCCGGACCCTGCATTCACTATATCTGGTCTCCCCGGACCCTGCATTCACTATATTCGGTCTCCCCGGACCCTGTATTCACTATATTCGGTCTCCCCGGACCCTGCATTCACTATATCCGGTCTCCCAGGACCCTGCATTCACTATATTTGGTCTCCCCGGACCCTGCATTCAATATATCTGGTCTCCCAGGACCCAGCATTCACTATATTCGGTCTCCCCGGACCCTGCATTCACTATATCTGGTCTCCCTGGACCCTGCATTCACTATATCTGGTCTCCCACAGTACATGGAACATGGAAACGCAATTATTTTAGTAAATATAAACTGCTAAATACCTTTTCTCATCAGCAGTTAGAGCAGTCTTGTGACTTCAGCAGAACACTGGTTAAAGCTTGTAGGAGGAGTTTTCTTTCTGTTCTAGGAGGATGCAGAACCCCTGACCTCTGTCAGGACAGTGCTGATTGGCCCTCTTATGATCACATGCACTCTCCCGAGCAAAAAAAAACAAACAAAAAAAAACCTCTCTAGCAATACACACTAAACTGAGCATGTGCAGAAGGGCTATGGGTTCAGTCTGTCTTATTAGAGCATTTGAGCAAGAGAAGGAGCAGAGAAGTCAGGATCAAACAGCTTTTTTACCCAATGCAGAGGATTAACTGCTTAAGTTCCACACTGAGTATAACAAGAATGCTTTACTGCATATACAGACTGATTTTACTCAAATGAGGGGGGGGCGTGCAGCGCTATATAAAATGACAGATACTCATAAAATACAAATAGTAGATAGTGACTTAGTGCAAATGAAATAAAGCCACTTATTGGTGGCTATAAAGTGACAAACAGGTGTAAAGATAATAAAAAGAGTCCAAAGAGGGGGTGCTCTTAAGATCCAAGATGATCTTCAGATGTCCAATGATTGGAACAACCAGGTGATAAGAATGTAAAGATTGCGCACTCACCAGATACGCAATCTTTATGCGCATTTGTATATCAAAATCACTGGACCACTGATGTCATCACATTGGGTCTGGTCAGATCTGGTCATGTAGCTCCTGCTGCCTGGCACTCGGATAGATGCGGCTACTCTGTGGATCTGGCTGGTTTTCACCAGAGCTCAAATAAACAGAGAAGGCCACATAGTGTGATATCCTTGAGGTACTTTATTAAGTATATAGGCACAGGATAACAGAAGCAACTCATATATAAATATTACTGACCCAGGTGTAAACAAAGATGGCCGCCGGGGCCCCTCGTGGCGCCGGCGGCGTGGCGTCCAACCTGCTGTAGCCTTCCCTGACGCGTTTCGAGCGAAGGCTCGTATTCATAGGGGTGCAGCTTACCGTAAGCTGCACCCCTATGAATACGAGCCTTCGCTCGAAACGCGTCAGAGAAGGCTACAGCAGGTTGGACGCCACGCCGCCGGCGCCACGAGGGGCCCCGGCGGCCATCTTTGTTTACACCTGGGTCAGTAATATTTATATATGAGTTGCTTCTGTTATCCTGTGCCTATATACTTAATAAAGTACCTCAAGGATATCACACTATGTGGCCTTCTCTGTTTATTTGAGCTCTGGTGAAAACCAGCCAGATCCACAGAGTAGCCGCATCTATCCGAGTGCCAGGCAGCAGGAGCTACATGACCAGATCTGACCAGACCCAATGTGATGACATCAGTGGTCCAGTGATTTTGATATGCAAATGCGCATAAAGATTGCGTATCTGGTGAGTGCGCAATCTTTACATTCTTATCACCTGGTTGTTCCAATCATTGGACATCTGAAGATCATCTTGGATCTTAAGAGCACCCCCTCTTTGGACTCTTTTTATTATCTTTACACCTGTTTGTCACTTTATAGCCACCAATAAGTGGCTTTATTTCATTTGCACTAAGTCACTATCTACTATTTGTATTTTATGAGTATCTGTCATTTTATATAGCGCTGCACCCCCCCCCTCATTTGAATATTTTCAGAAGGTTATATATGGTGCCTTTTTTGGTGTACAGCTGCTGTGTTCTTTGTCCAAGCGCTCACTATATTCCATTTTATTGAAGACTGATTTTACTGTTGTGGGTTTAGTAACACTTTAAGACTAGTGTTAGGGTTAAAAGAGTTAAAGTTTAGGGGGTTTATTATTAGTTAAAGTTTTAAGTGTTAAGTGTTAAGGGTTAATTTGCATGTGTTACGGGGTACAGTTAGTTGTTGAGAGGTGGTTTACATGCTAATGGTTGGTTTGAGGTGTTAGGTTAAGTTCTAGGCTTTGGGAAAGAGCAGAGTAGAGGTGTGTGGGCCAACATGTTAGATTTTTGGAGCTTAATAATAAGGAGTTCATGGTTCAAATATTAAAGTATTACTTATGATTTTACTGTTGTTGGTTTAGTAACACTTTAGCATAAGAATTTAAAAAATTCTAATTTTTTTTTGTGCTTTTACCTGTAATGTTTAGGTTGGTGACAGGTTCCCTTTAAATTGGATGCACAGATATATAGATTGTTCCTGAAGGCAGGTGATCCCTCTTCTCCCATGGGGCATGTAACATTTTCGCCATGCCTTTTCCACAATGGGAATCCTCAACCCTGTGCTTAAAATGACTACATGCTAACAAATGTCATTACTCCAACGTAAGATGGTCCTCGCTGCCTTTTGTCATCCATGAATGTAGCTGCCTTTGCAAGTCATTTATTATTGCTAAACTAATACAAAGAATTCTAAGGTTCTATTATGTTGGTCTGAAGTGCCATTGTGTATCTTACTGAGCATTGTGCTTCACTCCCTGTATGAAAAATGATCTTTACATTCATTTTCTGCACGCTATTTTCATGTATTTGGCTCACGGAGGCTTAGGGTGTGTTCTAACTTAATCAGTAAACATATATGGAAATCTCATAGGGAGTATATAGTTTTGTATTGCATTTACATTGCAAACACTCATATCTAAGGTTCATGAACGTGGGCCTTTATGGGCGTACAATGTAAAATGCAGCCATATTTCCATGCTTGGGAGCCACTGTTGCAGCTGTATGAGCGTATACGGTGGTCCTAGCATACACATGCCTAAGCATAGAGACATACGCCCCTGGATGCATACTGTCTGCATTCGGTGTCATATATCCAGGGCCGGTGCTTCCACTAGGCAAACTAGGCGACCACCTAGAGGCACCTGGGTGCAGCACAGGCAGGCGCTCTCTCTGTGTGGGACGCCACCATGTCAGGAATGATCCTTCAGCTGAGAGGAGGGGTGACAGAGGGGAGGAAGAAAGGACAGAGGAAGATGCTGGGTGTCTGGGGCCAGTGTAGCAGCTGAGCTCCTTTAAGTGTTCCTCTCAGACTCAGTCCCTTACTGCAAGCTGGCTGGAGGGTGCTGATCACTGTGGAGTTCCGGCCCTTCTCTTCCCATTCATCAGTGGAGGAGCTGTGCCTGCGGAGGAAGGTTATGTCTGACTCTGATGTCTCATGTCTGTGTGAGTGTAACATCCATCACATGTGCAATGTGTCGGTGGGTGATGATATTATCACAATCCCACATTCAAAATAAACACAAAATACTCCTGAGCTTGGGGGTGAACTCGATGTAACTATAGATCCGTTTGGGACATCCTGGATGTTGCACGCCTTGCTGCTCTCAAAGGACCGAGGAAGTTCAGAACACTAAATGAAAAGAAAGAACAGTAATGTCCAGCCCGCCTGATATGGAGGTCCAGTGTTCTTGTGGGGATTAACATATCAGGTGGACCAGACATTGCTGTTCTTTATGACGGGCTTTTATACTATTGTTGTTTGTGAGTATATGACTATCTGCTACTTTTATCAATAAATGTCATTTAGGTGATGCACTAGGCCGGTGCACCCTCTATTTGTTTCTTTGCACCACGATCCCACGCCGTGCCCTTCTAGTGCCTGCTAATCTGTGTCAGTGCTAGAGGTGGTGTGTTGTGTCGGATCTGTCACTGTGTGGGATCGCTCAATTCAGCTGCCTGCTGTCACAACGTTTTATCTCCCCCCATTGCCTGGGGAATTCCAGCTTGGGATCTGTCAGACTGTGGATTCATCATCCTCCACTCACTGCAACTGTCACCCTGCCACTACCAGCCACAGATACAGTCCATGCATGACACTGATTTTGTCTTTAATATTGGTGCTGGTGGCATCTTATGGCACTTATTTTGCAAATTAAAACAAATTTAGAAGTTCATGTTTTGTTGATTTAATATTTTCTATTGTTTTTTTAACATTTTTATAAACTTTTTTTTGGTGGTGGGGGGGGGCGCAAGAAGCTTGTTTTGCCTAGGGTGCTAAATATTCTAGCACCGGCCCTGCATACATCCATACGCTTATGCATATTTCTGCTAGGACTGGCGTATACCTACAGTCAGGTCCATAAATATTGGGACATCAACACAATTCTAACATTTTTGGCTCTATACACCACCACAATGGATTTGAAATGAAACGAACAAGATGTGCTTTAACTGCAGACTGTCAGCTTTAATTTGAGGGTATTTACATCCAAATCAGGTGAACGGTGTAGGAATTACAACAGTTTGCATATGTGCCTCCCACTTGTTAAGGGACCAAAAGTAATGGGACAGAATAATAATCATAAATCAGACTTTCACTTTTTAATACTTGGTTGCAAATCCTTTGCAGTCAATTACAGCCTGAAGTCTGGAATGCATAGACATCACCAGACGCTGGGTTTCATCCCTGGTGATGCTCTGCCAGGCCTCTACTACAACTGTCTTCAGTTCCTGCTTGTTCTTGGGGCATTTTCCCTTCAGTTTTGTCTTCAGCAAGTGAAATGCATGCTCAATCACTGATAGTGACAGCTCTTTGGATCTCATATTGAGAGTTGACAGCAACAGATTCCAAATGCAAATAGCACACTTGAAATGAACTCTGGACCTTTTATCTGCTCATTGTAATTGGGATAATGAGGGAATAACACACACCTGGCCATGGAACAGCTGAGAAGCCAATTGTCCCATTACTTTTGGGAGGCACATATGCAAACTGTTGTAATTCCTACAGTTCATCTTGTTCGTTTCATTTCAAATCCATTGTGGTGGTGTATAGAGCCAAAAATGTTAGAATTGTGTCGATGTCCCAATATTTATGGACCTGACTGTATATGTGATTTTGCCAGTATTTCTGCTATAGGGCGGTTGGGAAGCGGTTAAATAATGTGTAAACCTGAACAAAGAACTTCTTTTATTTGCTCCCTTGTCTGTTAAATTTAATTTCAAATCCATCGTGGTGGTGTATAGAGCCAAAAATGTTTGAATTGTGTCGATGTCCCAATATTTATGGACCTGACTGTATGTACAGCTGTATCCCGTAATTCATTTGTACAGGTGGCTGTACACAACAGCTCCTGGCTACTAAAATTCAGCCGTATTTATTGTTGTTAGAGAGAGTTCAGGAGGAGTATTGGGTCTGCTGGAATATCTGGGTCCTTTCAGTGACGTGGTAGTTCCTGTACATACGTGGTTTTTCCACAAAGCGAATTGGCCCTTGTGGTCACTTTAAGGAGGTGAGGAGGCACTTCGGCCATTTATGGATATCATATCACGAGTGTTTGGCACCAAACTCACCCCACGATTCTACTGATTGACTCCACATGCGATTTATTTGTATTTTGTACACTAAAAGTGGATTCAGTGGACTTTTATCTGGAATGACCATTTATATGTGTTGGACACTCGCACTTGTGTATTAGTTGTGTCACCTGCCTCACATTCATTTGGTCCCCCTGATTGGGGATATGTATGTCTCTGGGGGGTCACTTGTGTAGTTTGTGATGGCTCACCTATATGTTCATATATGTCTTTATATGGTAATATTTGTCATTGATGCTTTTGTTTAGTATTTATTTAGCGCTACACCATTGTTTTCATGTTCCTTTTGTCAGTGCATTCTTGATTAGACATGTGCGGTTAATTTCGTTCCAAATATAAATTTGGCTGAAATTTATATTAGTCAGTGATTCCAATGTATCCAAATTTCTGAACGAATTTAAATGAATCTGAAATAATGAAACATTCAAATTTGAATCAAATTCAAATCGAATTCAAATTGAATTAAAAAAGAAATCAAATTTGAAGACAAATTTAAAATGTAACCATATTACTGACTATTGCTGATTTCATTCAAAGACACTGGGTTATATTTACTAAAGCTGGAGAGTGCAAAATCAGGCTCACTTCTGCATAGAAACCAATCAGCTTCTGACTTCGGCTTGTTCAGTTAAGCTTTAACAATAAAACCTGGAAGCTGATTGGTTTCTGTGCAGAAGTGAGCCTGATTATGCACTCTCCAGCTTTAGTAAACAAACTCCTGTGTGTGTTAGAATATAGCCTTCCTTCTTCTGAAGTTCGAATTTAGAAAAGAATAGAATAAAACAGAATAGAATAGAAAAGAAAATGAAAGAATAGAATAGCATAGAAAGGAATAGAATAGAACAAAATATAATAGAATAAAACAGAAAGATGATAGCCATCATCCACAATTTGAATATTGAAATTCCAATTTCGAATAGAATAGAATAAAATAGAAAGAATATAGTTGTCTATCGAAAATCGAAATTTTAGTTTTGAAGTTCAAATTTTGAATAGATTAGAATAGAATAAAATAGAAGAATATAGCCGTCTTCCAAAAATCAAATTTTGAAAAGAATAGAATAGAATAAACGGAATAGAATAGATTAGACTTTAAAATAATAGAATAGCATATAATAAAATAGGCTGGAATAGAAAGGAATAAAATAGAGTAGAATAGAAAATAATACAATAGAATAGAAAAAATAGAATAGATTAGAATGGAATAGAATAGCATAAAATAAAAAGAATATAGTCATCTGTCAAAAATCGAAATTTTAATTTTGAAGTTCGAATTTTGAATAGATTAGAATAGAGTAAAATAGAAAGAATATAGCCGTCTTCCAAAATTCAAATTTTGAAAAGAATAGAATACAATAAAATTAAATGGAATAAAATAGAATATAAAATAATAGAAAAGCATAGAATAAAATAGACTAGAATAGAAAGGAATAAAATAGAAAAGAATAGAAAATAAAGGAATAAAACAGAATAGAAAAAAAATAGAATAGATTGAAATGGAATAGAATATAATAAAAATAATATAGCCATCTTCAGAATTCGAATTCCAAAATTCATATTTCAAACATGCCCCAGGGGCGAATGCTTAGAAAGCAGACTGCTTTTGTTATGGGCACTGCCCTAAACGTTAGTACCACCTGGTGCACAGGTCAGCCGTGGCAGCTTTCAGACTCCCATAGGGTTTTATAGCATTAGTGGGCATGTGGAAAGACCCCTGTGGGTGCAAAAAATGCTCCGTCACAGGGCCCTTTGAGGACTTTCTCGTCACTGAGTATTACTTCTATATAGATGAAAAAAAATAATAATTAAGCAAAATTAATTATTTTTGGCTAAACTTTTTGCCCTTCTGGAATATCTTCCCCAGGTTTGGGGTTTGTGTCTAATTCAGGGGTCTCCAAACTTTCGAAACAAAGGGCCGGTTTACTGTCCTTCAAACTTTAGGGGGGCCAGACTGTGACCAGTGAGAGAAGAAAATGTCCTGGTGTCGGTGGGAGTAAACGACGTCCCATCATTGGTACTAGGGGAAATAATAGTGCCCCATTGTTAGTATATATAGGAGGAAATGTGCCCCATCATTGATATCAATGGGAGAAATAGTGCCCCATTGTTAGTATGTATCAATGGGAGGAATAGTGCCCCAACATTAGTATCAATGAAAGGAATAGTGCTCCTTCGTTGGTATCAATGGGAGGAATAGTGCCCCATCACTGGTTTCAATTGCAGAAATAGTGCCCCATCATTGGTGTCAATGGGAGAAGAATAGTGCCCCATCATTGGTGTCAGTGGGAGGAATAGTGCCACATCATTGGTATCAGTGGGAGAAATAGTGCCCCATTGTTAGTATCAATGGGAGGAATAGTGCCCCATCACTGGTTTCAATTGGAGAAACAGTGCCCCATCACTGCTGTCAATGGGAGGAATAATGCGCCATCATTGATATCAATGGGAGAAATAGTGCCCCATTGTTAGTATCAATGGGAGGAATAGTGCCCCAACGTTAGTATATCAATGAAAGAAATAATGCTCCATTGGTGGTATCAATGGGGGAATAGTGCCCCATCATTGGTGTCAATGGGAGGAATAGTGCCCCATCATTGGTGTCAGTGGGAGAAATAGTGCCCCATCATTAGTATCAATGGAAGGAATAGTGCCCTATCCTTAGTATCAATGAAAGGAATAGTGCCCCATCACTGCGTTCCATAGGAGAAATAGTGCCCCATCATTGGTGTCAAGGGGAGAAATAGTGCCACATCATTGGTGTCAATGGGAGAAATAGTGCTCCATCATTAGTATCAACAGGATGAATAGTGCCCCATCATTAGTATCAATGGGATGAATAGTGCCCCATCTTTGGTGTCAATGGGAGGAATAGTGCCCCATTATTAGTATCAATGGGAGAATTAGTGCCCCGTCGTTGGTATCAATGGGAGAATTAGTGCCCCGTCGTTGGTATCAATGGGAGAATTAGTGCCCCATTATTAGTATCAATGGGAGAATTAGTGCCCCATCGTTGGTATCAATGAAGGAATAGTGCCCCATCATTGTTGTCAATAGGAGGAATAGAGTCCCATCATTAGTATCAATGAAGTAATAGGGCCCCATCATTGTTGTCAATAGGAGGAATAGTGCCCCATTGTCCATGTTAGGGGGAGATACTATGCCACACTGTTGCTTGCAGTGGGAGGAATAATGCCTGAAGGGCCGAATAAAAGCAAGCAAAGGGCTGCATGTGGCCCCTGGGCCGCAGTTTGGAGACCACTAGTCTAATTGACTGATCCACTCCTAACAGCCTGGAATCCTAAGTACACTAAGAATGGTGGTATCTCTACATTGTAGATAAAGAACAAAGCCTGTCTACAACTACCTAAGTCCACAGTCACACTTCAGCCTTGATATGCATGTCTGCTTCACACAGGGATTCTGCTGCTGTCAGGAAGATCAGAAGAGGGGGAAGAGTTACACCTAATCAAAAACCTCTTGGAACAGCAAAACTTCCTTGCTGAGTGTTTGATCTCTGGAGATCTGGTGATGTAATTGACTCAAGACATGTGCAAAGCTGGTTTTCCAGGAGGAGAGTGACAATTGTTGAGCCAGCAGTCTTTGTGCTGCACTCCAAGAGAGCTCATCTGCACCAAATTGGTGACATCTGGTTTATTCTTGACAAGGCCTGGTCCTGGCTGTCCACTTGCTGGGCAGTTGGAAGTACACTTGGCAGATAAAGGTTTTATTGTTGTTTTCCTAGAAGATATGTTTTCTTCCTAGATTTGGGAATGTTTCCTGGGAGTATTTGCTGGCCTTAAGGTTTCCAGGTTTATTTTTTTTTCCCGAGAAACGGTATTGTAAGTCCTCATGCACACTGGGCAGTTTAAAAACGCCGGTAGCGCTAGCTGTATAAAGTCACGTTAAAAATGTAAGTTTTTTCGCATTTTTTATTGTTTTTGCATTAGCGTTTAGCCATGTTTTTGCGCGTTTGCATTTTTTAGCGTTTTTACACAAAAAAATAAATTTGCTCAAAAGAACACTGGTTTGCTGTATTTTACAGCATTTTTCTGCGTTTACCAACGTTAGAGCGTTTTTATAGCTAAAAACTTCTCTAGAAACCCACAAGTTCTGTTTTTTTTCCAGACAAAGAACGTCCCAGCCAAAAAATGTTGATTATAGTCTGTGTGTGCATGGATACATAGGATAACATGCTGGGGGGTTTAATGGCTGTAGAAAAAAACTACCAAAAGCCAAAAACAGTCGCTGTAAAAACGTCCCGTGTGCATGAGGACTAATTCTCAACCTACTGGACTACAGAACAGTGCACAACAAACCAAGTAAATTGCAACATAACTTTATTAGTTTTCTTTTTTAAAAACAGATTCTCAATAAATAATGTAATTAAAGTGATTGTAAAGCTTCCTTAAAAAAAATAAACATGTTACACTTTGCTTTTGCACAGAGCAGCCCCAATCCTCCTCTTCTCAGGTCCCCTGCTGATGCTCCTGGCTCCTCCTCTTCATCCAGTGCCCCCATAGGGGGCCGATTTCTACGTGGGAACTGGTGCTATCTTGCTCCTGAGCACCGCTGACTGTGTCCATAGACACAGACGGTGAGGCACAGCCTTGCCCCCATTTTCTCGTCACAGAGTTTTATTGACAGCAGCTATCCCGCCCCAATTTTCTTGTCACAGAGTTTGATTGACAGCAGCTATTCCGCTGCTATTGATCTGCTCTGTGAGGAGAGAATGAGCAAGGAGAGCCGCTGCTCTTGTGCACAGTGCTGGATCACAATGGGGCTCAGGTAAGTAATAGGGGGATCGCAGGCACAAAAGGTTTTCTACTCTAAGGGGTTGCACACTTTTGCAACTTGTCATGCGACTTTGTCACATGACAAATCACACCCCATGTTTTCTTACGAGTACTGTTCATATCTAAGTTGCAACAACTTCAAAGTAGTTCAGGCACTACTTCCATGCAGACGTTCGTCCTTAGACTTCAATGTTAACCGTCAAAAGTTGCACCTGAATCTTATACATGTGACAGTTGTGCAACAGTTGTCCATTTGCTTTGGTCAAAGCCAAAGTAGCATCAAAGTCACACTCATGTGAATGGAGCCTTATGCATAGAATGCATTACGGAACCTTAAAGCGGAGTTCCATTCACCCTGAAAAAAAATAAAAGTCAGCAGCTACAAACAATGTAGCTGCTGACTTTTAAAAAACAGCCACTTACCTGTCCCTCGGTCCTGTGGTGTCCCCCGCAGCCCGTTTCACCGGCTGTCCTCTATTCCAGGAGGCTGGCATCTTCAGTGTGGGCACCCGGCTGTGATAGCTTGTGACTTCACAGCCGGGTACCCACTGCACATGTGCGAGTAGCACTGCGCTTCCTGAATGATCCTGTAGTCTTCTGGGACTACAGGGAGGGAGGGAGGACACCTTCCGTTTCCGATAGCCTAGGCCGGAAGTGGGAGCGGTTACCTGTCAAATTATGGTACCCTCTCCCCCCTTGCCCCTCAAAGGTGCCAATCCTTAATGGGGAGCGGGGGAGCAGTCTTTAAAGTGGAACTTCCCCTTTTAGGTGGAGCTCTGCTTTAAGGCTTTATTTATTATAGTTTCCTATATAGCACCATCAATTTTATGCAGTGCTTTACATATATATTGCACATTCACATCAGTCCCTGCCCCCATAGAGCTTGCAATCTAAGGACCCTAACTCACATTCATACATTCACATACTAAGGCCAATGTGGACAGGAGCCTATTACCCTACCAGCACATCTTTGGAGTGTGGGAGGAAAGCAGAGGAAACCCACACAGGCACAGGGAGAACATGCAAACTCCAGGCCAGATAGTGCCATGGTTGGGATTTGAACCAAAAACCTTAGTACTGCTAGTTGGAAGTGTTAACCACTTAGCCACTGTGCTGCCATGACCACTTTAAAGTGATATTAAACTCTGGTTTAAAGAAAAATCAACATTAACTATTTTTAATCCTTATGTTGCTAGCATTAGTAAATATATATAGGAAGGTACAGTATATTATATACAGTATACTTTATTTATACTTTGTTTTACAATTATTTGATACTTCCTGGTTTCTGTCCTAAGCAAAAATGATGTCATATATCCCAGGAGTCTTTATGGGCATTTGTTTTCTATGGAGGAGAGGCTTTCTCAGCTAAGCACACCCTCCTGCCTACCCCTGAGGATGTGCATGCGCACGAAACGCGTCGGATGAAGCCTACATTGCTGACGTCACGCCGCCGCTGCTGAAGGACGAAGCAGTGGCCATTTTGGTATTTGTTATTTGCTTATCTTTTATTCCACGTGGATTTCTATACTTTATTGGAAGATTATTATTAATATAAATAAAATACTACACTATATACATATTTCTGGCTCTTGGCATTGAGCTATTTTCCATAGGACAAAGGTCCCTTCTTCCACCTAAGCCCGGATGGAGCAGTTTGATTAACCCCCTGGCTGCCGCTTCACCTCCAGATGTGATATATCATACATATGTCTGATACCATATATCTTCTGGTGAGTGTACATCCGTCCAAGGTGGTAGATTCCTTTTTGTGATTGTTCGCACCCTGCACATTGAAAGTATTACACTTTTCCAACATCAGGACAGAATTCCAACGAATTTGTTGGATGAAATAGTAATTTAATATGTAAAACCACAAATATCGCTACTGATTTTTTGCCCTTTAGTGCACGGATTGTCGCAATCATTTACAGACTTTTATTTATTTATTGCTGTATTTATACTTACTAAAGGTATATACACATTTATGCTGCACTTGACTGTTCTACCTAATTTATTAATTGTGTGTTTTTAGTGCTGCACTACTTTTATACTTACACCCTTTTGTCTGCATGCCTGAGCTAAGGGCAGATGGATTCCAGGGCGCTGCTACTATGGCTACATGAATTACAGTTGTGGCCAAAATTATTCAACCCCCAATGCTGTAAAGGGGTTTAGGGACTATAGTGTACATTTGGAATTGTATTCAGAATCAAATCCTACAAGGACGTTGTAACTACCCAAATGCAACTAAAATGACATCAATTGTTTATGTAATACAGTAGTAAATGGTTCTTATGTGGTTTCTTCATTGCCACAATTATTCAACCCCTTAAAGACTACCACTCTGAAGAACAGAGGTTCATACAGGTGCTTTCCATCAGGTATTGAAAACACCTGTGGATGTCACCGAGCAGCAATCAAGCATAATAAGCACCAATTAGGCAGCTTTAAAATCCTTCTAGACATTTACTGGTGTGGTTACAAACATGGTGAAGGCAAGAGAATGGTCCAGGAAGACAAGAGAAGAGGTGATTTCTCTTCACAGGAAGGGCAATGGCTATAAGAAGATTGCAAAGATGTTAAACATACCAAGAGACACCTTAGGAAGCATCATTCGCAAATTCAAGGCAAAGGGCACTGTTGAAACGCTACCTGGTCGTGGCAGAAAGAAGATGCTGACTTCGACTGCTGTGCGCTACCTGAAGCGTAGAGTGGAGAGAAGTCCCCGTGTGACTGCTGAGGAACTGAGAAAAGATTTGTCAGATGTGGGTACAGAAGTTTCAGCCCAGACAATAAGACGCACACTGCGTAATGAAGGCCTCCGTGCCAGAACTCCCAGGCGTACCCCCTTGCTGTCTCCAAAGAATAAGAAGAGTCGACTGCAGTATGCCAAAAGCCATGTGGACAAACCACAAAAGTTGTGGGATAGTGTTCTGTGGACTGATGAAACAAAATTAGAACTGTTTGGGCCCATGGATCAACGCTATGTTTGGAGGAGGAAGAACAAGGCCTATGATGAAAAGAACACCTTGCCTACTGTGAAGCATGGTGGAGGGTCAATCATGCTTTGGGGCTGTTTTGCTTCTGCAGGTACAGGGAAGCTTCAGCGTGTGCAAGGTACCATGAATTCTCTTCAGTACCAGGAGATATTGGATGGAAACGTGATGCAGTCCGTCACACACCTGAGGCTTGGGAGACGTTGGACCTTTCAACAGGACAATGATCCCAAGCATACCTCCAAGTCCACTAGAGCATGGTTGCAGAGGAAAGGCTGGAACATTTTGGAGTGGCCATCGCAGTCACCAGACTTAAATCCGATTGAGAACCTCTGGTGGGACTTAAAGAAAGCAGTTGCAGTGCGCAAGCCTAAGAATGTGACTGAACTGGAGGCCTTTGCCCATGAAGAATGGGCGAAGATACCCGTAGATCGCTGCAAGACACTTGTGTCAAGCTATGCTTCACGTTTAAAAGCTGTTATAACTGTAAAAGGATGCTGTACTAAGTACTAAGATTGAATGTCACTTGGGGGTTGAATAAAACTGATAATGCTGTGAGCACAGAAAAGACATTTGTGGTTATTTCATTATAACTGTTATGTTATATTTGTCTGACCTACAAGTGCCTCTTTAATGTAAATGTAAGCAAGATGACTGAATGATCAAAAGCAATGTCAAACTGGCCAAAACACTCAATTTCAGTGGGGGTTGAATAATTTTGGCCACAACTGTATCTACCCTTACTCAAGATGGCCTCGGCTAGAAATGCTAGGCGGGTGTTTATCAAAGTTATTTCTCAACAAAATAAACCACAGAGACATGGATGGATGGGTAAGTTTGCTCTAAATATTAAAAATGAATTAAATTGCGTTTTCAGTTTGTGTGACTTATAGTTCTGCTTTAATTATTGATTATTGATCACGGAGCTGGATTAGTTTGTGTTTTTTTATCTTTCCCTTGCACGTGTAAAAACAATACCATTGTGGCAGTTTGCTACAATCAGCACTGTGGAAAGGCATGGTTACACTGTCATTTGTTGCTAGATAATTAAATATACTTTCATTGATATATATCTTACAATAATAACACAATTTTAACCATTGTATATATGTATCTTTTAAAGTATTTATTTATTATAGGTACTTATATAGTGCTGTCAATTTATGCAGTGCTTTACGTATATATTGTACATTCACATCAGCCTCAAGGGGAGTATGATCTAAGGTCCCTACCTTAAATACATACACATACTAGGGCCAATTTAGAAAAGAGCCAATTAATCTACCAGCATGTCTTTGGAGTGTGGGAGGAAACCGGAGTACCTGGAGGAAACCCACGCAGGCACAGGGAGAACATGTAAACTCCAGGAAGGTAGTGCTGTGGTTGGGATCTGAACCAACGACCCGAGTACTGCCAGGTGGAAGTGCTAACCATTTAGCCACTGTGCTGCCCAATCCTTTAACTACTAGAAACAAGTCTAAACTAATATCTTTACATTATGTCGGGTTGAACTTTCATAGTATACTTTCTTTTAAATGCAGTAAATTATACATATCGCCTGAATTTGTGTATGTTTACAAAAAGACTGTTTTTTTTTTTCTCCAAATTTACTGCAAGCTAGTTTGTGGCTTTGTGCAACAGTATGAACAGAAAAGAAGTTCACCGCTGGGTTATTTTCAAGAGGAAAATATTTTGCATTTAATAAAAAAAGTCTCCGTCCAATTGTTTCCCTTCAGTGCTCACAAGTTCACTCTCTCACCATCCTCGGATTTCAGTCGAAAAAACCACCTTTCCAAAAATTCTTTGGATTGGTCTGAATGTGGTAATGGCTTTTACATGTGTCCATTGACTGGAAGCTCTGCTTCTTTTACTTCAGAACTGTAAACTGAAAAAATATTCTGTTCCTCCACAGTCATAAACAGTGGTAGAATGGCGACACCTTTAAGGGCCGCCTTAATAAGGGGGCAAAAATGGCATTTGATTTGGGCCAACAAGGCCAAGGGGGTAGCAAAAAAGACTTGTTGACAATGGAATCTGTTAGCTGACGTTCTCAAATATTCCATATCTAAAGGTGGCCATATGGCCTGACTTTACTGCTGATTTTTGAAGCCCCCCTTTACAGCTACCGTGACAGGTTGATATTGACCACTTTGACCTTGTTTATCAAACTCTTAGATCTCCCAAGTCCCTTCTTTCTTGATAAGAAGTGGGAAAGAAAATGTTTGGCCCCATGAGCTCTAAAGAGGGAAATAGCCTTCTTGTAAACATCCCAACTTAGCCACATTAACTTGGGTAGAGGTCATGTGACGTCGCCAAGTGGTTATACCTGGAGCAGGTACGAGCATCATCCTGGTATCAAACTTTTACTTTCAATCATTTTTATTGAGATTTCAACATAGCACATAACCAGCAATTATTATTATTATTTTACAGTATTTATAAAGCGCCAATAGTTCGCTCAGCGCTGTACATTACAAAGGGGGACAGAACATGTGACAGAACAATACCAATACAATGCAAAACATTAGTATCAAATCAGGCTGGTACATAAGAAAAAGTGGTAAATAACACATGAGAGTGCACTAAATCACATAATCCCAGCTTCCAAAGAAATTCGATTCACACCGAAAAACACATAGAATTAAGAAGGGAGGAGCTCAATTTCCCAGAACAACTGTACAAATTACCCCCCCAACTGGTATCAAACCTTTTAGCTGGCAATAGGCTTCTTTGTAGAAGTGATTTGGGTGGCTATACAGCCACTTGATTGCTTCTACAGGTGGCGGAAGGGGGTGCCCCTCCCTCTCCTGATGCCCCTGCCACCTTTCCCAGGCTCTCCCGCCACATCGGGGACAGCTCTGACTAGTAGTATTTTGTGGACTGCACACAGAGAGAGGAACTGACATTGTTCCTCGGGTTGTTCTTGGGTCTAATAGACTCCAGATCTCTTAATAAAGTGGACCTGTCATGGCCCATGCTATCACAAGGGATGTTGTTTCTCCCTTGTGATAGCAATAAATTTGCTAAAAAAATAATGGGACAGTGTATAAATAAATGGAAATACCATAAACAGCGCTGTTTATGGTATTTCCATTTATTTATACACTTTTTTATTTGTTTAAAATAACAGCTCTAATCATACATTCGATGAATAGGAATTTGATTCTTATTATATCACGTCAGTTTGGTGCGGTGATGAGGGCTATTAATTGATTGATCTATCAATTTGTCATTTTATTTGCTATATTAATATTTAATTTATTCTAGCCTATATACAAAGTTCTTTTTAATAATGGGACAGTGTTAACATTAATAAAATAAAATAGAAAAATGTTGTAGCCTCCCTGGTGGTATTCCCGAGTGTAGCTTGGGGTAAAGTTTCAGCAGCACAAGCGGTAACCCCGAGCTACACTCCTAATACCCTGCAGCGTTACTCCGGGATCTGTTCTTCACTTACCTTGTCCTGCGCTCCCGCGATGTCCCTCCTGCAGTGTTCCCAGCAATGTCCTCCGGCCGATGCCAGCATCTGTATTCTGGGTTCCGTTCATTAAATTCACTAAAATCACATAGTAAAACATTACTGTATCAAACCATTTCACATACATTTTGTCCCGGGTGCTTTGTCCTGTGCCCTGCCTGCATTTTTACTGTTCTTTCTGCCTGGAAACTTAGAAACGTCCATGGTGTCCAAAAAGCGTCCCTTTAGGTCAAAAGCGGTTTTAGACCGGCTAGAGAACAGCGATAGTAAATCAGAACCACTTGCAGAATTGAGTGATAATGATTTGTGGGGAAATTCATCATCAGACACTGAAAACGATTTTGCGACTTTGCTCAGTGATGTGCGAACTTGGCGCTCTATTTCAAATTTCAGTGTTTTTGGTTTGATTATGTTATTGAATTAAATTTATTATTATTATATTATTATTTTTTATGATTATTTATTAAATTATAATTTAGGATTTCGTGTTTCAAATTGTAACATACCCGGAATGTTTACTAGACTCTTGTTCAGACAGATTTCAGTGAGTTATTCCTAAAAATGACAGGCCTACAATAAAAAAAATACATATTTCCATGCAAAAAAATGTACCGCTTTGAGCACAGAAATATGGACATAATCAGACTGCTAGGGAGCTTAAAGCACCCTGTGTCTCCATGTTCCTGTGCAAATGCCAACGCATACGTAAGTCCCACACGCATATGTAAATAGTGATTGGGCAGCACAGTGGCTAAATTGTTAGCACTTCCACTTGGCAGTACTAGAGTCGTCGGTTCAAATCCCAACCACGGCACCACCTGCCTGGAGTTTGCATGTTCTTCCTGTTCCTGCATGGGTTTCCTCTGGGTACTCCAGTTTCCTCCCTCACTGCAAAGACATGCTGGTAGGTTAATTGGCTCCTGTCTAAATTGGCCCTAGTATGTGTATGTATGAATGTGAGTTAGGGACCTTAGATTGTACACCCCTTGAGGGTTAGGGACTGATGTGAATGTACAATATATATGTAAAGCGCTGCGTAAATTGATGGCGCTATATAAGTACCTGAAATAAATAAATAAATCTCACCATCCATGTGAGGTATCATCACAGCAAGAGCAAGGATTCTAGTACCAGACCTCTTGTGTAACTCTAAATTGGTAACCTGTCACTAAGGTGCTTTAAGTTTGTTGGATGTGCAAATTACAAAGAAATACTTTCTGAGTCACTGACCCAGAACATGTATACAGGTCAGAAAGGTCAGACGACTTGCTCCTGGTCCCCAACTCAAATCACTGGAGCAGGACAGGAAAACAGCTAGTTCATTAGCATTTTCAAAAATAAAGGTCAGCAATATCAGCCTCCATGGTTGTCTCTAAACAGATTTATTTTAAAGTTTTCTGAGTCCAAAGTCACTGATGCTCTTTCTTCCCCAAATTTTAAGACAATATCACCAGACAGGTTATTGTGAGGTGGGATAAAAGAAACCAAAAATCCATCTTCTAAACTAGTTTTCAGCTGTATGCAGAATGCAATTTCTCTGAAAGCATAATTCTGTATAACTAGAGGAAGATGCTTTGAGGTTGATTTACTAAAACTGGAGAGTGCAAAATCTGGTGCAGCTCTGCATAGAAACCAATCAGCATCCAGTTTTTTCTGCCAAAGCTTCATTGAACAAGCTGAAGTTGGAAGCTGATTGGCTACCATGCACAGCTGCATCAGATTCTGTAAAGTACAGCAGTTTTAGTAAATTAACCCCTTTGTAATTGGGTCTCATATCATGTAATTACATTTATGTTGCCTGGTGATGTTAAGCCCTGGTTCACACTGATGCGGTGCAAAATTTGCAGCATTTTCAGTGCGAATTCCGCACCGCATCAGAATCGCACCCAGTTTATGCGATAACAACACCCCGAAAGTGGTCCATAAAACGCAGTGCGATGTTCAGAATCAGATTGCATAGGTGTGAATACCTATGCGATCAAATTCTAGTGTGGACCCAAAAACGTCCTGCATGTTTTTGGTGCGGGTGCGGTGTGATTAGAGCCATACAAAATGTATGGCTCCAATCGCACCGCACACAAATAGCATGTGATTTGCACAGGAATGCTGTGAGGTTCCTGTGCGAATAACATGCAGTATACTGCACTGCATATATGTGAACCCGGGCTAACTGTTGGCCTGAACTCAAAATGTGAAGATTTACAATCATATCGGAATGGCTAGAAATATAAATTGTGTTTAATCAGTACCCTGAAAATGTACTTTATGTCCTCAAATTCTCTTGAAAAAGAGCCATGTACTTCTTAGCATAGAGTGTGCCTGGGCTGCCACTGACTGATATGATGGCCATACACTAGACAAAAAATCGGTTAAAAATCTGTCATTTGTTTTTCGTCCACTTAACGAACACAAATCAAAAATCAGTAGTGACGTTTCTGAGCCAAGAAATCGAAGGAAAAGTTTGGAAAACTTCTGTTCAACGGACGATAAACTCAAAGGTTAATGTGTTTTTTTTGCCATTAAAAATTGAACTGTTGCTACTGAGCATATGTGACCTAGAACAAAAAACGGATTCATTTATTTCCATCAAACAGTTTATCGTTTGAAATTTACATTGACCTGTAACAGGAATACATCTTTCAAGTAAAAAGCAATGTACTTGTTTGAGGTTCCTAAGGCTCCACAACAAAATGGCCTTCTCAAAAAAGAACCAGTTTAGCTGAATTTAAGCAGGAAAAAGAGAATTAGGAAAAAAATGGTAGTGGGGTGGGGAGGGTCTCCTCAGTCTGCACAGTGGAAATATCTTTTCCAGCAGAAACTTGTATTCAGTTAAATAGCAAAAGGCATTCCAGTAAAACCACTTTTTTAAATATTTGATTCATTTTTTTGATAAATAATGTAATCATTACTTCCTCGTATTTTATTCAACCAAAGACAGGCTGGTAGGTGAATTGGATCCTGTCTAAATTGTCCCTAGTATGTGTATGTATGAATGTGAGTTAGGGACCTTAGATTGTACACCACTTGAGGGTTAGGGACTGATGTGAATGTATAATATATATGTAAAGTGCTGCGTAAATTGATGGAGCTATATAAGTAACTGAAATAAATAAATAAACCATGATACAAGCGAAGCACCTATACACTTTACTGGATATATTGAGGTGGTGAAGCAAGAATAGAGCAGGATCAAGAGGTAGGTCAAGGTCCATATCTCTGGCCAGAAGGGCTCCTGCTGCTTTATGATCATTAACCCACAAGTTATCAGATCAGCAGTCAGTAGGGGGGCAGCTCTAACAGGAGGAAGCAAAGTCCTGCCTCTATCTAGATGGCCACTTCCACCTTGAGATACAGTGTAGAACAAAACAAGGTAAGTCAGTAATGGGAAAGGGGTCAGATATGGAAAGCCCATGAGAAATACTGGTGACTAGACAGTCTCCACAATACAGGTCTTTTTTTTAAGTGGCTGGATCCCAGATCTGCTTTTATCTTATAACAGACATGATATGAAATCTCTCTGAAAAGTCCATGGCTTGTTTGGGAAGTCTCGAGAATAGATAGTTATAGTTATTAGAAATGAAAAATCTTCCATGTCTGAGACTGAGATAACCCAGCTCCTCTCAGTCTTCTAAGCTTCACTGCTGCTTTGCATGTTGCTAGGCCCGTGTTACAGTATACAGCCTTTACGTTTTCTCCGAAGGAAATTGTTAGGACGACACAAATTCCTGGCATAGTATACAGCATAAAGATGTAAAACAAGGGAGGAACACTGTATAGTCAGGAAATTCCAATAATAAACTGCATGAGACTAACTCATTTGCTTCAGTACAAGGAAAACGTCTCTGAATAATGGCGCGCTAGGATTTTCACAAACTTACTGAAAATGTGTAGGAAGTACAGTACATTTAGTATGACATTACAGAAATAACAAATTCAAATGGAGGTGAGAGCCTGGGGCGACATGGTGCAATGGGATATTTTGGAAATGGGTACAGCAGGCCTTTGTCTAGAATTGACACTGACACGGAATATAGGCAACGTATAGGCTTTTGCTTTTTAGGTAAAAGAGGTCAGCCTAATTTTATTAATGTATAATTATGGTTTTTAAAAACCTGTCCCCATTTACGTGTAACCATAGGGGTAGCCATGATTGCTTATTTCATTTATACAGTACATAGAAGGCAACTGTTCTGAACAGTCCCATATCTCTGTCTTCTGTGCTGAGGATGTTGAGTCCCGTGTTGTGTTCCCAAGATCAGAGCATCAGTCTTATCTGAGACACAGAGCATGTGTAGAAACTCAAAAAAGGGTATTAGCTAAGGGATTGTGGCAGCAAATAGGCGTCTACCACATCATTAGGAATGGGACTGCCCAGAACGCAGGTGGGATCAAAATAGAACCACCCAAAAAATGGGCTCCATCTGGCCTGGGTCAACTGGAAAGTGTTGAAATGTATGTAGCTAGGTTTTGCTTTGATAAGTCCATTGATGGTTGTATTCTACTGCTTCTTCATACAAGTCACTGGACCTGATTTACTAAAATAGAAGAAAGAGAGCAGGAATAAAATAAAAAGAGTTCTTCAGTTGCATGTCTTCACAAAGATAGTTACCGCAATCCTTGCATCTACCCAATTGTACAATAATGCTCCACACATACTGTGCAGTCCTACCTTGTTCCCCGCGTTTCAGTAATGCAGTCTTTGTGCTTTCTGCACATATACGATGCACCATAGAATGTGTTTGCCAACATTTTAGTTCATGACTGCAGAGTCAAAGCGGTGATGTCACCCATAGCCTTACTATGGGGCATCCGTTGTCGGCTGACCCTCCTCTACACTGAAGCTGGCGCTGGGACCGGACCGGAGATCTTCAGAATAGGTAAATTTAGGCATCTTTTCTTTTACAGGTGTAGCACCCTCCTAGATAGGTGCTAGGTTAGATAAATGTATTTCTTGGCTTCACTGTAATCAGTTGAGCTGCTTGTGATTTATTTTGGGATGTTTTGTGGCTCACGGGTTGCACATTTGTCTGCTTTTTCCTGACTTCTGGAAGATTCTGGAAAGTTGTGGGCTGGGAGAGTCAAATCAGCAGCTGATTATTTATGCAATCCCAGGCAATCCTTGGGGGCAGGTGCCTAGACGGTTGCTCGGAGGGAGCCTCATTAGTGTGGGGCCTGGAACAGGGGGGTTCTTATTCAAGAGGAGGTGATTCCAGCCTGAAGGGCTCCCACCCTTCTGGGCAGTCCAGATGTGCTTTCTGCTGCTCATTGAGGTCCCAGCTATGGTAGCTAGGGGCCTATTCTGCTGAACTTTGCTGGAGCTGACTGAGGGACGTTTTTTGGGCATCTGGTCTGAAGACTTCACAGAAGAGGTGTCTGGAAAATATTGGAAATATCCACTTATTCAAGAACATTAGTGAGTACAGACTGGTGTGAGTGATCCCAGTGATTGCTATCCCTCTTACATCAGAGGCAGCATTACCTAAAGAGGACATTGTTCATGGTGTCCCAGTGTAGCTCAGCCCATCATTTGCTGCTGTGAGGACTGTGCGCAGATTCTTTAACAGGAAGATAAGTGTCGTCAAGTTACTACTTAACATTGCTAGAGTATCCCAAAGTGAAGTTGCAGCTATCCAAATTCAGTTTGGCAATAAAACATTAAAAAGAAAATACTCCTAGACTGATCATTGAGGTAGAAGAGTGACTATGACAGTGTGCTTGGCTGCTAATGCACCTACTGGGGAAAGAACCTTGGGACCAAACTAGCAGGCCCTTTAGGGAGTGACAGCTATGCTGGGCAGATAGAATAGGCTTAGAATGGGGGGTGAAAATAGATTTAAGCTTAGTTACGTTTTGACTTTCTTTCCACTTTAACAGAATAGGAAAAATGTGGAAGAGCAGCAGGGAAACATTGTTTCACGTCAAATATTAAACATTGCAACAACACCCCAAATAGGTGCTCACTCACCATGCTTTCTGTTTTTGCGTGGAGGTCCAGGGAGGGCCCCTTCTCCCACAGGGCAATTGTAATTGACAAGGCTACAGGTCATGCTGAAGCAAAGCAGTTAATGCTTCCATCATATAATATTAGAAGTTGCTATTTTTCTATTCAGGTGTTTTGACAGTTACCTGCTAGTTAGAGATATGGTGACACTGTCAACCCGTTTGAATAAGGAGCACGTCAGAATCCATCTCCTACCGGTCTAACGTTGGTAATCTAATTGATTGCTGTGAATAATTGGCTATGAATTAGTACTCCTTGCACTATTTATTGAAGGCTTTATACTGTATGTAATGTAGACAGTTCATTTATCGGCAGAATTTTTGTCCGAAAGAATAATCGGCTGATATTCACACCATTAGTGGTGCAATGTCGTCGGCCGATTTTCGCGGTTCCTCTTTGTTTCTTTTATTGGTCATGCTAGAAAATTTACGAAAAACGGACAATTTTTGTAAGCATTGGTGGCAACAGAATGACCGATTTTTCAGTTTTTGGCTGAAAATTCGACTGATAAACGAACCGTCTATGGCTGGCATAAGTCATGTTTCACAGGTCGATGGTGGTTGTTTATTTGTTCTGAAAGTTAATTGTAGTTATTTTTTATAGCCAATGTCGGTGAACCTTCATAAAACCGATCCAGTCACAATGCCGTATTTATAGTTATATGTCAGTAAATCACGGAGTATACTGTAATAATTTGAGGTACGTTTTGTTTCCCATTAATTAATCACTCGCTCAGGTGGCGGAGGGGGTTAAGTAAAGATGTATGAGGCGTACTCTTTGTTTAGTCTTAGTGTCCAATTTAATTGCAGACATCATGAAACAATTTCCCTCGGGGCTTGTGATCTTATTTAAAAAGTGTCCTGTTTCAGTGACTTCAGTTCGTCAGCGTACATTATTAAGTAGTACATGGCCGTACATCCAAGACACATAATACTTGTAACTCCTAATTAAATCAGCAAACTATTAGTCTTTGGATTGCACCGAACAATGATTAAAACAAGACATCATTAAAAGGAAAGTATTCTGAACAGTGACCTATTCCTTTGGATTTTTTTTCCTGATGAATCTTATTTATGGGTTTAAACTAAGCTGACAGAGTTATCCATTTGGCCAAGTTCAGTTGGGTGCTGGATGTAGAAGAGACCCAAGAGTCAGCTGTTTGCAGGCACTGTGTTGGTCAAAGTGGTGTCCTTTTTCCAGGTGTAGGAAAGGGGTACCTACTGAAGGAAGCCATTGAAGCGAATAGTTTGAACATTTGCAGAGTAGAATTGGGGAACAGGACAACCATTAAGGTCTCGGTGAGGTGGTATGGAAAAGCCCACCTCTAAAGTTCTGTGAGATACAGCAATTCCTTCCCAAAATATAAGGTATTTACACTTCCCCACTTCTGAACACATTTGCTCATGATCTGGTATAGGAGTCCTATGAAACCCTTTACTAGTTTGTTTCTCAGAATTCACAGCAGTTCTCCCACCTGGTCCCCTACTGGAAAGTATATCTTTCGCCCATCCTTGTTGAAATCTGGCCACAACGTGAATAGGCTAATATTTGAGCATTCATTTTAATAATGATACCATACGTGGTGTTATAGGTTCATTAAAATGTAGACACCCTTTTTAAGACTTTAATAACGTGTGCCACATCAGTAATAAAATGAATTCTTGTTTAGCATAAGTTAGTTTACAGAAGATTGTCAAGGAACCTTCATTCATCAAGGAAGCAGGGAAGGGGATCCGCAATCTAAAACTGAGTGATGGATATAAACATTGATTTGTAAAGCATTTCAAAGGACTCCTTCTCCAGTTCACTTCATCCTGGTTTGGGAATCCAAACTCCTAAGCAAATCATGGATTCCAAGTTGCCAGGCTGTTGATGGAGCAATTCCAAGAAATTGGAAAGAGCTGTCTGTCTGGAGCCATTGGGGCTTTGTGTGATGTGCAGCCTATTTATATAAATAGATACCAACATCTTTATCCCAATTCAGCCCACATTTGGTACGCCCACCTTCCAAGTGGTCCCTTCCAGATCACACCCACTTTCTGGGTGATCCCATTCCTAATTATGTGGGAACCACCCTTCATTACATGATCCCCTCACCTAATACATTTTTTGAGTTATGGGGCATGGTCAATAACTCAGATAACGGTAATAATGTGATTTCAGGACACAACCCAGGAAACAGCATCATTGGGACAGATAACAGAAATGCAGGACTGTCCCAGGAAATCCAGGACAGTTGGCATCTCATATAATTAACCAGTGTTGTATTATGTCTACTATCACAGAGGATTATGGACGAGCATACAGAGGCAGCTTATTAGTAATGTTCAGCAGATTTTTTATGCAGGGTACTTATTATGATTGGACTGAAAAAAAGTTTAACTGATGCCTTTAAAATGGTTATTTATTGATCAGACAATAGGTACCATGACCAAGCATTTTCATTACGGAAACCAGCCCTGTCCGTCTCTCAAAGCCATCCCTCATTAGTGAAACAGCATTCTCGGAGACATGTGCTCGCTTTCCTCCATGGAATATATGCTAGAATGCAAAGACTGCAGCAGGAGGATTGAGACTCTTTCCATTGTGGAAAGTGGTGTGAGAGTGCATGGTGGGGTTTATAGTGGTAGCGATCTCAGTATGAAGACCTCTGGACTTCCCTTGTGTATCCCTTGGGAGGTTTTGTGTGGACTGGTCCATTAATGCCAAGATATTCAAAAGAGGCCAAATATTGCACATTATAAATAATCCTCACTGGCCGTACAACAGAGATACATTTTGCCTTATCAAAGCCAGCATTTTTAAGTCTAACAGTTTGCAGCTGGCTTAAAAATTAAAAAAAAAAACTAATTTTTCCCATCTGAACATGCTGAAATAGAAAATTGCTAACAGTTTGTCTTTTTTTGATTGCCAAGAATGTTTTTTTGTTTGTTTTTGATCAAGGGTTAGTAGAGAAAGAAAACCTACAAAACAAATATTTACCTAGCGCCCTTCTGTTGAAAGTCTCGGATGTTGTAACAGATGACGTTTGTGCGTCTTTGCTTGTGAAAACTCTGCAGTCGGACATATGGAATTCATGCAATGGAAGGAGATGCTCGTACATTTTGTACTCCATAGCAAGTGCATAAAACAAGTAAAACAAGAACATTTCCCAGCATTCATTTTTATAAGAGAGCATAAAAAAACCCAAAACAAGTCATTATCAAATCAGCTCTTTAGAGCTTTACATGAATACCATACACACACATGGCATCACTTGGTTTAAAGCTGAACTCCAGGCAAATATAAAAGATACAAATTATTGTAGCTCTGTAGTCATGACTATGTCTGTAGGCGGGTGCAGTTCACCCTCCCCTCTGTAGGTGACACTCTACAAGGGGGATGGTGGATGAGAGGTACATTGTTCCCCTGCAGCCTCTGTAGGTGTTATCAGGAAAGCAGTGGTCTGACTGGACACTGCAAAATTGGGTAACCTTGGCAGCCATCTTTGATGTGGGAAGTGCATATATATAGCAGTGCCCTGTTGTGATTGGCACACAGTTGAGAAGTGGTTAGAGTAGGGACAGGATCCATTCTGAAAAGGGATAGACTACTTAGCCCTAGGAAGAGTTTCCGAGTGAGCAGGGACAGACAAGGGACACTGCTGCCTGCTCTGCTGGTTCTTGGACTCCAGTGCTGTGATGTAGGACCTCTGTTAAAGTGGTTGTAAACCTCAGACATGAAATATGAACAAAGTATATCCCTCTATAGTGTGTACTTGTCTCAATCCAGAGCACTAAGCGTCCTTTCTGTCTGCTGCCCTGTTCCTCTGCTATAAGCATGAGTCCATTCTGAGGAGTTTTCCTGACACCAATAGAAAAATGGTGACAGAGGGAGGGCAAAGCCTGTGATTAACTCAGTTGTGTTCCTGTGTGCTATGTGGAAGGGGGTGTGTCCCTTCTCTCCAATCAGCTCTTAGAGCTCTCCTCACTGATGTAACTCCTCGCCCCTTGCTTTTCAGAGCTGAGAGATCCTGTGTAAACTCTGCACTTTGAATCGATGTAGGGGAAAGGGGCTGTAGATAAAAAGGTACAACTTATATAGAATAATTTGTTTCATCTCTGTGTATCACCTGAGGCCAGTCAGGGTATATGTAAGGGTTTACAACCACTTTATTCTACTACGTGCCGCATGCACTGCGACTTTGCCTACAGCCACAACTCTGCTCAGATGCTGCTCTGGTAGCATATGCCTTACTAAAGTGACAATCTTAATGCTGTAAATATGCTGCTAACATTGCTGAGAACTTCCACATCAGTATTGCTTGTGTTATTGTGCCCCTGATACCATATTGCTTGGAACTGATAAGCCAAGTACCTTTCCGCCATTGCTCAACTGCTTGTCTGTTTAACTATAACTTTTCCAAATGATAATTGTACCATATTCCTTGGTTTATGTCTGCCATTCTTCCATATTGGGTGCCAATCAACTGGCCCCACCCACCCATCCTTAAATGTAGTTTTGAAATACAGGCACCTGAATTCGAGCTGGTATCAGACTTTTGGAGTCCCTGTACAGCAGAGCTCAGGCAGGGACAGGAAGAAACAGTCAGCTGTGCTGCAGTGCTTTTTATGCCAACAAGGGACATGCACATAGGAGGAGAGAGCAGAGTGATAGAGAGACCAGCTCAACAATCTGCTGTTTCTCTTTTCACTTCATTGAAGAAAAAAGCATTCAAGATGTACTCATACAAAGGCTCACTGGTTCAGGTTAGACTGCGAAAAACAGACAGGGCTACCCGTCAGTGGCTACTCAGCAGGTTACCAGTAAAAAACATACACCAATGAAAGAAGCCAGCCCAAATGATAAAAATACCAAACTTATTGGTTTACACAAGAAACAGCCAACACGTTTCGGGGACCAGAAAACACTTCCCCTTCATCAGGGCTTCAGTTAAAATAAGAAACTTGCATGGACTCAAAATAGGGCTTTCCTGTGTGATTCTATGTAGGAAAGTTAATTTCTCAAGTAGGAAAATTACTAGCCAGCAGTATCAGTGTACTGCAATCAAGATAGGAACCTTCCAGAGCCTCTCCCATGGTATTTATTTATTTCAGTTACTTATATAGTGCTGTCAATTTACGCAGCGCTTTACATATATATTATACATTCACATCAGTCCCTAACCCTCAAGGGGTGTACAATCTAAGGTCCCTAACTCACATTCATACATACACATACTAGGGGCAATTTAGACAGGATCCAATTAACCTACCAGCATGTCTTTGGAGTGTGGGAGGAAACTGGAGTACCTGGAGGAAACCCACGCAGGAACAGGAAGAACATGCAAACTCCAGGCAGGTGGTGCCGTGGCTGGGATTCGAACCAAAGACCCTAGTACTGCCAGGTGGAAGTGCTAACCATTTAGCCACTGTGCTGCCCCATCCTCTTGAACTCCTTACCCCACTCTTTCTGACTATCTCTTACTCCAGGGGTGCTCAACCTGTGGCCAGCAGGTAACATGTGGCCCTCAGAGTCCTCTGACGTGGCCCTCGACCTCAAACTGAATGCAGGAGTTTTGGTGCGCTTTCAGTGCACCACAACCACAAGATATAATAGAAGTCTACGTCAAAATCTTCGTATGCGTGCACAGGGGTTTTTGTATCTCAGATTTGGGTCCTGCTTGATCTGTTTTATTCGATTTTTGATGGATTTTCAAGTGACTTCAAAGTGGCATCTGCAAATTTAATATCATCATGAGCACATTCAATCATATTTATAAGTAAACTGTCAGCTTGTAAACCTATGTAAAGAAAAATATATTTAAACCGGCAGTTTTCTTTCCCCCTAGATCAGGGGTGCTCAACCTTTTGAAGAGCAATGGCCCTTTAAGTGATTTGGTAACCGTCATGGCCAACAATGAAATGGTTCACAATTTAAAATTTTTTATTTTGAATAGCACAATGAACATTTTCTTCCTGCAGCCACTGAATGTCGGCAGGATGGAGAAGAGGAGAATCCGGTTTTCAACAGTTACAGAAGGAAAATGGAGAAGGTTGGTTCCTGTATATGCCACCCCCACCATCCCTCCTGTCCAAGTGTAAAACAGAATGTGACAGGGAGGCTGCACTGGCCCCTGAAGCATTGTTTGGGTCGCCATTATGACCCCTGACACTACACCAGTTGTTGGGGGTAGGGTTGGTGGTAAAAACAGTTTTCAACTATGGGCCCTCAAACCGCAAATGTAAATGATCAATTACTGAACCTGATCTTTAACTCCCTATATGGCTGCTTTATCAGTGATTACCTGTAGGTTAGCTGAGCTTTGCCATAGACTTCTATTATATCTTGCGGGAGTAGTGCACTTTCTAAAAGTGCATTACGTTTGAGGTGGAGAGCCACATCAGAGGTCTCTGAGGGACACACACAGCCTGCAGGCCACAGGTTGAGCATCCCTGCCCTAGGTAGTGTGGCATTGCCAACTCAGGGACTGGTTATTGGTTTATGGTGGGATGAAAATAGGTTTCAAGCCATTTACTTTAGTATTTTTACCTGCTTTTGCTGCACTCAATTCTAGGAGAGAGGTTTTAGGGGTGCAGAATACCCCAAAATAGTGTGAAAAAAGGGCAGGTATTCTGGAGAGACACTTTAAGAGTCTCCTTTTGGCAATTATTGATTCTGTGTGAGCAACCAGACAGACCTATGACCATTTAAGTCTTTCTTAAATTACACATCTCTCTTTAATCAAGTTGTTCATTTACTCTCTAATAGCAGTCAACAATACTTTGGCTGGTGGATGATGAATTCTTTTTACAGTTTCCAGATGGTAGCTTCTAACCAGTTCCTCTGCAAACCTTTTCCAGCACAACTATCTCCAGGTATCCAGTCAATCAGGTAGCTTAAGTTTTTGGGCAACTGGCACATGTCAAGGGGTGGACTGACAACTCATGGGGCCCCCGGGCAATACGGGATCATGGGGCCCCTGTGTCCTTGCCCAAACTCAAAAAAGCCTATGAAAAGGGTACCAGGGGCATCTCATGGGGCCCCCTACTGCCCCGGGCCCTCAATAGGGGATTCATGGGGCCCCTGTGTCCTTGCCCAAACTCAAAAAGCCTATGAAAAAGGTACCAGGGCCATCTCATGGGGCCCCCTACTGACCCCGGGCCCTCGGGCAGTGCCCGAGTTTCCAAATGGTCAGTCCGCCTCTGCACATGTCTAAGACTGAGGCAAGTCCCAAGTGAAGATACACTTTAAACACACATTCTCTCAAGGCAAAAGTCTAGGAGATAGAGAACACTCCCAAAATACGAGCTCTGTCTAGAACATATCCAGCTAAGTAATATGAAAAACAGAGCAATTATTGAAGAAGATACAAAAAACATTGTACATAGGTCAATAACACCTCGGCCTCCTGGGGACCTCACACAGTTCTTTCAGCAGGACGACTGGGCCTTATTTTCCAGATCAATGCCGTAGACACGCGATTCATCTTCAGCTATGACTTTCTTGAGGAAATCTGGTTTGTTAGTAGCCGTTTGAAGCAACTCATTAGCACCTACAGCACAATGTTCCTTTTGCTCTAGTAGCAAAAGCCACAAAACAAATTTTGCCATGAATTGTTTCATGCCAAGATCTCGGACATAGTAGTATTTGGAATCCCCACATCAGCTTCTTCTTCTAGCACTGTCAGTCACCAATCTTTATTGACTGCAGCCTGTACACGTTCAACCTTCTCAGGTGTCCTGTTTGTTGCAGACCCTCCAGAATGTGGACCACAGATTCTCAATCGTCTTTGAAGCACTTGGGCCACACTTTTATTTGCATCATCCCAGTAAGCCTTCAGAATCATTTTGAATAGTTTCTGCAGAGGAATGTTCAAGCTTAACGCAAAATGTGGTGCAGATTCATTGCTCTACTTGCTCGTTCATTTCGAATGTGACTGCCACACAGTACACGTGCTCACTTAACAATGTCTAGCGTTCCCACTGACCAGTACAGTGAAGTCGTCATTGTTCACACATGCGCATTACAGTCCACTCTCCTTCGCAACCTGGTTACTTCAATGTCATGCAGACTGTTCTTGTTATATTAAAATTTGCTGGACTTTTTCCAGACAGACCTCGTATAACTCTCAACAAGGACCTGAGGGATGGATCAGATACTTTTTCATAATAGTGTTAGTTCTTCTTATTCTGATTATTGAAACCTTCTTTACACTAATTGACAACAAGATCAATCCATTGAGCTTAAAGGAGACCTGCAGAGCATGTAAAAAGGTAAATAACAGCTCAGGATGGTTACAGCCTAGTAATAATACACACCAAATTTAATCAGCAACACAACAGCATGGGGTAGGGTCCCTACAGGATGTTTGCGGGTGATAGGCAGCCTTGATTGTGGCCATAGCGAGCAGCCAAGCAGACCCCTAATGTGGAATGACCTTCTGGGAAATAGGGAACCTTTGCCCATGACTCTTCCCAATCAGAGACCAAACCCATTCTTCACCATCATGGCTTTACCTCCTCACTCCCAGGGGCCCCAGATGCTAGTCCCATCCTCTCTCTAGACTAACAGCCAGGTGACATTACTAGAACTCTCTCACTCTCCAAACTGAATAAGGCACACGAGGCTTGATGTAGTTTAAATTCTTTTAATGTAGAACTCAGAACAATGACATGGCTCTTTTGGGTCTCAGACCCCAGCAGAGTTTCATAGGCATCATGTAAGAAACATTTGATATTAGGCCCTGTAAGAGGCTGCTTGTGCCTTCTGCAAAAGGGCACTCCCTGTAGCTCTGCTATTACTTCTCTTCCTGGGATAGGGAGAGGAGGAATCAAGGGGTAGATCAATTTCCAAGGCCTAGCTCTAAGCCTGTACTGTCCTACTGGAGCTCTCCTTCACTCTCGGGGTCTATGATGACCTCAGAGGTTTAAAGAGTAGGAGCAGCTAGATGTCACTCCTTCCTCTTTCTCTCCAGTCTGACCCACTCCCTGGTCCTGCCTAAACTCGCAACCTTCTCCCATGGGGAGGAGGCAACTTTAAGGGGACATGCTCTATCACCTAGCTACAAGAGTAAAAAGCAAAAATACAAAAACCTATTATAACACAGCTTGAGGGGCTTTTCTATATAAGTTGGAGAAAAATTTCCAATTAGATACCCTCGGTTAATTAACATAAAACTACTCTGATCTTGATTCCTTTTTTTTCTGAACTGAGCTGTGAAAAACATAGAACTGGATGGAAATACAGGAAAGATACCTCCCTTACATGTATTTCATCTGTGTATTTAGCTGTTTCCTGGAGCTCAGCTTTAAGTTCAGCTTTAAGCATAGATGGTTGTGGACAACCAATCTTTTACCAATGATTAAAGGCAATTGAATAATTCTTAAGCAACTTCATTGTCTAGTAATTCATAGTCTTTCTAAACATGTATTCAGTAGGAACCTGAAGTTTTGCTTTCAGCAGATTTTTTTATTAACTTTTTTTTTTACTCCTGTCCTACGCATTGCGCACAGGCAATATACTGGTGGCAGAGTTTTATGTGAATAGTTTCCAAATGTCTCTGATTTCCAAGGAGATGCGTGAAGATTTATCGCTAGAAATTCTTGTCCTTGCCTTTGTTACTGGATGGTTTGTAATCCTTCCCTGTTTTCCTTTGCCATTTTGGTTGCTGGGCACAGCTGCTATGTGCTGTATATGTTGATTAAAGACGGGGAGATAAAGTTGGAGCTGGGAGCTGGAAGAATAGGAGGAATGATGAAGGCAATTTAAATTGATGTCTTTCTAAGAGGCTTTTAAAGGAAAAACCTCAGGCCAAACACAGAATTCGGTATTTCACTTAATAAAATAAGAAAGTTATTTATGTGTGTCTGTGGTTTTTGGATGCAACAGTTAGAAGAAAAAGTTATGTAAGAAGTTTTAGACCTTTATCAAAAACAGAAGCTTTAACAGTAAAAATGTTGGGGACACATTTGTGTGTAGATCACCTGATTTCAGTGCAGAGAATCCATTGCAAGTTTGCCAGACTCAATAATTTTGACGTATGGTAGATATATGCCTAAGTCTTCTGCCATGACATTTTCAGTCTGATAACATCATCACCCAGTTCAGAGGTTAAGTTAGGTGAAAGGTCAGTAAGTGACAATAAATGCCTGTGTCAATGGGCTTTGGGCTCATGTTGATCATCCTTGGGTTTGTTTTGATGGGCTTTGGACTCTTGTTGGTGGGCCATGGGCTCGTGTTGATAGGCCTTGGGCTAGTGTTGATGGATTCTGGGCTCTTGTTGATGGTTCTTGGGCTTGTGTTGAAGGCATCAATTTACATTATTCAAAGATTAGATCATTCAGAATTCATTGACAGGTGAATCTGACCTGCATGGGACCTGCTTCAAGAGGTTTTGCCTTTCCATAGACTTGTATAGGAATGCACAACCATTTAGAAATGAGCAAAAGCCTCTCAAAGCATTTTTAAGTGTGGATCATTTATTTTGCAAGTGATTATTTTATTGAATGTACTAAATGTTCAAGTTTGTTACCTGTATAATAAATGCAATAAATATATGTGTGCTGAAATTTGTGGAGCTTAAATTCGCATACCAAAAGCAACCAATCCAATTTTCAGAGGCCAGAGATGAAAAGTCTGTCTGTGCTAGTTGGTGCAATGGGAAATAATGGCTAAGATGGGGTAGATGGCATAAATCGTACCTAGAGCCATTGACATAAACCATACCTCAATTCAAACTTTAGACGTCTGGGCAAAGCAACCATACTGCATGGTGGACATGACAGAGTGAAGGTATGGCTGCACAGAAGGAAGTTGAAGACACTGGGGCTTTACAGTGGCATAGCCTGATATACCTGGACCTCACTGCATGGTGTATAACATGGCCCCTGAGCCACATTCCTATAGTCAAAGCTCTCATAACTCCCCTTGCAGATAACATACCTACCCCATGACCTTCTGTATGTAAACCCCCCAAATAAATACACTTATTTAAAGTGAAGGTGTCTTTGGTGTTACTGGGGCCTTATGAGATGAGGCTCTGATTAGTAGTCAGTGAAGTTGTATTGTTTATCCTTCATTGGTGGTAAGTGGAAATGCACTTTCACTACCTTGTGGCAGTGTCCCTCTTGCTAACCAGCACTCACAACCTATTAATGCCTTGGGTTTAGCTTTTTTAGTTAGTGACATTTAGCAGTTGGGAATGGAGCACTGAGGAGCTGCATAACGCAGAACCTTGGTGAACACCTTAAGTAGCATTTGTAGGTCGACTCCTCATATCCTGGACCAGGGGTGGTCTTGTTTCAGGTTCTGGAGGTCCCTCAAGACTGAAGCTACCCAGGAGCAAGGGCATACTTAGGCCCAAGGAACATATATCTATATAGATTATTCAATTCTGTATTTACTGTATAACTGTTACCCTCTGCTCTTGCAATATGTATCAAGAAAATGTTAAGTCAAGTAACTGCTTATGACAAGGTGCTGTTCTGGTTTGCATATCAACCTCAAGAATAGTCTACTTCCCTGATATCAGCTGTCAATTTCCAAAGTGCTGCTCCTAGCTAAATTGGTAATAAAACGATTGCTTAACTGCAAGCAAGTGTCCTTGGGATTGAGTAATCATAGCGGGAACACCAACTCTAATCAAATAAATGAAGAGGGTGTTTGGATATGGCTACATAGGCCCTATGTGCTCCTAAGGACCTGTTTGCAACTGCAAATATTGCTGCCCCTCTTTCTGCACCAGTGGCACCATAACCTCTTCAAAGTATTTTCTGTGGCCAGCGTTAATAAACTCCTGTGTTATCGGTGTGACCTCTTCCCATCTCATCCATATATATATCTCTTCTTATCTGCTGCTAATCTGTCTGCTATAAAACTGAGGAAGGTGTGGTAAACCAATATCTACATCTTTACTATGTTATACTATGCAAACCAATACATTACGTATCTCTGTATGGTGTAACCTGGTTAATGACTCACACATTTCAGTGTATAATAACGTCAATAGTATTATAATAAATATGTATGAAAAAGTATATATTACTTTATTCATTATATAGATGCTTATTAATTTATGCTAGTGCTTTAAAAAACCTTGTTTCTGGATGTATTTTGTAATTATATACATACCTGGGGGCAGCCATTTTTCCTCATTCCATATCCCAGCTCTGCATCCTGCTTCACAGTCTTACGCATTGGAGTTGATTTACTAAATGAGTAGTAAATGATACTTAGTTTCCAGCTACACAACCATAAGCAGCTTGAAAGGAGAGTATACTATTATCATCTTTTCCCTGCTGAACTTCAAAAAAACTTTTTTGCACATCTTCTTTTTTGCACATTTTCTTCAGTTGAATTTCATATATATTTATACATATTTAAAAAAAAACATTTTTTATTTTTTATTTCAATTAAATTAATTTTTTTTATTTTTTTATATATATATATATAATTATTTTTTGTTTTGCACAATTTGCACATTGGACTTTATGAATTTATTTATTTATTTTTAATGAAATATTTATATTGTAAAATTATCACAATTGGATTTATTCACACATTTTTTATTTATATTTACTTTTTGGTAAAACACTGTGGCAATATAATTTGATTAATTTTGGTAATGCAGCTTATAAATTGATATTTTCACAGTATATCAGTTGTATTTTTTAGCATATAGTATTGGCACGGTAGTATTAGAGCGTGGTAATTATTAATTGATACTTAGTGAATACAGTGAACCTGTTCCACTTTGAGAACCAAATGATGTGCAAGGGAAACTAAATAGGAAACAGAATTGTTGTTTGTAGACAATGTCATGAAGTAAAGTTAACAGAGCTACGTGAACATTCTCTACTCCTTTAGTATAATAATTTGAACATTTGCTCTTTACTGCTGCTTCTTACAATGTAAGTCCATTTGTCCACCAACCCACTGATACAAAAAAATGCAGTGAAAAACAGAGCTCTGGGTAATATACAAATCACCACTCCATCACTCATCCATACCTAAGCAACCCACACAAGATCATATTGGAGTTTAATGGCCATAGCAGCCTTTTATTAACAAAATATACAAATAACAGAATTACACTCAATACAATATGAATGGAGCCCCAAGGTCCTTGTAGGTATTTCTACCTAACTGAATACCCGTGTAAACCTGTAAGATAGGCCTCCAGCCGCACAAAACAGACTCAGGGATGATTGCACTAACAGCAAATACTACCATGTGCAACCTCCAGTTCACTGTCACTGAAATGTACAATATATAGGAAGCCATACCTAAGACTGGTTCTTACCAATTTACATTTTACCACCTTCAAGGACCTTGAACCTTGCCAGCTGCTATGACTATACTGTACATATCAACCTGAAACAGTCCTCAGCAGAAGGACAATAACTTTCAAATGTGAGGGGAGGGAGATTTTCTTACACCAGTTGTGTTCCAACTGAAGATTCTCCGAAGACCTTCCTGTAGCCATCCCATGAAGCTCCTCCTGTTCCTGTCTGTTCCCAATCAGGTAAGTAAATTCGACTCCATGTATATATTTTCCAAAAACTTCTACCCAAAACCCCCTTTTAATCCAGTCATGTAGGCCCTTAGTCTATATATCTCTTCTTTTACTCTGGGCCTAATTTGACAGGGGTGTTATGTATATCCTGCTCTATCTAAACAAGAAAAAAAAATTGCTTGGCACCAAGTTAGCCTATTCACTGATGCCCTATTACTGACCCTAGCCACAATTTCACTTCTGAATGTATTTTCTGTCCTCAACTCATTCTCACAGATCTTTAATCTCCATGTCAATGAAGATAATTCTGTAACTCTTAACATCTCCCTGTCCAACTCCATACTCACCATGCTCAAATCATTGTTTGGGCTGCTAAACAGATTAACTATTTAAGTATTCAATTCATCTTACTTTATTCAAGCTTTACCTCCCAATTTTCGAATCCCTCAACTATCTTATTACCTCCTTGTTCACTTATCCCATCTCATGGATGGGAAGGATCAATGCTGTTAAAATGACCATTCTCCCAAAAATGTTGTATTTATTTTGCACCCTCCCTACCCTGATCCCCTTTTTTGCCATTAGATCTTTTCAAAACCATATCATGTCTTTTACAGTATATGGCACTCCCACTGACTTTAAATCCCTGTGGATATGTATATCCACCAATGCCGGGGAGGTTTAGGCATCCTGAACCTGGTTAAATATTATCAGGCAGTCCAAATCACCGCATTATAGCCCGATATGCAGCTAAGGAGACCCCCAGTAGGTGGACTTAGAGGAATCTTTTTGTGGCCCTGTCAACCCACAATCTTTACCATGGATGCCTACTCTCCTGCATCCCTCTACATTGAGCCGTTTCATTACTTGTTGTTAAGTACTCAAGCAACTTATTTTCCCCCTATCTCCCTCTGCTTTCCCTCTCAGGCAACCCCATCTTCCCGCCAGGTCTCAACTCTCAACTCTCAATTAGCCTTCTGCTGGTGGCCCACACACAATTTCTATACTGTTCTCTCCTTTGAGAGAAGGGCTCAATTCTCTGGAAAATCATTTGAAAACGATTTAAGGCTCTGGCATCCGAGCTTTTATGATACAGATTAGGCAATGGATTTCCAGTCTCATTTGGGATAAAGATCTATCCACATTGCTTGCTATCTTTGAACATACCTGTCACCGTATCCCACTGGCTTATCAGCTTATCTCGCTAGTATATTCTAAACTTAACTGACTACCCACATCGGCAGCTCATGCCTATGTGACTCGATGGGAGGAAGTCCCTGGTTTGGCAGATCGTTTGGTCCTCCACCACCTCCTGCACCATTAATATCGCCAAGCTAGAATCTGCCTATAAAGTGATGACCAGATGGTACATGGTCCCTTCCAGAATATTCCATATTGTCTCTGGCCATTCAGGCCTATGCTATTGGGGATGCCAGACCATTGGGGATGTTCTTTACATTTGGTGGACTGTCCTATGTTGGGACGTTTTTGGTCTAGGGTCTTTTTACTATTGTGTACATTACTAGAAACATCACTCACTAAGGACCCTTGACTGGCCCATCTGCACTTTAAACCTCTGGACATTACTAAACTCCAATTTAAATTGGTCCACTTTGTTTTGATAGCCTCTAAGCTTGTAATCGCTAAAACGTGGAAGAAGCAATTTACCCATTTCTCAGAAGTTGAATCTTGCCTAGATGGCATCTTTATTAACCCCTTCGTGCCTAAGTGTAAAACAAATCTTAATGCCTAAGCACAATTTTGCAGCTTTGACATGTGTTAGAAAAACCGTACATATCATCACAATTACTTTGTACATCCAGGTGGATTATACCACATTTTGTTCAGGACAAAATGGACTTTCATTTGGTGGTAAATGGTAATGGATATCTCCTATAATGTTGTGATCCTCCTGCGCTCCTAACTAAAGTACCTCCTAACCTTTGGGAGCTGCTAACACCTAATCATATACCATGTGACAAGTCTAAATCATAAATGCAATGGTGCAGCGCTGACTTGATAATAAAAATAAAACCGCGGACAGTCTGCAACTGGCAGGAGGAGAGAAAAGTTCTGGAGCAGAGACTTCACAATAATGAGGAGCCTCGGCCGGCGCAGGGGAGAGCACTGACCGCGCGGAGCACACTGACCCGACCCAGGATGCAGCTGGGGGGCACCCACCGACCCAACCCAGCACGCAACTGGGGGGCACCGATCCTACACACACGATTAAAAAAGGCTTTACACTATGGAAGATCTTCTTTATGTATTTTAATGTGAGTTGGCTGTATTACACCTATACTAACCTGGAGAGGACCCTGCTATCGAAAATGCATGTTATTGAAGGGGATACCATCGATCTGAGTGGATATCATCCTAAGAGGAGTTTCTTGGCATGGAGGATCTTTTTTATGATCCTACAGGCGTTTTGGCCCGTTTGGGTCACTGCAAGGAGGTGAGGGGGCATTTCAGCCGTTTTGGGTTATCTTTCTCATTGGTTGGCACGCACATCCACTTTATCACTTGGAAAAGTCATTGGATCACTTGGCGTTTATACACCTTTGAACTTTTTACATGTGTTTCCTATTTATTTAGTGATTTATTAATTTTTTTTTGCTGACACGTGGTTTCATTTTTTTATGCGTTTTGTTCATACTTTACATTTTGCGCACATTTTTGGAGTTTGGTTTTATAAAAAAAAATGTTTTTTATTTTTATGTTTTGTTTTTTTATATATATTTTATATATATTTATATATTTTTGGGGGGGTTAAATTATCCAAAATTATGGGATAATGATGTTTTATATGGAGTGCTGTGTTTGAGTGCCACTTAGGGATTTGTGACACTTCTATATTCATTGTTTCACCTTTTTATTTAGTCATACTTTTTGCTGTTTTTCACCTTTATCCAGTCCCAATTGGACTATATTTATTTATAATATTCTTTACTTTTATGGTCTTTTTCACCTTTTGAATATCACATTGGATCCCTGAGTGGATCAGTTCACGTTACACACTTTATTTTAGTCCTTTTTTTGGACCTGGTTGATTACAGCACTTATTGATATCACCTGGGATCCCTAGTGGATCAGTACACACTTGATTCTAGTCCCATTTGGACTTGGTTGAATTCATTGGTTAAAAATATATTTCACTATTAAGATCCCACCGAGGATAAAGTTCACGTTTATTTTCACATTTATTGTTTACTGTTTATAGCTTTCCTAGATTGTAAGCTCCAAGGAGCAGGGCCCTCGAAACCCCTCGTGTATTGTATTGTTACTGTACTGTCTCATGTACTGTCTCCCACTCTAATGTACAGTGCTGAGCAAACTTTTTGGCACTATATAAACACTGTAAAATAATAATAATAGCTTTCAGTTTTATTTTTATTATCAAGTCAGCGCTGCACAATGGATATCTCCTGATTTTTTTTTTTATTACCAAAGGAAAACTGGCCCAAAATAGCAAAAAAAAACTTTTTTTAAATTTAGCTGTATATTTCTTGCTACTACCATAACCTACCACCAAAGAACAACCCAAAATAATTTCTCCTGCTCCTGACGATTGCAGCAGCACCACATGTGTGTATGTTAGCTGTTGTTTGTACCCATAGTACAGCACATAAACAATAGTATGGATTTTTTTTTCTGCCACTAAACGACTGATACTAATTTAAACATTTTTTAAAAATCCTGACCAAAAAAAATAAAACCTGACCCTTGATCCTGACCTTTAACTTTGATCCTGAAGCAAAACACCAAGCCTGGCACAGACCTAGATTAAACCTTGATCTAGGTATTTTTTTTTATTTTTTATTTTTATTTTTTTCAGTTATTATTAATTGTATTTATTTATTTTTCCTGAAAGGACAGAGAGAGAAACAACGTATCTCTCTCCTCCATTTTGAGAGAGAACACAAGGGGGGAGGGCTTTACAGTGACTGATCTCTGTGATAGCGAGATTCAGAGGTAATCACTAGAGATGAGCGAATCGAACATGACGAAGTGGAATTCGTTCCGAAGATTTGGAAAAATTCTATTCGCGACGAATCCGAAGATTAGCAAACTTCGGATGCACGAATCGAATTTTCCCAAAAATGGCGGCGACATGTGTGGCGACGGAGAAAATGGACAGAGAAGATGGGGCGGGGATCTCTGGGAAGGCGCGCAGACAAGGCGCGCTGACCCATAATGCATTCATGACATGTGATCGCATTAGCCAATCAGCAGCCAGCCAGCACTGTGTAATGGTGGAGCTATAAATCGCGGCCATCTTAGAATTCTCCATTAGCCTCCGGTCATTCAAGAGAGACAGACCTGTGTGTATTAAGGGACAGAGTTAGGGCCACAGAGACTTTAGGGCCACAGAATCGTTACTCAGGGCCACAGAATCGTTACTCAGGGACACAGAATCGTTACTCAGGGACACAGAATCGTTACTCAGGGACACAGAATCGTTACTTAGGGCCACAGCTATCAAAGAATCGAAAATTTAAAGTGACATACACCCTTTTTTTTTTTGGTGGCTGTCGTGCACAGTTGGTGCTGCAGTTTGCCGATTGTGCAAAATAAACTGACTTTCTGCTTCACAACCACTATTGTACGTTCAAAGAGTTAAATCAATTTACACGCCGGCTGGCGGTAATATATTTTGGGTGATTAGTGCATTCCAGTGACAGAAACGTACAGTTTCCAGCCAACGGCAAGCTGCAATTGACCGATTGTGTACAATAAACTGACTTTCTGCTTCACAATCACTATTGTACGTTCAAAGAGTTAGATCCATTTACACGCCGGGTGGCGGTAATATTTTTTGGGTGATTAGTGCATTCCAGTGACATAAACGTACAGTTTCCAGCCAACGGCAAGCTGCAATTGACCGATTGTGCTAAATAAACTGACTTTCTGCTTCACAACCACTATTGTACGTTCAAAGAGTTAAATCCATTTACACGCCGGCTGGCGGTAATATTTTTTGGGTGATTAGTGCATTCCAGTGACAGAAACGTACAGTTTCCAGCCAACGGCAAGCTGCAATTGACCGATTGTGTACAATAAACTGACTTTCTGCTTCACAACCACTATTGTACGTTCAAAGAGTTAGATCCATTTACACGCCGGGTGGCGGTAATATTTTTTGGGTGATTAGTGCATTCCAGTGACATAAACGTACAGTTTACAGACAACGGCAAGCTGCAATTGACCGATTGTGCTAAATAAACTGACTTTCTGCTTCACAACCACTATTGTACGTTCAAAGAGTTAAATCCATATACATGCCGGCTGGCGGTAATATTTTTTGGGTGCTTAGTGCATTCCAGTGACATAAACGTACAGTTTCCAGCCAACGGCAAGCTGCAATTGACCGATTGTGTACAATAAACTGACTTTCTGCTTCACAACCACTATTGTACGTTCAAAGAGTTAAATCCATTTACACGCCGGCTGGCGGTAATATTTTTTGGGTGATTAGTGCATTCCAGTGACAGAAACGTACAGTTTCCAGCCAACGGCAAGCTGCAATTGACCGATTGTGTACAATAAACTGACTTTCTGCTTCACAACCACTATTGTACGTTCAAAGAGTTAGATCCATTTACACGCCGGGTGGCGGTAATATTTTTTGGGTGATTAGTGCATTCCAGTGACATAAACGTACAGTTTCCAGCCAACGGCAAGCTGCAATTGACCGATTGTGCTAAATAAACTGACTTTCTGCTTCACAACCACTATTGTACGTTCAAAGAGTTAGATCCATTTACACGCCAGGTGGCGGTAATATTTTTTGGGTGATTAGTGCATTCCAGTGACATAAACGTACAGTTTCCAGCCAACGGCAAGCTGCAATTGACCGATTGTGCTAAATAAACTGACTTTCTGCTTCACAACCACTATTGTACGTTCAAAGAGTTAAATCCATTTACACGCCGGCTGGCGGTAATATTTTTTGGGTGATTAGTGCATTCCAGTGACAGAAACGTACAGTTTCCAGCCAACGGCAAGCTGCAATTGACCGATTGTGTACAATAAACTGACTTTCTGCTTCACAACCACTATTGTACGTTCAAAGAGTTAGATCCATTTACACGCCGGGTGGCGGTAATATTTTTTGGGTGATTAGTGCATTCCAGTGACATAAACGTACAGTTTACAGACAACGGCAAGCTGCAATTGACCGATTGTGCTAAATAAACTGACTTTCTGCTTCACAACCACTATTGTACGTTCAAAGAGTTAAATCCATATACATGCCGGCTGGCGGTAATATTTTTTGGGTGCTTAGTGCATTCCAGTGACATAAACGTACAGTTTCCAGCCAACGGCAAGCTGCAATTGACCGATTGTGTACAATAAACTGACTTTCTGCTTCACAACCACTATTGTACGTTCAAAGAGTTAAATCCATTTACACGCCGGCTGGCGGTAATATTTTTTGGGTGATTAGTGCATTCCAGTAACCTAAACGTACAGTTTCCAGCCAACAGCAAGCTGCAATTGACCGATTGTGCTAAATAAACTGACTTTCTGCTTCACAACCACTATTGTACGTTCAAAGAGTTAAATCCATATACACGCCGGGTGGCGGTAATATTTTTTGGGTGATTAGTGCATTCCAGTGACATAAACGTACAGTTTCCAGCCAACGGCAAGCTGCAATTGACCGATTGTGCTAAATAAACTGACTTTCTGCTTCACAACCACTATTGTACGTTCAAAGAGTTAAATCCGGTTTTATTTTTGGGGTGCTTATTGAATTAAAGAGTATGTCAGACAACACGCAGAGGAGTGGCAGAGGAGGCAATGTTTCAGGAGCGAGCAGACGTGGCAGCAGAGGAAGGGGTCGAGGCAGCACTAGTCGCAGCCAGAGGCCAGTGCTCCCGGTGTCATCCAGCGGTCGTGTCTCCACCGACAACCCTGCCGTCATCGATTGGTTGACTCGGTCGTCTTCCTCTTCCCAGGTCACCTCTGACACCTACAGCCAACGGTCGGTGGGTACGTGAGACACAACCGTTAGTTGGCATGGTCCGGGAGCAAGCCCACTGAAATCACGTGTCCTCGACCTGCCCCTGTCCTTTGGTGTTCCCTCACCAAGCGAAGTATCGCATGCTGTGGGCTCAGCCCCACTGTACAGTGAGGAAGAGCTAACAGAGGGCGGTCAGGAACGGGGGGAGACATCCGCCTCTTCAGCAGCCAGGCGAAGAAGTACTGGCGAGGAGAGTGGCTCGGTAGCCGGTCTAGAGACAGACACATGCAGCCGAGGGGGCTAGTAGTGACGCGGAGACCCTAATTGATGATGATGAAGCTGATCGCACTTGGCAGCCTCGTCGTCATCAGGCTATTGCTTCCGCATCATCAGGAGAAGAGGGTGCCAGCTTGCCAGCGAGCAAAACAGTCGGTGGGTTGCCCAGGAGGCAGCAGGGTCGCAGCAGTGTCAGTGGAGCCAAACGGCCACGGAGTAGAGCACCAGCTCCACTGCAGCCTACCACCACGGCCAGTAGTGGTGCCGGTGTGCACGGAGGAAGTAGCAGTCAGCCAGTGAGGAGTAGCGGGGGCAAAGTTTAGTACTCGGCGGTGTGGCAATTTTTCGTCAAGCCGCCCGAGGAAGTAAACGTAGCCGTATGTCGACTATGTGGCCAGAAAGTCAAGCGTGGCCAGGGGGCCAATGTTGGGACTACAGCGTTGCGTCAGCATATGCAGAGTCGCCATTCGGTAGCCTGGGAAAACCGTGATAAAGATACGGCGGTTCTGCCTGCCCCAGCCCCCGCTCCATCACCCGCTCCGTTACTTGCTCCGTCACCCGACGTCAATCGCCCTCTATCAGCCAGTCAAGGCTCCAACACCTCTGCTGAGGGGAGTTGTCGCTCGTTGGCATCTTCCGCTCGTTCAGATGCTCCTTCTCCTGCTACTCCTCTTCACGGATTCCGTCAGCAGTCTTTCTTGGAATCCGTTTCCAAGAGACAACAGTTTGCGAGCACGCACCCGACGGTGCAGAAGCTGAACGTCCTCCTGTCCAAGTTGCTGGTGCTGCAGTCCCTCCCTTTCCAAGTGGTGGACTCAGCACCTTTCCGAGAAATGATGGCTTGTGCCGCGCCGCGGTGGAGAGTGCCAAGCCGGCATTTCTTCGCCAAAAAGGCAGTGCCAGCCCTGCATTCACATGTAGAAGAGATGGTGGGCCAGTCTTTGAGCATGTCGGTCTCTGCCAAAGTGCACGGCAGCGCCGACGTGTGGAGCTGTAACTACGGTCAGGGACAGTACATGTCATTTACGGCCCACTGGGTGAACGTGGTGCACAGCCGCACCAGCAACTTGGACAGGTCATGCCGCTTTTGCCTCCATGTTTGCACGTCCTTGGTCCAGCAAAGATGTCCGCCTCTACCACCTCTTCTTCCGCCGTGTCCTCAGCCGCCACCCCCGTGCCAAGTCCCATTACCCGACCGGCATATCACATGTGCAGGGCGCAACGGTGTCACGCTGTGCTGCTCCTGGTATGCCTTGGCGAACGTAGTCACACAGGGGAGGAACTTCTGAGTGTAATGAACAGAGAAATCGACAGATGGCTGTCTCCGCGCAAACTGAAAATCGGAACCATGTTGATCGACAACGGAAAGAACATGGTGTCTGCTCTGCGTCAAGGAAGGTTGTGCCATGCGCCATGCATGGCTCACGTGTTCAATCTGGTTGTCAAGCGGTTCCTAAAATCCACCATCCCACTGCAAGACATCCTTAAAATGTCACGTAAACTTTGCATGCATTTCAGCCATTCCTACACCGCAAAGCACACCCTCCTTGAGCTGCAGCGGCAGAACGGAATTCCACAGCATCGCCTGATCTGCGACGTTGCAACAAGGTGGAATTCAACCCTACATATGTTAGACCGCCTTTACGAACAGCGAAAGGCCATCACCGATTTCCTGATGTTACAAGCGGATAAAGGTACTCCCCTGTGTAACTTAGATGTCAGCCATTGGCAGCTCATGCGTGACACCTGCCGCTTGCTCAGGCCCTTTGAGGAGGCCACGCTATTCGTGAGTCGGCAGGACTATGGGATGAACGACGTCATTCCTCTGTTGCACGTCCTGGAACAAATGCTGTTAACAATGGCTGGTCAGGGTGCGGTAGACGTGGCGCACAGATCTCAACGCCACATGACCCCTGTGGGGGCAGGACAGGAAGAAGAGGAGGAGGTAGAGGAGGACATTGGTGCTCAGGAATTATTGAGTGAAATGGGTGGTTTTTCCACTCAGCGGACAGGAGTGGAGGAGCAGGAGCATCTGGTAGAGGAGGAGGAGGAGACAGAGGACCCAGACGCACCGTGGCAGTATGCTGTGGAGATGGAGGCAGGGAGTCCCTCGCATTCCTTGGCACAAATAGCCCATAGCATGCTCGGTTGCTTGCGTAGCGACAGCCGAATAATAACCATCAGACAGAGGGATGACTTTTGGCTGTCCACCTTGTTGGACCCTCGCTACCGTTCAAAAATGGTGGCCTTTTTCACACCTGCTGAGAGGGAGGCCAAAATAAAGTACTATAAAAACCACCTATCTAGTCAGTTGGTCTCTGCCTTTCTGCGCCAACGTCCATCCTCAGACACTGTGGGCCCCGTGCGCTCGCGTTCCGCTGCCATGGCAGCAGGGGAGGGGTGGGGTGGTAGGAGCAGTGGCAGCTCCACCAGCAGCGGCTGCCTCAGTCTGCAGTCGATGATGAGTAGCTTTCTTCACCAGCGCAGTGAGGAAACTACTAACCAGCCGCAGCAGCAGCATCAGGTGGACCTGGAGCAGGACCTCAAACAACAGGCTTGGGCCTACTTGGACAGCACCCTGCCAACTGAGGTAGACAATCCCCTTGACTACTGGGCAACGAAACTTGACCTTTGGCCCCAACTAGCTGAATTTGCCCTTGAAAGGCTGTCATGCCCAGCCAGTAGCGTGGCATCGGAGCGCGTGTTTAGTGCGGCAGGAGGTATTGTAACTCCGCGGAGGACACGACTGTCCACCCAAAGTGTGGAGAGACTCACGTTTGTGAAAATGAATCAGGCGTGGATTAGTCTGGATTTCAAACCACCAGTTCCTGACACAACTGACTAAATCCGCCATGAATCATGCCCCAAACATGTTATTAGGGACAAATGGAAGACCTCCACCTGATCCGTACATTTGTATATATATTTTATTGAGAGGCTGCTGGTCGGCCGACTCATGTTTTGCACATTTTTAATGACTTATACTCTGCAGGTCGGGCCCCTCATGAATTGGGGTTTTTAAATTATTTATACTTCGCTGGACGACCGTCACATGAATTGAACCTTTTTAATGACTTATACTCTGCTGGTCGGGCCCCTCATGAATTGGTGTTTTTAAATTATTTATACGTCGCTGGACAACTGTCACATGAATTTAAACTTTTTAAATATTTATAGTCGACCAGTTCCAGACCGATGGGATAGCAATTTTTTTAAATATTTATTTGACACGTGTTGTCCATCTCATCAATGAGGTGGACTGTTTATTTATTGGCCACGGTTTGGCCCCCTCCTGTTTCTTACATTGTTAACTTGTTGTATCGGTCACGGTTTGGCCACATGTTTGGTTGTCTTGTTAAGATTTTCTGTAATGTACACAGTTACGCTTGACTTGTCGACTTTCCACAATCTACTAAGGTATAGCATCGCATCAAAGTTTTTTGTTTTTTTTTTGGTCTAAACCATTTCTTATAATGTCAATTTGTAGGATACGCCGCTGTAAGGCGACCTACTTTTTTTGTCACTGTGTAGACATCTATTTATAGGCCGATGTTTGGCCAGAAAGATATATTTAGTAATAACCTAGCCATTCAAGCCGCTCCCTGAACACCTCGGGAATTGCTTTGTATATCTGTCGCCTTAGAGGCCGCTGTCTGAACAGCTCATGAATTGCTTTCTATATGTGTCGCCTTTGAGGCCGCTGGCTGGACAGCTGATGAATTGATTTGTATATATGTACTTATTGTCCGCTGTCCGGACAGCTCATGAATTACTTTTTGTATATAGCCTTCCAAACCACTCTCAGAATAAGTCATGATATTCATGCTGTGTATAGCCTTATAGGCCAATGGTCAATCAAGTCATGATTGTTATAGTGTGTATAGCCTTATAGGCCGCTGTCTTTACAACTTTATAATTCCATGCAGTATATAGCCCTATCGGCCACTTTCTGGCATCCAGTTGCTGTAGCCCCCATCACCACGGGCCCCTGTACCGCCTTCTCATACTGCTGCCAGATCCATCCTCTGCCATGTGCGTCTTTGTCGTCTGCTCACGCTGCTGGGTTCCAGTTTTAAACCTAGGCCTGTGTATGGCTTCCGAATACTGCTGCCTCCACCGCCACCCTGCGCCATGTGCCTCTGTCGTCTGCTCACGCTGCTGACGGCTTCCGCTTTTTAACCTAGGCCTGTGTATGGCTTCCGAATACTGCTGCCTCCACCGCCACCCTGCGCCATGTGCCTCTGTCGTCTGCTCACGCTGCTGACGGCTTCCGCTTTTTAAACTAGTCCTGTGTATGTCTTCCGAATACTGCTGCCTCCACCGCCACCCTGCGCCATGTGCCACTTTCCGGTCTCCTCACACTGCTGCCAGGTCCATACTGATTCATGGCCCCCTGTACCGGCTCCTCATGAACGTGGTTCAGCGGGTTTGCATCACTTAACGGAAAATCGTTGACAAATGCTGGGACGTTCAGTGTTGTGCGCATTAAGCCAGACACCAAAGGGCAGCACAGACCTGTTATTACTCGCTCAAGCATGGCTGAACAAAACCAGTCTCTACCACAAATTGGACCCAGACCTGCCCAGGGTCTCGTAACTAGATTGCACGGAGGAGTAGAGTCCGTTATCGGAATTAAATAGACAAAACGCCACACCAAAAAGAGTGGCCATTTCCAACACTTATTCCAGAAAGAGGAACAACCCGTTTCATATACAGCCCGTAGACGTTTCACGTCTGCCACATTCAGTCGATTTAAGACGCAAGCTCCACTTCCTGTGGTCTCTGACCGTCGATATACCTTTAAGTGTCAGCTTTGAAGCTATATTCCCTCCGGAGCACTGACACTGGTGCCCTTCCGTCAACATGCCTTTAAGTTTCAGTTTTCAACCATATTCCCCACAGAAGCCAAACTCTTGGGTATCCCAGAAGCTGCTCAGCGGGTCAGGGCAATAAAGCTCCCGGTTCGCAGGTTGTTCCGTCTTATGGATGGAAGTACGACGGTATATGATCTTCTTCGCACCCACGGCATTACCTCATAAAATTTCTGCATTGCATCTGCAATCACAACGCTGACTTCCCGGATCGCCACTCAGCCATTGGACTCTTGATAGTCGTCTCCCCACACTGCTGCTGGGGGGACTTTTTAACCTAGGCCTGTGTATGGCCTTCAATTGAAGCTGCTTCCGCTCCGCCACTCTGCCATTGGACTCTTGATAGTCGTCTCCCCACGCTGCTGCTGGGGGGACTTTTTAACATAGGCCTCTGTATGGCCTTTAATTGAAGCTGCTTACGCTCCGCCACTCTGCCATGGGCCTCTTGGGTATCCCAGAAGCTGCTCAGCGGGTCAGGGCAATAAAGCTCCCGGTTCGCAGGTTGTTCCGTCTTATGGATGGAAGTACGACGGTATATGATCTTCTTCGCACCCACGGCATCACCTCATAGAATCTCTGCATTGCATCTGCAATCACAACGCTGACTTCCCGGATCGCCACTCAGCCATTGGACTCTTGATAGTCGTCTCCCCACACTGCTGCTGGGGGGACTTTTTAACCTAGGCCTGTGTATGGCCTTCAATTGAAGCTGCTTCCGCTCCGCCACTCTGCCATTGGACTCTTGATAGTCGTCTCCCCACGCTGCTGCTGGGGGGACTTTTTAACATAGGCCTCTGTATGGCCTTTAATTGAAGCTGCTTACGCTCCGCCACTCTGCCATGGGCCTCTTGGGTATCCCAGAAGCTGCTCAGCGGGTCAGGGCAATAAAGCTCCCGGTTCGCAGGTTGTTCCGTCTTATGGATGGAAGTACGACGGTATATGATCTTCTTCGCACCCACGGCATCACCTCATAGAATCTCTGCATTGCATCTGCAATCACAACGCTGACTTCCCGGATCGCCACTCTGCCATTGGACTCTTGATAGTCGTCTCCCCACACTGCTGCTGGGGGGACTTTTTAACCTAGGCCTGTGTATGGCCTTCAATTGAAGCTGCTTCCGCTCCGCCACTCTGCCATTGGACTCTTGATAGTCGTCTCCCCACGCTGCTGCTGGGGGGACTTTTTAACCTAGGCCTGTGTATGGCCTTCAATTGAAGCTGCTTCTGCTCCGCCACTCTGCCATTGGACTCTTGATAGTCGTCTCCCCACACTGCTGCTGGGGGGACTTTTTAACATAGGCCTCTGTATGGCCTTCAATTTAAGCTGCTTACGCTTCGCCACTCTGCCATGGGCCCCTGTACTGCCTCCTCTTGCTGCTGCCAGGTCCAGAGTGTGTCATGGGTCCCTGTACGGCCTCCCATTGCTGCTGACTTCATCGCCAGACTCTGCCATGTGCCACTTTCAGGTCTCCTTACACTGTTGGTGGGTTCCATTTTGTGATAGGGTGCTGTATGGCCTTCCATTGCTGCTGCCTCCACCGCCACCCTGCGCCATGTGCCTCTGTCGTCTGCTCACGCTGCTGACGGCTTCCGCTTTTTAACCGAGGCCTGTGTTTGGCTTCCGAATACTGCTGCATCCACCGCCACCCTGCGCCATGTGTCTCTGTCGTCTGCTCACGCTGCTGACGGCTTCCGCCTTTTAACCTAGGCCTGTGTATGGCTTCAGAATAATGCTGCCTACACCGCCACCCTGCGCCATGTGCCTCTGTCGTCTGCTCACACTGCTGCCAGGTCCATACTGATTCATGGCCCCACGTACCGGCTCCTCATGAACGTGGTTCAGCGGGTTCACTTAACGGCAAATCGTTGACAAATGCTGGGACGTTCAGTGTTGTGCGCATTAAGCCAGACACCAAAGGGCAGCACAGACCTGTTATTACTCGCTCAAGCATGGCTGAACAAAACCAGTCTCTACCACAAATTGGACCCAGACCTGCCCAGGGTCTCGTAAGTAGATTGCACGGAGGAGTAGAGTTCGTTATTGGAATTAACTGTGAGGGACTTTTAAACCTAGGCCTGTGTATGGCCTTCAATTGAAGCTGCTTCTGCTCCGCCACTCTGCCATTGGACTCTTGATAGTCGTCTCCCCACGCTGCTGCTGGGGGGACTTTTTAACATAGGCCTCGGTATGGCCTTCAATTTTAGCTGCTTACGCTCCGCCACTCTGCTATGGGCCCCTGTACCGCCTCCTCATGCTGCTGCCAGGCCCGTAATCTGCCATGGGCCCCCGTACCAACTCCTCATGCTGCTGCCAGGCCCGTAATCTTCCATTTTGTCATAGGGTGCTGTATGGCCTCCCATTGCTGCTGCCTCCACCGCCACACTGTGGCTCCACACTCTGGTTTTGGCCCCGTGACTGCCCAAATGAGTGAAGTGTGCGGTGATTCTAAGATCGACGGCACTCATCTGCATGTCATACTGACTGACAGTATTATTTCTCTTCCCCAGCAGACTCCAAGGGCATTTAAATTAAAGGTACAGTGTTCTGCACTAATATAAAGGCTCTCTGAAGCCTAGAAACACCCTTTTTATAAGTTAAATTCGCAGCGAATATGTTCGGCTCGAAGCGAATTTATTCGGCGAATTCGGCGAATCAGCCGAACCGAATTTTTGAATAATTCGCTCATCTCTAGTAATCACAGTGATCAGGTGACCCGAAATCTGGAGTTTCGGGTCCCGATTGTTATAACAGGACCCGAGGCTCTCAGTGACACCCTGGTCATTGCGCTGGGATCGAGCCGGGCGGCGCACCCCCAGCACACAGACAGGTATGCAGATTAGACGCTCCATGGAAAAAAAGTTATGTGAGGCCACTAATTTCTGTACAGTCGGCGTTAAAGGGTTAACGAGCAAGTGACTAGTATCCTTACCAACACTCATGGTAAATTCCTCAAAATTTGGTGGCCATGGCCGACACCCTTCTATTTCTATGGTGAGCCAGGCAGCCACATGAGAGGCCTCCAAGCAGACCGGATACCCCCTGTGTCATAACTTGCTCCCTTTTCCCCCTCCGCCCATTCTCCTCCTCCTTCTTTCCCCTCTTTTTCCTTCTCCTACTTTTCTTTTTATCTTTCCTAAGGGATGATGCTCTGACACAAGCTCAATCTGCCGCATTGGCCCTCTGGCCACCATATCTCTTATTATTTTGCTTTTTTGACTATGTATTATTATTATACAGTATTTATATAGCGCCAATGGTTCACTCAGCGCTGTACATTACAAAGGGGGGACAGAACATGTGACAGAACAATACCAATACAATGCAAAACATGAGGGGATTGAGGGCCCTGCTCTTTCGAGCTTACAATCTAGGAGGGAGGGGATAGTGGTACAGGAGGAGATAGCTGTGGGGGATGGAGTGGTAGGAAGAGTGGAGGAGGTCGGCAAGTTAGCAGGGGGTGGGGTAGGCTTCCCTGAAGAGATGGGTTTTCAGGGTGCGCCTAAAGGAGAGGAGAGTAGGTGATAATCTGATGGATTGGGGCATGGAGTTCCAGAGGATGGGTGACACCCTGGAGAAGTCCTGGAGGTGGGCATGGGAGGAGGAGACCAGGGAACTAGAGAGAAGGAGGTCTTGTGAGGAGCGGAGTGTGCATGCTGGGCGGTACTTGGATATTAGGTCGGTGATGTAGTTCGGGGCAGTATGGTGGACAGCTTTGTACATCAGTGTTAGGATTTTGAATTTGATCCGTTGCACAATTGGAAGCCAGTGGAGGGATTGGCAGAGGGAGGTGGCGGAGATGGAGTGGTTGGAAAGGTGAATGAGTCTGGCAGCCGTATTCAGGATCGACTGAAGCGGGGATAGCCAGCGGCGAGGCAGGCCAATGAGGAGGGAGTTGCAGTAGTCGAGTCGTGATATGATGAGGGAGTGGATGAGCTGTTTAGTGGTTTCTGGGGTTAGGAACGTGCATATTTTGGCAATGTTGCGGAGGTGGAGTCTGCACGAGTTTGTTAAAGATTGGACTTGGGGCTGGAAGGATAGGTTGGAGTCCAGAATGACACCAAGTACTCTGGCCTGCGGGGCGGGTTTGATGGTGGCGTTGTTGGATGTGACAGAGAAGTCAATGGGGGGTGGTGTCCGGGCTGGGGGGAAGACAAGAAACTCGGTTTTGGAGAGGTTCAGTTTAAGGAAGTGCAGCGACATCCAGTCTGATATGTCGCTCAGTAGGTGTGTGATTCGGGCTGAGACCAATGGGGCGAGGTGGGGGGTTGAGAGATAGATTTGTGTGTCGTCAGCATAGAGGTGGTAGTTGAAACCGTGAGAGTGTATGAGTTACATTACTTTTAAATTACATTACTGTTTGTATTACTCTTGATATGATTGATACTTTGTTGCCATGCTGGTTTCTCAGCTTTTGGTCATCCATTTGTACACTGTATTTGTACTTCTTTTTACGCCAAAATAAAACATACTGAAAAGAAAAGATAGTTTTGCTTGGATACACTTTAACTATGCATATGCTTTTAGAATGTAGATTCATATATAACACACACACACACACAATGTATACATATATACAGTATATATATAATGTATATGCAGCCAGCAGCTGTTTTTGCTTTTGCATATGTAGCTGTTTGGACTGGAATGATTTAAGCTCCATCCACATTTTTCCCTACATATGTAATAAAAATAATATGCAGTAAATCAGATTAGAAGATGATGAGAAAAGTCTTGAGTCTGATGGGGCTTTTATTTGCTAATTGAACCATTTGGTGTCCTCTTAGCTGTAAGATTAACACCGGTAATTAAGCTGGAATCTGGATGTAGAAGGCCCATTATTCATGGCGCAGGTCTGGGAGGATTTCATTTTCTCTTGGCTGACACTTCTGTGACTGCTAATAACTTCTCAACTAAGAGAACCTTATTTTTTGTTCATTCATCGTTCAAATTGCTTTAATGTTACTTAAAAGGGGTGCTTTGATGTTTATGGCCAAAAATATAGAACCAGGAACTTTATATTATTTTTCTTTCTTGTTTTCTTTCTGGAAGGAGTTATAGGTTTATTTAATGCAGCCAGCCGCTGCCGAGGGGGAGTTGGCTTGTTTTTCCCCTGGCTAGGACCTGCCCCCATGTCTTGTTACTCATGTTCAGGTTTTTGAAACCTGGTTGTGGTAGGTAATCAGAGTAAACCTGTCACAAACTGGGCCCAATTGACCGGAGCATTTGATGAAAAGGCTGCAGAAGCAGGAGTTACCTCCAGGCAAAACCGCCTGCAAAAATGTTAGCAGATGAAAAGATGTAGGCCACTGAAACTATATGGAAAGCTATATTTTCCCATAAAAGTTGATGTTAACCTGCCTGCCTCTGCCCAATGAGTCTTTCTATTGGTAGGTAAGGCTTGTCCTCTCCTCTGTAAATTCACTGACCTGATAAGCACAGTCTAGATATCATTATTAGAACAGAAAATAATACTTGTATACCTATTTGTTTATTTGCTTCCAAGGGAGCAGGGAGCAGGGATTGTCGCTCCATAAGCTCTGCAACATTCAGAATTGAGATTCCCATTGGATTTGGCTGGGTAACTTGTTGGGAATGGGGAAGGGGGTAGTGCTGCCACTCTATAAACAAAATAGATATTTTCCCTTTTATTTTTATTACTAAATCATTTCCTGGATTTATATAATGCTGAGATACACTATATTGCCAAAAGTATTGGGACACCTGCCTTTACACGCACATGAACTTTAAAGGCATCCCAGTATTAGTCTGTAGGGTTCAATATTGAGTTGGCCCACCCTCTGCAGTTATAATAGCTTCAACTCTTCCGCCACCCCAAACTCGCTCATCCATGGTTTTATGGACCTTGCTTTGTGCACTGGTGTGCAGTCATGTTGGAACAGGAAGGGGCCATCCCCAAACTGTTCCCACAAAGTTGGGAGCATGAAATTGTCCAAAATGTTTTGGTATGCTGACGCCTTAAGAGTTCCCTTCACTAGGAATTAAGAGGCCAAGCCCAACCCCTGAAAAACAACCTCACACCATAATCCCCCCCCCACCAAACTATACTTGGCACAATGCAGTCAGGCAAGTACCGTTCTGGCAACTGCCAAACCCAGATATGACCATTGGATTGCCAGACAGAGAAGCATGATTCGTCACTCCAGAGAACACGTCTCCACTGCTCTAGAGTCCAGTGACAGCGTGCTTTACACTACTGAATCCGAAGCTTTGCATTGCACTTGGTGATGTAAGGCTTGGATGCAGCTGCTCAGCCATGGAAACCCATTCCATGAAGCTCTCTACGCACTGTTGTTGTGCTAATCTGAAGGCCACATGAAGTTTGGGGGTCTTTAGCTATTGACTCTGTAGACAGTTGGTGACTTCTGTGTACTGTGCACTTCAGCATGCGCTGACCCCTCTCTGTCATGTGACGTGGCCTACCACTTGGTGGCTGAGTTGCTGTTGTTCCCAGTTGCTTCCACTTTGTTATAATCCCACTAACAGTTGATCGTGGAATATTTAGTAGCAAGGAAATGGATGGACTTATTGCACAGGTGACAACCTATCACGGTACCACGCTTGAATTCACTGAGCTCCTGAGAGTGACCCGTTCTTTCACCAATGTTTGTAGAAGCAGTCTGCATGCCTAGGTGCTTGATTTTATATACCTGTAGCCATAGAAGTGATTGGAACAGCTGAATCCCATGATGTTGAGGGGTGGCCCAATACTTTTGGCAATATATTGTATGTCTGTTATCTTGTCCCTGTGTCTATCCACCCTATCTGTTCGTATGTCTGTCATCCTGTCCCTACATCTGTCATTATATCCATGTTTCTGTCATTCCATCCTTGCCCATCACCCTGCCCCTGTGTCTATCATTCCATCCCTGCTTCTTTTATCCTGTCCCTGTCATCCCATTCTAGTATCTGTCTTCCCATCCTTTAGTTTGTCATCTTGTCCCCAGTGCTGGATTATCAAATAGGCAGAATTGGCACTGGGCTATGGGCCCCACATGCTGTTTAAGGGACAATGGATCAAAATAACATTGATTTGATCTTGGAAGAAAATTACAATGAAGCTTTCTTAAATTGTTTACAAATTACAGAAAAAAATGATTCAACTCAAATAAATGAAAATTTTACATTACAGACTCTATAGAGAAAATACTGTAATGATGTAATATACCCGATAACAACTTAAAGTACATACTGTAAAGCATAGACATCAGGTTTGAGGAACCTCAAGACACCTGCAAGGGGGGCCCCAAGGTTTAGAACAGCTTAGGGGCCTCCACAGAGTTTATCCGGCACTGCTTGTCCCTGTGTCTGTCATCCCCTCCCTTAGTTTATAATCCTGTCCCTGTGTCTGCCATCCTGCCTTTGTCCCTTTTTTTTGTCATCCCATCCCTGTGTCTTTCACCCCATCTCTCTCCTTGAGTCTGTAATCCCATTCCTGTGCATTTCATTTCATTCTGAATCAAAATTTGGACACTTGTTTTTTGGAGATTCAGATGTATCTGGGTTTCTGAATTACAATAGTGATGAATTTAAACAAATCTTAAATAATGAACCACAATTTCCTCTGAAATGATAAATTATCCGAAATCAAATCAAATTCGAATCAAATTCAAAAAGAAAATGAAAATGGAATCAAATTCTTAAACAAATTGGAAATGTAAACATATTGTTGACTATTGCTGATTTCCTTCAAAGGCTTTGTGTATTAGAATATATATTCCTCTTCCAAAATTTGAATTTCGAAAAGAATAGAATAGAATAAAACAGAAAAGAGTAGAATAGAATAGAAAATAAAAGAATAGACTAGGTTAGAATAGAAAAAAAGAATATAATATAATAGAAAAAGAATGGAAAATAAAAGAATAGAATAGAAAAAAATAGAATAAAAAGAATAGAATATAGTCATCTTTCAAAATTTTAATTTAGAAATTCAAATTTTGAATAAAAAGGAATAACATAAAATAGAAAGATTATAGCTATCTTTTGAAATTCGAATTTCAAAAAGAATAGAATAAAACAGAATAGAATAAAATAGCAAATAATAGAGTAAAGCAGGAAATAAACAAATATAATAGAAAATAAAAGAATAGAATAGAAAGGAATATAATAGAAAAGAATAGAAGAGAATAGAAAACAACATAATATTGAATAGAATGGAAAGAATATAGCTGTCTTCTAAAATCTTCTAAAGTCTGAATTTAAAAACTTCAAAATTCGAATTTCAATTAGAATAGAATTGAATATAATATTGTAGAAAGAATATTATGTTTTATCTATTTCTGATTCAATTTGAACACTTTGAATTAACTGGAAAAATTTGAATCCGAATGCAACTAAATTAAGTTAGTAACTTAACGAATTAATCCGAAACAAAACTTTTTTTTTGTTCTAAACATGTCTATATGTCACCCTTTCCCTGAATTTGTTGTCCCATCACTGTGTCAGTCACCCCATCCCTGCCCCTGTGTCTGTCCTCCCATGTAATTTGGTTGCTGAAAGATAATGGCAGGGCCATATTTATTTATTTCAGGTACTTATAGAGTGCTGTCAATTTATGCAGCACTTTACATATATATTGTACCTCCACATCAGTCCCTAACTCTCAAGGGCTGTATAATCTAAGGTCCCTAACTCACATTCATACATATACTAGGGCCGATTTGGACAAGAATTAATTCACCTACCAGCATGTCTTTGGAATGTGGGAGGAAACCAGAGTACGCAGAGGAAACCCACACAAGCACAGAGAGAACATGCAAACTCCATGCAGGAGGCGCCATGGTTGGGAATCAAACCCATGACCCATTTACTGCAAGGCAGACGTGCTAACCATTAAGCCACTGTGCCACCCATATGTCATTCTATAATTATATATTGTATGTACTATACACACAATCAGTGAAGGAGATTTTCTCAAATGCTCAAAGGCAAACCTGAACTCCACAGCAGCCCAGTACAAACCACAACATATTCCACAGAAAGCCCTGGTTCTTGCATCTGTCTCATCACTGGCTTTTATTTGGCCTTCTATGGCTGTATTATCTAAATCTGGCCAACCTTTGGTTTGGGTTGAGGACATCCCATTGGAGTAAAAAAACTAAGTGTTTGACTTCCTAATATCTTCCTAGAAAATTGATAGAAATTGGATACTTTTTAGTAGACCAACTAAATAAAGCAAAACACCCCCCCCCCTTTCAAAACTACCAATTATAAAATGTTACTGTAGCATTGATTCAAAATGTTTTCCTCTAGTATTTCATTTTTAGAGTCCCAGCGCTCTCACATATGGGTATACTTGGCCGAAGAGTTATTTTTCCAGCTGTGACTGAATTCCTTACTGATGGTGCTGTTTATTTTGCTCTACATCACAATTTGCCAGGCCAAGCTGTTTTCACTCCTTGGCTTTCTACAAGTCGCTGTATAGAACTCTACTGTCTGAGAGCGCACAGCGCCTATGTCAAGATGATGAGGCCAGAAATTCTAATGCTTAAAGAGGAACTCTAATTCATAATGAAGTATTGTAAAACTTTGAAGAGCTATTGCAATCACAATGCAATGGGGGTAATTTACTAAAACCGGAGCGGTCTGAATTTGGAACAGCTGTACATGGTAACCATTCAGCTTCTATCTTCAGCTTGCTCAGTTAAGCTTTGTAAATGACAGATGGAAGCTGATTGGTTGACATGCAAAGCTGTTCCAGATTCTGGCTGATGAGTCAAAGGCTGGCCAAAGATGGATTGAAATTCAGCTAGTTCAGCAGTCAATCCATTTATGGCAATTCCCAGTTGAGAGTAGTCGATCTAATGATTGGGACTGTTGGAAGATTTTCTTGTTCAATATTCTTATTGATTTTAATAAAAAAAAAGGACAAATACAACAAGGCGCTTCAGGCAAGAACATTGGACAGGTTCACATATATGTTCACTGAAGCACGCTGTTACAGATAATACATTGCAAACAAAAACGGCTAATTAGCCTCCATATGAAGAGTAACAACAGACAGGTAAGTGGAGAATGGTAACAGACCATATTGGTAGTGCAGTTTTAGGGGTCCTGAGTAGGGGTCCTGACCGCAAAAGGAATTATGCCAATAAGTACTCTGTATTGTGAAAATAGAAAGAAAAAGAAAGGAAGAAGAGAGGAAGAAAAGGGACAAGGCAGGGGTGAAAAGAATGGAAGAAGGGGAAAGGGGAGAGGCGGTCGAGGGAGGTAGTCTCTGCTCAGCCCAAAGACCTTAACCGAGGGTGTGCCAAAATGTAGAGTCCATGAAGATGACAGTCAAAGTCCCTTGGGAGAAAACAAGAGACCCAGAGATTCCAAACTCTGTGAAATTTTGGCATGGTTCCTTGTAATTTGGCCGTAAGTTTTTTGTTGACTAATGCCCATTGCATGCAGGAAGAAACTTCGGATATCGGTAATGTATCAGACAACCAGGGGCAGACTGACCATTTGGAAACTCGGGCACTGCCCAAGGGTCCGGGGTCAGTAGGGGGCCCCATGAGATGACCCTGGTACCTTTTTCATAGGCTTTTTTTAGTTTGGGCAAGGACACAGGGGCCCCATGATCACCTATTGCCCGGGGGCCCCATGAGTTGTCAGTCCGCCCCTGCAGACAACCATACCTTTGCTATCGTCTGCTTCACATCTGTCAAGACGTGGGTCACCAAGGTGTGTTGCTGCCGAGTAATCTGTGCTAGACTTAGGATAAGTTGATCTTCTTGCAGAAGAATGAGGATTGGCTTCTGCAATAATTTATGTAAGATATCATAAACTAGGGGTCTGGAAGATTTTGATTTGATCAGCACCTGCAGACACTTGGCTACAGTGCTGATCAGTAGATTATGTACACTGTCAGAATACAATAACACAGTAGGGAGGATTCCTCCATCTACCTTGCTTGTGTGGATTGAGGAATCCATTTGTATCTATTTTATCAGCCCACTGATTGATCAAAAAAAAAAGTATGGCCATGTATGGCTAGCTTAAGATCTCCACTAGGAGATTTTCCAACAAACGTTCGTATGAACAGTTGTATGAAAATTTGCACAAACTTTCATAATCAAAAATCAGTACATTTAATGACTTGATGAATGTCAAAATTTCACTTGCTTCTAACATTCCACTTTTGGAACAAATGGTTTTTACCAAACCAAAACCACATTGACTGTTAAAAACTCATTCATTCAAGAAAGAATTCCCATCCTATTCCTATGAAGTTTCTAAAATGAATATCTATTTGACCGCACTAACGATTCTAAAATCAAATGAGCGTTCTTAAAATTAAAAGATGTGAAATAAATTATACTAGTGTATGGCCAGTTTTAGTAAATTCCCCTCAGTGGGTTTTTTCCTTGAATGGGAGAGATAATATGATAAATATATCTGTTAGATATTCTGTATATAATCCTACAGAGAAGCAGCAGATAAACACATGTAGGCTGTGTACTGTCTGTTCTGTAGAGCTATATACAGAATATCTAACAGGTTCTGGACCCAGACACCCAGTCATGGCCAGCTAAAGCAAACGAGTATAAGATACAGCAACAGAAAAAAAGAAAATGGCCAGTAACACAGCTGCAACAAAGCTTTCAGTTGGCAAACCTGACAAACCATAAATTGGGGTTCCACCCAAAAGTGGAAGCTCCACTTGTTTTCCTCCTCCCTCCTCCAGTGCCATATTTGGCACCTTTTGGGAGGAGCAGATACCTAGTTTTGACAGGTACCCACTCCCACTTCCGGCTCAGTTCCCCGCAGCAAAGTGAGACAGACGTTCGGCCTCCCTCCTTCCTCCGGACTGCCGGACCAATCAGAAAAAGCAGTGCAACTCACGTATGCGCAGTGGGCACCCAGCTGTGAAGCCACAAGCTGTCATAGCCTGGTGCCCACAGTTAAGATGCTGGTGCTGGGGAGAGAAGAAGGAGAGGAGGGACAGCATGGGTGAGCACATTGCTGGACACTGGGACAGGGGAGTGTGTGTTTATTAAAACTCAGCAGCTACAGTTTTTGTAGTTGCTGACTTTTAATAAACACAAAACGTCTGGAACTCCACTGTTACTACCAGTCTTGGAAATTCAAGATGAAAATGCTGCTGACAAGAGAAGGTATGTGGAAATGTATAAATTATGTCAGGCCAGAACACCCTTCAGATGAGTAGATAGAGAAAGACCATAAAGCTCAGGGCACAATCTCTCTTAGCATAGAAGATCATCAAATCATACATATATGCAAATTTGAAACTGCTAAAGAAATGTGGGAAGGGTTACAAAAGGTGAATGAAATATCTAATCTCAGCAGTAATACTTCTCTTTTAACATTAATCTTCCTTGTAACCTTCATACATTCCAACCCTAATTCTCCCACTGACACTAGCTCTCTTGTTAGCATTAAGCCCTTCTCACTGCCACCTCCCAGCCCTTTAGTAGGTTCAAAATGCTGGGAGGCGAAGGTGGGCATACCGATCATGTGACCGATGTGATTGACAGGCACCGCAGTCACATGATCAGAAAGCTCCTGATCGCAAGTATGCATCAAGAGCTTTCTGGTACCCGCCAGTTTCTCCACTGGGAGTGTGCAGGGAGCACACTCTAAGCACAGTAATGTATTTACATAGGGACGCAGGTATGGTATACATTGAAACCCACATGCCAAGAGGCTACATATATGCCTACAGCCACCGGGAAGTGGTTAACCCTATCTCTAACCCTCAGACTGACCATACCTGTAGCCCTAACACTAAATCATACACTAACCTTCCCTGCAACATTAACCAATCCTAACCCTAATCCGCACCCTCCCTTTGACACTGGCCCTCTTGTTAGAATCAGCCCCGAACGCTAACCCTAAGACTAACCCTCCCTGTAGCCTTAACACTAATCGTACACTAACCTACCTTGTAACCTTCACACACTCCAACCCTAACACCCACCCTCCCTGATGTGACCTCAGCAAAATCAATACTTTTTGTTTTTTTATGGGTTGCTGAACTGTATTGTGTTTGCTCTTTGTACTGCCTTACTGCCTAATCCAGATGGTGCTTTATGGATTTGTTAATTATACCACGCAGCGCACCTATGGTTTAAAAGAGTAGCTGGCTTAATTCAAGCCATGTAAAGTTTATGCTATAGTAAATTTCTCCTCAGGTCTACAGACAATTATCTGAAGTCTGCATCAGAAAGTCTTTGAGTTCAGAGCATGATTACACTAGAATGGAAGGCTGTTTATTTTCATGCTTGTGGTTACCATCGTGGTCGGAGACTGTCAGTGTAGCTCTGTGGGAGACATTAGAAGGAGTTATGTTCACTTTCACTGTACCCATTAAATTCACTCTAGTGTAGAAGTTGTCTCTGCTCCAGAAAAATCCAAGAGAACTCTATCAGCTGAGAAAAATTAGAAAAAAATGTCTGAGTAAACTGATCTTTTTTCCACTTGCAACCACAACTAATGTACTAAGGCTGTTGATCAGGTTCCCTTCTTTACTGTGGCGTGGAGTGATTGCTCAACTTGTGTTGGCAAGATTGATAGCATACAGTTGTTTTAAAATGTCTATATTTTATATGACTAACTGGTCTTCATAGCTTGCATTATTTATTTATTTTTATTCTGTTTTATTTTATATAATCTGTACGTATTTACTATCTTGATTTACACCAGTTAGCCATGACATTATGACCATCCGCCTAATACTGAGCAGATCCCCCTTTGCCCCTAAAACAGCCCTGACCCATCGAGGCATGAACTCCACTAGACAAAGCATCACACTGTCTACTCAGGCTTTTCTTCTTCTCATAGTGTATACTTGTGCCGTCTCTTCCCCAGGTAAGCAACGCACACACTCCTGCCCATCCACATGATGTAAAAGAAAATGTGATTCATCAGACCGGGCACGTTCTTCCTTTGCTTAGTGGTCCAGTTTTGGTGCTCACGTGCCCATTGTAGGTGCTCTTGGTTGTGAACATGGGTCAGCATGGGCACCCTGACCAGTCTGAAGCTACGCAGCTCTAAACACAACAAACTGTGATGTCATGAGACCTTTCTATTGGAGCCAACATTTGTTTTTTCAGCAATTTGAGCTACAGTAGTTCTTCTACTGGATTGGACTACATGGGCCAACCTTTTCTTCCCACATGCATCAATGGGCCTTGGCAGCCCATAACTCTGTCACCAGTTTGCTGGTTTTCCTTCCTTGGACTCGTTTTGGTAGGTCATGACCACTGCATACTGAGACTCAGAGCCAAAGAGGGCACTACTCTTAAAATGTGTAAGCCATTTGGATCTTGGATGAGGTCCTTCCAAGCCCAGGAGCAAGTACACTGGACAAACTGATTGTATTACTCTCAAATGCTTTATCAGTCTTGACGTCTGTGAGTAGATATATTTACATTCTTTTGAATAAATGGTTTTAGAGATATTGCGCTTGACTGGTGCACCCTCTCTTTTTGTGTTTTTTTCAGTATACATTTCACAGAGCCTGCCTTCTGAACTACAGAGGTGCTGAGAGGAGGAGTTTCAGGAGGCATAGTCATCTCTTGTAGGCAGAAAGGTACCATGGGATATGCAGTCCTTAGAAATTGAAAGTAAATGACAGAGGAAAGCCGCAAAGCATTCATGGATTCCAGAGAGTTCTGGAAACAGACAACCAGCAGACAGGCAGAACTCACAACATGAATGGAGATTTTTCAAGTAAGCTTATATTGGATTGTCAAATATATTGACTGTTTGTATCGTTATTACAATACTGGTGTTATAAAATGAAGGTATATGCTGTGACCAAAGAACTCCTTTAGCCTCCCTAGCGGTCTGATTATGTCCATATTTCTGTGCTCAAAGCAGTACATTTTTTTGCATGGAAATATGTAGTTTTTTATTGTAGGCCTGTAATTTTTAGGAATAACTCACTGAAATCTGTCCGAACAAGAGTCTAGTAAACATTCGGGGTATGTTAAAATTTAAAACATGAAATCATAAATTATAATTTAATAAATAATCATACCAGGGGCGGACTGACAACTCATGGGGCCCCCGGGCAATAGGGGATCATGGGGCCCCTGTGTCCTTGCCCAAAATCAAAAAGGTCTATGAAAAAGGTACCAGGGGCATCTCATGGGGTCCCCTACTGACCCCGGGATCTCGGGCAGTGCTCGAGTTTCCAAATGGTAAGTCCGCCCCTGAATCATACAAAATAATAATAAAATAATAATAAATTTAATTCAATAATATAATCAAACCAAAAACACTGAAATTTGAAATATAGCGCCAAGTTTGCACATCACTAGGCAAAGTCGCAAAATCGTTTTTAGTGTCTAATGAAAAATTTCCCCACGAATCATTATCACTCAATTCTGCAAGTGGTTCTGATTTACTATCGCTGTTCTCTAGCCGGTCTAAAACCGCTTTTGACCTAAAGGGACACTTTTTGGATGCCATGGACATTTCTCAGTTTCCAGGCAGAAAGAACAGTAAAAATGCAGGCAGGGCGCCGGACAAAGCACTCGGGACAAAATGTATGTGAAATGGTTTGATACAGTATTGTTATACTATGTGATTTTAGTGAATTTAATGAATGTCACTTTTAAAATTTTAAAATTTCCCGCCGTTCCGTCCTTTTACATCCTGACGTCGCAGGGAACGGAACCCGGAAGACAGATGCTGGCATCGGCTGGAGGACATTGCAGGGAGGACATCACGGGAGCGCAGGACAATGTAAGTGAAGAAGAGATCCCGGAGCAGTGCTGCAGTGTATTCCAGAGTGTAGCTCGGGGTTACCGCTTGTGGTGCTGAAACTTTACCCCGAGCTACACTCGGGAATACCTCCAGGGAGGTTAAGTCAGTCTCTTGCCCCTGATTGTATTTAAAGTGCATCTAAACCCGAGAACTAAAATTTAATATATTGCAGCTTACTACGCCTTAAATGTGATGACTGCATGAGTTTTTTTTTTTTTCAGGCTTTTTCCCTTTTTTTCACCTGGTGATCCTGCCAGTAACACACTTCCTATTCTAGGGTGACAACGCTTACTCTACATATCTATGGAGTAGCAGTGTTGTCACCCCAGCGCCACAGAAATAACACACCCTCAAAATATAAGGGTAAGAACTGCTGCTGTACACAAGTGTAATACAGCAAATAATGAAAACAATATAAACAGCGCAAATCAAAACCCTACATAAATTATATTGATCAACCAATAAATCATATGTAAAAAAATAATAGTTAAATATACAAATACTGTGATCAAAAGATAAATAAAAATAAAAAAGTGTCCAAAAACATAGAGTCCTTATTCCCAAAATGCTTAGTGCTTCAAACCGAAAAGGTGAAGGACAACAAAATGCCTCCTCCTCTTCTCTTTTTCATGCTTGGTTTGGGTTCTGTTTTTCTGTTTTGACTTGGAGAACAACCTCAGCCCCACTGACACACCAGGTTAAACTAATGGATAACCAGCAGGGCTTCTGTTTCCTCTTGTACCAAATTGTATTGTAACTGTAACTCCTGTATAATAATAATACTGCACTGCACAAATCGAGATACCCCGCACACAACCAAGAAGCAAGCACCAGATTGGTTATTGCAGTAAATAGCAGTATGCACTGACATGAGTGAGCAAAGGGTTAGATCCATCACAGTTCACTAGACAAAATGCCCACTACGCTGTAGCAACGACACCCAAATTTACCTCTCCACCCCCCACCTCACCCCTTCATTCTCTGCCCGCATCGCCCACCTCCTAAACAACATATCAGACTGGATGTCGCTCCACTTCCTCAAACTTAACCTATCCAAAACCAAGATCCTGGTCTTCCCCCCACCCCATCCCCCCCATCTTCTCCATCACTACTAACAACGCCACCATCTCTCCCACCCCACACGCCAAAGTCCTGGGTGTCACCCTGGACTCCCACCTCTCCTTCCTACCCCACATCCAACTGCTATCTAGATCTTGCAGGCTCCACCTCCGCAACATCTCCAAGATACGCACATTCCTCACCCCAGACACCAACAAACAACTCGTACACTCCCTCATCATCTCACGCCTGGACTATTGCAATTCCCTTCTCACCGGCCTACCCAAACGAACGCTATCCCCACTCCAGTCGATCGTAAACTCAGCGGCTAGACTCATCCACCTCACCAACCGCTCCACATCTGCCTCCCCTCTCTGCCAATCCCTTCATTGGCTCCCGATTGCCCAACGCATCAAATTCAAACTGCTAACTTTGACCTACAAAGCCATTCACAATGCCGCCCCAATCTACATAACTGACCTGATACCCAAATACTACCCTACCCGTGCCCTCCGCTCCTCACAGGACCTCCTACTCTCTAGCTCCCTGGTCTCCTCCTCCCACGCTCGATTGCAGGACTTCTCCAGGATTTCCCCCATCCTCTGGAACTCCCTACCCCAATCCATCAGACTGTTGCCTACCCTCCTCACCTTCAGGCGCACCCTGAAAACCCTCCTCTTCAGGGAAGCCTACCCCACCCTCACCTAACACCCGACCTCACCTAACAACTAACCTCCTCCACTCCTCCCACCACTCCATCCCTCACAGCCATCTCCTCCTGTACCACCTTCCCCTCCCTCCTAGATTGTAAGCTCGAAAGAGCAGGGCCCTCGAACCCCTCGTGTAGTGTATTGTTACTGTCTTGTCTCATGTTCTGTCCCCCCTGCTACTGTACAGCGCTGAGCATACCCATTGGCGCTATATAAATACTGTATAATAATAATAACATAGAATCGAGTTCTGGGCAGCTAAATTGGAATAAACTTGGATAAGGATTGATGAATGTAAATGGTTTTGTAAAATTATGATCGGTGCTCTATAAAAACCATAACTCAATAATACAAACACGCTATCACATAATGAAATAGCAAACACATTGTTTTTAACTAGTCCTTGACTTGTAAGTGGAACAATAGAGCACAGCCATTGAGTAGGAGGCACTATTTTTTAATGCAGCGTACCACAACGCACATATGGGTCATGTCAAAATGGAGGCAGAGAGCTGACATGACACTCTGCAGAACTAAGGGCTCGTTCACACTTGACTTATTTCTAACTCTTGCCAAATGCCCCTATAGCATTTGACAGGCATTAGACAGGCGTTTAGGAAGCATTTTTTATGCTCCCCAAATGCCCTATGCACGTTGTTGAGGCATTTTCCAAAAGTTAAAACCGCACCACAAACGCCTATAATAAAGTTTAATAGCATTAACGTTCCACAAACGCCTCCCACCTGCCCTGCAAACGCCCCTGCCAGGCGTTTGAGGAGCATCACCATAGACTTGAATGGGATGCTTCAACTCCTCCTAACTTGACATGAGGCGTTAATTTTGCCACGACGTGACGCTAACGCTACAGTGTGAACAGCACTGTGTGCTGCCATATGTAGAATTTGCATAAGCGTTTGAGGAGCGTTAAAAATGCTTCCCAAACACCTGTCTAATGCCTGCTAACAAAGCTAGTGTGAACTTAGCCTTAGTGAGGAGAACTCTGAGAGCTGATTGGAGGGAAGAGACACCCCCATCCACACAGCACACAGGAACAGAGCTGAATCTGTCAATCTGCTGGAGGTCCCTCCTCTGCAGGGGCGGACTGACAACTCATGGGGCCCCCGGGCAATAGGGGATCATGGGGCCCCTGTGTCCTTGCCCAAACTCAAAAAAGCCTATGAAAAAGGCACCAGGGACATCTCATGGGGCCCCCTACTGACCCCGGGCCCTCGGGAAGTGCCCGAGTTTCCAAATGGTCAGTCCGCCCCTGCTCCTCTGTCACCATTTTTCTCTTGGTGGCAGGAAAACTTGTCAGGAGTGATTTATGCTGACAGCAGGGGAACGAAGCAGCAGACAGAAATGACACTTAGTGCTCTTAATTCAGACAAGTACACACTATAGAGCAGTGGTTCTCAACCTGTGGGTCGCGACCCTTTTGGGGGTCGAACGACCCTTTCACAGGGGTCCCCTAAGACCATCAGAAAACACATATTTCCGATGTGTAAAGAGCAGCTACTGTGTAGAAAGCAGCTGCTGTGTTGAAAGCAGCTACTCTGTTAAAAGCAGCTACTGTGTTGAAAGCAGCAGTATTGGAGGTAAAAGGACACTCATGAATTAGGATTACTGGGTAAAAAATTTTATGGTTGGGGGTCACCACAACATGAGGAACTGTATTAAAGGGTCGCGGCATTAGGAAGGTTGAGAACCACTGCTATAGAGCTTTGTTAATATTTTATGTCTGAGGTTTAAAACCGCTTTAAGAATTGGTAAATATTGAATACTGAAGTTAGCATAGTTATATGTCTATAGTTATAGTTATATATGTCTAGTTATATGTCAGTACAAATTCTGCAATCATTTTGGAGCAGTTGTCCACCAGCAAGTTATTTTAGGTAGTAAAAGCCGGACGAGTACGAATCTCCAGCGTACAAAGGTAACTCTGTGACCGCTGTGTTTCCAGCTGAACGAGGACCTACTACTTCATAGAAACAATAATGTTTTGCTGCCTTGACACCGAATGTAAATTTGTTTGTCAAAGGCCACTTTTGATAAACTGATCTGAAAACATTACTGTTCTGCTCAATCTGTTAATTCTTAACCAAGTTCTGCAAAGTACCTTGCTTCCAGCCACCGGGCTCCATAAGACATACACAAAGGATCTGCTCTGTTTTTATAATCTTCATCCCCAAAAGACCAGAGACGAAAGCTGATTATCCTTCTTTCCTACTGCACATATTTTAGGACCTGGCAAGCGAACTAAGGCAAAGCCATTCAATCACATTTGAATACAGATTACTACCTGCGTCGAGTGTTGCCTATTCATTTAGGACTTTCTGTAAAATCAATAGCTTGCCGGACGTCCTTTAAGAGTGGTCACAGAATGTACAGATTTGTGTAAATTTATATAACCTGCGAGCCAAGATGAGCTCAATTCTAGTGGATCGCCAACATAAAACACATAACTACCACTGTGTATCAAAATATTTCACCGATGTATGTTGCGCTCCTTTCCAGATACCATTAAACAATTAATAAATACCTATTAAAAGTGATTTTGTGCCAACCAATCAAAAATTATTAGTGTAAAATCAATTATGAATTAATAATCCTCAATAAAATGCAAAATTTATGACTAAGTGATTTTTTAAAAATTAATTCAAAATCCCAACAAATAATATAACAAATTGTGACTCTGTGCTTGTTGCTCTTCAGAATGTACAGCACATATATATTTCTTAAAAAGTACAACCAGAAAGGATATGGCGGGGTAGGTAAAAAAGAAAAATGTCAAAAAACCCCTCTGTGGAACTAGTGCCCTGGGCCAACTTTACATCTAGGATTACTAGTTTATAGCACAGATCGAGCCTAATATTATAGAATCATTTATTCCAAACTGCAGACAACTGTTTCAGGCTTGTTGGGCATCATCAGTGCAGTGTATGAAAATCATGGCTTCTTTGGAGCAAGGTTAAAGGCTAAGTTTGTCGTTAACTGAAGAACATACTTTTGAAGGTAAACAAATGTACATTTCTTTTTTCTTTTCTTTTTTTTTACACAGGCCTGCAAAGTATTGCATCTGCAATCAGTTGATGGGGTACAATGCCAGGCTCCTGCTTCAGCTTTCTGCCCTTCTAGCTGCTTTTAGATACCCATTGACTTACAGTATATGGTCAGAGCAGAAGTTATGATTTGGGCAAATGCCCATCAACTGAGATTACATAATTGGCATGGTTGTTTTGGGAAAGTTGGCTTCAGCAACCTGAAAATGAATTAAACTTTTTTTTTTAACTTTTGAAAAGATATACCTTCAGCTCCTGGTGACATCTGTAACATTTTGGATTTACTCAAAGTGATTTTCTTCAGCAAGAACAGTCATAAAAACCCAATAGAGGTTCTATCTTTTCCTTAGTTTATCCAAAAAGTTTTTTTTTTTAATACCCTTTAATTTAAAATATTAGATTAAAAGGAAACCATGAAGGTTTTGGGTTGATTTTATTTTAAATATTATTTTTAGTTTTTGAACAATTTTATTATTATTATTTGTTTCATTGTTATTATTATTATTATTATTTTTCCCTTTGTATCATTGTTTTAAAAAAAAACAAAAAAAAGGATGCACCCATGACACTGCTGGGACAAAGCATTATACTAGAGAATACAGCAGAAGCTGTTTTCTTTCTCTCTTTCTCCAGTTATGAGAGAATGCCTTAGCAGTCAGCACTGTACAGTGGATCTACATCTTGCAGGACGTATCCATGAAGACAGCAAAAATCAGACCACAGTAACAAAATAAATGAACTCAGAAGGGCACAAGGATGAGACTTTTAACAGCCTACGATCACATGAAACTTTACTTCAAAGTGAATCTATGGTCGCACAAAGGGCTTTCTTCTGTAAACTTTGTGGATGAATTGCTCCACAGTGCTACAGAGCTAATTTATTTGTTGTTAAAGGCCAACTGTAGATTTTCTCCTCCACCCATATCCAACCCCAGCCCTCCCACACCAATTTTGTAAACAATTTACATACCTTAAATCCAGTATTCTTCTGGCCAGCTATATGACATCACACATCTTTCTTCTTTTCCACTGGCAGCAATGGGCATTTATGTGGTGTCTAGTGGATGAGCAGACTGTATATATGTCTGTATATTGTACATATACACCAGTCCTTCCCTCAAGGAGCTTACAGTTTATGGTCCCTAACTCAGATCCATACATGCACATACTAGGACCAAATTACCTACCAGCATGTCTTTGGAGGGCTCTGCCCTTGAAATCCGTAAGACTCACTCTCAGGTTATGGGCCTTCTGTGAATTTTGCCATTGGATCAACTACTGGATTGTGTTAAACTTTCCCAATTATACTTTTGTTAGTATATTGGAACTCTTTTTATCAAATAAATTGATTTTATGGTAGTGTACAAGGCTGGTGAATCCTCTCTTTCTTCTTTGAAGTGTGAGTGGAAACCCACGCAAGCTCAGGGAGAGCATGCAAACTCCAGGCAGGTGGTGTTGTAGTTGGGATTTAAACAGTTGACCCCAGGCAGAAGTGCTAACCACTATGCCACTGTGCTGCTACTTATTTATTTGATATAGAAGAATTGGGCTTTGAAAATATTTAAATACTGTAATTCCCATAGCCCGGCCACAGATTTGTTTTAGAAATGTGCTGAACTGCAACTAAGTCAGCACAGACAACTTTTGCATTGCCTAAATCTGCCACAGACCTCAGATGATGGCGGTGGATACGACATGATCTGACTGCTGGAATAGATCTTTGTGGCCAGACAAAGGCATAAATTTGAGTGCTCAGGTTGCCAAGTTTTCATTTTTATGCTTGTGAAGGAGCAAGGATGAGGGAACGTGAAGGAGACACCACTGGCGCCAGCCTATCTCTGGGGGAACTATTGCGATCAGACAAGTATTCCAAACCTGCCCAACCAATTGTTCCCCTGGAGAATGATTGGTCCAGTGGTGTCTGTTTATGCCCAGATCCGTGCAAAACATTATGGATCAAGTGATATTTATTTCAGAGGTCTATATCCAGCTTTACAATGAGCTGCACTGCTGTAAGACATCAAAGCGTAAGGTTCACTCAGCTACAATAAAAATAGAAGTCTGTGTTCTATTAGAACGGTGTCATAATATGATTCCAGTGCTGCAGGCAGAGAAAAAAAAATATGAAGAAAAGTCACAACAGGGAAAAAATAAAACTGTCCCTTGTGATTTGGAAAGCCAATGTTTAAGATAATTGATGTCTATACATGTAACTGATCCCTTTGACCCAGGTTTAAGAGAAGCTTTTCGTCCACTGGATGGAAGCCAATGGATGATATGTTTGTTGGAGTACATGGTGTTCTTAACCTCCACGATGTGGAGGGAGTATAAGCTGTCTGTAGAGCTGAGAGCCCAAGCAGAAAAGCTGTATGGTAAATTACTACAAAGAACACCTACTTCCTTGCCAGCTACCTCAAAGAGAATATTAAAAATATTGTCTAAATGAAATCCAGTTCAGTTTAACGGAAGATGTGGGGACAGAGCGAGGAAGGAGACTACTCAGTCAACCCACCAATATGCAAAGTCCATTATTGTTGTGTGTTTATCAATGTATGTTTTAAGTATCTCTTTACTACTTAAGGCTATGGCACACTGGACAGCCTGTCGATGGCGAGAACTCACCAGTGGCAGAATCACTTTAGAGGACACAGCAGAGAGTGAAAACACACCTGTATGAATGGGTTACTCCTTCTCCTGTTGAAGGAACAAGGAGATGTCTCACCAGCAATTCAGGTTTTGCACTTTTTTAGCTGCAAGGGAGCAACGCCTTGCTGTAGATGTCAATGAGGCAGCAACATATACAAATGAGGTATGTGTCCTCCCCTGGTGAATGCTCACCAATGACAGGATTACTAGTCTGACATGGACTTATTGCCTAGTGAGCAGCTAGTTGGGCTTCAAATCTTAAAGCAGAACTTCACCTTAAAGGGGAACCTCCACCTAATGTCCACCTTCCACTCTCCTCTAACATTTTTAGCACATTATGTTTTTTTATTTTTTTTGGGGGGAGCAGGTGCCTAGTTTTGGCAGGTACCTGCTCCCACTCCTGCTGGAGTAGCCTAGGCGATTTCACCAGACTTTCTTCCCCCCTCCACCCTCAACCTTTTGAGAAATATCACAGGTCCCAAGAGGCTGTGGGACCATTCACAAAGTGCAGTGCCGCTCATACATGCACAGTGGGAAGCCAACTGTTAAGATGCAAAGAGTCACAACCAGCTTCGCACAGTTAACATGCCGGCGCTGGGGACTTGAAGACCAGCAAAGAACTGTCCCGGGTGAGGACAGTGCTGAATCCTTGCACAGGTAATTGTCCTTTTGTTAAAAGTCTGCAGCTACAGTATTTCTAACTGTTGACTTTTAATTTTTTGCAAACCAGCTGAAGATCCTCTAAATTAAACAAACAATTTCATTGTGGGAAAGGGCAACAATTCTTTCTTGTTCCCTAAAGTGCATGTCAAGCCAAAAGCTTTCTTGCAAACTCCATACAGTCTTTCATGTGTTTTTCAGGAGGAGAGGCTTCTGTCTAGCCACTCTGCCATAAAACCCACATAGGTGGAGGGCTGCATCAAAGGTTGTTCTTCTGGAACTTTGTCCCATTTCCACACAGGATCTTTGGAGCTCAGTCAGAGTGACCATCAGGTTCTTGGTCACCTCTTTTACTAAGGCCCTTCTCCGGCGATTGCTCAGTTTGGCCAGCCGACCAGCTTTTGGCAGAATCCTGGTTGTGCCAAACTTCTTCCATGTGAGAATAATGGAGACCACTGCGCTCTTGAGAAATTTCAGTGAAACAGAATTTTCATTGTAGCCTCCCACAGATATGTGCCTTGCAATAATCCTGTCTCTGAGCTCTACAGGCAGGTCCTTTGACCTCATAGCTTTGATCTGATACAGTATGCATTGTCAGCTGTGTGGCCTTTTATAGAGGTGTGTGCCTTTCCAAATAATGTCTGATCCATTTAATTTATCACAGGTGGACTCTAATCAAGGTGTAGAAACATCTCAACAATGATCAAAAGAAATGGGAGGCACCTGAGCTAAATTTCAAGTGTTGTTGCAAACAGTTTGAATACTTTGTCCAATGTGAAAATTTATTTTTTTATTTTTATTAAATTCACAGACATTTCTAAAATTGTGTTTTCGTGTTGTCATTATAAGGTTCTGAGTGTAGATTAATGAGAAAATTAAAAATGAATTAAAATAAATTAAATTAAAATGTGAACAACTGTAGTATCAGGCTACAACATAAGAAAATTGAAAAAAGTGAAGAGGGTTTGAATACTTTTTGAATGCAATATATATTGTATATTTTGCACAGAAGTCGCCTACTGTCTGCAGAGTCAATAGTTAAAGACCTCCAAACTTCATGTGGCCTTCAGATTAGCACAACAACAGTGCATAGAGAGCTTCATGGAATGGGTTTCCATGTCTGAACAGCTGCATCCAAGTCTTACATCACCAAGTGCAATGCAAAGTGTTGGCTGCCGTGGTGTAACGCGTGACTCTAGAGCAGTGGAGACGTGTTCTCTGGAGTGACTAATCACGCTTCTCTGTCTGGAAATCTGATGGACATATCTGGGTTTGGCATTTGCCAGGAAAACAGTACTTGCCTGACTGCATTGTGCCAAGTGTAAAGTTTGGTGGAGGGGGGATTATGGTGTGGGGTTGTTTTATCAGGGGTTGGACTTGGCCTCTTAGTTCCAGTGAAGGGATCTCTTAAGGCGTCAGCACACCAAGACATTTTGGACAATTTCTTGCTCCCAACTTTGTGGGAACAGTTTGGGGATGGCCCCTTTCTGTTCCAACATGACTGCGCACCAGTGCAGGAAGCAAGGTCCATAAAGACATGGATGAGCGATTTTGGGGTGGAGGAACTTGACTGACCTGCACAGAATCCTGACCTCAACCAGATAGAACACCTTTGGGATGAATTAGAGCGGAGACTGCGATCCAGGCCTACTTGTCCGACATCCATGCCTGACCTCACAAATGCGCTTCTGGAAGAATGGTCAGACATTCCCATAGACACCCTCCTAAACCTTGTGGACAGCCTTCCCAGAAGAGTTGAAGCTGTTATAGCTGCAAAGGGGGGATGCAACTTAATATTGAACCCTACAGACTTAGACTGGAATGCCATTAAAGTTCATGTAATATAGTATATATACTGTATATATATATATACATTTATATTCACAAATTACTAGTGCAGTGCAGCTCTCTAAATTAATTGTTAGAAAACATAAATACTCCTAAAAAACATACAAGTACTAAAGAGTCCATAAACAATCCCCTCAGTGACATGTACCACTTCCGTGAATATCTTTTTCTTTAGTAATATTCAGTGATCCTCCACCACACCAGGTGAAAAACCTGCTCACTTCAAGAAAAGAGCTCATTTAGGTGTACTCTACTCCTCAGTCACAGTGACATATCTTCTTATCTCCTCTTGCTTTCCACTCACTCTGACATCAGGCCAAAATTGATCTCATGCAACAGAAAGACCGAAATATAGTGCTCTATGTATAACACTTTGTTGTATCCCCCACTAAAATAACACTTACAGATATAAAAGCATAAAAAGCATAAAATGTGTATCCACATCCAGCTTACTGCTCTGCTAGCAAGATAGAAGCGGCGTGGTAACAGTAGCGGGTCCTCCTTCCCAGACGCGTTGCTCCCCCACTCAGTGCTTCCTCAGTAGATGAATATACTGTATATATATATATATATATATATATATATATGACTAATACAATCATATAATAATAAATAGTATTAGTAATACTAATATTATAATAATAATATTCAATTAATATATTACATATTTATGATTTTTTGTTGTTCATATGTGATATCAATATCCATATTTTATTTACCTATTTACTTATTTTTTTGATGAAGGGGGCTTGGTGAAACCTGCTGACTACATGCAGAAATTATGTGTAACAAAAATTAATTGGAGTTTTAAATACATCTGCAGCATTCTCTTTTCTCCACTGTGCTTATTGCAGATTATTGCATTTTGGGAAATCCTGACTAGAAACCATAGTTAGTTGGCATGGTACAGATAAGAGAGAATGGAATATCATTTGGGCATCTATGGAAAACTGTGGATTGTTGAAATGAAAAGGTAATTTGTAAAAAGAATACATTTTCTAAACCTGTTTGTGTAACAACACTAAAGTAGGTCTATGAGCAATGTGAGCAATGCTGGGATTTCACTCTCAAACTGTCCTCATTCAGCTAGAACTGGCTAGAACTGACAATGGCATATGTTGGAAAAAAACAAGATGGCTTCTACATTGCTGAAGTGTGAAAAATCCCAGCAGCTGTCCCTTCCAGTAGCACACACCTTAACGACTGGACAAACACTATTTATTCTCTGAACAAAGTGAGTCATCTGTGTACGGCACATCCCTGGATGGAATTCCTAGCCGCTGTATGGGAATAATCAGGGGAGAAGAAACGCTAAAATGAAATGAAATGAAGTCTGGAAATACATCCACCCAGCTGCTGTATGTAACAACCTGATACAAGGGAGTCATTTGTAATCTAGAATGTAAAAAGAACAGTGTGTGCATTGCTGTGAAATCCCAGCCATGAATCACATGTGGCTATTCTGAACTGCTGGGGATTCCCCGTTTTATTTTTTCCCGCTCGCAGCTCCAGAGAATGCTGATATTTAAGGAAAGGAAAGGGCCCAGTGTTCAGGAGGCCTTGATTGATGGCACAGGTTTTTGTCCTGGACTCCGCAGAGCCTTTTATCTTGGGTCAGATATCCAGAGACTGACTGTACGGAATTTTTGTATGTACATGCAGAGTTCATGTGTTTTTTTCCAGGTGTTTCAGTTTCCTCTGACAGCAAATACAATCCTAGTAATAGATCAACTGGAATTCAACTTAAAGCAGTAGAAAATTCTAATTTACAATTTGTACCTGTTTATTTCAGGTACTTATAGAGTGATGTCAATTTACACAGCACTTTACATACATATTGTACATTCACATCCTTCAAGGGGGGTACAATCTAAGGTCCCTAAGTCACATTCATATACTAGAGCCAATTTAGACAGGAGCCAATTAACCTACCAGCATGTCTTTGAAGTGTGGGAGGAATCCAACGCAGGCACAGGGAGAATATGCAAACTCCAGGCAGGTGGTGCCATGGTTTGGGTTTTGAACCAATGACCCTAGTACTGCCAGGCGGAAGTGCTAACCATTTAGCCACTGTGCTGCCCTACCTATGGGTAAGCTTATAGTAAGGTATACTATGCATGCAGAGCACATGGGCGGAAGTGACGTCATCGCGGCCTGATTATCAAATGACCTGAGCACTCAAACCTGGAAGAAACACAGGGCAAAGATAGGAGTGTTGGCAGGGGTGACAGCACAGAGCTGGGGGGGGGGGCGGTCTCTGTTTTAAGGTACGTCTGTCATAATATGTCAGTATGCTGTGCATACTAGCACATTATGGTATAACATATTAACCACTTGACCTTCGGAAGGCTTTACCACCTTCTTGACCAGGGTATTTTGTCACCACTGCGCCACTTTAACTAGCAATTACGCGATCATGCAATGCTGTATGCAAATTAAATTTATATCCTGTTTTCACACAAATAGAGCTTTCTTTTTGGTGCTACTTGATCACCACTGGGTTTTTCTTATTATATAAATGAAAAAAGACAAAAAATGTTGGAAAAAAAAACATATTTTCTACATTCTGTTGTAAAACATATCCAGAAAAAAAAATCTAATCTCTTCATAAATTTAGACCAAACTTTATTCTGATAAAAAAAATCCCAATAAGTATATAGTAATTGGTTTGTGCGAAAGTTATAGCATCTACAAACTATGGTGCATATGTGGTATATATATATATATATAAAGCAGTAATATGGGTGGAATGCACAACAATGATCAATCACAGTGTATAGCAATCAGGCCCTCCCAAAGGCCATATATAGAAAAAAGAAAATTGGATTGCTGCACATGCAAAAACTTTTATTGTAGAAAAATCCCCATACAAAAGGGTGATCCAAAAAAATGGACAAAGCCATACATCATAGTGTTCAACAAACAGCTTCGGGCTATTATGTAATGCACTTCTTCAGATCAGAACACATATTCCAATGTTTTGGAAGGGAGTTCAACTCCTGAAACACGTTAGCATACTCTGGCGTAGGACCTCTATTGTCTGGGACTGTTACCTTTGGTTCCTTGTCTGTTTACATGACCCTTGGTTTGTGAATATATATTTGTCTATTTTTTAATAAATCCTTTTTTATCACGGTAAATCTGTGAGACAGTGCAACCAGGGCAATGAGATCACATTTTTTTTTATTTCTACTGGCATTATGATAAACATCTAGGTCACAGACCTACCCCAACTTACTACATGGTCAAAGAAGAAGTATCCTCAGTGTGCTCACTCTGGTCTATTCTCCTATTGGTAAGCTCCCAGTGTTAGACTGACAGCATTGTGCAGCCTGATTATTTTTCAATACTACTTTTCTAGCCTGCTGTGCCTTTGCCTTTAGTCTAGTGTTGCTAGGATGCTGCCTGCTATGCTGTGTCACTGGTTGCTAGGATGCTGTTAGCTGTGTAGCCGACAGCTTCCTAGCAACCAGCAGTAGTGAGTAGCTCACAGTGTCTTAGCAACCAGTGACAGGTAGGTAGTTAGAGGTAAATGTCAGTGCCCACAACACTTGGAAACAGGTACATGAATTTATGGCATGGAGGCTTGGTGGGGGTGGTACTGTAGCTGGAGTGTCCATACTGCAGACAATCCATCTTCATTGCATGTACCCTGCCAAGCTCACTGGTTGTTAGGACACTGTTGATTATGTGGCAACCTGGTATATCATTATGCCATTCAGGGACATTTACAGAGGAGACTATGGTTAATCTTTTTCCTCTGGTGCCCTGTACTGGGACCGCTACATCCTTTCCTGTTAGCGTAATGGATTCAGTTTTTGTGACAGCAGAGGATCTTGGAACCTGAAGTCCTATAGCCAATACATCCTGTATTCCTGAGTGCTGATTGAACTACAACTGCCAGAGAGCTGGCAAACATGAAGGATGCTGGGAAAGCAGATATAGTCTACAGAAAAAGACTGGATCTCTCTCTTGGTGTGAGATTCAGAGCTGAACACAAGGGTTCTCCTCCAGAGACAGATTACTGGCCTACTGCTGCAGGACTCTGCACATAAGATCAACACAGCGGTGACATTGATCGACACACCGGGATCTCATTAGCTTCTCTGCATCGGGACTGTCACTGTCCATTCTTTGCACAGACATCTCTGCTTGTGTGATGAAAGCCATCAAGAATCATGGATAAGGCACCACTAGAAAAGTGTTGCAAATATTTTATTGAGTTGCCTTCAGTATGGCTACAACTTCCTATGGAAACCGTGAGAAATACCTGGGGAGCTTGTGACAGTCCTCCTTGTCTCCCACAATACAGTCCTGAGTGCCTAAGCAGCTGTATAGTCAGTCCAGGTTGGTGTTGTTACTTGAGTATGGTGGGATAGCGCCCTATATACATCTCAGGTGGCTTTAGCAGTGAATCCAGGGAGTGGGAATGTGAAAGGAAGCACATATAGGATGCTTTCATTACCTTCTGTAATGCTAACTTGCTCTTTGCCTACTATGGACAGAGTACTGGTTCACTTTATCCTCTGCCACAACAGCAGAATATAACCTTGCCCAGAGTTTTTGTTTCAAAGTGTGCCTAGTGCCAGGCTGCATACAAACCAATGAAAGGGAATCTCAGCTACATACTACATCTTCTAACCACGATACAGAGACACAAAGAAGTGTTTCCTATTAACCAATGTATTGTTCACGTTTTTGCAGCCGTTACATAATCGTCCCAGAAACCCTAGACATTCGTATTAGTCATAATAAGACACACATTTGCCTGTACCTGTCTGGCTTGTCATCCATATGGGCTCTGCTTTTCACTTTTATTCACCCCACCTTTTTTATTTCATTTTGAGCAATCAACTTAATAAATGATGTGAATGAAAACCATCCAAAAAGCATATTTTATAGAAAAAAGGAAAAAGTAAACCAACACTAGCTATCACCATAGGCCAGAGAGAGAAATTTGGCTCTTGCAAAAGACACTTCTGCCTTCCCCTCCTTAAGGGTTGTAATCAAGTAATTGTATCCTCTGGTCTCCTCTATGAAACCATATGTGACAGAGGATTTGGGAGAGGAGGCAGCAAGACCACAGGAGAGAAGGAAAAAAAAAAGACGTAGTTAGTAGATTTAAGAGGAGAAAAAGAAACCCAGCCGCTACAGCTGAGAGGAAGAGGGAGAACATATGAGCGATTAATCATGTACAATCTGGCAATGGATTTGACAGTTAGGCTCATAATTTGGCTTGGAGTCCCCTGACTTAATGCGGATATCGTAACAATATGTGAGGCTCTAAGGGCTAGAATTAAGACTCAGGCGCTGCTATTTACACCACTGTCAGAGATATTTAGTAAAGGATAAATAACTGCTTAGGGCTTACCGTCTTCTTCATATTAAGGCCTGACAAGTTGTCCAGAGTATCATGCCCTCAGGTCCTACACTACAGAAACCTATTTTATATCCTTCTATTTTAGCCGTTGAATGTCATATCATGGTAAGTATCATTTAAAGTATATCTAAAGCAAAACCTTTTTTTGCATGCCGGATAGCACAACCCATTGCTTACCTTTTTCCAGCCCTTAGGATGCTATGCCTCCCACTGATACCAACAGTGGGGCATAATTTCTCAAATTGACATCAACAGTGGGGCACTTATAGATAGCACTATTCCTCCCACTGACATTAACGATGGGGCATAATTACTCCTACTGGTACCAGTGATGGAGTGCTATTCCTCACTGTATAGGGTACTATTCCTCCCAGTAATAACAATGATGGGGCACTATTTCTCCCACTAACACCAATGCTGGTTCACTATTCCTCCCAGTAATACTAAAAAGTAAGCACTATTTCTCCTAGTAATACCAAAAATGGGGAACTTTTCTCCCCAGTAATACCAATGATTGGTCACTATTCCTTGTAGTAAGACCAATGATGGGGCACTATTCTTCCCAGTAATACCAATGATGGGGCACTATTCCTTCCACTAATACCAATGATGGGGCACTATTCCTCCCAGTAATACCAATGATGGGGCACTATTCCTCCCACTAATACCAATGATGGGGCACTATTCCTCCCAGTAATACTAAAAAGTAAGCACTATTCCTCCTAGTACTACCAAAAATGAGGAACTTTTCTCCCCAGTAATACCAATGATTGGTCACTATTCCTTGCAGTAAGACCAATGATGGGGCACTATTTTTCCCAGTATCACCAACGATGGTTCACTATTCTTCCCAGTAAAACTAAGAACGGGGCACTATTCCTCCCACTGACATCAACGATGGGGCATAATTACTCCTACTGGTACCAGTGATGGAGTGCTATTCCTCACTGTATTACCTATGATAGGGTACTATTCCTCCCAGTAATACCAATGATGGGGCACTATTTCTCCCACTAACACCAACGATGGTTCACTGTTCCTCCCAGTAATACCAATAACGGGGCACTATTCCTCCCAGTAATAACAATGATGGGGCACTATTTCTCCCACTAACACCAACGATGGTTCACTATTCCTCCCCGTAATACCAATAACGAGGCACTATTCCTCCCAGTAATAACGATGGGGCACTATTCCTCCCAGTAATAACGATGGGGCACTATTCCTCCTAGTAATACCAATGATGTGGCACTATTCCTCCCAGTAATACCAATGATGTGGCACTATTCCTCCCAGTAATACCAATGATGTGGCACTATTTCTCCCAGTAATACCAATGATGGGGCACTATTCTCCCCATTAATACCAATGATGGGGCACTATTCCTCCTAGTAATACCAATAATGGGGCACTATTCAGCCCAGTAATACCAATGATGGCGCACTATTCCGCCCAGTAATACCAATGATGGGGCACTATTCAGCCCAGTAATACCAATGATGGGGCACTATTCCTCCCAGTAATAACAATGATGGGGCTTTATTCCTCCCAGTAATAACAATGATGGGGCATTATTCCTCCCAGTAATAACATTGATGGGGCACTATTTCTCCCACTAACACCAACAGTGGTTCTCTATTCCTCCCAGTAATACCAATGATGGGGCACTATTTCTCCCAGTAATACTAAAAAGTAAGCACTATTCCTCCTAGTAATACCAAAAATGGGGAACTTTTCTCCCCAGAAATACCAATGATTGGTCACCATTCCTCGCAGTAAGACCAATGGTGGGGCACTATTCCTCTCAGTATGACCAATGATGGGACACTATTTCTCCTCCTACTGACCATAGGTGTATGTAATTTTTTTCACTTTCACTGAGCACCATGCCTGAGGCATTGTTTACTCCCACTGATGCCAAGGCATTTTTTAATCCTATTGACCATGCTGTGACCCCCCTGACGTTTACAGAACAGTAAACTGGGTCTTTGTTTAGAAAGTTGGGAGACCCTTGGTGTAGGGAATGATTAAAACCCTGGTCACTTTTCCTTTTGCCATCTGTGGCCCATTGGAGAGATTTTGCTTCACTTCCTGTCCTATAGAAAAGACAGGAAGTTAGAAGAAATCTCTTCAGTGTCAGGGAAATGCCTTTCTGAACAATTACCCCCATTGAAAGATTTACCCTGTATTATTTTGCCTTTGAACTTATGCCAAATTCTTTTTTTGTGTTTTGGGTAGAATGGGGAAGGGGTAAAATCCCTGCTAGTTTATTTTTTACTGTCCATGTACCATTGGGAAAATTTCCATTTAATTTCACCAGAACAAGTGTCCCCATTGCACACTTTCCTCTTAGCTCTTTTTTGGGGATAGCTCTACAACTTTGAATTTTCCCTCACTTTCTTTCTAGGTGACAGTGGTCATCAGCACATTTAGAATTTCCCTAATGGGGACACAGGCAGCAAAAAACAGCTTTGCAGAGGATCTAACCTTTACTCACTCCATCCAAAACGAAAAAGTTTTGTCTAGAGATACAGTTTTAAGTGGATCTAAACCGAAGTAACAAAATTGTATATAAGCTTTTGCGTGCTGATATCATTTCTGAAGTTGTTTTTCCTATTTTTTTATATGATCAACCTTCAATAAAAGAATACTTGGTGATCTTACCATAAAGGTCTTTATTCAGGCCCTTCCACATATAGAGTTACAGATTTCTCCCAATTGCAATGCCATGCTGTCCATGTACCCCTGGTACAGACTATAGATGACCTTTGGTCCAGAGCAATACTGTTCAGTTGACATAGGAGCAAGTGCATTTAGACAGGAAATGGCTTAAAGAAGAATTCCAGGTATGGTATATTTTTACATAGGTACGTTGGTCTAGCTTGTGTAGCACTACCCCCGTAGGGGTTGCTGAATTTTGGATCCTCCTATAGTTCTGCACAGCCGGGCAACACGCACCTTCCACACAAACTTGCATCCAGGAGACAGTAACCAGTCCTCAAGCTTGTTTTTTTGGGGATTTTATTATGGGAATTAGAACTTGGTTGGGTAAGGGGTGTAAGGGATGCCCAAGGGAATTTCGACAGAGGTCAAACTACCTAGAACTATATATAAGTCTTTACAGCTAAAATTTCTCTTCTGGGGAGCTAGCCAGCATTTCCTGTTGTACCACCCCAGACCCCAGAAGAATCCTCTCCTCATCCAGCTGTACTGGGTGAATCCGTGGGCAGAGGATCCAGTACCTGCCACTGCAGTGTAAACAGTCCCTGGTAGTAGCTAATTATTATTATTATACAGGATTTATATAGCACCAACAGTTTGCTCAGCACTTTACAATATAACGGGAGACAATACAGCAACAATACAGTTCAATACAAGAGGGAAAGGAGGGCCCTGCTCCTTGGAACTTACAATCTAGGAGGGAATCCTGTTTCCCACCAGAGTGCTCCTTCGTCTTACTGGCCCAGGAGCTGCAGGTCTACTCACTCAGTCCTTCTCCTATGCTGCTGTTGGGTTAGTGGCTGCTCTCAGGCCTTCTGCTGGGCCGCTCTGTCTCTTCTGCATAGGTGGTCCTTGCTCTGGAGGCCAGTGAAGTCCTGAGCTTTCTTCCTTCCAGGATCCTCTGCCTGTAGGCGAGCCCCTCTCCAGCTTGGCACCCTCCCAGGCTCCTGTTCTCCAGTCTCACTTTTCTATCTTTCACTCAAACTCTCCTGCTGCTGAGCAAGCTCTGTTACTCTTAAGGGCTGTCCTGACCCCTTGCCAAGCCTCCTGTCGGGGATTGGTCAGGATTCCTCAAGAGTGCAGACCAGCCTCTCTTCACTACCTCCCACTGCTTCTAGAAATTTCTCCAAAACACTAGAGCAGGGGGAACTCCCAGAGAGCTGGTCTGGAGAGCCTCTCAGCTCTGACCTAAATTTAACCTCACTCTAACTATTACACTAATTGACAATTTAGAGTCTAGCTCCCTCTAACTATCTAGGAGGGTGCTACACTTTTACTGTATATACACTTTTCTGAATGAATGCAAAGTGTTTTCTGATTGGAAAGGGTGGAGAGACTTTGATGGAGAAACAACTGGAAAGTTACGATGTCATAGTGTGCTGCAAATACTCATGAAAAGTAGAATGAATGTTAAAAAAAAAGGAAAACTCGGGGAATGCAGTGCAAAAGATTGAAAAAATGGTTGCATCAGCCTGAGAAACCTTCCTGGCTTCCTTCCATTAAAAATAATGAACAGGTTCAGGTTTGGGGTGGTATAAAGCACATCTCCGGCAAAATGTTTGTAAAGTCTTTAGAGATCAGTAAAACTTATCTACAAAACAGATTTTGCTGGAACATATTCACATGTGTGGAGTATGGTAAAAATGAGTGGAGAAATGACCTACGTCAGCTTTATCAGTAGGCAAAGCTAACAGAATAAATACTTTCCATTAAAATATGTCAGAATATGAAATGTAGCCTTGTTATCAACAGCCCATAATAGTTTCAGTGACAGTTTTATAAACTGCATTCTAAAGCGCAACTACATTTTTAAAAAATCTTAAACAATATTCAAAGCCAAGAACAAAAAATTACCTAGTTCAGCTTATCAGCCCTTAGATATGGTGGTTGCATTAGTTTTCATTTTTCAGGTTAAGAACATTTTTAACAAGCACAGAAAATACCTGCAGTGACCTGATCAATTCCTTTGTGTGGAACTGAAAGCAAAAACATTCTTCTTGCTTCCAGTCTGTCTTCTGCAGATTACTAAAATGACTAAATCCCTTTGCTCCATGTAATGGAGATGAAGAGAGGGAGTGAGAGAACATCCTGTTTGAGGTTTCACGGGCTGGGAATTTGATTACCTTCCCCTGTCTCTGGAGCTTAGGACAGGAGGATTCAAATTCCTGGCCTGAACATTTAGCAGTGCCTAGCCAATCCCTTAGGAGGTGTACCCAGATGGTGGCTGGGTTGCTGACCACTCTATAGCCAAAAGACAGAAGGATACTCATCGCTGGCACGCTCTGTGATCGTTGTGTCTTTTGGACACAGCTGATCACAGATCGAGGTAAAGGGCTAATCACAGCGGCCCGTTACCATTTGATCAGCTGTGTCCAATCACAGTTGATCACATGTAAAAAAATGCCAGTTATGGGCTTTTCCTTTCTTCAGCTCTGTTACTGTGTGAGGAAAGGAAAGCTGATAACCTGCAATCCTGTGACAGCACATATTGACATTGATAATCAAGGCACTGATCATTAGTGCCCTGGTGATGAGTGCAGCCCCAACGGTGTCCATCAGTGCAGTCTATTAGTGTCCATCAGTGCAGCTTATCAGTGCCCATCAGTGCAGCTTAGCAGCACCCATCAGTGCTGCCCCATCAGTGCAGCCTCATCAGTTCCCATCAGTGCAGCCTCATCAGTGCACATTAGTGCAGCCTCATCAGCGCCCATTAATGCACCCTCATCAGTGCCCACCAGTGCAGCTTATCAGTGTCCATCAGTGCAGCTTACCAGCACCCATCAGTGCTGCCTCATCAGTGCCCCTCAGTGCCGCCTCATCAGTGCAGCCTCACCAGTGCCCATCAGTGCACATCAGTGCAGACTCATCAGTGTCAATCAGTGCAGCCTATCAGTGCTCATCAGTGCAACCCATCAGTTCAGCCTCATCAATGCCCATTAGTGCACATCAGTGCAGCCTCATCAGTGCCCATTAGTGCACATCAGTGCAGACTCATCAGTGCCCATCAGTGCAGCCTCATCAGTTCCCATTAGTGCACATCAGTGCAGACTCATCAGTGCCCATCAGTGCAGACTCATCAGTGTCCATTAGTGCAGCCTATCAGTGCTCATCAGTGCAGCCTCATTAGTGCTCATCAGTGCAGCCTCATTAGTGCTCATCAGGGAAGAAGAAAAATTACTTTGAAAAATGTTAGAACAGAAATGAATAAAAAAGGGTTTTTTTTCAACATTTTAGGTCTTTTTTCATTTGTTTTACGAAAAAAGGATGTGAATAGAGCCCCCCCCCCCCCAACTCCCATGCACAGTGTTCAGTGGTAATACAGCTGCCAGAAGCTAGACCATTTCAGCCTACTTTCTGCTAAGACCTATTCTGCAATCCCCCGGGTCCACAGCTGGAGAAGGTATAGTATTGCTGCAGCACAAAGGTAGAGAAGAGTCCTCTGCAATTTGTGCACCGAGCAGTTGGAGTATCAAAGATGAACTATTCAGATTACAAATAATTCACCAATGCATCATCAGTGACAAAAGCTCTGCACAAATCTGTCTTACACAACCCAATTGGTCCCATATTGGGCATTGCCGATTTCAATTTGAATTTTGGACGAAATTAAATTTCAGTTGCATTAAAATTCGTTACTATTGCAATTTGAAAATTCGGACACATCCAAATCTCCGAATAACAAAAATTGTGTCTGAATTTCGATTCGGAATGAAGCGAACCGCACATGTCTATTGCAGACTGCGAAAGTATCACCGTGTTTTCAAGCTTTAGGAAAGGAAAGGTTCACTATTGTTGTTTTTTTTATAAAAGGTATATTTATTTATTTATTTATTTATTTCAGGTACTTATATAGCCAACCCAAGTTCATCCTGGTAACATTATGGAATTTGCACATTGTGTTGGTTTTATTGTGACTGTTTTTTTTATTTAGTGGTTTGTTTAAAAAATGTCTGTGGCCCGTGGCATGCCTATGTCATGCAGCCTGCTGTTGTTATTTTAGATGGGTAGGTGATGTTGCAAGAAGATTTCTTTTCTGTACTTCTTAAAGGTATTGTGCCAAAGCATGAAGGTGCCAACCCCAGCTGCAGGGGCCGTCTGAGTTACATAATAGGCTTTATACACCAGAGAAGTTCCTATAGTTATTGTAATACCGGGAAGGAACATAGATCTCTGCCCCAACTTTATGACATCTTTGTCTAAGCAAACATTACACACATGGCTAGGGTGCAGGTCTGTCTCTGTGAGAGAAGTCATTAAGGGATTGGGAAGTTGAGGTAATGCTGATTCAGAGGGATTGGCCATGTGACCTAGAGAGGCCAAAAACTGTTTTAACCACTTCAAGTCTGGACACTTTCACCCCCTTCCAGTCCAGGCCAATTTTCAGTTTTCGGCGCTATCACACTTTGAATGACAATTGCGCGGTCATGCAACACTGTACCCATATTAAGTTTTTAGCATTTTTTTTGAGACAGATAAAACATTATTTTGGTGGTATTTATTCACCACTGGGATTTTTATTTTTTTGCTATATAAATTAAAAAGTCCCAAAATTTTGAAAAGTGTTTTTCTTATAAAATGTTGCAAATAAATAATCGTTCTTCATAAATCTTGGCCAAAATTTATTCAGCTATCTTTTTAGTTAAAAAAACCCCCAAATTAGTTTATAACCAAAAATTATAAGTTTTCCAAATTTGTTTTTACATTTTTATTTTTTTTTATATTATTATTTATGTTTTGTTTTTTAACATACTGCCACCCTAGCAGTACAGTGTCACCATAGTACTACTTGTGGGGGTGATGAAGATTTTTTTTCTTTTTTTACACTGATTGCTTTTACACCAATAAAGGCTGTAAAAGCAATCATTTCTCTTTCTCTCTGTCTGCATTCCTGCAGCCATTGAGAAATACTGTGAGAGCTGTGATTGGTCACAGCTTGTCACATGGTACAAGGCTTACCAATGCTCCATGTCTGCCACCCCTCTCTGCCAATCCCTCCACTGGCGTCCAATTGCCCAGCAAATTTAATTCAGAATACTAACAACAACATATAAAGCCATCCACAAATCTGCCCCAAGCTACATCACCAATCTTGTCTCCAAATTTCATCCAAACCGTCTTCTCTGTGTCTCTCAAGACCTTCTGCTCTCACGCTTCCTTGTTTCTTCCTCCCATGCTCACTTCCAGGACTTCTCCAGAGCCTCTTCCATCCTCTGGAACTCTCTACTTCAGTCTGTTCGGCTATCTCCTACTCTGGCTGCCTTTAAACTCCCTAAAAACTCATCTCTTTAGGAAAGCCTATCACACCTCCAACTAACCGAATTTTTATCCTTTCCATCAGCTCATCCCCCAACCTTTTGTACCACTTGCCCCACCCTATTAGATTGTAAGCTCTTATGAGCAGGGCTCTCTTAACCTTCTTGTATTTTATTGTATTGTTACTGTATTATCTCCTTTTATATTGTAGAGCACTGCACAAACTGTTGGCGCTATATAAATCCTGTATAATAATTCTAATAATAATAATAATAATAATAGGACACGTCTTATAGATGTGTTCCTACTGTCTACTCTATTTAAAGTATTCCTGAAACCAAAACTTTGTTTATGTATTTGGATAGAGTAAGGATGTAAGTGTCAGTTTGTTAGGGGTACCTGTGTTCCTGTTGGGTGGATACAGGGCTGCTGTTAGAATTCATGGGGCCCCCTACAGCCTTCCTGACAGACACCCCCCTCCCTCCCCAAAAAAATTTTCAAGTGATATTTTTTGCTAAAAACGCATTAAAATCATTATTAGCAGACACAACCACAAAAAAATTCCTGCTCAATCTAAAAGGTAAAACTGTATTGCATTCATAAATAAAGCTCTGTGTGTGAATGAGGTATTGGGGCTCATTAACATGAGCTCATCAGCGGTTTATGTGGTTGGAGCTGTTTGCAGACAGCCCATATTACACTATGGGGACACAGCAGCTGTACAAACTCAGTCGCAGGTTGTAATTTGACAGGTGTGTGGGTGCAGGTGAACAGCCTCAAACACAGATATTGTGCATTTGGGGCCACTTACCCACACCTGTCAAATTAGGACCTGCGACGTTCCCATAGAGTAACAGGCGCCCTCAGCCGCATGACCAAACCACTTAGTCACATGGCCCCTAGGGCTCAGTAACATATGAGGTTGGGGAGTGGGGTGACTGACCTGTGCTTTTACTTCCCCCCAACCACTAACCCCTTCAGCTGCAGTGGCAGCAGCTTAGGGGGTACACATGCAGCAGCTGCGATGCTTTGCTTTCCAGCTGATGTGGGAATTATACCCCCTGTTGAATGTGACCCATTCAAGTGAATAGTGCTGTTCTGAATCGCATGCAATGTACATGGTTGTGGTGTGTGCATTGACATGTGAATGAGCTCTTAAAGTGATTCTAAAGGCTCGGTTTCTTTTTTATTAGAAAAATAACAAACATGTCTATACTTACCTGCTCTGTGCAGCAGTTTTGCACAGAGCAACTCAGATCCTCCTTTTCTCGGGTCCCCCGCAGGCCCTCCTGGCCCCTCCCTCCTGTAGGGTGCCCCCACAGCAAGCAGCTTGCTATGGGGGCACCCGCTTCTCCGTGTGTTCATTCACACATGGAGCCATGGCTTGGCTTCGCCCCCTCTCTTCTCATTGGCTCACTGGCTGTGATTGATAGCAGTGGAAGCCAAAGGCTCCTGCTTCTGTCTCAGCCAATGATGAGAGGGAGTCCCGGGCTAGCCAATACTCCAGTGCACATCACTGGATTGAGAAGGGGCTTAGGTGATTATTAGGGGGGCTGGGGGGGATGCTGCACAAAGAAAGTTTTTTACCTTCATGTATAGAAAGCATTAAGGTACAAAACCTTCAGCCTTTATAACCATTTTATTTCTAAAAAATATTTTTACACTCTTATGTATTATTTACATTTTTACATTTTTCCTTTTATTTTTCTGTCCCATGGGGGGGGGGGGGGGCTCTGGTGAAATATCAGGTAATTAAAAAGACCACTTTTGAGAGAGGGAAAGGGACTTGGTCCCTTTGTTTGCAGCCTTAGCTGCAGTGGAGATTAATGAAAAGGAAGTGCTATGAGGATGCCTGTTCATTTACAAACTAATACATAAGAAACACAGTTTACATGCTTCAGTTATGAATGAACACAGGGACGGTCAGTATCAATTGCTCACTATGTTCATTCAGGAAAGGAAAATGTACCCCCCTCCCCCCCTCCATCCTGAAACAATACCCCTGTGTGCTCCACAGCAGCTACAGCCAGTGAGAGGGAGAGAAGAAGGGAGGTGATCAGAGGGGGATGGGGGAGTGCAGATATTGGAACAGCTCCTCCTGTAACTCTCCCTGCAACACAGCCTGAAGAAAGGAGGAGAGGGGAAGTCAGCTGCACTGCAGGAGGAGCCATAGGAGGATTGCTTCCAGTGATAAGGCAGTACAGCCGGTCCTCCTGCTTGGCAGGTGCCTGGACCCCCTTGTTGAACTGATGGGGCCCGGAGAGTTGGCTGTACCCCCTTATTGGTGGCACTTGGTGGATACATCCTCTTGGTCCTGCTAACTATTGTAACTAAGCTAGAAAGTGATAGATGTAATGGTAGTGAAGTCTGTCAGACTCCAAACTGTGTGAAGATGAAGGACGAGTAATATTGAACACAATGCCACCCTTATTTTTTCCAACATTTAAAGGTCAGTAACAAGACACACAGATCAAAATCTGCTGTCAATGCTAGGCAGACATGGAAGGGGACATGTTTGAGAAAACACAGTCCAAGCTAGAAGGAATGCAGAAATATCATAAACCACAACTAGGCAGGATATGCAAAGTACTTCCGATCAGGTCCTGTCATAAATGATCAAGTCATAAATGGTCTGGAGTGCAATTTAAGAAATACACATCTGTAAAGCTGGGGTAGTGACCTATATTGACCGATAGCTGAACTCTCATACTTCTCAATCTCTCAACTTTTATTTAAATTCTATAACTCCTACTGTAATGGGTTACTTCCCTAAAAAGTGGTAAAAGTAATATAGAAGAAGATACCATAATTATATTACAAAGTCCAGATAGCTAATAGGACACATTAGATCTCTTAGGAGAAAGATATATCAGATACTGTATATATCATATTTGGTATCTGACAAATCATAATTTCATACTGCTAATCCTTATGCTGTTTATTTTGGATTATGAAACCTTTTCATATGGAGAGATAGAAGTACCCAGAATAGCTAGTATTAAAGGAATGTGCTCCCTAGACATAATAAAATACTCCAGAATACCTACAGTAAACCCCTCAGTGTGTAATCGTCACAATGGAAAGTCCAAAAATGTCACCATGGGAGGTCAGCCAGCACTTATACTGAGGACAACTGTCTAAGTGGGGATTTTCTCCAAAAATGATAATATGATGGTTTGTACGCAGTGCACTGTACTTTTATCTTCAGCCTATTGCTATCGGTTAGAATTAAAATATGATTCACAAAACTTTCACTTATCATCAACTGCATTTGTAACAAATGGCAAATACTGTGTACTGGTATCATTCTGCTTTCCTTGCGTCAGTTTCAGTGGCGTGGTTCACCGCATTTTACATCTTATTTTGACTCATTGCATAATGGATTTCCAGTAGCTGTACACAACATCCTCCTACTACCAAAGCCAGTTCTAAAACAACATATGGTAAAACATTTTCTATTTACAGTATTATGCTTTCCGTCTAGAGGCTAGAGCACCCTTAATGTCATTAACCTCAATTTTCAGACTGGGTAGGAACAATGCACTACTTACTGTAGGTTTCTGTCTGTTACAGTAAGGCTAATGGAAATATTGTACCTATACAATGTTTACAGAAAAACATGCTTTGACTGCCATATGAAGTATTTCCTATAGCCTACTATTATCGAACATGTAATGTTTGTAAATTAATGGTGGGTATGATGCAGAGCGTGGCATTTTAAACATGAGAAAGAAAACATATATAGAGAAAAAAATATATATATAGAGAGAGAAAAAAATACACACACACATAAATATATACAATAAATAATATATATCACCTCACACCAAAAGATCTAAATTATAAAAGATTTAAAATGTAAAAAACAAATCAGTTGGTTTACAAAATTGTACCTAAAACTCAAAAAGCTGCTTAATATGTTTAACCTGTATATCTGCATTATGAGCATGAATTAATCTTCTAGGTACCTGACAGGTTAAATAGAAATTCAACATTGTCACCATATTATATATTGACATAAGTTAAACCATGCCAAAGAGCTCATGTGAGATGATGGCATCTATTTACTCAGCATGTTTGCAAAGTATGCTATGTTAAAATAGTCATCAGTATTATGTGTTCTCAGTACCTTAGATGTATTTGAATCTTGCTTGGACCTAGGGATGGCCTAAGAGGAAAAGTTTGTTTGCAAACCTAGGATGTAAATTCCTTGCCTTAGATATTATCAGACAAAGTCAACACACGTTATTAAAATGCTGGCACCTAGGGCCACGTCTCCATGTATTTAGCAGACTATTCAGACATATGTGGAAAAAAGCCAAAGATTTTAAAAAGGAAAGATGACAATTGTTTGTTGTAAAATCAATCGCGAACATTTGAGAAAATTCTACTTTTGGAAACTACAACTCTGGATTGCTGAACATGTAGCAGATGTAGTTTGACCTCCCTGAACAGGTGGCACTTCCAGTAATCACCATGCAGATGAAGGGGAGGACTGGAGGACCTTACATTTCTTTTAGGCCCCTGAAGGTGTCATCAAGGGGAGTAGCTGTCCAAATGGATGCTGCTGCCCTGGTGACCTCTGCGGCCATCTTTAATGAGGACAGTACTGCTGGATAGGGAGAATGTGCCTAGCAAAGGGAGGAAGGACAGGGGCTAGACATCAGTTCTTCTGTGTGGAGCCTTTGCATTACTTGTGCCTTGCCATTTCCTCTGCCAGGTGCTGTCGGTATCCGAGCATCAATCTCCACAAATGCTGCATGGTTATCTATGAGTGTTGCTGACAGTTCAGTACTGCATAGATACTACAACAGTGGAATGTTCACGTTAATACACTACTTTGCAATCCCGGACTTCTGTGTGCTTTCATCCCCCCCCCGGAATCCTAATACTCGGCCCCACTCCCAACTACAAACAGGCCTAACACAGTTGAGCCAAGGAAGGTGGGACCCATGATGGAGCATATGTTTGAGGCAAAGATTCTCTCTATAACATCTGCTCCTGCACTACTACCTAACACAGGGAAGGTTAATCAACAAGAAGATTTGTGACCTTTCCAAGTATTGTCAGTGGAAGGTCTTCATTCCAATTTGCAAGTGCCAGTTATATAATAGACTGGACCATGTTCTTTAGAGTTCCAAAATGCTGTGCTCACTCCAGGTCTAGTGGTGAGGTCAATAGGAGTATTATTCATGAATAAATACTGTAGGTGCCAGAGATACTGAGATCTGAAAATCCTCTACTGGAGCTTCCATGCCTCCATGGCCTGACTGTCGAGAGCGTAACATATTTATTTTGCTAAACTAATGAATATTTCAGAAACGTCTTCTATTGCAAACAGCAAGTTTGGACCATCTCAACCTGGACAAAGTCACTTGGCTGGGACTCAAGGGCTCCTAAAGCGACTTTGTAGCTAAATATTCCACCACTTGCCCAACAAATCTCTCTGTTGCAGAGTTAAGCTTGCTAAAGAATTGTCTGCATCCGACATGCTTTTCGAAGTGTTGAGGTCTTTGTCCTATTTGGCACACTGTGGTACCATCCGCCTTCACCTTTCTCACTACATGATATAGTATTGACATAGGGGCCAGCAGATGAAACCAGTTGAGACAGAAAGTAATGGAAAATCCTAAATTTTACAGTTGTCACCAGAATAAGAGGTGGGGGTAAAGCCATCCATACACGGTTCGAATCTTGGCTGGTTCAGCAGGACCTGACTGATGAATGGGCAGGCTGATTGTACCCACGTTGATCGACTTGGGTACAACCAGCATGTCAGAATTTTAGGAAGCAATTACTGCCAACAGCTATAGCTGCTAGTAATAATTACTGTGTTCTCCTGGCATGGACAGGGAGAACACAATAGCTCCGTGGGAGGGAGTCACAGTCAGTGTTGATGGTGGACTCAAGAGATTATCTTAGCTGCAACCCGTGGTTGCAGAAAAGAAAATCATATCATTTATGGCCTGCCTAAGTCTTTCAGTGGAAGCACTTTTATCAGTGAAAGTCTCCCCTCTCTTTGGGGAGATCTCCTCTCACTTCTATGGCACCTCTAAGATAGGATGTGAAGAGAAATCTCACAAATGGAACACCAACACCAAAAAATAAGCCAACAGGGGTTTTGACCCCTACCTACTCTATCCAAAAAAAAAACGTTTGGGCTATATATATTTTGCATAGCACCACAGTAGATAATGATACTCTATAACAGCCTGTCTTAACCTTTTTACTCCACAAAAACCCTTGAAACAATTTACAGATGTCAGGGAACCCCTGCTAAAACCAATTTATTGTGGTCAGTGGTAAAAATGCCCTTCCTTACAGTGGTGGTTAGAATACAACCTACATACAGCTAACAAAGACATGCTGGTAGGTTAATTGGCTCCTGTCTAAATTGGCCCCAATATGTGTATGTATGGATGTAAGTTAGGGACCTTAGATTGTACACCCCTTGAGGGTTAGGGACTGATGTGAATGTACAATATATATGTGTAAAACGCGGCGTAAATTGACGGCGCTGTATAAGTACCTGAAATAATAAAATAAAAAGATAATTGGTGTTATCAAATGAAAAGTCAGTCAGCCACAGCTCAAGGAACCCCTAACAAAATCTAGGAATGTTAGAGTTCTGCGGAGCCCTGGTTGAGAATGGCTGCTCTATATAAATAGGTATTGGTTTTAATAGTAATTTTTGTAAGCAAATATATGTTTTTATGCTTTGTCTGGTTAAAAATGTACTGGAGGTAAAGAACATCTGAGCCCTCAAAGACATAGACCTTGCCTGGTTAACATGATGAATACGATATTTGAAAAGGGACATGTTCTTTTTACAACGTAGGATGTTTTTTTCCTCTTCAGGTTTCATTCAAACGCAGCGATTTAGAAATCTATTAAACTCAAGCACCCCACTGTCATTATGCAGGCAAGGCACATACAGTAGTCAAGTAGGACATTTCAAGGAAAATACATGTATATTTCTTCTTAAGCTGAAAGAAATAATGCATACAAATCCCATGAAGTTGTGAATAGTATCAGTTTGAATCAGGACTCTGTAGGTGTAAGAAAAGTCTCTCTAATCAGGAAAACTCCAAATGAAATTGGAAAAGAATTCCAACACACTGAACTTCTGAAGGACATTCAGGCTTTTTTTTTTGTGCACACAGAGGAAAATAGGCTTTGTAAGAAGGATCTTCTCACCGAGGCCAACTTTGTGCAGCATGAGAATTTGCTTGGAAGTGTATGTGTGTTCCAAATGAGAAAGCTTTAACAGCGCTTTGATCTTAGACTTACACCACCTGATAGAAAGGACGCACTTGGCAATGCACGTTTCCTTTACACAATACCCCTTTATCACCAGGAATAAGTGTAGAAACAAAGACTTTTTTTTTTTTGATTGTTTTATATTCTTATAAAATCCCAAAGTCTTGGTAGCCAAGTGAAAAGTTTCTGAACAAAAGCAAAGTGTGTTGTTTCATTGACACGGACGGTGGTCTATATAACTCTTTAGAGCTGGATTTAGTTTCCCTTGTGAAATTTTCTCTGTGAGCCAAACCAGGCTCTGTTTTTGTTAAGTAGCGGTAAACCCAATCACTACAATTTTGTATGAGTTTTAACATGTTTGCGGCATTTCAGAAGTGGTTTTCATTTTTTTTATCTATGCAATTTTAGTTCAAAGACTACCTGGAGACCCTGCCATAAAGGTCTTTGTTCAGGCACCACTTGGTATTGGGTGATGGCCATCTCCCAGTTTTCACCCTGTCACATACCCGCCAATGGAGATTACAAGTGGCACGTAGTAGAGTGCAGCCATGGTCTTGTCTTCTTGCTGCTAGGCTACTTTCACACTGCTCTGCATCAAAAATGCATATGTGCTTTTGCTGTGTTACATTAAGTTTAATGCAACGCATGATGAGTTTCGATGCGTTTTGACACGTTTTTGCCGCGTTTGTGTTGCGTTTTCCCCATATCAAACCATATATTCCCCACATCTCTTCCCACTATTTTAATGTTATTTGCTTTTATTAGTTATTAGTTTTACATATTAACCACTTGCCCTCCAGAGAATTTACCCCCCTTCCTGACCAGGCCATTTTTTGTGATACGGTGCTGTGTTATTTAACTGACAATTGCGCAGTCATGCAATGCTGCACCCAAATGAAATTTATGTGCTTTTTTTCCCACAAATGGAGCTTTCTTCAGTGGTATTTAATCGCCTGTGTTTTTTTTATTTTTTGCGCTATAAACAAAAGAAGACCGACAATATTGGAAAAAAAAGAACAATATTTTTTTACTTTTTGCTATTAAACATGTCCAGTGAAAAAATTAAAAAAATCAAATTTCGTCATAAATTTAGGCCAAAATGTATTCTGCTACATGTCTTTGCTAAAAAAAAATCCCAATACGTGTAAATTAATTGGTTTGCATGACAGTTATAGCGTCTACAAATGGCAGTAGATATACTGGAATTTTTTTTAATTTATACTAGTAATGGCAGAGATCAGCGACTTGTAGCGGGACTGCAGCGGGCATTCTGACACTGGGGGGAACTGACTAACTGCCACTGACATCCCCATTGACACTAATACAGTGAACAGTGCTAATAAAAAGCACTAACACTGTAGTAATGACACTGGGCAGGAAGGGGTTAACATCTGGGGTGATCAATGGGTTAACTGTGTGCTGTGTATGTTTTTACTATGTTGTCTTTGTACTTTACTGTGTAAGCATGCTGCTTTGTATTGCTCTGCTATGCTCTGGAAGCACCGATCCTGGCGGAGGACTGTCAAAGAGGAGGTGAGGGGTCATTCTGTGCAATACCATTGCACAGAGCAGGTAAATAGAGTATCCTTTATTTTAACACACAAAAAAATTGACTTTAAAGTGGTTGCAAAGGCTGACGATATTTTATAGTCATGCATTCTATGCATGAAGGTACAAAACCTTCTGTGTAACTTTGATATGCTTACTTATTACTCCGCTTTGGTCTAGAGGTTGGTTTGTACCTACAAGTCTGTGGAAAACCTTATATGTTTCTTTACTTTTTCAGTAAAAATTTCTCATGGGAAAAAACTACAGAAGTCGCTCCGACTTTAGAAAAGGTACTATGAGGTGACTTCTATCAAACTTGTACCCATAGACTTTAATGGAAGTCGTCTCCAAGTCAGATGCTCCTCCATATTGATGTGATTTGGATCCAACATTACAGGAAGATTGCCCAGCAAAGTCACATGGCTTGAAAGTCATGCATCAAGTCGCATCAAAGTCATACTCAAATTGCATCAAGGCACCAGCAAATCACCAGGAAGTCGCCTGGCAAAGTCGCACTGTAAATCGAGCAAATTTCAGGTCACAGTAGTGTAAACTGAACCTGAACTCCCTCTCGATCCAGCGATGTGCATGGGAGCCTTGGCTGTTCTGGGACTCTCTCTCCTCATGGGCTTCCACTGCTGTCAATCACAGTTAGCGAGCCAATGGGGAGAGAGCAGAAGGTGGGGCCATGCCACTGCTCTATGTGTCATATGGATGCCTAGAGCAGGGATCAGGAGATTAGATGCACCAGTGCACCCATAGCAAGAGGCTTGCTATTGGGGGGCACTGGTCAAGGGTGAGGAGCCAGGAGCACCAGCGGGGTACCCGAGAAGAAGAGGATCGGGGCTGCTCTGTGCAAAATCACTGCACAGAGCAGATAAGGATGACCTTTAATTGAACCTTTAATATTACTTTAATATTAGTTTACTTCTTCTGGCTGGTCATATGATGTCTTCTTCCCTTTCTCCCTACATTGGCAATGGGCAGTCTTCGGTACTTTGCAGTATTGTACTGAGTCCAGGGGGTGCGTCCATGACTGCCTGGTCTTACAGAAAGTGGGTTGAATGATCCTGGAAGTCTTTTAACCAGGGGCGGACTGATCATTTGGTCAGTAGGGGGCCCCATGAGATGCCCCTGGTACCTTTTTCATAGGCTTTTTTGAGTTTGGGCAAGGACACATGGGCCCCATGATCCCTTAATGCCCGGGGGCCCCATGAGTTGTCAGTCGGCTCCTGCTTTTAACCTTGAAAAGTACTGTTGGCCGGTGGTGTCGTTTCTGCAGGGGGTAGTGCTGAACACAATGTGACTATTGCAGCCTTTAAAAAGGCTTATTTTTTTTTTAATAGAAGCTGGAGCCCTACTGTAAGCCATAAGATGGCAATGAAACATATTTATGGAAGTTTTCCACCCAAAATGATTTGGATCACTTTGTTTGAAGGGCAATTGAAGCTGGCTGAGTGCGAAATTCTATTTACCTTGGCAGCTTTAGTGTCTGATCCAACAGCATGGAGTTTGGCCGGCTGCCTTCTTCATACATTGCTCTTGGTGTTGTCTATAAAGGTGTGGGAGCATTCTTCATTATAAGTGGCAGAGGAAAATCTATTACTGGCACATGGGAATAAAGGCTTCTACAAGCCTGTGAGAAGATCCCAATGGCTCACCAGGAATCATAGCAACCTATTGACTGTTAGTTACTACCTGGCCATTTAACTGGTCATGGGACAACGTGCTAGAACTGCTGGCTTGGAAAGGGCAAAGGTACAGTGGTGAAATAATTTACGTGTGGCCTGTTTAATGGCATTACATCTCACCGGTGCAGAGAGTTATACTTATTGCTAAGAAGTAGGCTACACAAATGCCTCCTTATGGTGGGATGAGCTGTACACCAGTAACAATGAATCTCCCATGATCACACAGTATTTCAAGTGTGTGCAACTAATTGCTATTTCTTGAGTACTTCACTCTACAGGCAGCTATTTGCTCCTTTGTACTGTTAAGCTGGCCATATACTAAGGCCTTGATTTTGCTTGCTGTGCTCTCTGAAGAGTGATCTACATTTGGATTGCTCTTCAGAGAGCATTTAACAGGCAGTGTTTCACCTCCTCAGCACCTGTTTTAATCCCCTAGACTTATTCCTGATAGTTATATAGCCCCTATAATTTACACAGGGCTTTCAATGTGTATACAGCATAGTCACAACAGTTCCTACCCTCAAAGGAGTTACAATCTGAGGTCCTTACTCCACATTCATACTTGGGCCAATTTACCTAATGACATGAATATGGCATTTGGTGGGAAACCAACACAGGCAGAACATGCAAACTCAAGGCAGCTGGTGTCATGGTTGGGCTACGAACCAGCAAGCCTTTTGCTGCAAGGCAGAAGTACTAACCACCTAGCCACAGTGCTGTTTGGTGCTAAATGCCAGATGACTTTGCTGCAACTGGTTGTGTGAGCAGTTGCAGCTCGGCCCCAGTCCACTTGAATGGGTTGCATTTGGCAGGGGGTAGTGAACTACCATTGAATGCAACAGGTGGTATAATTCCTACAGTGACCTCAAAGCAGAGCCTTTCCAGTTGAAGGGGGGGCAGTTGAGAGGTGGTAAAAATTGCAGTTCAAACGCGTGACTTTAGCACACTCCAGCTGCTAGTGTAAATGAGCCCCAGTAGAATTTAATTTGAATTTTTTTTTGTTTTTGGAACGATTGTTCTGTTTTTTAATGGTCAGTGAGTCAAATTGATGATCATTTTCTATTGTAGTTATGAGAAAATTTGAAGGAGCAGGATGGAAACAAACAAAATTCCAACTGAGAATGTGATTAATGTTAAAAAAAAAATTGTACATATTGTAATAAAACAAATTCAATACATCTGGCAGTCCATTCAATACCAGGTCTGGATGAAACTTTTATAAGCTTTTGAATCAATTAGTCGACTTGTGATGGCAAGAAAGAATGTTCTTAATAATAGTTTTTCTGAATATCTGAAAAAAAATCTAACAGTTTATGGCCAAGTTTAGCGACTAATCCTTAGCAATTTTAGTAGGGTGATTGAGCTAGTGAAATCGCCTCTGTGACCTTCCCCTAGGGTCAGTGCTATATACATCATATGAGGATGTGTAGAAAGGATTTAGTGTAGAATAGCCTGGTAGAGATGACCAGACAGAAGTTATATAAATAAACAGAGTCATCTTGAGACATGGACAGATAGCGGAATGGAGAAAACATGCAAATGAGAAAACAACAAAAGGGCCAGGATCAAAGGGGTGACAATGAGGAACATCAGTTATACAGTGAGTGTGAAGGACCCAAATGTCTTGTACCTGACACATTAGTTGGGAGGTGTTATGTGATGTTAGATTAGTTTACATAAGGATGTCTGCTGCCTGAAACCATGGTGTATGAGTGTGATGGAACTTTACGGAGAACCATTATGGTCCCTGGTACTTCCTTGCATTATCATTTATTTTAATAACATATTATTGCACATTCCTTTACAGAGTACAGAGAGCCATCAGTCCCTAATCCCAGAGCTTACATTCTAACCTAATCAAGCAGCATGCCTTGATCAAGGGCGGACAAACTATTTGTGTAGAATGTGGAGCTACACAAGGGCCTTTTGAGACTTAAGTGGCCATTTAAATAATTTAAATTAGTCATGGTGCCGGTGGGTGCTGGGACTATCTATCTATCTATCTATCTATCTATCTATCTATCTCTGTTTTTCAAACTAACCTGTTGCCAATTCCCTAACGCATGTATGCGGTGGCAAGAAAGGGTAAGGGATAAATGGTAGTAACAGCATGCATTTCAGGACAGTGGATGACAAGGTTGCCAAAAAACTCTCTGAATATTTTTTGGGGCCTCAATTAAATGAATGCCTAAGTAGATAGATAGGTAGATCATGGGCATCCTTATATCTCAGACCCCTTTCTGCTGCCTCCCAGGGGGCCTCTGTGATTGACCCTCATCATGGTCACACGATCAGCTGTCTCCCAATCAGAAGTCTTGACCAAAAGCCATCAGTGGCAGCTCAGCATGCTGGGCCCATTCAGTGAATGAACTCTAAGCACACAACCTTCTGCTACCATGGAAGCCCATGTGATAGGTGTGAAAGCTCTAGCTAGTCATAGCTGGAAGTTCACATTGTGGTTAAGAAATAACAGCCTTTATCAAGCCTTAACATAGGTTTTCTATTACATCCCATCGTAATTCTAACAACATATACTGCTCAAGCCCTGAGGAAGGGGGAGTCCTTTCCTCTAAAAGTCATTGGCCTACAAGCCCATTCATACTTGTGTGACTTTGGGGTCTCATGACAAGTTGCACCCCATGTTTCCCAATGAGTACCATTCATATCTGTGCAACAGTGACTTGAAAGTAGTTCCTGCACTACTTTGCTCTGACTTTCATGCAACTTGGGGGCCATGGACAATGTAAACCCTCCAAAGTCACATGAAAGGTGCACCAGAATGATATACATGCGACTTGTGTGTGGCTTTGTAGGGCACAAACAATCATCCTTGGTCAAAGCCAAAGTTGTGTCAAAGTCGCGTGAAAGTCGCATCAAGCCGCACTGTAAAGTCACAATGAAAATCACACGATTTTGAAGTCACACAAGTGTGAATGAAGCCTTAAAAATAAATGTTTCAAGAAGACTTAAGTGATATGAGTTTTTGGTGTAGGTGCTCATCGATACCTACTCCTTCGTTTATCACCTGCTGAGAGATCAGAACAAGGTCCACATGCAACATATGTTCAACATGGGTGGTACAGTGGCTAAGTGGTTAGCAATTCTTCCTGGCAGCATTACCTGCCTAGAGTTTGCATGTTTTTCAGCTGCTCTGGTTTCCTCCTCGAATCCCAAGACATGTTAGTAGGTTAGTTGGCTCCTGTCTAAATCAGCCCATGTATGTATGAATGGGAGTTAGGGACTTCGGCTTTTTTAAGCTCTTTGAGGGCAGGGACTGATATAAATATACAGTATATGTAAAGTGCTGTGTAAGTTGTCAGCTATAGAAGTACCTGTAATAAATAATAACTAAGCTCCATAAAAAGGAGGACATACTTTGTCATATATTTATCAAAACAAGTCTCACTTCTGTTGGTCCAGGTCTATCACGTATCTCATCATCATTGTAACAACATCCACTGCTCAAGCCCTGAAGAAGGGAGAGGCCTTTCCCCAGAAACATGTTGGCTGTATTTGATGTTCTTAACCAATAATCGTTTAAAAAAGACCTTTAAAGGGGTAGTTTAGTCTTTTGTTTAACTTGTATCAACAGGTAAGCCTATAATAAGGCTTACCTGTAGGTACTGTTAATATCTCCTAAACTTGCACTGCTTTAGAGATATTCACATAGCATTCAGCGGGTGCACGCGCTCTGAAAGAATGGCATAGCCATGCTGGACCTTCAGAGCCTGTGCTGCAGCCGAGGGCTCCTACGACTCTAGTCATTCATACGGCCAGAGCCTGTGAACCTGGAAGGAAGACCAAGTGAACATGGCTGCGCCTGGGAGCCAGGGCAGTGCTGCTCTGGAGGGCTCCCTGTAAAGGTAAGTCTGTCATAATGTACTATTACATTATGATCTAAACCTGCAGAGGCCCCGTTTTGTTTTTATTTCTTTTTTTATCTTGTGGGTTTACTACTGCTTTTTGTAATAGGCGCATCTCAACACTCACACCTGAGTTTATCTTTATTAAACCAGAACTGGCAAAAAAAGTAAAGAATAAAATGCTTGTTTTGTCCTGTGGATGTTATAATACAAGGTATCCCTTACCGCTGGCTGTGATCCTATAACAGCCGATGCTCTGATCCTCTTCTCCTCTGAGCCAGAATGTGTGTGGACCCATTATGTCATCACGTACAATGCAGGACCATATCAGTAGTGGCTGCTGATCCTGCACTGTATGTGATAACGACAGTGATAGGGGCAGTAAAATGACTAGTCAGAGACTGGCAAAAAGAAAGGTATTTCAGAAGGGTCATAAACAGGGGTGGACTGACAACTCATGGGGCCCCCGGGCAATAGGGGATCATGGGGCCCCTGTGTCCTTGCCCAAACTCAAAAAAGCCTATGAAAAAGGTACCAGGGGCATCTCATGGGGCCCCCTACTGACCCCAGGCCCTCGGGCAGTGCCCGAGTTTCCAAATGGTCAGTCCGCCCCTGGTCATAAACAATTCTTAGGACTTGTTCACACTTGACTACATTTCTAACTCTCCAAAACGCCCCCATAGCCTTAGGCAGGTGTTAAGGAGCTTTAGTATGGGCAGTCTACAAGCATTAAAAACACTCCCCAAACACGCTATGCGCAGTTTTGAGACATTTTATAGGCGTTTAACAAGTGTTAAAACTGCACTACAAATGCCTATAATAAACTAGTATTAACACCACGTAAATCCCCCGCAAATGCCCTGCAAACGCCTGCCAGGCGTTTGAGGAGCTTCACCATAGACTTAAATGGGAGGCATTGAAAGGCTTCAACTCCTCCTGACTCGACATGAGACTTCAATTTTCAAGCGGCACGACGCTAACACTTCATATTTTGCTAATGTGAACAGAACTGTGTGCTGTCCATAGTATCATTTCCACAGGCGTCTCAGGAGCATTAAAAATGCCCCACAAATGCCTGCTTTCAAAGCCAGTGTGAACTAAGCCTAATAGATCCTTTCAGGCCACTCAAATTGAAGGAAAAAATTGATTGGCCATGTTGTAAACTTTCGACCATCCGAACCTACGAATAGCGCTTAGAATGTATGAAGAAAGCATATAATGAAAAATAATCTTTTTTGTCTACAGCACATGGGAGAGAAAATTAAAATAATAAATATATTTGCAGAAAGCAGGAAATAGGGGAAGTCGGAGAGAAATGAATAGAGAAATCAGAAAAATGTTTGAAGAACAGTAAATTATGGGTAAGAAAATATTCAAACTCATAAATCAAACACACAGAAAATTTCTAGCACCAATTCAGGCTGAATTCAGGATATAATTTATATAATTGTACTGTTGGTCCTTGGCTTGATGCCCAATGAGAGATGAGTATACACAGGAAAGTTTCCTCATTCGAAGATGCAAGTTGTCATGTAGAGTTAGCCATATACTAGTACAATTTTATTTTGACAAAAATTGTAATTATTAGTAGAATTTTACTTTTTAAAAATGTTTGCTCAATTTTCTAATACCTAGTGGGGCCAAATAGACGTTTTCATGTGTTGTGACTAGAAAATTTTAAGCAGCAGGATGGAAGTTTTTCACAAATGAATTAATTTCTAATACTGAATATATACTGCTCAAAAAAATTAAAGGAACACTTTGAAAACACATCAGATCTCAATGGGGAAAAATATCATGCTGGATATACAATATATACTGATATGGACTGGGTAATGTGTTAGGAACATAAGGATGCCCCATCATTTGATGGAAATGAAAATTATCAACCCACAGAGGACTGAATTCAAAGACACCCCAATAATCAAAGTGAAAAAATGATGCAGGAGGCTAGTCCATTTTGCTGAAATGTCATTGCATCAACTCAAAATGGTACTCAGTAGTATGTATGGCCCCCGCGTGCTTGTATGCATGCTTGACAACATCAGGGCATGCTCCCAATGAGACGATGGATGGTGGTCTGGGTGTCAGGGAGCGAGGAGCCAGACACACAAGGAGGTGCGATTAAAGGTAGGTTTATTTACACAGAAACAAGGCAAGAGTCTATGCAAGTCCGACAGCAACAGCGGATGACTTGGTAGGACAGAAGTTCTCCTGCCGAGGTCGTCTTCCAGGATAATCAAGTCGAGAACCAGCGGGAATCGTAACCAAAGCCGGGGTCAGAAGCCAGGAAGAATGGTCGCCAGAGCCAGGGTCAGAAGCCAGAAAGAATGGTCGCCAGAGCCGGGGTCAGAAGCCAGAAAGAATGGTCGCCAGAGCTGGGGTCAGAAGCCAGGAGGAGTCTTAGCCAAAGCAGAGTCGGTATCCAGGAGAGCAAAGAGTTAACTGAACAGGAGCTTGCTGCTGTGCAACAGACAGGACACGAATGCAATGGACAGCTGCAAACAGCAGACTTAAATGTGATAAGCCGCCACCTCCTGGGAGGAGCCGCAGAGGGCTGAAAGCATAAAGGATCCCACAATGCTTTGCAGACCTAAGATGGATGCCAGCACATGGAGCAGCACAAGCCCTGAGGAAAGGTAGGACCTTGATACTGGGGTATTTCCTCCCAGATTTGGACCAGGGAATCACTGAGCTCCTGGGCAGTCTGAGGTTGGATGGACCAAAACATGATATCGCAGAGGTGTTCTATTGGATTTAGGTCAGGCTAGTGTGGGGGCCATTCAATGATATCAGTTCCTTCATCCTCCAGGAACTGCCTCCTTACTCTAGCCACATGAGGCCAGGCATTGTAGTGCACCAGGACGAACCCACGATCCACTGCACCAGCGGAGAGTTTGACAATGGGTCCAAGGATTTCATCCCAATACCTAATGGCAGACAGTGTGCCATTGTCTAGCCTGTAGAGGTCTGTGCGTCCCTCCATAGATATGCCTCCCCAGGCCATCACTGACCTGCCACCAAAACAGTCATGCTGAACAATGTTACAGGCAGCATAATGTCATCCACAGCTTCTCCAGACCCTTCTGCGTCTGTCACATGTGCTCAGGGTGAACCTGCTCTCATCTGTGAAAAGCACAGGACGCCAGTGGCGGACCTGCCAATTCTGGTGTTCAATGGAAAATGCCAATCAAGATCTATGGTGCCGGGCAGTGACCACAGGGGCCACTAGGGGATGTCGGGCCCTCAGGCCACCCTCATGAAGTCTGTTTCTGATTGTTTGGTCAGAGACATTACCACCAGTGGCCTGCTGGAGGTCATTTTGTAGGGCTCTGGCAGCACTTATCCTGTTCCTCCTTGCACAAAGAGAAAGATACTGGTCCTGCTGATGGGTTAAAGACCTTCTACAGCCCTGTCCAGCTCTCCTAGAGTAACCGCTTGTCTCCTGGAATCTCCTCCATGCTCTTGAGACTGTGCTGGGAGACACTGACCCTACCCAAATGCTAAACTAGTGAAAAACAGTCAGAAAAGATGAGTAGGGAAAAAATGTCAGTGGCCTCTACCTGTAAAACCATTCCTGTTTTGGGGTTGTCTCATTGTTGCCCATCTAGTGCACCTGCTGCCAATTTCATTAACACCAAAGCAGCTGAAACTGATTAACAACCCCCTCTGCTACTTAACTGAGCAGATCAATATTCCAGGAGTTTAATTGACTTGATGCTATACTCTGATTAAAAAGTGTTCCTTTAATTTGTTTTGAGCAGTGTAACTTTCGTTCAGAAAAGTCCAATCATTCCAAAATCTGAATGTTAAAAGCAAAGAAAATACTGAGGTACTTTCAAATGACTTTCATCAAGTTATCAAAAGTAATGAGAATATTCTCCGTATACATGTTTGTTTGAAAATCTACTAGCGTGTGGTCAGCTTTACGAATAAGAATGGACTAAATATCTTTGAGGAGTTCTGAAATCAATGTGTTGTCTGCAACTGACTGATGGATATCTCTGGAAATAGATTGCTGAATCTAGTAGACATCTCCTGGCCGATCATGGCTTTTCAGGTGGTAAATAGGTAATGAAGGAAACTACTCAGAGTTCTAAGATGGTTTGGAATGGTGAAGATTCAGCCCTCCTTTGTCTTTTGTGACAAGGTCTATTTCCATTACCCATGTAGGCCCTTGGGAGAAACCTGGAGAATCTGACTGCCAGAACTCCACAAGTTATTTTCTTAGATCTAGTGTCATCTTGCAAAGTGAGGAATGAATAATAATGTCAGCATATACAGACAGCCAGTGGTATATTTAGGTTTTGTGCTGCCCTAGGCAACACAAACATTGACGACCCCCCCGCAGAAAGAGCCTGCCATTGACACCCCTGCCCTCCACCCGAGCCTTCCACTACCACTGTCCCCCATACACCAGCCACCATCACCCATGGCGAGAGAGAGAAAGACACTCACCTTCACAGCTCCGGACGTCCCCAGGAACGAGAGTCAGGCTGTGCATATACCGTCATGAAACCCACAGCATCTCTCAGAACCCATCAGGTGCCCATGCCGCGTGTGTCCCTTCTGCCATCCCTTCTTCCAAGGGGCAGTACTGCCTCCCCCTGAAGAATGCCGCCCTAGGTAAATGCCTTGTTTGCCTTGTGGTAAATACACCCCTGCAGACAGCCCAGACACCCAGACTGCTCTGGTCCCTAGCTAAATATAGACAGGTTCATGAAAAAGGTAAGTAAAATTCAGACTGAGTCCAATAGAAAGTACTTTTTTTTTGTTAAACCCAGGACCCTGCATTCACTATATCTGATCTCCCACAGTATACACTACATAGAAATGCAATTATTTTCATCAGTAGTTAGAACAGTCATGTGACTTCTATCAGTGCCCAGCAGAGCACTGGTTAAAGGTTCTAGGAGTTTTCATTGTCCCCTGATTGTCCTATGAGGCTGCAAGTCCCCTGACCCTCTGGACAGTGCTAATTGGCCCTGTGCTAATCACATGCACTCTCTCAAGAACAAAAAAAACAACTCTCTAGCCACTCACACCAAACTGAGCATGTACAGCTTGTTTCCAAGGCTCTGTTCTATCAAGAGATGGATTGGGGACAGTAGAAGGGGAGGATCAGAGAAGACAGGATCAAACATCCTTTTTACACAATGCAGAGGATTAACTCTTTAGGTTCCACAGTGAATATAACAAGCATGCTTTACTGCATATACAGACTGATTTTACTGTTGTGGGTTTACTAAGAATACATACATGAAATTTTTTTTTTTACTAGAGTTTAGTGTCACTTTAACTTTTTTTCTTTTTTATTTACCAAAATATAAAACTGTTAATTGCATTCTTTTAAAGCACAAGGTTAAACACACTGCATTTAATCTAATAATTCTGGACTTGCTAAAAGGCACACATTATCTTTGATGGGCTACTTAACTCGTTGAATATACACAGAAGTCATTATGGGAGCAGCACAGAAAGTGCATTTACTGTTTGTTTGTGCTTGCAGAAGCAGACCATTGCAACATTTAACCACTGTGTCTAGTTAATTTTTAAGGCATTTTCAAACATTAACTTTAATAGATAAAGCCCACTTCATCCTAGGGGAGAGCAGATTCTATTTACAATGATGACATCTGATGGCGATCTTTTACAAAGGGCACAACGGTCACCGGGTTTGGAAATATTTGACGCACTGCTGGCGATAATCTAGCTATGTAGGTGCTAAAGGGTAATGCCGGGCAGACAGATAAAGGTGCGGCCGAAACATATCTATTTTTCACTTGACAAAGTGAATTTTTACTCAGCTTAGTAAATATAATCTAGTTTGGGTTTAGTCTTACATTAAAGCTGAATTTAGCTTACTAAAGCAACATTTTCTTATTTTGTCCCTCACCTTTCCCTGTTACACACCAAAAAAAGTATCATTTTTATCTATGTGTTACTTTTTGTGCAGGAAGGCAGTACTACAAGATTTCTGGCCTAGGTTGGGCCCCACTGCCTACTGGTATTGCAATGCCAAAGCTATCCCAGGAGGCAGTGAGTTACTAAGTACAGGTATTCCTCGGTTTACGAAAGCCTCGGTTAACGTAATTTTCGGTTTACGAATTAAATCCATTGAAAATAATGCCTCGGTTTACACATTTCTTTTTGCAATATGGAATGATTAACCTCCCTAGCGGTATTCCCGAGTGTAGCTCGGGGTAAAATGTCAGTACCAAAAGCAGTAACCCCGAGCTACACTCGCAAGCTTACCTTGTCCTGCGCTCCCGCGATGTGTCCCCTGCAGCGTCCCCGGCCATCTCCTCCGGCCGATGCCGGCATCCGGCTCCTGTGTTCCGGTCCCTGTGACGTTGGGACGTACGGGCGCTGCCGCCGCCGGCGGCGGGAAATTTGAAAATTTTTAAAAATGTCATTTTTTTCCACACAAATTTTACATAGTAAAACATTGCTGTTTCAACCCATTTCACATACACTTTGTCTGTAGTGCTTTGTCCTGTCCCCTGTCTGCATTTTGTCTGTTCTTTCTGCCTGGAAACTGAGAAAAGTCCATGGCGTCCAAAAAGTGTCCCTTTAGGTCAAAAGCGGGTTTAGATCAGCTAGAGAACAGCGATAGTAAATCAGAACCACTTGCAGAATTGAGTGATAATGATTTGTGGGGAAATTCGTCATCAGACACTGAAAACGATTTTGCGACTTTGCTCAGCAATGTGCAAACTTGGCGCTCTATTTCAAATTTCAGTGTTTTTGGTTTGATTATATTATTGAATTAAATGTATTATTATTATATTATTATTTTTTAGGATTATTTATTAAATTATAATTTATGATTTTGTGTTTCACATTTTATCCTACCCGGGATGTTTAATAGACTCTTGTTCGGACAGATTTCAGTGAGTTATTCCTAAAAATTACAGCCTACAATAAAAAAAACTACATATTTCCATGCAAAATAATGGTACCGCTTTCAGCACCAAAAATCTGAAATAATCATACCGCCAGGGAGGTTAATTGGTTTTCAATGCATTTATAAATTTTTTGAAAATCATGTCCCTGTACAGTATTTATGCCTTTAAAGTGCACTTTATAAAGAGTTTTGAACATATAAGACTTTTGTTTACTTTTTTCTGACCTCCGGAACGGACTAGTTGGTTTTCAGTGCATTTACAAATTTTTTTAAATCATGTACCTTTATGCCTTTAAAGTGCACTCTACAAAGAGTTTTGAACAGATAATTATTTTTTGACTTCTTTTTCTGACCTCCGGAACGGATTAATTGGTTTTCAATGCATTTACAAATTCATTTTTAATCATGTCCCTGTACAGTAATTATGCCTTTGAAGTGCCCTTTATAAAGAGTTTTGAACATATAAGACTTTGTTTTACTTTTTTCTAATCCCAAAACGGATTAGTTGGTTTTCAGTGCATTTACAACATTTTTTTTAAATCATGTCCCTTTATGCCTTTAAAGTGCAATTTGTAAAGAGTTTTGAACAGATAATTATTTTTTTTCCTTTTTTTCTGACCTCTGGAACGGATTAATTGGTTTTCAATGCATTTACAAATTCATTTTTAATCATGTCCCTGTATAGTATTTATGCCTTTAAAGTGCACATTATAAAAAGTTTTGAACAGATAAAAGACTTTTTTTTTACTTTTTTCTGGCCTCCAGAATGAATGAATTGGTTTTCAATGCATTCCTATAGGAAATCGCATTTCGGTTTACGAATTTTTTGCAATACGAAAAGCCCCGCAGAACGCATTAATTTCTTAAACTGAGGTTCGCCTGTATTACTAAGTAGGAACTTTGCAGAACGTGACAGGTTTCAGCGCATGTGTAGAAATGCTGTGGGGTGCCATAATGCCTGTCCACCAGAATCTGGCGTCATTTGTGCACGTACACAAAAATCTGCTTGTGCACAGATGCACCAGCGGTCTCTGCCAGCATCCAAATACTTAAAAGAACCTGGCTGTTCATCTGTGCTGCACCGTTTTAAATTAAAAAAAGGACGATTTGCTATGTTATAAGGGATATTTAGAAAAGATGAATGTGCCTAGGCACTCCTGGGTTTACAGTCTCATGTCTGTATACCTGCATATAAGACCCCATTCATATATCCTGAATGGGAGTGAACATTCCCACTACATGATTTTCAAAGCATGATGCAATCCTGCATGTTGCATAGGGCCAGCCCATTAAATTGAATTGGCGACCCTATGCTCATTTTTCACTTGAAAAGAAGCTCCTTTTCAGGAGACATGCTTCCCGACAATCGCAGCAGAATCAAATCACGTTTGGGGTATTGAAGGATAATTACGTATACAGATGCTTATTCAAACCTCGTAGTATTACTTCTAAGATTTGTGAGTTTCCTCCTTCTCTGTAAAAAGGTGGTGGTGGGAGTGTGAAGGGTTAATTGCGTAATTAACCTGACCCAGTAACAATCGCTCTCAGGCTGCTGGTACCTAGATTGGGGTCCAGTGAGCTTGAAAATCTTTGTGCAGGGTACAGCTGAGAGTGGCATTGTTACGCAAGTGGCAGCGCGGTTTTAGATTGGCTAGTCAAGTCAAGTTGGTGAGAAGGGCTGGGGTCTGACGCCATGCCCGTCACAGTGGGGGGCTCGAGAAGAGGAAGATCGGGGCTGCCTTGTGCAAAACCACTACACAGAGCAGGTAGTATGACATGTTTATTATTTATCGATATTTGTTTTAATTGCCCTTGTTATCACTTTAAAGCCACAGAGTTTGGAATGTTTTTTATAACGAACTTAAAACAATTTTGACATCCACATTCTAGTAAGTTTCAGTATGATTCCATAATGCTTTTAAAGGGAAGCATTATGGAAACAACTCTGTCCTCCCAGAGTTGATCCAGTACAATTGTCTTGCTCTTGGCACGGGGCCAAACATTTGGCCTTAAAACCCTCATTATGTTTTTTTCCCTTTAAACTGGCCATTGCTAATTAGGAACATTTCCTACTAAATTATTCTAAACAACAAATTACAATTTTCTCATGTCCAGCTGCCAAGCCATCAACTTTAATCACTTTCAGCTTCCATATTCCAAAGGCATTTGTCTCTCTTTTCAAACTGAAGGTGAATTGCTGGAGCTGCAATGCATGATTTTGTTTTTTATTAAGGCAGCAAAGTTGCAAGTAAGCCTAGCAATCAGTTCCCCAAAACAATGTTTATTTCAGATGCTCTTGAAATACACATTTCTCAATGGCTTCCATTTGTGGCGAAACACTGTTTGAATGTGGTTGAATTCATCCTTTCAGGAGGACATTGGCGGCTTTGCTTACTGTTTTTTTTTTCTTCCGTTTACATTTATTTTGAAGGAAATATCTAATTAAACTCTCAGAACTATCCAAGGCTTTTGAGCGATTGTTTAAATAGTTTGTATCAGGTCTCTGAATGTTGGCTCAAACCGAGTGAGACTTTCTATGTTTTGCTGGTGTTATAATCCTCCCAAGAATCCAGGAATATAACTATAGCTAATGTTTGTCACCTGCAAGTCTTCCCAACCTAAAATAAACTTTTGTTTAATCACGGCGGTGGGCGGCTAACGCGAAGCCGTGTCCAATGGCTTGCAAATGGATGTTGTGAATTGCTTCGATTGTACCTTTGCCGTAAGATGGGGCTGTTTAAAGAGCGATGGTTTATTTTTCAGCTGTCAGGTTAATGTTATTTTCCCTTAATATGTCTAAATCTTCTAAATATTATTTTGCAGTTCATTCCAAATATCAATATACACATGAACGTGGAAAATTAACTTCTCTGAGTCAGTGGTCCATAAATCACCAGACCTGAGTTTCTCTTACTGTAAATATTTGATGGTGTATGCTTTTTTCTTTCTTCAATAGGGAATGTTTAATGGTGAACTGTGCAGACATTTACCACAATAAGCGACAGAAAAGTGTATTTGTAGCCAAAACATTTTAGTGTTGAATAGAGTGGGAAAAGTTAGAACTCCTTTCAGGTCTTTAACTGCTTACATTAAGGGGCATTAAGGGGTAACCTTCTGTAACTGCATGTTACAAGGCTATTTACTTTCCAGGTCAGATGTTCTTCATTCATTATAATAGTATGAACGAGGAAAATACTGTAACATGGCCAGTAAATGGAGTTGACCACCATAGTAAATGAATAGTTATATCCTATGATCATCAGTAGAGATGAGCGAATTATTCAAAAATTCGATTCGGCTGATTCGCCGAATTTGCGGAATAAATTCGATTCGATGCGAATTTATTCGCTGCAAATTTAACTTATTAAAAGGGTTTCTAGGCTTCAGAGAGCCTTTATATTAGTGCAGAACACTGTACCTTTAATTTAAATGCCCTTGGAGTCTGCTGGGGAAGAGAAATAATACTGTCAGTCAGTATGACATGCAGATGAGTGCCGTCGATCTTAGAATCACCGCACACTTCACTCATTTGGGCACTCACGGGGGAAGAAGAAGAAGAAGAAGAAGAAGAAGAAGAAGAAGAAGAAGAAGAAGAAGAAGATGATGAAGATGAAGAAGAAGATGAAGAAGAAGAAGATGAAGAAGATGAGGATGAAGAAGATGAGGATGAAGAAGAGGATGAGGATGAAGAAGAAGAAGAGGATGATGGTGAGGAAGAAGAAGAAGAAGAAGAAGAAGAAGAGGATGAGGATGAGGATGAAGAAGAAGAAGAAGAGGATGAGGATGAAGAAGAAGAAGAAGAGGAGGATGAAGAAGAAGAAGAAGAAGAAGAAGAGGATGAGGATGAAGAAGAAGAAGAAGAAGAGGAGGATGAGGATGAAGAAGAAGAAGAAGAAGAGGATGAGGATGAAGAAGAAGAAGAGGATGAGGATGAAGAAGAAGAGGATGAGGATGAAGAAGAAGAGAATGAGGATGAAGAAGAAGAAGAAGAAGAGGAAGAGGATGAGGATGAAGAAGAAGAAGAAGAAGAGGATGAGGATGAAGAAGAAGAAGAAGAGGATGAGGATGAAGAAGAAGAAGAGGAAGAAGAAGTAGGATGAAAATAAGAAGAATTCCAATCCAGCAAAAAGTGTATCTGCAGAGAGCTCCGCTATTTCTGACAGTTCTCTGACAGTTCCTTCACATTTACAGCGGTTGAAACATTGTATCTATTTGTTTCCGAATAAAAACATCTGTATCCTAAATGGAAACAAATAGATACAATGTTTCAACCGCTGTAAATGTGAGGGAACTGTCAGAGAACTGTCAGAAATAGCGGAGCTCTCTGCAGGGACACTTTTTGCCGGCTGTAGAAGGGATGAAAATCGGCCGATCGGGGAAAATTCGATTCGTGCATCCGAAGTTTGCTAAATTTCGGATTCGGCGCGAATCGAATTTTTCCTAATATTCGAAACAAATTCCACTTCGCCAAGTTCGATTCGCTCATCTCTAATCATCAGCTACATCTGAAGGAAGAACATCCAATCCTGGAAAGGAATGTAGCCTAAAGCTAACCATACACAAGTAGAATTGACTAGCAATTTTGCTGAATTTTTATATGACTGTTCTTTGGCCAGACCCTGACAATGGCTCCCAGCTGCTGATCCTTTGGTGTCACCATGGATTGCCTCCTGATCTCGACTTTTGCATGATACCCTACCTGCCATCTGTTATTTTGCTTGCTGACCACCGCCTGTCCAGACAATGCTCTCAGCCCACTGTGTGTTCTCTACAGCTGTATTTCTGATGACCTAATCAAGCATCTCCCGACCACATCTCCCGACCAAGCCTGCCTTACGAAGGAAGCCTCTGTGGACTGGACACCCAACACCCCTGCCACTCTGAGCCCTCTTCTTCCTATGCTCCATTTCAGAAAGCCCATTAGTGTCAGCTCCCAACCAGGTATGTGATAGGATTTCCTAGAGATAAGTTTTCAGGGATTGCTTAAGGCAGACACAATGGGACATTGCCATACAGGTTTGGGTAGGAAATCCAGAGGGGGAGGCTCTGGAGAAGGCCTGGGGGCTAGCATGGAGAGGTGGTGAAGTGGGAGGTAAGGAGCAGGAAGTCTTGGGAGGAGTGAACATTTAGGGTGATATTTTGATAAACTATTGGTCATGTAGCTGGGAGACTTGTGGGCTGCTTTTAATGTTATTGTTTGTATTTTGAATTTTATACTTTGGGCTAGTGGAAGCCAGTGGAGGGAATGGGAGATGGGGTGGCATTGGCAGATCAGTTAGTAAGGAAATTAGTTCAGTAGCAATATTTAAGATGGACTGAAGAGGGGATAGCCTATGTTAAGTTAGGCCAATGAAAAGGGAATTGCAATGATCGTGATGAGAGCTAACCATGGAATGAAATGGTAGCTCTGTGGTTGCATTTGTGAAGAAGGGCAAACTTTGTAAATGTTACAGATGTTAAGGGCAAGATTTTGTCACTGATCAGATTTCCTGAGGGAGAAATCAGAGCCCGGGATTACAGAGAAGGGATTGATAGTTGTGCTATGAATCTCAAAAGTAAAGGGTATGTTTTAATCGATTATTACTGTTGTTTGTACTATTGAACTATTATTAGTGCCTTGCACCTCCTGAAAATTCTGAAACAACCCTCTGCACACTGCTTACACCCTTACATAGTTCTAGCAGACTTTGGTATAGGAACAGGAATTTGCATTTTGCATATTTTGCAATACATGTTGACTCTGGCCAACCTCTTCTAAGTGATCCTTCTCTGGCCAGTCCCTACTCTACTGTGCAAAGTGCCAAACGTTTCAGCTGGCCATACACTAGTAGAATTTGATTTTAAATATTTTGTTTTAAGAACATACGTTCATGGTAAGGTCAAAGCAACATTTATTTTTGACTGCAGTGACGAGAAAATTCAAAGAAGTAGGAGAGAAACGTTTTCTCTAACAGATACATTATTTGTCAAGTGATCAAATGTACTCATAATTTTCATATGAATGTTCTCACAAACATTTGTATGAATGTTCCTACGGCCTGTTACACAGTCTATGAATGAGTGAGACTCGCTAGCACCCCCAACAACACGAAGCATTAGACCCCGACCACTACAACCCTGGCAGACTGACCATACCAAAAATCTCAAACAACGCAGTCGTGCGCTGGAGCGACTATGGCGCAAAACCAGATCCCAACAAGCGTTCACGAGATATAAATCTGCTTTCCTAACCTACACTTCCTCCCTTCACTCTGGCAAGCAAGCCTACTTTGTTACCCTCATTAATACCTTCTCCTCCAGTCCTCACCAGCTCTTCTCCACTTTTAACTCTCTACTCTCTCCGCCCCCACCTCCATCCAGTACCTCACTCACCGCCCACGAGATTGCTAACCACTTCAAAAACAAGATCGACGCAATTCGTAGGGACATCACCACTGCTCAGACTTCCACCCCACCTAGCATCCCTCACACTAAAACCCCCTCAACACTCCATTCCTTCGACCTCGCCACTGCCCAGACTTCCACCCCACCTAGCATTCCTCACACTAAAACCCCCTCAACACTCCACTCCTTCGACCTTGCTACCACCGAAGAGGTCACTAAGGTCTTCTCTGAAGCCCGCCTCACCACCTGCCCCCTTGACCCTGTTCCCTCACAACTCCTACGATCACCCTCTTCCTCCATCCTATGCTCCCTCACACACATCTTTAATCTTTCCCTCTCTACTGGCACATTCCCCTCCCCTCTAAAACACGCGCACATCTCTCCCATACTTGAAAAACCCTCCCTGGATCCCACTGACCCGAACAACTTAGACCCATCTCCCTGCAGCCATTTACATCCAAACTCCTAGAGCGCTTAGTCTATAATCACCTGAGTTCCCACCTCACCGACAACAACCTCTTTGATCCCCTATACTCCACCGAAACTGCCCTACTCAAGCTCACGAACGACCTGCTAACCGCCAAAGCTAATGGCCACTATTCAGTGATCCTACTCCTCGACCTCTCTGCGGCTTTCGACACGGATGACCACCCCCTCCTCCTCAAACAATTAAGCTCTCTTGGCCTCAGAGACTCCGCTCTCTCCTGGCTCTCTTCCTATCTATCACAGCGCTCCTTCAGTGTTACCTATAACGCTGCCACCTCCTCTCCAATTCCCCTCTCTGTTGGGGTCCCTCAAGGTTCTGTCCTCGGGCCCCTTCTCTTCTCCATCTACTCTTCCTCCCTTGGCCAATTGATACACTCTCACGGCTTTAACTACCATCTCTATGCCGACAACACGCAAATCTATCTCTCTACCCTTCGCCTCACCCCCTCAGTCTCCGCTCGTATCACAAGCCTACTGAGCGACATATCGGACTGGATGTCACTCCACTTCCTCAAACTAAATCTGTCCAAAACTCAGCTCCTAGTTTTCCCCCCAGCCCGCGCCCCCCTCTGACTTCTCCATCAAAACCAACAACACCACCATCAGTCCCTCCCCTCAAGCCAGAATACTAGGTGTCATCCTAGACTCCAATCTGTCCTTCCAGCCCCAAGTCCATTCGCTGACAAACTCATGCAGACTTCACCTCTGTAACATCTCCATAATACGTCTGTTTCTAACCCCGGAAACCACTAAGCAACTCATTCACTCCCTCATTATATCAAGCCTCGACTACTGTAACTCCCTCCTCACCAGCTTACCCCATCGCAGGCTATCCCCTCTTCAGTCTATCTTGAATGCTGCGGCCAGACTCATCCACCTTACTAACCACTCCGTATCTGCCACCCCTCTCTGCCAATCCCTCCACTGGCTTCCGATTGTCCAACGGATAAAATTCAAAATGCTAACATTGACTTATAAAGCTGTTCATAATACTTCCCCAAACTACATCACCGATCTGGTATCCAAATACCACCCAAAACGTACTCTTCGCTCCTCACAAGACCTCCTACTCTCTAGTTCCCTGGTCTCCTTCTCCCATGCCCATCTCCAGGACTTCTCCAGGGCTTCCCCCATCCTCTGGAACTCCCTACCCAAATCCATCAGACTGTCACCTACTCTCCTCACCTTTAGGCACACTCTGAAAACCTATCTCTTCAGGGAAGCCTACCCCCCCTCAGCTAATTACTGAACTCCTCCACTCTTCCTACCACTCCATCCCCCACAGCTATTTCCTCCTGTACCACTATCCCCTCCCTCCTAGATTGTAAGCTCCAAGGAGCAGGGCCCTCGAACCCCTCGTGTATTGAATCGTATTGTTACTGTACTGTCTCGTGTACTGTCTCCCTTTATAATGTACAGCGCTGAGCAAACTGTTGGCGCTATATAAATACTGTATAATAATAATAATAATCAGTCACAGTTTTCTCTCCCACTTTCACAGGTCATGCTATAAGCAGTGTAATCAATGAACGAACTTTTATCATTTGAGGAAAGGGTAAAAGGAGGCGTGTCCCTGACAGATCTTATTTAGTGCATCAGAGCCAAAGCTGTTAATCTTCACAGCACCGCAGATTCAGCAGCAGAAAGAGGACAGGGCTTCCCTGCAGTGAAGATTTCTACAGAATCTATCAACCTGCACATCATGAGACATACTTCATTATAGGTAAAGAATGTAACTAAAGTTGCAGAGAATTTTTCTTTTTTTGTAACAAAACTTAAACCCAAAACTGAAAATGTAATATACTGCAGTTTACCAATCATTAGATTTGGTGGCTACATTAGTTTTCTTTTTTAGGCTTTTTTCCTCTGTTTTAACCTGGTGATCTGGCCAGTTACACACCTCCTGTATTAGAGGGGGGGAGTGTTCCTGTTCTAGAAACATTAAAGTTGAGGTCCAATCTCACAATGCAATACAGGGCACCTCTTTGTAGATTGATGAGTGTTCACATGGGTGGTTCTGAGTTCCAGATGTTCTCAGAGTTGGTGTTTGCCTATTGCCTGGGTCTTAGAAATGGCCTATCAAATAAGTGTATGAAGCACATCATTTTAATACTTGATGGGTATGTACCTTTAAGGTTACTACCATAGTTATACTTACTTTTATACTGCATATCCTTCTGAGCTTCAACTATGACCACAGCAAACCACGTTCTCTGCTGTGGAATTCACATAGGTGGTTCTGAGTTTCTAATGTTCCCAGAGTTGGTGTCTGCCTATTACCTGTGTTCTAGGGACTCCATTCTGGGAATCAAGTAGCAGGTCTGGGTGAAATTACTAAAGGCCTTCAAACAAAATTAGTTGACTCAATGGCGACATCATGGAATGCTGTAACAATTGTCTATTCAGAATTGTCAATGAATGTTCAGATGAAAACTAAGCCCTGTATGGGCAGCTTTACTTAAAAAGGGTAGCCTTGAAGTCAATGAAAACCTTGGGTGGGGGGAGTTTATTCAGCTTCCCGTTCTAGAAACATTAGAGGTCCAATCTCACAATGCAATACAGGGCACCCCTTTGTAGATTGTTGAGTGTTCACATGGGTGGTTCTGAGTTCCAGTTGTTCCCATAGTCGGTGTTTGCCTATTGACTAGATTTTAGGAATAGTCTATCAAATAAGTGTATGGAACCCATCATTTTAATACTTGATGGGTATGTACCTTTAATATTACTGCCATAGTTTTATTTACTTTTCTACTATATTTCGTACTGAGCTTTGACTTTGAGCACAACAAACCACTTTCTCTGCTGTGGTTTTGATCAGAGTTCCGAAACTAAATTAAGACATCATTATGTTCTGATCCTGGGCTAATCTAATGTGATTCAGTATACTGACCCCAGGTCATGCTAATCCTCTAGTGGTCATGTGGTTGTTTGTGAAAGTCTCATTGAACAAAACTTTGCTGTAAGCAACCCCGGGATGAATTGAAGATAATCCAGCGACTAAGGATTCCTAATCAATCTCAACATGTGCTTGTGATTTCATGTGTTTATTTATTTTCATTTTTACATCAACCACCAGGCACATTCACCGTGGGATTCTTAAACACCTTTTTCTAAAATAAAAATTCTGTTTCGCAACAGTCATTTTCTTTTTCAAATACCATTTGCTATTTATAGATGATTGTTAAAATGGATCTTTCTCACTGTATCGCAGAAAGGATTGCATTTTTCCTAAATGCCCAAAATGTAAAAAAAAAATCCCCTGAACAAAGGTCTTGTGAAGATGACTTAACAGAACTTTCCCTTAAAGCTGAACTCCAAGCAAACAGCTAAATCCACAGAGGAAAGACATATGGGAACAGTTTTAACTGCCAAAGGATTTGTATTTCCTTCCATCCAGTTTTGTACAGCTCTGAAACAACAATTACAGGCCATTTCCCACCCCCAGCTGCTGATTGGACAGTGACAAGCAAAGCAGCAAACTGATGAGTTCATCTCTCTGTCACTCTGCTCTCTCCTCCTATCAGCATTCTCATTGCTAGCATGAGGGCACTGCAGCAGAGCTTACTGGCTTCTTGTGCTGCTTCTCTCTTCCCCAGTTTGCACTCTGCTGTACAGGAATTTCAAGAGGCTGATGTTAGGCCAAATGCAGGTACTCAGGGCCGCACAACATCATTGGCTGCTAGGACAATTGCGGCCTGGTCCACACAATGCCATTGGTTACTAGGATGCTGGTGGCCAAGCACACATAGCATCTTTGTGTACTAGGATGCAGGTGGCTTTGCCACACAAATTCATTCATTGTTATTATGAAGGCAGCCACCTGCACCCAGCTGTATCCATAGTCCTTGCTGCACCTGTAGCCCCCATGGCATCTTAGCTGCTCCTGCAGCCTCTGGAGCACCCACAGCCTCAACCTCCATTTTTCCTGCGGTTGCTTATGCAGCTACAGTCTGGGTCTCTGCTGCATTTCCCCAGCACCCTAAGGCTTTGCAGGATTTACAGTCTGAACTTCTGCTGCACCATCTCTGCACATACAGCTCCAAATTCAACCAGTTTCCTGCTGCCCATTGCCTTCAACCTCTCTCAAATTCCAGTTCCTCATTAAGTGGCACCTTTCCTTCTCCTTGACCCTGAGTACCCAGTAACTGACCTGCAGGTAGTCTGCAGTTAAGCCCAAAGGTCTGTGAAGGGATCCCTGGTGGAACCCAGAGATACCATAGAGGGCTTGAATTTAGGCTGTTTCCTGCTGAACTGAGTAAAGTCTGAACCATGGGTAGAACTAACAGGCGTGAGAGCAATAGTCATCAAGGGAGAATTAGCGCAAACTATATGGGCTTGGTAAGGAGGAGCTTTAGTTCAGCCTCTAACCATTTTTGGTTGAACCTAGTAGGAAGCTATCAGGGAATGCTGTGGCCAGAGCTCATTGGGCTGGCACTTACAGCTTGCTTCTGGGTTTGGACTAACATGAGTTCGGACCAGGGGCGGACTGACAACTCATGGGGCCCCCGGGCAATAGGGGATCATGGGGCCCCTGTGTCCTTTCCCAAACTCAAAAAAGCCTATGAAAAATGTACCAGGGGCATCTCATGGGGCCCCCTACTGACCCCGGGCCAGTGCCCGAGTCTCCAAATGGTCAGTCCACCCCTGGTTCGGACTGAACACAAGCTCCCTAGTGTGTGGCCAGCTTTAGACTTCACTCCCACAGAAAGCAGCTGAACCTAAAAATGGGGTCTACATCTTGGAGTCTGCATTTTTAACTAACTATCTATCTATATATATTATACTATACTACTGTATATTATATGGTATACTTACAGGGCTCTGATCCCACCCCTCCTCTGACTTCTCCGCCGAGATCAATGGCACAGCTATTAGTCCCTCCCTGTACGCCAGGGTGCTAGGTGTAATCCTGGACTCTGAACTCTCCTTTCTCCACATCAAATTACTGTTCAAATCTTGCCGCCTCAACCTCTGTAACATCTCCAAAATATGCCTCTTCCACAACTCCCTGGTTACCTCTCGCCTGGACTACTGAAACTCCCTCCTCATTGGCTTACCTTTATATAGACTATCCCGCCTTCAGTCCATCATCAATACTGCTGCCAGACTCATCCACCTTACCAACCTATCAGTATCTGCCATTCCTCTCTGCCAATCCCTCCACTGGCTTCCGCTCAGCAAACAAATTCAATTCAAAATGCTAACAACAACCTATAAAGCCATTTACAATTCTGCCCCGAGCTACATCACCAATTCAAATGGTTTTCTGGGACCCCTAGATGGCGGCGGGAGCAGACACGCTTTAGGAGCTCCTGTGCTCCTAGCCCCAATCCGCTGCCATCCGGGCCGCAGCGGAACCCAGCGGGGCCCCTAAGACACTCCCGGCCCAGCCTGACCACCAGGGACCACTTCTGGACCTTTTCCCGGAGCCCCGGAAATCGCGGCCTACCCGCGCACCCGAAAAATCGAGGCCGCGGCCGAGCCGCGATCGGACCGGATCGCCGGACATCTACCATCACCGCTCTGCCCACCGGGTCCCGCCGACCTGCCTGCCTGCCCAGGGCCCTCCCCATCAGCCCTGGATCCTCGCTGATCACCCTGGACCACCAGGAACCGGCACGGCCTCACGGTCTCCCTGGAGCCCTCCCTAGCTCTGGGACCACCCCAGACCACCCGGCACCCAGCCGCCACCTCGGGGCACCCAGCTGCTCGCACCCGGCGACCCTGCCTGGGAACTGCTTCAGGCCTCCCAGCACCCTGCGGGCCACCCTGCACCAGCCAGCCCCAGACCAGGAACCTTTCCAGGACAACGCCGCACCTCCGCTACCTGCATCGAGGGGATTCCGTAAAACCATGGGTCTTTAATGCCGTTCCAGATATTGCAATGCATTGTTGATGAGGATTCTCCCGTCCTTCCCATCTCTTGGCCTTTGCTTGGCAACTCGAAGTCTAAGCTCCCAGCTAACACCCCTGGACACCCAGCACCCAGCTACCGGGTACCCAGCTACCACCCCTGGACACCCAGCACCCAGCTACCGGGCACCCAGCTACCACCTCTGGTCACCCAACACCCGGACCACCCAGCGAATCGAGACGTCGCCCAGCGAATCGAGACGTCGCCCAGCGAATCTCCCAGACCCGGACCACCCAGCGAATCTCCAGTCACCGAGCCGCCAGCATCACCAGACACCTTGCCTGCCAACGCCCCCCAACATCGCACCCTACGTCCCCTCCACTCGCCGATCCACCAGACCCACTGATGCCCCCTCGGACGCCAGCATACTGCACCCACAGATTGCAGCCAGCCAGCTGCTGGACTCTACTCCCACTCTCCCCCTACAGAAGGACTCTAGTGGACTCCTCCACGGTGATATAGACTCTCCACATCACCTCGCCCTGACCCGTATCCCTTCACCTCCCCTGTCCCGAACAGCACTGCACTCACCCCAGCATGCCACCTGCACTTCTCCTCCTCGTTTTCCTCTCCTCCATCCCAAAAATCGCCTCCCTCTACCCGCCCACCCCCCCAAAACAGCTCTACATTGCCCCTTCACTTCTGCCCTCTCCCCACTACGGCACTCACCACCTCCTCCTGGTACTCCACTCCCCGGTCGACCCACGTGCCACCACTACCAGACCCACACGCTCCTGCACCTCCCATTCCCATGCCACCCTCCTCACCCTTCTCCTTCTCCTATCCGCTGGGGACATCTCCCCGAACCCTGGCCCCTCACCACCTCTCCCCCCCTCCAGGGACCCCCCTGCTCCCGCCAGCCGCCGCAACCCCCTCAACCTCATACCTGTGCACCTCCTCCCCACATCCATCCCCCCTCTCTCGGTTGCACTTCTGAACGCCCGCTCGGTTTGCAACAAACTAACTGCCATCCATGACCTCTTTATCTCCCGCTCCCTCGACCTCCTAGCCATCACCGAAACCTGGGTACAGGCCACCGACTCTACCTCCCCTGCGGCACTCTCTCATGGAGGTCTCATCTGGTCCCATTCACCAAGACTGGGCGGTCACAAAGGTGGTGGTGTCGGCCTGCTCCTATCACCGCTGAGCACCTTCCAGGTCCTCCCTAACCCCCCCTCCCTAACCTTCTCCTCCTTCGAGGCTCACTGCATCCGGCTCTTCTCACCCACCCCCTTAAGGATCGCAGTGATCTACAGGCCCCCCGGATCCATAGCCCGCTTCCTGGATGACTTCGCCGCCTGGCTTCCCTTCTTCCTCTCCTCTGAGCTACCGACCATCATCCTCGGGGACTTCAACATCCCCATCAACGACCACACCCCAGCTACCTCTCAACTCCTCCACCTAACCACCTCCTTCACGCTCACACAACACACTCAATCCTCCACCCACATCAATGGGAACACCCTGGACCTCGTCTTCTCCCACCTCTGTACCCTTAACCACTTCACTAACACCCCCTTCCCTCTCTCCGACCACCACCTCCTCACGTTCTCCATCTCCCCTTCCCCTAACTCCCCCCCCCCCAGTGCGCCAAACCATCACCAGCCGCAACCTCCGCAACCTGCACCCGGCCCCCCTCCACTCGGCTGCCGACCGCTTGCACGACAGCATCCTTCCACTGTCATGTCCTGACCTAGCCACCACCGCGTACAACGACTCACTATCAGCCACCCTAGACTCTCTGGCACCCCTAACCACACGCAACATCAAACCCAGACCGCTCCAACCATGGCAGAACGACCGCACTAAATGCCTCAAACGTCGCAGTCGTGCGCTGGAGAGACTATGGCGCAAAACCAGGTCCCCTCATGCATTCTCCCTCTACAAATCTGCCTTCCTCACCTACACCTCCTCCCTCCACGCCGCCAAGCAGGCCTACTTCGTTGACCTGATCAACACCCTCTCAAACTGCCCTCGCCGACTCTTCTCCACCTTCAACTCCCTGCTCTCTCCCCCCCCTTCTCCACTCAGTACCTCACTTACCGCCCACGAGATTGCCACTCATCTCCATAGCAAGATTGACGCAATCCGCAAGGACATAGTCAACTTGCAGTCTACCTCCCCATCTAGCCTCTCCCCTTCCATCACCCTCTCATCTCTCCCCTCCTCTGACCTTGCAATGGCACTGCCCCCCACCACACCCAAGGCCCTGCCTACCGTAACCCCCCCATCACTGCACTCCTTCAGCCCTACTACCACTGAGGAAGTCACCAGAGTCTTCTCAGAAGCCCGCCTCACTACCTGCCCCCTGGACCCTATCCCCTCTCAACTCCTCCGGTCACCCCCCTCTTCCCTCATCCGCTCCCTTACCCACATCTTCAATCTCTCCCTCGCTACTGGCGTCTTCCCCTCCCCCCTAAAACATGCGCACATCACCCCCATACTCAAAAAGCCCTCTCTGGACTCCACTGACCTCAACAACCTCAGACCAATTTCCCTGCTGCCACTCATGTCCAAGCTCCTTGAGCGCTTGGTCTACGATCGCCTAAGCGCCCACCTAACTGACAACAACCTCCTTGACCCACTACAGTCCGGCTTCCGTCCCCTACACTCCACCGAAACTGCCCTCCTCAAAATCACCAACGATCTACTAACCGCCAAAGCCAAAGGCGACTACTCTGTCCTCCTCCTCCTAGACCTCTCTGCGGCTTTTGACACAGTCGACCACCCCCTCCTCCTTAATAAACTACTCTCCCTTGGCATCAGAGACACCGCTCTCTCTTGGTTCTCGTCCTATCTATCCCAACGCTCCTTCAGCGTTTCCTACAACGGCGCCACCTCCTCTTCCCTCCCCCTCTCTGTTGGGGTCCCCCAGGGCTCTGTCCTTGGACCCCTTCTCTTCTCCATCTACACCTCCTCCCTTGGCAAACTCATACACTCCCACGGCTTCAACTGCCACCTCTATGCTGATGATACTCAAATCTACCTATCCACCCCTCACCTCACCCCCACATTCTCCGCCCGCATCACTCACCTCCTAAACGACATCTCTGACTGGATGTCGCTCCATTTCCTCAAACTCAACCTCTCCAAAACCGAGCTTCTCGTCTTTCCCCCTTCCCGTGCCCCCCCCCATCCTTTCCATCACTACCAACAACACCACCATCAATCCCGCCCAGCAAGCCAAGGTCCTTGGCGTCATTCTGGACTCAAACCTTTCCTTCCAACCTCATGTCAAATCACTCACAAATACATGCAGGCTCCACCTTCGCAACATCGCCAAAATACGCTCCTTCCTTACCCCAGACACCACTAAACTACTCGTTCACTCCCTGATTATCTCACGCCTTGACTACTACAACTCCCTCCTCATCGGCCTACCCCAGTGCAAACTCTCCCCGCTTCAGACCATCCTGAACTCAGCTGCCAGACTCATCCACCTCACCAGCCGCTCCACCTCTGCCACCCCCCTCTGCCTCTCCCTCCACTGGCTCCCCATTGCCCAACGCATTAAATTCAAACTGCTCACTCTGACCTATAAAGCCATTCACAACACTGCCCCTAACTACCTCACCGACCTGATTCCCAAGTACCACCCTACCCGTACCCTTCGCTCTTCACAGGACCTCCTATCTTGCTCCCTGGTCTCCTCCTCCCACGCACGACTGCAAGACTTCTCCAGGTCCTCCCCCATCCTCTGGAACTCACTACCCCAATCCATCAGACTGTCACCTTCCCTCCTCACCTTCAGGCGCTCCCTGAAAACCCACCTCTTCAGGGAAGCCTACCCCACCCTCACCTAACAGCCGCTGCCCTTCCCTCCTCCTACCACTCCATCCCCCACAGCCATTTCCTCCTGTACCACTACCCCCTCCCTCCTAGATTGTAAGCTCGAAAGAGTAGGGCCCTCTTACCCCTTGTGTGCTGTTTGATGTTACTGTACTGTTTCATGTATTGTCCCCCCTCTATTGTACAGCGCTGAGCAAACCCTTTGGCGCTATATAAACTCGATAAATAAATAAATAAATAATTTCATCTCAAAATACCAACCAAACCATTCTCCTGACTCCTCCCAAGACCTTCTGCTATCTAGTTCCCTTTTCACCTCCTCCCATACTCACCACCAGGACTTCTCCAGAGCCTCTCCCATCCTTTGGAATTCCCTACCTAAACTGTCTGACTATCTCCTACTCTGTCCACCTTTAGGCGATCCCTGAGAACCCTTCCCTTCAGAGAGGCCTATTCCGCCTCTAAATAATAAATCAAACTTTTACTTTCTCCACAGCTCACCCCCCCCCCCCCCCAAAGTTATTACCTTTTCTATTAGTTGATCCTTCTTTTTAGATTGTGTTAGAACTGTACTGTCTTCCTCCATTTTGTAAAGCTTTGCACAAACTGTTGCTGCTGTATAAATCCCATATAATAATAATTCTAACCTCGGAACTGAGCATACAATTTTTACAACTTCAAAATTCCTCGTCTGAAAGGTTAGTTTGGCGGTTTCAGATGAGGCTTACTCATATTCCATATTCGCCTTGTAGAATTCCACTTTATCTATTCCAACCATCATTTAAATTTCTGACATTTCTCCTTCTTCCTCTGCATGCACGGCTGTTCTTCCGTAACCAACACAATGTCTATTTTTTGGAGGATGTGACCTTATAAGCTGACAGTGAGGTAGTCATGATTGAATACTGCAATGATTTACAAATATTTATCTCAGCAGTAAAAGATGTTTTAAGTCAGTATGGGTGTCACGGCCCATGCAGTGTCTGGTTATTTGTTGATCCTGTTGCCAAGGGGACACCCCTTCTAATAATAGTAGACTGGAGAGTGGCCAGGATGAATCTGCACAGAGTCCTTCTTTATCACTGTATTGTAATGTAAATGTTTGACAAATGAATTAATCCAGAATTGTGATAGGAAAAAGACGGTCGGATAACATCTGCCAAATCATTTTTTCTGCTGCTGCTGAATCAGGGATTATAATTAAGAGTATTTTCAAGGAAAATGGACACTGACCAAAAGTTTCCTTGGCTGAAACCCCCATCCCCCTTCTACAATCATAGTGCTGCACTCCTACCCAGGCCTCCTACATCACGCTGCAGTGGATCAATGTATTAGTCAATCCAAAACTGATTCAATATTTAATTTTTGTTAGATACTGACTAGTGAAGGCTGATAAACATCATGGCTTCCCCTCTGCACACTCACCACAGGGGGTCGCTCATTTGGCACTGCCATCATTCATACAGCATCTTGTATTTTTTTCAATGAACACAAGGCATTCTCTGATTGGATGAGGTGGAAAGGAATAGAGATGACGTCACAATCTCCCCCTCATCCAATCAGAGAATGCCTTGTATTCATTAAAAAAAAATACAAGACATTCTATGAATGGCTGCAGGGTCCAGCAAGATACTCTCTGTGGTCAGCATGCAGAGGGGAAGCCGCTCAGCACAAGACCCAGGGGATCACAGCTATTATTATTATTATACAGGTTTATATAGTGCCAACAGTTTGCGCAGCGCTTTACAATATAAGGGAGACAGTACAATTACAATACATTTCAGTACAGAAGGAATAGGAGGGCTATCACTGTAGTAGTGCCAATTACAGTGATTGACAACCTCCACAGATTTGAAATATGAATACTTTGTGCCAAGCTGGACCAATGTAACGATGCAATTAAAACCATTCCTGGATTTCTGCTTTAAGTATATACAAACCCAATCCCTAAAATCTCATATAGACTTTCACATGTTACCAGTTGGCTGGTGTTGTAAGCACTATCCCCACTGCTGACACTCAGATTTAGCTGCAGAATAGTTTATTAATCCCAAAGGGAAATGATTTATTAATTAATATTAATTAGTTTATTAATCCCAAAGGGAGACAACACAAAAACACAATAACGAACGGAAACAAGACACAATAACAACAATAAAATGACCAATAACTGCAAATTAATACCAAATAAAGTAAAATTAATACCATAGTATAATAAACCATACAATGCTATTAATACAATACATCAAATAAATAACACTGATTGAAAAATAAAAGAAAATCAAACTCCCAAAATGCAAATATTACACCACTTTCTCTAACATTACCGAAAAATATTTACACATAGTTAACCTAATTCGAGCATAATATAAAAACTACAAATCTGGACCAAAAAACCCCCATAAAGCATTAGACAGGCAATGGACACTAGATGGCACACTAAAACGGCACACTTGCCCTGGTATATGATAAAAATAATGGGTTATATTTGCACCAAATGCTGGCTTTATTGCCTTAAAGTAGGCTTACTGGAACTTTAGGACTCCTGAAGAGGTTTGCCAGGGGTTACTTGAACATTGGTGGGTTAATTTTGTGCCTACAATGGCCACCAATGTAAGGGGATAAGTTCCAACTAACAATAAGTCACTGTTTTTCTGTTAAAAAAGTGGGGGGCTTTTTTCCCCACCGACTACCAATTTAAGGAAGAGTTTTTCCACTGATCACCAAGGTAAGAGGACAATACAACTTCCTCAGTCTGTGTTTATTTTTTGGGCTATTATCATTTGTTTCATGTTATAATTTTTATTGAAGGGAGTGCTGGAAATATTCTACATTTTAAATACTCTACTTTTAAATATATACGATTTTCATATTCATTATTCTTTTATTTAAAAACATCTACAAATTAGTGATTGCATTAAAGCAGAACTTTACCCATCACAACTTGTTAAAAAATAATAAATTCTTTAGTAAGGAACATACCTTCCACATTAATAATTTTGCTTCCAAAATTAGTGTGTGCTTCATATTTCCTCCATCATTGTGCCTGTTTCTTTTTGCTGGAGGCCTCCATTTTGCTGAATCCCAGGGTCCCTGAGCAACAATAAATCTTTAGGCTGTCAGCAGACTGGCCTCTACCATTTTTTGGCACATTGCCGAAAATTCGAGAGTTTGATAGACCAAACCAGGACAGCATCTTTTGGAGGAGACTGCTGGCTAGCCTCTTGCCTACTGACTATGGGCCCTGCTGTTTGAAGGGGCTCTATTCTTTGGGAGGTGTGTACCTGGGCGACCTTTTGGACTAGTTTTACTTTGCATTCAAGTCCATGTCTCCCCAAAACACACAGACTCTCAGAACTGGAGGACCAGGATATAGATTTGGAGTCTCTGTGCTCAAACCAGCATTGACTGCTTCAACCACCCTCCTAGACTCAGTGACTCTAAGCAGATGTTAATATAATCAGTTCAAAATGATCCTGATGCTGAGGTTTCTTGCTATAATCTGTTTATTAAGGTGTGAAGTATTTACCATTGTGTCTTTGTCTCATTGTTAATTGAGTTAATTGAGTCACCTATTGTTTCTGTCTGTTGGCTTGTCCCCCTGGAGGTTCTTTCATGATGGGATTACTCTTGTGTCAAATTGACCTCGTTACCTAATCAGTGTGAGATGTTTATCCCAATGACTAATATTTGTTTTTATTGCTCGTGTGGGGACTGCCTCCATTTCTGAAGTGTATATAAACATGTCTTTCTGTTCAATAAACAGTTCCAATTTGTACCTAACCTAGTGTCTAATTCCTGGGTTCTATGCCCTGCTATTTTACCTTGGTCCTGTGTCCCAGAAAGCAGTTCTCTGATGGAAGCACCCAAGCAGGGTGCCAGGCGGTCCATCACAGACAGCAACTGAGCATGTACAGAGCAGGAGGAGACAGTGTATTATTGGATGTTAAACAGTATAGGCACTTATTTGTAATGTTTTACATAGTTGTACCTGCAAATGGGGCCAGCATAAAGCGATTAAGCAGGACTTAATTTTCTGAGCAAAGTCACACATTAATGTACTATCAACTGTAGATATAATCATATTTTTGGAAGGGCTCCTTCAGGGTAAAAAGGCTGAGAAAGTCTGCCTTAGGGTGACAAATTCATTTCTCTCCTTTATCTTTCATTGGGATCCATTAGAGGTTTCAAGCTGCCAATTCATATTTGACATACTTTGATTCATGAGGCCTATTGTGACCAGTGCTAAATTTCTAAGGGGCCAAAAGGGGTGATTGCCGTGGGCCCCACCTGCCACAGGGGCCCCAGACTTCCTTTATAAAAAAAAATGAAACTTATTTTCCTTTGAGACTTCAGTAGTGTGTTTGTTGAGGAAATTGGCCACTTTGAAGCCAAGCTCCAGTCTCATTCCATCTTAACAGGCATTTTTATTAAATTATGAAGGGCTTGCCAATAACTTTCCAGGTGTTAATGTAGCTCTTAGAATATTTTGAGCATGATGGTCACTAGTTGTTTGGGAGAAAAGTCCTTCAGCAAGTTGGCACAGATAAGGAATTATCTGAGAACCACGATGACTCATGAAATACTAAGTGCTTTGTGCCTACTGGCTGTCGAGAACAGAGTCCTCAAGATGATACAGTCTGATGAGTTAGATTATGCTCATAGGTTATGTAATTTTCTTTCCTTCCATCACAGGTGGAAGGAAAGAAAGTTACTCTATCCCCCCCCCACCACAGACAGGGTGAGGGGGGAATGCCTCCCACAGTACTATTGAGTTCTACTGGCGGGGGGACAAGGAGCCTTCCCAGCTGGCAGAACACAGTGATTACTGCTAGTGGCTGTAGCCATCGGCAGTAATCACATGTAAAAAATCCTACAGGCTGGTTACACCCAAGTTGATAAATGCATTGACTTCAGTACAAATAGCCTGTCCATAAATGGATCAAATCCCGACCGGTCCCTGCTGAACCGGCCTAGATTCGATCCATCTATGGCCGACTTAAATTAAAGATTTTACAGATGCTATGTGCAGAAACACTTTTTGTAAACATTGTAGTGTGAGGCATAACCGTGATGTACTGTATAGCTTGCCAGTTCCAAGTAACTGTATAATGTGTATTCTTACGGTCAAGAAAATTGAGGGAAAAAAAATCACGTGTCTTCTTCAGAACGTAACTTACATTTTTTAAAAACAAATGCAGTTTATCATTCATTTTAGTTCACTTTTTTGTTTGTCATATAATTTAATTTCTAAGTTGAGGGGCCCCCGAGCTTGAAGTGCCTCACACCCCCCAAGGTCTAAATCCGGCACTGATTGTGACTACCATGACCAATACTCAAATGCAGGGAAAATAATAATGTATTTTTTTCATTCTTCCTCAATTAGCCAAAATTTTATAGGCTGTAAGTTTCTGGACATTTTGCAGACCTGATTTCATGCGCATATTATCCGATAGCTCAGCATCTCATGCTATGTCCTAGCAGATGTTTGAAATAAGCAGTGTATAAGGAGACGTTCTGTTCTGCTTGCGGCAGTACCTGATGTGGGCTGTTATTCTACCCCCTGAATTCTGAGTAAAAACATATCGTGTCCATACTTTACTGCCTTCTGCTGAGACAATGACGAACACACGCCCCGGCGCCTACTGTCAGCGCCTGCCAGATTATATTAGCTCTCTGATTCTCATCAACCTATGTTGCTTTTGACACTGTTGATCACCAAGTTTCCAACGATCACTAGGTCTCAGTACTGTATAACAGCCCTGTGCCAGACGTTTTTTTTCTCTTCTAGTTACAGAACTATCTCCACGTCACAGATGTTCAGTGGATTTATAAAAGGAATATTAATTCTGTGATCAGTTGTATGCACTGTTTGCACGACAGATTTGTCATACAGTGAAACTAAAAAGGTTGCCCAGATGCAGAGAGCTCCATAAATTAAGCTGCCCAAGTGCAGAGCGCTCCATAAACTAAAGGTGTCCAGCAGCAGAGAACTCCATATAATGTACGATAGCTGCTCAGTTGCAGAGCGCTTCATAGTATAAAAATGCCTGACTGCAGAGCTCTCCATAAACTAAAGTTGCCCAAATGCAGAGTGCTCCATAAACTAAAGTTGGTCAGCTGCAGAACACTCCCTCTACTAAAGCTACCCAGATGCAGGGAGCTCCATAAACTAAAGTTGGTCAGCTGCAGAACGCTCCCTCTACTAAAGCTGCCCAGATGCAGGGAGCTCCATAAACTAAAGCTATCCAGCTGTAGAGTTCTCCATGAAATAAAGCTACCCAGATAGGGAGCTGTCCAAAAGCTAAACCTGACCAGTTACAGAGAGATCTATGAACTAAGCCTGACCAGCTGCAATGAGGTCCATAAACAATTTTTACCAGGTACAGAATGTCCCATAAACAAAAGCTGCCCAGCTGTAGAGCACTTCATGAAATAAAGCTACCTAGATGCAGAGCTCTCTGTGAACCAAACCCGACCACTTACAGTGAGACCTATGAACTAAATGTAGCGCTTACGCCCATTGGAGCCGCTGGAATTTTGCCCAGGTTCTTCCCCAATGGATTGCCCCGCCAGGGACATGAGCACAGTCGCTGGTTTCCTCAATAATGAGTCTAGGGGTGTTGTTATTGTTTTTATTTTTGGAGAACTTGAATAGGGATGAGGGAATTGAGTGGGATACTCCAAAAGGCAGACTAAGCTCTTCAGGACATCAACCGATGTCCCCTTTAGCAAACACACAGCTGACTCTCTAGCAGCAGAGGGGTGGGGAAGCAGCAGCCTCTAAGTTTCTAAGATCTCTCAACAGTCTGTAGTCACAAAAGGTCCAGGGACAGCTGATTGCTTCCTTCCATGCAACGTTTTCCTCCAGTCTAGATCTTCAGCAGACAGCCCCTCAGTCAGTTCTCAGTAGCTTCAGCATCCACGCCTTCAGGTTGCCTATCTGAGGCCTCTAGAACAGCAAGCACATGGCAGGATAGTTAAGTTGAGTGAACAGCTCTTCCTAGGCTGTGTTCCTCTCGTACTTCAAAAGACCCAGAGCTCATTGTGCTCAGAGAATACAGTATATACAGTTACCCAGCATACCATCAGGGCCCAGCGCCTGGGATTGGCCAGGGCATACTGCCATCTGCATAGCCCCACACCTATGATCCAAAAAGTTCTCACAGCTTCCTGAAAAACATAGGGAGCTATCAGACTGGCTTCTGCTGAAAACACAGAACGGACCTAACTAGTCAATTGCAGCCACATCAATTACAGCAAGGCAAGCTAAATTTCCGTGACAAAAACACACACAGCTCTGTTGAACACAGTGAGCCAGCACCAAATCTAATTAATGCCAGCACCTATCTAGGAGGATGCTACATAAAGCTACCTAGTTACAAAGTGCTCTACAAACTAAAAATATCTAATTGAAGGGAACTTCATAAACTAAGCACAACCAGCTGCAAAGAGCTCCATCAACTAGAGCTGCTTAGATACAGGGAGCTCTAAAAATTAAAGCTGCCCAGATGCAGAGTGCACCATAAATTAATGCTATCTATCTGAAGGAAGCTTGGTGAACTAAAATTGTCCAGCTGCAGATTCCTCCATTAATTAAAGCTGCCCGGCTACAGAGCGTTCCCTAAACTAAAGCTGCCCAGATCACCAAAACAATTCTCTGCAAATATGGGACTTTTAAGGTGCCTACTAAAGCAATACATGTTCCATGCTAGTAAAATTCATCCATATATTATAAAATAGAAATGATACATGAATATCCTTTACATATGTTTCAGAGCATATTGTTTTTCATTCCCCTCCACTTAACATGACTTTAACTCCTTAATGTAAACTTGTTCTGGTCTGGGAAGTAACACGATAAATCACAACGTGTTTTGTAGGTCTCTAACTCCACTTTTTCAGGTTCTGTAAACAATGTCAGGAAAGACATGCCATCCTCTGGATGGACAACTGTGCATCTTTATAGGCTAATCCATGTACTTTCTTGTAGACATAGGAATTGGGCACGTGCTCATGTGCATGTGTGCACTCATATGCACAATTTTGAGCATACACATGTGAATCCGTGTGCTCACATGCACTCATGACTTATGTTGGCACCAAACAGGCTATTTAAATTGTGCCAGTGTTGAGGATCAATGCTGTGTTGTCTTCAGCGTTCTGTGTATCCTGAGATCCTAATATTCTGTATCTTGTCTCCAGTTGCTGACCTGGCCTGTCCTAACTACTCTCTGAACTCTGCCTGCATTGACTTTGGCTTGTCTTCTGACCATCGCTTCTGCCGGATTCTTCTGCTACTGTTCCACTGATCGGCTCCTGACCCGGCTTGTACCCCAACTATGCTTTTGCTTGTGCCTCTGAACCTGATCTGTCCTGCCAGTGTATGACCCGGCCTGACGCTGCTATTTTTCCTCCGGTCACCGGTGTCTGCTTACCATCCTGCTGTGCCTGCTGTTCTACAGTCTGCTACCAGTACATGCTTTGCCCGTCTGCTGTCACCAGTACCAGTCTGCTTAGGTCTGCTGCCCATCAACTGTTTACCAGTTTGCCTGCTTCACTGAAGATCACTGACGACTTCTCCTGCCTGGCGTGGACACCTGCTCTGCTACTAGAACAACCTACAGGCACTCATGCCACTCTGCACTCTTGGATCTTCGTTCACACTATCAAAGGCCCTGAGTAAGAGGGGTAAGAGAGGCCTTCCTCATCATTTTGGGCAATTAAAAAAAAAAGGTATAGGATATTGTGTAAAAATTCTTATGTACACACTTATGATATTTGCTGAATGTATACTGATTGTTATTTATTGTTTCACAGAACCTGAAGTGGAGTTGAAGACCCACAAAATGCATTGTGATTTACAGTGGGGATCGAAAGTTTGGGCACCCCAGCTAAAAATGTGTATTAATGTGCATAAAGAAGCCAAGGAAATATGGAAAAATCTCCAAAAGGCATCAAATTACAGATTAGACATTCTTATAATATGTCAACAAAAGTTAGATTTTATTTCCATCATTTACACTTTCAAAATAACCAAAAACAAAAAAATGGCATCTGCAAAAGTTTGGGCACCCTGCAGAGTTAATATCTTGTACTGCCCCCTTTGGCAAGTATCACAGCTTGTAAACGCTTTTTGTAGCCAGCCAAGAGTCTTTCAATTCTTGTTTGAGGTATCTTTGCCCATTCTTCCTCACAAAAGTCTTCCAGTTCTTTGAGATTTCTGGGCTGTCTGTCACGCACTGCTCTTTTAAGGTCTATCCATAGATTTTCAATTATGTTGAGGTCAGGAGATTGTGAAGGCCATGGCAAAACCTTCAGTTTACACCTCTTGATGTAATCCCCCGTGGATTTCGAGGTGTGTTTAGGATCATTATCCATTTGTAGAAGCCATCCTCTCTTTAACTTCAGCTTTTTCACAGATGGCATCAAGTTACCATCCAAAATTTGCTGAAATTTTATTGAATCCATTTTTCCTTCTACTCGTGAGATGTTCCCTGTGCCACTGGCTGCAACACAACCCCAAAGCATGATTGATCCAACCCCATGCTTAACAGTTGGACAGAGGTTCTTTTCATTAAATTCTGTGCCCCTTCTTCTCCAAACGTACCTTTGCTCATTCCGGCCAAAAAGTTCAATTTTAACCTCATCGGTCCACAAAACCTGTTTCCAAATGCATCAGGCTTGTCTATATGTTCATTTGCAAAGTTCAAACGATGATTTTTGTGGTGAGGACGTAGAAGGGGTTTTCTTCTGATCACTCTTCCATGAAGACCATGTTTGTACAAGTATCTCTTTATAGTGGAATAGTGTACCACAACTCCAGTGTCTGTCAGATCTTTCTGGAGGGATCGTGCAGTCAAACGTGGGTTTTGAATTGTTTTTCTCATAATCCTGCGAGCTGTTCTGTCTGATATTTTTCTTGGTCTTCCAGATCTTGATTTAACTTCCACTGTTCCTGATAACTGCCATTTCTTAATTACATTCCGAACAGAGGATATTGACATTTGAAAACGCTTTGCTATCTTCTTATAGCCTTCTCCAGCTTTGTGAGCGTCAACTATTTTCAGTTTCAGTTTTCTAGACAACTGCTTAGAAGAACCCATGGTGCTGATTGTTGGGGCAAGGTCAGATGAGTCTGGGCATTTAAAACCTTTGAGATTGACATCACCTGGTCTTCCCAGATGATGATTGAGAACAATCCATGACACTGGCAGGTCTCAGCTTGGCAAAGGGGGCAGTGCATGCTATAAATTCTGCAGGGTGTCCAAACTTTTGCAGACGCCATTTTTTTGTTTTCTGTTATTTTGAAAGTGTAAATGATGGAAATAAAATCTAACTTTTGTTGACATATTATAAGAATGTCTAATCTGTAATTTGATGCCTTTTGGAGATTTTTCCATCTTTCCTTGGCTTCTTTATGCACATTAATACAAATTTTTAGCTGGGGTGCCCAAACTTTCGATCCCCACTGTATCTTGTTGCTCCCCCCCAGCCAAACCCTAATTTACATTAAGGAGTCAAGTCATGTTAAGTGGAGGAAGGAAAATGATATGCTGTGAAACTACGGGCAGCACAGTGGCTAAATGGTTAGCACTTCCACCTGGCATTACTTGGGTTGCTGGTTCAAATCTCAACCAGGGCACCACCTGCCTGGAGTTTGCATGTTCTCCCTGTGCCTGTGTGGGTTTCTTCCCACACTCCAAAAGACATTCTGAATTGGATCCTGTCTAAATTGGCCCTAGTATATGTATGAATGTAAGTTAGGGACCTTAGATTGTATGCCCTTTGAGGGTTAGGGACTGATGTGAATGTACAATATATATGTAAAGCGCTGCATAAATTGACGGTGCTATATAAGTACCTGAAATAAATAATAAATGTATGTAAAATATTTTCATATATCATTTCCATGTATTGTTTGTCTGTATACATACAATTTAAGTGTTAGACAAAACTTGCCATATATTTTAATGATTTTATAATAAATTGATTAATTTTAACAGTATGGTTCATGTATTGCATTATTAGGCACCTTTAAAGTCCCATATTTGTAGAGAATTGTTTTGGTGATTGTGAACTTGAGGGATGATGGTGCTTATCCAAGCAACCCTGGAAATATATGCATATAAAGCTGCCCAAATGCAGAGAGCTCCAAAAACAAAAGTTGCCCAGATGCACAGAGCTCCATAAACTGAAGTTCCCCAGATGCACGGAGCTCCATAAACTGAAGTTACCCAGATGCACAGAGCTCCATAAACTGAAGTTCCCGAGATGCACAGAGCTCCATAAACTGAAGTTGCCCAGATGCACAGAGCTCCATAAACTGAAGTTGCCCAGATGCACAGAGCTCTATAAACTGAAGTTGCCCAGATACAAAGAGCTCCATAAACTAAAGTTGCTCAGATGCAGAGCGCTCCATAAACTAAAGTTGCCCAGATGCACAGAGCTCCATAAACTAAAGTTGCCCAGATGCAGAGAGCTCCATAAACTAAAGTTGCCCAGATGCACAGAGCTCCATAAACTAAAGTTGCCCAGATGCAGAGAGCTCCATAAACTAAAGTTGCCCAGATGCAGAGAGCTCCATAAACTAAAGTTGCCCAGGTGCAGAGAGCTCCATAAACTAAAGTTGCCCAGATGCAGAGAGCTCCATAAACTAAAGTTGCCCAGATGCACAGAGCTCCATAAACTAAATTTGCCCAGATGCACAGAGCTACATAAACTAAAGTTGCCCAGATGCACAGAGCTCCATAAACTAAATTTGCCCAGATGCACAGAGCTACATAAACTAAAGTTGCCCAGATGCACAGAGCTCCATAAACTGAAGTTGCCCAGATGCAGAGAGCTCCATAAACTAAAGTTGCCCAGATGCAGAGAGCTCCATAAACTAAAGTTGCCCAGATGCAGAGAGCTCCATAAACTAAAGTTGCCCAGATGCACAGAGCTCCATAAACTGAAGTTCCCCAGATGCACAGAGCTCCATAAACTAAAGTTGCCCAGAAGCACAGAGCTCCATAAACAAAAGTTGCCCAGATGCACAGAGCTCCTGTGACGAACCACCCCTTTGTGATAACATTTTGCCCTGTTTCAGTTTTCTCCCCTTTGTAAAGCTGTATATGTTAGCAGCTGTTATGTAGACAGGCATTCTACACAGTTTTTTAGGGAAATGTGACCTTGTAGTCTTTCATTTCTATAGAGTTCATACTGTATTGTTGGTTGTAGGGTTTTGTTGTGGGTGGGGAAAACCCGGTGCCATGCTGTCTGGTGGGGGTGGGGGTGAAGCTGTATATACTGAGCTGTGTTTAATAAAGATTGATTCATTTCACCCTACACAAAGTTCCGACTCGTGGTTTGGGATAGCAGGGAAGGATTGGTTTTGAGCTCTAATACCTGCCTTGGAAGAGCACTGGAAGACTTGCAGGACAAGGGGACCATTGGCTGAGACGCATCGCTCCGCACGAGGAAGCCCAAGCAGAACGGTTCCGCCACAGCTCCATAAACTGAAATTCCCCAGATGCACTGAGCTCCATAAACTAAAGTTGCTCAGATGCACAGAGCTCCATAAACTAAAGTTGCTCAGATGCACAGAGTTCCATAAACTAAAGTTGCTCAGATGCACAGAGCTCCATAAACTAAAGTTACCCAGATGCACAGAGCTCCATAAACTAAAGTTACCCAGATGCACAGAGCTCCATAAACTGAAGTTCCCCAAATGCACAGAGCTCCATACACTAAAGTTGCCTAGATGCAGAGAGCTCCATAAATTAAGTTGCCAAGATGCACAGAGCTCCATAAACTGAAGTTGCTCAGATGCAGAGAGCTCCATAAACTGAAGTTGCTCAGATGCACAGAGCTCCATAAACTAAATCTGGCCAGATGCAGAGAGCTCCATACACTCAACATGCCTCGCTGCAGAGCGCTCTGTAACTTAACTAACCAATTGATTTTACAACAAATATTTGTCAATGAAAAGGTAAGGTTAGGGGCGGGAGCTGTAAATCTTATTTACACTGGAGTTCAAAGTACACTGTGTTACAGAATGCATGCACTAAATGTCTCAAAAACTAACTGCTATTTTGTAGCAAAAAATACACCATCCAAAAGGTGCCTGGCACAGCCATTGCAGTTGTTCTTTTTTTATTTTTGACGTTTTTTTGAAAGATTTTAGCGTATATTGTTGCTGCCGCCATTATCTATCATTGCTATCAGATTTCAGAATTGAGGGGAATCTCAATTTCACTAATTTCTGTAGGAATAAGAAACCCAATGAGGTCAATTGAAGGAAATATTTACTGAGATTTACAATTTTCTCCAAAATTTCAGTGTCAGCTTCTAGTTCCCACACATTCACCCTCTTGCCAATGTCCATGGATAGCTTCATCTAGCCTTCTAATGCTGGCCTGGTAACATGGGGACATACAAAACTAGAGTGGGCCTTCAAAGTGACAAAAAAAAGTAAAAAATGTCATCAATGGAAAAGCAAAGTACAGTATCGACCTCCTGTACTCTCCTTCATCACAGCATTATGTTTTGCTTTGATTTCAGGTACTCTTTATAAGAATGTGATAGCATATATTTGCACACCTTATCTAAAATTGAAACTCCTGAGCACAGGTGAGCACATTTATCTCACTTTCTTTACCGCCCAGGAAGGAAAATAGTTCAATATATTGGTTAATGTACATATGGAATGTTTATCTTTTTTTGCAGTTCGTCATTTTTTTTTTTTTTTTTTTGAGAAAGGAAAAAACTTTCCATTTGCAGCAGCTACAGTTGTGACACATTACAGCTTTATGTACGGGCACATTGAGATAAGAGAAGTCTAGGCAAGTGATGGAGCGCAATCCAGGTCAAAAGGTTTAATTATTAACAAGTGACTCAACAAATGACTGTACAATGTATGCACCCAAGGTTTTTGTTATTAGTTTATGTTGAGGCAAATGACAGCAATTTCCATTTATTACATATGCTTTACTGTTAGGTTTGTGGGATACGTATGTGCCAGGTTCTTTGCATTAGTAATGACCAGGGGCGGACTGACCATTTGGAAACTCGGGCACTGCCCGAGGGCCCGGGGTCAGTAGGGAGCCCCATGAGATGCCCCTGGTACCTTTTTCATAGGCTTTTTTGAGTTTGGGCAAGGACACAGGGGCCCCATGATCCCCTATTGCCTGGGGGCCCCATGAGTTGTCAGTCCGTCCCTGGTAATGCCTCAAACAATGGGTGGAAAGAAAGGAATACAGCCCAGTGGCCAATTTTAGCAAGCATAATAATCTGGAAAAAAATGCCAAGTGTAGGCTCAGAGGACATTCTGCATTAAAATGTATGTATAGCCAAACGTTTTGTATTTTATTTTTTAATTTTAACGTTTTAGAGTTGGGAAAGGTTCAAATCCCTCTCCGTTTACTTGTTGCTGTTTGAGTACCATTGTAAACATGTGCATTTTGTTTCGTTCAGAATCGAAATTTGGATGAATTTTCCCTTATTCAGATGTATCCGAATTCCGAATTACAATATTAATGCATTTAAACGAATATGAAATAAAGAAAAACAATTCGTCTGAAATTGGAATCGATTCGAATTCGAAAACAAATTTGAAAACCAATTCAAATTTGAAAACAAGAATAGAATAAAATAGAACAGAAAATAAAGAAATAGAAAAGAATAGAAAATAAAAGAATAGATCAGAATAGGATAGAAAAGAATAGAGGGAAAAAAGAACAGAATAGAAAATAAAAGAATAGAACAGAATACAGTAGAAAATAATAGAGTAAAAGAGAACAAAATAACATAGAAAATAAAGGAACAGAAAATAATAGCATCTATTAGAATAGAATAGAAAAGATTAGAATAGAAAATCAAAGAATGTATTAGAAAATAATAGAGTAGAATACAACAGAAAATGAAGGACTAGAATAGAATCAATTAGAATAGAATAGAAAAGATTAGAACAGAATAGAAAATCAAAGAATAGAACAGATAAGAATAGAAAAGATTAGAATAGAGAATCAAATAATAGAATAGAATAGAAAGAATATAACTGCCTTCTGAAAATCTAATTTTTAATATAATTAATTTGAATTCAAACAGAATACATTAGAATAGAGTATAAAATAATAGAAAACAATAGATTAGAAAAGACTAAAATACTTTACAAAAAATTGTGAGCTGTGCTTTGGTGACGTGAGTAGTGATCAGCAAAGGCACTGTGAAAATTTTGCTCAAATAGAAATTTCCAATATGGTCATGCAACTCTTCATATAGCCCATATACCATCAAAACACATATGGATTGTGGATTATGGATTGTAATGTTAGAATTATTATTGAATCCCTTAAAACTATTTTCGAATTCGGTCGAATTTGAATAAACAAATCGAATTCCGAAAAAACAAATTAAACGAATTTAACTAATGTAAAAAATTTAAATTAGTCAGATAACGAATTTAAACGATACAAAACAAATTCATTTTGCACATGTCTATACCATTGGGGAGATTTTTCTTCACTTTCTGCCTTTGAGACACAATAGAAAGAGAGAAGAAAACTCTACATAGGAAGGGGAATTGCTCTTTTAAGTTGGCTATACATTTGCAGATTTCAAACAAATGTTTGCACAAATATTTGTTTGGGATATTGTAATGAATGTAATTTTCTAAAAGAAAACATAGTTATATAGTTACATAGTTAGTCTGGCTGACAAAAGACAAAAGTCCATCCAGTTCAACCATTAAAAAAAAAAGAAAAAAGTTATAATCCTACACCCACAGTTGATCCAGAGGAAGGCAAAACAAACCATTGTGCTCCTGCAGGGAAAACAATTTCTTCCTTATCCCCCGAGAGGAAATCTGATATTCCCTGGATCAACTTTGCCTATAAATGTTAGTATTCAGTTATATTCTGTGTATCTAAGAAAGAATCCAGGACTTTTTTAAAGCAATCCTCTGAGCTGGCCAAAACCAACTCTTGAGGGAGTCTATTCCACATTTTCACAGCTCTTACTGTGAAGAACCCTTTCCATACTTGGAGATTCAACTTCTTTTCCTCCAGACGTAAAGAGTGCCCCCTTGTCCTCTGTGATGACCTCAGGGTGAATAACTCTACACCGAGTTCACTATATGAACCACTGATGTATTTATACATGGAGATCATATCCCCCTTATGTATTATACATGGTGATCATATCCCCCCTTATGTGTTATACATGGAGATCATATCCCCCCCTTATGTATTATACATGGAGATCATATCCCCCCTTATGTATTATACATGGAGATCATATCCCCCTTATGTATTATACATGGTGATCATATCCCCCCTTATGTATTATATAGAGATGAGCGAATTATTAAAAAATTCGATTCGGCTGATTCGCCGAATTTGCGGGAGAAATTCGATTCGATGTGAATTTATTCGCCGCGAATTTAACTTATTAAAAGGGTGTTTCTAGGCTTCAGAGAGCCTTTATATTAGTGCAGAACACTGTACCTTTAATTTAAATGCCCTTGGAGTCTGCTGGGGAAGAGAAATAATACTGACAGTCAGTATGACATGCAGATGAGTGCCGTCGATCTTAGAATCACCGCACACTTCACTCATTTGGGCAGTCACGGGGCCAAAACCAGAGTGTGGAGCCACAGTGTGGCGGTGGAGGCAGCAGCAATGGGAGGCCATACAGCACCCTATGACAAAATGGAACCCACCAGCAGTGTGAGGAGACCTGAAAGTGGCACATGGCAGAGTGTGGCGATGGAGACAGCAGCAATGGGAGGCCGTACAGGGACCCATGACACACACTGGACCTGGCAGCAGCATGAGGAGGCGGTACGGGGGCCCATGGCAGATTATGGGCCTGGCAGCAGCATGAGGAGTCGGTACGGGGGCCCATGGCAGATTACGGGCCTGGCAGCAGCATGAGGAGGCGGTACAGGGGCCCATGGCAGATTACGGGCCTGGCAGCAGCATGAGGAGGCGGTACAGGGGCCCATGGCAGAGTGGCGAAGCGTAAGCAGCTTCAATTAAAGGCCATACAGAGGCCTATGTTAAAAAGTCCCCCCAGCAGCAGTGTGGGGAGACGACTATCAAGAGTCCAATGGCAGAGTGGCGGAGCAGAAGCAGCTTCAATTGAAGAAGAAGAGGATGAGGATGAGGATGAAGAAGAAGAAGAAGAAGAGGATGAGGATGAAGAAGAAGAAGAAGAAGAAGAAGAGGATGAGGATGAAGAAGAAGATGAGGAAGAAGAAGAAGAAGAAGAAGAGGATGAGGATGAAGAAGAAGAAGAGGATGAGGATGAGGAAGAAGAAGAAGAAGAGGATGAGGATGAAGAAGAAGAAGAAGAAGATGAGGATGAAGAAGAAGAAGAAGAAGATGAGGATGAAGAAGAAGAAGAAGAAGATGAGGATGAAGAAGAAGAAGAAGAAGAAGAGGACGAGGACGAAGAAGAAGAAGAAGAGGACGAGGATGAGGAAGAAGAAGAAGAGGACGAGGATGAGGAAGAAGAAGAAGAGGATGAGGATGAGGAAGAAGAAGAAGAAGAGGATGAGGAAGAAGAAGAAGAGGATGGAGGATGAGGAAGAAGAAGAAGAAGAGGATGAGGATGAAGAAGAAGAAGAAGAAGAAGAGGATGAGGATGAAGAAGAAGATGAGGATGAAGAAGAAGAGGATGAGGATGAAGAAGAAGAAGAAGAAGAGGATGAGGATGAGGAAGAAAAAGAAGAAGAGGATGAGGATGATGAAGAAGAAGAAGAAGAAGAAGAGGATGAGGATGAAGAAGAAGAAGAAGATGAGGATGAGGATGAGGATGAAGAAGAAGAAGAAGAAGAAGAAGAGGAGGATGAGGATTAAGAAGAAGAAGAAGAAGAAGAAGAGGATGAGGATGAGGATGAGGAAGAAGAAGAAGAGGATGAGGAAGAAGAAGAAGAAGAAGATGAGGATGAAGAAGAAGAAGAAGAGTATGAGGATGAGGAAGAAGAAGAAGAAGAAGAAGAAGAAGAAGAAGAAGAAGAGGATGAGGATGAAGAAGAAGAAGAAGAAGAAGAGGATGAGGACGAGGAAGAAGAAGAAGAAGAGGATGAGGATGAGGATGAAGAAGAAGAAGAAGAAGAAGAAGAGGATGAGGATGAAGAAGAAGAAGAAGAAGATGAGGATGAAGAAGAAGAAGAGGATGAGGAAGAAGAATAAGAAGAAGAAGAAGAAGAAGAGAAAGAAGAAGAGGATGAGGATGATGAAGAAGAAGAGGATGAAGAAGAAGAAGAAGAAGAAGAAGAGGATGGGGATGAAGAAGAAGAAGAAGAAGAGGATGAGGATGAAGAAGAAGAAGAAGAGGATGAGGAAGAAGAAGAAGAAGAAGAGGATGAGGATGAAGAAGAAGAGGATGAGGATGAAGAAGAAGAAGAAGAAGATGAGGATGAAGAAGAAGAAGAAGAAGAAGAGGATGAGGATGATGAAGAAGAAGAGGATGAGGAAGAAGAAGAAGAGGATGAGGATGAAGAAGAAGAAGAAGAAGAGGATGAGGATGAAGAAGAAGATGAGGATGAAGAAGAAGAAGAAGAGGATGAGGATGAGGATGAGGATGAAGAAGAAGAAGAAGAAGAAGAGGACGAGGATGAGGAAGAAGAAGAAGAAGAAGAAGAAGAAGAAGAGGATGAGGATGAAGAAGAAGAGGATGAGGATGAAGAAGAAGAAGAAGAAGAAGAAGAAAAGGATGATGAAGAAGAAGAGGATGAGGATGAGGATGAAGAAGAAGAAGAGGATGAGGATGATGAAGAAGAAGAAGAAGAAGAAGAAGAGGATGAGGATGAGGAAGAAGAAGAAGAAGAAGAGGATGAGGATGAAGAAGAAGAAGAAGAAGAAGAGGATGAGGATGAAGAAGAAGAAGATGAGGATGAAGAAGAAGAAGAAGAAGAAGAAGAAGAAGAGGATGAGGATGAAGAAGATGAGGATGAGGATGAGGAAGAAGAGGATGAGGATGAAGAAGAAGAGGAAGAGGATGAGGATGAAGAAGAAGAGGATGAGGATGAAGAAGAAGAAGAAGAGGATGAGGATGAAGAATAAGAAGAAGAAGAAGAGGATGAGGATGAGGGTGAAGAAGAAGAAGAAGAAGAAGTAGGATGAAAATAAGAAGAATTCCAGTACAGCAAAAAGTGTATCTGCAGAGAGCTCCGCTATTTCTGACAGTTCTCTGACAGTTCCTTCACATTTACAGCGGTTGAAACATTGTATCTATTTGTTTCCGAATAAAAACATCTGTATCCTAAATGGAAACAAATAGATACAATGTTTCAACCGCTGTAAATGTGAAGGAACTGTCAGAGAACTGTCAGAAATAGCGGAGCTCTCTGCAGGGACACTTTTTGCCGGCTGTAGAAGGGATGAAAATCGGCCGATCGGGGAAAATTCGATTTGTGCATCCGAAGTTTGCTAATTTTCGGATTCGGCGCGAATCGAATTTTTCCTAATATTCGAAACGAATTCCACTTCGCCAAGTTCGATTCGCTCATCTCTAGTATTATACATGGAGATCATATCCCCCCTTATGTATTATACATGGAGATCATATCCCCCCTTATGTATTATACATGGTGATCATATCCCCCCTTATGTATTATACATGGAGATCATATCCCCCCTTATGTATTATACATGGAGATCATACCCCCCCGTAATCCCCTCTTCTCAAGAGAGAATACATTCAGTTCCTCTAATCTTTCCTCATAGCTGAGCTCCTCCATGCCTCTTATCAGTTTAGTTGCCCTTCTCTGTACTTTCTCCAGTTCCCCAATGTTCTTTTTGGGAATTGGTGCCAAAAACTAAACTGCATATTCTAGATGAGGTTTTACTAACGATTTGCACATTCACTGTTAGAAATTTGTTTCTTCAAGAAAATAAACATTTTCCATTCTGCTCCTTCAAACTTTCTTGTCACTGGGCGAAAATGACCCCATAATAGATTAGAAAATCAAATGAACGTTCTTAAAATGAAACATTTTGAACAACATTCTACTAGTGTGTACTTATATTTAGCCAAGCCATACACTGTTAGACTTTCATTATAGATCTTTTCAAGCCATTTGTTCAATTTTCTAAGTTGCAGGCTGTGCATTTCACACCTAGGCCTTCAGTGATGTCCTACCTGAATTATTTCATCAATTTTTGGCAGTAACCTTAAAAATTCAGTACAGAAAAAATGGGGACATGTAAAAAGTGGGGCCTGGATTAGCCAGGGTTGACTGTATAAAAAATGTAAATAAATGCATTATACTATTTATTACAGGTACTTATATAGTGCTGACAATTTACACAGTGCTTTATACAGTATATATACAGTATATTGTACATTCACATCAGTCTCTGTTCTCAAGGGGCGTACAATCTAAGGTCCCTAATTCACATTCATGCATACACATACTAGGGCCAATATAGACAGGATCCAATTAACCTACCAGCATGTCTTTGGAGTGTGGGAAGAAACCAGAGTACCTGGAGGAAACCCACTCAGGAACAGGGAGAAACTCCAGGCAGGTAGTGCCATGGTTGGGATTTGAAGCAATGACTCTAGTGCCGCCAGGTGGAAGTGCTAACCGCTTAGCCATTGTTATACTCACCAAAAGCTGATTATTTGTACACAAAATCCATCTTCCTTCCATTCCTCAAGAGTTCAATTACTCTGTTGTACAGGTTATCTGTGCATTTCAGTTCCAACAATAAGTTCTTTTCTATTGCCATGGAGGCTAATGCTGAAAGTCAAGTCTGTCCAGTCGTATTTGTGATATAAGATATTGTACACCTGCTAGATGGACCAAGTGTCCTCAACTCAAAATCTGATTGGTTAAAGCAACAGTTTCATTGCCATTTACTGTAAACCACAAGCGCCAGCACTGCTGATTCTGAAGGCCTCAAGGCATATTTCTTTGATCCTGGGAACACATGTAGCACCCTCCTAGTCAACTAGGGGGAGCTAAGAGCCTGATTGTTAGCTAGGAAGGCTGAGTATCAGCCTGGGTGTGATAGCTAGCAAACTATGGTCAGTGCTGAGAGGCTCTGCAGGCCAGCCCATCTGGAATTTCCTCCTGCTCTAGAACGTTGGTGATAGGTCTAGAAGGAGTGGCTGGCTAATCCCCAACAGGAGGCTTGGTAAGGGGCCAAGAAAATCCTTAAAAGAAAGAGAGCCTGCTCAGCAGCAGGAGAGTTCAGTTGGAAGACAGAGAGGAAGATGTGAGGCTGAAGGCTGGAGCCTGGGAGGGGACCCAGATAGAAAGAGGAACTCTCCTACAGGCAGTGGAGCTGGGAAGGTGGAAAACTTGGGACTTCACCGGCCCCCTGAGAGAGGACAACCTGTGTGGCAGGGAAGGAGCAGCCAAGATAGAAGGTCTGGTATCAACCACCAACCCACCAACCGCACAAGAGAAGGACTGAGTGAGTAGATCCACACCCCCTGAGCCAGATAGGGGAAGGATCACTCTGGAAGGAAACCAGATTAGCTACCTATTGGGAATGTCTAATCTCTTAAAGTGGCAGGCACCGAATCCCCTGCTCAGGGATACCTCCATACAGCTGGGTAAAGGAAGAGGAGTTTATCTAGGGTTTGGGGTGGTACACAAGGAGACGCTGGCTAGCTCTCCAACAGAGACCGCATTGCAGTGGAGGCTTGTAAATAGTTCCAGGAAGTTGTCCTCAGTTCATTGGCCATCCTGTACACCCCTAACCCTTTCCCAGTTCAAATCCCTCTAATAAAATCACAAAAACAAAGCTAAAGAACTGATCTCTGACTACTGGATGCAAGTCTGTGTGAAAATATGTGTTGCCTGGATGTTCAGGACTATAGGGGGACCCAAAATCTTTGCAACACCTAAGGGGGTATTACTATACACACAATGGCTATCGTGGCTGAAATATGATTGGATAAAAGCTGTAATGTAAACATACGTTACTGGAAGCAGTGCAACCTTGAGAAAAGCTATGCAATGAAGAGAAAAGGCTACTGGGAATAATTTAATAAATTAACAATAACGTATAAAGCCATTTATAACTCTGCCCCAAATTACATCACCGATCTTGTCTCTAAATATCACCCAAACCGTACTCTCCGCTCCTCGCAAGACCTCCTCCTCTCTAGCTCCCTTGTCTCCTCCTCCCATGCTCATCTCCAGAACTTTTCCAGAGCTTCCCCCATCCTCTGGAACTCTCTGCCCCAATTTATCAGACTATCGCCTACTCTGCTCACTTTTAGGCGATCTCTGAAAACCTATCTCTTCAGGGAAGCCTATCCTGCCCTCAGTTAATAATGGAATCTTCTACCTACTCTTCCAACCAGTCCATCCCCACAGTTACTACCTTTTGTACCACTAGCCCCTCCCTCCTAGATTGTAAGCTCCAAGGAGCAGGGACCCCCTTTCCCTCTTGTATTGAACTGTATTGTCTCCCGTTATATTGTAAAGCGCTGAGCAAACTGTTGGCGCTATATAAATCCTGTATAATAATAATTTAATACAAATTCATGGAAAAAATATATTAAAAGATAAGTCAGTGATTCTGATAGTTTAGGCAGGGTTTAGGCCACCAGAGAAGACCTTAGTGGCCCTGACAGCTCACCACTGAATTTTCCAAGTGTTAATGGAGACAATTCAATGATCTTTTTTTAATGTAGTGCCCAGATATATTAAAGGCAAAAGGTGGAAAAATTTCCAGGTTCTTTATCTGAACAAACAAAATTATAATTGTGAATATGGTTTCCTCTCAGAAAAAAAGTCAAACTTATTGTAACGTGCATGTGCTATGTAACGTTTGATATGGAAGTACAACTTTTGTTGTCTGTCACAAACACTTGTTCATTTTATATGGTATAAATGATATGTAGTAGGGTCACAGGCATAAACACTACATCCTAAATTAGAATGATAAAATTTGAACAATTGACATGGCAATCAAACAAAATTATTTGGGGCTTTCGAACTAAATTTGTTGAGTCACTGTCGATACTATCCCATGCTCTGACAAACAATTTCTCAGAATTCCCACACAAAAGTTCGAACGAAACTCTACCTGCGTATGGCTAGCTTTAATCAGTTGTCACGGAACAGGTGTCCCAATTAGAAGATTTCCTCTGATCTCTTGTTCTGGTGACAACCGTGAAATTAAGGATTTCCTATGATTTTTTGTCCTGGTAACAACTATCACTAAGACAAATACAGACGGGAATCTAACTAACGTGGACAATGAGAGCAGTAAAAAACAGGGATTCTAATCCTTCCCTACAATATCCAAAACAAAAAAAAGCTTTGGCTGTACATACACTTTAATCCTTCACAATTGATAAAAAGTAAGTCCCTCTTAGGCTTTAAGAATAAATCAGGTGTTACAGAAAAAAAGAAGCTCTTGCAAAATACAAGCCTTTAAAGTTGAATTCTACAAAAATTCTTAAAGGCACCCCCATTCATTGGCATGCGTGGCATGTTTTTTGTTTAAACCACGTGCAGTTTTGTGCGGTCACATTTTCTCTCTGCTTTCCTCACAGGTACAGCGGCCCATTCAAATGAATGGCTTCTGTTCCCGTGAAAATGCTTGCCACATAACTCGCACAAGTGTGAACCCAGACTAAATTCCTAGCACTCAATTCATACTAACTTCTAAGTCAAAACATTTTTGTCCATGTTGGATAGAGTAGGGAATGCTAAAACCAAATTCCATGGGGAAGACTGACCTTCTCTTTCTGTCCTAGAGACAGAACAGGTAAGAGAAAATCTCTCCTAACAGATCAGATCTCCCTTCTGGAAGATTTCCCCTCACCTGCTGTCTTGGTGGCAACTGCAACATTTTTGATTTTGTATCACTTTTTACCCTCTCTGAATTTTGGGCACTGACTCATGAACTAATTTTAGTGTTCCCGTACTAGCCAGTTTATGTGGAGGACCTAAGCTCCAAAAGGGACTTTGGGAAGGAAGCCCACCACAAGTGCTGGGTTGCTTGAGGGTGACACTTTCTCCATGCTCCCCTTGTTGAGCGCCATGTTGTAGGGTCGCAAAAGAGGTCTACACCCAGGGTAGTGTCTTCTGGGCTACACTGGGCACCTAAGATGGGTCACTGCCTTGCACATGGAGTACCTTTACTATTGCCGTGCTCATCAATGCCCCGAGACTTTCAGCGATAACTCAACCATAAGGCAGACCTCATACTTAGAGATGGCCATACATCGTATACACTGAATTTTAAACTGAACCCCAGTTAACTCTCAATGTATACTCTCACTGTCAGTTGCTCTAATTCAGAAGAGCATGTTGAGCAGACGCTCCCTCCACCTGTCCAGCATATCTCCACTTCCTCACTTCCAGTAACGGAATGGAGGGGGTACCTAGCACGGACTCCATGTGTGCTCTGTTAACTCTTCCCTTTCCTTACCTACGACCAGGCCAGAAATACCTGCAGTGCTAAACTTCTCCCATTGCTATGGTAGACGGACCACTCCACTCAGAGAGCATGCCGACAACATCGCCTTCACTGCTGGCCAACATCACACCTGTCGCTTCACAACAGACTGCTTGTACTGCTGTAGACCTCTGTTACCCCTTGCAACCACTTGCTTGTACTTCACACTGTGTTATTCTTATGGAGCAGTCTTCATACTCCAATGTGCTTTACTGACCCCACTGTAGACTATGTGTAGAGCCGTTTACTTCTATACACCCTTTAATAACTTCAGACCAGCCAAGACAAAGTTTCAACACTTTACTGAAAAACTTGGTCATTACAGATGACAGGTCTTCCCTACTCTCGTCTGTAACTCAGACTTGGCTGCTCTAGCGTAACTACACAGGTGAAGTTCCTAAGAAGGTAAGTCCATATTGGTGGTGCTCCAGCAGTTGGTGCTCTTCAGAACGAACTGCAGGTCCCAGCTGTCCCCCTACATGTCGCAGGCCCAAGATCAAGCATACGGCAAGACTGGCAGAGAGCTATGCAACATCCTGGAATCTGGACCCATGTCCCTTTATAGGTTACAGAACCAGTGGGTTGGACCCAAAAAGCCTACCAAGAGAAAACCCATGAGACGGTGCACAGCATATTAACTGTTTCCTGACCAGGGCAGTACTAATAACTAGGTAGCAATAGGCAACCTGTCTACACATGCTTTGTAAGAAGAAAGTGGTTTGGTAAGTAGTCCAAAACACCAATCCAGAGCAAAAATTGGATCACTAAAGATTGCCCTGATATAAGTTGTGTTCAGAAATACTGATTTACGTACAGTATCTCTACTATTGGCCCACCTCAGCCTAAATTTAATGGTTCTTTCATATAAACCAAATGGATAGAGTATTATTTATTCATAGTTTCAGTTCAGTTGGTATGCCACGATCTTCAGCAGGCATTTGCTAAATATTCAATGGACATCTGCAGAGCCAAGCCCAGTGGTCTCACAGAACTTGCTAAATGTCTGCCCAAGCCTGATAAATACTTGTCAAAGCTAGCCAGCATTCCTATTGGTTCCACATACCAAATCTAAAGGGTTCCTACAAACTTTTAAGAGATCTGCTTGATTGTTTAAAAGCTTTTAAAATGTTGTGAAACATATTATTATTATTATACAGGATTTATACAGCGCCAATAGTTTGCTCAGCACTGTACATTATAATACTCTGCTACAACACTCTTTCCATTACCTAGATCACATTTTTTCAACTTTTTTGCCTACAGGAACCCCTAAAAAAATTTCCAGGTTTCAGGGAACCCCTGCTTAAACAAATTCATTCCCCCTGATGAAGCCACGTGACCGATTGCGTAATGTGTAGGGGAGGGGCTTTGACGTCACGACGCTCAATGGTTCCATACTGACACCAGCTGGCAATTTTAGGATTTTTACCACTGAAAAAAAATCTGGAGGACACATTTTGTGCACAAAGCAGTTTATATACAGAGTATATGTGAGTGCATTACTTTTATCAATAAAACGGTTTTAAAAGAATGATACTCTGTGATTTGATATATTCCTCTATATCAGCCACCGTGGAAGGGAAGCCCATCGATTGAGTGGAAGAGGACCCCAAACAGCAAGATACCATCCCATCCATACTTTGGCCCATTTAAAGGACACAAGCGTTATATGACCTTACTTAACTGTTTGGTCATATACTTGAGGTGAGAGCACTACCGGTGGGGGAGCACACAAATGCAAGTTTTTTTCACACAAAAAATCAATTAAGAGTCATGGGATATTTTATTCTACAGTGAATTTTGCACACTTGAAGAAGATTATATATAGACCCCCTTTTTTGACAATCATATGGACACTGTTTTTGGGAAATTGATATTGGCTGATTCACTTATTTTATCTTCATATTTCTTTGATATAAATAGTAGCAATTTGGATGCATATATTATTTATTTTGAACATTTATAAGTGAAGCACGGGACATTTTGGTAAATAGCATTTTAAAGAATTCCCCTTGCATTGGTGGTCAGTGGGAAGAATGTCCTCTGATGTGATGGGGAACTCTGATGTGATGGCAGACCTCTGATGGTATGGGGAACCTCTGATGTGATGGAGGAACCTCTGATGTGATGGAGAGGAACCTCTGATGTAATGGGGAACCCCTGATGTGATGGAGAAACCTTTGATGTGAACGAAGCTTTTGATGTAAGTTAATTTCATCAAGACAGTTGTATGTATTGTCCTAGGCACAGGTTTCCCATTAATAAGTAATATTTACGTTTGTAGACTGCGGTGCCTCCAGATTTGCATACTTCTAAAGGGTGCTGCAACTCAAAAAAGTTCAGAAACGCTGTCTCCAACATTACTGCAACAAGTAAAACCTAATTCCCATAGGCAATAAACACTTTTTATAAAAATGTAACTTTCTCATCGGAGTATGTCAGCTTTGTCAGCTAGTTGGTTTAATTATACTTCTGCATGAAATAAATACCATACATGTATTTACAGTGGCAGCAATGGGGCCATTTTGTTCCATATCCAGCTGTGGCTGGAATGAATGCGGTATTTGACATCCATTTCCTTAACAACACTCTATTATTTGGTAACCCAGACAGACCAAAAGGACTAATACCAGGTCTTTATTGGTCATCAACATATGTTTCTGTTTCTCCACCTCAGTGTACAATTATAGAGCATCCTTCACTATTAGTGTAATGAGTTTAGATGTGTTCATGGGAATCACTCATTCAACAACAATCCACAACATTGTGCAATAATGCTTTGGCGCTATTACAGCAACCGCTGTTTATATAGCAGTCTGAAGACAGCATGATGTCATCCTGTCAGCTGTTCAACTCCAGGGAGATGTGATGCCTTTCATAGCAGATTCGGGTCCCTTAAGTTCCTAATGCTTGACATTTTATTGTAAGTGTTTCTGAAGATCTAAAAGAGGGTCTTGAAATAGCTCATTCATAAATCGGGCTGATACAGTGTATGCATGCCAAATACACCAAATATGCCAAACATTCTTTTTTTATTGCAGTATCTCTTTCTGTAAAAAAACATTTAAACCCAAAAACAAATGTAACCCTCTTTTGGAGGGGTATGACAAAGGGCCCTCCCCAAACAGGATATTGTGCTAATCCTGCAGGTAAATAAGAGAACCAGAACCTCCGCTAAGTGGAAGAGTGGGTTCAGGGGCGGACTGACAACTCATGGGGCCCTGGGCAAAAGGGGATCATGGGGCCCCTGTGTCCTCACCCAAACTCAAAAAAGCCTATGAAAAAGGTACCAGGGGCATCTCATGGGGCCCCCTACTGACCCCGGGCCCTCGGGCAGTGCCCGTGTTTCCAAATGGTCAGTCCACCCCTGAGTGGGTTTGATAATATAGTTGACAGTGCCTCTACCCAGGACAAGACAAAGGGGATTCCCTTCCAAGAAAATGAACCAGTAATCTAAAGAAAGTAATTGGAAGCAGAGGAACTACAGCAACCAGCATATAACATTAACCAAAAGTGCATAGATACACAAGACTATGGAAATAATAGAAGCTTTAGAAGAAAAGAGTAATAATAATAGTACATATATCCAATGTACAAAGAGATATTATCAGCAAAGGGCATGGTAGTAATCCTGGTGGAATTGTGTACATACAGGGGTGAACAAAAACATGGAAACACTACATGATTTGCAGATGTGATAATTCAGGCCATCTTGGATACAAAAGGTGGTCCAACACTATATTAGGTAAGGCTTTTGTTCTTTTACATCGTGTTTCCATAATTTTGTCCAACCCCCATATACCCGGGTATATATAGTTATTTACAGAGATACCTGCAGATGAATGTTGCGGCAACGTCCAAAAGCAGAGGCCCCTAAGGATGATAGAGATGCAGAGTCCGTTTCTGTGTCAGAGACCTGAAGACAAGATCTGCAGTGATGAGGAGATCCTCCAGCTGTTGTCCAACCAGCCTGGACCATAGCATCTCAGTAGCCTGAAACCATGGAACTCAGAGTTGGCCAATCTATTCTGTGTTTAGTCCCTAGTAGTGTCTAATCTGTCATGCAACCAGACCTCTAACTACCAGAAGTGGCCATTGGATGTTTAACTTGGCTCTAGCCTATGCTGGTTAGCCCTCAGCTAAAACTAGCTAAAGAATCCCAGACCAGAAGGGGTAACTAAAAAAACAAGAGCTGCATCTAAACTATATTGCAATAAACAGGTTTATCTACTAATATACTGAAAGGTGACCACTACATTCATACAGTAACACAGATTTAGCTTAAGCTAATTGGTTTATTTGCAGTTGCACCAATTTTTTCACTCTCTAGTTTTAGTAAATAACCCACTCTGAACTGATTCACAAGTGTGCGGTGCAGATTGAAGCTCAGCTTTCACAGCAATTGATACAGTAGTTGTTCACAGGTTCAGGTCAGGTTCACATCAGGTTCAGGATAGGATTAGGTCAGGATTTTATCCTGTTCACACATGTGCAATTTAGAAATGGTTCCCATAGAAGTCAATAGCCTATAATCCACAACCGAACCAGGCTGCACTGCTCAGAAATTGTACATGGCTTTTTCAAACCAAACTGAACCTGCACTGAATCCGCACTGGAAGTGCACTGGACATGTGTGAACAGGCACCATGGGAAGCAATGTTATTTCACATGTCATGTTATTTGGATGCGGTTTAAACAACATCCAATCCGCATATATGTGAACTGGCACTCTGTCTCTCACAAGAATTCAGATACACAATCAAGAAGCTATAGGCACCTGCAGTTAAACTATTAGAACATAGGAATACTTGGCCAATAGCCTTTGTTTCTGGTCTGGGTGAAACTACAGCAGTATGTAGACATCTTCATAAATCTCATCTTCTTCCTTTGGGATTTTTTTAACCTAGCCTTCCAGAGACAGAAATGAGAATATAGTGGTGTGACCAAAAGACAATTGGAAAAGGAAGCTCTGAGAAGGAAATTGAAGAAAAAAAAATCAAATGCATGTGAGTTATATTATTTTTATTTGAATTAGGGAAAAATGTTGACTTCCACATCTGTTTAAGGTAAATTGATGGAGTTGTAGTGTTTGATGGATGTTCTGCTCCACTATTGAACTGAAGAAGGTTATTATTGTTCTGTAGAATGCTGACAACCAATTTTGGACCACAGCTTGTTTACTGTGTGATTTTGGTTTCTGCCTCTGGCCTCCCTTCCTCTTTAGGGCTAGTATGTTCAGTCCTAGCTAGACCCTCCCTGTTTCTTCCATATTTCCTCAGTTAGTGTGAGTACTTTGCAAAGACAGGTCTTAGGAAAGTCATTTTCTTCTTACACTTCAAAGGACGGGAAAAACATGATCTGTACTGAAATTAGCTGAAGTAAAAGTGTGTTGGATTAAAGTGGTTCTAAAGGCAGAAAGTTTTTGCATTCTATGCATTATTTGTGAGTGACCATCGAATTTGAGTGATCGGGCATGTTGGAATTTTTTTGAAAAACGAACAAGTTTCTAATCAATGATGGAAGAATCACGGGAGAAATGGAACTGAAAAAGAAATGAGCGTGAGCTGTGACCTGGAAAGAAAAGAAAATTCTTGGCCACAAAAATTATTTTCTGTAGCAACATGAGGTGAAAGTAAAGGCTTGGTTGTTCAAATTTGAAAATCAATGGTGGCACCATCAGATTACAAAATGCACGAAATTTGCGATTTTCTGAAGAAAATTTGTTCGGAATTCGACCCATGTATGGCCTGCATTAGTAGCTCTGTGTCTGCTTTCACTTGTTGCTTGGAATTGCTGTTTCTGTCTGTGATCTTAAATCTTTGGTTATCCTTAGTTTAGCTGCTAAAAACTGCAGATGCCTGAATAGGAATGTCTAGTCTCTATAAACAGTGACGCTCCAGTCTACTTGGATCTTGATTTTCACTGGCATACATAATTACGCTAGTTATGTACTTAAAAAAAGTAAAACATTTTTGAACTAGAGTTTATTTGGTTCAAATAATCCTGAAAATGTCACAACCATTTAAAGCAGTGGTCTCCTTTGCTTGTCTTTATTCAACCCTTGGGGCACTATTCTATCCACTGATACCACCAATGGGGCATAATTTCTGTCGCTGAAACTAACAGTGGATCAGTATTCTTTCCAATGACCCCATTGAAAGGGTACAATTCCTCCCACTGACAACAACAATGAGGCATAACTCCTTCCAGTCATACCAACAATGGGCCAATATTCCTCCCGCTGACACCAACAATGAAGCACTATTCCTCCCACTGGCACCAAAGAAAGGGCACAATTCTTCCCAATTGCACCAATGATGGGGAATTATTCCTACCACTGACACCAGAGAAAGGGCACAATTCTTTCCAATGGCACCAATGACGGGGAATTATTCCTCCCACTGACACCAACAATGGGGCACTATTCCTCCCACTGACACCAACGATGGGGCAGAATTTCTTCCATTGACACCAATGCTGGGGCACTATTCTTCTTATTGACACCAACGATGAAGCACTATTCCTCCAATTGACACCAGTGATGGGGAACTATTCATCTTATTGATACTAGTGACGGGGCACTATTCCTCCTAATGACAACAATAATGGGGCACTTTTACTCCAACTGATACCACCAATGGTGCTCTATTGCTCTTATTGACACCCCTGTAGTGGTAGTGGAAGGCTCTCTTGGGTGGGAGGCAGGGGTGTTGTTGGTCAAAGTCAGGCTCTCTCTGCTGGGGGCGCCAATTTTTGTGCTGCCCAGGGCAGCACAAAACCTAAATACACCACTGACAATTCCTCCTATTGACACCAGTGATGGGGCACTATTCCTCCTATTGACACCAGTGATGGGGCACTATTCCTTCTACTGACACCAGTGATGAGGCACTATTCCTCCTATTGAAACCAATGATGGGATGGGACACTATTCCTCCTATTGAAAAAAGTGATGGGACACTATTCCTCCTATTGACACCAGTGATGGGACACTATTCCTCCTATTGACACTAATGATGGGACACTATTCCTCCTATTGACACCAGTGATGGGACACTATTCCTCCTATTGACACCAGTGATGGGACACTATTCCTCCTATTGACACCAGTGATGGGACACTATTCCTCCTATTGACACCAGTGATGGGACACTATTCCTCCTATTGACACCACTGATGGGACACTATTCCTCCTATTGACACCAGTGATGTGACACTATTCCTCCTATTGACACCAGTGATGGGGCACTATTCCTCCTATTGACACCAGTGATGGGACACTATTCCTCCTATTGACACTAATGATGGGACACTATTCCTCCTATTGACACCAGTGATGGGACACTATTCCTCCTATTGACACCAGTGATGGGACACTATTCCTCCTATTGACACCACTGATGGGACACTATTCCTCCTATTGACACCAGTGATGGGACACTATTCCTCCTATTGACACCAGTGATGGGGCACTATTCCTCCTATTGACACTAATGATGGGACACTATTCCTCCTATTGACACCAGTGATGGGACACTATTCCTCCTATTGACACCAGTGATGGGACACTATTCCTCCTATTGACACCAGTGATGGGGCACTATTCCTTCTACTGACACCAGTGATGAGGCACTATTCCTCCTATTGAAACCAATGATGGGATGGGACACTATTCCTCCTATTGAAAAAAGTGATGGGACACTATTCCTCCTATTGACACCAGTGATGGGACACTATTCCTCCTATTGACACTAATGATGGGACACTATTCCTCCTATTGACACCAGTGATGGGACACTATTCCTCCTATTGACACTAATGATGGGACACTATTCCTCCTATTGACACCAGTGATGGGACACTATTCCTCCTATTGACACCAGTGATGGGACACTATTCCTCCTATTGACACCACTGATGGGACACTATTCCTCCTATTGACACCAGTGATGGGACACTATTCCTCCTATTGACACCAGTGATGGGGCACTATTCCTCCTATTGACACCAGTGATGGGACACTATTCCTCCTATTGACACCAGTGATGGGACACTATTCCTCCTATTGACACTAATGATGGGACACTATTCCTCCTATTGACACCAGTGATGGGACACTATTCCTCCTATTGACACCAGTGATGGGACACTATTCCTCCTATTGACACCACTGATGGGACACTATTCCTCCTATTGACACCAGTGATGGGACACTATTCCTCCTATTGACACCAGTGATGGGGCACTATTTCTCCTATTGACACTAATGATGGGACACTATTCCTCCTATTGACACCAGTGATGGGACACTATTCCTCCTATTGACACCAGTGATGGGACACTATTCCTCCTATTGACACTAATGATGGGACACTATTCCTCCTATTGACACTAATGATGGGACACTATTCCTCCTATTGACACTAATGATGGGACACTATTCCTCCTATTGAAACCAGTGATGGGACACTATTCCTCCTATTGACACCAGTGATGGGACACTATTCCTCCTATTGACACCAGTGATGGGGCACTATGCCTTCTACTGACACCAGTGATGAAGCACTATTCCTCCTTTTGAAACCAATGATGGGATGGGACACTATTCCTCCTATTGAAAAAAGTGATGGGACACTATTCCTCCTATTGACACCAGTGATGGGACACTATTCCTCCTATTGACACTAATGATGGGACACTATTCCTCCTATTGACACCAGTGATGGGACACTATTCCTCCTATTGACACTAATGATGGGACACTATTCCTCCTATTGACACCAGTGATGGGACACTATTCCTCCTATTGACACCAGTGATGGGACACTATTCCTCCTATTGACACCACTGATGGGACACTATTCCTCCTATTGACACCAGTGATGGGACACTATTCCTCCTATTGACACCAGTGATGGGGCACTATTCCTCCTATTGACACCAGTGATGGGACACTATTCCTCCTATTGACACCAGTGATGGGACACTATTCCTCCTATTGACACTAATGATGGGACACTATTCCTCCTATTGACACCAGTGATGGGACACTATTCCTCCTATTGACACCAGTGATGGGACACTATTCCTCCTATTGACACCACTGATGGGACACTATTCCTCCTATTGACACCAGTGATGGGACACTATTCCTCCTATTGACACCAGTGATGGGGCACTATTCCTCCTATTGACACCAGTGATGGGACACTATTTCTCCTATTGACACTAATGATGGGACACTATTCCTCCTATTGACACCAGTGATGGGACACTATTCCTCCTATTGACACCAGTGATGGGACACTATTCCTCCTATTGACACCAGTGATGGGACACTATTCCTCCTATTGACACCAGTGATGGGACACTATTCCTTCTATTGACACTAATGATGGGACACTATTCCTCCTATTGACACTAATGATGGGACACTATTCCTCCTATTGAAACCAATGATGGGACACTATTCCTCCTATTAAAAAAAAGTGACGGGACACTATTCCTCCTATTGACACCAGTGATGGGACACTATTCCTCCTATTGACACCAGTGATGGGGCACTATTTCTCCTATTGACACTAATGATGGGACACTATTCCTCCTATTGACACCAGTGATGGGACACTATTCCTCCTATTGACACCAGTGATGGGACACTATTCCTCCTATTGACACTAATGATGGGACACTATTCCTCCTATTGACACCAGTGATGGGACACTATTCCTCCTATTGACACCAGTGATGGGACACTATTCCTCCTATTGACACCACTGATGGGACACTATTCCTCCTATTGACACCAGTGATGGGACACTATTCCTCCTATTGACACCAGTGATGGGACACTATTCCTCCTATTGACACCAGTGATGGGACACTATTTCTCCTATTGACACTAATGATGGGACACTATTCCTCCTATTGACACCAGTGATGGGACACTATTCCTCCTATTGACACCAGTGATGGGACACTATTCCTCCTATTGACACCAGTGATGGGACACTATTCCTCCTATTGACACCAGTGATGGGACACTATTCCTTCTATTGACACTAATGATGGGACACTATTCCTCCTATTGACACTAATGATGGGACACTATTCCTCCTATTGAAACCAATGATGGGACACTATTCCTCCTATTAAAAAAAAGTGACGGGACACTATTCCTCCTATTGACACCAGTGATGGGACACTATTCCTCCTATTGACACTAATGATGGGACACTATTCCTCCTATTGACACCAGTGATGGGGCACTATTCCTCCTATTGACACCAGTGATGGGACACTATTCCTCCTATTGACACAAATGATGGGACACTATTCCTCCTATTGACACCAATGATGGGGCACTATTCCTCCTATTGACACCATCAATGGGGCACTGTTCCTCCCACTGACAAAGGTAGGGCATAGTTTACACCCACTGGATACCAGGACATTTTCTATTCCCACTGACCCTAGTCCAGCCCACCCCAATTCTCAAGGACAGTAGACTGGCCCTTTGTTTAGAAAGTTTGGAGACCCCTGATTTAAAGCACAAGCAACAAAGCTGCGATGAGGAGGATGTGTGAAAAGTGCATGTCACTTGGCTTTTGGAACAAGATGTGCTGGTTTCTGCCCCTCTTGAAAAATTTTAAAATGAGCAAATTCCTATGAGATAAATTTACTGCTGCAAATTCTTCCCCGAGGTGCAGCAATGCACTCAGAAAACGTCACCCGGATCATGTTGTACCCTAGAAGCATGTCAGCATATGAAGTACTACTGTCTCTTCTCCAGTGTGTTCTGCTACATCCAGTGACCCACTTTCTCAAATGTCCCGACAATCACATAACAATATTTATTAAATTACTGTTTTAAAGGGCAACTATAGTGTATCGTCAGTAAGGACACCTTCTTGGTTATTTTTGTAGCATTACCTAATAGTTGTTTTGTAATTTACTACTTATCTCCCACCTTTGATTTACGAATGGAGCTTATTTCTACAGTTCCATTTATAAAGGACACTTCAGAAATCACCCTTTCGTGGCTCAGTTCACACAGTGGGAGGGAAATGGAGTAGCCAGAAACTGCAGCAGCTGAGCCTGTCAACCAATCAGCTTCTATCCTCAGCTTGTTCAGTTAGGTTTTGAAAATGAAAGATAGAAACTGATTGGCTGCAATGCACAGCTGCTACAGTTGTGATAAATTTCCTCCAGTGCTCAGATCCAATCTGAGTAGCTCTGTACCATGTGATTGCTGTGATGACCAATCACAGCAATCAAAAAATGTAAACAGTGTAGTATTTACATTCGTGAGACCCGGGAGAAAAGAGGAATTAATTAATGAATGACTCATTTCCTCATTACTTTCAGATCATCAAAAGCTGCAGCAGATATTTAAGGTTGTAGACTGTATTTAACCCTTTCACCCCCTTCTTGTATATCTCAGCTCCATGTCTCTGTGGGGACCAGTATATTAACCTCTTCATCTCTCTTATTGTACATGCATTCCATGCATGAAGGTAAAAAAAACATCTGTGTGCAGCAGCCCCCTCCCAAATACTTACCAGAGCCCCATTTCGATCCAGCCATGTGTACAAGAGCTGCGGCTCTCCAGGGACTTTCCCTCCTCATTGGCTGAGACAACAGCAGGAGCCATTGGCTCCTACTGCTGTCAATCACAGGTAGTGAGCCAGTGAGGAGAGAGGGGGTGGTGCCGAACCATGGCTCTGTGTGTGAATGGGCACGCAGAGCAGTGAATCGGGAGTGAGCCTGCTTGGGCGCCCCCTTAGCAAGCTGATTACTGTTGGGGCACTTCGCAGGAAGGAGGGGCCAGGAGCCCTGGCGAGGGACTGAGAAGAGGAGGATCGGGGCTGCTCTGTGCAAAACCACTTCACAGAGCAGGTAAGTATGACATGTTTGTTTGTTTTTTTTATTCCTTCTAATATCACTTTAAAGGGTAAATTCACCATTTCATGAAAAATAAACGATCAGGAACCTGGGAGACAACCGGCCAAAGATGTTAGAGGCTGCAAGGGTGCTCCAGGACAGCACATTACTGGAATAAAGGTGAGTATAGTTCTGCTTTAAAGTATTTGTAAACCTCAGACATGAAATATGAACAAAGCATATCCTTCTATAGTGTGTACTTGTCTCAATCCAGAGTACTAACTGTCATTTCTGTCTGCTTCTTTGTTCCTCGGCTATCTGCATGAGCCATTTCTGACAAGTTTTCCTGATACCAAGAAAAAAAAGGTGACAGGGGAGGGAGCTGCAGCACACAGCCTGTTGGTGACAGCCTCAGCTCTGTTCCTGTGAGCTGTATGGCAGGGGTATGTCTTTTCCCTCCAATCATCTCTCAGAGCTCTCCTCACTGAGCTCTGCAGTGTGTAATTTCAGCTCTGTTTTCTGAAAACCGAGACAAGTTGTATAAATTCTAGACTTTGAGCAAATGCAGAGAAAAGAATAGTGCAGATAAACAGATACAACTTATGTAGAAGGCAAGTCACTTCACTGGGTATATGTAAGGGTTTACATCAACTATAAGACTCAATTCATATGGCTAACACACCATGATAGGGATACCTATTTTTCAAAAAGTGATAGTTATTTTCATCCAGGTTCATTTTGCGAATGCAGTCATATGGCTAAATCAGAGATTCTTTCCCTTGTGTTAAGAAAGCTTTGAGAATTGAGCCAAATTGTATAAAGGTTATATCTAGTGCTACTGCTTTAGACCTATGCCTTGAAAACTACTTCTACCAGGGGTGGACTGACCATTTGGAAACTCGGGCACTGCCTGAGGGCCCAGGGTCAGTAGGGGGCCCCATGAGATGCCCCTGGTACCTTTTTCATAGGCTTTTTTGAGCATGGGCAAGGATACAGGGGCCCCATGATCCCCTATTGCCCGGGGGCCCCATGAGTTGTCAGTCCGCCCCTGACTTCTACTATTGTACTCAACACATTTTTCCTATTCTTACTGCTTGATTTATTAATGTCCTACAAATATAAATATTTATTGATGTGGTATAAGCATACCTTTAAGAAACAGACCCCCTTGTTGACATCACTAATCTGCAAAATATGGTCAAGAAAATGGAAAGCAGTTAAACCAGTAAATAAATTAGCATGCTAATGTTACTTTTCTAGCAATATCAAATGCTTAGTGTTACAAATTGCTAACATCTTGTGAAATCGCTTCATTAATGGTTCTACTGCCCTTCCCCCATGCCCTGGTGGAGGGCTGTGGGGTTTGTGTTTCTGCCATCTAAATGTACCACATCTGCTGGGCAGATGTCCTGCAGTCCAGCAAAGCTGTGTCATGACTTGAAGGATTTCCAAGTGGCTTGGAATGACCCCCCACCCCAACAAAAATATGCTACAAGCCTGGGTGTGCCTGTAATGAGGCAGCCCTAATCAGCTGTCTCATGTGATCAACGGCATCGAATGAGCAAATTGTTTTGTCTTGACCTTATTATACTTTGGACATGAAGGTTAAAATATCCTCTGCAATATAAGTGATGAGAGGAGATATTACAACTGCACAATCTGAAGAGTAGTGTTTTCATGTGATCTATCTATCTATCTATCTATCTATCTATCTATCTATCTATCTATCTATCTATCTTTCTTCTCACTGACCATCACTGTAAGGGACATTCTTCCCACTGACCACCAATGTAAGGGACATTCTTCCTACTGACCACCAATGTAAGGGACATTCTTCCTACTGACCACCAATGTAAGGGACATTCTTCACACTGACCACCAATGTAAGAGACATTCTTCCCACTGACCAACAATGTAAGAGACATCCTTCCTACTGACCACCAATGTAAGGGACATTCTTCCCACTTACCATTGTACAAAGGCACTTCCTCAATGACCACCAATGTAAAAGACATTCTTCCTACTGACCACCAATGTAAGGGACATTCTTCCTACTGACCACCAAAGTAAGGGACATTCTTCCCACTTACCATTGTACAAAGGCGCTTCCTCAATGACCACCAATGTAAGGGGGCTCTTATGACTGACCAACAATTTAATAAGTCACAACACCACTTATCTCCAATGTAAGGGGACACTTCTCCAGTGACCATCATTGTGCAAGGGTACTTCTCCACTGACCACCAATGTAAGGGGGCTCTTTTGACTGATCAACAATTTAAAAGGTCGCTACTCCACTTACTCTTCAGTGTAAGAGTACTCTTCTGCAGTAACCATCAGTGTAAGGGGGTACTTCTCCAATAGCCACCAGCGTAAGGGGGCTCTAAATGACAAACAATTTAATGAGGCACAACACCATTTATCTCCAATGTAAGGGGACACTTCTCCAGTGACCACCATTGTACAAGGGCACCTCTTCACTGACCACCAATTAAATGGGGCACTACTCCACTGATCTCCAATGTACAAGGTCATGTCTCCAATGACCACCAATGTAAGGGGGCTGTTATTACTGACCAACAATTTAATGAGGCACAACACCAATTATCTCCATTGTAAGGGGACACTTCTCCACTGACCACCAATTAAATGGGGCACTACTCCACTGATCTCCAATGTACAGGGACATGTCTCCAGTGACCAGCAATGTAAAGGGGCTCTTACTACTAACCACCAATTTAATTGGGAGCTACTCCACTAATCTCCAATGTAAGGGGACAATTCTCCAAGGACCACCATTGTACAAGAGCACTTCTCCACTGACCACCAATTTAATGGTAACTCTTTACTTACTTAGGAGTTACAGTGCTGAAAACTCGCCGTTGTGCGATCCCAGGTCAGCAGCGGCCATACATGTAAGCTGGCTTCTGTTCGTTTGTATACACACTCTTTTATCATTAAAATACTACACTATTGAAAGTATCTTTTGCTCTTGGGGAGCTTTATTTCACCAGAATCTGGACAAGGAAGATGCAGTCCATTAATTGATTGTTATAATGAGGTACACAGGTCCCTGCAGGGCTATATTGGTGTTTGTACTGCTGTAGTGGCAGCAACTAATTCTGGTGAGTTTCCAGTTCACTGGGGGACAGTGGTGGTTAATCACTATTGAATGATATTGTATGCAATCAAGCACACTCCTTTAAGGCGGTGGATGGACACTTATTGAACATTATTTCTATGGATTTATTCAATATTTGATTTATAGGGACATCTATTTATAAGCACTTATGTTGATTATCACTTCACTTTGTTTATTTAGTGCTGCACTTTATATATAAATTTAATGGGGCACTACTCTGATCTCCAATGTACGGGGACATGTCTCCAGTGGCCACCAGTGTAAGGGGGTACTTCTCTGTAGACCACCAATGTAAGGGAGCACCTCTCCACTCTTCACCATTGTAAGAGTATACTTTTCATATTGAATATAACTCTGACATTCCTGAGCTTGTAGCATCTTCAACAGTCTAACAAATATGTTACCAAACCAAGTGCCTGAAGTCATTCCACCCAAATCTTTCTTGTGCTGTCAACTGCTCTAGTTTCAAATTCAAATTAACCGCCTTTATCCATTGCCCCAATGTTAGTGGATGTAGCAAAATCCACTTTTGTGTGAACAATTTTCTAGTGAGAATCAATGTAATATGAAGCCCAAATTTCAGACTAACCCCTTGACACAGACAGCACGCAAATTAGCGGCCTCACAGAACCGGACTTTTTTTCCGTGGGGCTGCTAATTTGCTTATCTGTCTTTCTGCTGCCCCGGGTCCCGTTCTAATGATCGGGACCTGAAACTCCTGATTCCGGGTCACCTGATCGCTGTGATAGCCTCTGATTGGCTATCACAGTGTGCAGTCACTGTGAAGCCCGCCCCCCCCCCCCCCCCCCCCCGGTTTTTCTCTCTGAATGGAGGAGAGAGATACATTGTATCTCTTTCTGTCCTTTCAGAGAGAAAAAAAACAAGTGTGAGTAAAAAATAAAGTAAACACAAATAATAAATAAATTAATAAATATAAATAATAATAAAAAATACTTAGATCAAGGCTTGATCTAGGTCTGTGCCAGGGTTAGTGTTTTGGTCAAGGTCAAAGGTCAGGGTTTTTTTTTTTTGGGAGGGGGGTCAGGTTTTTTTAAAATTAGTATTAGTGTCAGTGGCAGAATAAAAAAAAAAAAAGCAAATTGCGCACTATTGTTTCTGGGCTATACTATGGGTACAAATAACAACTAACATGCACATATGTGATATCGTTGTGATCATCAGGAACAGGAGAAATTATTTTGGGTTGTTCTTTGGTGTTAGGTTATGGTAGCACCGAGAAATATACAGCTAAATTTAAAAAAGAAGGGTTATTTTTACTATTTTGGGCCAGTTTTCCTTTGGTAATAAACAAAAAACTCAGGAGATATCCATTACCATTTATCACCAAATGAAAGCCCAATTTGTCCTGAAAAAAAAAACCAACAAGGTATAATCCACCTGGATACACAAAGTAGTTATGATATGGACGGTTTTGCCAACATATGTCAAAGTTGCAAAATTGTGCTTAGGCATTAAGATTTGTTTTACCCTTAGGTATGAAGGGGTTAACTTGGTTTTTTGAGGCCTCCTGAAGTCCCAAAATGCATGTATATAAATTACATAGTTTGTTGTAAAAAATAATAGTAATCATAATATAATGTCTTGCAAACCCAGAGCATCTCCAGATTGGATAAATATAATCTCCCCATGCCTGTTCACATCTGCTTCAATTAGGACCTGCCCTAGAGAATGAATGGGGGGTTCACTGAGTGATGCCCCCTACACACGATAAGAAAATCGTACGAAACATTTGCGGAACCACTGATCAAATGATTTTCTCTTCGTTGATGAGCGGGAAGTTTTAACCAATAACGATATTGTGAATGAAAAAATCTGGTTGAACAACAGTCAAAAATGTTGGCGTTTCGCATACGAATGACCAATTTTCTATGCATTGGTATGACGGTCGTACAGAAAAAATCTATCAAGCGCTATCACGCATGAGCGGAAACAGAAGATGACCCGGACGTTTATGTCTAAGGAATCTTCGTAAACACGAACGAAAAATCCAAATGTTAAATGTAGATTGGCCTAATGATATGATGAAACCAGAATTCTGCAGATTATATTTCATGTATCACTATTTATGTATATAGGTCATGTAATAAACGATATTATACTCATTGCTGGGAATTGTTGTGTATATCGCTCGTTCTGGCCGGAAGGGCGTGGCTACAAGGTCACAGGTATACTGCATCACTTCCACTTGTACGGAAGACGTCTACACTAGGCCAATCTACTTTTAACATTTGGATTTTTCATTTGTGTTTATGAAGATTCCTTGGACATGGGGCAGCACAGTGGCTAAATGGTTAGCACTTCCGCCTGGCAGTACTAGGGTTGTTGGTTCGAATCCCAGCCACAGCACCTCTTGCCTGAAGTTTGCATGTTCTCCTTGTGCCTGCGTGGATTTCCTCTGGGTACTCCAGTTTCCTCCCACACTCTAAAGACATGCTGGTAGGTTAATTAGATCCTGTCTAAAAAGAATTGGCCCTTGTATATGAATGTGAGTTAGGGACCTTAGATTGTATGCCCCTTGAGGGTTAGGGACTGATGTGAATGTACAATATATATGTAAAGCGCTGTATAAAATTGACAGCACTATATAAGTGCCTGAAATAAATAAATAAAATACAACATAACGTATTGCCCGATGAATGATTTTTTTAGATTGGGTAATGTGGGCCATTTCGACCAACGAACGAACGCCATTCGGTCGATTTTCTAATCATGTATTCCCACCTTTACTGTAGAGGATACCATCAAGATAAAGGTTTTGTATACCAACAAGGAATATGATGGGTGGCTGGGATTTTTGGGGCACAAAAAAAAGAAAAAGAACCAACTCTTTTTTTGTAAAAAAAACATAACATGACTTTATTACATCAATGTTAAGATTCGTACACACAGGCCTGAACGTATCCCATCTCACATGTTGAAGATGATTAGAGATGATATAGCTGTCTCTGTACATGTAAACAACAATACAACCCCCCATGTATTCTTATCAGTATTGCTTATACAGAAAATATCATGGCTGTATGTCTGACACTTTCAAGGCTTGCTCTTCCTGAAGAACCCATGGACCATATAAAAGATAGAAAGATTATTATTATTATTATACAGGATTTATATAGCGCCAACAGTTTGCTCAGCTCTTTACAATATAACGGAAGACAATACAGCAACAATACAGTTCAATACAAGAGGGATAGGAGGGCCCTGATCCTTGGAGCTTACAATCTAAGAGGGAGGGGCTAGTGGTACTAAAGGTAGTAACTGTGGGGGATGGATTTGTTGAAAGAGTAGAAGATTCCATTATTAGCTCAGGGCAGTATAGGCTTCCCTGAAGAGATAGGTTTTCAGAGATCGCCTAAAAGTGAGCAGAGTAGGCGATAGTCTGATAAATTGGGGTAGAGAGTCCCAGAGGATGGGGGAGGCTCTGGAGAAGTCCTGGAGATGAGCATGGGAGGAGGAGACAAGGGAACTAGACAGCAGGAGGTCGTGTGAGGAGCGGAGAGTACGGTTTGGGTGATATTTGGAGACAAGATCGGTGATGTAATTTGGGGTAATTTGAGTTATTAATGGCTTTATATGTTATTGTTAGTATTTTGAATTTTATCCGTTGGGCAACGGGAAGCCAGTGGAGGGATTGGCAGAGAGGGATGGCTGATACAGAACGGTTAATAAGGTGGAGGAGTCTGGCAGCAGCAGAAAGATGCTTAAAAAAAGGAGGGGGAGGCAATCTATAGGTCCACACATGCAACACAAGGTCAAATGTATCCAATAATGTACAATATACAGGTAAACACACAAGAACAGCCATAAAACCTTCCCTGCCCTTTAGTCCCTGACCTTGGCCACGCCCCTCTGATGAGTTCCACCCAGATTGGGCTTAAAGTAGTTGTAAACCCTTATATATACGCAGTAAAGTGACTAGTCTCGGGTGATATAAAGAGATAAAACAAATCCTCCTACTAAGTTGTACCTGTTTACCTGAGGTCTTCTCTACATCTGTTCAAAGTGCTGTAATTATAAAGAATGAGAGTTCAGGAAAAAGAGGACAGGTATCTAATGTCACACACTGCAGAGCTCAGTGAGAAGAGCTCTGAGAGCTAATTGGAGGGAAGGGACACACCTCCCTCCGCACAGCTGTCAGTGAGGCTATCAATCTGCAGGAGATCCCTCTCTGTCACCAGTTTTCTCTTGGTGTCAGGAAACCTTGTTAGATGTGGTTCATGCTGATAGCAGAGGAATGAAGCAGCAGAGAGAAATTACACTTAGTGCTCTGGATTGAGACAAGTACACATTATAGAGGGATACGCTTTGTTCATGTTTCATGTCTGAGGTTTACAACCGATTTAGAATTTGAAAACATCAAACTCCATATATGTACAGTTCAGTGCTGAAGTGCTGAAGAAAAAGAAAAAGATGCAATCACGCCACCCATCATGGCATCTTCTGAGGCTACTTTCACATTGATCCGTTTTTCTTCCCCTTTTGCATTACAAAAGTGCATGACCATGAAAGCCCATGGAACTCTTCACATTGATCTGTTGTGGGTCTGCCACACTTTGCAAAATCCTGCTTGCTGTATTTTTGATGTGGCAAAAAAACTGAAAAAAATGCAACTCCCCATGGAAAATGCAGCATAAATGCAGAAAAATATCAAAAACACACCCACAGTTGCGCTTTTGGTGCAGTTTTTTAGTTACATGCCCTGGGAAAAATGCATTGAAAACGTGGTAAACAGGTGGCAAGAACGCACATGCGTTTTTACTGTGTTTTTGTTACAGATCAGTGTGAAAGTAGCCGTGTTTTGCAAAATCCTACTTGCTGCATTTTTGATGCACATTTGGTGCGGTAGAAAAACTGCACCAAAAATGCAACGCCCCTTGGAAAATACAGCATAAACGCAGAAAACCATCAAAAACACACCTGCAGTTGCGCTTTTGGTGCAGTTTTTTAGTTACACATCTTGTGAAAAATGCATCGCAAATGTGGTAAAAAGTTGGCAAGAACGCACATACGTTTTTATTGCGTTTTTCTTACGGATCAGTGTGAAAGTAGCCGCATTTTGCAAAATCCTGCTTGCTGCATTTTTGATGCACGTTTGATGCGGTAAAAAAAACGCACCAGAAATGCAACTCCCCATGCAAAACGCAGCATAAACGCATAAAAAAAATCAAAAACACACCTGCAGTTGCACTTTTGGTGCAGTTTTTTCGTTACATGTTCTGTGAAAAATGCATCGCAAACGCGGTAAAAAGTTAGCAAGAACTCACATGCGTTTTTACTGTGTTTTTGTTACAGATCAGTGTGAAAGTAGCTGTGTTTTGCAAAATCCTACTTGCTGCATTTTTGATGCACATTTGGTGCAGTAAAAAAACTGCACCAAAAATGCAACTCCCCTTGGAAAATGCAGCATCGACGCAGAAAACCATCAAAAACACACCTGCAGTTGCACTTTTGGTGCAGATTTTTAGTTACACGTCCTGTGAAAAATGCATCGCAAATGTGGTAAAAAGTTGGCAAGAACGCACATACGTTTTTATTGCGTTTTTCTTACGGATCAGTGTGAAAGTAGCCGCGTTTTGCAAAATCCTGCTTGCTGCATTTTTGATGCACATTTGATGCGGTAAAAAAACTGCACCAGAAATGCAACACCCCATGCAAAATGCAGCATAAACGCATAAAACAAAAAATCAAAAACACCCGCAGTTGCGCTTTTGGTGCAGTTTTTTAGTTACACGTCCTGTGAAAAATGCATCGCAAATGTGGTAAAAAGTTGGCAAGAACGCACATGCATTTTTAATTGCGTTTTTGTTACTAATCAGTATGAAAGTAGCCGCGTTTTGCAAAATCCTGCTTGCTGCATTTTTGATGCACATTTGATGCGGTAAAAAAACTGCACCAGAAATGCAACTCCCCATGCAAAACGCAGCATAAACGCATCAAAAAATAAAAAAAACACCCGCAGTTGCGCTTTTGGTGCCATTTTTTCGTTACACGTCGTGTGAAAAATGCATCGCAAACGCGGTAAAAAGGTGGCAAGAATGCACATGCGTTTTTACTGTGTTTTTGTTACAGATCAGTGTGAATGTAGCCACGTTTTGCAAAATCCTGCTTGCTGCATTTTTTATGCACATTTGATGCAGTAAAAAAACTGTACCAGAAATGCAACACCCCATGCAAAATGCAGCATAAACGCATAAAACAAAAAATCAAAAACACCCGCAGTTGTGCTTTTGGCGCAGTTTTTTAGTTACACGTCCTGTGAAAAATGCATTGCAAACGCGGTAAAAAGGTGGCAAGAACGCACATGCGTTTTTGCGGTAAAAAAACTGCACCAAAAATGCAACTCCCCTTGGAAAATACAACATAAACACAGAAAACCATCGAAAACACACCCGCAGTTGCGCTTTTGGTGCAGTTTTTTCATTACACGTCCTGTGAAAAATGCATTGCAAATGCGGTAAAAAGGTGGCAAGAACGCACATGCGTTTTTGCGGTAAAATACTGCACCAAAAATGCAACTCCCCTTGGAAAATACAGCATAAACACAGAAAACCATCAAAAACACACCCGCAGTTGCGCTTTTGGTGCAGTGTTTTCGTTACACGTCCTGTAAAAAATGCATCGCAAACGCGGTAAAAAGGTGACAAGAACGCACATGCATTTTTGCAGTAAAATAACTGCACCAAAAATGCAACTCCCCTTGGAAAATACAACATAAACACAGAAAACCATCAAAAACACACCCGCAGTTGCGCTTTTGGTGCAGTTTTTTTATTACACGTCCTGTGAAAAATGCATCGCAAACGCAGTAATAAGGTGGCAAAAACGCACATCTGTTTTTACTGCATTTTTTTTCAGATCAGTGTGAAAGTAGCTTTATTGTTTTTCTTCAGACTGTTTTTACTGCCCCCCCCCCCAACCTTAAGTGTGAAGGAGCCCTTAAAATGGGAATCCTTTGGATGGAAGCCTTCTGCAGTAAAAGTTGACAAAAGCCCGCCAGATCCGGGTAACATCACATTGCTGTTTTCCTGAAATGATTGACGTCACGCACATCACATGAAGATAACATGCTGAGATGACTTGTATTTGTGGTTGATTCTTGGCACACTGTTGGCCGCTGTGTATGGCGGGACGGAGCTCATCCGCCACGGCCTTTATATTTCATATTAAGAAGGACATTCAGAATGAATACATGCAGCAACGTTTGAAAAGAATCGAATGACAGCAAACAAGGGAGCCATTCTTGGCCTGCCCCGGGCTGACTGTGATATCTGCTCATCACATAGCTACGCCGCTGTCTATAAATCATGGCGCAGGGCGGGGCCACAGCGAGCCTCCAGGCTGCACATAGGCCGGCTTTAGGGAAAAAAAAAATACCAAAGCAAATTACCCTCATTTTCTGTAATAACTGGCTAGGATAATAATAGACATATCACATACTACAGATAATCAGAAAACTTTTTTTTTCTTGTAAAATACCATCTGCAGATTCTGTTAGATGTTTGAGAAGCTCCTGTGTCAGTGCAGCCAATGATTATTGGGGAAATCTCACCTACAGCAGAGTGTCTCATCAGTCAGCGAATATTCCTGATACGTTCCAAATAGAAAAACTCATAGGTGTCATCAGGGGCGGACTGACTGTTCAGAAACTTGGGTCAGTAGGGGGCCCCATGAGATGCCCCTGGTACCTTTTTCATAGGCTTTTTTGAGTTTGGGCAAGGACACAGGGGCCCCATGATCCCCTATTGCCCGGGGCCCCATGAGTTGTCAGTCCGCTCTTGTGTATCATAGTTATCAGAAAGTATTTGACTGATTTAATGGCATAATGTGGTTTTTATTTTCTAACTCATATATACACCAGTAAGGATTTCAGTAGTAAAAGATGTCATACCAAGGGATACGTATCCAGTGTAATTATTATTATTATTTATTCATTATAGGTACTTATATAGCGCCATCAATTTATGCAGTGCTTTACATATATGCCCCAAACTACATCACCGACCTGATATCCAAATACCACTCTAAACGTACTATCTGCTCCTCACAAGACCTCCTTCTCTCTAGTTCCCGGGTCTCCTCCTCCCATGCCCATCTCCAGGACTTCTCCAGGGCATCACCCATCCTCTGGAACTCCCTACCCCAATCCATCAGACTATCACCTACTCTCCTGTCCTTTAGGTGCACCCTGAAAACCCACCTCTTCAGGGAAGCCTACCCCACCCTCACCTAATTGCCGATCTCCTCCACTCCTCCTACCACTCCATCCCCCACAGCTATTCCTACCGTACCACTTTCCCCTCCCTCCTAGATTGCAAGCTCCAAGGAGCAGGGCCCTCGAACCCCTCGTGTATCGCATTGTATTGTTATTGTTCTGTCTCATGTATTGTCTCCCATTGTATTGTACAGCGCTGAGCGAACTGTTGGCGCTTTATAAATACTGTATAATAATAATATATATTGTACATTCACATCAGTCCCTAACCCTCAAGGGGTGTACAATCTAAGGTCCCTAACTCACATTCATACATACATATACTAGGGACAATTTAGACAGGATCCAATTCACCTACCAGCATGTCTTTGGAGTGTGGGAGGAAACTGGAGCACCCGGAGGAAACACACGCAGGCACAGGGAGAACATGCAAACTCCAGGCAGGTGGTGCCATGGTTGGGATTATGAACCAACAACCCTAGTACTGCCAGGTGGAAGTGCTAACCATTTAGCCACTGTGCTGTATTATTATAATAATACAGGAATTAACCACCTGCCTACCGGGCACTTTTACCTCCTCTGTGCCCAGGACAATTTTCAGCTTTCAGCGTTGTCGCACTTTGAATGACAATTGCGCGGTCGTGCAACCATATGACGTTTTTAGCATTTTTTTCACACAAATAGAGCTCTTTTGGTGGTATTTAATCGCCACTGGGGTGTTTTGTTTTTTGCACTATAAACAAAAAATGTGAAAAAAAAGGTTTTCTTTGTTTCTATTTCTAAAATTTAGCAAACAGGTAATTTTTCTCATTCACTGATGTGTGTTGATGAGGCTGCACTGATAGGCAGCACTGATGGACACTGATAGGCATCACTGATGGGCACTAATGGGCACTGATGAGGTGGCACGGATAGGCAGCACTGATGAGCACTGATAGGCTGCACTGATGAGGTGGCACTGATGAGGCGGAACTGGTGGGCATTAATGAGGAGGCACTGATGCTGCTGCACTGATATGCAGCAATGATGGGCACTGATAGGCAGAACTGTTGGGCAACACTAATGGGTGGCGCTGACTGGCAGCACTGACTGACAGCCCTGACTGGCAGCACTGATTGACGGCACTGACTGGCACCAATGCTGGGCAGCACTGTTGGCCACTGCTGGGTGCAACTGCTGGGCGGCACTGCTGGGCAGCACTGATGGGTGGCACTGCTGGGTAGCACTGATGGGTGGCACTGCTGGGCACTGCTGGATGGCACTGCTAGGCACTAATCATCAGTGCCCTGATGATCAGTGCAGATGTCCTCTGTGACATTTTGCTGGTTATCGGCAGTACTCTGTGATCTGCTGTGTCACTGGACACAACTATAGTAAAAGGCCGCTGTGATTGGCTTTTTACCTGATCATGTGACAGTGTCAGGTGTGTGCCACTTGGGGAGCGTGGGAGGGCGTATTCTGGGAGTGGGAGGACGTCATTTGACGCCCTCCCAGAACTGGACAACCGCGCTGTAGTTGTCTTCCGGCTATAGCGCGGTTGCAAAGTGGTTAAACACCAATCAGCCATAACATTCTGACCACCCACCATAACCTGTCGAAGCATGCCCTCCAGTAGACCTCTGAAGGTATCTGGCACCGAGCCATCAGTAGCAGGGCCTTTAAGACCTGTAAGTTGCGAGGTGGAGCCTCCATGGATTGGGCTTGTTTTTTCCAGCACATTTTGCAGATGCTCGATTTAATTTAGAACTGGAGAATTTGGAGGCCAAGTCAACATCTAGAACTCATTTTTGTGTTCTCCAAACTACTCTTGAATTCATCAGACCAGGCCACCTTCTTCAATTGCTTCGTGGTCAAGTTCTGATGCTCAAGTGCCATTTGTAGGCACTTTTAGCTGTGAACATGGATTAGTATGGGCACCCTGACTGGTCTGTGGTTATACAGCTGCATACACAACAAACTGCAATGCGGTGTGTGTTTTGACACCTTCTCATCAGAACCAACATTAACTTTTTCAGCAATTTGACCTACAATAGCTCTTTTATTGGATAGGACTACACAGACCAGCCTTCGCCCCACATGTGCATCAATGAGCCTTGGCCGCCCATGAACCTATCACTGTTTCACCAGTTTGCCTTCCTTGGATCACTTTTGGTTGGTCTTGACCATTCGAGCACTTGGGCACTGCCCGAGGGCCCGGGGTCAGTAGGGGGCCCTATAAAATTCCCCTGGTACCTTTTTTTATAGGCTTTTTTGAGTGAGGGCAAGGACACAGGGGCCACATGATCCCCTCTTGCCCGGGGGCCCCCTGGTCTTGACCACTGCCAACCAGGAACATCACACAAGAGCTGCAGCTTTGGAGATACTCTGACCTGGTCATCTAGCCATTACAATTTGGCCCTTGTCAAAGTCACTCAAATCCTTACATTTGCCTATTTTTAATGCTTTCAGAACATCAACTTCAGGGACAACATGTTCACTTACTGCCTAATATATCCCGCCACTTTCAGGTGCTATATTAATGAGTTACTCCTGTTTTTCACCTTACCTGTGAGTGGTCATAATGTTTTGGCTGATCTGCGTATAGTGCCGACAGCTTTCACAGTACAATATAATTACAATATAAAGGAAGACAGTACAGTTACAATACAATACAAGAGGGTTCGGAGGGCCCTGCTCATGAGAAAACTTGCAATCTAATAGATATAAAATTTAAAAAAAACATAGCAATTTGCCCAGTGAAAGTGCACATGCGTTGCTTCTGTGCAAATAGGGTACAACAGCAAATGTTATGCTGCTTCTTGCACTGGTCAAATGTTTTTCATTGATTAAAAATTGAAAATACCATATTTGGACAGAAAATGGTGCAAAGTATCCTGTAGGAAAAAAAAAAAAAAAAAAATATATATATATATATATATATATATCAGCAGAGGTGGCTAATGGTTAGCACTTCCACCTGGCAGTATTAGGTTGTTGGTTCGAATCTCAACCATGGCACCACCTGCCTGGAGTTTGCATGTTCTCCCTGTGCCTGCGTGGGTTTCCTCCGGATACTCCGGTTTCCTTCCACACTCCAAATACATGCTGGTAGGTGAATTGGCTCCTGTCTAAATTGTCCCTAGTATGTGTATGTATGAATCTGAGTTAGGGACCTTAGATTGTACGCCCCTTGAGGGTTAGGGACTGATGTGAATGTACAATATATATATGTAAAGCGCTGTGTAAATTGATGGCGCTATATAAGTACCTGAAAAAAAAAAAATAATATATACTGCATGTTGAAATGCATTTTTATTACAAAATATATGAAAAATATTTTTAAAAATACATATCAAATACACTGTATGTCTTTAAAAATACAAATCTACATTTTTGGAATACATTTACAAATTTTTTGTAAAAATATATGTTAAAATAACATTGTAGCATTTCAAATATATAGCAATATATTTGGGAAGAATATTTTTTAAATATATTTCAAATATATTTTTCTTCCATGTGGGTTTGTACAGGCTGTATGTTATTCCTCTTCCTATTATAAGTATTATATAATTACTTTAATATATTATTATGTAAATGTATTATTTTTATTGTTCATCATATATTATCATATTAGATTGTAAGCTCTAATGAGCAGGGCCCTCTGAATCCTCCTGTATTAATTTGTATTGTAATTGTACTGTCTGCCCTTTTGTTGTAAAGCGCTGCATAAACTGCTGGCACTATATAAATCCTGTATAATAATAATAATAATATTGGTTCTTTTTTTTTTTGTCCTGTGTATCCATGTGATAAAATTTAAATTGTGTTATTGAACAAAGCAATGAAAATATATGAGGCAATTATAAAACAACACCATAGGAGCAAAAAGGGAGTGTCTAAATGTATTTTGACAGCAACACGGGGAGTAAAACATGGTGTCTGGTTTAATTCAAGCGTCACCTTCACAAGATCTCTGACAAGTAATTTTATCTCATACCGCCTCAAGGACCAGAAATATTCCTGAAGGGAGGGACTCACTGCAACCTGAGATCTCCACCAACAATATAATCCTGCGTGTGAGACTATATGTGCTGTTTACCATGCGGAAACTGCAATCACTTATTGCACAATGGAGTCAATAATGCAGATGTAGAATAAACTTAAAGGAGAACTCCGCTGAGCACAATTAGCGTCTCCTTTGGCCTCATAGCTCATTTGTTGTCAGAGCTATTTTTTTTTTTTTTGCACACATGTTTAAAAAAATCAATTTAGCCCTGAAGATTAGATAAAACCCCTCAAACATTATATACACTGCTCAAAAAAATTAAAGGAACACTTTTTAATCAGAGTATAGCATCAAGTCAATGAAACTCCTGGGATATTGATCTGGTTAAGTAGCAGAGGGGGTTGTTAATCAGTTTCAGCTGCTTTGGTGTTAATGAAATTAACAACGGGTGCACTAGATGGGCAACAATGAGACGACCCCCAAAACAGGAATGGTTTTACAGGTGGAGGCCTCTGACATTTTTTTCCCTACTCATCTTTTCTGACTGTTTTTCACTAGTTTTGCATTTGACTAGGGTCAGTGTCACTGCTGGTAGTATGATCCGATATCTGGACCCTACAGAGGTTCCATAGGCAGTCCAACTCCTCCAGAATGGCATATCAAAATGTGTCATTGCCAGAAGGTTCGCTGTGTCTCCCAGCACGGTCTCAAGAGCATGGAGGAGATTCCAGGAGACAGGCAGTTACTCTAGGAGAGCTGGACAGGGCCGTAGAAGGTCCTTAACCCATCAGCAGGACCGGTATCTGCTCCTTTGTGCAAGGAGGAACAGGATGAGCACTACCAGAGCCCTACAAAATGACCTCCAGCAGGCCACTGGTGTGAATGTCTCTCACCAAACAATCAGAAACAGACTTCATGAGGATGGCCTGAGGGCCCGACATCCTCTAGTGGGCCCTGTGCTCACTGCCCGGCATCATAGAGCTCAATTGGCATTTGCCATTGAACACCAGAATTGGCAGGTCCACCACTGGCGCCCTGTGCTTATCACAGATGAGAGCAGGTTCACCCTGAGCACATGTGACAGACGTGAAAGGATCTGGAGAAGTAGAGAACGCTATTCTGCCTGTAACATCGTTCAGCATGACCGTTTTGGTGGTGGGTCAGTGATGGTCTATGCTGGTGCAGTGGGTCCTGGGTTCCTCTTGGTGCACGACAATGCCTGGACTAATTTGCTGAGAGTATGCAGGCAGTTCTTGGAGGATGAAGGAATTGATATCATTGAATGGCCCTCACGCTTTCCTGACCTAAATCCAATAGAACACTTCTGGGATATCATGTTTCGATCCATCCAACGCTGCCAGGTTGCACCTCAGACTGTCCAGGAGCTCAGTGATACCCTGATCCAGATCTGGGAGGAAATACTCCAGGACACCATCCTTCATCTCATTAGGAGCATGTCACGACACTGCAGGCATGCATACAAGCACATGGGGGTCATACAAACTAATGAGTACCATTTTGAGTTGCTACAATGAAATTTCAGCAAAATGGACTAGCCTGCTGCATAATTTTTTTCACTTTGATTTTTGGGGGTGTCTTTGAATTCAGTCCTCTGTAGGTTGATCATTTTCATTTCCATCAAACGATGGGGCATCCTTACATTCCTAACACATTACCCAGTCCATATCAGTATAGATATCCAGCATGATATTTTTCCCCATTGAGAGCTGTTGATGTGTTCTCAAAGTGTTCCTTTAATTTTTTTGAGCAGTGTATTTTATGAAGGCAGAGACCCTGGAGAGTAAAACGGCTGTAGTTCCAATTTTATGTAATACGATATTAACGCAATGGTTTATCAACTGCAAATTTTCTGTAAAAAATACACTAACGGTAATTTTATGGCACACGAATGCAATATAATACCCCTTTTTTAGCTATAAAAGATCAGTTGTGCTGACTAAATAGATACTAAACATGTTGGGCCTTAAAATTGTGCACAGCCATTAAATGATGATAAACTTTGGTACACAACAATTTTTATAGGCAACACTTTAAAAGCCTCTATATTTCATCAGTTTAAGGTTAACCATGAGTAATGACACATCAGAATCATTGCTGTCGCTCCAGGGTGTGGAGTGATATGTAACACATTTGACATGTTCATATGTTCAGTATGTGCCATCGATGTTTACATTCATATGTGGTGGGGGGCAAAAGTTTTTTTTGGGGGTGTAAGTGCTTGGGTGTAACATTAATTTTTTAACACTTTTTTCCACTATAATTTTTTTTACAACATAGAAGACCAAAAGACCCCTGAGTGACTCCTGATGTCTCATCTGCCATCCACTGATGCTAACGGAGACTTGATCACGTTAGGGGGTGTAGGGAGAGTAGGATGGAGCCTCTGATGTAAAGTGGGACTCCTCAGGTTGACTCTGATGCAGGGGTGGACTGACAACTCATGGGGCCCCCGGGCAATAGGGGATCATGGGGCCCCTGTGTCCTTGCCCAAACTCAAAAAAGCCTATGAAAAAGGTACCAGGGGCATCTTATGGGGCCCCCTACTGACCCCGGGCCCTCGGGCAGTGCCCGAGTTTCCAAATGGTCAGTCCGCCCCTGCTCTGATGTAAGGGGCCTCTGATGGGAAGCCTTATGTAAGGGGACTTCCAAGTTGAACCCTGATGTAAGGAGGGTTCTGATATAAGGGAGGGCTACTAAGACGCACTCAGATGTAAAGGGGCCTCTCAAGGGAACCTTTATGTAAGTGGTCAACTCTGATGTAAAAGGAGCTCTGATGTAAGGGGGCATTACTAGGTTTCCTATCCTTAAGGGGACTCCTAAGGCAAATCCTGATGTAAGGGGGGCTCTGATGTGAACCCATATGTAAGGGGGGGTTCCCAAGGTGGACTCTGATGTAAAGGGTGTTTTGATGAGCATGTGGGGCGGTGCAGTGGTGTGGACAGTAAGTACACAGTCCGGTTGCAGTATAACTTGTAACTTGAATTAAACAGAATGTCAACGTTATAAACACCCAGTCGGAAGAGCACCGCTAAGGAATTAACTCAAAGTTAAACGTAGTTAGATATAAAGGAAGAGAGGTGTCGACAGCGTCTGTTTCAGATAGTGATGCACAGCCTGGCTGGTCCAGTCCCAAGAAGGAAGCTGCTTTCCAGGATAGAGGGTCCCCAACCCTTCTCTCCTCATCAGAAACCTACCACTAGTTACTCTCACTAACAAGCGGGGTCTCTCTCCCTACACTAGCCACACTCTAGAAGCACACCAAAACACAGGGGCAGGGACTTAAATAGATTCTGCTGACCCAAGATGGCAACCGAGGGTCACATGGGCGCAGCGTAGCAACCGCACTGCTGCTCTATTGACCCAGGGAACCATAGAGAAACAATGTTTCTCTTGGACTTACTCTTCAGGCTGAGGTGCCACTCAATTTGAACCCAAACTGCAGTGGGGAAAACAAACCACACCTGACTACAAGCAACCTGATGTAAGGGGGCTCTGATTTGGACTCTGATGTAAGACAAATTCTGATGTAAAGGGAACTTTGATGGGAACCTTTATGTAAGGGGTATTCCTAAAGTCGACACTGAGGTACTGGGTGTTCTAATTGGGACCCTAATATAAGAATAGGGACTCTGATATAAGGGGGCTCCCAAGGCCAGCTGTAATGTAAGAGGGGACTCTGATACAAGAGAGGACTTGTACTCATTTATCTATTATTAATTTGATTTTTAAAATCAAATTAATAATATTTCGATTTTTCTCAGTCCGTGAACATTTGTGGCCTTCATACTGAAAAATGTGGAGACACCGGGTGTAGGGCTTGCAGGTCCAAGGGAACACAAACTTCCCCATAAGCAGAGACCAAGCTCCTTGTTTTGGTGTTTTCTGATAGAAGTGCAGATATGTAAAAAAGGCAATGTTGTATTTAACTTCCTTTAACAGAATGAAATGAACCAAAACACGAGACAGTCCTTTGTCATTGCGACCGAATCCTGTATTTGTAGCTCTGAATCATGATAACTTGCCATGTGTCTCCAATAGACAGGTCCTCCCTTTTTTCAAGGAAGGTCCAGTACTAGGAAGCCAGTATACTGTACATCTGATTATATCCAGCACAGTAGGGAGCATTCTCCAAAGAAGACAGACACAGGGCTTTTGTCACTTTGTCTCACTATACAGACTGCAGAGGCCATATGAGAGCACTTAGTGCAGGAATCTGGGGCAATCTATGAGGACTTCATGCCAGGCTCAAGAACATATAGCCTGCTAAGATCACAGGACCCCTGCTGTCCGGATAATTCCCTCATTATGTGCCATTTGTTCACGAATAATTGATTTTCTGATAATAAACAAGATGACCTGAATCTCTGTTGATGACAGTTATCCTGGACTTCCCAATGCAGTACAAGTTCTAATGGCAGGTTGCATGAATAACCAATAGACAATGCCTAAAGAAATAGATATACAAAGTCAAAAAGTCCATTTGCACATCAGAGGTAGAAACAGCAGGTTTTCACTTTCTCTGAATGGGGTGTGGGTGAGGGTTTACAGGACTCCAAAAAATAGTGCTTTTAGAACTTGTGAGTGCACTGCTTTGTATATTCACAGGTACAGATTTACAAGGGGGATGAGTGAAATTGTGAGCTTTATTTTCCTGAAATTTTTACCAAAATCTGGAATTTTTTACTAAATTTGGAGTCAATGGGGAAGGCAAAATTAAGTTGTGTTTTTTTGGTTATGTTGATTTTTGCGTTTTTACAGAAGCACCTTTTGTATATTTTAAATCTGTTCAGTGCTAAACAAAAATAGCCAATAGCTTAATCGATAAACCTTTTTGCAGAACAAAAAAAAAAAAGGTACCAAAAGTACACAAATAATGATAAAATACATAAAAAAGGGAAAAAAACACAGACACAAAAAAACTGAAAATAAACTAAACTATCTTAAATACACCTAAAAAAATGCACAGAAAAAGGAAAAAGACAAAACAAAAACCCATAAATGATAAATGTACACAAATGATGATAAAATACACATAAAAATGAAAAAAAAAAACCCACAGATGTAAAGAACAGAAAATAAACTAACCTAAATGCACTCCATAAAATGCACATACCTTCTAAAAAAAGAAAAAAAAAAAAAAAACCTAAAAATGATAAAAGTACACAGATGATGATAAAATACACATAAAAATGGAAAAACACAGATGTAAAGAAAATAACTTAAATTAAACTACCTTAAATACACCCAAAAAATACACATACTGTACCTTAAAAAAAAAAATAGAAAAATAAAAAAATAAATGTACACAAATGTTGATAAAATACACACAAAATGGGAAATGAACTAAACTACCCTAAATACACCCCAAAAAATACACACACCTTAAAAAAAATAGAATACATTTTTTTTTTCTCAAACAAATTTCTTCAAAGCATCTCAATGAGTGAAAACTGAGAGCTAACACTTTGTTGAAATCTCGCAGCACAATTAGTTTCACCAAAATCACTGTTGTCTTAAGAAGAATTATATCCAAATATTAAAATGTCATCAGTCTGGAGAAATGGGTGTTCCTAGGCAGACCATGCTAGGTAATGCCCAAATATGATGCTTGTATCCAGTGAATGAAAGGGGCAGGCCAGAGACAGTTCAGTTGGAAAGAAAATACCTAGATAATGCTGGACGTCTTCTATACATTTCTGAGAATACATAAACCTTTTTGTCATGAACGTGTCATAAGTATTAGAAACAACTGGATATTCACATAGTGCAGCCATAGACCAGTGGTGCCCAACATGCACCCTACAGGCTGTATGCAGCTTATGAGTGCTCTTTGTGCAGCCCCTAGTCCAGCCCTCCACTTTAATTTGAAAATGGTATTGTGTCTCGGGAACCCCCCACTATAAGTGACAACTGTGGTCCAGACCTAAGGACAGAAGCTAAAATACTCAACTCCTGGGCTTGTGATCCTTGTACAAAGCAATTTATAACAACACTTTGTAGCAGCAAAGTGCAACACAAGTATTCCTCAAATTTGTTGGCATTATGGGGAAATGTCAAAATGGCATCTGTGATGTCATTATTATTATTATTATACAGTATTTATAAAGCACCAATAGTTCGCTCAGCGCTGTACATTACAATGGGGGACAGAACAATAACAATACAATACAATGCAAAACATGAGGGGATCGAGGGCCCTGCTCTTCCTGTGACTTCACCATTTATGTTTATACAAGAGTTGATCCAACCTGCTCTGCCAGCAAGAAATAGATCATTACTATAAGTGATCTGTTGCTGCTGAGGTGTGCAGGAAGCTGCATTCGGTTTCCCATGAGCTGAAACCAACCCTTTCCATGCAAGAAAGAAAGAAAAAAAATTAGAAAAGTATGAACTCACTATCACTCTCCCAAATCTCTGTGGAACATGGCTTACCTTTGAAAGGTGTCAACCATATGTGTGAAGCTTCAGTCCAGCAAGTTAAACACATGACTAAAGGAATCGTCAGCCTCGGTCCTTCTACCAACCCCTTAATATAATATTATTATTATTATATTATACAGGATTTATATAGCGCCAACAGTTTGCGTGGCGCTTTACAATATAAGGGAGACAGTACAATTACAATACATTTCAGTGCCCGGCTCATGGAGCTTACAATCTAAAGGAAGGGGGAGGTGATACAAAAGGTGATAGCTGCGGGGTATGATCTGGTGGAGGTGATGCAAGTACAGTTCTTAGGTGGAGGTGGGGTAGGCTTCCCTGAAGAAGTGAATTTTCAAAGATCGCCTAAAGGCAGACAGGGTGGGGGCTGATCGGACATGCTGTGGTAGGGAGTTCCAGAGGTTAGGAGAGGCTCTGGAGAAGTCCCGGAGGCGAGCGTGGGAGGAGGTGATGAGGGAGCTAGAGAAGAGGATATCATGGGAGGAGCGGAGTGGACGATTTGGGCGGTATCTGTGGATGAGGTTGGTGATGTAGTAATAACACGGACTGCATGACATGGATACATCAACCATTTTATTAACATATTAAATAAATAACATCACATTAACATAGCAATAAACAACAAAACTATTTCAACAATACAACCAGGAGGTCTTTGGGCGTCCTTAAAGGCACACTTATAACTAGAATCACCCATGTCCTCAGTCGCACCCCAATCAACTAGAAGACACTACAAACTCACATGTCATTACATTTTACCCCAGGGGACCTAGTTGCTGGGAGAACCACCAATAACCAGCCAAGTGGGAGTGCCATATCCTAGATGGGCCCCCCAGTTTTGTATCAGTACAAATATTCGCTGACCCCCAAAGTCCCCCTGACCCGCCAAACTGCTGTGTCAATTTTTATATGGTATATATTAATAAAATGTATACATGTTCTTATCGACACAACCTCCCCCAACCCTGGCTCTACCATGGGCCTCATCCCTCATATGAACCACCCTTGCGGCTTCACCCTGCCCATCTGACCTTCAGCCTCCAATCAGGTTAAACCTATGCCCCTTCCACACTGAACTTACATTGTTTAACCCTTTTCCTGACCTGTACCTCCCTTTAGTCTAGCTACCCCTCCATCCATTTTCTCTTCTCTGGGTCACCTTTGATAACTGCAGAGATTCTGGCACGGGACAGAGTGTCCAAATGTCTAACCACCCATTGTCCTTGGGTTGAAGTCTACCTGTCAATGGCAAACCATATTCATGGAGGTGTAGTAAACATCAAATCACAGGAGGTTAAATAAGCAAATAAGGAGACATAGATGAGGAAACAGATATTGATCAGTGGGACCATCAAACTATTTACAAGCCTGTTCAGGAACTAAGGCAGCAGATGCAGAGGTGTGAAAAGATCACCATTTGTTAATGGCAGATAACCATCATTACTAGTTGTAGCCAACACAAAACAACACATTGCTGCTAACATACCATAGCTAGTAACACAGTTTAAATGCAGAATTTTCATATTTGTCATTAGTCTGAAGGCCTTTTTACGAGTGTGCCACTGCAGTTACCCACATACAACGTGCATTATTGGATGTGTTTATCCGTTTTTTAAAAACATTTTCTTTAAACATTTGTACGTGTTTTTCATCTTTTATTATGCAAAGTAAGGAAGAAACTGTCAGGGCAACAATAATCAGGAAAACTGCATGACAAATGTTTTTTTGTGCATTTACTGTTCATTTTATTCAAAATTCTAAACCAAAATGAAAAACACAATTGTAAAATATTGCAGCTTACCAGTCCTTTAATGTGGTGGCTGCATTAGTTTTCTTTTTTGTTTGCAAACTTTTATTGTAGATAGTACAAAGAAATAGTAGAAAAGCTAAAGTGTGTTGGAAACGGTCAAAAAGATTGTGTATTGAGAATGTCAAACAATCAAATACTGTTATATCTCAAGATTATGTAGTGTCAAAAAACTGAACAAAAATAGAAAGAATTTCTGATAAACGTCTCTCCCAACATGGGAGATTTCAGATTTTGTTAGCATAATAATATCAGACAGATTGCATTTATCAAAGTTAAAACATATACATACAGTGGTATGTCATAGTAGAAATGAAAGTCGTTGACCAAGAGAGCACCTACCAAATATAAAGTAGGACCAGTCAGGAGAGGGAAGACGATACAAGAACCATGGTTCCCATTTAGCATCAAATCGGGGTTTCGATTCGTGAATCGGATGAAAAATTTGTTCCATCAACATAATATCATTCATTCTGGAAATAATTTGTGGAAATGACACAGATAGTGATTTCCACTGGTAAGCTATTACCCACTGCATAGCAACACATAAAGTATGTATTAACTTCTCCAGAGGGTGAGGAAGATCATGGATGGTAGAGAATAGCAAACACTGGGACCGAGTTAATGTAATCTGTTTACCAATTAACTTACAGGCAAGAACAAAAAGCTCAGCCCAAACAGGAGATAGCTTCTCCCAGTTCCAGAAAATATACAGGAATGATTCAACCTGAAAGATACCCTGGAACCAGCGAGACAAAACCTGAGGATAGAGATTAGAGGGATTTTTGTGGGGTATAGTCCATCTAGTCAGTGGTGTATTTTGATTTTGTGCTGCCCTAGACAAGACTAAAATTGGGTGCCCTCCCTATCTAAATTTGTCCTACCCTTTCCTGTTTAAGATCCACCCCTTCATTTGTAAACTTCAGCCCTTCCTCTTTAGAGTTGGTAAGGAGTTGGTCAGAGACTGGTGACAAGATACAGGAGTTGGTCAGATACTGCAGACAGGATACAGGAATTAGTCAGAGACTGCGGACATGATACAGGAGATGGTCAGAGACTGCGAACAGGATACAGAAGATGGTCAGAGACTGCGGACATTATATAGGAGATGGTAAGAGACTGCGGACATGATACTGGAGATAGTCAGAGACTGTGGACAGGATACAGGAGATGGTCAGAGACTGCGGACATGATACTGGAGATAGTCAGAGACTGTGGACAGGATACAGGAGATGGGCAAAGACTGTGGACAGGATACAGGAGGTGGGCAGAGACTGTGGATGGCTTTCCATTTGGTCACTTCTCTGTATAGTAGATGATTTGATGGAAGTCACACATCACAGTGGAGTCCAATGACAGCAGTACCCCGCCTTGAGGCTCCCAGCACTGGCGGGTAGCACTCCCGCCTCCCCAGTCAGTACTGGCTGTTGCTATGATTTATAAAAGGGGCCAAGCCGCACCATTACATCACTGCACATCATCCCCCCGCCTGAGCCTAGCCCAGCCAAGACCGTTTCCCTGCCAGAGTCCAGCCCAGATGAGACCGCCTGATACATTCCACCCCTGGGGGGGCACATGGGGGCAAGGAATAACCCCCACGCCGCCCTGTAGAAACACGACTGGTCCCTTCTGCCTGGGGGCAGCCCTGCCCCCCCCCCTGAAAAATGCCACCCAAGGCAAACGTCTTGTTTGCCTTCTGGTAGATATGCCCCTGCATCTAGTAAATGCTTTAAGAGCTGTATCACGGACTGTTAATGATTTGGTACATTTCCTGAGATTCATCCACATGACATCCCACTCGTGCTCCATGAATTGTTCTCCAAGTTCCTCCGCCCATTTAAGCATATAGGGGAGTTTATGGGAGGTAACAAACATTCATACAAAGCTGAAATCAACATCTTACCTCGAGGGCACATGAAACAAATATTCAGTCATATGGACTTAAAGCATAATGTGTGATGTAAAAATGCCTGATTTGTAAATATATCAATAAAATTCGGAGTGAGGATAGTTTTCTTTTTTCAAGCAGATATAACCAAGCTATTTTACCCAGCTAAGCTCTGGAAGGTTTTACCCCCTTCATGACCTGGGAATTTTTTGCTACTTAGCACTGTGCTACTTTAACTGGCAATTAAGCGGTCATGCAACACTGTACCAAAATTAAATTGTTATTATTTTTTTCACACAAATAGAGCTTTCTTTTGGTGGTATTTATTCAGCACTGGGTTTTTTTTTATTTTTTTGCTGAATAAATAAACAAATACCATAAATTTTGAAACAAAAAACAATATTTTCTACTCTCTGTTATAAAATAAATCTAATAAAATCAAATTTCTTCATAAATGTAGGCCAAAATGTATTCTACTACATGTCTTTGATTAAAAAAAAAAAAACAATAAGTGTATATTGATTGGTTTGTGTGAAAGTTATAGCATCTAGAAACGATAGTATATACTGGAATTTTTATTTATTTATTTATTTATACTAGTAATGGCGGTGAACAGCGACTTATAGTGGGACTGTAATAGTGTGGTGAGCAATCTGGCACTAATTGGGTGGGAACTGACTAAATGACACTAACATTGTTAGTAATGCTAATATAGTGATCAGTGATAATACTGTACACTATCACTATACTAATGACACTGGCTGCAAGGGGATAACATTGAGAGGCAATCAGACGGTTACCCCTGTGCCTAACAATGTGTAATGTGTGTAACGTGCTGCTTTTACTATGAGATGTGGTTGTTTTTCTCCCTGCAGCCACATCGCTGCTCCATGTACAGAGCCCTGTGTTGTTAGTAAACACAGGGCTCTGTACTGTCATTCGCTAAGCTGATCAGCAGGTCCTGGCCATAAATCATTGGCTAGGACCTGCTGACCGACTTTTGTTGTACCGATTGACAGCTCCTACCTAGAAATGCTGGATCACGTATATATACAGTATGAGTAGAGTGTTTGTCCCACTGCGGCAAAAGTCCACAAGTTGTTAATAGTAAATTTTATGTACCAAAAGGCACCAAATAAGAGAAGTTCATTGTTAGAATTTACATACCCTTTAATTCTCCTTGTGTGATTTACTATAGGGCAAATATTTGCGAGACAAAAAAAAAAACAGTTTTATAAATGAATGAACAAAACTTAAAGGTATTGAAAAACACAGTCCAAAAAATAACTTTACAAAAGAAGCCCCCATCACATCAGAGTCTTCTTTAGACATGTGCGATTTGTTACAAACTGAAATTTGGACAACATTTTTGTTATTTCGGAGATTCGGATGTATCAGAATCTCCCAATCACAATAGTAACGAATTTCAACAAATCCAAAATAAATTATAAGGAAAACGACAAATTAATTTGTATTCATTCGGATAACATGATGCAATTGTTTGGACGTTTTGATAATGTTTGAAGCTTCCGAAATAACGTAATTACTTAGTGAATGATCCAAATTGATTCGGGTCCATTTCGTTTTATTTCATATTAACATTTGTCATTATTATAACAAAAATGCACTACATATGAAATGGAAACATTTTGCAATAAATACAGTAAGGTATGAAAGTGAAATAAGATGATTCCTACGTATTGTATTTGGGTTGGATGGAGGTGGATCCATCAGAATCTCTTAATCATAACATAACGAATGAATTTGAAATTAATTTAATTCCATTTGTTACTTTCAGACTCCAGTCGATATCGTCCAATCAGCTCATCCCATTTCTCATTGTGGGTTAGGCTAGTAAGGATGACAAGGAGTGCATAAGTAATCTCCTAAAATAACAAATAAACACATTAAAATGAACATAGCCAAACTTCTGAAATTAACTTCCAAAAATACAAATCAATTTGGAACAACAAATACCCATAGTGAATTAAAAAAATAATGAATATGACAAAAAATAATTATTTCCTTGACAACCAAATCAAAAACACAACGAACCATTGTACACATCTCTAGTCCACTTCACATCAGAATTTCCCTTTCACATCAGAAGCCCACATTCAAATAATCAGAGTCCCTCCTTTCACACCAGATGCTTCCCTTCACATCAGAAGCCCCACCACATCAGAAACCGCTCTTCGCATCAGAGCCCCCTTTTACATCAGAGTCTCCCTTATATATCAAAGTTACATTAGGAACCCCACTAGAGTCACCTGTATACGGCTGCCAGACTCATTCACCTTTCCAACCGCTCCATCTCCGCCACCCCCCTCTGCCAATCCCTCCACTGGCTTCCGATTGCGCAACGGATCAAATTCAAAATCCTAACGCTGACGTACAAAGCCGTCCACCATACTGCCCCGAACTACATCACTGACCTAATATCCAAGTACCACCCAACACGCACACTCCGCTCCTCACAAGACCTCCTTCTCTCTAGTTCCCTGGTCTCTTCCTCCCATGCCTGCCTCCAGGACTTCTCCATGGTGTCACCCATCCTCTGGAACTCCCTGCCCCAACCCATCAGATTATCACCTACTCTCCTCTCCTTTAGGCGCACCCTGAAAACCCATCTCTTCAGGGAAGCCTACCCCGCCCTCAGCTAATTGCCAATCTCCTCCACTCTTCCTACCACTCCATCCCCCACAGCTATCTCCTCCTGTGCCACCATCCCCTCCCTCCTAGATTGTAAGCTCGAAAGAGCAGGGCCCTCAATCCCTTCATGTTTTGCATTGTATTGGTATTGTTCTGTCACATGTTCTGTCCCCCTTTGTAATGTACAGCGCTGAGCGAACCATTGGCGCTTTATAAATACTGTATAATAATAATAATAATAATAATAATAGAGTCCCCCCTTACATCAGGGTCTCCATCAGAAGCAAGACCAACTGATCTCAATCCTCAATCTGGGCACTCAAGATACAGAATACCATCCCAAATTGACCTTTTATACTTTTCCTTTAGGCCATATTAGTTATCACTCATTTTAATTTTGTTTCATAAATAAGGAAATGGGGATGGTCCTTTTCCGGTGGTATATCCCTTGCAGTTAGCATGGAATCCTCTTTAGAATGGCATTATTATTATTATTATACTGTATTTATAAAGTGCCAACAGTTCGCTCAGCGCTGTACATTACAATGGGGGACAGAACATGTGATAGTACATTAGGCTCTGATACAGCACTAAGACACGCCAGCATTGCTGTGTTTACCTGTAACAATACCCGCTAATATATATAGTAATGTACTGTCCATAGCTCAGCCTTCATTCCATTTTTATAGACAAGGAAATCTGTAAATAAAGAGAGATTAAAATGGTTTTATTAAAATGACTTCTCTTTACTATGGTCAAAGGGTTCCAATGCCAAGACACCTTCAATCTTCACAGGGCCATCAACACATAGTAAACTGTACCCATAGAGTTTACTGTCCATGTAATGCTTGAAAATACAACTTGTAAACCCGGAATGTTCTCCCATGAACGGGCTGTGCTCTGGACATTCTGGAGGTATGGGGTCATTTGGCCTGTGACTGGAGTCATCCACAGGGAGCAATGAAGTTTACTGTCTGTGACCTAAATGTCTCAATAATTAAAGTATAATGTCTGTAACAAGGTAAATGCCATAGCCATGCAGATCCGATTAAACTCTTCAGGATGTATGTTTGTAAAGCTGTGAAAACCCCCCCCTAATTTATCAACATGTCTCCAACAGGAGTAGGCACTTTTGCCTACTAGGACCTTGCTTAAAAAGGACTTTGAAGGAAACGTGAGGTTATCTATCATTATATAGGTTCATTGACAGCGTAATAATGTTTTCCACTATAAACAGTGCCATAGTGCCATTATGCCAAGCTGGATTAATGTAGCTATGTAAAAAATGGCCATACCTAAAATCATTGTAATATAAATCCTGTATAATAATTGTACACTCACCGGCCACTTTATTAGATACACCTGTTCAATTGCTTGGTAACAGAAACTGCTAATCAGCCAATCACATGGCAGCAACTCAATGCATTTAGGCATGTAGATGTGGTGAAGATGACTAGCTGAAGTTCAAACCAAGCATAAGAATGGAGGAGAAAGGGGATTTAAGTGACTTTGAACATGGCATTGTTGGTGGTGCCAGACGGGCTGGTCTGAGTATTTCAAAAACTGCTGATCTACTGGGATTTTGTACTGTTGAATTGTTGGTCGAGGGGGCGCACTGGACACCTTAGCTGCCATTGTGCTACATGGGTGTCCAGTGCGCTCTTGTACCTTTAAGGAGCGGTGGGCTCTCTCAGGTCCATCTGCCCTTGGTCTATCCATTAAATACATGTGCCGGTACTATGGGGGCTCTTAAAATTGGAGAGTTAGGAACTACAGAATACTGGGGTGGTATGACGAGGCTCTGTAGCTTACGCATGTATTTGCAAATGTGTGCTAACTAAACCCCTGTTTTTAATGCATACTGTTAGACAGGTTAATTCGGTTTGTTTGCAGGCTGGCTGGCAAGTTAGAGCTGGGAATTTTTCTTTTTTGTTGTTTGACATGTGTCACCCTTCCATGTGCTCCTTGCTGTGAAGGCCAGTTATAGACTGGGGCATTGACCATTTTTTGTACTATTTTCACGCACAACAACCTCTAGGATTTATAGAGAATGGTCTGAAAAAGACAAAATATCCAGTTAGCAGCAGTTGTGTGGACGAAAATGCCCTGTTGATGTCAGAGGTCAGAGAAGACTGGGAAGACTAGCAAGGTGTTCCTAATAAAGTGGCTGGGGAGTGTAGTTTCCCTCCAAAGAGAACCTGTTACAAAGTGAAACAAAGTAAAACACTTACCTAGGAGAAGCTTTTGATATAGGCAACCATTTTCCAATTCCTAGGCTTTTAGACACATTTAGGATATTTGGTGTATCATACTGATTTGGTTCTCACACTGGCCAGCTCTGCTAGAGGTCAGTGATGGGACTGGGGACTGTACCTTACAATTGAATAAGACGACCCCAGAAGTACATTGTGTGTTACATCTGCTGCATGGTCATAGGCCATACTGATATTTCTTTAATTGTGGCAGGTAGAAGTGTGTTGTATAGTCACCTCAATGATTACTTAGTACTGAAGCCAAAGTCAGAGCCAAGTCATGAGCTCACCAGGAAATAGCCAACCCCTGCTGTTTGCTCTGCAGGACAGGGAGCAGCAGGAGCAGTCTTGCCTCAATAATATTTGTACTTCCAACTTGCAGGATTAGCAGAGTTTTGTTCTGAGTAGTGCTGTCCCATATATGCAGAAACCCTCCTTATAGATTTATTGATGCACAATAAATAATATATTTCACTGCTTATAGATTTATGTATATTTAATCTTACTTTCTTTGCCATTTTTAAAGCTAAGGGGAGGGATAGGAGGGTGGAAGTTCAATACAATCCAAGAAAAGCCTAAAGCATACGTGTGAGCAAAATCAATTCAAACATATGCAGTACATTTCTTGAGTACATTCACATTTCCTTAACTATTTTGCACCAAAATGCCAAGGATTGTTATCAGTCCTAACTGAGTTCTGCCCTGTTGGACTACAAAACACCTCCACTTTGTAACATGGAAATGAAGAGAGGGGGAAGAGAGGGGGAGGTGTTCTGTAGTTCAGTAGGGGCTAACTCAGGGCTGAGAAAGCTGTATGGGGTTTCAGTGCAACAGAGGCAGTATTGTCAGTTCAGAAAATAGGTATAAAATCAGCAAGCATTTAAAAAGTAGCAGCTATTGCACATAAAGGTAACCAAAGAAAACCTCAAAAGACATTTTAAACGTTTATAAGTATTGTCAGTTCACTACAGGATGTTAGGAGCTAACTGAATTTCTGGCAGGATCAAAACCTCACTCAGTTTTTTAAAAGACAAATGATGGGGAAGTGTAATATGTTTTTTGCAAAGGCATAGAATTTGGGCTTGTTCAGGCTTGTTGGTGTGTGTGTGTGTGTGTGCATGTGTGTGCATGTGTGCATGTGTGTGCATGTGTGTGTGCTTGTGTGCGTGCGTGCTTGTGTGCGTGTGTGCTTGTGTGTGTGTGTGTGTGTGCGTGTGTGCATGTGTGCTTGTGTGTGTGTGTGCGTGTGTGTGTGTGTGCGCGTGTGCTTGTGTGCGTGTGTGCTTGTGTGTGCGTGTGTGCTTGTGTGCATGTGTGCTTGTGTGTGTGTGCGTGTGTGTGTGTGCTTGTGTGCATGTGTGCGTGTGTGCTTGTGTGCGTGTGTGTGTGCGTGTGTGCTTGTGTGCATGTGTGTGTGCGTGTGTGCGTGCGTGTGTGTGTGTGTGCTTGTGTGTGTGTGCTTGTGTGCTTGTGTGCGTGTGTGCTTGCGTGTGTGTGTGTGTGTGTGTGTGTGCCTTAAAAGCAGGTAGTTGAGCTGCGTTTTTACCAGCTACCTGACTGGCCACCTGATCAAGGACATTAAGCTGCTTAGGGCTGTATACATGCAGTGACAAAAAGTAAGCCCATTGCTTGTGTGCATGTGTGCTTGTGTGTGTGTGTGCGTGTGTGCTTGTGTGTGTGCGTGTGTGCTTGTGTGCATGTGTGTGTGCGTGTGTGCTTGTGTGCGTGTGTGCTTGTGTGTGTGTGCTTGTATGTGTGTGCGTGTGTGCTTGTGTGCTTGTGTGCGTGTGTGCTTGCGTGTGTGTGTGCGTGCGTGTGTGTGTGCCTTAAAAGCAGGTGGTTGAGCTGCGTTTTTACCAGCTACCTGGCTGGCCACCTGATCAAGGACATTAAGCTGCTTAGGGCTGTATACATACAGTGGCAAAAAGTAAGCCCCATTGCACTTGTTTGGTACTACCACTGGTGAACGCGACACATTCAAATGAACGGGCTGCCATGTAGCACCACCATGTACAATGTGTGCAGTTGCAGCACAGTGGGGCAGCCTTTTCTGGGTTAAAACAATCAGTGAGGAGCCAACTTATTGCCACCCAGTTGCCTTTCAGTTGCCCTTTACAAATTGCTTTTGAGGGGGACAGCAGGGGCTACCATACCTGTGAATGAGCCATTTAAAGAAGATTTAAATCCTAAAACCTTGTACATATGGACAGAGGGCGGTTGTAAAAAAAGGCATTTGTGTCACGGAGAAGGTGCCCACGTCTGTTGTTTACCTGTTGAATGGCGCAGTTAGACCAGTGTGACTGAGTTGCTTTGCGATTTGGCGCTTTAGTTGCACTCAGCAGGCATTACGTCTGACCTTTTAAAGTCAGTGAAACTGCGTCACAACTACATGCCAAACATGGCTATGGTGGTTACCGCAACATAGATCTCCCTTAGGATAAAAAAAAGGAAAATCGTATCAAATACTTACTGTAATTTTCCTTTCCTGGCACCAATCCATGGCAGCATACTACCACATAAAAACTACACATACTACCAAGGGCAGACTGACAACTCATGGGGCCCCTGGGCAATAGGGGATCATGGGGCCCCTGTGTCCTTGCCGAAACTCAAAAAAAGCCTATGAAAAAGGTACCAGGGGTATCTCATGGGGCCCCCTGCTGACCCCGGGCCCTCGGGCAGTACCTGAGTTTCCAAATGGTCAGTCCGCCCCTGCATACTACTACTTTACTTTATACTACCACATGTATGCTGCCATGTTGGCACCAGGAAACGCATTCAGAACGCGAAAGTATCATCACCTGTCTGCCTAATAACCAGCGGTTCTGGATGCATCATGGACCAAGGGGCACATTGTAATGATTTGCATGACTCTGATAAAATGAGATTGGTACACACGTTCTGATCTGATCTAATAAGGCTCAGGGCTTGTTCACTCCATGTCAAATGAACTGCTTTTTTCTGCACACTACCGCACATACCATTGCCCCATAGAAAACAATTTACTTCAATATGTTGTATCTGGTGGTGGTACTGCTGAAAAACATGAAAGAGGAGATTATATTTGCTGCAAAGCATTGCAGCCATGGCATATGTGTAGGCAACGAGGGTCAGGTGGTAGGTACCCTGGAGGAAAGTGGTTGATTTTGCAGGAAATGTATTGTCAAGAACATTCCAGTCTGTGCAGTGGCTTAAAACTGACAGCAACACTTATAGAAGGTTGGGCAGTACTGATGGAGACCCATGGCACCTGGTGCAGAGGGAGGCTGAAAGTCTGTAAGCAGCATAATACTAGTAGCAGAAAGGTTCCCCACAGCAGCTCTGATGTTAGTCCCCATGTTGTCCCTCCTCCTCTGGAGAACGAAATGAAAATGAGAAGCGCACCAACCTTGCGCATTACCTCAATAACCAATATGTATTAATTATAAAAATATACTCGCAAACAGCGAATAAAATCAGGCATGTAAGTCCTCAAAGGGACTTGAAGACAGCGCGAATCCCATAAAGGGGATGGATATTCAGTACAGCTGACGCGTTTCGAAGGGTGTCCCTTCTTCATCAGAGCCCTGTTTGTGAGTATATTTTTATAATTAATAAATTTTGGTTATTGAGGTAATGCGCAAGGTTGGTTCGCTTCTCATTTTCATTTCGTTCTGCAGTATTGGTCGGGCTTCCCCAGCCTTGTTTGGAGCCGCACAACCCTACATGCATTGGTGGTCGATTTTTCCAGGTCTGGTTCCATCCATTCGCCACCTGTCTGGGTCCTAGAGCGCAGGAGAATTCGTTTTTGATTTACCTCCTCCTCTGAAACCTCTCCCTCACACTAGGCACACTACCCTATCAAGCAGGTTCCTGAACTTGATCTGACCCAAATTCAATGAGCCAGGGCTTTTTATAAGTTCTGCCCTCACTAAAGATGGCCAGGTGGGGTCATCTTGTTGGCAGTGTGCAATCAGATAGCAGACAGCCCGATGACACCTACAAAGGCCTAAGAGGAATGTGCTTTCCTCCTGTCCTCCACCCTCCCTGAAGAGCGGTTATAACAGTGCTACCTGTGTAGGGAGATCAACCTACACTTGCCTACATATGTGTACCCCTGTGCGGTTTCTTTTGCAGTTGTGGCGGAACCACCTATTTTTCCGCCACCCCAACCACAAGTATAAACTAGGCCTTAAGGTATTGGTGTTACCTGTCTGGATACAAATGTTGGGGTATCTCTAGAAACTGAAAAAGTGGTTTGGAGAAGCTATGAATCGTCTTCGACGGTGATAGTAAACCACAACTTGAGAAAAAAATTTCCCGGCAAGGTAATGTCATAATGTTCTAGTATGCATCGCATGCTAGCACATTATGAAAGACTTACCTTAAAACGAAGCCCTCCAGCGACGGGCTGTCAGAACTGCAGAGGCTTCCATGCATGCGGGAGTCCCAGGTCACAGCCATGGTGCACGAGATATTCATTTTACCTACAGGTAAGCTTTATTATAAGCTTACCTGTAGGTAAAAGATACAAAATTGGGTTTACTTCCACTTTAAAGAACAAGTTGAATGTGACCAGGGGCGGACTGACAACTCATGGGGCCCCTGGGCAATAGGGGATCATGGGGCCCCTGTGTCTTTGCCCAAACTCAAAAAAGCCTATGAAAAAGGTACCAGGGGCATCTCATGGGGCCCCCTACTGACCCCCTGGGCAATAGGGGATCATGGGGCCCCTGTGTCCTTGCCCAAACTCAAAAAAGCCTATGAAAAAGGTACCAGGGGCATCTCATGGGGCCCCCTACTGACCCCGAGCCCTCAGCAGGCAGTGCCCGAGTTTCCAAATGGTCAGTCCGCCCCTGAATGTGACTAACTATGACCTGGATAAATGAGCACCGTCACAGGCGTATTTGGTCACTGAGAAGTATTTGGTGTGTTTTTAATCAGCAATGGCCTCTTTCTTCATGTCCCAAGCTTCTCTTTGTGGTACACTCTTCTCTCTTAGGGCTTGCATGCTTCCTTGTGCCATACCAATCCATCTTCCAGACTCTGGGTATCCATTGTGCACAGGCTCAGGACCTCTGTGTGCATGGAGGCTATATAAAAATATTCACCAATCTCATAAATACACTTGGCCTTTCCAAAAAACGAAGTTGGATAATATGCCATGCACTGGAATTTGCTCCAATTAGTGGATCTATCTCAAACTGTTTCATTTCTGGTCATTTGCCAAAGTTTCACAGACGGCGACAAAAGAGCTCCTCAATCTAAACAGCTCATCATATTACCAAAAATAGTGAATTTCTGCATGAGTGGCTTCTTTATTTGCCCAGGGTAGTGAACAGCAATTATGTGGATCAGTATATGACAGGCCTTTCTTCGAGCCACTCCTTGATTAACCTATTTCTTAGAACATTGTTCATATAATGCCTTTCTTCCATTTACACAAGTAAACAGAAAACAGGTTCTGCAAGAATGACATCTCAGCACTGCAAGAAGCACAAAGCAGTGTAAAGCTCAATCTGAAGTGATCAGGTGTCCTTCTTTTGTGTCACTTCAGTTGTTTGTGGCAATGGGAATGTGGCGGCCCAAAAAGAAAAATCAACTCTTGAGCAGAGGTCATCCAGGAAATCACCGTCACAATAGGGCAACCTAATCCCGCTCTTGAAGGGACACGGTCAAATTGGTGTTATTTTAGCTCTATTCACAACACGGCATGATGATACAGTGACAGTCATTAACAAGGATATATTCCGGACAAAGGAAGCCAGTGCTGACAAATGGGGACGCTCCACCCCAATATAGCCTCATTTGTAGTCTAGGTGTTTATTATTATTATTAAAGTAGACATAAGCCCTAGATGAATGATTTAGTGTGCTAAAAACTGTCTATTATAAACAACCGCCATTTTTTTATATTTTTTCTTTTATCCTTTGTTGTATCTCCTGCAACCTCTTTACAGCTGGTGATATGCACTCCAGCGATGGCTGCGTGGTATATCTCAGGGTGGGATTCCTTATGGTGACAACAGTGGACCATGGCTGCATAATGTGTATTGAAATGGCTACTTGTAGAAGCCAAGGGAAGCCTGTATGACAAGGCATGGCCATGACTGGGGCATGGGCTTAGTGGTTAGCAATTCTGCTGTAAAGCATGGGAATTTCCAGTCTGAATCACAGTCAGGATGTTCTCTGCATGGAGTTTGCATGTTCTCCTGTGCTTGCTTACATGATAGTAGGTTAATTGACTCCTTTACAAATAAGCCCAGTTTGTGTGTTCATATATGTGAAATAGGGACCTATGATTTTAAAATGAAAAGCCTTTTTACCCTAACGCATTCTATGCATTAAAGTAAAAGCCTCCAGCATGCAGTTTCCCCCCAAAGCCCACCCTAAATTCTTACATGAGCTCAGTCGCGATCCAGCGAGGTGCATGAGAGCAGCCTTGGCTCTCTCTCTCTCCTCATTGGCTCCTGCAGTTGTTAATCATAGCCGGTGGGGAAAGAGTGGGGGGCAGGGCTGAACACAGTCAATGCACACACTGTTCTGGCTTGGGAGCGAGCACACACCAGTGCCTCCATAGCAAGTGGCTTGCTATGGGGGCACTCAGCAGGTGGGAGGAACCCAAAGCATTAGCAGGAGACCCCAGAAGAGGAGGATCAGGGCTGCTCTGTGCTACCATTACACAGAACAGGTAAGTGTAACTTTTTTTTATAAAAAAAATATTTTTTTTTGCTTTTAGAATCACTTTATGCTCCTTGACGTTTGTCAATTTAAAGCACTGCATAAATTCTTGGCACTACATAAATACATGTAATAAATAAAATAACTGCAACATAGGGGCAGAGTGAATAATAGGAATTGCTTGAATAAGGTTCTAGCATGTTCACCAGGTATTATTGATTTTTTTATTAAAAAAATATTCTTTAATATTCTTTAAAATATTCTATTCTTTATTTAGGTCATCCAGTGAAATACAAGAATGAAATGGTCTAACATTATATAGTAACGCACATAGAGACAGGGTGGAGATTATAATAAGCAATAGAGTAGTTGGAAAAAACTGCCTTAATGCTCCGTTTGTCTAATGAGCGCGTTGTACGGCTAGACCCTGCTACAATCGAGGGACAAGACACATTTTCATCTCAATAAGTATTAAATGTAACCAATTGTATTCTTTCGAATATGGCTTTGAGTGACCACGTTCTAGCTGAAAATTGAATTAAGGCTTGCAGTGGGAGTACCCGCTCTATTTGGGAAGGAGTCATGATGGGGAAGGTGGGAGGAGCAGTGGTGTATTGAGGTCTTGTGCTGCCCTAGGCAACACAAAAATCGTCTGCCCCCACGGACACCGACCAACACCACCCACCCTTCTCCCTCCGGCGGAGAGAGCCTGACATTGACCAACAACACCCCTGCCCCCCACCTGGGAGAGCCTTCCATTACCTCCCCCCTCCCCAGCGATAAAGAGAAAGACACTCATCTTCATAGCTCCAGACGTCCCCGGGATCGAGAGTCAGGCTCTACATACACCATCAAACAGCCTCTCTCGGATCCCATCTGGTTCCTATGGTGCGGGTATCCCTTCTTTTATCCCTTCTTCTGGGAGGAGGTGCTGCCCCCCTAAAAAATTCCACCCTAGGCAAGTGCCTTGTTTGCCTTGTGGTAAATACGCCCCTGGGGAAGAGTCAGGGTGGATGTCACCAGTGATGTAATGTTCTCTAATCACAGGAAAGACAGACAGCAGGAAGTGACATGAAATCAACATTACCATAGAATTAAAATAAATACTTCACTTTTGTTTCAGCTGCGTATTCAGTTGCATGATAAGGGTTTAAAGGGATTTTCCAACAATGTGACTTTTATTTTCCAGTTATTTGAACTTTTGTGTGTCATTCCACTCATAAGCAGAACTACCCAAGGTCCAAAAAAATAGACGAGGCTCAGTCTGCCATCCCTTACACCCTTGAAGACTCCATGCACACTAGCATTTTTTTAAGCTCCTAAAAGCTGTTATTTGCATTTTGTTTTCTGCTCCTAGAAGCTACATAATGTTATCTTATGTGTTCATGCTATTAGCGTTCTTTGAGCTTTAGCGTCTAGAAGCATTTTTCCAGCAGAAAATAAATGCTAAATGCTCCTAAACGCTACTAAATGCTACTAAAACACTCCTAACAGCTTTTTTTATCGCTTTTTTCAACATGTACTGTAAAAATGCTAATAAATCGCTAACGCATCTAAATGCTTCTAAAAGCTACTAAATGCTACTAAAACACTCCTAACAGCTTTTTTTATCGCTTTTTTCAACATGTACTGTAAAAATGCTAATAAATTGCTAACGCATCTAAATGCTTCTAAAAGCTACTAAATGCTACTAAAACACTCCGAACAGCTTTTTTTATAGCTTTTTTCAACATGTACTGTAAAAATGCTAATAAATCGCTAATGCATCTAAATGCTTCTAAACGCTACTAAATGCTACTAAAACACTCCTAACAGCTTTTTTTATAGCTTTTTTCAACATGTACTGTAAAAATGCTAATAAATCGCTAACGCATCTAAATGCTTCTAAGTGCTACTAAAACACTACTAAAAAACGCTATTACCAGCGGCTTTTTATTCAGCATTTTTTCCAGAATTTTTTAGCTTAAAAGCTAAAGGCCTCCTCATATTATCTCTGTGTTTATGGGGGTTTAGCAAAAAAAAAAATTAATATTTTAGATTAGGCATGCCAAATTCACGTACAATAGTGTGCCAAACTGAACTGTATCTTCCTGGGGCCACCTTACTGAGGGTCACATCTACTTTATTCCAGAAAAAGAAGATAGCACTTTGGGCTATTAGCATTACAATGATAACTGCAATTTACAACACATCAACCCGGAGAAAGGAACCATCAAAAACCTTATATCCGAAGGCATTCAGTTGATGTAAGAAACCTCAATCTGCATCAACTGGATAACCACTGGAGATGCTTCCAGTTTAACTCATTAAGGGCAGTAATGAAGGCGCAACATGGCAACACCGATTTTACATACAGTACATGGTCTAGATATTCTTGGCCAGGGGCAGACTGACAACTCATGGGGCCCCCGGGCAATAGGGGATCATGGGGCCCCTGTGTCCTTGCCCAAACTCAAAAAAGCCTATGAAAAAGGTACCAGGGGCATCTCATGGGGCCCCCTACTGACCCCGGGCCCTCGGGCAGTGCTTGAGTTTCCAAATGGTCAGTCCGCCCCTGTTCTTGGCAAAGTTTCATAAGGACATAGCCTTTAGATCATTTGGACTCATGCACACAGACTGCCTGAGCCAGTTCGGTGTAAGTGACAGTATATTTCCTATGCCCAGCACAGCATACAGCCTGTCATTGACATGAATGGTTGTGTGCCACTGTACTCATGGACAATACAGAGGCAATTAAGCTGAACTGGCTCAGCAAGCCCGTGTGCAAGAGCTCTAGCTCTCTTACAATTTGATTTGCCTGTAACCAAAAAGACTTTTGTTATTATCAGTAAAAATAATTTTTCCTACTGACAGTTCATCACTAAGTAAAGGAAAAGTATTATTTGATGCCTAGTTTGGGAGCGTGAGAATTGCACTTTGCTCCCTCTGTGGACTGTTAACAACACATTCTGAGTATGGTTTATATCTTCTCCCCAGAGGTTGCTCTCCATCTTTTATCATCCCATTCAAAGGAAAAGACTCAATCTCACTTGGAAATGAGCTCATTTGTCCAGATCTGCAGGGAATACGTTTTAGTCCATTGTTATTGAAAATATTCTTTTAATTCACGTAGCAATCATTAATCAAGAGCTTATGTAACAATGTGTAAAAAAAGTATGGGCAACAATAAGGTGAAACTTCTGTAATTATCATTTTCTACAACTTGTAGAGCACTAGAGAAAATCAAACAACTCTTAACTGTGAGAAAGTCCAGTGGTAGATTATAATGAGGGTATGTTTGGTTGAACTCAATCAACATGTATTCTGGGCAGTAGACAAAAACCCTGATACTTGGGGGCATCCAAGCTTGGTAAATGGTTTGTGCTGAACACCAAGCAAAGAGCAAAAGAACAGTTAAACATTTTTCTGGATGTGGGATTTTTTAATTATTTCTGATCCAGGTACCGCTGCCTAAATGCCACATCTGTTTGAAGTGGTAGATTGATGGCACTGGAGCCTTGGGTAGATATACCTAAGCACTGGTAACTTATTTGACAAAAACATACTGGTAGTACCCAGGGGCGGACTGACAACTCATGGGGCCCCTGGGCAATAGGGGATCACGCAGCCCCTGTGTCCTTGTCCAAACTCCAAAAAGCCTATGAAAAAGGTACCATGGGCATCTCATGGGGCCCCCTACTAACCCCGGGCCCTCGAGCAGTGCCCGAGTTTCCAAATGGTCAGTCCGCCCCTGATAGTACCCCAGTAGTTTGGACATCTATGTGATCGAGAAACTGGACCAGTGGTCTCAGAAGTAATATTTAAGTCTGAAAATTGAACCACCACACCAAAGTATTAGTGTCCACAAGTAGGTTTTATTCCAATCGTAAGTCCTACAGCCAATGCGTCTCAGGGACCACACATTGCCCCCTTCATTAAGGCTACAATGTTGTGAAAATATAAAATAAATAAACTAAAATATTGCATAAAAAAGAGATCTAAAAATTGTAGTTTGTATTTTCACATCATTTTTTAACTCTGATGAAGAGGATGATGTGTGGTCCCCGAAATACGTTGGCTGTAGCATTTTTTAAGCGTTGGGAATAAACCCTAATTTTGGACTCTTAACACTTTGGTGTGGTGCTTCAATTTTTAAGCAAGATACCACATCTGTGTCAGTGACCTTGCTTTTCTCTGCTGTAATGTAAAAACCTGGACAAGAACCCACTCCAAGTCTGCTGATGGGACAAAGAAAGAGAAGCAGCATATTGATGTGGCAATCCTTGTATTCTCGTCCTTTACCCACTTTCTACAGGGACATTATTTTGAGCATATTAAAATCTGCATCCATTGCTGGAAATACTTTAAAAACTCAAAAAATTATACATTTTCTAGAAACAATGGCCCAATACAATACAAAGACGAGCTAGTTTTAATCCCTCTAATACTAGGATGTTTATTAACGTACCTTGGTAGACATGGGGGTTAAGCATGTTTGCTTTGAATTTATACCTATTGTTGTTCTTTGTAAAAGAAACACCAAACCAAATAATGAAAGAGTTCAATAACGGGCAGCACAGTGGCTAAGTGGTTAGCACTTCTGCCTGGCAGTATTAGGGTTGTCGGTTTGAATCCCAACCATGGCACCTCCTGCCTGGAGTTTGCATGTTCTCCCTGTGCCTGCATGGGTTTCATCTAGGCACTCCGGTTTCCTCCCACACTCCAAAGACATGCTGGTAGGTGAATTGGCTCCTGTCTAAATTGGCCCTAGTATGTGTATGTATGAATGTGAGTTAGGGACCTTAGATTGTACACCCCTTGAGGGTTAGGAACTGATGTGAATGTACAATATATATATAAAGCACTGTGTAAATTGATGGTGCTATATAAGTACCTAAAATAAATATAAATGTAATAGGTCATACTGTGATCACATGCATGTTTAAGGGGACAACACTCCACCCCTTTATTATTATACAGGTTTTATATAGCGCCAACAGTTTGTGCAGCGCTTTACAATATAAGGGAGACAATACAATTACAATACATTTCAGTACATTAGGAATAGGAGGGCCTGGCTCATGGAGCTTACAATCTAAAGGAAGGGGGAGGTGATACAAAAGGTTATGGCTGTAGGTGATGTTTTGATGGAGGTGATTCAAGTACAGTTTTTAGGTGAAGGTGGGGTAGGCTTCCCTGAATAAGTGAGTTTTCAAAGATTGCCTAAAGGCAGGGTAGAGGCTGACTGGGCATACTGTGGTAGGCAGTTCCAGAGGATGGGAGAGGCTCTGGAGAAGTCTGGGAGACGGGCGTGGGAGGAGAAGACGAGGGAGCGTAGAGAACAAGATGTCTTGGGAGGAGCCGAGCGGGCGATTTGGACGATATCTGCGGATGAGGTTGGTGATGTAGCTAGGGGTAGTGTTGTAGATGGCTTTGTATGCTGTAGTTAGTATTTTGAATTGTATACGTTGGGTTAGTGGAAGCCAGTGAAGGGATTGGCAGAGAAGGGCAGCAGTCACTGATCGGTTGGTAAGGTGTATGAGTCTAGCAGCAGCATTCATTATAGACTGAAGGGGGGATAGCCTGTGTAACGATAGACCAGTGAGGAGGGAGTTGCAGTAATCGAGGCAAAATATAACCAAGACGTGGATAAGTTGTTTTGTGGTGTCATTAGTCAGAAAGGGGCCGATTTTGCAAATGTTCCGGAGGTTGAGGCGGCAGGATTTAGCGTGATTGGATGTGGGGCCCAAAGGAGAGGTCAGAGTCTAGGATTACACCTAGCACTCTTTAATGAGGGGAAGGGCCAATGGTTGAGAATAGACCTGGCTGCTGGAAATGTTCCCTTCACCAATAGGAAATGTCCACATTAAGCAGGCAGAGATGTGGGCAACTGAAAGAAGGACCCCAGGATGTAAGCCGAAGAAGAGGAAAGGATCATCATATGACAATGGTTTCAATGCACTGTTCAATTGTGCAACTATGTGACAAATGAGGTTTAATGTTGATAAATGTAAGGTTCTGCACTTGGCGGCTAAGAATATGCATGTATCATACATATTGGGGGGGTACAACTGGGGGAATGAATGGTGGAGAAGTATCTGGGAGTTCTGGTAAATCACAAGCTTAATAATGGCATGCAATGCCAAGCTGCGGTTTCTAAAATGAGCAAAATCCTCTCTTGTATTAAAAGAGGTATAGACTCCAGAGAGAGATATTATATTACCCGGTACAAATCATTAGTAAGCCCGCATCTGGAATATGCAGTTCAGGGGCACCAATTCACATAAGAACATTGGAGAACTGGAGGAAGTACAGAGAAGGGCAACCAAATTGGTAAGAGGCATGGAGGAGCTCAGCTATGAGGAAAGATTAGAGGAACTGAATTTATTCTTTCTTGAGAAGAGGAGATTAAGGGGGGATATGATATCCATGTATAATACATAAGGGGGGATATGATCTCCATGTATAATACATAAGGGGGGATATGATCTCCATGTATAATACATAAGGGGGGGATATGATCACCATGTATAATACATAAGGGGGGATATGATCTCCATGTATAATACATAAGGGGGGATATGATCTCCATGTATAATACATAAGGGGGGATATGATCTCCATGTATAATACATAAGGGGGGATATGATCTCCATGTATAATACATAAGGGGGGATATGATCACCATGTATAATACATAAGGGGGGATATGATCTCCATGTATAAATACATCAGTGGTTCATATAGTGAACTCGGTGTAGAGCATTTCACCCTGAGGTCATCACAGAGGACAAGGGGGCACTCTTTACATTTGGAGGAAAAGAAATTTAATCTCCAGACACGGAAAGGATTCTTCACAGTGAGAGCTGTGAAAATGTGGAATAGACTCCCTCAAGAGTTGGTTCTGTCCAGCTCAGTGGATTGCTTTAAAAAAGTCCTGGATTCTTTCTTGGATACACAGAATATAACTGGATACTAACATTTATAGGTAAAACTGTTCCAGGGAATATCCAATTGCCTCTTGGGGGATCAGAAAGGAATTTTTTCCCCTGCAGGAGCAAATTAGGTCATGCTTTGCTGTTTTTTTCATCTTCCTCTGGATCAACGGTGGGTGTAGGATTATAACTTTTTTTTTAATGGTTGAACTGGATGGATGGACTTTTGTTTTTTTTCAGCCAGACTAACTATGTAACTATGTAATTAAAGCAGAACTTAAGTCTCAATTTTAAAGACTGCAAGCAGGCACCTGTGGATGACTGATTTCCTGTGCTTCTACAGGAGTGGCATGATACTGTGTCGACCAATGAAGATGTCTGCAGCCTGGCCTTGGAAGAAGCTGGGTAGAAGATGCTGACGCCAGTGAGAGATGTTGGACCATTAAAAGAAAGATATGTACTGGGACTTTTGTTCCACTTTAAGAAAAATTGTCATGTGAATAGGTTTATTTCACCAATGGTTAGCAAGTGGGGGATGGGAAAGAGGGTTCAGAAGGGTTTGCAAATATCAATAAGTTGGGCTTTAATTAATCCAATATTTTTGTGTGTGCAAAGTAGATTTTCTATTAAGGAAATCAGGGTTCCTTTTAATTATTATTATTATACAGTATTTATAAAGCGCCAATAGTTTGCTCAGCGCTGAGCACAGTTGCCCAACTCATATTTCTGTTCCAGTTCCTCAATAGAACTGTCAACTAGTTTTCATGGATAATAGTTATTACAGGAAAGATTGTTGGAGGAAACTTGGAATGGTGGGTAAGAACTAAGACTATTAACTAATGGTCACAGTTTTTGGATAATGTTCCCTGTAACTTCTAATTGTTACTTTGGTCTCATTGCTACTGATGACTGTGTTTGTGAGTCAAAGTATTGTAGACAGACAGACATCACTCAATAGCACACAGCTGTGCTGCCAGGGAGGGGTGGAATGCCACATCCTTTCATAGCTGTAAAGTCTCTACTTATCCTCCAAGGCGTGATTAACTTTCTAACACAGTTTTGAATTTAGATTTTTTTTTTTTCGCAGGGATATCCTGTTTCTGTGCAATCTGTGCTTTCCAGTATTATCAAGAGTATTCAAAGGTGTAGGATCTTTGTAAAGGCATTAGTGGACTTGGGGCAACAGAAAATAGGGTTGAGGGTCAGCAACAATGTAAAACAATGTTTGTTTGTTTTTATTTTTGGCAATGAGCATATGCCATATTTCTATGCTTGATGTATCCTGTGCAGGAATGTGGCATGGAATTATTCTAGGGTTGCCCTGATACCACATCATCACAGAATCTCAGCAAATCACTTCTCTTTTAAATAGACTTATGTTTGTAAAAAAGATTTTAAAGAACAATTTTTGCAGATTTTATAATTTTGTGTATGTGCATATACAGTATGTAAGCCTAAAACATTAGCTTTTTGTGTGGGTGGCCACATGTTAACTTTTAGGTGAGACTCTTGGGGGTTTATTTACTAAAGCTGGAGAGTCCAAAATCAGACTCCCTTCTGCACAGAAACCAATCAGCTTCTAACCTCAGCTTGTTCAATGAAGCTTTGGCAATGAAACCTGGAAGCTGATTGGTTTCTATGCAGAAGGGAGTCTGATTTTGGACTCTCCAGCTTTAGTAAATAAACCCCTTGGTGTCTGCACCCAGTAAAATTATTGTAACTGCCCAATGTTTTAATTTCTACTATTATTATACAGTATTTATATAGCGCCAAAGGGTATGCTCAGCGCTGTACAATAGCAAGGGGGATAGAACATGAGACAAGACAGTAACAATACAATACACGAGGGGTTCGAGGGCCCTGCTCTTTCGAGCTTACAATCTAGGATACTACAGTATACTCTAGCTTTTCTCACATTTTTTACCCTAGAGGAACCCTTGAAATAAGTTTCAGGTTTCGGGAAAACCCCTGCCAAAACCAATTCATTGTTGGTCATCAAGAAAAATGCCCTTTACTTTGGTTGTCAGTGGAAGAATGTGCCTCACTTACCATGATGGTCAGAATTACACCCTTCCAGAAAGCTAAAAAGTTAATTGGTGATATGGTGCTGGCTCTGCCAAACAGCATTAGACCCGGAACAGTGCAGGGACCATCAGATGACTGGTCAAGCAACCACAAATTGCGGAACACCCAGAAGCCTCTGGAAGAACCCTAGGGTTCCACTGTTTTATGGAACCTTGTGTCCCCCACTGTGGCCTTTATGCTGTTTTTTCATGCTGCTTGGCTCATGATCAATAAAGATAGATTTTAATGGTGGATCCTTCTCTTTGATTATATGCACAGGTGTGCAAACTGGTCCAGCACACAAGCTGGATGTGTGCAAGGTGCTTGGACTAGGTGGATAAACCTGGAGCAGCAATTTGTCTTTCACATTTCAAGGAACCTGGGTTGAGAATGGCGAGTATACTCTATATTACAGTTCCCTGAAAAAGCATTCATACCCCTTGAAATTTTCCACATCTTGTCATGTTACAACCAAAAAGGTAAATGTATTTTATTGGAATTTTATGTGGTAGACCAACACAAAGTGGCACATAATTGTGAAGTGGAAGGAAAATGATAAATATTTTTCAAACCTTTTTACAAATAAATATCTGAAAAGTGTGGCATGCATTTGTATTCAGCCCCCTTTACCCTTATACCCCTAACTAAAATCTAGTGGAAACAACTGCCTTAAAAAGTCACTAATTAGTAAATAGAGTCCACCCGTGTGTACTTTAATTTCAGTGTAAATACAGCTACTCTGTGAAGCCCTCAGAGGTTTGTTGGAGAGCATTAGTGAACAAACAGCATCATGAAGGCCAAAGAACACACCAGACAGATCAGGGATAAAGTAATAGAGAAGTTTAAAGCAGAGTTAGGTTATAAAAAAATACCCCAAGCTTTGAACATCTCACAGAGCACTGTTCAATCCATCATCATTAAAATGTAAAGAGTATGGCACAACTGCAAACCTACCAAGAAATGACCATCCACCTAAACTGACAGGCCAGGCAAGGAGAGCATTAATCAGAGAAGCAGCCTAGAGGCCCAAGGTAACTCTGGAGGAGCTGCAGAGATCCACAGCTCAGGTGGGAGAATCTGTTCACAGGACAACTATTAGTCGTGCACTCCACAAATCTGGCCTTTATGGAAGAGTGGCAAGAAAAAAGCCATAAGAAGTCCCATTTGCAGTTTGCAAGAAGCCATTTGGGGGACACAGCAAACACGTGGAAGAAGGTGCTCTGGTCAGATGAACCCAAAATTGAACTTTTTGGCCTAAAAGCAAAATGCTATGTGTGGTGGAAAACTAACACAGCACATCACCCTGAACACACCATCCCCACCGTGAAACATGGTGGTGGCAGCATCATGTTGTGGGAATGCTTTTCTGCAGCAGGGACAGGGAAGCTGGTCAGAGTTGATGTGAAGATGGATGGAGCCAAATACAGGCCAATTGTTTTACTTTTCTTCAATTTTAGAAGAAAACCTGTTCAAGTCTTCTATTTTGCAAAGAAGAATGGGCAAAAATGTCACTCTCTAGATGTGCAAAGCTGGTAGAGATATCCCCCAAAAGACTTGCAGCTGTAATTGCAGTGAAAGGTGGTTCTACAAAGTATTGACTCAGGGGGGCTGAATACAAGTGCATGCCTCACTTTTCAGATATTTATTTGTAAAACAATTTGAAAACCATTTATCATTTTCCTTCCACTTCAAAATTATGTGCCACTTTGTGTTGGTCTATCACATAAAATCCTAATAAATAACATTTACGTTTTGGTTGTAACATGACAAAAAAGGGATATGAATACTTTTTCAAGGCATTGTAAAGCATCAAAGAACTTTGGCTTCCCCAAAGAGCAGCTATCAACATTAGAGTTACTTAAGTTGGCCATAGACAGTTCGAAACTTGGCCGTTTCGGAAGGAACCGAACCATGTACAGGCAGGCTGAATGTACCCAAGTTGTTCGATCAATCAACCAGCCTATTGGACTTTATAACCGCTAGCAGTAATCACTGTGTTCTCTCCTGCCAGGGATGCCCCCCCACCTGGAGAAAACAACGGCTTCACAGGAGGGATTCCACATCAACACTGACCCATGATTGCAGGAAAGAAAATCTCTCCCTCTATAGCTTACCTTAGGGCTGCTAAGGCTCATGTAAATATGACCACTTTTCTAATACATTTTTTAGGTTTTTTTTTACAAATCACTTTTATAAATGCATCCCTCTATTTTCTAGGCCTCTGTTCTTCTATTGGTATTTCAACCATTTTAGCCAATTTTTTGGTACATGGTCATTTTAATTGTGGAAGAACAAAAGTTCCTTACATTTTCTGTTGTTTTGTTGCAGAGACAGAACAAAGTACGCATACAGAAGGAATAATGGAAAAAATAAGACATTGCCATCCGCATATTTAACATGAAGTACAGAAAAGAGAACATTTGTAATACAAACAAATTGGTTTACTAATGTGAGTCAGCAGTGGTCATTGTCATTTATCTCTTACACATTTCTTTTTCAACACATATAAATGTACATATATAGTTAGCTGGAACTTGTAAATCTATCTTTATTGTTAAGAGGAAGCTACTGTGATTAGATAAAATAAAATACTTGCTTCTCATTATAAATTGTATGAGTCTTGTTACTTGATTTGTCTTTTAGAAAACAATTCTTACAGATTATTGTAAGTCAACAGTGGTCATATTGTCCCATACACAATTTTTTTTCAAAACATATAAATCTTTATACTTAGCTGGAACTTGTAAAGTTAAGTTTATTGCTAAAGGGAAGGTATTGTGATTAAAAAAAATACTTCCTTTCTCCTTAATTATATGAGTTTTGTTATCTTATTTGTCATTTAGAACCAAATTCGCAAAGATTATTTCCACTGAGTATTCTATGCATCGTGAGGGGCTAAGGAAGGATCATCAAGCCATGCTCTTTTAGAAATGTGCGTTTTGTTTTGATTCGTTTTTTTGGGCAAAATTTAAATTTACAGAGATTCAGATGCATATGAAACTCCAAATGGACATAGTAACGAATTTCAGCAAATCTGAAAAAAGTTATAACGAAATTAACTAATGCATTTGTTTCATTCAGATGACTTCAAATGATGTGATAGTAGTTTGGACCCATGGGGAAAATACATCCCATGGGGGAATTTGTTTGATAATTTGGATTTGGAAAATGAATGGATCTGAATTTTGTTCCATTTCAATTTCTTATGAACATGACGCCAGCCAATATTGTCCAATCAGCTCATGCTATTTCTTTTGGTGGGTTGGACAAACGTCCAAAAATATAAAATCTGTCCAATTCAATAATATATGGAATATGTAGCAATCTTCTGGACAATCTAAATTTTTTTCAAATTCACCTGGATCAAACAAAATATACATGAAACGAATGCCAAGGATCCAAAACAAATTCTGAAAATGAAATAGGTCAACATAAGGAATATAATGAAATAAAATTCTTCAATGAACAAATGCATTCAAAATGAAACGAAACAAACATTTCCGGCATGAACATGTTTAACGGCTTTTGTTATCTTATTTGTCACTTAGAACAACAGAATATTTCCACTGAGTATCCTATCCATCAGGAGTTGCTAAGGAGAGATCATCAAGCCATTTTGGGAGCTACATCTACTTTTTCATTTTATGTTTGTTTTTGCAAGTGAAGGATATTGTTCACGTTAACCTTTCACAATTGCGATAAAAATGTGCTGTATATCTGTTTTTCTCAATTTTGTCTAATTTTTAAAAGCAAAAAATATTTTAAAAGATATATTCCTACAATTAGTTCAACACTCTGATAGCATAGAATGTAATTACTAGCAAAATAATCCCTTGCCTCTGACAGGTATGTTCCCTTTCTCCAGGTATGCTCATCATTTTTTCAAAACAATAAGGTTTTAATTCATCTTTCAAAAACCAGTTTGTCATTTTTTCCAGTTGACCAGTTAGCTGTAATTTTCTGTATAAATATAACTTTAAGAGCTTTCAAAAATATGTTTAAATTGGTTGCAGCATTTTCAAATATCATAAAATGTGCTTGTAAATCAAATTTACAATTATTCACACCTTCAAGAAATTCAAGATCTCTTCAGCTGACAGGACATGCTGTAACTTGTAGTTCATTTACAGATGGAGCATGCAAGTTGATTACGCTGCCTGAAGGAGAGATTTGAGATCTTAAAAAACTCCACCTTGAGCCTTCAGCTATTGACTAAAGTCATGCATTTCTGTAGGGCAACTTGTTAACTGGCTATTTTTATTTATTTATTTTTTCATTTTAAAGAGCCTAAAGAAAAAAAACCTTTAGAGAGAGCCACTCAACATGGATTAGTTAGGAACTGACTGAATGACCTGTAACCCATCTCTGAGGTTGACCTTTGACTCCTAGGTCATGTATTCCTTCATCTTTTTTTCTTTTACCTTGTAGCTAAAGAAAGCTAAAGGAGAGCAACAAAAGCCACAGTCCTTTCTTTCAGGCCATGTTGTCTTCATGAGGTTGTTGTGACAAATAGTGGAAAAGAAAAGTCCTTAGAACGTTTATTATTTCAGCTGTTAAAATGAAGTGTAAAAAGGAAGGAGGGGAAGGTGAGCTGAAGCAGGGTAAATATTGCTGAAAGGAAAGGGATCATTTCTTCGGGAGGGGTCTGCTCCACTAAGGTATTACAAACATATGAAATGCAGTGCTGTACATGTACAGTATATTGTTCAACTGTTTTTTTTTATGGAATACACAATAGTTTTAATTAATGCAATGCCACAAAAGGACAGACTTTTTTCTTTCACTTGAACTTGAGCCATGACATTCAGCATTCCAGGCCAAGGGGTGATCTGTAATTGAGATATTCAGGCTGCAGAAAGTGTTTCACATTGTGGCCAGGGAGGTAAGAAAAATTTCTTGCTCCAGGCAGGTCTGTATTTAGAGCATGTTCTGCCCCAGGTATCTCTGAATAATGACGTACTTTAGTACAAGCTCCTGCTCGATGTGTCATGCAATTAGTTTAGTAAAAATAAAAAGACAGAACTTGCTATTGGGGGGGAACAGGGAACCTACCCAAAGGGCAATTTCATTTCTTGTGAAATTGTAATGTTAAGTACATTTCCACGTTTGCAAACTAATTGTGATAACATCTACGTCATGTTTGTTGCATGTTCCCTTTCATATTGCCTAACTTTAAAAAATATTACAAAAGTGCTGCTAACCCTTTTACATGCCTTTTCTGAAAACTTCAGGACTACAAAATGCTACTTTAGTCTCACTTTTATGTAATATTTATGAGGGGGCTGGGGAGTTGTGTTTGCGGGGCGGCACAGTGGCTTGGTGGTTAGCACATCTGCCTTGCAGCAAATGGGTCATGGGTTCGATTCTCAACCATGGCGCCGCGTGCATGGAGTTTGCATGTTCTCCCTGTGCTTGCGTGGGTTTCCTCCAAGTGCTCCAGTTTCCTCCCACACTCCAAAGACATGCTGGTAGGTTCATTGGATCCTGTCTAAATTGTCCCGTGTATGTATGAATATGATTTAGGGACCTTAGATTGTACACCCCTTGAGGGTTAGGGACTGATGTGAATGTTCAATATATATGTGTAAAGCACTGTGTAAATTGACAGCACTATATAAGTACCTGTAATAATTAATTGTGCGAGGGGCCTTTAAGCAAAACTGGGACTTTTAATTTTACAGGTATAAAAAGGGAAGCTAGCGTGGCGGTACTGCATGCAGTAGCAAGTGGCAAGTGTGTCCTATTACTAATAGGCGCCACACATGTCACAAGCCAGTCAGGAGACCGTTAATCAAGATGGCAGACAACAGTGTTAGTGTGTACATGGACCAGCATGTGGTGATGAAATTTCTTGGGAACGAAGATGTAAAACCCACGGATATTGATAGAAGACTTCAAGCTCAGTACGGTGATAAGACGCTCAGCCTCGATAAGACATCTGAATGATGTAAATATTTCAAAGATGGCCATCAGTGATGATTCTGGCCATGGTGGTTTCCAGCCCGCAGCAGTCATTCCTGTGAACATTCTGGATAATCGATGCATAACCTGTTGTGAAATTACAAATCTGTGAGACAAATCTTTCTGTGGGAACGGGGAACACAATCTTTTACGAAGTGAAGCAAGCTGTCTTAGGATGGTTCAGGCGTACAGACAAATCTTTCTATGTCGAAGCTTTCCAGGCATTAGTTAAATGCTGGGATAAGTGTCTCTTAGATTGTAAGCTCCAAGGATCAGGGCCCTCCTTTCCCTCTTGTATTGAACTGTATTGTTGCTGTATTGTCTCCCATTATATTGTAAAGCGCTGAGCAAACTGTTGGTGCTATATAAATCCTGTATAATAATAATAATAATAATAATAAAGTGTATAAATGTAACAAGGGAGTATGCTGAAAAAAAAAATGCAGTTTCCACTCTATTTCCACTATATTGATTATTTATTCAATGTTGCTTGACATTAAAGTGGTTCTTGAAAACCTTCTGCAAGCATCTCTTCCCAGCCCCCTTTATACTTACCTGAGCCTGATCTCAGCGGCTTTCCCCGTTCTCTTTCCCTCACAGGACAGAGAGACAGCAGTGGTAGCCATAGGATGAAGAAGGGGACAGGGGTGATCCATGCTCTGTGCGTCAATGGCGGGGGCGGACTGACAACTCATGGGGCCCTCGGGCAATAGGGGATCATGGGGCCCCTGTGTCCTCGCCCACACCCAAAAAAGCCTCTGAAAAAGCCAATGAAAGGTACCAGGGGCATCTCATGGGGCCCCCTACTGACCATGGGCCCTCGGGCAGTGCCCGAGTGCTTGAATGGTCAGTCCTCCCCTGGTCAATGGCTTAGGAGCAAGCATGCATGAGTGTCCCCATAGCAACTGGCTTGTTATGGGGGCACTTGGAACTTGGCAGGGGGGAAGGAGCCAGGAGCACTGGTGGGGGACCCAAGCAGAGGAGGATGGAGCCGCTCTGTGCAAAACCATTGCACAGAGCAGGTAAGTATAACATGTTTGCTATTCTTTGTTCTTTTTTTTAAATTACCTTAAGAATTACTTAAATTTTTATACTTCCAATAACATTGGCTAGTGGGTATTGGATTTTTAATATTATATTGATATCAGATTGATATGGTGACACAAGATGTGGGCAGCCTAAAACACAAATGTGGACAGCGTGCGAACCCTTGTATGCTCAGATCGAAGATTGAATGTGCGAATGATAGCAGAAGAATTGAAAATGAACAGAGAAACAGTGTGGCAGATTCTAAAAGATTTCTGAATGAGAACATTTTCTGCAAAAATGGTGCCTCGAATATTGATTGACGATCAGAAAGCACATTGTCTTCAAATTTAATCTGATCTTTTGAAGAACACAGAGGTGTTTGATAGATTATTTTTACCAGTCCATTTTCAGGAATTCAATTGTCACACCTTGCATTCTGAATGCCTTTACCATACCTTGCACCCCCTTTCCACTACAGTTCTCTTTAGCCAAAAATAGGAGGTGGCCAAAAGAGGGGAATAGATTTTGAGACTTGGTACTGCCACTCCTTACATTGCTGCTCTAGGCATTGGCCCACAAGTGCCATATGGTAAATAAAGCCCTGTCTCCGAACGTTAGTCACAGAGATCCTCTTTACGGCTCAGTACCTGCTTTTCACAGAGCTCCAAAGAGACATTAGAGGATAGTTGGACCAGCAGGCTTGGCTTGCCCAAAATTACGCTTAAAGGTTTCTCAAAGACTGCCTATAGACCTGACTAAACCCTACCCCAAATGCCAATTTGAGTTACCTCTACGAATCTTTAGTCTTGTGCAGCTCATTGTAGGGCCAGTGCTGATGCCTTTACCATTCCAAAATTACAGCTAATACTGAATTATGCTAACAAATTCATAGCTCCCAACTGTTCCTGATTAGGCAGGACTGCCCCTCGTAGGGGCAAAGTCCCTTTTTCCTCCACATTGTTTTGGTCTGATGTATGGACCTGTTTAAAAATGCACTATTTATCTATCAAAACCTGTTTTACATGCTAAACCTTTCATCCAATGTCTAAATTGTTGTATTTGAAGATTTCAAAAGCCATTACAAAAGGAATAGTAGTGATAAAAAGAGCACTTTGTGGGTTTAACTAATCATTTGTTGTGAATTCATTTTCTTTGTAACGGGGGGCATGTCCTTTTCCTACCTGCGTTTTATTAACAGGCGTCTCTCTTTCCCATCGCAGAAAGTTGGGAGGTATGCGACTTTCACAGTAATGGGATCAAGACATTGTAATTGTAAATACATTTATTTCACCAAAACTCGCTGGAGAAATGCAATTGGTGACTGGATAATTCATTGTGCAGCCAGATTGTATTGGGTACTTGAGCTGCTGGGCAATACCACCACTGCATAGTCTGCTGTGTCTGTAGTTATACTCTTGGCTTTGGGGCTCCATTCTGATGTTAAGGTGGTATCACTTCTGTTTTAAGTTTATCTAGGTGATGGCACTTGTTATCAGTGGCATGTACATACGTATATCTTAAAGTAAGTATTAAGACGTGTCTACATACCTCTACAAACATGAGTGTGATTGCCCCTGTTATCCACTTTCCTGCCTCTCTATTGTAGAACTACTGCTATAGGGCAGCAGGGCTACGCAAAATCACGTGTATATATATGTGATTTGCATTTCCAGGTAGGGAGTGCGCATGCACGCGCCGTGCCAATGGCGTTGCCATTGGTGGCTAGGGATGTCAATCCCCGGTTCCCGGACGGAGATTCCCTGCCGACACTCGGCGATCATCAGGGAAAGGTTGATAAAAAGAAAAAATCCTCCTGCGCTTATATGGGTGAACCTAATTATAGCCGCTATCACTCAACCTTAACCAACAGGTGAAAGAACAGCGTATATAAATAGTGAAGCGCTTATAATAATTAACAAATCAACATATGATATTCAATTATTAAAAATAAACAGTGCTCTACTACTCAACAATAATAATATGACACTGATATTAATAGGTGACAAACCAATACATAAACACACTGTGCTCTAATCCCAAATGGATCCAATAAAGTGCAAATCTTGTGATAACCACAGAAATCACTTGTGATAACACTCTGTAAAAACAAATCCCCCCTTTTTTAAAAAAACTTTTGCAGGACAAACATGGTGTCAGTGGCAGTCAGCCAGTTCCCACCCAGTGTCAGAATGCCTGCCACAGTTTTGCAGTCCCGCTATAAGTCGCTGAATGCCTCTATTACTAGTATATAAAAAAAACTAAAAACATTTCAGTATATACACCGCCATTTGTAGATGCTATAACCTTTATATTATTTTATAACGTATTGGGATTTTTTTTTTAGCAAAGACATGTAGCAGAATACATTTTGACCTAAATTTATGAAGAATTTAGTTTTTAAAATTTTTTTACTGGATATGTTTTATAGCAAAAAGACAAAAATTTTTTTTTTCAAAATTGTCGTTTTTTTTGTTTATAGTGCAAAAAATAAAAACCACAGAGGTGATCAAATACCACTGAAAGAAATCTATTTGTGGAAAAAAAGGGACATAAATTGAATTATATAGTGCAGATCGACTGCACAAAATCACATATATAGGTGATTTTGCACTTCCAGGTAGGGGGCACGTATACCTGCCGACTTGGCTGTGCTGTCACTGGCTCCAGCATATTCTGATCACTGGGTCCCGACCAATGATTTATGGCAATGACCCACTGATCGATGGAGCGAGTGACAGGAGAGGACAAGAGAGAGCTCTGTGTTGCTCTCTACTGACAGCAGCGATGTGCCAACAAAGCAGGGAATAAAAACTGGCACATCCCTTAGTAGAAGCACCCCCCAGTCAACATATTAACACTTGCTAGGCACACAGTTAAACCCTTGGTTGCTCTAGATGTTAATCCCTTCCCAGCCATTGTCATTAATACAGTGACAGTGTAGTTCTTTTTGCACTAATGGGCAAGAAGTTAAAACCTTCCTTATGAACTGACAAGTATTCCTTGAGCCATTTTATGGCTTCTCCAGTACTTTCAGCATACACAGACAACAGGGGGTGGAGGAAAGAGGAATTACCATCCTTTATTGATCAGTTCCACAGCTTCCTATGACTTTGTATAGCCTGAGAAGCCCTGCTGTCCATTTTAAGCCTACAATAAGAATGGCGCACACAGAAGTACTTTAGGACATAAATTTTACTAACAGTGTACAGTAACTATATGCATACTCATTTCTTCTCAGTTTGCATGATACGGGCCAATCGATTCACTGCTGCTTATTGAAACGCAGTGGGAATGAACATTTTTTGCGGTTCTTTATTGTCCCAAGTCACATAATGCCCATGTTTTCAGCCTCATCCCACAGACTGCTTACTGGAAATAAATTCATATTATGATAGTCACCTTATATCACATCTTTTTTTCCAGGCTTGTCCAATGAAATATTGCTCAAGTGTACAAAATGTTTTCTATAAAGATGTTACATATTTTAAGGAATGTGTAACTCCCTTGTTAAAAAAAAAATACTTCAATTTCTGAATTTTTCCATTATGTTTTGGCAGCATAAAAATACAATATTTCTGAAGTGTGTTTAAATGGGAAGCCACCATTGTTGTATACTCAATAGATATTCAGACCGTTGGCCAATTGTTGGAGCTGCATTTTTTTTGTTCCCACCTAATGGCAAACATTATCATTTATGTGTTCTCCATTTTTGAGGGGTTTTCTTTTTAATACGTTAGGAATCCTCTTTTTTTAGCCTTTTGGACTGACACTGTTAAAGTGCATGTCTAGCCCTATTTTTTTTTTTTTTGTTTTGAATAGAGTGAGGAAGGATTAGAAGCTCTGAGAAATATTCTCTCACTTTATGTTCCAATAACAAGAGTTTGCCAGACAGGAAGTACGGTAAGTGTGCAAAGAGGAATTAACAAAGGATTCCGTTACAATGGCACACAAAGACTGGCATTTGTGACATAACCTACAGTATTTCAGGTCTTTCCACACCACCCACACCTGTTTCTATTGCACAGTTATTTAGAACCTGGTACAGGGTCCGCTCCTAATTAAGAAAGAGCTGCATTCATTTTCAATATATAAAAATACAGCAGACCTCTGCCAGATTAGACCTGGCATGCATCCCTTTTGTTAACAGGGAGCAGCATCTGTTTCATATTTTCTGTTTAGAAGAGTGATGCAGGCTTTATTCCTGCGCCACTCTTTGTTAAAAGAGAAGTATGACCAAAGCTCCTGTGACCCAAAATAGCCTGCTATCAACTGATTTGGGGTCACAGGAGAACAAGAGTAAGTGCACTTCTGTGACCTACAGAAGAATTGTAATACCCTGCATTATTACTGGTTGCAGGATGTTAATTAAACACAAGATGGCAGTGTTCTGTGGTTCAGTTGTGCAGACTCTGTTGAAGAAAAGCCTTGCACTTGTATGGTGGTAGAAGGACATGTGCACTCAGACAAGGAGTGAACAGACTACATTTCCCAGAAGAGCTGTCAAAGGGGGCAGGAACATATATATTGAGAAGCCCAGGAACTTTACAGGAAGTAGATGGTGAGAAGTGGAGGATGTGTGTGTGTGGAGAAGGCTGGGCGGGAAGCTGGAGATACAGGCTGGATTGGGCCATTGAGTGGAGGAGGAAAGAGGGACTGAAGCTCACTGGTACTGCTGACGAGCAGGACAGCCAATCCTGCAGGCAGGTGGATCATAGTGCTGTCATTGGGCCCCCCAACTGAGAGACCTCTTTTGCTGCAAAAGCTACAGACGTGAAGGGGGTTCCATACCCAGATCATCACAAGTTGTAAGTGGCTGTGTTAAATTTCAATTGTTCAATTCAGCACACCTTACACCACAACTTTTCACACTGCCTGCCTAGCCCATTCTGTATTATGTCCTACTACTTAGTGTCTCAATAACATCCTGAAGCCATAGAACTCAGGCTACAGCACATGCCCCTGCAGGCAGGATTACCTTAGTATCTCATTTCAAGTCTCTTCCAACTCCAAAGGAACCTGCTTCACCAGACTAGTTCACCATCTAACTTCTGCTGAAGTTTGCTTCCACCTCTTTCTACAATCTTAGCTACTTCTTGCCTTCATCCTCTGTGCTAAAGAGACCTTACCCAGTTTCAACATCACCCAAAGATGGAATCTTTCTATGACTATATCATCTTAAGGAGATCTTGCTCTTACACCAGAAATGATTTGAACCTTAATGTGTACCAGCTAGGGCCCCATCAAGCGCGTAGAAGACTGGACACCTTTACTTATACAGATACAAAAATGGGACACTTTTGCAAATAACAAAAGTGTTCATCTCTAGAGTTAAACCCAGTTACCAGTGACTGAGAACCCGAAAGTGAGTTAGCCTGACATCTAGATATTGTACTCCAGCTCACTTGGGGAGAGACATCTCAGAATTGGAGATTGATCTCAGCTGGAATTGATGTTTGAATTCTGATCCTGCAGGTTATTTGGGGTTGCTATAAGTGATACTGTGTTTTATCACTTTGTTGAACCTTTTAGAGTGTTTAACTTTTCTCTTATGCACATCTATTGTCATTCCTGTACTTGCGCTCTTTATATTCTGACCTCAATGTAGCCAGAATATTTGCTCACTTTAAAGCCAGGGAGTTCTCCTGGTCAAAGATTCATGGTGGTGTCAGCAGGTAATGTACTTCAAAAGCAGGCTCAGGACAGACAGGGAACCCAAAAATTTTTGTAGGCCCTCAAGAGGGTAGAGCTACAGAGGTATGACCAACAAAGCTCTGGCCATACTTCTGTTTTAACAAAGATATAGCACAGCCACTTCAGGCTCTGGTAGATTCCTGACTATTATCGATATATTAAACATTAAAGTACTGTTTAAAGAAAGCCGCTGCTGCTGTCCTCCACACCTCTCACAAATGTAGGTGCCAGCCCAGTTCATCTGACTGTGTACATGATGAATAAGTGTTGAACTAAATATATACCATTTAGTAATATATATATATATATATATATATACTGTATATACATATATCTATCTATTATACACAAATTATATAAATATATTATTTATATATATAATTTTTATATTTATTATTTATGTCCTGTTGCATCACCCATCCTCTGCGGAGCTTCAGTTGGCGGACAGATGGTCGTACGTTTTTCTGCAAAATGTCTTGATAAACTCTGGAATTCATTTTCCCATCAATGACAACAATCCGTCCAGGCCCTGAGGCAGCAAAGCAGCCAAACACCATGATGCTCCCTCCGCCATGTTTTACAGTGGGGATGAGGTTTTGATGTTGGTGTGCTGTGCCTTTTTTTCTCCACACATAGTGTTGTGTGTTCTTCCCAAACAACTCAATCTTGGTTTCATCTGTCCACAGTATATTTTGCCAGTAGTGCTGTGGAACATCCAGGTGCTCTTTTGCAAACTTCAAACGTGCTGCAATATTCTTTTTGGACAGCAATGGCTTCCTCCGTGGTGTCCTCCCATGTACTCCATTCTTGTTTAATGTTTTCCTTATTGTAGATGTGTCAACAAAAATGTTAGCATGTACCAGAGATTTCTGTACGTCTTTAGCTGACACTCTGGGGTTCTTCTTTACCTCATGCAGCATTCTGCGCTGTGCTCTTGCAGTCATTTTTACAGGACAACCACGCCTAGGGAGAGTAGCAACAGTGCTAAACTTTCTCCATTTGTAGACAGTCTGTCTTACCGTGGACACATGAACATCAAGGCTTTTGGAGATACTTTTGTAACCCTTTCCAGCTCCATGCAAGTCAACAATTCTTGATCGTAGGTCTTCTGAGAGCTCTTTTCTGAGAGGCATGATTCACATCAGACAGTGCTTCTTGAAACCAGTAAACCCAAAACAGGTGTGTGTTTTTTAAGGGCAGGACAGCTGTCAGCAACACATCCAATATCATCACACTGATTGGAGTCAAGGTAGGCTCACTCCTGGCTCCAATTAGCTCTGGGAGAAGTCATTAAGCTAGGGCCTCACATACTTTTTCCTCCCTGCACTGTGAATGTTTACATGTTATGTGCAATTAAACCATGGCAACATCCAATGTTTGTGTAGTATTATGTTCAGCAGACTGTGTTCTTCTATTTTTGTGACTTAGATGACGTTCAGAGCACATTTTATGCCCAATTCATGCAAAACTACATGTAATCCCAAGGGGTTCACATACTTTTTCTTGCAACTGTATCTTCATCAGCTCCTCTCCTCCATTGTCTTTTCTCACATCCAACTTAATTTCCTCATCACTTTCCTTTCCTTATAATTTTGCTGATTCGCTTGTATCAAACATGCTGCTCTAGATTTAAATCATATAGATAATCCAGTTATAGCTTTATGAAGTCAGCTTTTTATTTTCAGTGCTTTAGACAATACTTTTGATTTTAATATTGATTGCAAGCTTACTTTCTTTGTTTTTCCACCATTCATTCCACTGATTACTTTATTTTTTTCCTATTTAAAATGATAATTTTTTTTGGTGTCCTATGAATATCATATGTCTAGTTTTCTCCTCCTTGTCTTCAGGCACAATCTTTTTGGACTTCTAATATAAAGATTTAAAAAAAAAAAAAAGGACCAGGGACTTCTTTCCCTGCATTTCCCTGGTCCTGGTCCTGGTAGAGCAGCCTTTTTATTGTAAAGCGCTGAGCAAACTGTTGGCACTATATAAATCCTGTATAATAATACTACAGAAATGAATGGGCTGCCCTACAATTCAGCACACAGCTGCACAGATGTGAACTAAAGGCTTGTTCACATGTGAGGTTGGAGGGCGGTAAAACCATGTGGTTAAGCTGTTTTTACTACCCCCAATTGATCCCTCATTAGATGCAGAGGCAGCAACTGGGGGTGTACTCATGTTGCAGCCTTGACTGGAGTATACCTCCAAGTGAATGCACTGTACTTCAACTACCTTGCAACTGTGTGCATTGCATTGCACGTGGTTGCGGTGCGGTGTTGCTGCATTTCCAGAGTTAAAACAGGTGGTGAGGAGTCAACATATTACCTCTTTACTGCCTGTCAAATGCCTCTGAATAGCAATCTGAGCATGAATTGCTTTTCAGAGGAGCGACGGTTCTTGTTGCTATTACAAACAAGTCCTAAAAAAACTGTTCTGATAGAATAGGGGGTCAGGATTAAAAGTAACATTCATACACACACATACAAACACATGCACATACCAACACAGGTACACGCACATATACACACCCACACACATACAAACACATGTACTGTACACACACATACACGCATACAACCACATGTATACGCACACATGTACACACACAAACACATGTACACACACACACACATGTGCACACACAAACACATGTACACACACACACACACATGTGCACACACAAACACATGTATACACACACGTACACATACAAACACATGCACACACACACAGGGGCACGCACAAACACATGTATACACACATGTGCACACACAAATACATGTACACACATGTGCACACAAAAACACATGTATACACACACACATGCACACACAAACACATGTACACAAGTGCACACACACGTGCACGCACAAACACATGTGCACACCAGGGGCGAACTGACCATTTGGAAACTCGGGCACTGCCCGAGGGCCCGGGGTCAGTAGGGGGTCCCATGAGATGCCCCTGGTACCTTTTTCATAGGCTTTCTTGAGTTTGGGAAAGGACACAGGGGCCCCATGATCCCCTATTGCCCGGGGGGCCCCATGAGTTGTCAGTCCGCCCCTGGTACACACACATGTGCACACACAAACACAGAAAGTTGCAGTACAGTACCTTCTCTCACACACACCGGTTACTGCACTCTAGGGGGGGACACAGCACTCACTCCCCTTCCTTTTCTTTTCACTTTGCTGAGTCTGACCGAGCTCCCTCATTGCTGAAGCAGAGTTTGCCTGGGGATCAGGAGCTCGGGCTCATTTGACAGTTTTTATGTACCAGGATGCCACAGCACCCCTGAGGACCTCAGGCAGCACCCCAGGGTGCCACGGCACCCCGATTGGAAAAGGCTGATCTGGACTACAGATTGGGTGGGTCCTTCTTTGGGTAACTATGTCATTGCTTATGTGATGTGAATCCTTCACATTGGTTGTCCAGAGACTGGGTCCTCTCAGGCTCCAGTAGACTGCCGTGTTGTGATGACAGCATGATAAGGGGCAGCAACAAGACCAATTGGCAGCAGGCCTGGACTGCAGTACACCAAAGAGGTGCTGACATTGAACATGGACCCATTTGAGGGAAGAACAGTCTCTTATGTAAAACACATGAAAATCTAACAGGAAAAGTGATTTCACCTCCTAGTATGTCAACCTGGATCTCAGGTACAGAGGTCTCATCATTAGAGACCACGAGATACACAAGACAATGGTAAGGGTTGTAAAGTCCCTCTATAGACATATTTTTTTCTTTGCCCTTCCCTTTTTTCTTTATTTACTTTCCTCTAGGAGTAAAGAAATCCTGTTCTTTGTCCATGTGATATCATCTCGAAGCCTCTCAAGGCCTTCACATGACCGATGCTGGGAAGAAGGATTTGATGTCACTTACTTCAGATGCAGAACTCCTTGCTGGATTACTTACACAGTCATACTTACTTTTTAAATACAATGTGGACAGCACTATGCTGTCAATCACTATGTCTGTTATGTCTAGGTGTTATCCTAGACTCCAATCTGTCCTTCCAGCCCCAGGTCCATTCGCTGACAAACTCATGTAGACTTCACCTCCGCAACATCTCCAAAATACGTCCGTTCCTAACCCCGGAAACCACTAAGCAACTCATTCACTCCCTCATTATATCACGACTTGACTACTGCAACTCCCTCCTTACTGGCTTACCTCACCGCAGGCTATCCCCACTACAGTCTATCTTGAATGCTGCGGCCAGACTCATCCACCTTACTAACCGCTCCGTATCCGCCACCCCTCTCTGCCAATCCCTCCACTGGCTTCTGAGTGCCCAACGGATAAAATTCAAAATACTAACTTTGACGTATAAAGCCGTTCATAATACAGCCCCAAACTACATCACCAATCTGGTATCCAAATACCACCCAAAACGTACTCTCCGCTCCTCACAAGACCTCCTACTCTCTAGTTCCCTGGTCTCCTCCTCCCATGCCCATCTCCAGGACTTCTCCAGGGCTTCCCCCATCCTCTGGAACTCCCTACCCCAATCCATCAGACTATCACATACTCTGCTCACCTTTAGGCACACTCTGAAAACCCACCACTTCAGGGAAGCCTACCCCGCCCTCAGCTAATTACTAAACTCCTCCACTCTTCCTACCACTCCATCCCCCACAGCTATTTCCTCCTGTACCACTATCCCCTCCCCCCTAGATTGTAAGCTCCAAGGAGCAGGGCCCTCGAACCCCTCGTGTATTGAATCGTATTGTTACTGTACTGTCTCGTGTACTGTCTCCCATTATAATGATATAATGTACAGCGCTGAGCAAACTGTTGGCGCTATATAAATCCTGTATAATATTAATAATAATATAATGTCTGGGGCTGGGACCCAGGGGCATATGTACCATGAGGCAAACAAGGCATTTGCCTAGGACAGCATTTTTCATGGGGGTAACGCCGTCACCCAGCAGAAGTGACACATGTGGCAGCCGAAGACTGAGGATGGGGAGCAGGTGAGGTAGAGCAGTGCGGGCTGCTGAAGGGTGCCCAACTTTCATTATTGGATCATTGTCAGAGATCAGCGCAGAAGGAAGACATCGGGCTTTCCTGATCATGGCTCTTGGGGTGACCGGCAGGTGAATGCTGGAAACTCTCTATTGAGTGATTTTACTCTTGCCTAGGGCAACACACAACCAAAATACACCACTGGTGGGGCCAGGTTTGGCCACTGACTGACAGTATGAAGGAGGAGTACCAGTGGTGACTACGCCAATTGCCCTCTTCCCCAACAAGTGGGGTGAGACAACATTGTAGTCCTTGTGGCAATAGCACACGGTGACCTGTTGGAGGAAGGCCTTTTTGTTCAATGGATCACCAGGTATTTGTCAATTAATAACAGTATAAAAATTGCAAATAAGCACTGCAGTATTTTTTTATTGTTAAGATGCTTTAAGCTTTTTTTTTTAATACCTAGCTTATACTGTAGTTCTACTTTAATACACTAGCATCCATCAAAAGCTGCAATACTAGATTTGGGTATGGTGGTCCTTTTAGGTACATAAGAAACATAACACTGAAAATTGACAACATTCAAGTCTACACAGAAAACAGATCAAGTAAGATTAAAATGAGTTCATTTGGGGATAACAGTGAAAAAAAAACAAACATTTAATGTGTTGCAGATTTAAATTGTTGATAGGTGATGCTTATCGTGAGATTAAGGGTTTTATTGGTTTTGTGAGCATGGTCCAAATTACAATTGGCAGTGATGTATAGGAGAGATGGCCAATAGATGTGAGAAGAATTTCTTAGAAATGATAACCGCTATAGAATATTTTGTGGGGTGAGGGAAAAGAGCATCATAGGATGGGATAAATGGCAGCTATTGGCATCCATTTGGTCTCTGTTGTTCTGCCCAAATTACAAATGTTTACAAATTAACTCCTCTGGTCTACAGCAACACACCACATCAGTGTGTTTTCATATTGTGAAGAACACCCATCCAATAAAGCGGGTCTGTCAACGTGATTTGGGAAAGATAAAGGAGTAACACATGGAATTAAATATTTATTATTTATTTATTAAATAATTAAATAACATTTATCTATTATTATTTAATATTTATTATAAAATGATGCTTTAGGTTTCCTTCCAATGCTGCTCGTATACACAAAAGCCTAGCCATTTGACCATGTGATCTCTGCCCATGTGGAGGATCAGAGATCTGATTGGCCAGTTCTTCTTAATCATGGAACCAAAATCCTAAGTTTCTGGTAAGCTGACCAGCTCGAGAGGAAGTTGGAGAATTTTCTACAGGAAACTTAATAAGTTAAGTCCTTTATTTCTTCTTACCCATTCCAGCAGCTTAGCTTTTAGTTAGAGTGAAACGCCACCCAAAAATTACATGTGTAGTACTACTGCTGGTGGAGCTGCTGGATTGTTTGGGTCCTCCTGCCCTGCACCAGCATTGACTTGCCCTGTACCTGGACCCAAGTGAGGACACAACTGAAAACAGTTTGCAATGAGCCATATTAACTGGTAAAAGCCTTACAGAGAGAAATTGATAGAATTATACAAATGCAATGCAACTTCAGAACAAGTTAAAGCAGTATTAAACCCAAAAGCAAACATTTATTATATTGAAGTTTACCAATTCTTAGATGTAATGGCTGTATTAGTTTCCAGGAGAATCAATGAGATATAGGGATAACAATCAGGCGATGCAAGGTTACTTACCAGGATTGGTTAGATTGAACGTGGGGGGGGGGGTTGCAAGAGTGTTACAGAATGATTTGAAAATCTTCAAGCAGTTTTAGAGCAACAGATGAAGAAGAAACTTCTCCACCCTCCTGCCCTGCATTATGGATTGGTGCTACTTGGTGGTTGTAGTGGCCAGGCAGTTGGGGTATTCGGAGGTGTTCAGACTTTACAGCGATATCTCATAATAGGGACTTATCTATGGTATGGCATCTTCTGTTGAATCCTAGCTAACAGTGGGAATTAGGGACAAGGGCTTATCTGCGGAAAGTTAGGATTTTCCCACCACAGCCATGATGCGGATGGGGACCTTTAAGTGGTTACACAGATACAAACCTGATGTTGGTTCTTTAGTGCCTCCATAGACTGACAACCTTTGTTGTTGTTGTTGTTGTTATTATCATTATGCTTCTGTTTTAACCACTTGCTGCCCCACTTCTGCCGATATACTACTGTGGGGCAGCACATGCAGGCTCAGTCACATATATACACGTGGTTGAGTCTACTGCAGTTTAGGAGCATGCTAATGCACCCCTCTGGTGGACAGAACATGATCCCAATGTAAACAACCTGTCATGAATGACTTTCTGAATAGCTTGCTTACTGTTGTGATGTGTGATTGTCCAAAAGCAATTACATGGTACCTGGCTATCTGCACCATGTGATTAGCTTAGCCAATCACAGATCACAATCAAAAGCAAGCTGTTAATGAATGGGAAACCCATTCATTGACATCTAAAGCTATTACTTATAGAGTGAACAACACTGCATAAATGTTAAAAAAATCCCTGATCACCCACCCAGAGTAGTAAAGTGTCACTATGAACTACTCTGATGACAGGATGTAAAAAAAAAAAACCTACAAAAAGTTTTTAAAAAATAGTTTCAAAAATTGAACGTTAAAATAATTATTTTTTAAATATTTTTTTACATACTGTCATCCGTCAATATCCCTGATCTCCACCACACCAGTCATATGATGATGCTGTAGTTTGCTGGTGATAGTAAGCAAAAAAAAAAAATTCTTATGTTTTCAAAAAATTGTGACAAAAAAATTGCAGCTTTAAAAAAAATTTGGGGGTATTTGTACTGTCCGGTGATTTTAAGGCCTCTAGAAATAAGATAGACCATCAGTACATCAGTATTGATCAGTTTTCAAATATATATCCCATCGTTTGACACAAGCCAATCATTATTATACACTTATGGGGCTTTATTTTTACCAAAGACCTGTAGCAGAATACATTTTGGACTAAATTTATGAAGAAATGTGATTTTATTGAATTCATTTTATAACAGAAAGTAGAAAGTATTAGGGTTTTAAAAAAAAAATGTCAGTATTTTTAAATTTATTCAGCAGAAAATAAAAAAAAACAGTGGCGATTAAATACCACGAAAAGAAAGCTCTATTTTTGTGAAAAAAAGATACCAATTTAATATGGATACAGTGTTGCATGACAGCACAGTTAAAATAGTACAGTGATGAATAGCAAAAAATGGTCTGATCATGAAAGGGGTAAAACCTTTCTGGAGGTTAAGGAAGATTTTATATTTGGTCCTTTTTGTTAATAAATAACTGCTAAGGCCAATTTTCATGCAAAAAACATCAATGGCCTGATCATTTTAGTTATATTTGGTGTGAAGGGTATGGGGGCATCTGGCTCTGAGGCGAGTGTTGATCACATCTGTTGTGCTCTAGTGTGGCAATTTGCTCTTCTAGTTGTTGAATATAAAACAGGAATCTGTGTGCATTCAGAAACAATAAGAGGTTCTCTTGTAAAATCACCCCCCACTCACAGATATCGTCCCCACGTTCCTCTTGCCACTTATGTGCAAATAACAACCTCTGTTTGTGGAAAAGTTGAGCAGAGCCTCTTTTTCTTCATGCGCTAATACGTATCAAAGCACCTTCTCATGTGGCTTCTCCTATGGCCGTCCCTTGGGCATAAGTCATTATTTGTTCAGAAAATACCAAACCTATAATCCTACGGAAAAGAAAAAAAATGTGTCAGGTTAAAGATGATTTATGGTCTTTTTAAAATGTATTTTTAATACATGTGACAGAGCTAGCATAAAGTGTATGTAAACACTAGCGAAAATTTCTGTTTATTGGCTCCCTTTTGATCTGTTAAATATACAGTTAAAATTTTTATTATATCTGTTTGACAAGCATAAAAAAAAAGAAGCTTTTCATTCAGCCAGAAATCTCGTGAGTTAATAACTTCCTGGGCTGTCTGCCTCTGGACCAAAGGTTCTCAACCAGGGTTCCTCCAAAGGTTTCTACGGGTTCCTTGATCAATGAGCAATTTCTACCTCTCAGATAAGTTCCCACTGACAACATTGATCTTTTTAGCTATTTGTAAGGGAGTAATTCTTCCCAATGACCACAAGTGTAAGGTGCATTCTTCCCAATGACCACAAGTGTAAGGTGCATTCTTCCCAATGACCACAAGTGTAAGGAGCATTCTTCCCAATGACCACAAGTGTAAGGAGCATTCTTCCCAATGACCACAAGTGTAAGGAGCATTCTTCCCAATGACCACAAGTGTAAGGAGCATTCTTCCCAATGACCACAAGTGTAAGGAGCATTCTTCCCAATGACCACAAGTGTAAGGTGCATTCTTCCCAATGACCACAAGTGTAAGGTGCATTCTTCCCAATGACCACAAGTGTAAGGAGCATTTTTCCCAATGACCACAAGTATAAGGTGCATTCTTCCCAATGACTACCAGTGTAAGGAGCATTCTTCCCAATGACCACAAGTCTAAGGAGCATTCTTCCCAATGACCACAAATGTAAGAAGCATTCTTCCCTATGACCACAAGTGTAAGGAGCATTCTTCCCAATGACCACAAGTGTAAGGTGCATTCTTCCCAATGACCACAAGTGTAAGGAGCATTCTTCCCAATGGCCACAAGTGTAAGGAGCATTCTTCCCAATGGCCACAAGTGTAAGGTGCATTCTTCCCAATGACCACAAGTGTAAGGAGCATTCTTCCCAATGACCACAAGTGTAAGGTGCATTCTTCCCATTGACTAAAAATGTAAGGTGCATTCTTCCCATTGACCACAAGTGTAAGGAGCATTCTTCCCAATGACCACAAGTGTAAGGAGCATTCTTCCCAATGGCCACAAGTGTAAGGTGCATTCTTCCCAATGACCAAAAGTGTAAGGTGCATTCTTCCCATTGACCACAAGTGTAAGGAGCATTCTTCCCAATGACCACAAGTGTAAGGAGCATTCTTCCAAATGACCGCAAGTGTAAGGAGCATTCTTCCCTATGACCACAAGTGTAAGATGCATTCTTCCCAATGACTACATGTGTAAGGTGCATTCTTCCCAATGACCAAAAGTGTAAGGAGCATTCTTCACAATGACAAGTGTAAGGTGCGTTCTTCCCATTGACCACAAGTGTAAGGAGCGTTCTTCCCATTGACCACAAGTGTAAGGTGCGTTCTTCCCAATGACCACAAGTGTAAGGTACATTCTTCCCATTGACCACAAGTGTAAGGTACGTTCTTCCCATTGATTACAAGTGTAAGGTGCGTTCTTCCCATTGACCACAAGTGTAAGGTGCGTTCTTCCCATTGACCACAAGTGTAAGGTGCGTTCTTCCCATTGACCACAAGTGTAAGGTGCGTTCTTCCCATTGACCACAAGTGTAAGGTGCGTTCTTCCCAATGACCACAAGAGTAAGGAGCATTCTTCCCAATGACCACATGTGTAAGGAGCATTCTTCACAATGACCACAAGTGTAAGGTGCGTTCTTCACAATGACCACAAGTGTAAGGTGCGTTCTTCCCAATGACCACAAGTGTAAGGTGCATTCTTCCCATTGACCACAAGTGTAAGGTGCATTCTTCCCATTGACCACAAGTGTAAGGTGCGTTCTTCCCATTGACCACAAGTGTAAGGTGCATTCTTCCCATTGACCACAAGGGTAAGGTGCATTTTTCCCATTGACCACAAGGGTAAGGTGCATTCTTCCCACTGACTATCACACTAATGTATAATGAGTTCAAGATATAGTAATTATTAGTAGGGGTTCCTTGACACTGGAAAGTTATTTCAAGGGTTCCTCTCTGTTAAAAAGGTGGAGGAAGGCTGCTCTGGACTGTTATCAGCAAGGTCCCCTGCTATCTCCATGGGCTATAAAACATCTCCCCCTGTTATGGAGACAAGAGGGAGGTGTTATGTAGTCCTAACACAGCGTTCTATAATCTTAACACACTCCCTATCCTAGAGTGACAACGTTGCGCAGAATGGTTGTCATCTTAGAAAGGTAGCGAGTTAATGTCAGGATTACCAAGTTAAAATAAAGCAAAAAAAGTGTAAAAACCACATCTGCCTGCCTGGTGTTCACTAGAGATGAGTGAATCGAACCAGGCGAACCGGAATTCGATACGAATTTCAGGAAAAATTTGATTCGCGTCGGATCCGAATATTTGCCTACTTCGGGTGCGCGAATCGGATTTTTCCCGATCAGCCGGCAAAAGTGTCCCTGCAGAGAGCTCCGCTATTTCTGACAGTTCTCTGACAGAAGGAACACATGTACAGCGGTTGAAACATTGTATCTATTAGTTTCCATTTAGGATACAGATGTTTCAACGGCTGTACATGTGAAGAAGCTGTCAGAGAACTGTCAGAAATAGAGGAACTCTGCACATAAACTTTTTGCCGGTTTGGAATTCTTATTTTCATCCTACTTCTTCTTCTTCTTCTTCATCCTCATCCTCATCCTCAGAAGAAGAAGAAGAGGATGAGGATGAAGAAGAAGAAGAAGAAGTAGGATGAAAATAAGAATAATTCCAAGCCGGCAAAAAGTGTATGTGCAGAGTTCCTCTATTCTGCAGATACACTTAGAGGAGCTCTGCAGATACACTTAGAGGAGCTCTGCACATACACTTTTTGCCGGCTTGGAATTAATCTTATTTTCATCCTACTTCTTCTTCTTCTTCTTCTTCATCCTCATCCTCAGAAGAAGAAGAGGATGAGGATGAGGATGATGAAGAAGAAGAAGAAGTAGGATGAAAATAAGAATAATTCCAAGCCGGCAAAAAGTGTATCTGCAGAGCTCCTCTAAGTGTATCTGCAGAATGTCATTTATGGAAACAAATAGATACAATGTTTCAACCGCTGTATGAAGTGAATGTCACAGAACTGTCAGAAATAGACAGAAACTGTCACAGAACTGTCCTTCTTCTCATCCTTCTCCTTCTTCTCATCCTTCTTCTCATCCTTCTCCTTCTTCTCATCCTTCTCCTTCTTCTCATCCTTCTTCTCATCCTTCTTCTCATCCTTCTCCTTCTTCTCATCCTTCTCCTTCTCCTTCTTCTCATCCTTCTCCTTCTCCTCCTTCTCCTTCTCCTTCTTCTCATCCTTCTCCTTCTTCTCATCCTTCTCCTTCTCCTTCTCCTTCTCCTTCCTCATCTCCAAGGGCATTTAAATTAAAGGTACAGTGTTCTGCACTAATTTAAAGGCTCTCTGAAGCCTAGAAACCCTTTTTATAAGTTAACTTCGTAGCGAATTAATTCGCATCGAATCGAATTTCTTCCTGGAATTCGCCGAATCAGCCGAATCGAATTTTTGAAAAATTCGCTCATCTCTAGTGTTCACCATTGACTGTGTTTTCTGTTTCCCAGTTCTTGAAGGATGTCTATCGTGAGAAAAATATGGTGGCTGCCTTTACTGTCCACCTCTGAAAATACTAGTTGCCTGGTTGTCTCTGGTTTCAGTACCTTTTACAAGCATGGAGATCAGGAGTATCCACTTTAGCCCCAGTGACGTACCTGTACGCTACTGGACTTCGGTGGTTATATCAGGACAATGTCTGCAGCTGCAGGCATCATCTTGGTATTATTTTTTTCAGTCTGCGGTCAGCTCGTCCCCCCTTTCAGTCCGCGGTCAGCTCGTCCCCCCTTTCAGTCCGCAGTCAGCTCGTCCCCCCTTTCAGTCCGCGGTCAGCTCGTCCCCCCTTTCAGTCCGTGGTCAGCTCGTCCCCCCTTTCAGTCCGTATTCAGCTTGTCCACCCTTTCAGTCCGCGGTCAGACGTCGCCCCTTCCAGCCACCTTCCGAGGTCAGCTCGTCCCCCCTTTCAGTCCGCGGTCAGCTCGTCCCCCCTTCCAGTCTGCGGTCAGCTCGTCCCCCCTTTCAGTCCGCGGTCAGCTGGTCCCCCCTTTCAGTCCGCGGTCAGACGTCGCCCCTTCCAGCCACCTTCTGAGGCTTTCTCTGGCCCTCCCGTCCCACTGGGGGACCCAAGCAACCACCCAGGTTGATCATAGAGGTGATCATAAACCGTAATGGCTCTGACTGCCTCTATGAAATAGTAAACCAAAAGCGGTGAGCATACATCACTTCCGGTTTCCCCGGATATAAACAGCTTCATTTTCAAGGCTCCATGCACACGGGGCGTGTTAATAACACTGGTAACGTTAGCTGTGTAAAGTTACATTAAAAACGTGAGTTTTTCAGAGTTTTTGCATTAGTGTTTTGCAGCGTTTTGCTGCATTTTTTTTTCGTGTTTGCATTTTATGTGGGGTTTTTTTTGCTCAAAAAGCCCAAATTTGAGGGTTTGCTGCAATTTACCGTGTTTCACTGAGTTTTGCTGCGTTTTTCAGTGTTAGAGCGTTTTTACAGCTAAAAAACTCCTCTAGCTCTGGGGTTTTTTTCCAGCCAAAAAATGCTGATTACAGTCTATGTGTGCATGGCCACATAGGATAACATGCTGGGGAGTTTACTGGCTGTAGAAAAAAATGTCAAAAACCAATAACAGCCGCTGTAAAAACATCCAGTGTGTATGAGGACTAAAAAGGAAACGCATCTGATCACATTGATCTTGGTTTGATCAAAAGCTTTTAAGGGCAGAGGAGACATCTGGGGTCTATAAGACCCCAAATCTTTCCATAAGGAGTACCTGTCACTGTCTATTGCTATCACAAGGGACATTTACAGCATATTCCCTTTGATAAAAATAAAAGTGAAAAAAACTAAATAAATTGACAGTGTAAAAAAATAAAAGAAATATTTAAAAAAATTTAAAGCGACCCTGTCTCCTCATGCTCGCACGCAAAGGCAAATGCACGCTTTGTCCCACAGGCACACAAACAGCGATTATCCCACACATGTGAGGTATCACTGCGAACGATGGATCGATTGAAGTATTTTTAGCACCAGACCACCTATGTACATCTAAAGTGATAACCTGTAAAGGCTTTTAAATTGTCTCTTATGGATAGTAAAATGTATGCCGTTTGTCGCTGTTGCACAAGCGTGCGCAATTTTAAAGCGTGACATGTTTGGTATCTATTTACTCGGTGTAACATCATTTTATGTTTTACCAATTAATTGGTCATTATTCTGTGATTTTGTGTATTGCAAAAAAATTGTGTTTGAAAAACCTCTGCACAAATATCGTGCGACATAAAAAATTGCAACACCCGCCAATTTATTTTCTAGGGCCTCTGCTTTAAAAAAAATATATAATATTTAGGGGTTCTAAGAAATTTTTTAACAAAAAATACTGATTGCTACATGTAAACAAATAATGCCAGAAAAGACCTGGTCTTAAAGAGAATATCCTAGTGAGGTCAGGGGACCCTAATGTGCATATCTGTCAATGTCAAGCCATTGGATGAGCATGACAGCCAGGCAGATAGCATTTTCAGAAGGAGGTCCACCATGGCAGCCCTCTTATTTCTCACAGTTTAAGGCATGCACGGTGTGTAAGTATTTACAAACATAATTAGATGACGCCGAGGGATAATTCACACCTGGAAGTGAATCATCCGGTTATTGTGGCTGTCCTGCCTACCATGGGAAGCTGCCTGCTGGTGACACAGCCTGAAGCTCAGAGCAGGGAATCCCGGAGACTGCCAAGCCTTTCTCTAATACTGGAGCAAATTTAACTTCATTTCTGGAAGAAAACTCTGAGTCTAATTTGTTTTGTCTCCACTAGAGGAAACTTCTAATCAATGGTTGCATCTGGCTGAATCCTGGGATCTCTAGAGAGATTTGTATTCTGTATTGTGTTGGGAGGTTTCTGTTCAGAAAAAAAAAGAAAATGTGGGCAGCACGGTGGCCTAGTACAGTAGATAGCACTCCTGCCTTGCAGTAATAGGGTCCTTGGTTTGAATGCCAACCAGGATGCCATCTGCATGGAGTTTACACATTCTCCCTGTGCTTGCATGGATTTCCTTCAAGTACTTGGACTTCTCTCCTCTCTGGTGGGTCACGGGCCCATTCACACCACATGCAATGTGGGAAATGTGCAGTTACTGCATGGGAATGTGTTGCCCTTTGTAAGACGCACACATGTGCCATAAGATGTTAAAATGGCTGTAAACCTTTGAATTAAAAATGAACAAAGCATATCCTTCTATAGTGTGTGCTTGCCTAAATCCAAAGCACCTAGTGTGATTTCTGTCTGCTCTGTCATTCCTCTGCTATCTGCATGAGTCAATTCTATGACGACACCAAGGGATCCCAGGCGAAGACCATGCCCCCACCATCACACAGCAGGTGATTGACAGCCTCAACTGTGCATGTTTCCCTATGAGACTGTGTATTGGGATGTGTGTTCTTTCTCATATTATAGTGCAATAAACAGAAACTTTGACATGAGGGACAGAAGTCAATAATTTCTTTGCACAGTATTGATCCTTCATTAACCCCTCGACACTAGTACCTCCCAGGCCTTTAACCGCTTTCCCATCGCTCTATAGCAGAAATACTGCTACAGGGTGCCAGGGCTGTGCAAAATCACGTATATATATACATGATTTTGCATTTCTGAGTAGGGGGTGTGTGTGCTACCTGTGCCACCATTGGCGGCCTCAGCTGTCGATCACCAGGTCCTGGCCAGACATTCCCTGCTGGCACCCGTGTATCACCGTAGGGGCAGAGATCTGTATGCAAACAATACAGATCTCTCCCCTGTCAGCTCCTGCACACTGCTTTGTGTGGCTCTGCATAGCATAGCACATACACAGCTCACAGTAAAACGGCACACAGTTAACCCTTTGATAGCCCCACATTATAACCCCTTCCTGCCCAGTGCCATTAGTACAGTGTCAGTGCTTTTTATTTGCACTGATCACTGTATTGGTGTCACTGGGGATGTCAATGACAGTTAGTCAGTCCCCCCTCCCCCAGTGTCAGAATGCCCACCGCAGTCCCGCTATAAGTTGCTGATCGCCGACATTACTAGTATGAAAAAAAAAATTCCAGTATATATACTATAACTTTCACGTAAATCAATTAATGTATACGTATTGGGAATTTTTTTTTTGCAAAGACATGGAGCAGAATACGGTACATTTTGGCCTAACTTTATGACGAAATCTGATTTTTAAATTTTTTTTAGTGAACATGTTTAATAGCAAAAAGTAAAAATATTGTTTTTCTCAAAATTGGCAGCGCAAAAAATAAAAAACGCACAGGCGATCAAATACCACCAAAAGAAAGCTCTATTTGTGGGAAAAAAGGATGTAAATTTTATTTGGGTGCAGAGTTGCATGACCGCATAATTTTCATTTAAAGTAACGCAGCGCTGTATCACAAAAAATTACCTGGTCAGGAAGGGGGGGAAATCTTCTGAAGGACAAGTGGTTAAGAGGTTTCTGATGCCGGGAGGTGGACGGCGTTTATGATCATGTGACCTCCGTGATTGGCTGTCACAGCAGTCACATGATCGCAAAGCTTCGGATCACAAGTCGTGATCAGAAACTTTCCGTTAAGTGCCAGTAACTGTTTCGGGAGCATGCATGGTGCTCTCTCTTGGAACAGTTTGTGTACATTTTAGTACGCAAATATGTCAAGGCCCGGGTAGCGGGGGGGTTAAGGTTTTGAATTGTGCGCAAGGAGGATGCTTTCAGCTATAAAAGCCTGAAATTTAATTTTGAAGTATAACTAAAGGCAAAACTTTTTTTTTTTTTTTTTTTAGTTTTGGATAGAGTAGAGAGGGATTAGAACACCTGTCGAGTTTTTACTGCTGTCTGTGCCCCCAATAGGGAGATTCACCCTCTCTATTTGTCCTGTCACCAAGAGTGAAAGTAAAAAAAAAATCCCAAAATTTGAGTTGTCTGCAGAACAGGAATAGAGAGGAAATCTTCCAATGGGGACACTAGTTCTGGTGACAACCAGGATCCCCCCACTTTGCAGCAATTTCCCCTCACTTCCTGTTTTAGCTATGGGACAGGAAGTGAAGGGAAATCTCCCCAATGGGACAAAAGTACAATTCATCCATTTCACTGTACAGCAGTGTGATGCTATTCATAAATATACTGAAAATGCAGCATGTCTGCATTTTAAGGCAGCTTGCTGCAGCACCGCTACGTGAATAGGACACACAGAAAACAATTGTTTTCTATATGTCCTTGCAGTGACCAGCATTTTACACCACAATAAAAGCTGGTCACTGCACACGGTGTGAATTCACCCTTAAGGTGTATCCGTTCTCAATATATAAAATCATATATTTATTTCCACACTGTGTTTCAATTATTTCTAGCCTCCTCCTAATAATCTGAATGACCTTGAAGTTTGTAAACTTACTTTGTGTAGATCCCAGGCCCGGACTGGCCATAGGGCACACCGGGCATTTGGGCCAGGGCCGCCTGGATAGGAGGGGCGGCCAGGTGGCACATATAGGAACGAGTCAGTGCATTTCTCGGTTCCTCTATGTGCCACCCCTCCTATCCATCTCCTGCATGCCCTGGGCTAGTGTATGCTCCCCCTGTGGCCGCGCCCCCCCCATCTCCTGCAGCACCACCGCCGGGTTCCCCTCTCTCTGCAGCTGCTGTGGGGGATCTGTCAGCTTATTCTGTCCCCAGTGCTGACAGTTCCCCACCCACCACAGATGGGAGAGTAGAGAGAAAGCTGATTCTGCCCCTCCTCCTCCCACCCTGACCTCCTGTGTCTGCCCCGCCCACACTCCCCGCCAACCTTGTGTCTTCTCTCCCCCTTCTTCTTTCTTTCTTCTCATTCTCTCTCTGTCTCCTGTTTCTCTTTCTTTCTCTCTCTCCTTCTTTATCTCTTTCTTTCCCGCCTTCCTTCTCTCCCTCCTTTCTTTCTGTTTCTTTCCTTCTCTCTCTCTTTCTTTTTCTTTCTTTCTTTCTTTCTTTCTTTCTTTCCCTCCCTCCCTCCCTCCTTCCTTCTTTCCCTCTTTCCTTCCTTCCTTCCTTCCTCTCTCTTTCTTTCTTCTTTCCCTCCTACAAAAAATTTTAAAATAATAAATATAAAATTGCAAAAAAATAAATAAAAACCTAGGAAGCGATGCAAAGATGCAAAGGTCACTCTTGTGACCAGGCCATCGGGCTTCAAGGAAAGGGTCCCCGGGCTTGGGGCTGCTCAGTCCAGGCCTGGTAGATCCCCACACAGAGGCATAACTAGAAACTTCAGAGCCCCGATGCAAGAAACCATGAATGGCTCCTGTTTGGCCCTTGACCCTATGGCCCTTTACTCCCATTGTGAGACCTTTATTACAGTTCCGCAGTGACACTTTCGCATGTTCTGCAGCGGGACCCTTCCTGCCATCTTGGCCCCCTCACCCACAGGGGCAGAACGCCAGGGCGCAGTCACAAACATGGCCTTTGCAGCCCTGGTACTTTCCTCACTGGGTGAAATGTCCTGCCCCCCCCCCCCCACCTACAGTAGCAGAACGCCAGGGCACAGTCGCAAATGTAACCTTTGCAATCCTAGTAGTTCTGCCACTGGATGAAAAGTGTCATGGGATAGGTGGAATGCAATGCAGTGTATCGTGGGATAGGTGGAATGCAATGCAGTGTATCATGGGATGGGTTAAATGCTCTGCAGTGTATCATGAGATGGGTAAAATGTTCTGCAGTGTATAATGGGATGGGTGAAATGCTCTGCAATGTATCATGGGATAATGGAATGCTCTGCAGTGTATCATGAGATGGGTGGAATGTTCTGCAGTGTCATGGGATGCATGGAATGCTCTGTAGTGTATCATGGAAAGGGTGAAATGCTCTACACTGTCGTGGGATGGGTAGAATGCTCTGCAGTGTATACACATATAAACACACACACACATACCCTTTAAAAAAATCCGCAGTACAGTACCTTCAATCGTCTGGGTACAGCACTGTATGGGGAGGCAGAGAGCACAGCACTTGGGAAGACACCTCTCCCTCTGTTGTTTTGGATTATCAACTAATATAGAAGTATATATTATTAATATATAAATATAATACAGATCAGTATGAAATGATGTAGAAATCCCTTTATGGTAAGTCAATGCCTTAGGGACATTTTATTCAAATCTCTGACTCGATAGCAGGAAACATCCCAGAGTCAGTAGCTGAAGACAGAGCTCTGGGCATGAATAGATATTGATTTAATTTGCAGCATTATTTTGAAAAATGATAAATTAAGAAACATTTTCTTACGTAATCTCAGGAATAGATTGCCTTTAAAAGAAATTTCCAGAAACATTTTACGCCCCCATCTCATAGATTCTTATCTAGCAGTACACAAACTTCAGGGAATATTTCTGTTTGATGAGCGTAGTTTATAATGTGAAGCTTCTGAAAATAACACATTTATATTTATGCCTTTATTTATATATTTTACAATTTTATTTTACTTATATATAACATTTTTTTGGTTTATTATTAAAACATCATCAGTCTCATCAACCTATTTTTTGAAGAAACTGTTTGCACACAGTTATTCCATTTATCTTCAACAGGCGTTGCTAAGGCTGGCCATACATTATACAATTTTCTGTAGATTTTTGTTTTAGATTTACCAAAAAACATATAATAGGAGGTCAAACCTATCAACACTTTCAATTGTATCCAATTAGGCAGGCTCTTGCACTACATAGTTGAAGGTAAATCTAAAGGAAATTGGACAGAAATTTGTAAGAAAATTGTATAGTGTATGGCCAGCTTAACTCCTCTAGACTTTTGTTTCCCCTTCCACTTCCAGTCAGGATGAATGCACATAATAGCTACATGTGTCCAATAATGGGACTACATGTCCCATGATGCATTGTTCTAGATATTCAAATACACATGCATGAGTTGCAATCAAAGGCTTTCAAATATTCATAACATTTTAATTGCCCATATTTTTTATATTATTAATAATAATAATAATAATAATAATAATACAAATAATATACAAATACAAATATACAATACAATAGTATACCATACAAATACTTATTATTATTATATAAATATAATTATAAAAATATATTAGAATTATTACACCAGTTTAATTGCTAAAACAAATAATATTATTATTATTAATAATAATAATAATAATAATAATAATAATAATACTAATAATTGTAGCATAATCAATCATTTTAAAAAATAAATATAACAATTAATAAACTTTATTGCACTGTTACTCAATGACTCTCAGTCAATAGGGGGTGAGTGGAACACATCTCCTCTTCATCACCAGCCTCCCTGTGCCATTTGAGTGTCTGCGCGTTGTGTAGTCCTTCGATAGGGATTGTTCATGTTGTGGTTGCTCCATCGAGACACTTCCAGTGATAGGAACCTCTGCAGCAAAGGAAGTCTAGTTAGGGAATATAAGAAAACATTCTTGTTAAAAGGAAGTGACTGCAAGAACAAGCATTAAATGTTAAATGTCAGGACATAATTAAGTGTGGCTTTGTTATTTTTTTAATTCTTATACAATGGGTTTAATAAAACATAAAAAGACCCTCTCCCAACTGAATGTTTTTTTTTTTTGTATTGGTACATGTTCCTCATGGCAGTTTCCAGCTACCATGAACCTATTTTTAAATAAAAAAAAAAATTGGCCTTATAAAAGCCAGAAAATATAGTAAGACTTGGCTCCCATGGACTTCAGTGGAATTTGGAGCTATGTTCAAGCTTAGCAGACTTTTTGCTGGGTTTGCTGAAGCTACTGTTAACTGAATTTTGCCCAGTCGTTAAACCCTAACTACCATAGCCATACCTGAACATACCCCCAAACATGGAGGCAGCATGCACAGTAATTAGTGATTTTCATAGAGAGGCTGAGGTTTACTTGTGTCCACAGACACAACCCGCTGTGCCTACTCTCCTGGTGCATTCTATGGGTCTTGACCGTCAGTTTGATATCTGGTTCTCACATTGTGTATTAGGCCCTTTCACACGGGTGTACTCCGCCTGTTCATCAGGGGATCTGTCCGCTGATGCCCGCTGAGCAGTTGGATGATAGGTCCATTCAGGGGTGGACTGACCATTTGGTAACTCGGGCACTGCCCGAGGGCCCGGGGTCAGTAGGGGGCCCCATGAGATGCCCCTGGTACCTTTTTCATAGGCTTTTTTGAGTTTGGGCAAGGACACAGGGGCCCCATGATCCCCTATTGCCCGTGGGCCCCATGAGTTGTCAGTCCGCCCCTGGGTCCATGTCCACTCCACTAATGCAGAGTGGACACGGACACAGCCCATTACCCTCTATGGGTGGTCAGCTGTAAACAGACCACCTATCCATTTATGTCCGACTGTTGTCCGATCCAATCCACTAGACGGATAGGGAATGGATCCCTATCTGCCTGTTTTTAGTTTCTGATCGATTGCAGGTGGGTGTAAACAGACACGTGTTTATATCCATCACTCCATAGAGGGCAATGGATGGTCTGATTGGGTCTGCCTTAAAAACAGACAGGAGGACTCAATCGAAAAGAGGCTTAGGATTTCAGACAGCAGCTCCTGTATGAATTAAATCCACAAGCAGCGGTTGCATCTATCATTCATGAATAGATCATAAAAATTACTAGATTTCCATTGCTGGAGCTTGTAGACACGCAACCTTTGACCAACAGACAAAGAACTAGGGACTAGGATGGCAACAGGTAACAGGTTGAATTTAACGTGTTTCCACCTAATCAGGACAGTTAAAGGGCTCGAGACATCCATGCAATTCCACTGGTCTCAGTATAGTGCTCCCACTTAGTATGGCATCATATGGTTACAGGAACCTAAGGCTTTATTATTATTATTATTATTATTATACAGGATTTATATAGCTCCAACAGTTGGCTCAGCGGTTTACAATATAATGGGAGACAATACAGCAACAATACAGTTCAATACAAGAGGGTTAGGAGGGCCCTGCTCCTTGGAGCTTACAATCTAAGAGGCTTCACTTATTTCCACAAGGAAAAAGCTGTTGGGTTACTTCTATATGGGAAAAAAGGATGGAAAGGTTCGGGACATCATGTTGTCCTGTCACAAGATGGTTGTATTGGAGGAGACCTCCTCTACCAACTCCTCCACAAAATAAAAATGAGGCCAAGCCTTTGACCACCAAAACAGCACCTCTCATCAAGGTTAAACTTCTTTCATTCAGAACGTTTTATATTGTACCAATATTTAACTGGCTTAGAATATTGAGACAATGTGTAAAATTTTAAACAACTGTAATTCTACTTATAATAGAAGAAAAAATGTGGCAGCTAATCAGGGACAAGCTCAGGTGTGTTCAGATACAAGTCCGAACCTGCATAAACTATCCTGCCAGGAAGCTGTTACTGCAGATAGCTAATTATAAGTGGCTGAGGGATTCCCTGATCTGCAGTTGAATGTATAGACGTGACTGTGGGCCGGGGAATGCCTTGGTTGCTTATTATTGGTTCTCTGCAGTGACAGCTTCCTGTTTGGATAGGTCATGAGGGTTTAGACTCGTGTCAAGCTCATCCCTACTGATAGCCATACAGGAAAAAGCCATCCCTCTACCTCTGCCATCCATGGGCATAGACCTACTGTGCACAGTGATAAGTCCAGCCTTTATTGCACTGAAATTGCTCAAATTTATGTTGTTTAGTGCTTATGTGCAAAGCAAAAACATGTTCTTCACTCTCTGCATGATATCTGCTCTTGAACCCCCCCCCCCTTTTTTTTTGTAAAAGCTGTTTGAAAAGCTGTTCCTAATTAATCCCTTATTAACCCTTTGTTAACCCCAATTATTTCTTATTAACTCCTTTCTCCCTTTTATTTTTGCAGAATAAAATTTGCACTTCTTGCAAGACTTGGCTGAGGAGTATTAAGCTACTTTAATTCCTAGTCCAGGGAAACAGCTTTGGTTATCATAATGTTAATGAAACAACCAACACGCACATACTTGTTCCATGTTACTGACTCATTAGAGGAATAATAAAGATGACAGGTTCCTTTCAAAAGGCTGACATTGTAACAAGGTCAGCCAATCAACTGCACTTCGTTTGATCGCTGGAGCGAAGTGAAAAACCCAGCACTTCATCACAAAGATACAGTGCTTGGATGCCTAAGTGGCCAATTTCCAGGCCTGAGTGCTGTCACATAGGGTGGGGTGGAAGGTTCCTAGTCCTGTTAAGCACCACATTAGACAACTTCGAATGTACCCAGGGCCTGTTGTCCTTGGCTCTGTCATGCAGGGAAGCAATTGGAAGGTAGGTACAATATAAGAGAAGGGTTATTAAAGCGGACCTTTCATAAAAATAAAAATAAATAAATAAATAAAGTATCTTTATCCTTCCAACAAACATAAAAAAAAAAAAGTTTCAAAAACTTAAAAAAAATATTAATAGTTCTTGTTTAGGCTGGGGTGATCTCTTTTCAAGGGACCTGATAAAGCTGAGGATTCCAAATAACCAGGAATGTGTTCCCATGCTGGAGCATTCCCTCATGAGATTTGGGATTCTAAGTTTTCCCACAGTGAAACCCAATGATGTCACCAACACCTACATGTAGAAGCTAGGGTGTAAGGTAATTATCTAAAACATATTGTTTGAAAGCCCATTCACACTAAAGCAAACCAATGCGGTGCTAATGCAAGCATATTATTATTATTATACAGGATTTATATAGCGCCAACAGTTTGCTCAGCGCTTTGCAATATAAATAATAATAATATAAAATATTATGAATGGGCTGCCAAAACTCAGCAATGGATGAAAAAAACATGTTGCACTATGTGTTGTGCTCTACTGTACCATGTTTTTTTTAAAAAAAGTGCATAACCCTTCTTTTAAAACACAGCGCACCAGAACACATGGTATATGGGTTGTGCTGTGCTGCATTATGCTGCGCTGGGTTGTGTTTAATGTAATATTCTACTGTACAATGCATTGAGTTGCCACTTACATTGTATGGCACCACAACACATCACACATAGAGCAGCTATGTTGCCATACATTTTGGCACTGTGAGTTAATGCACGCATTTCCACAACACACTAGTGTGCATGGGCTGTCAATTTTTTTTTCTCACCAAGTACAGTATTTTTTAAATAGAATCCTAGGGGCTACAGGATAGGTTTACTGTACAGGTGTATACGCAGATGCAGTCCAGTTTCTCCACTGTAGATGGTGCTCATCTGCGGTCTAAATGCAGCTGGGTGGGGGATCGGTGTCAAGAGAATCTGGGTTTCTCTATTATTATTATTATACAGTATTTATATAGCGCCAAAGGGTTATGCTCAGCGCTGTACAGTAGCAGGGGGGACAGAACATGAGACAAGACAGTAACAATACAATACACGAGGGGTTCTATGATTCTCTTGGTTCCCTTGAGCAGCGTTCCATTTGGCTACAATGCATCCAAGTGATCCAGTGGCCATCTTGGGTGTCACAGAGTCTTCTTAAGTCCCTGTCTCTGGGTTTTGGAGCACTTTTGCAAAGTGGCTAGTGTAGGGACAGCATACCTGTCTATCAGGGACAGCATTAGTTGCAGGAATTGGTTCTGGAGGAGTAGGGAAAGCTCAGGGCATACGCCTGCAACACGAGTTCCCCTCTGGGTTGGACCAGCCAGGCCGCATTTAGTCTTCCTTGACAGGTGCTGTCTTCAGTTCAGGCCTACTCTCCACTGATTCTCTGCTCCATTGACTGTAAGTTCCCGGTTGGGTGGGCTTCCCTGCTGGGCTGTTGCAAGTTCTTCAATACATCAGTTACTGCATCCTGGGCCTTTGTGTGTTTACTGCCACCGCAGCATGCTGCATCTACCCAACAGGTGGCTATAAAGATTAGTAGAAAGCAGGGGCGGACTGACCATTTGGCACTGCTCGAGGGCCCGGGGTCAGTAGGGCCCATTAGATGCCCCTGGTACCTTTTTGAGTTTGGGCAAGAACACAGGGGCCCCATGATCCCCTATTGCCCGGGGGCCCCATGAGTTGTCAGTCCGCCCCTGGTAGAAAGTAAGATGAGTCAGGCAACCTTGGCATAACAGATTTCTGGAATAGGTGTACCATGTAAATTTAATAAAGGATAGCAATTCCGAGAATAGTTAAGGTTCAACTCTTTTGTTCATCCATCTAGATCAGGGGTCTCCAAAGTTTCTAAACAAAGGGCCAGTTTTCTGTCCTTCAGGCTTTGGGGGGAAGGGGGGTAGACTGGCTAGTGGGAGTAGAAAATGTCCCAGTCTCAGTGGGAGTAAACAATGTTTCAGGCTTGGTGGTCAACAGGAATAAAAAAAATTACAATAGTGCATATGGTCAGTAGGAGAAGAAATAGGGCCCTGACATTGGTATTAGTGGGAGCAATAATGCTCCATTCCTGGTACTGGTGCTAAAGAATAGTGCTGCATCAATGATATCGGATGGAGGAATTTTGCCAAGTTGTTGATGTCAGTGAGTGGAATTATGCCTTTTTGTTGGAATCAATGGGATGATTTATGCCCCACTGTTGGTGTTAGTGGAAGGAATTGTGCTTCATCATTGGTGTCCTTGAGAGGAATATAATGCCCTACAAGCCAGGTAAAGGGAAGTAAAAGGTCAGCATCCGGGCTACGGGCTGTGGTTTGGAGACCACTGATCTAAAAGTATTGTGTATAATAGCCTTTCATGATGGAAATACCCTATGGGTGCCCCATAATTATCATTTGCCTATTGGTATCCTAAGAGAATAAAGTCCCCGACTCTGTTTAGAGAACTTTTGCTGTTAATGAAAAAACATCTGAAAGCAAGGACAGTTCAGAATCACACACCATAGAGAGCACCTGATGTCAGTGACTAAAGGCTCTGAAAACAATAGAGTATTCACTAACTGTCAGCAAGGAGGCTCTGAGACCACTCCGGGATGGGCTCAGGTGGAAAATGTGATGTGCATGGAATAAAAGGCTATAAATGTAAATGTCCTTTCCTTCTTTACATGCAGTGGGACAATGACAGGGCCTCTCCAGCTGCATCCATGCAACTTTAGGCCGCTTCATGCTTTTTAACCCCAATTAAATGGCAAAATGACCCTAATGTGAAGGTACTGCTAGGGTTTTATGGACATCAAATTTTCCAGTCGATCAGATGTCACTTGCTTAACATTTCCAGACTGCTGCTCTGGTGACATTGCCTTATACAGGAACCCTGCTCACCTCCTGCTGGGTAAGTCCCAAGGTCACTACTGCACGGACTCCTTGATCTCCGCACAGCTTTCCTTACGGTTGATTGCCCTCATCTCCTGCCCATTGTTCTAGTGTTTAAGACAAATCTCCATTCTAGTTCTTGTTCCAGTTGTCCTTTTAATCTGCTTTTGCCACTAGCATCCCAGGGCCCAGGAAATCAGCTTTAGAAATTTTCCTTCCCTTGTCTGTTTGCAATTAACAGCATGAACATGAACCACAGTGTCACGTTTGAAATTCAGGAGCCTTCAATCTGGACGAGTGTATATGCTGTGTGAAGCGCTCGCCGGTCCCACATTGCTTACATCCATATCAAAGGCAAGCGGTGATGGTTAAAGGATAAGTAAAGCCAAACATGTTATATAATGCAGCTTAACAGAACTTAGATGTAGTGGCTGCATTCATTTTCAGTTTTCAAGCTAAGAATGTATTTAGCAGTACAGAAAGTAAATGTTGATCCTGCCAGAAATATAGTGTCCTTGTCAACTCTGGTGAGCTGAACTGAAACCAAAACAATGTTATCTTTCTTCTGTAAACCACTCATCTCACATGTAATGGAGATGAATAAAAGACATGTTTGAGGTCCAGCCTGGGTGACAAGCATGGCTTACTCTATAGATTCACTTGCAATAGCTTCCCAGTGACATGTAATTTATTTCAGGTACTTATATAGCGCCATCAATTTACGCAGCACTTTACATATATATTGTACATTCACATCAGTCCCTAACCCTCAAGGGGTGTACAATCTAAGGTCCCTAACTCACATTCATACATACACATACTAGAGCCAATTTAGACAGGAGCCAATTAACCTACCAGCATATCTTTGGAGTGTGGGAGGAAACCCACAGAGGCACAACATGCAAACTCCAGGCAGGTGGTGCTGTGGTCAGGATTTGAACCAGCGACGCTAGCACTGCCAGGCAGACGTGCTAACCACTTAGCCACTGTGCCACCCTATGTAATGTACTATTCTTAGATTTACTAAGTGAGAATAAAGGGAAACATCTGGAAAAAAAAAGAAAACTAATGCAGTCGCCACATCTAGGAACTGGTAAGATGCATTTTTATTTATTTATTTATTTTGGTGTTGCTTTAAATAGGGACACTAATAACAGTATACTGATTTAGAAAAAAGAGCTCCTGAAACCATTAATCATTTTTTAATGGTTGTTGGTTACTTGGCTGCATTTTTCAAAGCTTTATTAATAAGTCTTAATTTAATTTATTTTACTGTTAATGAGCGAAGTGGGTATGGCAACACTGCTGATCCCTTGGGAAGTACTCATAGGCCTTTTCCTTTTTCCCTTTGGTATATGTCATAAATTTGTATAATTCAAAGCTACCTTCAGTCAACAGATGCCGGTCATACATAGGTTCAATCCAAGCACTGAAATAGACCCTTGTGAGAAAGATCAGTCCATTAACATTCCTCTTCAGGTTGGCTGAGTGTGCATGTTTATGAATAAGGGAGGAAAAGCATGGCTTGTGTTCCCTAATGCCTGCATATTTTGGTGGAAAACATAAAAATTGGATGAGAAAAATCAATGCAGCCACTAAGTTTTTTTCCCCCAAAAGGGTCATCTGGGGATGTCTAGAAAGACTAAATAGTGTTGACATATGATCAATGACCCATCCAACTTTTATCTACTGGTTTGGGAAAATATCATCTTATCCCTAAAGGTACCTTAAAGCGGATGTAAACCCTCACATATACTCAGTGATGTGATTGGCTTCAGGTGATACACAGAGATGAAACAAATCCTCAAGCATAAGTTGTACCTGTTTATCTATAGCCATCTTTCCGCTACATCCATTCAAAGTGCAGAATTTACACAGGATCTCTCAGTTCTAAAAAGCAAAGGGTGGAGACCTGAAGTTACATCAGTGAGGAGAGCTGTGAGAGCTGATAGGAGGGAAGGGACACACCACCTTCACACAGCACACAGGAACAGAGCTAAGACTGTCAATCTGGTGGAGGTTACCACCCCGTCACCATTGCTCTCTTGGTGTCAGGAAAACCTGTCAGAAATTACCCATGATTATAGCAGAGGAATGAGGCAGCAGACAGAAATGCCACTTAGAGCTCTGGACTGACAAGCACACACATAGAGGGATATGCTTTTTTCTCATATTTAATGTCTGAGATTTACAACCACTTTAACACTTATCACTATCAAAAAGTTAAAGGATAAGGACATTTTTAAAAAATAATATATTGGGGCACAAAGGCAAACTATTCTAACCTCGGGAGAGAATCCAGGCTCAATGCAGCTCTGTATTGATTCATAAACCATTACATTTATTTTCAAGTACAAACAGTGTAAGAATCTGAATCTGACTGGGTATCATTCCCTTTCTAATCCCTGTACAGCAGAGCCCATACTGAGGGAGGAAGAAACAACACTTGTGCTGCAGTTCAATCTGATAAAAGAGCAAAGTGTCAGAGAGGTGAGCTTGTCAGCCTGCTGCTTTCCTAAATGCTCATGCCTCCAGCAGTGGCTGCACTGTGCCCCAGAAGTGGTTGCTCTGGCTCTCAGCAGTGGTTTCTCTGGCCCTCAGAAGTGGTTGCTCTGGCCTCCAGCAGTGGTTGCTCTGGTCCCCAGAAGTGGTTGCTCTGGACTCCAGCAGTGGCTGGACTGTCCCCCACAAGTGGTTGCTTTGGGCTCCAGCAGTGGCTGCACTGTCCCCCAGAAATTGTTTACTCTGGCCCTCAGCAGTGGCTGCACTGTCCCCCGGAAGTGGTTGCTCTGGCCCTCAGCAGTGACTGCTCTGGTCCCCAGAAGTGGTTGCTCTGGCCCTCAGCAGTGACTGCTCTGGCCCTCAGCAGTGACTGCTCTGGCCCCAAGAAGTGGTTGCTCTGGCCCTCAGTAGTGGCTGCACTGGCCCCCAGAAGTGGTTGCTCTGGCCCTCAGCAATGGTTGCTCTGGACCCCAGAAGTGGTTGCTCTGGCCCTCAGCAGTGGCTGCTCTGGCCCCCAGAAGTGGTTGATCTGGCCTTCAGCAATGGCTGGTCTGACCCCAAGCACTGTGTTGTGGGGAGGCAATGTCAGGTGGTACAACAATGGTATAGGTACCTTGATACCTTGGATATAGTGAAGGGTATAGGGGATCTCCCCTTTTTTATGTCTATAAAGCAGCAATTACCATTACAATCAATTACACATCATTAAAGATTACTCTCCACATAAGGGTTCACAACATGCAAAGATTCTGATTAACATTCCTATGTGGACTCAAAACTTTTCTGGAATCCTTCAGGAACACATGTGACAGAATCAGTACACTGGAACCCACTCCTAATCTTCAATAGAGTAGTATCAGCCAGTAGGGTAGACTGCAATTCATAGCATGTGTATGTTGACTATAGAGGTGCAAATGAGTAAGTCACTGCCTCTTGGGTTGGAAATTCATTCAATAAACAGCCAGTTGCCTTGTACATATAATCTTAAAATAGAAGGCCTAACTTCCTAATGGGGAACCATCCAGACCCAATAGAAGTAAGTCACCATAAAGATAGCATGGTATTCAAAGTAGTCAAGGCACAAATGTTCCAAAGAGGAGGCTTTTGATAAATATCTTAGAAACAAACTCAGTTCACATCAATCCAGCCTTGCTTCAGCTCTGTCTTATTGGCAAAGATGAACAGAAGTCTGGATGACAAACTGTAGCTCAGTCACTCATGAGAGCCATTTGATGGACAGTAAGTGCTCTATACACAAATCAATTACTGCACAAGAGTACCAAAAACACTTATTGAGCCATAATCTCTACCTTGTATTTTACAGAAATATTATACTGTAGACCATGCAACATATTTTGTTCCAGTAAAACCAATCGATCATTATCAAGTTCAGTTTTTAATTCTTTTCAGCAGCTTTTAGGCTTAAAAAGTTTTTCTCTGTGGGAAGACGAGCCCCGGGATAATCACACTATTGACCTGTAATTAGAAGGCAGATTTGCCTTGGGCATAAACCTTAATCTACCTTGCTAAATATTGGTGTGTGAATTGACCATAGGATTTATCTGACTTACTAAAAACACTGCAATTTACTTCAAGGGAATTTTAGAAAACACAGATATGTAAATTATGGTACAGAATTAATTGAAGTGATAATCTTAACAATTACAAAATTGTATTTCCTCCATAAGGCACCAGACACACTTTGGGGGATACCTACTATTGTTAAATGACAGCTAAAATTGATATTTGAGTTTTTGGTAGATGCTGGTAAATTAGATATGCTGAACGTTTAAAACCTTTGCACTAATATTAGTCCACAGTTTGGCACTTCTGTCACAATCTTATGGTATGTTCCTACCTCATGTGCTAAAAAAATGGGTGTATTTATAAATCTTATATGTTACAAAGACCATTGTGTCCAGAAGGTATTTAGCAAACTAAAATAGAATCACTAAAGAGAATGGGCAAGGTGAAAAGTTTTCTTGGAAGAGTCCCCTATCTCTTGCTGATGCTCACCTTTATTCCTACTCTCTGTTCTTCCATTGGAGCCCTTGGTAAATACCAAAATATGGGAAAGCGTGGAACCTCCTTTCAGGACAAAGTGCTCATACTTGACCAGTTAATCATCATGCCTCACCACTGCCCAGGGGCGGATTGACCATTCGAGCTCCTGGGCACTGCCCGAGGGCCCAGGGTCAGTAGGGAGCCCCATGAAATGCCCCTGGTACCTTTTATAGGCTTTTTTGGGTGTGTTTTGAGTGTGGGCAAGGACACAGGGGCCCCATGATCCCCAATTGCCCGGGGGCCCCATGAGTTGCCAGTCCGCCCCTGCCACTGCCACATGATGAGGAAAAGGAAGAAGCCAACCTTGTGTAAGCTGTGATACCACCAATGAGCTTACACAGAGTTAGGACTCACAGCTGTGAAGGAGGAATGGAGGAGAGGGGAAGTAGGGATGATGAGTATCAGTGTATCAGTGGGCAAATTGAGAGCGTCTCTTTAAAGTGGAATTACACTACTAATGCTATCAGCATAAGGATTGAAAATAGTCAACATTGATTCAGAGAGTGAAGTTCAGCTTTAAGGCATCAAGTATTGAAGTTGCTTCTATTGGGTGTACTGCCATTCCACAATCTGTTCACCAAAACTGAGAGCTGAAGACTACCTTAGCATTGATGCAATACAATAAAACACCCTTCAGAAGGTGCTCAGCTGTACTGAGGCAACCAGCTTATGCGGGTACAGTTTGGTGTGCAATAGGAGCAAGCACAAAGAAAAGGCAAGAAGTCACTAGCCAAGACAATTGACCTACAGGCAGCAGCAGAAGATTTATTGCCTCTCTTCTATGGGTATGACTGCCGCTGCTATACAACACCTCCAGGTGTGTTGGATGCTGTGTCCTATAATGTACACTATACTTTCTGTAGTGACATAGGGGCTGGAACCAAAGCATGCAGCAGGGGAAGCAGTATCTGCATACCTGGATTGCTTCAAAATTTACTAGTTTGCAGATAGAGACCGCCAACGCAAATCTTCAGGCAATTACACAATGATTAGATCTTTCCTCCTCCCTGCCCTATCAAGGATCTGTAAAGCCAATGATCTATTACAGACTAATACCTAACTCCATGAATTAGAAAAAAAATCTATCCTTGTAGTGCACTTCCGGTCCCCCACAATCTCTTCTCTAAGCTGCTCATGGCCACTTGCCCTCTCCATGTACAATGCAGAGTAATAGCTTGCTAAGGTCATGATGCCAGGGGTCCACCCACAGACCAGAGCTTCAAGGAGTAGAGGGCAGCACTGGATCCAGCCGGAATGGGGAACAGGGTATTAATGTCTGTTTCTCCATCCCCTACACGGGTCATTTTCTTACTAATTCCTGGAGTTGGCCTTTAACTTGTAGACCCATAACAGCCGGTATGCCAGTCTTCTTCTCTCCAGTAATGAAATTTTGTCAGGCACCCCTGCCAAAGGATACCTACCATGCTGACGATGTAACTATTGGTCCAAATCTGATGATGTCGGCGAGAAGGGTGGTGACAAAACCAGTCAAAGGCCCACAAGAATAACAGCTTCAAGGGCCCGGTTATCACAACAGCAACCAGCAAAAGGGAACCACTGCCCATTGGATCAAGGTAAGTGTTGCAGCTTCCATCTTCAGCCCCCTTTATACTTACCTGAGCCCCATCTCGATCCAGCAATGTGCATGAGAGCAGAAACTCTCCCTAGTCTCTCTTTCCTCATTGGCTCACACAGCAGCAGGAGCGATTTGTTCCCACTGCTGTCAATGACAGCCAGGAAGCCAATGAGTAGAGAGCAGGGCCGAGACACAAAGGGGTTTATTTACTAAAGCTGGAGAGTCCAAAATCAGACTCCCTTCTGCATAGAAACCAATCAGCTTCCAGGTTTCATTGCCAAAGCTTCATTGAACAAGCTGAGGTTAGAAGCTGATTGGTTTCTATGCAGAAGGGAGTCTGATTTTGGACTCTCCAGCTTTAGTAAATAAACCCCACAATGTCCATTCACAGGAGCACATTTCAGGAGCGAGCCTGCTCGAATTACCCCATAGCAAAAGGCTTGCTATTCAGGGCATTTAGCAGGGGGGGGGGAGCCAGAGCTGTCGACGGGGCACCCAAAAAGAAGAGGATCAGGGCTTTTCTATGCAAAACCATTGAAATAGCAGGTAAATGTAACATGTTTGTTATTTTTTTTTAAATTGCAACTTTTAGAACAACTTTAAGTCAGCCATACGCACTTTGACTTTCATTAAAATTGATCGATAATTCCATCCATGCTAAGCAGTACGGACAGAGGAATGTCAACGGCTGACTATTGTATTCAGCTGCTGCTGCTCCAGCAAATGCTGATTACCTGAATAGCACTTGCATATGATCACATGCTAGCGCTGTTTGGCTGAGAATTTTTTTGGCCAACTTTTCAGACTAGCCAGTTTCTTAGGTTAACTTTAAAACATCTTATCCCTTTTTCTGTGTAGACTTCTCAGAATTACCATCTGGCGATCCCTTTTGTGCGGCTTCATTACAGATACATTAGTATGTATAAAAGTTCAGTAGCCGACATACAGCGTGACCCCTTCATTTATGTACGGGTGTTCACTTTCCTTCCACAATTTCATACCTTCACTTCTGGCTCTCCCCAGTGTTTATTTCAATGCGGGGAAGGGTTTTCTTACACTGTATTTACATTAAAAAATAAAAAGTAGGCAAGATGAAAGGAGGGTTGACCAGAAGGCACTGATCTTTGGGTAGTTACAGTGGAACTTGATCTAGGCTTCTGCCAGAAAATCCCTTTTCAGTTACTGAGCCTTTTTCCCGGCAGCCACGATCAGGTTCCAGTAGGGAAATTCTCTGTTGTTTGCTGGGAAAGAGGGGAAGAAATAGTTTTCCTTTCAATTTCAGTCTGAGAAGCGATTGTTTACTTGATAGAATGAAGTTTTATTTGTTAGAGGATTACCTCTGCTGCTACCATAACTAACAAGATTAGAATAATGAGTGTACAGTTCAATGCTTTTTTTTCATTATTTTAAATCTGCCTTTTTTTTTTTCTTCTAGCATTGAGTGCATCGGGCCATGATTAATTTATATTGCTTGTAGAGACCGGTAGAGTGAGATATGAAAGAAAACTTTGAAGAATTTCCAAGGGTTTTCAAAGAATGTCTTCTTAGGCAACAAGAGCTGAGCAAGGCTGAGAAAAAAGTATGTACCAATTAGGAGGCTAGGTGAGAATTTTGCCTTACTGTATGTGGCACCCTTTAAGGGCCAGTTCACACTACATGCGTTTCAGCTGCTTTTTTTCTGCATCCAAAACGCACAGAAAGTAGGTTATATGGTTGTCAATGTCATAGTTCACATCAGTGCTTGCAGTTCCAGTGCGTTCCGGTTGCAGAAAAAAAAAGTAGAACATGCTGCATTTTTCCTGCACTGAACTGCACTGGAATGCGGTAAAACGCTGGAACGCGCATGTCCCTATTTAAATTGAAGAAACATAGAAGGGAAAAATGAGCTGGAATGCATAAAAAACATACTGGAACACATCAAAAACGCATCAAAAACGCACCGGAATGCACCAAAATGCAAAAAAGCATTCAGAACGCACCTGGGCTTCATTTCTACAGTGTGAACTGGCTTTTAATGTGATATGAGCTAAGTTGTAAGTTGTGCCTGGAGTTTGCATGTTCTTCCTGTGCCTGCGTGGTTTCCTCCGGGTACTCCGGTTTCCTCCCACACTCTAAAGACATGTTGGTAGGTTAATTGGATCCTGTCTAAATTGGCCCTAATATGTGTATGGATGTGAGTTAGGGACCTTAGATTGTACACCCCTTGAGGGTTAGGGACTGATGTGAATGTACAATATATATGTAAATTGACAGCGCTATATAAGTACCTGAAATAAATAAATAAATACGTTGTAGATTCTGCCATTGAGCTCCCCGGACAATGCATACATTTTAGGTGATAAATGGCTTGAATTATGGTCGATTCCTGTGAATTGGCCACAATTTGAGCCATGGGTTGCCCTGCTGAAACCACCAAGCTCAACAAATTTGTAATGCTTTGCTTACCCCACCCCCAAAGTAATTTGCAACAATTAACAGATACTCTAAAGTACACGTAAACCCCCACCTTGTAAAACAATCCATTCAGGTTAAAATAGAAATGAAAGGCAAAAAATTTGTGTATAGATATAAAAAAAACATTGTAAACATTTGTTGATCACATACCCTCTGTTCTCAGCTGCATAAGAGCTGGGGGAGAAGAAACAGCAGATCACTGATCTTCCCAGTGAATGCCTTGCTGGGGGGGGGGGATCTGGTCAAATCTGATCATTGGAGGAGAGCAGGCTAAGTTCCCAACACAGCACAGGTAGAGAACTGACCACACTGTGCTCTCATGCCTTGTATGGCCAGTGTATAAATGGAAAGCAGAGGGACTGGCAGGAACACCATGGGCTTCATACAAATAAAACAATGCAAAGAGAACAGGATACTTTTTCATACAAGCACATGGTACAGCAGGCACATAACAGGACAATTGAATGTTAGGTTTCCATATTCTTTAATCATTATCACATATAATTAATCTAAACTCAAGAGTAAATGTTAATACAGTATATTGCAGCTTGCCAGTCCCTAAATGAGGTGGCTGCATTAGCTTTAGTTTTTTTTCCAGGCTTTTTTATCTTTGTTTTCATGTGGCGGTCCTGCCGGTGACAAATTTCCTAGAGTGACAAGTATGTTAAGACTACAGAACATCTCCCCTTCTCCTTATCTTCATAGCATAGCTGGGACGTGGTCTGTAGTTTACCAAATGTGTACAGTAAAGTATATACTTAACGTTTAAGTACAAAGTTATCTTAACACTCAACTCTACCAACTAAACCTTAATATTGTAGCCACCCTGTTATTTTGCAAAGTGACATTGTCTGTAAAATGGGAAAAGCACCCCTGCCCCACAATCCACTTCTATTCACATATCCATCGATCCCCCACTGCTTCCTCCTCCGTCACGTAAACTCCTCCCATGATGCAGAGCTCAGGACAATTACTAGACCCAAACTCTCATGTTATGTAGAGAGGGTGATGTCATCTCTCTAGGCTCCTACACGTCATCTCTCTAGGCTCTGACACGTCATCTCTGTAGGCTCCGACACGTCATCTCTCTAGGCTCTGACACGTCATCTCTCTAGGCTCCGACACACCTCATCTCTCTAGGCTCTGACACCTCATCTCTCTAGGCTCCAACAGGTCATCTCTCTAGGCTCCGACATGTCATCTCTCTAGGCTCCGACACGTCATCTCTCTAGGCTCCGACGCGTCATCTCTCTAGGCTCCGACACACCTCATCTCTCTAGGCTCCGACACCTCATCTCTCTAGGCTCCGACACCTCATCTCTCTAGGCTCCGACACGTCATCTCTCTAAGCTCCCACACATCATCTCTCTAGGCTCCGACACCAGGTGTTTTGATTGGGACTTTGGCAGAGGAAGTAGCAGTGTGGGAACATTAAAGAGGTAAGTATCAGTGGGTTGGGTCAACCTTTACACAGACAAGATCACTATGACAGCAATGAGAAAAATGGCAATGTCCCTTTAACCACTTCAAGTCCGTACTCTTTCACCCCCTTCCTGTCCAGGCCAATTTTCAGCTTTCAGCGCTATCACACTTTGAATGACAATTGCGCGGTCATGCAACACTGTACCCATATGAATTTTTTAGCATTTTTTTGAGACAGAAAAAACTTTATTTTGGTGGTATTTATTCACCACTAGGATTTTTATTCTTTTTCTATATAAATTAAAAAGTCTTAAAATTTTGAAAAAAAATGTGTTTTTCTTATCAAATGTTCTTATAAAATTTTGCAAATAAATAATCTTTCTTCATAAATCTTGGCCAAAATGTATTCATCTATCTTTTCAGTAAAAAAAATAACCAAATTAGTTTATAACCAAAAATTATAATTTTTAAAAAAAAAATGTAAAAAAAAATTATTTTATTTTTTTATATTATTATTTATGTTTTTTTTAACATACCATCACCCTAACAATACAGTGTCTCCATAGTGACACTGTACTACTTGTGGGGGTGATGAAGATTTTTTTTTCTTGTTTTACACTGATTGCATTTGCATCCATAAAGGCTGTAAAAGCAATAATTTCTCCTTCTCTCTGGCTGCATTCCTGCAGCCATTGAGAAATACTGTGAGAGCTGTGATTGGTCACAGCTTGTCACATGGTACAAGGCTGTTGTGAATAGCCTTGTACCATGTGACCTCTGTGATCATTCACAGATTTCACACGTAGTAAGCAATGATGTCAGAAGTGACATCTGGCTTACTACTCTTCATGTGATCACTGATTGGCTAATCAGTGCTCAGATGAATGTGAACCTCACACAGAGGTCCCATATAGCGATCTGTGTTCTGCTGTATCCAGAGGACACAGTGGGCACTGATAGCTCCCAGGGAGCGCGCACAGACAATGGATGCAGGGGGACGTTTAGAAATGTCCACCCGCATCGGCAGCGCTCCTGTCCGGCCATTTATCGGCATGGGCTGGACAGGAATAGGTTAACCTTCTAAAACGTAACCTAACTTTTAAAATGAACCCTGAACACCTAAAGCAGAACTACATTGTATCTGAGCACCACAAACCAAAAGCGCTGTTTAATTTATTTTTCATATTCAAAGCAATCTCACCCATCTATCATCATCTCCACGCTTTACTTTGCTGAGACAACACCCCCTAGCTTTTCTTGTCGTGGCCATCTTGAGTAAGGGCAGTTGATTCATGTTTCATTTACTCCCTGGAATCCATTTGCCCTTGGCTCAGGCATACAGGCAGGAGGGTGTGCTTAACAGAGAAAACCCCCTCCTCCCCTCCTGAGGACTCCTGGGATGTATGACATCATTTACTTAGGCCTTGAAACTAGGAAGTAACTAAAGAAATGTATAAAACAGTTTTAAAAGAGTTGAATAGAACAGGGGCGGACTGACAACTCATGGGGCCCCTGGGCAATAGGGGATCATGGGGTCCCTGTGTCCTTGCCCAAACTCAAAAAAGCCTATGAAAAAGGTACCAGGGGAATCTCATGGGGCCCCCTACTGACCCTGGGCCCTCAGGCAGTGCCCGAGTTTCCAAATGGTCAGTCCGCCCCTAGAATAGAATATACCTTCCTACCTATTTACTAATGCTAGCAGCATAAGGATTTGGAATAGTCAATGTTGAGAGAGAGGGATTCATGAAGTTACAATTTAACCAAATCCAGACAATCAATTGTATCCTTCTCCCTTACGTTAACCTCTAGGGTCCTGTCACACTTGCAATCCTGCTGCTGGAGAGAATTTGCCGGCGACATGATCGCTATGCATGTCAAAGCAGGGTAAGAGAAATACTCACCCACTGCCATGTGTCATTACCTTCCTAGGCGGCTGAGTAAGCTTTTGCTCCCTTGTAGGTGACTGACAATCTCCAGTGTTTCTGTCAGTGAGGAAGCCACATCGTACTCATCCAGACGGTGAAGGAGCAACACATGGAAGTAGATGCACATTATCTCTGCAGTTTTCAGCAAACCTGTTACTAGAAAATTCTTGCCAATGACTTGCCAGTAAATCTAAGGCTTACTATACCCTAACCAGGGGTGGACTGAGAACTCATGGGGCACCCGGGCAATAGGGGATCATGGGGCCCCTGTGTCCTTGCCCACACTCAAAAAAGACTATAAAAAAGGTACCAGGGGCATTTCATGGGGCCCCCTACTGACCCCGGGCCCTCGGGCAGTACCCGACTGCTCGAATGGTCAGTCCGCCCCTGACCCTAACTCATAACCATCCTTAGCCTAGATAAAGAATCTCTTAAACTTTTGGACTGATATTTATCTTACTGGATACTTTTTTAGTGCTGATGCAATTTGTAACCAGTTTGGCCAGGAAAAGTGGCAAAATGATGTGAAATCACAGCACCTATCCCTTCATTGCCCTCCAAAGGCTTTGACATAGATCACTAAAATGGCTCTGAAATAGAACAATACAATGGTACTGACACAGAGAATAAAATGGCCCTGACATAGAATACTATAATGGTTATGACATAGCATAATATAATGGCTCCGACACAGAGCAAAATGGTGGAACTGACACAGAGCAATGCAATGGCTATGACATAGATTAATACAACGGTGTTGACATGGGGGAACATGGTGCTGACACAGAGTACCATAATAGCTCTGACATAGAGTACTACAATAGCTATGACATAGAGAAATTCAATGGTGCTGACATACAGCCTTACAATACTCCTGACATAGAGTACTACAATGGCTTTGATGCACAGTAGTACAATGGTGCTGACATAGAGAAATAAAACGGGAGTGACATAGAGCACTATAATAGTTCTGACATACCGCAATAATGCAATGGTGATAGTAAAGAAAAAAAATATGGTGCTGACATAGAGTACATAGGCTATAGGCTATAGGCTATGACCCAGAACGCTGCAATGGCCCTGACACAGATCAATAGAATGGTGCTGACATCGAGAAATGAAACGGGGGTGACAGAGAGCACTATAATAGCTTTGACATAGAGCACTACAATGGCTCTGACATAGAGCCATTCAATGGTGCTGACCAGGGTTTTTTTCTCAGAGAATAGATACAAGAACTCCCCCCTTCCGAGTCACCCCTTGTCTCTGGTCCCTACCCTTTGGTTCCACCACCTACCCACCTACCAGTACCACTTCTTTTAGTATACTGAATACAGAATCAAGTATCATTTTGTGGTGTTAAGTCATTCAAATTTTTTAATGATAACATAAAAGCAGTAAAATAGATCAACTGCTGCCATCAACAAAATCACCCCCAGCAACAAAATGACACCCCCCCAGCAACAATAGATACACTCCAGAAACAATAGACCACCGCTAGCTACAATCGATCTCCCAGCAGTCAGCAACAGACCCCTCCCTCAATGGTAGATCCCCCCAGCAACAATTGACCCTTCAACAATAATATACTTTTCCCACCCAGTAACAATAGATCCCCCACCATCAGTAGACCCTCCAGTACACCCCAGCACCCCTTGCCATTTCATACATCCCCCGCATTTCCCCCCGCGTTCTCGCAAAAGCAAATACAAATGCTGTGACATACTGTAGAGTACTATAATGGAGTTAACATAGAGAAATACAATGGCACTGACATAGAGCACAACAATGGCGCTGACCAGGGGCTGACTGACAACTCATGGGGCCCCCGGGAAATAGGGGACCATGGGGCCCCTGTGTCCTCGCCCACACTCAAAAAACACCCAAAAAAGCCTATGAAAGGTACCAGGGGCATCTCATGGGGCCCTTACTGACCCCGGGCCCTCGGGCAGTGCCCAAGTTTCCGAATGGTCAGTCCGCCCCTGGCGCTGACATAGAATACTACATAGGCATCGACATAAAGCAAAACTTGTGCAGTGGAGTTCACAAATGTCTGGTATCTCAGGTTCTAAACAGATGTGGATACTTTTACACATTTGTGAAGTTATTAGCACTTGCACATAATGTAACATTTTTGTTTTTAGCTATCGTAATCCTTTAATCATTTTGCAGAATGCAGCCTGCTTTCTTTCTTCTTCAGCTCCGCCGCCTGTAACTCCTGACCTTTCCATCTTGCGGTAACCTATTTCCTCTTAAAAGTTGACTGATCAGGAGGAGATATGCCATCCTATCCTGAGCTGTCTCTGCTTCTTAGAGCTCCATTGGCAGCACGCCCGGGAGGGGGCTGTCATTGTCTTTAAGGGTGATGAGCTCAGAATGGGCAGCAGATGTGCCTACAGTCTGGGACATCAATAAACTGAAGGCACTCAGGGGTTTCCTAAAACCACAACAGGCTTTATTCAAGCTATAGTCTCTCTTCAATGCGAGGAAGGAACCAAACCAATCCAGGTGTTCCCCGCATCTTCATGCATACTATGAAAGGATTACAAGGATTTCCTCCGGGCCATGGTGACTTTTACAGTTTCACTTGTTGAGGCCTGCCCTCTCCCCCTCCGCTTGTTTGCATGAGTGCACAAACCACCAAGGATTTTTCTCCCCCTGCTAACTCAGAATAAACTAACTGCCTGGCTGGATTTAATGACATGAAAGTTCCTTTAATGTATTTAGAGAAGACTGGCTTGGCTTTAGTAGAGGCTGACATACCTAGTAACATCCCTCTAAATGTACTTGTACGTGGACACAAATGGTCAATCAATACGCATAACTCTAATTATTTGAGTTGGTGACATGTATTGTAGGTACAAAGATCTTATCAAAAAGTCAGATTAAAAATATATTGGACCAGATATTTTAATTAGTTTGTGGTCAACATACTACAATGTATGGTAATGCCTACCAATGGGGTCAAGTTACTTGATGCACATGTTGGGGGATTGCCAGTTCTTTTTGCTTTTTGTGTGTCAATTGTTCCTCTGTGGTATGTATATTGATATTACAACTGTCCTGACAGCGGCTTACAAATAATGATTGATAATGATGACGTTACACCTCATCTTAATATAATATATCATATACAGTATAATTCCCAAAGACCTTTACATAGGCTATCCTCCCTTTAGTCCATCATGAATGCTGCTCATCCATCTTGCCAACCGTTCAGTGTCTGCCAACCCTCTCTGCCATTCCCTCCACTGGCTTCCACTCACCCATCAAATAAAATTCAAGGTACTAACAACTCACAAAGCCATCCACAACTCTGCCCCCAGCTACATCACTAGCCTGGTCTCAAAATACCAACCAAACCACTCTCTTCGGTCCTCCCAGACCTCCTGCTCTCTAGTTCCCATGTTCCTATGGAACTCCCTACTCCAATCTGTCAGACTGTGTCCTAATCTATCCACCTTTAGACTATCCCTGAAAACCCTTCTCTTTAAAGAAGCCTATCCTGCTTCTAACTAATGCACTGTGTTTTTACTTTTTTCATCAGCTCATCCCCCACAGCTATTACCTTTTGTATCACTCAACCCTTCCTCCTAGATTGTAAGTTCTAATGAGCCGGGCCCTCTGTTTCCTCTTCTACCAAATTGTATTGTAACTGTAATGTCTGCCTTCATTTTGTAAAGCGCTGCACAAACTGTTGGCGCACAAAATAAATCCTGTATAATAATAATAATAAGATGTATCCCTGTTTAAAAACAAACAAACAACATACCTAATAGTCCAGTATTGTCTTGTTTTCTAGCAGGCAAAATTCTCCTTGCGCTGCTCTGCTAAAACACCACCATCTTGAAAAAAGATCCAGCGCATGAGCAGACACACAGCAAATCTCGGTTTCATAGACCTGTGGTATGTCTGCAGGAGCGGTCAATCACCCCCCCCCCCAAATGCATTGGACCGCCAAGGCCTCTGCAAGTTCTATGGCAGTCTGCACAGAGATCTGGTAAAGACCCCTCCTGGGGTGTGTGCCTCATAGAATGTGAAATGTAGACACCCCAGGAGGCAATGGGTGGCCAGATTGCCTAGGCAAGGATTCAGGAAATTATTAAAATAAAATTAAAAAATTACCATTGTGTAAGACGGAGGAGAAGGAAACAGGAGAGAGAACCTTATTTAAATGGATGAAGGCCAGCTTTTAATTGTATGGGGGTCTATAGTGTCCATATAAGAACTACAAAGATACAGAAAAAGCTTTATTTAAATTGTGTGGGGTCTACAGTGATCATAGAAGAATCACATACACATGGCCTTCAATGTAATTAATAACCTTTGCTATCAACAACAGATTGGATGTAAATGACTTATTCTACCCAAAAATGTACACGTATTTATACAGTACACATATACTTATCTATATATGATATGCATATATATTTGGGGATGTTTAGCTCAGTGGTAGATGCGTTTGCAAGTGAGTTCATGCCACTCAGGAACTATTTTTCAAGGCTTGGCACCCCACTGTTATTAAAAGGAAATCAAAGGAAAGTCCAAAACACAATGTTTCCCACACAGGGGTTCTTCTCCAGCAAAATATATACAATGCAAATGAAAGTACTAGCCCACCTGGCTATTCTTCAGCAGCAATGCTCCTTTAGTTACTGGTCCTTCTGAACCCCCAGCTCTTTCAGGCACACAGCTTAGGGCCGCACACGACTCCTCTGGCCAAGTCCTCAGACCATTACTCAGACGCACATAGCTCCTCAGGCCATTAACTATCTCTTGCAGACCTTCATACTACGGCTGCCACCTGCAGCCTCTCCGACTCCTGTAGGAGACCTCCTGTCCCTCTTGGGTGGAGCCCTGAGGTATTTCTAAACCTCCATTATAAGGCCTGTGTGCACCTGGGCACACACCCTGCTGTTCCTCCACAAAACACTGGGTTGGAGATTCCGTCCCATCCAAGACACTATGGCATCTCCAAACTACAGAGCCCCTTCCAGTAATACCAACACCTGGAGAAAAGCTGCAAAAGCAGTTTTCTCCACTCAACAGCTATACTCCATAGTCCGGCACTCAGCCAATGTGCACACTCTGTGTCCTTTCACTGGCCAATTTCACCATGACAGAGTCTTGTCCTGTCATAATATATATGTGTGTGTGTGTCAGGGGCAGACCCCGGGCAATAGGGCATTATGGGGCCCCCGTGTCCTCTGTCATTTCCTCTGTCAACTCTACTTGCCTGGCTGTCATTCTGACCCCTGGTTTCAGTACCGAGTCACTGATTTGTATCATATATAGCCACCCTGTCATCAGAGGTATCTGGTAAATTTAGTTCTCCTGGGTAGCAGTGTTGCCAAGACACTATGGCATCTCCAAACTACAGAGCCCCTTCCATGAATACCAACACCTGGAGAAAGCTGCAAAAGCAGTTTTCTCCACTCAACAGCTATACTCCGTAGTCCGGCACTCAGCCAATGTGCACACTCTGTGTCCTTTCACTGGCCAATTTCACCATGACAGAGTCTTGTCCTGTCATAATATATATGTGTGTGTGTGTCAGGGGCAGACCCCGGGCAATAGGGGATTATGGGGCCCCCGTGTCCTTGCCCACACCCAAAAAAGCCAATGAAAAAGCCAATAAAAGGTACCAGGGCATCTCATGGGGCCCCCTATTGACCCCGGGCCCTTGGGCAGTGCCCGAGTGCTCGAATGGTCAGTCTGCCCCTGGTGTGTGTATATACTGTAGATAAATAAAAAGAGAGAGGGATAGACCTTTATCATGCTGTACCCATGCCCATAGATTCTTGTGGTCCATAATTCAGGACTACACATTATGTAAACTCAACGACACCTTATTGTTTCTTTCTATCTGGGTTTAGTATGATAAAAATATTATAAGGAAACATAGTAAATCAGCTCATGTCCACCAACAGTTTTCTTCCCTAGGCCAAAGTTATGTGGCCTTTCATTGATGTCAGATATGAAGCTAACAAAAGTAAAGCATTAGACAACTCGTATTATGTTTTACATGCATACCTTTCAAGGGTAGCAATAACACTTTTATAGTAATTTTACGTTAAAAGCAGCTCTTCCTTGTAGATGAGTCAGTCTTGCGGTATATACCTCCACTCTAACTAGTACTGTACTTCTACATACTGATTTACAGAAGTATAGCTGATGACTCATAGAGCCTCTATATGGTCTATGCCCAGGAAACTATTCCTTTTCACTAGCAGAAAAAAATATATAAAAACAAGTGACCACTTCTTACAGGAACTGTAACTTTACTGAATACTTCTCCAAAGAAGACATGGCTTCCAAGTTCCCTTTTTTTACATTTTCTAAAAGTAATTATCTAATGTGTTCATCATTTCCTCTGTCAACTCTACTTGCCTGGCTGTCATTCTGACCCCTGGTTTCAGTACCGAGTCACTGAGTCATATCATCTATAGCCACCCTGTCATCAGAGGTATCTGGTAAATTTAGTTCTCCTGGGTAGCAGTGTTGCCGAGGCCAATTTGTATTTATGCTTCACTTGGTTTCTCCTCTAGTTTGAGGGTTGCTGCTGCTCCTTGCTGCTGCCACCATAAATATAAAAACAATATAAATATTGTTTGGGATTTGGCTGGTGATCTTTCTTATCCCCTGAGGAATAGCCTGGTGGAGGTGTCTGCAATGGTTTGTGCTGAGTAGGGCAGATTCCATTTGGGGCCTAGCACAGAATTCCTCAGGCCGCCCTGCCTGGTTGAGGAGGGTACAGCACTCAAAGCACAAGAGTCAGTGGGTGGAAGTCCTGCTGAAGGGGGAATGGTGTCCAGCCTCAGAGGAGCCTGGGACTCATTTGGATAGAGGAATAGTATGAGGAACTTTAGAGCCCTTATGCTGGGGAAGACCTATACCCTAACACTCCCTCCCCATGAGTCAGAGCAATAAAACCTGAAAAAGACTAAAGTGATTGGCGCCCATCATTGCCATGACTGCCCTCGCTTTGGCCATGGGTCCACCCTGGGGTAATGCTAGTCTTCTCTGTGTTGAGGCATGTTTTTTCCTGTACCCAGCCAGGGGGGAGCACTACACAAGTATGCTAAGAAGGAGCTGAACCTTCACTTGCTGCATTCATGTTTTGAGCTAGCCATTCAGAGAGCTTCTCCTTAAAAAACTGGGCTTGACCATCAGAATTTTCAGAAAGAAGTTCGCAATGGCATGCTCCATACATTACTCATGACATGTTTACGTTTATTGTTTTTCTTAAATGACGATATGTCAGGATTTTTGTAGGTGTTTAGATCTGTTGATATTTTAGTTAAGAGGCTGCTTGGAGATCCAATGGGTTCAAAGTGGAGGCTCCCGGTTTTCAGTTGTGTAGAGTGAAGATAACATCAGCCGTATTGTTAAAGGTTCAGTTAAACTTTCATTTGTCATAAGACCATCCATGTGGGGACAAAAGAGAAATACTTCTTTCAGTGCATGCACTCCCTCAGATGCAGTGCATTACTGATCAGGGTAAAGAGCCGATGATGCTGGTTCTTTACCATGTGACCAGCTGTGTCCAATCACAGCTGACCATATGTAAACAAATGCCGGTTAGCGGAATTTCCTGCCACAGTGCTGCAAAAAGGAAAGCCAATGACCAGCTTTCCTGTGGCAGGGGATGTTTACACTGATCAGTGCACTGATCATCAGTGCAGTCCCATCAGTACAGCATATCAGTGCCCATCAGTGCAGCCCTGCCAGTGCAGCATACCAGTGCCCATCAGGTACCACCTTATCAGTGCATTCTCATAAGTGCCTCTTCATCAGTGGCCATCATTGCTGCTTCATCAGTGCGCATCAGTGCAGCATCATCAGTGCCCATCAATGCAGCCTCATCAGTTCCCATCAGTGCAGCCTCATCAGCACAAAGTTTTGTGGGGTTTTTTCCATTTGTTTAGCAAAAGATAAAAAAAACCCAGTGGTGATCAAATATCACCAAAAGAATTGGTGATGGGAAATTTTTTTTATAAAAGTTTCAATTGGGTTGCATGACAGCGCAATTGTCATTCAAAGTGCTACAGCACTGATAGCTGAAAATTGGCCTGGGCAAGAAAGGGGTGATTGTAAGCTCGAAAGAGCAGGGCCCTCAATCCCCTCATGTTTTGCATTGTATTGGTATTGTTCTGTCACATGTTCTGTCCCCCTTTGTAATGTACAGCGCTGAGCGAACTATTGGCGCTTTATAAATACTGTATAATAATAATAAAAAGTGCCTGGTATTGAAGTGGTTAGGTATGTTGCGTGAATGGGAACACATAACATACATATAGTGGGGTTTCTAAAATGTGACAGCAATAGTGGAAATACCCTTTAAGCCCCCAAACATGTTGGCTATATTTAATTTTATCACAAATGCAAATTGGACCAGACTCTCATTTATATATCTTGCTGAATCTCAAATCAATTATTTATAAAAGGCAACTTGCAGTGGAAGAAGATAGAAGATGGAATGGCAGGGTTAGCTTTTAAGAAAAATAAAATAAATAAAATTGTATATACAGTGTGTGTATATATATATATATATATATATATATATATACTAACCACAGCTTACAAAGCCATCCACAACACTGCCCCTAGCTACATCACCAACCTCATCCACAGATACCACCCAAATCGCCCACTCCGCTCCTCCCATGATATCCTCCTCTCTAGCTCCCTCATCACCTCCCACGTTCGCCTCCAGGACTTCTCCAGAGCCTCTCCCATCCTCTGGAACTCCCTACCACAGCATGTCCGGTCAGCCCCCACCCTGTCTGCCTTTAGGCGATCTTTGAAAACTGACTTCTTCAGGGAAGCCTACCCCACCTCCACCTAAGAACTGTACTTGATTCACCTCCGCTAGATCATCCCCCGCAGCTATCACCTTTTGTATCATCTCCCCCTTCCTTTAGATTGTAAGCTCTACAAGCAGGGCCCTCCTATTACTTCTGTACTGAAATGTATTGTAATTGTACTGTCTCCCTTATATTGTAAAGCGCTGCGCAAACTGTTGGCGCTATATAAATCCTGTATAATAATAATATATATATATATACATATAGTATATATAATGATTAGTAAGTGGTATTATGAATCCCTTCTGTTCTTTCCCATCGTTATTTTCTGTTAATCCCATTGCTGGGAAGTGATTTTACATGCGTGGAAGCTTGTCATTGTTTGCAATGTTTTGAGCGTAATTTAGTTTTTGGATCGAAGGAACTGGTGTGGGAAACCTGCAGTGATATTTTAAACAGGAAATGGGCTGAACAAAAATCTTCCTGACTTACTATTGTTCCAGCCACCGAGAGGGAAACACAGTAGAAGCCATGCCAAATCTGAAAAGGGAATTCTTCACATTTTAAAGGCAGTGCTCCATTCTCCGGGATAGGTATCAGTATGAGCGTTCTCTAGTGGCCCAACATTCTGGTAAGAGAGCAGGAAGGAAAAAGATGTTGTATTTGCATAGCAAGCAAAGAAGTAAGAGCTGGGTAAATATTACAAAATCTTTATGGCTTTCTTATCTTTTAATGTCATTGAGACAATTGTCCTTTTGCCCTCGCCTATCATTACAGTCTTTGGGATATGTTCTTCAAAATCAGTGGTTGCCTTTTATCAGTGTTTAATAAATGTTGTATGCAAATGTGTGCACTATCTATGAGCCTTTATTATAGCAACAGACTTAAACAGATTATGATTAGGCCTATGCAAGAAATTGAATATTTAAAGGGCGGTTCCTGGCTCAACCATCCAGCTTCTTAGCGTCCCCTTTCCACAATGGGGTGTATATTTTTTTATACTTCCCTTGTACAGATGTCTACAGGCCGTACATGTGACGTCCATGGTCCTCTTCCCCTTTAGACTTCCTTAAGTGGTAGACAATCCTTAGTGATGCATAGTACTATGTTGACGTAATGACGTCAGTACTGTTACCTGTATCCATATACGTGTGCTGTGTGCAGGGGTGCGTCCCTTAGGAGGCGGCACTATAACTCTCTGCAGGTAGAGGATGTTCTTATATCTCCAAGCAGAATGATTCTGCGAGTTCAACCCATTCAATTCATATCAGAGGCATTTATGGTGAGACAATGTTTGTGATTCTCAATAGATAAATGTTGGCAGCTGATCGGTAGCCCTCAAGCCAAATGAATTAATTCTATGAACAGGTAGCAAGATCTTTTGAACCCCTTGCCAGTTCAATTTGGGAGCTTGTGTGCCATGCAAGTGGATGGTCCTCCATGAATGCTGCTGCCAGACCTATCCACTTTCGTGACTGTTCAGTGTCTGCTACCTTTCTCTGCCAGTTTCTCCATTGGCTTCTGCTTACCCAACAAGTAAATGTGAAAATACTAGCAACATACAAAGCCATCCACAACTCTGCCCCCCAGCTACACCACCAACCTTGTCTCAAAATACCACCCAAACTATTCTCTCTGCTGCTCCCAAGACCTCCTGCTTTCTAGCTCCCTTGTCATGTTCCATACTCACCTCCAGGAATTCTCCAGAGCCTCTCCCATGCTCTGGAACTTCTTACCGTAATCTGTCCAACTATCTCCTACTCTGACCACCTTCAGGCAATCCCTGAATACCAGTTTCTTAGAGATGCCTATCCTACCTCAAACCTAATAAACTTTTAATTTCTCCATCAGCCCATCCCTCACATTTATTATCTTTTGTTTCGGTTGACCTTTCCTTTTAGATTGGAAATGAGTTACTGAGCAGAGCCTCTGATTCCTCTTGTATTGAATCGTATTGTATGTGTACTGTCTGCCCTCATGTTGTAAAGCACTGAGCAAACTGTTGGTGCTATATAAATCCTGTATATTATTATTATTATAATTATTAACAATACAATTAGTCTCACCAATACTAAATGTTGACTCTTTAAAGTTTTTTTAATTTTTATTTTGGATAGAATATGGAATGATTAAAACCCTTAAAATTGTTTTATTTTGTCTTTTACTAGTCGGTTTCACTTTTTACTCTCCAAAGTGAAAGAGAGCAGTCTTGTGACTTCTATCAGTGTCCAGCCAAGCATTGGTTAATCTTATAGGAGGAGTTTTCATTCTCCTCTGATTGTTCCATGAGGCTGCAGGACCCCTGACCCTCTGTCTGGACAGTGCTGATTGGCCCTCTGCTGATCACACGCACCCTCCCAAGAAAAAAAAACTCTAGCAATACACACCAAACTGAGCATGTGCAGCTCTGTTCTATCAGTAGATGGATTGGGGACTGTGAAAGAAGGGGAGGATAAGAGAAGACAGGATCAAACATCCTTTTTACACAATGCAGAGGATTAACCCCTCAGGTTCCACAGTGAGTATAACAAGCATGCTTTACTGCGTATACAGAGTGATTTAACCGTTGTGGGTTTAGTAACATGTTACCTGTTTGTGCACATAAAATACGTATCACACTGTGTTGTTACAAGTGTACTAGTATAGCTCCATTCCCTATTCACCTGTGGAGATGGGAATTCCTAGTCTGGAGAAATGCAGTGGGTTAGGTGTTCTTAGATGAAAAGTAAAAGCTCTTGGCAAGTTCCCCAGTATACATTTCCACTTCAAATCTAGCTGAAAAGCATGCGGCTCCATGCACACAATGCTGCTTCTAGAGGAGTTTTATGTTTTGCCCGTAGAAGCGGCTAGAGGCACATTTTAACTGCTCAGCATTTAGAGGCAGAAAAAACCCATCTGCTTTGCATTTTTAGAGGGTTTTTCTGGCAGAAAAAAATGCTAAACGTGCCTAAACGCTAGTACATAAAATGCTCAAAATGAGTGTTTATTCTGCCAAGGGCACTGGCATTTTTTTAAGCATGGACCTTAAAATGTTTACTGGATGTACTTGTCCCCATAGATGGCTTCATTCATTCTTAATTGGTTGAAATTCTAGCTATAGGTGGCCCTGCAAGCACCAGCCGGTAAAGCGGTTGTAAAGACTCAAGGTTTTTTACTATGAGTGAAGGTGAAAATCCTTCTCTGTGCAGCAGTGTCCCCAGCCCCCCCTAATACTTACCTGAGCCCCCTCTCAATCCAGTGATGTGCATTGGAGTCTCGGCTGTCCCAGAGCTCCCTCTCATCATTGGCTGACACAGCAGTGGGAGCAATTGGCTCTTGTTGCTGTCAATCATAGCCAGTGAACCAATGAGAAGATAGAGGGGGCGGGGTGAGTCATGGCTCCGTGTGTGAATGGACACACTAAACAGCGGCTGGGGAGTGTGCATGCTCAGGTGCCCCCATAACAAGCTGCTTGCTGTGGGGGCACCCAACAGGAAGGAGGGGCCATGAGTGCCAGCGGGGGACCCAAGAAGAGGAGAAGGGGGGCTGCTCTGTGCAGGATCACTGTACACAGCAGCTAAGTATAGACATATTTGGTATTAAAAAAAAAAGCCTTTAGAATCACTTCAAATTCAACTGAGCCAGGTAGAAAATGATTGGCCAAACAGTGACTGCATTCTGTTAGATGTAGCTACTGTTAGGGTGCTTAGGCAGCAGAAGCTGCCTGAATGCAATACCTCGCAGGGGAGATTCCTCCATCCAGAACCAAGCCAAGTATGGTGGCCTTGCGGTTGTAAACCCTTACATATACCCAGTGACTATCCTCGGGTGATACACAGAGATGAAACAAATCCTCCTACATACAGTAAGTTGTACCTGACTATCTGCAGTCTTCTCTACAGCTGTTCAGAGTGCAGAATTTATAAAGCTTGTCTGAGCTCTAGAAAGCAGGTGGTGGGGAGCTGAAGCTACACTCCGCAGAGCTCAGTGACGGCTGAGTGGAGGGAAGGGTTCCCCCCCCCCCTTCACACAGCTCACAGGAACCGAGCTGAGTTAATCAGCTGGAGGACCCTCCCCTGTCACCATTTTACTGTTGGTGTCAGGGAAACTTGTCAGAAGTGACAGATTGCAGATAGCAGAGGAATCAGGCAGCAGACAATAATGACACTTAGTGCTCTGGATAGAGATAAGTACACACTATAGAGGGATACGCTTTGTTCATATTTCATGTCTGAGGTTTACAACCACTTTAAGGGCTCATGCAGAGGAACGCATCTGCCCACACAGCAGGGAATCAATCAATAGCAGGCTGAATTATGCAATGGCCGTAAGCACATCTGAGTAGAATTTGTGTGCAGGGCATTATGCATACAGGAGCAAACACACCGAGCGTGGACTTGTGGTACACATTCCTGTTTGGGTGTGCATAAAGCTGGTCTTGTCTCCACCCCCTCCTTCACCTTTCTTCAGGCAGTGGGCGGGCCTTCTGGGTTCCTCCAACAGCTCTGCCCTCTCTACAGGCTAGAACAGTGATGATGCCATCACTACTTTCATATGGTAATATCTTGGTTTGCAAAAGCATTTGGTGCACACAAAGTGGGTTTATATCCTTTGTGACTTATAAGAAACGTATTTAAATGAAAGTTTTTCGTGCCTGGTGTTCACCTTAAAGCTATAGATCCAGAGATCTCTTCCTAGCCTCTGTGTTCCTCGGTGCTGCTCCATATGTTTGTCTATGGCCAGGACACAGTGTGGCAGTTCAGACCAATGTACTGTAGATGTCGGTGACTAGTGCAGCCTTGTCATGGAATAGAACGTCTGTGAGAAGTAAACGCTGCATTTGTGATGACAGAAATCGTCTATAATAAACAGATGATTCATAACAGAATTATGTCTCACCCAGGATTACACAGAATACGCCCGGTCACGTTTACGAGGAAATGTCTTCCTGAAAATGACAATAACGGATTGTCCCTAACAGAAGAACTGGAAGTTTAGTACATACAGTAACTTCTTGTTAACCACTTGTCTACCAGGCACTTATACCCCCTTATTTACCAGGCCAATTTTCAGCTTTCAGCACTGCCGCACTTTGATTGACAATTGCGCGGTCATGCAACATTGTACCCATATGAAATTTTGATCATTTTTCTCTCACAAATAGAGCTTTCTTTTGGTGGTATTTAATCGCCACTGGGCGCTTTACTTTTTGCGCTATAAATAAAAAAATTGCAAAACATTTGAAAAAAAAAAAAGTTTCTTTGTTACTATTATAAAATTTTTCAAACAGGTAATTTTTCTCCTTCACTGATGTGCGTTGATGAGGCAGCACTGATGGGCACCAATAGGTGGCACTGATGGGCACTGATAGGCAGCACTAAAGGGCACTGATAGGCAGTACTAATGAGGTGGCACGGATAGGTGGCACTGATAGACAGCACTAATGAGGTGTCACGGATAGGCGGCACTAATATGCAGCACTGATAGGCGGCACTGATAGGTGACACTGATGATGGGTACTGATAGACGGCACTGACTGGCATCACTGCTGGGCACTGACTGGCACAACCGCTGGACACTGACTGGTGGCACTGCTGGGCTGCACTGGTGGGTGGCACTGGTGGGCAGCACTGGTGGGTGGGCACAGGTGGGTGGCACTGGTAGGCACAGGTGGGTGGCACTGGTGGGCACAGGTGGGTGGGCACAGGTGGGTGGCACTGCTGGGCACAGGTAGGTGGCACTTCTGGGCACAGGTGTGTGACACTGCAGAGTGGCACAGGTGGGTGCACTGCTGGGCACAGGTGGGTGATCTGCTGGGCACAGGTGGGCGGAGCTAGTGGGCGCACTGCTGGGCACAGGTGGGCGGAACTTGCGGGTGCCACTGCTGGGCACCGATCATCAGGGCACTGATCATCAGTGTCCTGATGATCGGTGCCGATCCTCGCGCTGACAACTGCCGGTTCTCGGCAGTACTTTCCTCACGATCTGACAGCGTGAGGAAAGTGCAGCCGAGAACCGGCACTTGCATTTCCCTCTGATCAGCGTGTCATTGGACACCGCTGATCACGTGGTAAAAGGCCGCTGTGATTGGCCTTTTACCACATCACGTGATCAGCTGTGTCCGTAGGGGCGCGCAGGAGAGTGCGTTCTGGGAGGACGTCATATGACGTCCACTCAGAACTGGCCGGCCGCAGTGCAGCCGTCATTCGGCTATCTGCGGTCGGCAACAAGTTAAAGGCAAACTCTGGTTTCGAATGGTTTCCATACAAGCTGGTTTGGAATCTTATTAAAAATAACCGTTTTGATTTCCATCTTCAGCCAACCAAGATAATTGCCAAAACAAATCTCTTCCGCAGATCCATGGTCCCAGTATTCAGTTTGGTAGCAGGGGGTTCCCAGAATTCTCTGTGTAGAGCTAACCTCTGGAGGGCCGTGGATTTGATTGGGTCCCTCTATGCTCTGTACAGCTTGTTTTTGTTATTTTTTTTAGGAATCAACAACTTGGATGGGGTCTAGGGGTATATGGGATGCCCAAGGAAATGTAAAACTTGAGGACAACTTCTGTACAAAAAATGCAGGCCACAAATCAGCAACAGTCTTATTAAAGCAGAACTCCACCCAAAAAGGGAAGTTCTGCTTTAACCACTTCCAGACCAGACACTTTCACCCCCTTCCTGTCCAGGGCAATTTTCAGCTTTCAGCGCTATCACACTTTGAATGACAATTGCGCGGTCATGCAACACTGTACCCAAATGAATTTTTTACCATTTTTTTGAGACAGATAAAGCTTTATTTTGGTGGTATTTATTCACCGCTGGGATTTTTATTTTTTTTGCTATGTAAATGAAAAAGTCCAAAAATTTTGAAAAAAAGTGTTTTTTTTAATAAAATTTTGCAAATAAATAATATTTCATCATACATTTTTGCCAAAATGTATTCCGTTATCTTTTTAGTAAAAAAAAAATCCAAATTAGTTTATAACCAAAAATTATAATTTTTAAATTTTTTTTTTTACATTTTTATGTTATTTTTTTATATTATTATTTTTTATTTATTAATTTTTTTTTAGATAATGTCACCCTAGCAGTGCAGTGTCACCATGGTGACACTGAACTACTTGTGGGGGGTGATGAAGATTATTTATTTTTTTTTACACTGATTGCTTTTACACCCATATAGGATGTAAAAGCAATCATTTCTCTTTCTCTCTGTCTGCATTCTTGCACTCATTGAGAAGTACTGAGTGAGCTGTGATTGGTCACAGCTTGTCACATGGTACAAGGCTGTTGTGAATAGCCTTGTACCATGTGACCTCTGTGATCACTCACAGATTTCACACGTAGTAAGCAATGATGTCACAAGTGACATCTTGCTTACTACTTTGCATGTGATCACTGATTGGCCAATCAGTGATCACATGATCGGGACCTCGTACAGAGGTCCCGTCCGACGATCGGTGTTTCACTGTGTCCGGAGGACACAGCGGGCACTGGATCGCGGTGCCGCGTGCTCCCAGGGAGCGCGCACAAGCAGGGTGTGGGGAGGCCGTTTATGAACGGCCACCCGACCCTGCCCTACCACTGTCCAGCCGTTTATATGCAATGGTCGGTCGGGAAGTGGTTAAAGACTGGTCCTTGGTGAGTGGCTGTTTTTAACCAGTCAGCAGATACAGTTTTTGTAGCTGTGGACTTTTATTTTTTCACAGTGTGACTGGAACTTCACTTTAACCCCTTGACGCCGACGTAACACAAATATGCGGCCTCACGGACCTGGGCTTTTTTCCGTGGGGCCGCATATTTGCGTACCTGTCTTTGTGCTGGGAGCGCGCCGCTCGGCGCACTCCCAGCACCAAGACCGCGGTGTCACTGAGAGCCCCGGGTCCCGTTCTAACGATCGGGACCCGGGACTCCCGATTCCGGGTCACGTGATCGCTGTGATAGCCTCTGATTGGCTATCACAGTGATCAATCACTGTGCAGCCCGGCCCCCTTGTTTTCTCTCTCTCTATGAATGGAGAAGAGAGATACATTGTATCTCTCGAACTCCTGACATAGAGAGAGAAAAAAAAAGTTTGTAAAAAAAAAAAAAAAAAGATAAATAAATATTAAAAAATAAAGAAAAATACCTAGATCAAGGTTTGATCTAGTTCAGTACCAGGGTTAGTGTTTGGGTCAAGGTCAGGGTCAAAGGTCAGGGTCAAGGGCAAAGGTCAGGGTCAAAGGTCAGGATTTAAAAAAAAAATTGGTATCAGTGTCAGTTAGTGTTAATGTCAATGTCAGTGACAGTGTGTTTTATGTAAAAAAAAAAATAAAAAAATAAGACAAAAACAAAATGTGCACTGTTGTTTCTGGGCTGTACTAAGGGTACAAACAACAAATAACATACACAGATATGGTATCGCTGCGATCGTCAAGAACTGGAGAATGTATTTTGGGTTGTTCTTTAGTGGTAGGTTATGGTCGTAACAAGAAACACACAGTTAAATATAAAAAAATGATTTTTTTTACTATTTTGGCCCAGTTTTCCTTTAATAATAAAAAAAAATTAGGAGCTATCCATGACCATTTACCACCAAATGAAAGCCCAATTTGTCCTAAAAAAAACAAGGTATAATCCACCTGGATGTACAAAGTAGTTGTGACGATATGTACGGTTTTACTAACATGTCAACGTTGCAGAATTGTGCTTAGGCATTTAGATTTGTTTTACCCTTAGGCGTGAAGGGGTTAAGGAGCACTGAGTCCCCTTTCTGTTTACCTCTGACCCCAAATGACACTCTCCTCATCCACCCAGCTGTCCTGAGGGTATCTCTGGGCAAGGGATTCCAGAAGCTACTGTAAAATAGTCCCAGAGGACAACTAGTTGGGTATTGCACCTGACCACCCTCTCTGTTCTGTAGCCCAGGGGGTGTAGAAGTACTCACACTGTCCTGTCCTATTAGCTTGATGGATTGCAGCTGCTTTCAGGCCTTACGCCAGGCTGGCTTCTTCACTGCTGAGAGGATGTTCTCCATAGCAGACTTGTGGTACAGTGGGTACAGTGGAGATCCTTTGGTCTGCTCCAGCCTGTAGGTAGGCCCCCTCCCTACGGCCACCTCCCAGGTTTCATACTCCAGCACCTTCCTTCAGTCCATCTTCCACCCAAACACAACACTTCCCCCTGCTGCTCAGGCTCTGACACATTTAAGGGTTGCTCTTAGCCACCACGCCTGGCTTCCTGGGCATTAGCCTTCTCCCCTCTTCCAGAAAGTTCCAGCAGTTCCTGGAAGGGTGGGAGGGCTCCAGAAGCCCTGACCTGTAGAGCCTCAAAGCCTGTTCTGTGGTAACCTCTCTACCTCACTCCCAGGCTGACTCATCCCAGGCTTCTAACAAGCCTCTGACACACAAAAATCCTGTCTAGCTAAATTAGAGGGCGCTACATCTGCTTCCACAATTGCTCTCTGCTTTGCCTAGTATTGGAGATATTATAAGGAGCCTGTTGTTTTAATATGGCATCCCTGGTAACACCCCCAGGTTTTCTAAACAGGGGTTTTTATCTTACATCAGATGATTGAATGTTTAAAGGCATAGTTCACCTTTACCAAAACAAGCTGCCATTGCAAGTAAGGGCACCTCTAGATAAAAACCAACTGTGCAGCTTAGACCAAAGCTGAATAATGCCCTTGTTATAGGTGTAGGCCATTTACGTACCTCCTGAAGTCTGGTTTGAGATAATAGAAAGGCAATAGTAGCTCATGTCAATATGGACCAAAATCTCTGAGGAATGTTTCCAACACCTTGTTGAATTTACGCCACGAAGAATTAAGGAAGTTCTGAAGGCAAAAGGTGGTCTAACCCAGTACAAGCAAGGTGTACCTCATAAAGTGGGCGGTGAGTGTATATTATATTTTTATTATTTATTAATTTTTTATGGGCTAGGCAAAACACTTCTGAAAATTCCCTCCTTAGTGGTTACCTTTCTGTATCCCAAGAACTATCATAGGCCAACTTCCTATCCTTGGGCCTTGGATATGAAACCATATCCCCCCAGACAACAAACCCTTGGGAAAATGTTTGGATCCCTTGCACACACATCCCCTCCAGGCAAAGCCTGTGAGGGAAGAACCCTTCTAGAAGGTCTGCCCAAATATTTTCCCCACCTCAAATCACTCTCATAAACCTTCAAGTGATTTGCAAGACAAAAGCAGCACAGTGGCTAAATGATTAGCACTTCCGCCTGCCAGTACTAGGGTTGTTGGTTCCTAATCCCAACCATGGCACCACCTGCCTGGAATTTGCATGTTCTCCCTGTGCCTGCGTGGGTTTCCTCAAGGTACTCTGGTTTCCTCCCAGACTCCAAAGAAATGCTGGTAGGTTAATTGGCTCCTGTCTAAATTGGCCCTAGTATGTGTATGTATGAATGTGAGTTAGGGACCTTAGATTGTACGCCCCTTGAGGGTTAGGGACTGATGTGAATGTACAATATATATATATAAAGCGCTGCGTAAATTGACGGTGCTATGTAAGTACCTATAATAAATTAATAACTATTCATAAAGTAAAACATTGTATCTTCCCACTCTGTCCACTGGAGTGGCAGGCAGAAGCAAACAATGTCCAGAGATTAGGGAAAACCCATCTAATATAAATAACAATCAGAGCCTAGTCTAAGGCTCCATTCACGCTTGTGCGACTTGACATGTGACTTTGGACACATAAAGTCGCATAACAAGTCACAGCCCATTATTCTCAATGGCACCCATTTGGATCTATGCAACTTAAAGTTGCAGTGACGTGACAGGCTTGTGGCGCTGCTCCAAGAAGGACAACATAGAGTAACCCTGCTAATGCACTAGAAATGAGAGCTGCCGTCCAAAAGTGTTGAGTCACCAGGAGATATGGAAATCACCCAATCCAACCCACGTGGAGTAACAGAGAGTGTCTGTGTTGGCCTCAGCTCTCGCTCCAACCACGCCCACTGACGCATTTCGCCCCACCCATCGGGGCTTGGTCACAGTGACTTTGAAAAGATTCCTGCACTACTTTGATGCGACTTGAGTCCCAGGGAGTGTTAAGTTGCATCAAAGTCGCAGCAAAGTTGCCCTGGAAATTGGGAAACTTTGAAGTCGCACAAGTGTGAATGGAGCCTAATGGCACATGCTATTGTAGACATGTCAGCTAGCCTGAAGCAGTTGTATGCAGTTTGGAATAAATGGATCTAATATTAGGCTGTGTCTGTATGTAAAGCAGTGCAGTTGGTCACATGGGCGTGAAACAATGATTTTCATGCCTTCACCAACTATCCTAAAATGACAAATAATTCTAAATGTTTTAGGTTTGTTATGGAAGAAGTGGAGCAAGAAAATACCATCTGTTGTAGGAAGGCTCTACTGTATTTCTCACTAATTAAAGTGACACAAAACTCTCATATTAAAATAAATAAATAAAGAAAAAAATATTCACATCTGTATTCTTAATCTCTGGTTCACACTAATGCGGTGCAGGAAATCCTGTGCGTTTTACACATTGCAATTGCACGGTGTCCATGCGATCTGGTATGGGTGTCAATATTAAATTAACGACACCCCGAAACAGATCGCAAAATGCAGTTTGATTACCAGAATTATCAGTGTTCACACCCATGTGATGTGAATCAGGTGGGGGAAAAAAAGGGTCCTGCACCTTTTTGGGGCGGATGTGATTTGAGTCATACATTTTGTATGGCTATGTAATCACACCGCACAGATACCACATGTGATTTGCAGAGGAATGCAGTGCGGTTCATGTGCGAATCACATGCGATTTGCCGCACCACATTAGTGCTAAAGTAGAACTAAACCCATTGATTTAAGTGTTTCCCAAAACAGTTATATTCATGGCTTGCAGTAAATTATAACTGTCACAGTTGCCTGTGCTCTCAACCAAACCATCAAATGGCTGGTGTCATAACTGATCACATGTGCAGCACCATAGCAACTGCAGACAGGTCTGCTGCTAGAAACCACGGCGCCCCATACAGCCAGCCTGACAGCCCCCTCCCCCCAAAAAAGAAACACAGTTAATTATGCTTCAGTTATGAATGAACGGTGAGTGATTGGTAACAATCACTCATTGTGTTCATTCAGGAAAGGAAGGGGCTGGTAAATGTGACATATATGCCGGACCCTTCCCCCGCTCTCCATCCTATGCTTGCTGCTGCCAGTGGAAAGGAGAGGAGGGAAGCCAGCAGCACTGTGGGGGTGAGGCACACAGGTGGGCCAGGGCAGCAGGGGCAAAGGTATGGTGCACAGGGTGCGACAGGAAGCAATTACTGGAACCGATCCTCTGTATGTCTCTCTCTGCAGCAGATGAAAGCCAGCAGCAGGGAAAGGAGAAGAAGCCAGCTTTCAGCTGCTGCAGAGAGAGCCATTCAGGGGATCGGTTCCAGTAATTGCCCCCCTACTGTGCCGATCAGCCTCCCTGCCCACATCTGATTCACCCAACTGCCTGGGCCCCGTACAGGAGGACTGGTGGTACCCCTTTATCCACGGCTCTGACTGCAGATCAAACAGAGGCTAAGATATTAGCTTCCTTGGCTGTAAAGGAAAGGAGGGTTTAGTTCAACTTTAAAGAGGTAAAGTAGACTAGACTCTAAAATAGTGATAAAAAGGAGTGCAATGTATGTAAGTTGTTAAAACATTAGCAAGCCATTGGCTGTGGGATATAACTCATACTGCAAAAGAACAATGTGGCGATTTGCAGAAAAGGGCTTGAACATTATTATTTTCAATTATTAACTCTTGATTTCTTCTGTATTGAAAGCATGGCTCTATAAAATATAAACTTCCTTCAACAGAAACATTGTGGCATTTGAAGCCTATGTGGCCCCTTTATCAAGCCTGTACTTGGTATGTAATATTATTATTATTATTATACAGTATTTATATAGCGCCAAAGGGTATGCTCAGCGCTGTACAGTAGCAAGGGGGACAGAACATGAGACAAGACAGTAACAATACAATACACAAGGGGTTCGAGGGCCCTGCTCTTTCGAGCTTACAATCAAGGAGGGAGGGGGAGGTGGTACAGGAGGAAATGGCTGTGGGGGATGGAGTGGTGGGAGGAGTGGAGGAGGTTAGCTGTTAGGTGAGGTCAGGTGTTAGGTGAGGTTGGGGTAGGCTTCCCTGAAGAGGAGGGTTTTCAGGGTGCGCCTGAAGGTGAGGAGGGTAGGTGACAGTCTGATGGATTGGGGTAGTGAGTTCCAGAGGATGGGGGAAGTCCTAGAGAAGTCCTGCAACCGGGCGTGGGAGGAGGAGACCAGGGAGCTAGAGAGTAGGAGGTCCTGTGAGGAGCGGAGGGCACGAACAGGACCAGAACAGAAATAATGAGCTATTATTGAAACTGATGTTGTACAAGTCCTTTGCACAGATCACCGTAATGAAGAATTGCTATCGTAGCCCAAGATATGTTATTGAGCTGAAGATTGTTGCATGTAGCACATTTATGCTTGTGCTTGGTACACGCTCCTACCACTACTGGATTCAAAAAGAATTTTTAGAACTTCCCTTTAATTAATGTACATTCTGTGTACATGTTCATATATATTACCATGGTTAGCACTTCCACCTGGCAGTGCTCGGGTTGTTGGTTCGAATCCCAACCGCGGCACCACCTGCCTGGAGTTTGTATGTTCTCCCCGTGCTTGCGTGGGTTTCCTCTGGGTACTCCTGTTTCCTCCCACACTCCATAGACATGCTGGAAGGTGAATTGACTCCAGTCTAAATTGACCCAAGTATGTGTATGTATGAATGTGAGTTAGGGACCTTAGATTGTAAACCCCTTGAGGGTTAGGGACTGATGTGAATGTACAATATATATGTAAAGTGCTGTGTAAATCTCCTCTTTCGATCAGGACCTTTCCAGATCATGTGACTGCCGTGACGGCGTGTCACGGTGGTCACATGACCCTAAACCCCGCCCCGCCTCCCAGCTTCTGAAACCCTTAAAGGGCCGGGGCCCCCTTGGTCTCAGCCCGAATCACACACCTACTGAGCGACATATCAGACTGGATGTCGCTCCACTTCCTTAAACTGAACCTCTCCAAAACCGAGTTTCTTGTCTTCCCCCCAGCCCGGACACCACCCCCCATTGACTTCTCCATCACATCCAACAACGCTACCATCAAACCCGCCCTGCAGGCCAGAGTACTGGGTGTCATTCTGGACTCCAACCTATCCTTCCAGCCCCAAGTCCAATCTTTAACAAACTCGTGCAGACTCCACCTCCGCAACATCGCCAAAATCCGCACGTTCCTAACCCCAGAAACCACTAAACAGCTCATCCACTCCCTCATCATATCACGACTCGACTACTGCAACTCCCTCCTCACTGGCCTGCCTCGCCGCTGGCTATCCCCGCTTCAGTCAATCCTGAATACGGCTTCCAGACTCATTCACCTTTCCAACCGCTCTGTCTCCGCCACCCCCCTCTGCCAATCCCTCCACTGGCTTCCGATTGTGCAACGGATCAAATTCAAAATCCTAACACTGACGTACAAAGCTGTCCACCATACTGCCCCGAACTATATCACTGACCTAATATCCAAGTACCACGCAGCACGCACACTCCGCTCCTCACAAGACCTCCTTCTCTCTAGTTCCCTGGTCTCCTCCTCCCATGCCTGCCTCCAGGGTGTCACCCATCCTCTGGAACTCCCTGCCCCAACCCATCAGATTATCACCTACTCTCCTCTCCTTTAGGCGCACCCTGAAAACCCGTCTCTTCAGGGAAGCCTACCCCACCCCCTGCTAACTTGCCGACCTCCTCCACTCTTCCTACCACTCCATCCCCCACAGCTATCTCCTCCTGTGCCACCATCCCCTCCCTCCTAGATTGTAAGCTCGAAAGAGCAGGGCCCTCGATCCCCTCATGTTTTGCATTGTATTGGTATTGTTCTGTCACATGTTCTGTCTCCCTTTGTAATGTACAGCGCTGAGCGAACTATTGGCGCTTTATAAATACTGTATAATAATAATAATAATAAATAATATATATATATTATAATGTTTGGGGGCTCTGATTCATTTTCCAGCAGAAAAATGATGATTAGTAGAAGTAGGAGAGAAATGGCAGAATAAGCTTGGGAAGCAATGACATATTTAACAGACAGGGGAGCAAATAAGAGAAGTCCTTTGTTCAGGTTTACATATTCTTTAACCGCTTCCCAACCGCCCTATAGCAGAAATACTGGTACAGGGAGGCACGGGTGCGCAAAATCACATATATATACGTGATTTTGCATTTCCAGCTAGGGGGCATGCTCGCCCTACCCGCGCCGCAATTCGCAGCCGTGGCTGGCAATCATCGGGTCCTGGCCGGTGATTACTCGCCGGAGTCCAGTAATTACCGAGGATCTCTGACGGGGAGGAGAACTGTTATGTTTACTAACAGTTTTCCTCCCTGTCAGCTCAGGCACACTGCTTTGGATGGCTGTGCACAGCGCATCCATCCAAAACAGTGTGCCTACAGTGAAGCACACTGACACCGCCCCCTAGTAAAACAATCCCTGCTCACAGTTAACCCTTTGATCGGCGCTCGTTAACCCTTTCCTGCCCAGTGCCATTAGTACAGTGTCAGTGCTTTTTTTTAGCACTGATCACTGTATAGGTATCACTTGGGATGTCCCCCCCAGTGTCAGAATGTCTGCCGCAGTCCCGCAGTCCTGCTATAAGTCGCTGATCACCGACATTACTAGTAAAAATAAACAATAAAAAAAATCCCAGTATACAGTATATACTGCCATTTGTATATGCCATGACTTTCACGTAAACCAATTAATTTACACGTATTGGGATTTTTTTTTTAGCAAAGACATGTAGCAGAATACATTTTTGCATAAATTTATGACGACATTTGATTTTTTACATTTTTTTACTGGACATGTTTAATAGCAAAAAGTCAAAGATATTGTTTTTTTTATCAAAATTGTTGGTCTTTTTTTTTATAGCACAAAAAATAAAAAAACACCCAGGCGATCAAATACCACCGAAAGAAAGCTCAATTCGTGGGAAAAAAAGGACGTAAATTTAATTTAGGCGCAGCGTTGCATGACTGTTCAATTGTCAGTTAAAGTAACGCAGCGCCGTAACAAAAAAAAATGGCCTGGTCAGGAAGGGGGTAAATCCTCAGGAGCGCAAGTGGTTAACTTCATAACAAATACAAACACAAAGTCTGATATTTCTGTTTTTTTATATCTCTAAGTATATCTCTGTTTTTTTCCAAGCAAAATGCCCCTATTATAACCTACAAGTGGAGCAAGCAGAACATTTTTTGCAGCTATTTTCATACATGGCGTAACTATTGCAGGAATCTGAAACAGGCGGACCAACTTGTTTTTGTGTTATTTCTTCAGTCATGTTATTGAACCTATTGAAATGAAAGCTTTTATTGGGCAAACACAGTACATTGAGTTTGACTGTTATGTTTATCTAGTCCCATATAAACTTGATTTCATATAAAAGTGAAATCCCAGAGTCCTGAGCGCACGGCTTGCAACTGGTGTCATCCACAGACTGGTTATAGTCTTTGCTCTTTGCCAGTGTCAGCCAATGCTATGTTATTTTCTGTACGTGCCTGTCCTCACACATGGGAGAGTCAAAGTCAAGATGACTTAGGACTGAGGATGCAGCATGCTTTAAGAGGTGTTTAGTTTCAGTACCTTTGACTTCATTTTTTAGGGGGACTGCAACAGCTCTTGTCATTAAAATATAAAACAAACAAATAAGAGTCTTGCCAATCAGCAAAGGGTCATCCATGCAAAAACACTGGAAAAAAAATACCACTCGATTTTTTTATGGACGAAGACGGTACAGATTAAGCAAAAATCATTTGTTCTGTTATCGTACAAGAACATTTTTCATGCTTCTCCCTTCAGATATTTTCTCACAAACTATTGTGATTGATTCCCGAATAGTTTGTACTAACGATCAGATTATCGGATAATCGCTTCAAAAGCCATATTTTTGTCTGATATTCTCATCATCTGTACGAGGCTTAAGACCAAGGACTGAGCGATCAAAGACAGCTGATCTCTCAGTTCTCGCTCTTCATTGAGCATAGAACCAGTGACTGTCAATCACTGATAGCCCCTCCAGAACTCACTGGAGCATCGAGTCATGGAGGGGACAGGGGCAACACTGTACCCATATTAAATGTTTACCTTTTTTTTGAGTCAAATATAGCTTTCTTTTAGTGGTATTTAATCACCACTGGGGTTTTTATTTTTTTCTAAACAAACGAAAAAAAACACCAAAATGTTGAAAAAATGTTCTTTGTTTCTGTTATAAATTTAGCAAATAAGTAATTTTTTGTCTCCACCGATGTGCTCTGATAAGGTGGCACATCACTGATAGTTGGCACTGATGGGCACATATAGGCGGCACTGATAGGTGCTGATATGCTGCACAGATGGGCACTGCTGGGGCTGCACTGATGATAAGTGCACTGATGATGACAAGCGCTGCAACCTTGTTGGGTATCGGTTGTTTCTTCCTCACACAGACACAGCGTGTGAGGAGTACACTGCCAATACCCAGCAAGTCTGTTTTGATGTGATTGGACACAGCTGATCACATAGTAAAGGACCACTGTGATTGGCTCTTTACCACAATCTGTGATCAGCTGTGTCCAAAGGACACAGCGATCAGAGGGCATGCCTGATGAGTGTCCCAGAGAGCGTGCGTGAAGAACATTCTGGGAGGATGTCTATATACGCCCTCCCAGAATGAGAGAACCGCAGTGTAACCGTCTTTCGGCTATAGCACAGTATTAAATTGGTTAAATCCTTAGCTAAGATGTCTGTGGCATCTAGTGCAAAAAGAGATTACTGCTGGAGCAGCACAGGAGTAGAGGTGAGCTTTGCAGCAGTTTTTTTTTAACCGCTGCTGGGGGGCCATAAGGCAGCAAGGGCAGAAACAGGACAGTGGCAATGGTTTTGGATGGGTGGTGCACAGAACAGGATATCATATATATGTTACAGCTTGTTCAGAAAGATAAGCACTGTGCTTCAGTCACTAATCATTCACTTCCAGTTCCATAAGAGAAGAATCTCTCGCTCTCTTCCATATCAATAGGTACAGCGAGTTCAATCAAAGTTGCAAAACTCATGTAACATGTTTTTCACTTGAGCATGTGAAAACACAATTCTGAATCATTCCATATTTGCTGTCTCCATGTTTTCTTAACTCCTCTGTCAGATGATAAATCATCCCTTTTTTCAACCCTTGTCTCATGTTATGACATTTAAAATACCTTTCCCCCTCAATGACTTTGCCACGGCCATGCCAAAATAATCATGGTTTTAGCAGCACCCTCATGTCTTTACAGTGATGCTCTTATCTGATGGTGTTGTGTCAGGTTGTTGACAGGGTGGTTGGGTGATTGCTCCATATTCGGCAACATAGAGATAACTAACAATGTTTTTGTGTTTATACTCCTTTGCCCATCATTCTCTGTCAGATTGTCTAAATATACAGTGTACAGAAGGCACATCAGGCCGCCAGTTTTGGAACTGTATTAGCTCCCTCTCGCTAAAGTGTAAGACGCCCATAATATTTCTAGAAATGATTATAAAAATAGTCATGGTTGAATCTGAATGTTTAATCTGAAATATTTAATCTTATGAGATTAAAGACTGAATGGACAAAGTGACAGGTTCTCTTGTAAGAAAAAAACCATATTCCACAGGCACGTACCTTTCAAATGCTCTTTCTTTGGAGCCAGGAGTCCAAACTTTGTGAAGCTTATAGGGTTTCGGACCTACACGAGTTAACATCTTCCTCGTTTTCATCAGGTAACATTGCTGGGGTAAGGATGTTGACCACTCAGACCCTGTGAAAGTGGAACTCCAGGAATAATATTTTTTGCATACTTACATTTGGTCCGTTGGTCCAGCTTGGCTCCATGTAGGTATCCATATCTGATATCTAGAGGGCTGCTGGAGAAGGAACAAGCGACTTTCCCTCTGCACAACGTCCACAAACGGCTCATTTCTGCCACAAACGGCTCACCTCTGCCATTCGTATTTTTTTCAATGAATACAAGGTCTTGTCTGATTGACCAAAGTGGAGAGTAGGGGTGGAAACGTCACAAGCTCCACCTTGTCCAAGCCAAGCTGGCCCAGTGTAAGTATGCATATACCTAAAATATAATTCCTTGAGTTGAGCTTTAAGTGTGTGACTTTACAGTGATAACATATTCTGTCTCCCAGCACCTGAGTGTACATAATAGTATTATTTGTTGACAAAGTCCAATAGCTGCTTACAATTCTAGAATCTTTAAAAGGGGGTGTTAGTGTGTCTGTTTTTCACTGCTTGGTCAGTAGAAGAAACTTAAATAAGTACTGCACCCTGCCTAAAGATTATGGGTATTTGTAAGGTTACTTTAATTGCTTCCTGTCCAGCCATTACATATAAGCAGCCAGCTTCCCCGATGTGGGAGGATGTACTCTTATGTCCTGCTGTCCCTTGTGTCTGCTCACTACGGTGTACAGCAATGCACTCTGTGGTTGCTATGTCCCTCAGACAGATTGGGGAACAGGCCCCATGTATATTGCCCCCCAGACATTGTACTTCTCCCTCTATCTGATCAAAGACAACTGCTGCACTGATAACACTGTAAGCCAGTAATTTTGTGGGTATTTTTACTGTCCTGGCATTTTAGAGCCTCAACAATTGAGATAGGATGTTAGTACACCAGGACTGATCAATTTTCAAATACAGTATTATTATTATACAGGATTTATATAGTGCCAACAGTTTGCGCAGCGCTTTACAAAATGAAGGTAGACATTACAGTTACAATACAATTTGGTACAAGAGGAAACAGAGGGCCCGGCTCGTTACAGTTTACAATCTAGGAGGATGGGTTGAGTGATACAAAAGTAATAACTGTAGGGAGGATCAGCTGATGGAGGAAATTAATGGCGGTTTACTAAGTAGAAGCAGGATAGGCTTTTTTAAAGAGAAAGGTTTTCAGTGATCGTCTAAGGGTGGATAGATTAGGAGACAGCCGGACAGATTGTGGTAGAGAGTTCCATAGGATGGGAGAAGCTCAGGAGAAGGTATATATATATATATATATATATATATACACCATCGTTTATAGACTCTATAACTTTCACACAGACTAAATAATAGACACCGATTTGTTTTTTAGTCACCAAAGAAATGTAGCAGAATACATTTGGCCTGAATATATGAAGATTATTTAATTTGAAAAGTTTTGTAAATATAAACTAAGGCAAATTTTTGTACAAAAAAATTTTTGGTCTTTTTTCCTTTATAAAGAAATATTTTAAAAATCAATGGTGATTAAGAATCATAAAAATAAAGTTACAGTTGCAAGAAAAAGTATGTGAACCCCTTGGGATTACGTGGAGCTTTGCATGAATTGGGCATAAAATGTGCTCTGAATGTCATCTAAGTCACAACAATAGAAGAACACAGTCTGCTGAACATAATACTACACAAACATTAGATGTTGCCATGGTTTAATTGCACATAGCATGTAAACATTCACAGTGCAGGGAGGAAAAAGTATGTGAGGCCCTAGCTTAATGACTTCTCCCAGAGCTAATTGGAGCCAGGAGTGAGCCAACCTTGACTCCAATCAGTGTGATGATATTGGATGTGTTGCTGACAGCTGTCCTGCCCTTAAAAAACACACACCTGTTTTGGGTTTACTGGTTTCAAGAAGCACTGTCTGATGTGAACCATGCCTCGCAGAAAAGAGCTCTCAGAAGACCTACGATCAAGAATTGTTAACTTGCATGAAGCTGGAAAGGGTTACAAAAGTATCTCCAAAAGCCTTGATGTTCATGTGTCCATGGTAAGACTGTCTACAAATGGAGAAAGTTTAGCACTGTTGCTACTCTCCCTAGGCGTGGTCGTCCTGTAACAATGACTGCAAGAGCACAGCGCAGAATGCTGCATGAGGTAAAGAAGAATCCCAGAATGTCAGCTAAAGACCTACAGAAATCTCTGGCACATGCTAACATTTTTGTGGACACATCTACAATAAGAAAAACATTAAACAAGAATGGAGTACATGGGAGGACACCACGGAGGAAGCCATTGCTGTCCAAAAAGAATATTGCAGCACGTTTGAAGTTTGCAAAAGAGCACCTGGATGTTCCACAGCACTACTGGCAAAATATACTGTGGACAGATGAAACCAAGATTGAGTTGTTTGGGAAGAACACACAACACTATGTGTGGAGAAAAAAAGGCACAGCACACCAACATCAAAACCTCATCCCCACTGTAAAACATGGCGGAGGGAGCATCATGGTTTGGGACTGCTTTGCTGCCTCATGTCCTGGACGGATTGTTGTCATTGATGGGAAAATGAATTCCAGAGTTTATCAAGACATTTTGCAGGAAAACGTACGACCATCTGTCCGTCAACTGAAGCTCCGCAGAAGATGGGTGATGCAACAGGACAATGACCCAAAGCATACAAGTAATTCAACAAAACAATGGCTGCAACAGCACAGAATACGCCTTCTGGAGTGGCCCAGTCAGAGTCCTGACCTCAATCCGATTGAAATGCTGTGGCATGACCTTGAGAGAGCGATTCACACCAGACAGCCCAAGAATATTGCTACACTGAAACTGTAGATCGTTGTGCAGGTCTGATCTGCAACTACAGGAAACGTTTGGTTGAGGTTATTGCTGCCAAAGGAGGGTCAACCAGTTATTAAGTCCAAAGGTTCACATACTTTTTCCTCCCTGCACTGTGAATGTTTACATGTTATGTGCAATTAAACCATGGCAACATCTAATGTTTGTGTAGTATTATGTTCAGCAGACTGTGTTCTTCTATTGTTGTGACTTAGATGACGTTCAGAGCACATTTTATGCCCAATTCATGCAAAACTCCACGTAATCCCAAGGGGTTCACATACTTTTTCTTGCAGCTGTATATTTGTCTAAAAAAAATGATATACAATTAATTTGGGTGCAGTTTTGCATGGCTGAGCAATTGTCATTCAAGATGTGATAGCACTGAAAACTGAGCAAGCCCCCCTTTATGCAGTATAATGGTGACTGGCGAGTGCACAATGCATATCAGCAGCCTCAAGAAACACGTATACCCTGATTGCATAACATCAAAATCACGGAAATTATACTATTCTTCACTGCTTATTGTTTGCATGGTAACCCTGTATTTGTATGTGTTTCTCCTGGGTACTCCCATTTCCCCTCCACAGTCCAAAGACATGTGGGTAGGTTAATTGGATGTTATCTAAATTGGCCCTTGCATGTGTGTATAAGCTGGCTATGCACATTTTATTATCAAATTCTGCATGCTGGTCCCAAGCAGAGCAATTGAGGAAGGCTGAGGAAAGACCTGCCAACCTACCTGGTAAAAAAAAAATTTACCAAAGAAAATTCTACAGAAAAAGGCTTTCAAGAGTATCAGAACATGGTGCCCATAGAATTGCAGAGAGTTGGATGTGACCAAATAGATATATAAATACAAACATACATACATACGGCATTTTAATAATCCTACTGCAAGGTAAGTAACAAAATACATTATATAAGGATGTCAGAAGCATCTACAATATTGTTTTTTTCTTCTCAGAGTTCTCTTTTAAATCAAACCTGAACCCTTCTTCAGATCCCTCCTTATAGTGGTTTTATCATTTATTATCTGCACTTGTACATTACAGTCAGTGAACATACATTCTATGCACAGTATGCATTATCCTCATGTTTCATTATGCCTGTGGGGTAAATATGTGGGTTTTTTTTCCCTTGAACTCAGGTAATTTCTTCTCATACCAAATAAATCACAATTAGATATTCACCAGCATGCAGCCCCCGGGCCAGCCTGACAAACACTTCATAACAGGCCGAAAGTATTTTCTGTCATAAAGAATCAGTGACGATAAAATGTTCTTCATATGAATTCCTGAAGACGTGGGAGGGAAGTCTACTTTCTTACTACAAAACAGATATTCCACTGAGGTAACAGCTATTTCATGCCAAGAGCATGCTTTGGGCTATGTGCAAACAGAGATTCGTCATGTACATATCAAACCATCCATCATTGTATTGCTAAATGTATATTTAAAGTGAATTTCCTCTTTACAGTTATGTGTGGCTCTGCTAGAAACTCAAGACCTGATTTTTGTTCTGGCCATTCCTGTATAATGTGACCACCTTCACAGCAGCTCCACTTTTGTTATGTCACCTCCCCTTTCTCTCGCCTAATTATATGTACCTGGTGGCACCATATGGTGTGTCACTGGGTCACACTGGATATGGAAAAGCAAGGATGTTAGCCTGGCAACCAAATGCAGGCTAGACCAGGTGTGGACTGACCATTATAAACTCGGGCACTGCCCGAGGGCCCGGGGTCAATAGGGGGCCCCATGAGATGCCCATGGTACCCTTTTCATAGGCTTTTTTGAGTTTGGGCAAGGACACAGGGGCCCCATGATTCCCTATTGCCCGGGGGCCCCATGAGTTGTCAGTCTGAACCTGGGCTAGTCCACGCTATTTTGCTCCCCTTCGCTATCCACAGTCATGCAAGTTGGACCATAAAAACTAGACAGGAGGAATATGAATGCATTTGAGCTATGGTGCTGGAGAAAGCTTCCAAACACTCAAGTTCACCTCTACCTCCATACCACTCCAGCTTGTGAGACAACAGTCTCCAACAGCAAGACCTCTATTAGCCTTCTATACTACTCAACTACAGTAGAGTAGTGTAGTGCTGGACTCCATCTATGATCCTTGTACTTTATTATATTTTATTTGATAAAGTATTGCAAGGATCATAAACAGACTCCAGCAGGTGTGTTGCTGAGGAAGGCTCCTGAGCATACCATGGACAGCAAAGACAACAAAGTAGCAAATATTAGAGTAACAAATATTAGCCGCTTTACTGGATGGTAAAATGGCTCATCTGTTTCAGTCAGGTCATGTGATCGAATTTACTGGAGAAGGCAATCATGCCCAACTGATTAGCGGCAAAATGAAGGCAGGCCACCAAAGAGCAAGAAACAACTAAAAGAAGCAGTGTAAGATCAGAAAATGTGGAGAACTCTCAGAATCACAAAGAGTCAAACACGATCAAATGGATTGAATGGATAACATCATTTTCAGTGATACCATAATGTCATATGAAGGCTCTATGTGGAAAACTTTCTGGAATCTGGGCTTATTGGGTATGTCACAAAGGCAAGACAAGTGCCATTTGGCAGGAGCACTCTAGTAGGCTTTGTCCTGAGCCCCAGCTTTTCTTTTGCTTTGCTGACTCCTTATTATGTAGTTGTACCTGTTATTAGTTGACTCTGGGTTACAGGAGTAAAAGTGCACTCTTGTGACCTACAAGAGAAGTATGGCCAAAAAAAGCTTTGACCATACTTCTTTTTTAAGGCCCCTTTCTCTGAAATGTTGCAGATTTCAACTGTTACTATAATATTTAGGAGCTATAATCTTTTCCATGGAATTGAGTATCTGTACCATAAATAGATCCAATTTGGCCTGCTGTCCCATTTAAAGTTTATGTCAAGCCAAAACATTTATTTTATAGTTTTGGGTATAGTGGAGAAATATCAGAACTCTTGTTAGGACTTCACTGCTAGAGGACATCTGCAACAGGACTTTAGACAGAAATAAAAATATTACAGGGTTCTAGCCATCCCCTACTCTGCTACTATTTATGCTGTTGCTGGAGAGCTTCCCTTTCTGTCCCAACTTCCTGTTCCTGGTAAAACATTGTTAGCACGACAGGGAATGAGAGAAAACCTAATGGAGCTATGGGTAAAAACCTGAAGATGTTCTAACCCTTCACCACCACCTTATCTAAAACTAAGTACAAAGATTTTGGCTGGACTTACACTTTATTATTATTATTACTATTATTATAATACAGGATTTATATAGCGCCAACAGTTTGCTCAGCGCTTTACAACAGTTACAATACAATTCAATATAGGAGGTATCAGAGGGCCCTGCTCGTTAGAGCTTACAATCTAAGAGGGGGGATCAAGTGATGCAAAAGATAATAACTGTGGGGATTAGCTGATGGAGAAAATAAAATTCCAGTTGTTAGGTGGGGGTAAAATAGGCTTCACTGAGGAGGAGGGTTTTTAGGGATCGTCTAAAAGCAAACAGAGTAGGAGATAGTCAGAAAGATTGGGGTAGAGAGTTCCATAGGATAGGAGAGGCTCGGTAAAAGTCTGGAGGTGAGCATGGGAGGAGGTGACGAGGGAGCTAGAGAGCAGCAGTTCTTAGGAGGAAAGAAGAGAACGATTAGGTCGGTATTTAGAGACTAGGTTAATGATGTAGCTGGGGGCAAAGTTGTGGATGGCTTTGAAAGTAGTTGTTAGTATGCTGAATTAAATTTGTTGAGTGACCAGAAGCAAGTGGAGGGATTGGTAGAAAGGAGTATCAAACACTGAACAGTTGGTAAGGTGGATGAGCCTGGCAGCAGCGTTTATGATGGATTAGAGGGGGCTAACCTATGTAAAGGGAATCCCATAAGGAGAGTATTGCAGTAGTTGAGGTGAGAGATGACCAGGGAGTGAACTAGGAGCTTTGCGGTGTCATTTGTTAGGCTGATAAGTCTGTTAGTATATTAGTTATATATGAGGAGACTGAAGGAGTGAGCTGAGGGTTAGAGAGGTAAATTTGGGTGTCATCAGCATAGAGATGGTATCGAAAGTTGTGGGAAGCTATCAGCTGACACAGGGAGGAGGTGTAGATTGAGAATAGGAGAGGTCCAAGAACAGAACCTTGGGGGACCCCGACAGAGAAAGGAAGAGGAGAGAAGGAAGTACATTTTAAGTAATGCAAAGGTGCGGTTGGATAAGTAAGGTGAGAACCATCAAAGAGTACAGTCACAGAGCCCAAAGTAGTGGAGTTTTTTGAGGAAGAGGGGGTGGTCAACTGTGTCAAAGGCAGCAGAGAGGTCCATTGGATGTAGCCGTTAACAGATCGTTTGTGAGTTTTAGGAGAGCAGTTTCTGTGGAGTGTTGAGGGCGCAATCCAGACTTAATTTTTTAGATAGTCTTAATGCTGTTTGCATGTGGCATTTATCCATTTATTCTTTTTTTGTGATTTGAAAGCTGGTTGTAAATAGTTAAATCTGCCTGACAAGTGTCTGTGGTCATCATAAGAGGAAAACAAGTACAGAAATAGGATACACATAGCAGCTAAATTAGCATTTCTGATTGCTTTGACAAGTTGGTCCAATTACAGGTGACATTAACACACAAAATATACCAGGCCACCTCTGAAAAGAAGCAATTCAGGTTAGATGACAAGATTGATAAGGACAGTTCTTTGACATACACAATGATTTATTGATATTCCCGGTACATTATACCTAACAGATTGTTCTTTTCTGTCTGCTTGAAGTAACTGAAAGTGTTATGTTTCATTTTATGTTTTTTTTTTCTTTTTCTTTCTGCTAAAGAATTTAATTTAGGCTTTCCTATTCGGGTTTGTTGACAAGATTGATAATGACAGTTCTTTGACATACACAATGATTTATAGATGATATACTTTCCAGTAGCATGTAAAGTTTTTTTTCTGTTTCTAATAGGTAACTAAAAGTGTTTTGTTTTTTTAAAGAATATAATTTTATGGATACATAGGGTTTGAACAAATCCTCATATTTCTGTGACAATGTGGGCCTTAAAGCTGAACTTCAGGTTAAGGAAAATTGCTCCCTTGCAGTGGAGCTGTCCCTGTACTGCAAGGATCAATGCTTCTTTAGGTCTAAAGGGCTGTAAAAAGGACAGACCACTGTCAGAGCGTAGGGGAGAACTGGAGGAGAAGTGGAGGATCAGGTAAGAAAATAGTTTTTTGCTCTTCCTAGAAGAAAATAAGCATTTATCTTATTCAGTGCAGGGGCAGCCTTGCAAGAGAGTGTTTTTTGTTCCTTGGAGATGAGTTTTAACCTATATCTGTCTTTCCAATACCATAAAACTTGACCAACAGACATTGGAAGTCTTGGTAGTGTCCCTAGCACTCCAGAACATTATTTTCCACACTTTATTGTAAGTGTATGCAAGTCTATGGGAATTCAAAACCTGCCTGAATCAGGTCAAATGCAAGTCAAAAGGACATCAACTGCAGGTTTTTAAGGTCTCAGTATCCCTTTTCGTGAGACCTCCCCCCATGGTTGTAGTTGTGGGTGTCTGTGTTCCATTATAATCTGGTTTGGGCAGAGTAGATGGAGCGCAGGAACTGATTACCCCAACTAATGCCACGAAGGCTTGAAACATAAAGAAGAAAAAGGCCTTCCAGGCCTAGTCCCAAAAAAGAGAGAGAGATTCAAGGAAGGAACCAATAGTAAGGGGGCCCATGCTGGAGAAAAGGGGAAAATGGGTGCATTTCTGAATTTGAGTTTTGCGTTCTACTTAACTTCATACCAGAGGTGCGAAAATGTAGAAGAAAAGAGGCTGCTATGCAGAGGTTGATGAATGCCGCTTAGCAGGGCTTTTTTTCTCAGACTAGGTGAAGCTACTTCCCCTTTTTGAGTCACCCCTTGTCCCTGTCCCCCACCCACCTCAAATACCGTCCCTTGCTGCATCCCTACACACCTCTCATTACTGCCTCTGTCAGAGACTACAGGACCATTCATTTTGTGGTACTAAGTAATTTTTATGGAATTTGTTATTAATAACAAGAAAAGCAGTAAAATACTGTAGATCCCCAATTAACAACAGGTCCCTGACAGCAACAATAGGTCTCCCAGCAGTCGGCATCAATAGACCCTCCAGCAGCCAGCAACAATAGACCCCTCCCTCAACATGAGAGCTCGTCTGCAACATAAGACCCCCCCCCCGCTCCAAAGCAACAATACATTCCCTACCAGCAATAATGATATATCCCCCACCAGCAACAATAGACATCCCCAGCAACAATATCCCCCCCGGAACAATAGATTCCTACCCCGGTGACAATAGATCCCTCCTTAAAGAGCCACTGGTGTGGGCATTCTATTCAAGAAGGTGGGCCTCAGGCCAGGAATGCGTGAGTACAACATGTTTCTTCCTGTACAATCATCTGCATACCCTATCTGAAAGAGAAGCGGGGCGGTGCCCTTGGCCAGCTTGGTGGGAGATAGCAGTGCATTGGGGCTAGCTAAAGGTTAAATGCATCTGTCAATAAATTCTGGTTGATCTTAGAGACATCTCAAATTAGTGTTAAACTGATGTCATTGAAACAAGCCCAAAGCCTGTCAACACAGGCCTTAAATGTAGCTCTCCCAATGGCTAAATGGCTAATTGGAGAAGCTGGGGAGCAAAAGGAAGGTGAGCATATACTAAACATATACTGTTGGGGATGGATTGCTAAGCACATATTTAGTCAAGTTATGCTTTAGTTGTATTGTAACATTTCTGTTCTGTACTTTTAAACTGCTCACATCAATCCCACTTTTATCTCTTCCATGGATGTGTTTCTTCTAAACATCAAAATAATTGATATGTTCTAGCAATGCTTTACCCCCACCCCACGCAGCTCCAGCGATAAAAAGAATCTCTTTTTTGATTGCATTAAACCTCTGGGACGCACACAGATGATTACACTCTGCCAAGTTTTCGTTACATACACTAAAGTATTTCCAAACACGTTTTGGACGACCTATCAACCTCAAAGTAAAGAACTGCTTTTACACGCATAATCTGCCTCTTCTCTATCAGCCCCTATTAACAGATTTTATGCCCTGACTATAAATATTATTGGCCTGTTTTCATGTATAGGAGTAACATATGCTCTACAGACTTTCCTGAGTGCTCCACAATATTTCTTCTTGGAAGAGGGCCTGTCACCTAAACTGCAGCATCAATATAATTTTTTGGAAATACTCAATTATTATTATTATAGAGGATGTACATAGCGCCAACAGTTTATTCAGCGCTTCGCAACACAAAGGCAGACAGTACAATTACAATACAAATGAATGCAGGAGGATTTATAGGGCCCTGCACTTTAGAGCTTACAATCTAATCATAAAATCATCTTCTGGTGTGGTGATTTTGGTGCTGGGTTATTTTGGAAACGCCAGTTACATTTTAAAGCTCAACTCCAGGAATTAGAAAATATTCTACCCGTGAAGTTGGGTCCCCCATGTCATGCAAGGGTTGAATGCTTGTTATATCTAGGGTTTACAGGAACTGGCATCATTACTTACCTTACACCCCCCGCTCCAGCCTGGCCCAGTGCTATCCCTGCTCTTCTTCCCCCCAAAGCTCTGGTCTCTAAGTGGTCCCTTGGTTACATAACTATACATAGTTAGCCTGGTTGAAAAAGACACAAGTCTATCTAGAAGGCAAAAAAAAAACAGTAAAGCATGGTCCAATTGGGTCCAGCAGGTGAAAGAAATTCCTTCCTGGTCCCCCAGAAATCAATTGGATCATGCTTTAGTGTTTCTTTTTTTTGCCTTCTTCTGGGTCAGTTGTGGGTATAGGATTGTGTATATGGAGGTTTCCTATTTGTTCTTTTCTATTGGCTGAACTAGATGGGCTTGTGTCTTATTTCAACCTGACTAACTATATAATGTCATCCTTGCAGCCCTGGGGTCCCTGGCTCAAATCCTGGTCAGGATGCTATCTGCATTGAGCTGGCATGTGCTTGTGTGGGTTTTGCTTTGATACTGGTTCCTTCCCACACTTCAAAGACATGCTGGAAGGTGAATTGGACCTGCTATAAGTAGGTATATATGTGAGATAGGGACCTTAGATTGTAAGCTCCTTCAGGATAGGGACTGAAGTGAATTTACTGGATGTAAAGCACTGTGTGCATGGTCAATGCTATATAGAAACCTGCAATAAATAAAATATGAGAGTTTAGTGATTGGCTTTACACACTTTAAAGAGGAACTTTTGGCCCTGTCTGGCCCTTCTAGTGCCTCCATCTTTAGAAATCTGGGTCTGGCCTTCAAGACCCTGTACACCTGAGCCATCACGGGGCTGGGGTGCTGGGGGGAGGGTTTCCCACAAATTCATAGGCACCCTAAGATCTGGGACCTCATATCTGCATCATCTTCTACGCTTGTGCAGATGTGCTGCAAGTTTCGATGGGTCCTGAAGCCCTGCAGCACATCATGTTCATAATCTGGTGGTGTGCAAGAGCTTTCAGTGCCTGGGGGCACACAGTCATGCTCACCTAGGCAAGAAAGAAGGAAATGCTGTCCTGCAGCATCAAAGGTATCTGAAACACACACAAAAAATTAAAATCTAATTGTGGAAGGGGGTTCAGGGAGGAGACAAATGCAAATTAATTGCTTTTTGGGTGAAGGTCTGCTTTAAAACATATCTAAACCCAGAAAAAACTTACCAGTCCAGGGCAACAGAAACAAGATAGCAATATGAACCCTACCCCTCTGCTAGTCTACATAACATAGAGGAGATTGGTTCTATCGGGCGGACTGACCATTTGGAAACTGCCCGAGGGCCCAGGGTCAGTAGGGGGCCCCATGAGATGCCCCTGGTACCTTTTTCATAGGCTTTTTTTTAGTTTGGGCAAGGACACAGGGGCCCCATGATCCCCTATTGCCCGGGGGCCCCGTGAGTTGTCAGTCCGCCCCTGGGTTCTACAGTCCTCAAAGATACCTGAGAGCAATGTAATTGATAAGAGTCAGCAGAGGCAGAGAGCACAGGAAGTTATCAGCTCACAAGATTTCTGGTAGAATCAACAAGTATTTTTGAACTTATTAAACAAATATAGCAAAATATTTTAATAGTATATTTAATAGACCGAAAGGAAGCAAATATTATATTTTTTAGATACTCTTTAACAAAGCAACCAACCAGCCCCAGCTGGATGCACATATATCATGCCCCAGGCTGATTGTGCCAGCGCTTTTACAAGAGGAGGCTGAACATTGTCAGATCTGAAAGTACACAAAAGTCATCCCGAATGTTTACATTGCACAGCATACAGAAATCCAAATGCAATCATGATAAGTGAACCAGACAGCAGACATTAAAACAAACATTGTGCCTTGGTACAATCTGAGTCATCTCAATCTCCTAAATCCTTTGTATCTGCAGTTTGAACAGTTAACAAGAAGAAAAAAAAATCTTTGAAAGTACCTTCAAGTATTTCCTGCAGGCCAATTCACACTATTGGTAGAAATGTAGATCTGGAACTGTCTGACATTAGCTAGCGTAGATAATCCTGGGTATTGTCTAACACAGTAGAGGTCACTTGATGTGGGGGAGACTCAAGTGTTGCCCCTGACATCACCAGTGAATGAATATAATGTTCTAGAAAGCTGTCAGAAACTGCAGGCATGCCACAGGAGATAGTCACAGCCTGCAGACATGCAACAGGAGATGTTCAGAGACTGCTGATATGCAACAGGAGATGGTCAGAGACCACAGATATGCAACAGGAGATGGTCAGAGATGACAGACATGCTATGGGAGATGGCCAGAGACTACAAATATGCAACAGGAGATGGTCAGAGACTGCAGACATGCTATGGGAGATGGCCAGAGACTACAGATATGCTACAGGAGATGATCATAGACTGCAGACATGCTACAGGAGATAGTCAGAGACTACAGATATACAACAACAGTAGTAAAAAACTACAGATAGGCAACCAATGGGAGATGGTCAGAGACTACAGATTTGCTACAGGAAATGATTGATATTATATTATAGAGAGCCAACAGTTTGTGCAGCACTTTACAATATAAAGGGAGAAAACACAGTTCAATAGAGAAGGTATGCAACAGGAGATGGTCAGAGACCGCAGATATGCAACAGGAGATGGTCAGAGACGACAGACATGCTATGGGAGATGGCCAGAGACTACAGATATGCAACAGGAGATGGTCAGAGACGACAGACATGCTATGGGAGATGGCCAGAGACTACAGATATGCAACAGGAGATGGTCAGAGACGACAGACATGCTATAGGAGATGGCCAGAGACTACAGATATGCTACAGGAGATGAGCAGAGACTGCAGATATACAACAACAGTAGTAAAAAACTACAGCTAGGCAACCAATGGGAGATGGTCAGAGACTACAGATATGAAACAAAAGATGGTCAGAGACTACAGATTTGCTACAGGAAATTATTAATATTATATTATAGAGAGCCAACAGTTTGTGCAGCATTTTACAATATAAAAGGAGAAAACACAGTTCAATAGAGAAGGATTAGGAGGGCCCTGCTCATGGAGTTTAAAACCAAAAAGGATGGGGAGGTGGTACAAAAGGTAAAATCTGAAAAGAGATGTTTAGCTTTGAAGGAGTTTAAATCTTCAGCGGCTTTTGTGATCATGGTTCAGGAGATTCATTTCCGTACTGGGGGATCCTTTATGGTTGCCGTATGACACTTCCCTACCACCTATATTGCCTCTGATCCCAGGTGTAGCGATCCTGATTAAACGTTCTCCTCCTTTAAGGGCCAAATCCTCTTATCTAGACCCCCCCATGGTAGGTTTATTTTCCTGGACTGTAATTACATGACACGCTTTCTCACCCTGGCTAACATATATGCTCCCAATTCCAGTCCGGTTCAATTCCTTAATGAGGTCTTTGCAAAGATGGAAATATTCTCACAACCCTTTATGATTGTAGCAGGTGATTTTAACATGACTATGTCTCCTGTGAAAGATAGATGTCTGTTATTTCAATCTACCTCTTCGGCTAAAGTCAATCGATTGTCTACCCCCTTCCGTAAACTTATCAGAGCTCATACACTTTTACCCACATGGAAGAAAAATATATTTTAAATATATTTTAAAAAATATTCTTCCCAAAAATATTGACATATATTTGACATGCTACAGTGTTGGCTGTATTCAATATATTTCAAATTTGATTTTTATATATATATATATATATATATATATACTGTATGTTGCAGTGCATGTTTTATATGTTACAAAATATATGAAAAATATTTTTAAAAATACACTTTCAAATATACTGTGTGTCTTTAAAAATAAATTGAATCTACATTTTTGGAATGCATTTACAAATATAGGTAAAAATATATGTTAACATGACTTGTTTATATGTTAAAAAAAATGTGAAGAATATATTTAAAACATGTATATATTTTTAAAAATATATGTCATATATTTTGTAATATATAAAAAATGCATTTCAACATGCAGTATTGCAATATATATATATATATATATATATATATATATATATGTGTGTGTGTGTATAGAAATATATTGAATACAGCCAAAATTGTAGTATTGCAAATATATGTCAGTATATTTGGGAAGAATATTTTAAAAATATATTTAAAATATATTTTACTTCCATGTGGATAGACATATGGAGGATAAAACACCCTACTCACAAACAATTTACATTTTACTCAGATCCCCATTTTGTTTGAGTTGATTGTAGCCGTATTAGTGCATTTGCGACAGAAACAATTGAGTACTGTCCGTGATACTTTTTTTTTTTTTTCTTTCATCTCTTCTAACATTCTGCTAACTTTGTGAGTAGTACTGCTTAGACCTTGAAGAAGGGGACATTCCCCGAAAGCTTGTCCTCAAAATTGTATGTTAGTGCAAATAAAAAAAGTATCACGGACAGTACTCAATTGTTTCTGACTCAGATCCCCATAAACTATACTCCAGATTGGACCATTTCTTTGTGACACCCCCATTGCTGGCAACTATGGTTGCCTCTGAAATCAACTCTATAACTTGGTCGGATCATGCGTCTGTTCAGTTAGATCTAGCTTTTTTGCCTCTTCTCCTAAGATTTGTCTGACTTTTTCCAATTAAATGAGAGTTCGGTGTCAGAAGTCTCCACCCTATGGGAAGCACACAAAGCTTTTTTTGGAGGCCAATGTATATCTGCAGGTTCTCGCCTGTATTCTTTTGCTGTGATCCAAAGCAAATTTCAAGTCCCTGAACAATTTCTTTTTCATATCTTCAAATTAAACATTTTTTCTTCTCTAAGTCTCCTTCCCTAGCTTTATATAAATCTACTGCCTTTGAATTTGTATGTGCCCAAGGCTAAAATCAACTACATCTATCAATCTAATATCATCTATCTATAAAATACTCCATGAAGCCACCTTCCTTACTGTGTTCTGTCACTCCTATGTGCGTAAATGGGCACATATCCTACAACTCCCTCTTTCTCTCCTCCAATGGAAAATAATATGGGACTCTATTTGCAAGGCCTTGAGATGTATGATGCAGAGAGACACGGCTTACAAAATCTTACTCTTCTGGTACAAAACCCCAGAGGTTCTCCATAATTGCAATTCATCCATCTCACAGCTGTGTTGGAGATGTCATCGTGTTGTAGGCACCCACTACCGCATATTTTGGGAATGCCGTCTTATTTGACCCTTTTGAGCTTTGGTCCAGTCCCTTCTTCAAAACCTCCTTGGGATTTCGCTCTCTCTAGACCCAGTTCACTATTTATTGGGTGCACTTGTCCTGCGTATCTCCAAACATGATAACAAACTGGTTGCATTTGTCCTGCTAGCTGGTTCTACCTATGGGTTGATTATCCTCTATTCCCCCAACTCATTCCCGACTACTGCATGTTATAGCTGAGATCCGCAGTGTGGAATATCTCACTGCCCTGGATAATGACTTTTTACCTCAATTTACAAAAATGTGGGACTTATGGGATAACTCTGAGTTTAGCCCGGAGTTGTCATCTCAAGCCCCTGGATAGCTAACTTTCTTCCCTTAATATGTTAGCTACCTTTTAATGTTGGATTTATTTTATGCACCATGGTGTGTTCCCCCTCCACCATCCTGTTCCCCTCCCTTGTTGTCTTCTGATGCAGTATTGAGCTGCTTGTACATGGTCTAGTATATAAGCTGTAACAGTTTTTTATGATATTATCTGTTTGTCTATGGAGCTTGCTCTATTTGTGACCACCTTCCTACTTCTTATGATCTATACATTGCAGTTTATGTTCTTTGTATCTCTGGTGTCAGCTGATATTATTATGCTACATTGACATATAATGCTCTGTGACCTTTTTCTATTGCTTTGGAAAAAATCCAATAAATATAAAATTATTAAAAAAAAGGTAATAGTTGTGGGGGGTGAGCTGATAGAGGTTGTGGAAGTACAGTTTTTAGAAGGATGTGGGGTAGGTTTCCATGAAGATATGAGTTTTCAGGGATCGACTAAAGTAAGAGATAGTTGGACAGGTTGAAGTAAGGAATGCCAGAGGATAGAAGAGGTTCTGAAGGAATCCTGGAAATGAGAATGTGAGGAGGTGACATCTCCATTTGAGGAGGTGACAAGAGAGCTGCAGAGCAGGAGGTTTGGGACACTTTGGGCAATATATCGAGGTGAGATTGGTGATATAGTATCAGGAATTTTATATATTGGGCTAGTGGAAGCCAATAGAGGGATTGGCAGAGAGGGACAGGAGCCAGAGATTAATTAGGGGACACTTTTTAGACTACAGTGTACCATTGGAGGCAGCTATTTTTCCTCTGCACAGACCAACAAACAGCAGAAAATAGAGATGGTTTCATGTGTCCTGAACTATAAAGAGCCTTGTGACTGCCCCCAATATCTGTTGCACCTCTCTCATCCTACAGTTCTTATGCTAAGTTTACTCTCAAATGTCCAGAGGTAGCCAGAAGATATGAAGAAAAAAAGAACATTTTATCACAATTTGTAAATTTTGAGACTTGGCCCTCACTAACTTTGCTTCTCTTAGGAGTTGACACTAAACCGTATGCAGGCCATTCATGGGTGGAATTCCAAATGATTAGTCGATCGAAAATTGGAAATTTAATGCATTTTGTAATCTGATGGTGCCACCATTGATTCTGAAATTCAACCAACCAAGCCTTTAAATTTTACGTCATGTTGCTATTGAAAAGAAATGTTGTGGTCAGGAATCTTCTTTTCTTTACAGGTCACAGCTCATGCGCATTTCTTTTTCAATTATATTTCTCGCACAATTCTCCCAATATTGATTAGTGATTCATTCTTTTTTCAAAAACATTTCAACATGCCTGAACACTCAAATTTGATTCTGTGGCCCAAAAATTAGAAATTTTAATGAAAATTCATATTTATGATTTTCAAAAGAAAATTTGTTCAGAATTCGACCTATGTATGGCCGGCTTTAGTTTTGGATAGAATGGAGAGAGATTAGAACATCTGTTAAGTTTTTACTGCTGTCTGTGTCCCCGTTAGGGAGATTAACCCTCTCTTTTTGCCCTGGTGTCCAATACCCCTGAAAGTGAAAGTGAAAGAACATCCTAAATTTTAAGTTGTCACCAGAATAGGAATAGTTGAAGGGAAAGTCCTCCAATGGGGACACTAGTTCTGGGGATCCTGGTGAAACTCTGGGATTCCCTCACTTTAGATTTTCTCTCATTTTCTGTTTTAGTTATGGGACAGAAAATGAAGGGAATCTCCCCAGTTGGACACAGAAGACAAAAAAAAGACCTCATTTACTCTAAATCCTCATTTACTCTACCCAAAATAAAAAAAAAACAATAATAACAAGAAATAAATAAATATATATATATATATATATATATATATATATATAATTTGCCTTTAGTTCTACTTTAAAGTTTTAAAGACAACATTTTTAACTGAACCACAAACTGTGAAAAAGCTCCTGGCTGAAGTTGAAGAATAAATAGATTCTGCCAGCTCCATGTAAACACTAGCCCAAGTTGTTTGCTGAAACAGAGGCTTTTAATTGGTCTTTGTAGCTTCCCTGAACATTCCATAATGAACAACTTGTTCTTTGGTTTTGTTTCCTCCCCTCCTTCTCAAAGCAAAACCCATCCATAGACTCTAGAAGTTACAACAGAATGGTAGAATTACAAGGATATTATAAAAGAAATGCTCTCAGATTATCTGTTCTCCAAAGACATTTTGATTTATTGGTCATTTTTCTGTATTGTTCTGCTGCAAAGTTTAGTAATTAGGACACAAGCATTTGGGTATGGCCATAATTAGTGGAATATTTATGGATGTTTGCTTGCGAAACTAAACTAAACCATAACTTAAACATGTGCTTTTTAACAGAGAAAAGCAAAAAAAAAACCCAATAAAACACAATGTTAAAGACATAACAAAGTCTGTCATAGCTACTTAAAGTAGAACTGAAGGCAAAACTTGTGTCCCATTGTTAAGATTTCCCTTTTCTTCCTGTCCCATAACCAAAACAGGAAAATGAGAAAACCAATGGTTGTCAGAAGTACTGCTGTCTCTATTGTAAGATTTCACCCCTGTTACTGTTCTGTGGACAACCCAAAATTTGGGATTTCTTCCACTTTCATTCTTGATGATAAAGCTAAACAGAACAGATAGAGAGGGTAAATCTTCCTAATGGGGACACAAAGAGCAATAAAAACCTGAAAGGTGTTCTAATCCCTTTCCACTCTATCCAAACCTAATGTAGCATCTTCCTAGAATACTGTAGGTTGCCAGAGAGATTCAGGAAAATTTAGTTCTTTGGCACCTGTGTAATCATAGGAGCAGTGTGCAATTATTTTGGCTGTTCTGAGTTGCACTGGCTGTAGGCTCAACTGCTTCCCCTACCTTCCAGTGGATTCTAAAATGTAGTGGGCTGGAAAAGGCAGAGCCTTGACCTGAATATTTATGTGGTGTAAACCAATCCTTGAGGGGAGGATTCCGAGTAGGTGGTTGAGGAGTGCATAAATGGTTCAGGGCCTGGAGCAGCATGGTTTGTGTCCAGAAGGATCAGATCCCAACCTGGAGAGATGCTTCCCTCCTGGGCAGTGTAGCGGAAATCTGCAGGATTTCATCGAGGTCCCAGCTCTGTAAGAGCTGGGATGCTTATTTTCTGGAAATAGTTGGAGCCAAATCAATGGGACTCACTAAGGATCTTAAACTCACAGTAGATGTGTCTAGCTGATATTGGATGGAGACACCCAAGTGTACGTATCCATTGTTAGTATAGACCTGGATGTAGGATCCTAGTGACTATTTGTTGTTTTAACCTCTTGAATATGTGCTCCAGTACTGCTGAATTGGGACCTTCCCTTTCCTTGGAATCCTAGGGTTGCTGTTCTGCTCTAGTTGGCCAAGAAGAGAGTTACCCTGAAAGAAGTAGTCAGGGCAAAGAGTGTCCTCCACTACTTTATGCACTAAATTTCACCCCAATGCTTACCCTATACCCCATCCAAGTTCAACAAACATTAAAGCATAAAAAGACATTACGTGCCCGGTCATTGAGTTGTTAAACTGCCCGAGTTACTGTGTGCCTGGCTGCTTTGAAAAGAGAATTTAGGGCAAACAAGCAGGGACTGTCAGGGGTCTGCGCTACAGTAAAAAATCTTTACCTTTAGTTATGCTTTAAAGAGGAACTTCATCTGGGCATGTGAAAAGTAAAAATATTGTAGCTGCTGACCTTTAGGAAACAGATACCTGTCCCATCTTCCACATAGCCAACCCTTCTCAGGACTGTGAATCTCCAGCACTGCCATCTTGGATTGGAGTGCACAGCTGCGACTTCCTAATGATTCACAGCTGACTTCCCATTGCACATGCATGAGTTTGAGGGGCACAGGGAGGCTGGTCTTCTAGGTTTCTAGGATGTGTGATGTTATCCAAGTGGGCCAAGGCAATGTTATCCTAGCCTAGGCAAGGTTTGAGAAGTGGGTGTGGGTACCATCAAAAAAGTACTCTGCAAAGAAAAATAGCGGCTGGAGAGCAAACAATCAAGGCAACTTTCACATTCTTGTGAAGGTCTGCTTTAAGGGCAGATATGTAATTCAATTCTGTATTCATTTAAAAAAAAAAAATTTAAAAAGGAAAATACCTGATTTTGTTTTGATATCAGCTTCCTGTATTACCCTTGTCAACACAAAGACTGGGACAGTACTCTAGAAACTCAGTCTTTGCTGAAGTGTACATGTGCTGAGAGTTAGCATGATGACAGGAAGGATGGCAGAGTGATGTTCCTTTATTATTCCTTCAGCAGTTTAGTGAAGCTCGAACCAGCTGCTGAACACTTCTATGTTTTTTTTACAACATACCAATTTTTATATCATTAATCACTACCTGAATTCTCATATTCCAACCCCAGATCTCCGCAAGCCCTGATGAAGAGGGTGACATCTGGTCCCTTAAAATGTGTCGGCTTTCGTAACAAATTATTGTTTGGAATAAAAACTAATTTCAGGCTCAAACATTTTTTATAATGGCACTTTAATTTCAGATTTCAATGTTGACTATTTTTCTTGTAGCCAGGACTGATCTGTCCAATCTCTTACAAAATTGCAATGGGTCTAACGGCATCTGCATTCCTCTGACAAAGAAACACATGCAAAGACATCTTGAAGATCTTGGAATGGAGCAGCTCTTTTGGTTCTTCCCCATTATTAAGTCCTGAACAAGGGTAAAACACATCAAGGGTGGAGTTATGTACAGCAGGTCATTGTAATCCAAGCTACTGCTACACTAAAGTTGATTAAATGGAAAAGAACTTAAGCAAACTGTGAACTGAATCTTTGCTGTTTGTGTATTGAGGTAGGGAAATAGATCTGGTGTTTGTTTTGAGCACCTGGAACTAAGCTTACCATCTGGGGCAATATCAACTCTGATGAACTCTTTCAGCTATATTTAAAGTATATGTAAAAATTCCATAAATATACCAAGGTCATGAAGACCTTTATTGACCACCATAGTGGCTTTGTGGTTGGATCTTCTGCCTTGTAGCACAAGGGTCCTTGGTTTTGAACCTGGCTTGAACACTATTTGCATGGAGTTTACTATGAGTGCTGAAAACGTGGCCTTGACTTTTAGTGGTAGGTAGACGTGTGGTTCATAACAAATCAATTTTCGGACTAAAATGTGATTTTTGGAGATTCAGATGTATATAAATTTCTGAATGGACATATTAATGAATGTTAAAAAAATCCAAAAAAAAGTTATAATGAAATTAATGAATGCATTTGTTTCATCCAGATGACGTCACATGATACGGCAGTAGTTTGGGCCCATGGTGAAATAAATTCAATTCAATGAAATTCAAATTCAAGTGAAGTTGTGATTTAAATTGAATTTGTAATTGTCACAGTCAGTCAGTTCAGTTCCACAGTCTAATGTAATTCTTAGGTTTGAAATTCTTAAATTTGGGGTCGCCGAATTTTGCATTACTTATTCCGTTGCGTCTAAAAATATCTAATAGTTTAAATTCATGAATAACGAATCTGATAACTAATATATAGCTATCTTCTAAAAAAAACTGCAACATTTTTGGAATCCACTGGGACCAATGAATATACGAAACAAATGCCCAATATAAATGGTTCAATATAATGAATTTATTGGAATGAAATTCTGCATTAAACGAATGCATCCAAAATGAAAAAAATTCTTGCGTACACATGTTTATTGGTAGGTAAATTGTCTCCTGTCTTAATTGGCCATAGTATGTGTATGTATACATTTGATTTAGGGTCTAGGCCTTGTCCTTAGTAGGGTCTGGGGATGAGCTAAGGTTGAACCTGAGGGAAACTGTCATATGATAGCAGGCTACCAGTTCTATAAGTTATGGTCATGAAGTTTCTCGCAGTGGTTCAGGAATGCTGGTGACATCAATGACCTAATATGGCCATGTGAGTTCAGCCTGAATCGTAGCTTATCCTTAAAATGATTCTAAAGGTTCACTTTTTTTTCTTGTAAAATAACAAACATGTCTATACTTACCTGCTGTATGCAGTGGTTTTGCACAGAGTAGCCTGGATCCTCCTCTTCTTGGATCCCCCTCAGGCTCTCCTGGCTCCTTTTGTCCGTCTGGTGCCCCCACAGCAAGCAGCTGTGTGTCCATTCACACATGGGGCCGTGACTTGGTCCCGCCCCCTTTCTCCTCATTGGCTGACTGGCTGTAATTGACAGCAGTGGGAGCCAAGGGCTCCCACTTGCTGTCTCAGCCAATGAGGAGGCAGAGACCCGGGTCAACCGAGGCTGTAATTTACATCACTGGACTGCGATGAGGCTCAGGTAAGTATTGAGGGGACTGGGGGCACTGCTGCACACAGAAGGTTTTTTTACCTTCCACCTTTACAACCACTTTAATAGTAACCCTAGATTGTGCGCTCCTTGAGACCAGGAACTGAATGTACAATATGTAAAGCACTGCATAAATTGTTGGCACTATATAAATACCTGTAATAAATAAAAAATTATGCTGTGAGGAATAGAAAGCAGCCTGAAGGTAGGTAGGCTGGTTTGGACACCTACTTCAGGGTCACACCCATTATATAGCAGCCGCTTTCACTTTTTGTGTTAGTTATAGCTTGTTGGTTCCTTTGAAAAAAGAAAACATTTGAGTAATATATGAAAACAGGTGTTTCCTTTCAAGCAATCTTCGGACATAAATGCAATACAGAAAATGTAATTCTTATCACTGACCTGTAGCTGAGAACTTTCCCTATCAAGTGACCCTGAGATTATTTACACAATGACATCATCCTACAGTCATTATCACTGTTCTTCACAGAAAAAAAGGAGTACATGTTTACTTACTTAATTACTTTTGACTCTGTAACTTTTAGATATTTTTTACTTTTCTAATTTTTTTTTTTAATTTTTCAGTGTCGGGATTCCCTAAAATTAATTGTATTCTTATATGTTAGATATACTTGGAAGGTAAGATTTGCATTTTTATTATGATAATATTAAAGTGTATCTTTGGACAAATTTGTTTGTGTTGTTTTGCTTAGAGTAGGGATCTCTAAACTTTTCAGTGTGAAGGCCACATTGTATAGCTGACAAATATTTGCAGGCAGAATAAAAATCTGTTTTTTAAATGAATGAGTCACCTCTTACATCAGAGTGCCTATTACATGAGGTCCCCATCACATCAAAGTCCCCCCTTACATTAGGGTCCCCATCAGAACATAGTCTCCCTTTACATCAAGGTCCCCGTCAGAGTACCCCCTTATATCATGGTCCCCATTAGAGTCCCTCTTACATCAGGGTCTCCGTCAGAGTCCCCCCTCACATCATTGTCCCTATCAAAGTCCGCCCTTTATCATGGCCCCATCAGAGTCCCTCTTACCTCTGTAAGTACAGTGTGCTGTAGCAGCAGGGTGTATGCCTCTGAATTGAGGATGTTCCATCTCCCTGTGAATGCTGGGGCAACTACATTAATGGATGCTATGATGCTGGCAGGACTGGAAGGGGGAAGAAGCAGAGACCATAGGCAGCCTCTGCTGATCTAAATCCTTAATTAAGGATACACCACTGCCCCTAGCTGTGGGCCAGATAAAATCTTGTAGGATGTGGTCCATGGCCATAGTTTAGAGTCCATAGTTTTGAGGGTGTATAACCCAAGTCCAGTTTTTAGTACCCTGGGGAGAGATCCACCCTTTCTATTTCAGTGTCCACAGTCACTGGCTATCCAAAATGTTTGTTGTCATTGAAATAGAAGGGTAATATTTCAATAGGGACACTTGGTTTGGTGACAACTGTGGGCCATACACGGTTAGACTTTTGTTTGTGTGTTTATATGGAAATTCTGAAAAATCAGAATGTTCTTTCTTGCCATTACTGAGTCAACTAATTTTGTTTAAAAGCCCCTAAATGTTCATCCAGACCTGTTGTTTGAATGGAATCCCAGATGTATTAAACAAGTTTCATTACAATAAGTACAATTTTTACTGAACAAAAAGCACATTAGCAGTTAGAATTTCACTCAATTCTGATTCTTCAAATTTTCTTCAATTCAAAAATGGATGCCGATTTGACCCAAATAATGAGTAGAAAATGAAGTTTTCCAAACAAAATTCTACTGATGCATGCCTACTCTAACAATGAGTTTCCCCTCATTTCACAGTTATGAGCAGAAAGTGATGTGAAATCTCTCCAATTGGACACAGACAGCAATCACTTTATCTAAAGTGCACGTTTATTTACTTTTAACCAATGCTTTGGGCATTCCTATATGTATGATTTGTTATTCGAATAGCAACAAGCTCCTGTTGTTGCCAGTTCTTTCCCAACCCCTGCCTCCCCCTGTGCCATACTATTGGTTAGTCCACTTATCACAGGTATTGACCAATAGTATGTCTTAAGAGGATGGTAGGAGTGGTTTATAGTTGGTGACCATGTGATCACTATTGGCATATTAGATAGCCTGGTATTTGAAGCTCTCAAATCACACTACAGAAAATCACAGGGGCAGGCAGTCCCCAACATGACTTGATGCAAATAAAGCTTACCTTGCATAGACTTTAGTTTGGTTGTTTGTTCCAAATTTTGGAAAATCGAGTATTTGATTGGGCCAACTAATTTCGTTCAAAGGTCCCTACAAATTTCTTCCACACCAGCTTCCTGAATGAATTCCCAGATTTTCTATTGCTTACAAAATCAACAAAAGAGTAATACAAATCAAAGTATATTGCATATTTAGTGGTGTAAATTATTTATACATACATTATGTGTTCATCAGCCAATGTATATACAGTATGTGTATATATCTATCTATCTATATATATCTATCTATCTATATATATATATATATATATAGATAGATATATATGGATCACATTAACAACATTTTGTTCTTTCAATTAAGAAAATGTTACCATATTTCACCATCAATTTTTCATCAATTTGTCCCCATTAACCATTTGAAAAACAGTGTCCAAAAAAAAAAATCTCCTGCACGATAAAGGTATAGTGTGTTAGTATGCATCATATACTAGCATATTATGTAAACCTTACATTAAAATGAAGCCCTCCAGCGGCGCGTTGTCACTGCTGTAGAGGCTTCAATCTTCACCTGGTCTTCCTTCCAGGTTCACAAGCTCTGGCGATCTGGCTGGCTGAGCCGTGATGACATCACTTCCACGCATGGGAGTCTTGGTACACAGCACAGTGCTCTGAAGGAACAGCAGGGGTATGCCGTACCTTCAGAGCACATTCGCCAACTGTAAATATCTCCTAAACAGTGCACATTTAGGAGATATTCATTTTACCTACAGGTAAGCTTTATTATAAGCTTACCTGTAGGTAAACATTAACAAAGTGGCTTCACTACTACTTTAAGAGATGGTTTCCTAACTTTTTTCTTTCTCCAGGTACACAGAGATGTACCTAAGTTTAACACACCTGCTATTTTCCTGGACACTGTCAACAGTTCCCTGGTTGACATACTTCTTGCCTGGAGTTGTTCTTTATAGGAACAGAAAACCAATACACATAATGAGAAATGACTGAACATGCTGATTCCTTTCCGCAAGGCTCTGAGATTAAGCCGTTCTGACTTTGAGTAAGACATGATGGGACCTGTACACATTGAGCAATACTCTAACATACAAGCGTAAAAGGCCTGTTCGAATCAATGACATGACAAAGTCTGTAGAACATAAATCAACAGCAAACAAACCTTGAATAGTCAGGAAGAACATTTGCTCCTAACGGAAGATAATGTTTTGTCCAAATTAAACATCTGCTTGTGTTTTTCAACAAGCATTTTAAATTCCATTAGTGACTCCAAAGACTTCTTCACACCCAGATTCCTTCTTCAAATATCCCCAGACAGCGTCAGCAATTGTATTTTCCTGTGATGTCTGTTGTCATCGAAGGGGTTTACCACTTAAAGTGGAACGCTGGGCAAAATAAAAAATGACATATATGATGTGGTTCAGGGGCAGACTGACAACTCAAGGGCCCCCCGGGCAATAGGGAATCATGGGGCCCCTGTGTCCTCACCCACACTCAAAACCACACCCAAAAAAGCCTATGAAAGGTACTAGGGGCATCTCATGGGGCCCCCTACTGACCCTGGGCCCTCGGGCAGTGCCTGATGTGGTCTGTCACTGGCATAAACACAACAGTTTTATTTTTTCTAAGTCCCCCAGTAAAGCTAGCCATATGCAGCTCAGAGTTTTGAATCTTCTGAATTGGCAGAAATTTGAGCCATGAGTGGCTGACAAACCTTAATTAAAGAATTGAAGAAGCTGGTTGAAGAATTATAATTATCCAACGAAAAGAAAAAGATCCAGAAAAGAGCGAATGGACCGTGGGTGTGCATGACTAAAGGCAGGAAGACGTCAGAAAAGGTTTAAAAATGTGAGTTCAGTGCAGAGGGTGTCTTACCTAATTGGAAGCTGAAAGTTAAATGGGCAGGATGGAGCTGCAAGGGTTTCTCATATGCAGGTTTCTTGGTATTCATTCTGGAAAGTTCAGCCGAAGGGGGCGATTCTCAACGCATCTGTCTTAGACTTGCAGTTGACATAAGTCAAAGGTTGTGGGGAGATATTAATTAAAAAAATTGCTACAGCAGCAAGGTGGGTCAGGGGACCTTAAAGAGAGGAGGTGGAAGTGAGTGAATACATGAAATTTTACAAAAATGGGGGGTCCATCTGGGGTATGGCACTTCCATTTGGTTGGTTCTTGGTGGTTCTCTTAGGAGGTCCTCTGGGCAAAAAAGTAAGAACGTGTGAGTTTATAACATCTTCAAGTCGGTTGGGGCATGGCTAAGGACTTGGGCGATTTTAGTTATAAATTGTGCCTTTAATCGCTTCCCGTCTGGCCTATTATAATATGACATCCTAGAGGGAGTGCTGCCATTCTAGGTGGACATTGAGGGGTTTATTTACTAAAGCTGGAGAGTCCAAAATCAAACTTCCTTCTGCATAGAAACCAATCAGCTTCTAACCTCAGCTTGTTCAATGAAGCTTTGGCAATGAAACCTGGAAGCTGATTGGTTTCTATGCAGAAGGGAGTCTGATTTTGGACTCTCCAGCTTTAGTTAATAAACCCCTATGTGACTCCCTCACAGGATCGCGTGCACCCCATGTGCCACACTGCAGCACAGTCAGCGGTCACAGTAGCTGCTCTTCATCATAAAAGCCTGATATGAAGGTTTATTGGTATTATCTGGTACAGAGGCCGCTTCACCTGCTCCTCTGCCCTCTAATGTGTTTCACTCTGTCAAGAGCTTAATTGCAGAGAATGGCTTATTTTTCTTTGTTGGATGGTTATGATTGTGGAGCTGGTGGAGAACCTTTTGAAGGCAGCACCTATTGATCGGTGGAGAATAGAGTTAACTGTTTTGAGTTGAGCGACATGGATCAGATTTCAGCCAATTCCATCTAAATCTGCCAAAATTTGTTCCATGAGTGACCCTGTCGGCACCACCTGTCTCAACACAATTTGTTTTCAGTTGTTTTTGGCTATTGGCCTGGAAGTGAAGGGAAATCTCACCAGTGGAGCACAAGTGGCAAAAAAACTGACAGAAGTTATAACCCTCCCTTACTCTATCCAAAATATATAAAAAAAAAGTTTTGCCTTCAACTTTTATATTAACAATTTTGCTTAGAGTGTTGAACACATTATTCGTATAATTACAGCTGGTAGGGGAACAACAGGTATTGTATTGACTTTTCAAGGGGGATGGGTGAAGGGGAATCCATATTTGCTTTAGATCTACATATACAGCATATCATAACTCTTATTGGCTTACATAACACCTAGACCTCCACGTGTACTTTAACTAGAGACTTGAAATCTGATGATATGCAGCGTATGGTAATGGGGCAAAGGTTAGAGACAAAGTTTTCTGTTGAAAACTGGATTTATGACTTGTCAAACATTGATTCTGCAAACATCAAAGGACAACTCCGAGAGCAATACAAGTCACTGTTCTACAACAAAACATTGTGCTGCTCTGACAAGTTTATGTGTGTAATTCTTTATTTGGTTGAGTTAGTCTTTAGGGAGCAGGTGTACATCTGATTTATGTTGTAATGTGGAAAAAACAAATATTGGAAAGAAAAGGGCCATAGAGGTGCTAGACAGTCAACACTATACCAACCCAACTACAACCATCATTATTCTTATTTTTTATTTTATTTATCACATTTATCATTGTCAAAATCAAGATTATTAATAACAATAATGCTAATTTTTTTCATTCTTTGTGTATTCATTTGTTTGGATAGTTTTGCTGAATGCTATGCCCAAATCTGGTAAATCCAATCTGTTAAAGCTGACCTCCATGCATAAAAACATTTATTGAAGTAAATTCTTTGATGGCCACACAGTATATAAATACTTTTTGTGCACACAAATTGCCTTTGCAATATATTATCTTGTATAAGTAGTGGTGATGACTTCATTGTGCCGTACATAGCTTTTGCAGAGAGTAGAGCTGGGGGTGGTAGACAAGACCAGTTACCCTGCACAAAGAAAGAAAGAAAGAAAGAAAGAAAGAAAGAAAGAAAGAAAGAAAGAAAGAAAGAAAGAAAAAAAGAAAGAAAGAAGCAGTGACCGGTCTTTGTTAAAGTAAGCTCCTGCAGGTAAAGTGAAGTACTACTGTACTACTAAACAGATCTGGCAGAAATACATCAGGACACCAAGGAAAAGAACACCAAGATTCAAGTAATAATAACATGTCTCTTGTATTTAGACAATCTTTGTTTAGACCAGAGTTTAGCGTTATAATTTTTATTCAGTATGAAATGATTGCCATGTTATCATCTTTAGAAGTATTGGCTTCCTGCAATGGTTGAGCCTCACCACTTCTATCTCATTAAAACTCTATTGGTGACTCAGGCAATAACGGTTAAGCAGGGGAATGTCATAGTTTACATTCCTGGTATGATTTTTAATTCATCCCCCCCCTCATGCCAATCACAGCATTATTCTGCCTCCTTTTGAGGCAGCTGATTAAAAAGTGTAACTAACCCCATCGGTTTAACTGTTTTCCAAAAAATTTACATTCAAGGCATGTCATGAATGATATCTCTCATGGGTACTTGTGTTTTCAACTTTACTGTCAAGCCATCAAATGGCTGGTGTCATAACTGATCACATGTGCAGCATCATGGCAACTGCAGATCAAACAGGGGTCAAGATGGCAGCTTCTTTAGCTGTATAGGAAAAGAGAGTTTAGTTCCTCTGTAAGCTGTTTACAAGCTGACTCTTGTAGTAACTTTTCTATGAAACAGGTGCCCATCTCCTCTTTCAGTGACAATATTTATTATTTGCCATCACCTTCTGTCTTGGTGACAATGGACACCAGGAACACAGAGAGATGGTGATGATACCTTGTGAAGACACTGCCAGCACCACAAACCTGGTTAGAGTTCTATTGGCAGATCACTTAAAGCAGTGATCTGCCTCCAATAAGGTCAAGTTCTCCTCAATAGAATCCAAATCGAACATCTCCACTAAAATGGGGTAGCACAGTGGCTAAATGGTTATCACTGCCACCTGGCAGTGCTAGCATCATTGGTTCACATCTCAACCATGGCACCACCTGCCTGGAGCTATCATGTTCTCCCTGTGCCTCTGTGGGTTTCCTCCCACACTTCAAAGACATACTGGTAGGTTAAATGGATCCTGTCTACATTGGCTCTAGTATGTGTATGAATGTAAGTTAGGGACCTTAGATTGTACACCCCTTGAGGGTTAGGGACTGATGTGAATGGACAATATACTTAAAGTGCTGTGTAAATTAACATTACTATACAAGGTAAAAATTCATCTCATTTGAACACCAATTCTCTGGTATGAAAACATGTACTTTGCTCAAACCTGACATGAATACACTTGAAGTCTTCCAAATGCAATGCCTGAGACAGATTTTGGGTGTCTCTTATCATGATCAACATTTGAATGAGACATTTTTAGCAAGTTGTGACCATCACCCTTAAGTCAAAAAAAACAAATCCAGAAATGCAGACTACTATGGTTTGGCCATATTTGCAAAATGAACATCACCTGGCTGCCGAAAAAAAAGAAACCCTAGGAGAGACCTGTCCAGTGAAGGATTCCATAAGCAGCACTGAAGAAAACATGGCAGAAACACATCCAGGAAGACTTAAAGCAGAGTTTATTTTATTTATTTCAGGTACTTATATAGCACCATCAATTTACACATATATATTGTACATTCACTAACTCACATTCATACATACACATACTAGGGTCAATTTAGACAGGATCCAACTAACCTACTAGAACATCTTTGGAGTGTGGGAAGTAACCAGAGGAAACCCATGCAGGCACAGGAAGAACATGCAAACTCCAGGCAGGTGGTGCTGTGGGTAGGATTCAAACCAACAATCCTAGTACTGCCAGGTGGAAGTGCTAACCATTTAGCCACTGTACTGCCTGGAGTTCCACACATTTTTAAGAGTTAACCACATTGTAATGTGCATTGCTAGTGAATTAAGGTTTGGGAACTGTTGGAATTTCTGAATATGTTGTAATTTCTACAGAAAGTACCTTTTTTTAGTTGTTTTCTCCATGACTTCTGGTCACGGCTGCCTAGGAAACTACGTCACCAGCCCCGGCCCGTCGACTCCTGTGGTAAAGATCCCAGCAGTCTTTGGACATCTAATGTGGGTACTTTTGCAATATTTCCTGACCAGAAGTGATATTGTATAAGGATTGAGAAGGATTGAGAACAGCACATGGAGTCCAGTGGCACCTACAGCAGCATAGTGGTTGAGAGAACAACCTGCTTGTTAATCACCAGCTAAGGATTAGAAGTAGAAATAAGAAGAAGAAGGCCAAGTTGCTGCCTTATAAATGGGTCCTAGGGGTACATACTCAGAGTGCATAATTATTCTGGGTTAGTGGCTTCCAAACTGTGGCCTGTGGGCCAGATGCGGCTCTTTTCTTACCTTTGTCTGTCCCTCAGGGCTCTATTTCTCCCACTGATACAAAGCACTATTCTTATCACCGACACAATTGATAGTGCACTATTCTTTCACTGACACCAATGATAAGGCACTATTCCTTCCACTGACAATGGGGCACTATTCCTCCCACTGACACCAACGATAAGACACTATTGTTTCCTTTGACACCTACAGTGGGGCACTATTCCTCTCAATAACACCAAAGATGGGGCACTATTCCTCCTAATGACACCAATGATAGAGCACTATTCTTCCCACTGATACAAACAATTGGCACTATTCCTTGTATTAATACCAAAAATGGGGCACTAAACCTACTCCTCCTAACCACAGGGGCTATATATTGCTTATTCCAATGGATAACCAAACCTAAGGCATTACTTGCTCCCACTGATGCGGGCATTACTTGCTCCCACTGACCACAGTCCAGCCCCCCCCCCCCCCCCCCCACCAGTAATCTGCCAATTGTTATAATGTTTGGAAACCCCTGACTTTGAATATTAAAGACAGAGGGTCAGGATACAAGCCAGACAACTAGTACTTGCAAGATGAATAGTCAGTAATTGCAACCTCAATGTTTCATTCAACCAGTGATCATGAGAACAAATATCTAGGACTGAAGCACTGGAGCAGCATTTTCTCCAGGAAAGGTAAGAATTTTAGCTCTTCTGCTACTCTTTATTAGTTTTACCATCCCAGCAAGACTGCTAACAAAGCAAACTTTTGTTCCTATTAGCATTAAAAATATCAACTTTGTAGCCCTTTAATGGTCTGTAATTTGCATGCAACTTTTATATCAACATCATATTTTTTTCCTTTGCAGGATAGCAGTTTACAATAACCCTCAGAGCATTTTATACCCCTATTGCAGCACACAAATAAAACATGCCTAGCACACTCTCAAGCTATGTCTTAGTTTTGATTCAGTTTAAATTAGAAACACATGCACATATTTTCATCTGTAAATTGTCAAATGACCAATTACTGAAGTGCCCTTGATGCTATGAGAAAGGCCTTGGTACCAGCCAGTGGATTGGATACAGCTGTGTGGAGCCATTTGACAAGAATTAAACAAATATGGCTTATTCATGTTTTCAGCGTGGAAATTTTTTTTTGTATTGTACTGCAGAGAAGGTATTCGGTGCCAAAAAACTCATTCTGTTTAAACAACTATGATATTTGCTTGTGGAACATTGAAATGAACTATCAAAATGTGTGAAAATGTGCTGTTATTTGTAATTGAAACGCAGAGTTGTCGTTACTGTTTCACAGTGTAATTCACCCTGTATGTGCATTTAGCACATACATCTAAAAAAAGTAAAAAGATATCGACATATAAAATCCAGCTAAACTCACTCCATGCTGCTATGGCATTTAGGCAACACTGAACTGATATGACAGCCCAGTGCTCATAGACTTACTTCTATGCTAATTATGTAATGTGTGATGTCTGCAATATTTCACTTCTTCAGTCTTTACTTTTCCCTGATCTCTGTGTGTCTGAAATCTCATGAGGCTCCAAAGATAGTGAAGACAACATGAAACCAATAAGTAAGCTCTGTTTATACACTATGTGGATATCTTTAAAAAGTGAGCTCCAAAAAACTATTTGTACAGAGAGAGAAAACAGAATGTGTTGACCAGGCAAATGCCATTAGCAACTCTGATATGAAATTATATGTTACTGAAATTAGGTAATATTTACACATAATTATTTTAGAGTTACCTACTTTCTGAAAATGCTGTTCTCTTGGCTGTCTGTGGCCCTATTTATGACAATGGCCTGTAACAAGCTACTTTTCTAAAAGAGTTGCTTGAAGAATTGAAGCAAGAGGAATGCCTTGACATTCAGTCAATTTGCCCGTTTATAAGAAGAGAACAGCAATGGCATCTTCAATGTTTCACTTATGATAGGTTTTATTTAAAGCTCAACTCCAGGATAATTTTTAGGAATGTCCTCCAGCCTGTGTTTAAGCTCTGGCAGCAAGGCTTTTCTGTACTGTACCCTGCAGTACTCTCTTTTAACCAAGGAATGTCCTCAGATTTCAAATCATGCCCAGCTTTATTTAATCTGGATGTCTGAGGACATTCTGTGAATGCAGCATTAGCTTGCCCACTGCATTCACTGTGTAATGGTTAAAATTGGTATAGTATAGTTTTACATAGTTACATTGCCTGGACCAATGTAACTATGTATATATCATACCTGTCCAATATCCCTAGAACACACACTGCTGAAGGAACTGATGGATTTTATGACCTCTAAAGGCTTTCTAGTGGTGATCTGGCCCACAGCTGACCCAAACCACTCACCAACCCACCAATGACCAACACCCACTGTCAATCTTTCTTTACCATTTTTTGTCCAGGGGAGAGAACGGGTTAGGAATTACAGGATACCCCAAAGTAGGGATAAAGTGTTCCCTCCGCACTAATGACTTCAGCTCCTCTCACAGTCTAATGGTGTGTCTTTTACCTGAGATCAGCAATCTTCCATTGTGTTTCTTTAAGCCGAGCCTAGCAATGGATTGAAGGTGCTCTCCTTTAGTAGTCACCTTACTGTTTTCCAAACTGGTTTAGGCCCATTCCCAATCTTTGGGACTGGGCTCTGAGACTATTCCCTTTCCAGGCAGCAGGCCTAAAAGGCAAAGGGTCTCCTTTTAGCTACATCCTCTCCAGGCAAAGCCTGGGATGCAAAAAAAAAAAACTCTATTTAGCTACAGCCTCTCCAGGTAAAGCCTGGGAGGAAAAAAGGCCCTTCTAGAATGGCTCCCCAAATATTTATCAACTTCATTGGCCTACTTCAGTGATAATAATCATCCTAGCAATTGGCCAGATATTAAATATAAATACTCTTAACTCACTTTATTTACTGGAAAGCATTTCCCAGAAGCAAGAAAGCAACAATGTCCTAGACTGAGTTGCCCACTAAATTTGTAATGGAACACTACAGCTTATGGTAGGGTCCCTACAAAGCAAAATCTATTTCCTAAAAATGAGAAATATTTGTATCTTACGTAGTACCAATTAGGAAGTCTGGATTGCTCATAGACACTAAACCTTCAATATTCTGGTGACCTTAAAAAAGTCCTGGATTCTTTCCTAGATACACAGAATATAACTGGATATTAACATTTATAGGTAAAGTTGATCCAGGGATTATCCAATTGCCTCTCGAGGGATCAGGAAGGAATTTTGTTTCCCTGCAGGAGCAAATTGGATCTTACTTTGCTGGGGTTTTTTTTTAGCCTTCCTCTGGATCAACTGTGGGTATAGGATTATAAAGTTTTTGTTGAACTGGATGGACTTTTGTCTTTTTTTCAGCCAGACTAACTATGTAACTATGTAAGTAATGTGAAGACATGACTCACTGGACAAGGCATCAATACTAGGTGATTTGAGGCAAACCATTTTTTTTGGCTCAGTGTCCAGAGGACAGAGAGTTAGGAATTACAGGATACCCCAAAATTGGGATGAAGTATTCCCTCCACATAAATTGCTTCAATCTTCCATTGTGTGTTTTTACACCAAGCCTGGCAATGGATTGAAAACTCTCTTCTGAAGGTGTTCTCCTTTAATAGTCACCTTCCTGTTTTCCATGTCCTAATGTAGGCCCATTCCCAATCTTTGGGACTTGGCTCTGAGGTTGTTCCCTTTCAGGCAGCAGGCCTAGGAGGTAAAGGACCACCTTTTAGCTACATCCTCTCCAGGCAAAGCCTAGGATGCAAGAAAAGACCCACTTTTTAGCAACAGCTCTTAAGATAAAAGGGCCCTTCAAGAACGGCTTTCCAAATATTTATCTCCTTTTTCGGCCTACATCAATGGTAATCGGCATCCTAGCAATTGGCCAGATTCATAACTCATATCATTGTATCTTCTCATTCTATCTACTGGAGACCATTCCCCTGAAGCAAGAAGAAGTCAAAAATGCCCCAGGCTTAGCTGTCCACTAAATTTGGAATGGGACACTACAGCTCACAGTAGGGTCCCTACCAAAACAAAATGTATTTCCTAAAAATGAAAAATATTTTTATCTTACATACCACCAATTAGGAAGTCTAGATTGCTCATAGAGACTAAAGCTCAAATATTCAGGTGGCTTAATGTGAAGACAGGACTCACTGGAGAAGGTCGCAGCACTTGGTGATTCAAGGCAAAAGGTGAAGGGGATGACAGAGACTGAAGTGGATAGACAGGATGAAAAAGGTATATAAGCCTGCAATAGCTCAGAAAGACAACTGCTGACAGACAGGCCTGAAGTGCCACAGTCCAAAGTGGGGTCACAAAGAGTCAGACTTGACTTAACAACTAAACATGTTTAATGGCACAAAGGATTGCAACAGATAACCCCAGGACATCAAAACCAGGCAAAAAGCCATGGGTTTGGAGGTGGAGGTTTCTTAGTTCTCCCATTTTTCAATGTGAGGGCTGGGCCATGGCCATACACCACTAAAATTTAATTTGAATGTTTGTAAAGAAATTCTGAAAATCGTTAATCAGAGCATTTGATCTGGCATCGCTGAGTCAACTGTTTTCTTTTAATCCCTTAGACTTACTTTATACTTGCAGTGGGGTAAAAACATGCAGTTAATGGATAAATTCAACTTTCATAACATGTTATGTGTTACACCTATATTCAGAGTGCAACATGTAACATGTTACTGCCGCAGCTGCCCCCACGCCACGAAAATGAGCTATGAGCAGCCAGCTGACACTGACAGTCTGCAAGAGCCCTGCATTGCACCCGTGGACTGCTGATTGTGGGTGCAATGCTTTAAGGGTTCCCAATAAAAAAAATATTACGTTCACTTTTTTTACCTGCAAAAAGATGTGCATTTATTATTTTTTTTAAGGTGACCTTATCCTTTAAGTTGCATTTTTACTGCTCCTCAACCACTCTTCCTAAGTTGCAAAAGCAGCTGTATGGAGGTATACACATGGCAACTGCTTTGTATCTTGGCATGGCAACAATTATCCCTGCTGTCACATTCAGCAGGCAGTTCTGCCCACTATATGTGACCCATACATGGTGGTGCAGGCTTTTAGGGGTTAATACAGGCAGTGGAGGGGGAAATATAATACCTCTTCAACTTCTGTCAAACAAATGGATCACTCCTCAGAGCTCTTAAAAGTTCATCCAGTCCTGGAATCCGAATGGAAACCCAGATGTATCAGGTTTGCCTAAAACATATGCAATTTGTATGATTTATCCCAAATGAAAACCACATTCAGGCCTGGTTCACACATATACGAATTAGGATGCGTTTTGAACAGCACTGAATCGCATGAGAGGCCAGATAGCATGTATTCTTATGCAGGTGGTTCTCATACATGCAATCCAAACGCGGTGCATTCTGAGTGTGGATAGAAAAAGGGTCCTGTGCGAGTTTGGAGCATTGCGTTTCAAAATAGAAAGCCATAGTGTATAGTGAGATTCGGAGATAACTGTTCAGATAGAAATGCGATTCATGTACGTTTTTCCAACAGAAAATATGGAAAGGTTTGTTGCATAGGAGAATATGGGGAGAGAGAGAGAGATGGAGAGAGAGAGAGGGAGAGAGAGAGGGAGGGAAAGAGAGAGAGGGGGAGAGAAAGAAAGAAAGAAAGAAAGAAAGAAAGAAAGAAAGAAAGAAAGAAAGAAAGAAAGAAAGAAAAAGAAAGAAAGAAAGCACTCTGTGCACATGAAAATCCTATGGAGAAGGCAGAAGCCAAAATCACACCTCAACTGAAATCGCAGTGAAAATGCAATAGTATTCACACATAACCACATGCATTAATCACAATTGAAAAATGAGTGATTTCAGCACTCATATGTGTGAACCAGGCCTCACAGTTAGAATTTAGTTTGAGAAAAAATTTTCATCCTGCTCCTTTGAATTTTCTCGTTTCAGCAGTTGAAAATGATCCTTAATTTGACTCCAATATCCATTGGTAAACAGAATTAATGTTCTGGAAAAGGAAAATTATTGAGATAAATTCTACTGATGTATTGCAAGCTTTAGTTTGATAGGTTTGCACTCCTGACAGGTGCCCTTTATATAGTAATTATATACAGTAACTGTACATGAAAATTATTTTTTTTGTCTGTGAAGGAAGTAATGGCATATTTCAAAAAAAGATGTACTATACTTTACACTATTGTAGTTGAGGGCTTTTAGTGCTCCGCGTCGTAACCTCGCTAGTTTCTTGTAAAGTTTTCCAGTACAATAAATAAATACTCTAAATACACAATATAAAACGTTACCTTTTGACTATTTTCAATTCTGCAGGACTAGATGGTGAACTGTGATTAGGGAAGAACCAAGGGGTTCACTGCGATGGACAGAATAGCATTAAGTCCTCATGCACACTTGACGTTTTTACAGCGGCTGTTTTTGGCTTTTGACGTTTTTTTCTACAGCCAGTAAACCCCCCAGCATGTTATCCTATGTGGCCATGCACACATAGACTGTAATCAACATTTTTTGGCTGGAAAAAAAACCCAGGACTAGTGAGTTTTTTAGCTGTAAAAACGCTCTAACGCTGAAAAACATGGTAAAACGTAGAAAAATGCCACAAACTGACGTTTTTAGATTTTTTTTGACCAAAAAAAAAATTTTTTTTTGTAAAAAAACCTGCTAAAAACAATAAAAACTGCAAACGCAGAATAACATGGGAAAACGCCACTAAACGCTAATGAAAAAACGCTGAACAAAGCTGAAAAACTCATTTTTCTAACGTGACTACACAGCTAACGTTACCAGCTTTATCAAAACTTCCTGTGTGAACGAGGACTAAAGCCAGCCATACATGGGTCGATTTTCAAACTATTTTTTGTTAAAAAGCAGACCTAAGAATAATCGGCCGATTTTCGCTCTGTTAGTGGGGCAATGACACAGGCTGATTTTTGTGGTTCCTCCCCATTTCTTTTATTGGGCAGGCTGGAAAACTTGTAAAAAACAACCCATTTTAAAAATCATTGGTGGCACCATCGGATTACAGAACGAGCAATGTTTTTGATTTTTGATCGAAAAATTGTCTGGAATTTGACCCATGTATGGTCTGCTTAAAGGTTGACACATGCTGATAGCTAAACTCAATTACCTTTCAGGTCTCCAAATTAGCTTCAGATATATCCTTCCATCAAACTAGACAGAGAAAACTGTGTTATAATACACTCACTGGCCTCTTTATTAGGTACACCTATTCAATTGCTTGGTAACACAAGTTGGTAAGCAGCCAATCACATGTCAGCAACTCAATGCATTTAGGCATGTAGACGTGGTGAAGATGACTTGCTGAAGTTCAAACCGAGCATCAGAAAGGGGAAGAAAGGGGAATTAAAGTGACTTTGAACATGGCATGATTGTTGGTGCCAGACGGGCTGGTCTGACTATTTAAAAAACTGCTGATCTACTGGGATTTTCACACACAACCATCTCTAGGGTTTACAGAGAATGGTCTGAAAAAGAGAAAATATCTAGTGAGGGGCAGTTGTGTGGATGGAAATGCCTTGTTGATGTCAGACGTCGGAGGAGAATGGACAGACTGGTTTGAGATAATAGAAAGGCAACAATAACTCAAGTAGCCACTTGTACTTGTTACAACCAAGGTATGCAGAATACCATCTCTGAATGCACAACATGTCAAACCTTGAAACAGATGGGCTACAGCAGCAAAAGACCACACTGGGTGCCACTCCTGTCAGCTAAAAACAGGAAACTGAGGCTACAATGCTCACCAAAATTGGACAATAGAAGTTTGGAAAAACGTTGCCTGGTCTGATGAGTCTCGAATTCAGCTGCGACATTCAGATAGTAGGGTCAGGTTGAAAGCATGGGTCCATCCTGCTTTGTATCAACAGTTCAGGCTGGTGGTGTAATGGCATGGGGGATATTTTCTTGGCACACACAGCATTGTTTAAATACCACGGTCTACCTGAGTATTGCTGCTGACCATGTCCATCCCTTTATGACTACATCTGTCTTCTGATGGCTACTTCCGGCAGTATAATGCACCATGTCACAAAGTTCAATGCATCTTAACCTGGTTTCTTGAACATGACAATGAGGTCACTGTACTCCAATGGCCTCCACAGTCACCAGATCTCAATCCAATAGAGCACCTTTGGCATGAGGTGGAATGGGAGATTCGCATCATGGATCTGCAGCCGACAAATGTTGTATAAAGTAGTCAGGTTGTATCCTATATATTTTCCTACCTGTATACATGAAACAACATGCATTTCCTTGCCCAACATATGTTTTGCTGTACAAACCTTTTACATTCACGTAATATGGTTGTACTTTGCTGTGTCAACTTATCCAAAGATAGATTTTTTAAGTTGACTTTTAGCTTGAATAAAGTGGGTAAAGTTAAGCACCTCTGCCTGTCTCTTCATTTTTTTTTATTGATCTATATGGCATGATTGGAAATTTCCCCTCAATTCCTGTCCTGCTGACAGCATTGTCAGTAAGAGTGAAGGGACAACTTTGTTTACATCTTGGCTTTTCACAGTGGTATGATCCAGAGAAACCACAGCAAACATAGCATTGCCATATAAATGAATCAGACCCATTGCAGTAAAGTGTATTAAAAACCATCATAGGCAAAATAGGAATTTCACCCATCTTTTTTGCCCACAACATTCCCACCACATTTGCAATGAAAAAAATCCCTTTTTACTCACATGACTCTGTTGTCATATTACCCTCTGTGTTTCCTCCTATAGAATTAGAGACTTGTAAGCAGGGGTTAGGATCCTTTTAGAGTGACACTGTCCTGTTCCCTACAGAGCAGTTGGTAAAATAGAGCGTGGCTCTAGAAACTTTATAGGAAAAAGGGCCAGTATACTGTCCTTCAAACTTTAGAGGGCTGAACTGTGGCTAGTAGAAGTAGAAAATACCTTTGCATCAGTGAGGGTAAACAATTCCTCAGGCTAGGCGGTCAATGGGAGTAAAAAAATTACAAAGTGCCTATGGTTAGTTGGAGAAGAGATCATACCCCATCAGTGGTATTGGTCAGAGGAATAGTGCCCCATCATTAGTATTGGTGGGAGGAATAGTGCCCCATCATTAGTATTGGTGGGAGGAATAGTGCCCCATCATTAGTATTGGTGGGAGGAATAGTGCCCCATCATTAGTATTGGTGGGAGGAATAGTGCCCCATCATTGGTGTCAGTGGAAGAAATAGTGCCCCATCATTAGTATTGGTGGGAGGAATAGTGCCCCATCATTAGTATTGGTGGGAGGAATAGTGCCCCATCATTAGTATTGGTGGGAGGAATAGTGCCCCATCATTAGTATTGGTGGGAGGAATAGTGCCCCATAATTGGTGTCAGTGGAAGAAATAGTGCAGCAAACAAAAAACACCAAAAGGATATTGCACCTCATAGGCTAACAACAGCAGTATTTATTCTGAATGTAAAAAATGTACCACAAACATATCGATGCATGTCCCCAAACCCAGTCCACCCCTCCACCCTTCCCCTTTCACCCCAACAAATCCCCCCACCCTCACCCAAACCCCACACCCACCCCAAATCGGCCACCCCCTGGATGGACCCCCTACCCCACTATAGGGCACCCGGGGCCACATCATTGGTGTCAATGGGAGGAATTATTCCTCAAACTGGTATCAGTGGTATGAATGGTGCCTCAGCCTTGTTGACTGTGGGAGGAATAGTGACCCATAGGCAAGCAAATCCACATCCAGCTGCAGTTTGGAGACCACTGAAATGGAGAAAGGAGGAGGATGAGGGAAGCTGATGGGAAGAAAAAGTCATAATCTTCCTCAGGATGTGGTAGTAAGGTGCCACCTAAGCTTTCCCTTTGGTGGGACCTGTCCATCTTGTGAGTACTTTTCCAATATGGAGGTGTAAGAAGTAGGCATAAATAACAGAAAGCTGGCTAGCAGCCGCACACCCCCCTTCCCCATGCAGGATGCATTTGTTTGTTATCTGGAAGATGTCCCCTGATCCTAGGATGTGATTTTTCTTAAATCAATAAACTGTTGCAAAATTAAGATCTGCCTGGATGCACATTGTTTTTGGAAAGATAATAACAATTATCTTTTAATTGCCATTTTTACCTGTGTATGTCACCTTCTGTGTCTGTACCAAGGCCAAACATTCCAGAGTATGTAAACATTTGATCAGGGCAATGATCACTATCCTTAAATAAAAGACAGCTTTTTTTCAGAATCAGTCATATTTTCAAAATGCCAAAATTTCACTATTTCTGCCAGGGTATGCAAACTTGTGAGCACAGCTGTACCTTTTTTTAATTGCTATGGTGTCTCTGGTGGGGAGATTTTCCTTCACTTCCTGTTCTTTTCCTGGTTATGACATGAGGACACAGACACCAGTAAAAACCTGAGGTTTTAATCCCCCCCTTCCCAAACTTCCAGGCAAAACTTTTTTCATTGAATTTGTTTTGGAGGTTTTTAATTGCAGTATGCTTCTTTGTGGAAGACCTCCTCTTACTGCTTGGCAAGGCAGGAAGTGATTGGAAATAATGGCGAGGTTCAGGTTCACCACTACCATGGTTTGCAGGTTTTTCTTCCTCTTAGTTTGAGGTCATGATCTTGAGCTGAGCTTCATACTGAAAATACTGTCCTCCTGAACTTTATTCACGCCCTTAATGTATTTAAAGGCTTATAGTCTTTCCATGTCTACCTAACAAACAAAATGAGTTTTTGCTGGAGCTAAGCAACCCATGGATGAATCATTTTTTTCGTTTAATCGTTTTTTTCATTGAACAAAAAAAAAAAAAGACTTGACTCCTACATCCACACATTCAAGGTGGATAGGGGAATCCTCCCAACTTTTCCTTTGTGTTCTGACAGTGGGGAGATTTCCCTGCTGTTTGAATACACTGATTGGTGGAGCTGGCTATAGGTGGCCAGATCAGTGTATTCTAATCAGATCAGTTGACAGAAATCTGACAGGGCAATTGAACAGAAGTCGATTGGTAAATCGACTTCTGTACAACCACTTCCAAACCAGCCAAATTTCAATCTATGTATGGTCGACTTTACATTAGTTGACTTGAGTTACATTAGTTGACATACCACTATTGCATATAAAAGAAATAATAAATAAAAATACATTAGGAATACAATCTCCATGTTCAGAAGGAAGATGTGGAAAAATACTAACTTCTTCAGCCTGCTTTTTACTATACTGTGTTCAATGCTAAATCAACAGAATATTTTGCACATGACATACTTATGTTACCAATTCCAGTCCCGAGTAAACAAAAAAGAACAGCACAATACAAGTGAACAGAGGCTGGGTGCCACTGGGCCATTGTGCAGTGTGAGCGGAATCCACAGACATTCCATTGTACTGGTACAGGTGTGTTTGTAAACTGAACAAAACTCCCCATCTAGTGGCATACACAATGTGCTTTCATTTCCCCAGGTGCAGGTATTCACTGCCTCTGTCTGGAAGGAAATCTGGCAATTTGAAAGCATTAAATGTTATCCAATTGATGAGAAAATACAATTTTTTTAGTAAAGCATTTCTAGGAAGTGTTATGGATAGATGGTTCTAAACACTCCTAATTTCTGGGCCTCACTTATGATTATTGGGCATTTATTTTATTATTATCTAGGGGGAAATACAGAGCATAAGTCACAGAAAATTGCACAAAGAGATTTTCCAACATTTTCTATTCCTATATTTATAACATTCTACAAAGTCATCCACAGCTCTGCTTTAAGCTACATCACCAGCCTTGTCTCAAAATACCATCCAAACTGTTTTCTTCTCCCAATACCTCCTGCTCTCTGTCTACCATGTCAACTCTTCCCATGCTCACCTTTGGGACTTCTCCAGAGCTTCTCCTATCTTCTGTAACTCCTTAAACCAATCTGCTACATCACCAACCTCATTTTGACATACAACCCAAAATGTCCCAAGAACTTTGTGCTATTTGGGTCCCATGCTCACCTCTAGGACTTCTCCAGAAGCTCTCCCATCCTCTGGAACTCCTTATCCCAATCTGTTTGACTGTCTCCTACTCTGCTTACATTTAGGCAATCCTTGGAGACCCATGTATAAAGGGAGGCCTATCTTCCCTCAAACTGTACTGTACTTTTATTTTCTCCATCAGCTAAACCCCTCAGTTATTACCTTTTGACCTACCGTTTTAGATTGTAAGCTCTAATGATCAGAGCCCTCTGATTGAGTTGAATACAATTGTATTGAATTGTGTTGTAACTATACTGTCTCCCTGCATTTTGTAAATCCTGTATAATAATAATAATAATATTAATAATATTCAATGTTATAGGTACTTTTCTATCACCTCTGGGTATAAATCTTGGTAGATCCCTGAGGTGCAATGACTGACATACGGGTGAACAGAAATACCTGCAGATATATAATACTAGCTACTTCAATTAAAAATGGGAAACAACAGGCAAGGATTCCTGGGATTGAACGGAGAAAGGTCTTTGGGGTAAAAGTCATTTTAACATAGTAAGAATCAAGGTGCATGTATCACCCATTGGGATTTTGTTAAGTGATTGCAAAGTCTATTTTTTAAAAAATAACAAGCATGTTATACATTTCTGCTCTGTGCAACAGAATCACACAGAGCATTCTCAATCCTCCCCTTCAGGGGTCCCCTGCCAGTACTTCTGGCTCCTACTCTTCCCAGTGTGCCACCATAGGAAGAAGCTTCCTATGGTGGCACATCCGCAGACTCGATCCTGAGCTGCACTGTCTACATCTATAGGCACAGACAGCTCGGCTTGCCCCCCACTCTCTCGTCATAGGATATGACTGAAAGCAGCAAAAGCCAAGGGCTCAGCAAAGCCAGTGAGAGTGGGGAGAGATGCTGCAGATGGACAAAGCACAGGATCAAGTGAGGTATGTATAAGGGGTGGTAAGGAGGTGATACAGATACTGGAACATTTTTTACCTTAAGGCAGAAAATGCATTAAGGTAAAAAAGTGTTTAGGTTTTAGAACCGCTTTAAAGATGGCAGAGAACACTATTTATAACATACATATGGCCATCACAGCTCCATGAGCTTGGAGGACTTCCTTATGGACATTAAAGTGGTTGTAAAGGCTTAAGGTTTTTTATCTTCATGCACTCTATGAATGAAGGTAAAAACTTTCTGTGTGCATCAGCCCCCCCAGGCCCCCCACGTAATACTTATCCGAGTCCCATCACGATCCGGCGATGTGCACGAGAGCCTCAGCTCTTTGGGGACTCTCCCTCCTCATTGGCTGAGACAGCAGTGGGAGTCATTGGCTCCCACTCCTGTCAATCCCAGACATTGAGCCAATGAGGAGAGAAGGGGCAGGGCTAATCCATGGCTCCTTGTGTGAATGGACAGTGGCTCAGGAATGAGACTGCTTAGGTGCCCCCATAGAAAGCTCTGGGGACACTTGGCAGGACAGAGGAGCCAGGGGACTGGAGAAGAGGAGGATTAGGGCTGTTCTGTGCAAAACCACTGCACACAGCTGGTAAGTATTGTCTTTAAATTCACGTTAATATAAAGTTGCATCCTCCCTTTGCAACTTTAACAACCTCCACTCTTCTGGGAAGGCTTTCCACAAGTTTTTTGAGCCTTTCTATGAAAATATGTGCCCATTCAGCCTAAAGCCCATCTTTGAGTACTGATGTTTAACGAGAAGATCTGGCTTGCAATGGGTATTCCAGTTTATTCCTGGAGAGTTCCTCCACTCATCAAACTCATGTCTTTAAGGAGCTAGCTTTGTGGACAAGGGTACAGTCATGCTGGAACAGAAAAATACCTTCTCCAAACTAGCGCTGCAAAGTTGGCAGTGTACCATTGATTAAAATTAATTTGTTTGCTGAAGCATTGCCATTACCCTTCATTGGAAATGCCTGAACTCAATAATTTAAAGGGATGTCTACATAAGTTTAATCGTATTGTGGTCATTCAAGTCCACACTGTTTTCTGGGAGACTTCCACTCTAGTTGAGGTTTCCACTGTAAAAGTATAAACATTAGTTACACAGAAATCATTAACAAGACAACATAAAGCAAAGTGCATATAAACCACCATCACGATGGGAAAAAGCAGATGACCTTTGTCTGTTTTATACTACTATTCTGTTATTGATATGGATCGAGTGGTTGTGGTGACACTGCATGTAGTGACTTATTCAAGATAAAATAACCATCCCACACTCCATTGCATGATAAGACGGAGAGACACATATGTCCCATCTCACCATAAAGCAGAAAATTAAGCTTTCTTTTACTACTTTCCTGTTTTATGATTATTTTCCTAGTGCTGGGCTAAAGACCAGCTGATTCTCATCTGCTGTAAAAGCACAATGTACAGTAATAAATATTATCTGTAAGATTTGCCGCTGTACTTTTTGCAGCCATGTCAGGTTCAGATTAGACCTAAAACATAGCATATGCTACAGAATATAAAGTGCAGTACAGATATAAAGTTTTCATGAATAACATTTGCAATAGTCAATATTTTAAATATTTTCATGTTACCTGAGAATTCTGGTGTAATAAAATATATTTCAAAGGGAAACTTCAGTGTATTTTCAAATTTAAACATATTTACTGAAACTTAAGCAGAAACACATTTTTGAAGTGGTTTTCACATTTCCACTTGCTTGCTGTCCTCTGTTTTAAATATTGTATCTAAGATATAGATTCCAGTCAATTGTATGCTTGGAACCCCACAATGTGGTTGTTGAAATAAAGCTCAGTTAGCCTCAGGGTACCCTTGAGATGACAATTGTGACATCAAATGATAGCATCTTTTCTATGAGAGATCCCAACCCCACCTGTAAGCAAGTTGAAGTTGGATCCACTCTGTGGCCCACTAGAAAGTGCTTCTCTTTTAAATTCTTCCAGGAAGGAGGATGAGTTAATTTCCTTCCTGGCAGGATCCCTTAAATACCTGGGGAGTAGCTTAGCTCAGGGTAGTTGCTGGCTATGGGAATAGGGAGTACCATGGAAGAGTACAATCTAGAGACTGCGATGATCCTTCTTGCTTCCCTTTGGAGTGGCTCCCTGGAGTTGGGCACAGAGGTACACCACTATTTTCACAGAGACTTGTTATATTTATCTGAATGGAAGGGATGCTAATTACCTGAAGACTGTTTGCTGTGAAGTGGAAGACGTATTTATTGCATTGATGGAACTGTGACTGTTGCAATAAAATCCATATTGGACCAAGCCTCTGGCTGCTTCCTGTGTCAGAAGTGAATTCCAATAACCCTGTGATTGAGTGAGGGAAAGCAACCTGCTTGGCTGAATTATGCATAGTATCCCTGAGCAACCCCCCCACGCACACACACACGCCTTGGTGAAGAGAATCCCGGTGTAACCATGGTAATGCACACCTTGTCTAGCTAGGGGCCAGCGGTGGATAGGCAAAAAGAGACACAGTCCTAGAATCCCACAAGTCTTCAGGCCTCCATATCATGGCACACATGTGTGGATGGCAGGTAGATGTACAAACCTGCAAGGGCTCTGGTTATCAGTCACAGTCAGTGAGTGAGCCTGGGTGAGCCCTCTTTGTTAAGTGGCCCAGATGGAGTGAGTCAGTGGGCTCTATCGGCGCAAAGGGTGCTCCCACTTACACACCAGCCTCTGTCTGGTGAGCAAAATTGTTGGGGCAAAAAATAAACTCTTCCTCTTCAACAACCTACTACCCAGGGGCGGACTGACCATTTGAGCATTTGGGCACTGCCCGAGGGCACGGGGTCAGAAGGGGCCCCATGAGATGCCCCTGGTACCTTTCATAGGCTTTTTTGGGTGTGGTTTGAGTGTGCGCGAGGACACAGGGGCCCCATGATCCCCTATTGCCCGGGGGGCCCCATGAGTTGTCAGTCCGCCCCTGCTACTACCTACTGGATTGTACATGCATGTCCCATTACCCTTGTGAGTCTATGAACTGTCTTTAAAAGAGTCTGAAGTTTTCAATGTAACCAAGTGCCCACCTGCTATAGGAGCGCTCGGCTCCCCCTCCCCACTGCAGAGTTGTCTGTGCTGCAGAGCAGGCTGTGTGTCCCAGCCTGCTTGTCTCCCCTTTCCCCCACCCCTACACTACGGACCAGGCAGGTAATTATATAGCGCCATCAATTTATGCAGCGCTTTACATATATATATTGTACATTCACATCAGTCCCTAACCCTCAAGGGGTGTACAATCTAAGGTCCCTAACTCATATTCATACATACAAATACTAGGGTCAATTTGTACAGGATCCAATTAACCTACCAGCATGTCTTTGGAGTGTGAGTACCTAGAGGAAACCCACGCAGGTACAGGGAGAACATGCAAACTCCAGGCAGGTGGTACCGTGGTTGGGATTTGAACCAATGACCCGAGTACTGCCAGGTGGAAGTGCTAACCACTAAGCCACTGTGCCACCCTTGAATGAAGAATCCTTTGCCCATAGTTCTGCCTCCTTCTTCCCCTCCAGTTTTCAGCCACTCAGCACACTGGTGTTTATAGTTCTGGAGGGATGCTGCACTGTGGAAGCCATGGAGCTGTAAACTACCAGACCCAGAGAGACACCCTGATATTTGATGGGAGAGCAGAGCCTGAGAGGAGGTCTGGGCAGAGCAGTATGGGGAGCCAGAGTATGCAGACCTCTTGCAGTGTGTTCTTACACCAGGAGAGAGCCTTGTGATGGCCAGATTGCTGAGAACTGCACCATAAGAGTTTTAGCTGTTGGGGACTAGAGAGGCGCAGATCTGCTGCCTGAGTGTGTGTCCGTGCCTACCCCAAACAGAGTGGTCAAGGACCAGAGAGTTGAGCCTAAAGACCCTGATCATGAAGACTAAGCTACTGGGGCCAGGTTCTTGAGCACAGTGGGCCACCAAGCATTTAGGACAAGATTCACTGTGTGCCAGAATTGGTGAGCAGAATCAACCGCGCTTATCCCATCACTGTCAGCAGTTTAATATCTGTAGAGACTGCCCATTGATTAGCAGGCCAACAATAATTCAGTGCATGCAGTTTAAAGAGACAGTAACAAGTGCACCAATGTACAGATGGGCCCCAACATTAGCCAGCTTAAATTTGCAAATTAGATGCCAAGTATTATTCAAACACTTTCCAGGGCTGCCCCGTTCAGGAACACTTGCATATTCAAATGTTTATGCTGTTTTCTTTATCGATGTATAATTTGGTTTAGTATTATTGTGGACTAGGTTAATTGCCATATTATAGTCTAGTATTCATGTTACTTAGTTTAAGGCATTCAAATGTATTCAGTTACCTGTTTATTACTTTTGTGCATTGCACAATATATTCACTTTAACTATTATCAAGTAGCTTGTGGTCTATTTCCTGTGTGCTAATATAGTGTTGGTGGCATATTAAAACTTAAGTTACAACCAGGTGTGTCAGAGGGGACAGAGTGGTTTACAGAGTCATGGCAAAACAAAGAACCTATCATACCAAGCGGCTCCTGCGAGGGTGAATGTGCTCCTATTTTCTGAGGGTGAATGGATCAAGCCTACATGTACAACCCTACTCTAAAGCAGCTTCTCACAACATTTTTATCATGAAAGTTTTTTTTTTTTTATAAATAGTAACTATATACAAGAAATATACAGTAAGAAATATATAAGAAATATACTCCTAGATTGTAAGCTCAAAAGAGCAGGGTCCTTGAATCCCTCGTGTTTTGTTTTGTTACTGTATTGTCTCATGTTCTGTCCCCCACTATAATGTACAACACTGAGCAAACCTTTTGGCGCTATATAAACACTGTATACCAGGAGCGGACTGACAACTCATGCGGCCCCCGGGCAATAGGGGATCATGGGGCCCCTGTGTCCTTGCCCACACTCAAAAAAGCCTATGAAAAAGGTACCAGGGGCATCTCATGGGGCCCCCTACTGACCCCGGGCCCTCGGGCAGTGCCTGAGTTTCCAAATGGTCAGTCCGCCCCTGCTGTATAATAATATTAATAAGAAGAAGAAATATATAGGAAACGTGGTTACGTTTGCTCCTATTTCCTCTGGTTTCTTTAAACATCCCCAGGGATAATAAAGTGAAATATATAATAAATAACCAATAAAGATAGAATCTACAACTTAATGTAGTAATTGCAGAAACTGAAAAATGATAAAAGAAACAACATAAATAAGTTGCAAAAACATTTACAATAAGGAAATATTACAATGGAAATCCAAAAATATACTGCAAATGGAATCACACTGCACTTCCAAGTGCTGTTATTAAATGTTGTTTTATTCATGACATTTTCCTTTTTTTAAAGGTAATTTCAATTTCAGTAGAGGTTTTGTTGTGTTGAATAGCTAAATGAATAGCCCTGTTCACCAGACAGAAGGCTTTAATGCTGGGAGTATTTACATTATAAAACAGATTAGCTGTTCTACATACCTTAGAAATAAAGAAGATTAATGGGGAAATTGAGGTGGAATAATATAAATCCCCAACAAAAGGAACAAACAGACATCAATATTCATTTTAATGCCAGAGAATCTGGTGTATCCAGTTGCTATGCTGCACACAACCTGATATTATACACCTCAAGAGTCATAGAAGGGCAGGTGTTTTCATTCCCCCTCCCATCTTCCTTTATCCCAACTGGAAAAAAATAATGGAGATGTTACATATATAGAATGAAAGAAGGGAGGAAAGGAAATGAAAGGAAAGGAAAGGAAAGAAAGGAGAGAGAGGAAAGAAGAAAGAAAAGAAAGAAGAAAGGTCAAGAGAGAGGGAGAAAGGAAGGAAGAAGGAAAGAAAGAAGGAATTGAATCAAGGAAGGAAGGGAAGAAAGGGAGAGAGAAGGGAAGGGAAGGAGCATAGGAGGGAGAGAGAGGCACATGGAAGAAGGAAAGGAAGGGAAGGTAAATGGAAAAGCAAGGCTGGGTCTGTGACCCCTTTGAGTTCAGTTATGTCAGGGAAGAAAGCTCAAGTGGTGCTTAGTCTAGAGAATAACAGCTATGAGTCTTTATGTCTGATGGTGGATAACCTCCTGCCTATGACATTTATGTCCCTTCCTGAGACTAAAATGTTGCAGTTTAACTTTGGTTGTGCCAGCGGTGTTATTACCTTCAACCTCCGAGTGCCATACAAGGATCACTTTCCCTCTAGTGCTCAATATACAGATAATTACATCACTTCCTGAATGCAGAGGAAAAAGCCACTGGCTGAAAGCAGAGGATTGTGGAATGTGTACCTAACCTCGGAAACCACTAAGCAACTTATTCACTCCCTGGTTATATCTCACCTTGACTATTGTAACTCCCTCCTCATTGGCCTACCTCATCGCAGGCTATCCCCTCTTCAGTCTATCATGAATGCTGCTGCCAAACTCATCCACCTTACTAACCGTTCAGTATCTGCCACCCCTCTCTGGCAATCCCTCCACTGGCTTCCCATTGCCCAACGGATAAAATTCAAAACATTAACAATAACATATAAAGCCATTTATAACTCTGTCCCAAATTACATCACCGATCTTGTCTCTAAATATCACCCAAACCGTACTCTCCGCTCCTCACAAGACCTCCTACTCTCTAGCTCCCTTGTCTCCTCCTCCCATGCTCATCTCCAGGACTTCTCCAGAGCTTCCCCCATCCTCTGGGACTCTCTACCCCAATTTATCAGACTATTGCCTACTCTGCTCACTTTTAGGCGATCTCTGAAAACCTATCTCTTCAGGGAAGCCTATCCTGCCCTCAGCTAATAATGGAATCTTCTACTCTTCCAACCAGTCCATCCCCCACAGTTACTATCTTTTGTACCACTAGCCCCTCCCTCCTAGATTGTAAGCTCCAAGGAGCAGGGCCCTCCTATCTCTCTTGTATTGAACTGTATTGTTGCTGTATTTTCTCCCGTTATATTGTAAAGCCTATTTAGAGGTTGGGGCCTCCAGTCAAGAGAATTGTATTGCTGGACTGCTGCTGTCACCGTATCGCTGTTTGGGCCCACATTCACTGCACGCCTATGTGGACATCACTGAGTTCCTAAGCCTACAGGGTGCCAGTCGGGCACCTCATAATTTGCTGTGGACATTCAAGAGCCTGCGCGGGGATGTCTTATTCGCCGAGTCTGCTAATCTACCGGAGTAGCGAGCAGGCAACGCCCATCCTATTTAACATTGCACCTAAGGACACTGCATGCAGACACCATTACACCTAACCTGTTGGAGGGTCTTTATCGGAGATAACACACATTCAGCCTCATTGGATAATTGCTGTACCGTATATCTCTGGGCCCCGTCAAAGCTAGCTGAAGATTAAAGGATACCCATATTTCAAGGACCGCTTTTCCTTCAAAGGAAACTCTGCTGACAGAGCCAGTGGCAGAATATGAATTTCTTATTGTTGCTCTATTGTTTATTAAGGAGGAACTCTTACACTAGCCTTGCTATTATTGTTTACTCCATCTTGCTTGTGGCGTCAGGGTCTACAGTGAATGGACTGACTAAAAATCTCCTTCTCCCCCTCTTGTTTCTGGGGTCAAAAATCCATTCCAGCCTGTTTGCAATAATAATTGGATTTTTCTACATTGCTAATATTTTGTGTATTCTGTGATCCGTCTTTATTTTAATATCTTGCAGTTTGTATTTATTACAGGTACTCAAATAGCTCTATCAATTTTACGTAGTGCTTCACATATATATTGTACATTCACATTTGTCCCCAAACCTCAAGGAGCATACAATCTAAGGTCCCCAACTCACATACACATACTAGGGCCAATTTAGACAGGAGCCAATTGACCTACCACCATACTCCAAAAGATGAACGAACGAAACCAGCGCTCCAGTCTTCATACAACCAAACTGATGCCAAAATGCCAACCGAAGAGGTGCTGCCCTTTTAAGATCCACTTTTACTGCCTTTTATCACGTTGGTTTGTGAGTATATATCCTCTCTTTCATTTAATAAAATACATGTTATACCACGGTAATGCACGATGAGAGTGCGCCCTTGTTTGTTCTTGACCTACCAGCATGTCTTTGGAGTGTGGGAGGAAACTGGAGTACCCAGAGGAAACCCACACAGGCACAGGGAGAACATGCAAACTCCAGGCAGGTAGGACCATGTCTGGAATTTGAAACAACAACTACAGGGCTTCGGAAGTACTAACCATTCAGCCACTGTGCTGTGCTGCCCTGCCAATTCAGATTACTACCTGTACCCCCTTTTTATTATCAAGTTGACTTAAAGTGATACTAAAGCCAAGACCCTGCATTCACTATATCTGGTCTCCCACAGTACACAGAACATGAAAATGCTATTATTTTAGTAAATATAAACTGCTAAATACCTTTTCCCATCAACAGTTAGAGCAGTCTTGTGATTTCTATCAGTGTCCAGCAGAGCACTGGTTAAAGCTTGTAGGAGGAGTTTTCATTGTCTTCTCACTGTCCTATGAGGCTGCAGGACCCCTGACCCTCTATGTGGACAGCGCTGGTTGGCCTTGTGCTGATCACATGCACTCTCCCAAGAAAAAGAAAAAAACTGTGTAGCAATGCACATCAAACTGAGCATGTGCAACTTGCTCCCAAGGCTCTGTTCTCTCAGGAGATTAAACAGGGACAGTAGAGGAAAGGGAGGATTATAGAGGAAGGGGAGGATCAGAATATACAGGATCAAACATCCTTTTTATCCAAGGCAGAGGCTTAATCCCTTAAGTTCCACATTGAGTATAACAAGCATGCTTTACTGCATATACAGACTGATTTTACTGTTGTGGGTTTAGTAACACTTTAATCTTCAGTAAAGTGTTGGCTTTTAAATTTTAACAACTATTGGTGATGTGCATTTTCTGTTTGATTGAAGTATGTCAGAACCCAGAGTGTCAAAGGTGTTGGAGAATCAACAAGGCCAGGGCAACCAAAGGGGACAAGCAATTTCCAGCGGCCCTTGTAGGGGTAGCGCTACAAATATATATCAGTAAACACTATAATTTCTAATTATATGAACCGTATTTATCAACTTCAAATTTATATGAACCAGTCAGCTACTTGAGTGTGCTGGTTCTTTACAAAGTGTCCCAGACCTCCAGTCATAGGATGATTATCTAGTGAAAATAGATCACCATTTTGGAATATGAAGCTTGTTGCTTCCTCATTTCCAGACAGGAACAGTCAGCCTGACATTTGTGACACAGAAGCAGAAAAATTGACCTCCATGAAATGTTTTATATTACCGTACTTGATACTGTACAGTTATCCTATATGTAGTGTCTGAGCATCAGCGGCTGCTATCTTATTTCCAGTAATATTTTGAACCTATTACATTGAGACGCTGCCAGCTGTCCTATGCCAGGTGGTGGGGCACATTATCGAGGTGTGTGGTTTCCATCCGCTTCTTTCCTGTGGGATCAGCATGATAGATGGGGGTCTGAGGGTCACATTTTTCACTTACATGTTTTTTTTATTTTCTCATAGAAGTTAGGATATGATTCATCTGTAGTTTGAAAGTACTTCCTTAGCTTTAATTTTTTCTGTTGAAGTTGTATTGTTTTATATACCGTTCTCTCATTTTCTGTAAGGCTTTTAGAGTACATAGAACCATCCGCTCATCCTCTAATGTAGTCGAATTTACAGTCCAAAATCTCAGATATATCCAGTTTATGGACTAATCAGATTCTTCTGGCCAGATTTCGGCACTCTATAAGTGTCAAGCAGGATCTGCATGTTGTTCCCTTTTAGTCTGTTGGATATACCATTGAAAACCTTTTCTTATATCTGTTTAGTAAGTGCAAAAATACCCATTGATCCTGCCAGAAAACAAGGGAGATGATAATTTCCTGTGCACTTTGCCTGTGCTGTCCCACTTTTCACTGTGGACTAAAGAAACTTCCTCCATGTTACGAAGGTGTTCTGTAGTCCTATCTCACTCCTGTTCTATGGTGACAGCACTGCTTTTTCATAGATACAGTACAGTAAGTGAGTGTTGTCACCATAGACAGAAACTATGTAATTGGCAGGATCATTAACCACTTGCCTACCAGGCACTTATACCCCCTTCCTTACCAGGCCAATTTTCAGCTTTCAGCGCTGCCGCACTTTGATTGACAATTGCGCGGTCATGCAACATTGTACCCATATGAAATTTTGATCATTTTTTTCTCACAAATAGAGCTTTCTTTTGGTGGTATTTAATCGCCACTGGGCGCTTTACTTTTTGCGCTATAAATTAAAAAAAGTGCAAAAAATTTGAAAAAAAAAAAAAAGTTTATTTGTTTCTTTTATAAAATTTTTCAAACAGGTATTTTTTCTCCTTCACTGATTTGCGTTGATGAGGCGGCACTGATGGGCACTGATAGGCGGCACTGATGGGCACTGATAGGCAGCACTAAAGGGCACTGATAGGCAGTACTAATGAGGTGGCACGGATAGGCAGCACTGATAGACAGCACTAATTAGGGGTCACGGATAGGCGGCACTGATATGCAGCACTGATAGGCGGCACTGATAGGTGACACTGATGATGGGTACTGATAGACGGCACTGACTGGCATCACTTCTGGGCACTGACTGGCGGCACTGACTGGCACAACCCCTGGGCACTGACTGGTGGCACTGACTGGCAGCACTGGTGGGTGGCACTGGTGGGTGGCACTGGTGGACAGCACTGGTGGGTGGGCACAGGTGGGTGGCACTGGTGGGCACAGGTGGGTGGCGCTGGTGGGCACAGGTGGGTGGGCACAGGTGGGGGCACTGCTGGGCACAGGTGGGGGCACTGCTGGGCACAGGTGGGGGCACTGCTGGGAATGGGTGGGCGGGGCTAGTGGGCGCACAGCTAATCGGAACTTGCTGGGGTCACTGCTGGGCACCGATCATCAGGGCACTGATCATCAGTGCCCTGATGATCGGTGCCGATCCCCGCTCTGACAACTGCCGGTTCTCGGCAGTACTTTCCTCACGATCTGACAGCGTGAGGAAAGTGCAGCCGAGAACCGGCACTTGCATTTTCCTGTGATCAGCGTGTCATTGGACACCGCTGATCACGTGGTAAAAGGCCGGTGGGATCGGCCTTTCACCACATCTCGTGATCAGCTGTGTCCGTAGGACACAGCGATCACGGAGATCGCCGGGTGCGCGCCCCCTGGGGCGCGCAGGAGAGCGCATTCTGGGAGGACGTCATATGACGTCCACTCAGAACTGGCCGGCCGCGGTAAAGCCGTCATTCGGCTATGCGCGGTCGGCAAGTGGTTAAGGAAAAATAAAGAAATATAGCCTGAATAAGGTAAACTGATGGAGTCACCACAGCTAAGAATTGGTAAGCTGCAATATATTACATTTTATTGCATTTTCATACTTACCTAGGTAAGTCAAGTTTGATGTTGCACCAAGTCCGATGCTGCATCTATCCCTTGCCAGCTGTAAGGCTGGGAACTGAGCGATCAGACACCACTGAGGGCTGAGCTGTGGGTGCCACTGGGTGGATCCACCCAGGAGCCTAGACCAGCACCTGTCTCAGCCTCTCAGCGAGGCGCTCCAGAGCTCCCGGCCACCCACAGCCCAGCCCTCCAGTGAGCACTGGGTAACAGCTGAGACAGTCAGTCCTGGCTCGCTGCTCAGAGCAGCAGGAAGAACTGAACGATCAGCGGTGTCTGATCTTTCCACAGCCTAGACCGGCTCTGTGATGACGGTCGACTTTTAGCCCTCTGTTGGCTGAAAATGAGACACAAGAGTGCAGGACGAACTGCATTCCTTTGATCCACAGGATCCTCCTTTAAGGCTTGATTCTCACTAGAGATGAGCGAATCGAACCAGTGGAAGTGGAATTCGTTTCGAATATCGGGAAAAATTGGATTCACATCGAATCCGAATTTTAGCCAACTTCGGGTGCACGAATCGAATTTTTCCCGATCAGCCGGCAAAAGTGTCACTGCAGAGAGCTCCGCTATTTCTGACAGTTCATATACAGCGGTTGAAACATTGTATCTATTTGTTTCCATTTAGGATACAGATGTTTTTATTCGGAAATAAATAGATACAATGTTTCAACCGCTGTAAATGTGAAGGAACTGTCAGAGAACTGTCAGAAATAGCAGAGCTCTCTGCAGATACACTTTTTGCTGTACTGGAATACTTCTTCTTTTCATTCTTCTTCTTCTTTTCATTCTTCTTCTTCTTCTTCTTTTCATTCTTCTTTTCATTCTTCTTCTTTTCATTCTTCTTCTTCTTCTTCTTTTCATTCTTCTTTTCATTCTTCTTCTTTTCATTCTTCTTCTTCTTTTCATTCTTCTTTTCATTCTTCTTCTTCTTCTTTTCATTCTTCTTTTCATTCTTCTTTTCATTCTTCTTTTCATTCTTCTTCTTCTTCTTTTCATTCTTCTTCTTCTTCTTCTTCTTCTTCTTCTTCTTCTTCGTCGTGCCCCGTGACTGCCCAAATGAGTGAAGTGTGCGGTGATTCTAAGATCGACGGCACTCATCTGCATGTCATACTGACTGACAGTATTATTTCTCTTCCCCAGCAGACTCCAAGGGCATTTAAATTAAAGGTACAGTGTTCTGCACTAATATAAAGGCTCTCTGAAGCCTAGAAACCCTTTAAATAAGTTAAATTCGCGGCGAATAAATTTGCATCGAATCAAATTTCTCCCGCAAATTCGGCGAATCAGCCGAATCGAATTTTTGAATAATTCGCTCATCTCTAATTCTCACCTGTACAGTTGTGACTGAGTGTGTGCATTTTCGTGATTTTTCAGCTCATTCCTGTGTGTCGCGTGTAGGACAACCTATTCATTTCAGTGTGAGAAAGATGGAAAAGAAGTCCTTGACTCTTAAAATAAACATGCCACACTGAACTGTCAGATGCTGTAGCATCATGTAGTTTGGTGCACAAAAATGTGCGCATTTTTCAGATTTGCGGTGGTGCTATTACCAAATAATGGCACCATTGTGCCTCTGCTAAAGTGCAGTATGTTTTTGTACACCAATGTGGTTTTGCATGCATTCTGACATGCAAAGAACGGAATGTAGCATTAGAGTTAAAGTTACTAAACCCTGGAACCTGCATTCACTATATCTGGTCTCCCCGCACCCTGCATTCACTATATCTGGTCTCCCCGGACCCTGCATTCACTATATCTGGTCTCCCAGGACCCTGCAGTCACTATATCTGGTCTCCCCGGACCCTGCATTCACTATATCCGCTCTCCCCAGACCCTGCATTCACTATATCTGGTCTCCCACAGTACACAACATGGAAATGCAATTATTTTAGTAAATATAAACTGCTAAATACCTTTTCCCATCAGCAGTTAGAGCAGTCTTGTGACTTCTATCAGTGTCCAGCAGAGCGCTGGTTAAAGTTTGTGGGAGGAGTTTTGATTCTACTCTGACTGTCCTATGAAGCTGCATAACCCCGGACCCTCTGTCTTGGACAGCACTGGTTGGCCCTGTTCAGATCATGTGCACCCTCCCAAAGAAAAAAAAAACTCTCTAGCAATATACACTAATCTGAGCATGTGCAGAGTGACTCCATCAGCAGATGGATTGTGGCTTTAGTAACACTTTAAGAGTTTTTTTTTGAGAGAGAGGGGAGGGAGGAGTTGGTGTTAAGAGTTTGTTTAGGGATTGGGTTAAAGTGTATGTCCAGAAAAAAACATTTTCATAGTTTTGGATAAAGTTAAGACGACTTAAAACCACTGTCCCATTTTTACAGCTATCTAATATTCCATAAGAGATAATTTTCCTCATGTATTGTCCATGGTTTTACCATACAGGAAAGAAAGAGAAATCCACACAAATGACATAGAATTAAAAAGCTGACAGTGGTTCTAGCCTTCCTTACTAGTTTTCTCTGCAGAGCCCCAGATAGCAAAAGAAAACCCACATAGGGTTCTGATCCCTACCTTACTCTAGTCAAAGCGAAAAAGTATTTGGCCTGGACATACACTTTAAGATAGTGTCCATGCAGGAGAGGGTAAAGTACTGTATTGTATTCTATACATTAGGGTACAAAAAAACCTTCTGTGTCACAGAGTCCCCCTTCACCTCCCCTATACTCACCTGAGCCAGATGTCGATTCAGCGCTGTGCACAAGAGCTGAGGCCAGGGGCGGACTGACCATTTGGAAACTCGGGCAGTGCCCTAGGGTCCGGGGTCAGTAGGGGGCCCATGAGATGCCCCTGGTACCTTTTTCATAGGCTTTTTTGAGTTTGGGCAAGGACACAGGGGCCACATGATCCCCTATTGCCCGGGGGCCCCATGAGTTGTCAGTCTGCCCCTGGCTGAGGCTCTCTCAGCTCCTCACTGTCCCTCCTCATTGGACAGATTGATAGCAGCGGAAGTATTGGCTTCCACTTCTGTCAATCAAATCCAGTGATGAGGGAGCGGTGGGTGTCAATAGACACAGACAGGGAGGCTCGGGAGCGAGCCCACATGAGTACCCCGCATGAATAGAAAGTGGCTTTCCATGGGGGCACTGGGCAGGGAGAGAAGCCAGGAACCCCAAGGGGGGGGGGGGGAACCTGAGAAGACAAGGACCAAGGCTGCTCTGTGCAAAACCATCACACAGAGCAGTTAAATACTGCATATTATTATTTATTACTTTAATTAGAGAAAAAGAACGGAAGCTTTAATATCACTTTAAGCCTCATTATAGTGTGTAGGAAATGTAGGGATACTTCTTTCTTTAAGTTTGGGAGCCGCATTGTCTTTGTCTTCAGTGCCAGGACCCTGCCCTGAAAAGTGCCAATACTGGACTCCTGGTGCTGGGAACAAATGGGTCAGTTTTCAGGCCAAGTCAACCAGAAGCTAATTACTGTTACATGGATCTTACTGTGAACACATAAAATCAGGGCAGATCTGGAATTCTAGATAGCAGTGCAATTCAGTGAATGTGATTCCGTTTACCACATTCACTCTCATAGAAAGTTACGTTTTTATTAATATATTGAGCAGTGCTTTACAAAAAAGGAGACAAAAATACAATAAAATGTATTACTGGTACTTATAGAGCACCATCCATTTATGCAGCACTCTACAAACATGTTGTGCATTCACATCAGTCCCTGCCCTCAAGGAGCTTTACATGAATGTACAATATATATGTAAAGCGCTGCGTAAAATTGACAGCACTATATAAGTATCTGTAATAAATACTGTGATGGACTCTTGACACCCCAACTGGGTATCTCCACTGAGAAGCTTCTTCCTAAGCTCTGGAACTCGAGGCAAGTGAATATAACTGTCCGGCGTAATGATAGTTCTTTCTGGATAACTTGAAAATACAGTGAACCGCAGAGTTCTCCAGGCAATGGTTCTTCTGCAGCCTCAAGCCCATGACACGTACAATCTAAGGTCCCTAACTCACATTCGTACATACACACACTAGGGCCAAATTAACTACCAGCATGTCTTTGGAGTGGGGTGGAAAGCCACGCAGGCACCGGGAGAACATGCAAACTCCAGGTAGGTAGTGCCATGGTTGGAATTCAAACCAACAATCCTAGTGCTACTAGGTGGAAGTGCTGACCACTTAGCCACTGTGCTTTCCCGTTTGAGTTCATGGGAGCTTACAATCACTCAAAAAAGGAGAGGCTACAGGAAACAAAGGTAATTCCTGTGAGGGGTGAGCTGATAGAGGAGGTAGAAGTACAGTTTTAAAGTGGAGGAGGTTTCTCTGAAGAGATGAGATTTTGGAAATTTCCCAAAGGTAGACAATGTAGGGGATAGCCGGACAGACTGGGGTAAGGCGTTCCAGATAATGGCGGAGACTGGAGAAATCCTGGAAGTACGCTTTGGAGAAGGTGATACATGTATTTTATGGGGATTTTATGTGATAGACCAGCACAAAGTGGCACATAATTGCGAAGTGGAAGGAAAATGATAAATGGTTTTCAAAAATGTTTACAAATAAATATCTGAAAAATGTGGAGTGCATTTGTACTGAGCCCCCCTGAGCCAATACTTTGTAGAACCATCTTTTCCTGCAATTACAGCTGCAAGTCTTTTTGGGGATGTCTCTACCAGCTTTGCACATTTAGAGAGTTAAATTTTCACCCATTCTTCTTTGTAAATTAGCTCAAGCTCTGTCCAATTGGATGAAAAATGTCTGTGAACAGGAATTTTCAAATCTTGCCACAGATTCTCAATTGGTTTTAGGTCCAGATTTTGACTGGGCCATTCTAACACATCCTAACTATACTTTTGTCTAAACCATTCCATTGTAGCTCTGACTGTATGTTTCAGGTCGTTGTCTTGCTGGAAGGTGATCCTTCACCCCAGTCTCAAATCTATTGCCGACTCTAACAGGTTTTTTTCTAAGATTGCCCTGTATTTTGCTCCATCCATCTTCCCATCAACTCTGTCCAACTTCCCTGTCCCTGCTGAAGAAAAGCATCCCCACAACATGATGCTGCCACCACCATGTTTCATGGTGGGGATGGTGTGTTCAGGGTAATGTGAAGTCTTAGTTTTCCACCACACATAGTGTTTTGCTTTTAGGCCAAAAAGTTCAATTTTGGTCTCATCTGACCAGTGCACCTTCTTCCACATGTTTGCTGTGTCCCCCACATGGCTTCTCGCAAACTGCAAACGGGACTTCTTATGCCTTTCTTTCAACAATGGCTTTCTTCTTGCCACTCTTCCATAAAGACCAGATTTGTGGAGTGCATGACTAATAGTTGTCCTGTGGACAGATTCTCCCACCTGAGCTGTGGATCTCTGCAGCTCCTCCAGTGTTCCCATGGGCCTCTTGGCTGCTTCTCTGATTAATGCCCTCCTTGCCTGGCCTGTCAGTTTAGGTGGTAGGTTTGTAGTTGTGCAGTTGTGCCATACTATTTCCATTTTCGGATGATGGATTGAACAGTGCACCATGAGATGTTAAAAGCTTGAGATTTTTTTTTATAACCTAACCCTGCTTTATCCACAACTTTATCCCTGACCTGTCTGGTGTGTTCCTTGGCCTTCATGATGCTGTTTGTTCACTAATGTTCTCTAACAAACCTCTGAGGGCTTCACAGAACAGCTGTATTTATACTGAGATTAAATTACACACAGGTGGACTCTATTTACTAATTAGGTGACTTCTGAAGGCAATTGGTTTCACTACATTTTAGTTAGGGGTATCCGAGTAAGGGGGACTGAAAACAAATGAATGTCACACATTTCAGATATTTATTTGTAAAAAATGTTGAAAACCATTTATTATTTTCCATACACTTCACAATTATATGCCACTTTGTGTTGGTCTATCACATGAAATCCCAATAAAATAAATTAAACAAAGTTTTTGGTTGTAACATGACAACATGTGGAAAATTTCAAAGGATATGAATACTTTTTCAAGGCACTGTAGCTGGTGACGGCTTTGCATGTTGTGGTTAGTATTCCTTGTTGCTCAAAGTAATTGTGCTAAAGAGAAATTTAGTTTACCTTTGGAGCTGTGGTGGCTATAGAAAAAAAGAAGTGATGATTATAGCCAAGACTGGTAGCAATAAAAGATACCACAACACTGGTTGCAAAAAAAAAAGAGAAAAGTTTACTTTGTAACTTTGAGGAAGCAAATTTTGTAAAGAATATGGCATCATGCGTACATGGGCTTTACATGTGTTCATGTGCTTTTACACTAGTTGGACTGTGCTTGGCATGAATGGATTCAAACATGAACTCGATATAAAGTATGATGATTATATTTGAGTGTGCACCCTGCAGGGACCTGATATTATACATGGGGTAATCAATCCTAACTGATTGGCTATACACACACGCATGCTTTTTCATGACTATCTTTCCTTTATTCTGGTATTTAAAAATAGTAAATGTAATAATTTAAAGTGGTATTAAATCCAAACCCAATAATGTATCATATTGCAACTTCCAAATTCTTAGTTGCTGTTCCTCAATTAGTTTTTCAAGTTTTTTTTTTTTAGACTTCTATTCTTTTATTTTCACTAATTTATTTTCATCTGCTGTCTGTTATTTTCAAACTTTCTTTAACCCCTTGCCCTCCAGAGGGTTTACCCCCCTTCCTGACCAGGCCATTTTTTGCGTTACAGCACTGCGTTACGTTAACTGACAATTGCACGGTCATGCAACGCTGCACCCAAATGAAATTTACATCCTTTTTTTCCCACAAATTGAGCTTTCTTTGGTGGTATTTGATCACCTGTGTGTTTTTTATTGTTTGCGTTATAAGCAAAAAAAGACTGAAAATTTTGAGAAAAAAAACAATATTTTGGAATTTTTGCTATTAAACATGTCCAGTAAAAAAAATTTAAATCAAATTTTGTCATAAATTTAGGCCAAAATGTATTCTGCTCCATGTCTTTGCTAAAAAAAAAATCCCAATATGTGTAAATTAATTGGTTTACGTGAAAGTTATTGCGTTTACAAATGGTGGTATATATACTGGGATTTTCTTTTTCTACTAGTAATGGCGGCGATCAGTGACTTTTCGCAGGACTGCAGCGGACATTCTGACACTGGGGGGGAACTTACTTGGTGTCACTGACATCCACAGTGACACCAATACAGTGATCAGTGCTAAAAAAAAAGCACTGACATTGTACTAATGGCACTGGGCAGCAAGGGGTTAATGTGAGGGGCGATCAAATGGTTAACTTTGTGCAGGAAGTGTTTTACTAGGGGGCGGGGGGTGTGTGCATCACTGTAAGCACACTGCTCTGGATGGGTGTGCAGAGCCATCCAGAGCAGTGTGCCTGAGCTGACAGGGAGGAAGACTGTTTGTAAACAAAACAGTCTTCCTCCCCATTGGTGATTTTCAGTAATCACTGGGCACCGGCGGGTAATTACCAACCAGGACCTGGTGATTAACATCCACAGCTGCGAATGGCGGCGCGGGTAGGGCGTGCGCGCAGCTTGCTCATGCCCCATATCCGGAAATGTGAAATCACGTATATATACATGATTTTTCACACAGGTGCCACCCCGTAGCAGTATTTCTGCTATAGGGCAGTCCTTAAGCAGTTAACAGACCCAGGAAAAGTGTCATTTAGAGGGGTGACACAAACTATTTACCATGGACAGGGGTGCTTACAATGATCAGCTTTTATTCATTTATGAAAAACCTTTGTCCCAAAAGGAAAGAAAAAAAACCTTTAAATGCTGAAAAAGTGCTGCTTTCCAAAGGTGTTTCCATTACTTCTCCATCCAGAGTGCAGACACTGTAAGCCAGGAAGTGTGTTACTGGCCAGATAAGCAGGTGAAAATAAAGGAAGAAAAAAAGAAAACTAATGAAGCCACCACATTTGGTAGACCAAACAACATAACATTTTTTTGTGTTTCATATAGCTTTAAGGTTGGATTAATATATATAGAGAGATTATTATAGTCAGAAGGTTTTTTTTTATCTAGTAGTCTATACATTAGACGTAAAGTAGTTGCAAACCCTTATATATACCCAATGAAGTGTTTGGCCTCCAGTGATACAGAGAGATGACACAAATCTTCCTACATTAGTTGTAGCTGTTTATATGCAGTCTTCTCTTCTCTACATCTCTCGAAAGTGCTGAATTTTTAAAGCTTCTCAGTAAAAAGGGGGTGGAGAGCTGAAATTACACACTGCAGAGCTCAGTGAGGAAAGCTCTGAGAGCTGATTGGAGGAAAGGAGCACAACCCCCTCCACACAGCACACAGGAACAGAGCTGAGGCTGGCAATCTGCTGGAGCTCCCTCCCGTCACCATTTTTCTCTTGGTGTCAGGAAAACTTGTCAGAAGTGACTCATGCTGATAGCTGAGAAACGAAGCAGCAGACAGAAATGAAACTTAGTGCTCTTAATTGAGACAAGTATCCTATAGATGGATATGCTTTAAAAAAGGGTCAACTAAGGAGGAAAGAGTGACAGAGGAATTTGGTTCAGAAAGATAGACAGTCTGCCCAAATGCAGAATGGTTGATCAGTCCACCCTTCTCCACAGATCGCAAATGTTCAAACCAAGTAACACAAACTTTATTGATCAGCTAGAAAGTTAAAGTGGAACTTTACCCATAACGACTTGCTAAAAAATAATGTTCTTTAGTAAGGATTATGCATTCCACATTAATTATTATGCTACCAAAATTAGTGTGTGCTGTAAATTGTCTCCAGCATTGTTCATGTTTCTTCTTTCTGGAGGCGGCCATTTTGCTGAAGCCCAGAGCCCCTGAGCAGCAGTAAATCTTTAGGTTGTCAGCAGGGTAAGGCAGTGTATTACTGGATTTCAAACAGTATAGGCATTTTTCTTTAATGTTTTACCTAGCTATACCTGCAAAAGGGGGTACTTGTCTGTTAATTCACCGGATTTAGTTATATATATATATACATATATATACATATAATATATGTATATATATATTTTTTATATGTTTTATTTAAATATAGAACAAATATATATTTATTTTTTTTATATATATATATATATATATGTATATATATATATATATATATATATATATAAATAAATCCGGTGAATTAACAGACAAGTACCCAAAAGGGACCAGCCTTAAGTGATCTAGCAGGACTTTATTTCCTAATTAAAGTTCCACTTCAGTGAGGAGCAAAACCCCCCACTGCCCAGCCACTCTGCAGTGCTAAACCTAAAGTGTCACTTTAAGTGGCTGGGTTTTTTTTTGGTTTTTTTGGGGTTTTTTTATGGGGGGGGGGTTGTGGTGTGCTGTGCTGTCATCCATCTGTTTTTCACACTAAGGTGGCAAGAGATGTGAATACACATGTCCTAAGCATTCAAATGTCCCCACATGACCATAGGTGAATCTTTGACAGTCCTCGAGGAATAGAATTGTCAGCTGCCAAATCACTCCTTCTGCAGACAAACATTAAAAATAGACGAAAAGAAAAGAAAAAAAAGTTTGGCAAGATTGTAGAGAAGATGTCATTTATTTGAATTTCCCCTTGAGGTAGGTTGGGTTCTATAGCTGCAAGCTCAGCTGCATCAGTAAAACATGATTATTGAGGGTATTAAGCATTCCTGACAAGGTGTTACTTGCCTGTGTGATTTTACCTTAAACCCAGTTTATGTTGCTTTAAGGGGTTTAGCAACAGGATAATAGTTTACTTATTTGACTGAGGTTTATTAAAAGAGAAAACACATTCAGCAATAAATACAAGTTAGGAAAGTAGAGATCTTTCTGCATTTGGCTCAGCGTTTCTGGTTCTGGATGCACTGTTCAAAAGTCGTAAATCTTTGGACCTGAAGTATTAAAAGAAGCCTTTGCCTCCAAATATAATGCTCATGTGAGGTCCAGATGACAATTAGCCATAATATATACGAAAAATCACCAGCGCCAAAAATAGTGAAATCATTCCTAAATAAATGCTGCTGCTCATTAGTCTAAACACTAATAAAATAACAATAAAAAACATCAAACAGCGCAAATAAATATTCACAAAAAAAATAATATAATAAATAATAAAGAAATAATATTATTATTATTATTATTACTACGAGTTTATATAGCGCCAAAGGGTCTGCTCAGCGCTGTACAATAGGGGGGACAATACATGGCACAGCACAACAACAACAAACAATGTACGAGGGGTAAGAGGGCCCTACTCTTACGAGCTTACAATCTAGGAGGGAGGGGGATATAAAAAAAAACATATTGAATATAATAAATCTCCCTCCTAGATTGTAAGCTGGAAAGAGCAGGGCCCTTGATCCCCTCATGTTTTGCATTGTATTGGTATTGTTCTGTCACATGTTCTGTCCCCCTTTGTAATGTACAGCGCTGAGCGAACTATTGGCGCTTTATAAATACTGTATAATAATAATAATAAATAGGAGGCTGTTTTTTTTACCACAGTTTGGAGTTCTGAGGCATATATCTATACCTGCATTGGGGGAGTTCCATCTAAACCTGGTGATTGGAGGCTGCATTGATTGGGTCTAGGATTCCAAAAAAACCATAAATAAGGCGTTTTTTTCACTAATATCTGGTGAGTGCGGTATGTGATCTGAGCACTAACGGGTGTGAACACGGGTCAAGGGTCTTTTGGATAAGGACATTTCAATTTTATTCTACTCACCATATTCATCTCAATATTTTTGTAGTGGGACTATTCTATTTATTCTATTTAATATGTTTTTTGTATTATTTCTTTATTATTTATTATATAAATTTTTTTGTGAATATTTATTTGCGTTGTTTGATGTTTTTTATAATTAGGCATAATACGCAGTGTAAATCCATCCAATTGTCTGTACTCCAGTCAAATTTTTGATAAATGGATGTAAAGAATAATAGAAACCTAGAGACAGGAGAAATCCATAGCAGCACAGTGGCTTGCACTAGGGTTCCTAGCTCAAATCCCAAACAGGACACTATCTGCATGTAGGGGCGGACTGACCATTCAAGCACTTGAGCACTGCCCGAGGGCCCAGGGTCAGTAGGGGGCCCCATGAAATGGCCCTGGTACCTTTTATAGGCTTTTTTGAGTGTGGGCAAGGACACAGGGGCCCCATGATCCCCTATTGCCCGGGAGCCCCGTGAGCTGTCAGTCCGCCCCTGCCTGTATGAAGTTAGCATGTTCTCCTTTTGCTTGTATGGATTTCCTCCCGCAATCTAAGGAGATGCAGGTAGGTAATTTGGCTTTGATACATATATGTATGCATGAGGGACCTTGGATTGTAAGCTCCTTGAGGGTAGGGACTGATGTACGTAAATGTACAGTAAATACATTTGTCAGTGCTATACATCTGCCTGTAATAAATAACTATTAGCCAATCAGGTGCCAATTTACAGAAGTCAGAAATCTGATTGCTTGTTGAAGCCAAATGCCACATCCTTAAAGTGTAAACCTTTGCTTTTTTCATTAAAATATAAAAATACTTACTCGGTCTGTGTAATGGTTTTTCACGTTGCAACTTCACTCCCTCTTTTCTGATGTCTCCTGCCCAGGGTTGCCAATGCCCCAAAGGGAAATTTACTTATATGACACAAAAACATTTACCGACAAAGCACATTTTTTTCTGACATGACACACAAAATGTACTGATGGAGTCAGATTTTTTTTACTGACAGTTTAAAAAGACAAAGTTAGGCCAAAAACATATTTCTCCTTTTACATACAGGTCAAGGTAATATAACACAGAGTTCTCCCTTACATTAGGGTCTGCAAGGTTCCCCTTTACAGAGCAAGGGGAACTCTATGGACCCTGATGTAAAAGGGAACTGTGTGGACCCTGATGTAAAGGAGAACTTTGAGGACTCTAATGTAAGGGGGTATGCTGTGTGTAAAGGGGGAACACAGTGGGCCTTGATGTAAAGGGGAAAGCTGCAGACCATTTGTAATGTAAAGGGGAAGTCTTTACACAGAATTCCCTTTTACATAAGAGTCTGCAGGATTCCCCCTTACAGTGCAAGGGTGAACTCTGTGGACCTTGATTTAAAGGGGAACACTGCAGGCCATGATGTAAGGAGGAATGCTGCAGACTCTGGTGTGAAGGGGAACTCTGATGTAAGGGGGTCTCTGGGCATCATAGTCCCGAGCATTCCCATTTACATAAGAGTTACCTTTTATATCAGTGTCCGCAGAGTTCCCCCTTACAATGTAAGGAGGAAACCTGCAGACTCTGATGCACAGGGAAACTCAGATGACACTGATTTAAGGGGGATGCAGGGAACTTTGATGTAGTGGGGGGACTTTGAAGACCAAAGACCACATTCTGCAGAGTGAATACAATAAGGCAGGGGTGTTAAACTGGCAGCCCTCCAGCTGTTGCAAAACTACAAGTCCCATCATGCCTCTACCTTTGGGAGTCATGCTTGTAACTGTCAATCTTGCAATGCCTCATGGGACTTGTAGTTTGGCAACAGCTGGAGGGCCGCCAGTTTGACACCTGTGCAATAAGGTAAGGGGGGGTTACTGATATAAGGGGGAACTTTTATATCAGTGTCCCCCTTACCTTAGTGTATTCACTCTCCCCTTACATCAGATATCCTTTCCCCCATAGGGAGTGTGTGGCAACTGGCATGGTTGGAATAATGTCACGATGACCTCCTCCATAAGAGTCTGGTCCTCCGGGTGGCTCGATCCGAGTCCTCCTCTGCTTTCAGTCATCCCCACCTCAGTCTCCACTCTGTCTTCTTCTCCTCCACCACCAGTCCTCTCAGTCCAAGCTCCCCTGGCCCTGCTATAAATTGATAAAAGGTGCCAGTCGGTGCCATGACGTCACCAAGAACCTGCGACCCCTTCTCCAAGCCCTTCTGAGCCTGGCCGAGCCTGGCTGACTCCGCAACTGCACACACCATGTTTTTTATTGGTGGACGCTGTCTGTAACAGACATTTATGGGCAGTTTGTAAATTGGACAATAATTGCAAACTGTTCATAAATTTACGGGCGGTTGGCAACCCTACCCCAATCAGCGCTCTAGGCTTCCCCTCCGCCAATTATCCACTTCCTATGGTGAGAACTTGTGCCTGCTCTCTCCCAAGACAGGCTGTTTGCATCCATTCAGGCACACAGCCTGGTTGGGCCTGGCCCCTTGCTCTCTGCTCACAGGTTTTGACTGACAGCAGCAGGAGCCAATGGCTCCTTCTGCTGTCAGCCAAGCCTTTGAGAGCCAAGAGAGGGAAGATGAGCTGCTGCAGATGTGTACAGAGCTGGACCAAGATCAACTCAAGTGAGTATTTAGGGGGAGCTATGGGGGGATCTGCATGTCAAAGGCTTTTTACCTTAATGCAGAGAATGCATTAAGGTAAAAATTATTTTACCTTTACAACTATTTTAAAAAAATTAGGTGTTTGCCAGCCTTGAACAAATAATGAAAGATTTAGTGGAGCCAGCCTTTAATCATACCTTAAACCAAAAGTGAAGCAATGTGTGGCTGTGAGCGTTTTTTTTTCTTGTCAGCAGGCGTTGAGGATCGCATTTGACATGAATGTACATTACTGGACAATTTGATTGATTGACAGTGGGTGTATGTCATGTCCTTTTTTTATTACTAAAGGACCGGTCAAAACTGTCTTTATTTACACAGTATATTTATCTATGAATGGGTAGGGGTTCTGCTCACTACTTACTTATTCAAATGGGGGGAAGTATCTGGGGACCCCTTTTTAATAAAGGGGCTTTCAGGTTTCACTAAGTCTGCCACCCACAGACCTCCAAAAACCACTGGGCCTGGTACAGTAGCTACTGGGCCATGTTGTGGAGATGTAGCCTCATATGGTTTACGAGGGGAAGTGCACACTTGCCCCTTCCCTTTTCTGGCTTGCCAGGCTGCATGCTCAAATCAGGATCTTCCAGTGAATATTGTAAAAAAGACTGTGAGCAGGCAGGTAGGTTTATATTAGGTCTCTTCTGCAATAAACAGTCTGCCTGCTCGCAGTTTTTAGTAAAAAGACTTTAGTTCCACTTTGAAGTGGTTGTAAAGCCTAGACTTTTTTTTACCTTAATTCCCTGCATTAAGGTAAAATATGTCCTTGTACTTATATCACCCCCCCCCCCCCAAAATATTTCTCACTCAATTCAGCATTGTGCCCTGGTTGTAGCGACCTTTCCTCTTTCCCGCATTCACTAGACCCAGATTCAGCAGCGGAAACCATTGGCTTCCGCTGCTGTCAATCAAATCTAGTGAGGAAGGAGCAGAAGGTGGAGCCGAGCTGTGCTGTGTGTGTCTATGCACGCACACAGCCTGGCTCAGGGGCGAGCCCACAGGTATGACACCATGGCAAGTTTCTTGCTATGTTGGCACACACAGCAGTGGAGGGGCCAAGAGCCCCAGTGGGGTACCCCAGAAAAGGAGGTTTGGGGCCACTCTGTTCAATATCTTTGCACAGAGCAAGTAAGTATAACATGTTTGTTGTTTTAGATTTAAAAAAAAAAAATAGGCTTTACAACTGCTTTAAATTCACCATACATGTGTGCATATAACCTTTGTAAAATTTGCTTTTAATTTACCAAAACTATGTAATATAAGGACCTACCTAAATCATCCATTCCATTTATATTCAGTCAGGAAGGCTCCTGCACTATATAATTGTCGGTAGATCTAAAGGAGATTGTACAACTGGATGGTAAAATGCGACCGTATTTGACAAATAATAAAAACTCCAAAATGTAACAACTTGTAGGACTGATGAATACGTTATTCAAAAAAGCGACAGATCCTGCTGAAGTCACTAACAATCAGAGGGTGGAGCCGAGCTGTGCTGTGTGTGTCTATGCACGCACACAGCCTGGCTCAGGGGCGAGCCCACAGGTATGACACCATGGCAAGTGTCTTGCTATGGTGGCACACACAGCAGTGGAGGGGCCAAGAGCCCCAGTGGGGTACCCCAGAAGAGGAGGTTCGGGACCACTCTTTTCTATATCTTTGCACAGAGCAGGTAAGTATAACATGTTTGTTGTTTTAGATTAAAAAAAAATAGGCTTTACAACTGCTTTAAATTCACCATACATGTGTACATATAACCTTCGTAAAATCTGCTTTTAATTTACCAAAACTATGTAATATAAGGACCTACCTAAATCATCCATTCCATTTATATTCAGTCAGGAAGGCTCCTGCACTATATAATTGTCGGTAGATCTAAAGGAGATTGTACAACTGGATGGTAAAATGCGACCGTATTTGACAAATAATAAAAACTCCAAAATGTAACAACTTGTAGGACTGATGAATACGTTATTCAAAAAAGCGACAGATCCTGCTGAAGTCACTAACAATCAGCTTAATGTCAGAGCCCATTGAATAAAATTCTCTCCCTCTGGATTTAGCTGTATTTGACATTTCTTAATTCCATCTCGCACATATTTGTGGCACCCAGATATGCCAGGATTTGTGAAAAACAGCCTTGCATCATTGTCAGCTGTGTGACATGTCAAAACAAGCCACAAATAGATGGGTGAATCTGATATTACCATGGGGCTCTCAGCCTTGGCACACAGGAATAGAAGCTACAAGGGGGCATTGAGAATAAAACGGAGGGCTGGTACGTATGTTCCACAGGAAACACAAATAACAGCATTTCAGAGCTAAGGGGATGACGGGTGGATGGTAACTCAGGACATCACCATCATGTTGAAGCAAATAATCTTCATTTCGGTGTCTTGCTGCCTAGGAATATCAGGTCTATTCATGAAACTGTATTATAACTAAAAAAAAAAAAAAAGTTTCTTTGAAATGTGGAAATTCATCACAAACTTGCTCAGATGCTATTCAGTTTAAAACAACCAATAGCACACATGCTTTGAGTTACTGTGAGTAAAGCCCAACTCTAGGTCCCCCTTACCCCCCCATTCACCCGCCACCCCATCTGAAGGACCAACTCTCCACCCCAAGATGTACCTTTTACAGATATTTTTAGGCAGGTCACATGGCACTTCTTCTTTAGTGCTGGGCAGTCCTCGCTGATGCAAACAGCAAAAAGACTGTGCACTCTGCAAGGGCATTTGCTCCAGAGCTTAGTAAATCAGGGGAAGCTCTGCTGACATCCATCATCCAATCATGTTCAAGTAAAAATGCTGCTTTTTAAAATTTTCCTTGAAAGTGATTGGATATTCTTTGCAAAGCTTCACCTTATTCACTAAACCAGGAGTGCTCAACCTTTCGAAGAGCAAGGGATACTTAAGTGATTTGGTAACCGGTCGTGGACCACAGTGAACTGTACCTGCGGCTTTCCTGCAGGTTGGCTGCACTTTGCTATACTCATCTATTACAACTTGTTGGTGTGGTGCACTTTCAGAAATCACACCAAACCCACAGGTTATAATAGAAGTCTATGGCTCAGTGCAGTTAACTCACAGCTAGAAAGTTCCCAGATGAAGTACACTTGCTATCACTCCGCCTGGGACAGCAGCTGGCACTACAAAAAAAGCATCGCCTTATACTGATCCTGCGCCATCTACGACCGTCTGCTTCCTCCGCTGCCAGAGCCGGCTTGATGCACTCTGATGCTCTATGATGGTGGGATGGCAAGCCCAGATCGCGATCAACGGGTTGCTGACCATGGGCATATGCCTCCCTGGTTTGAGGTTGAGGGCCAAATCAGAGGAAGCCGTGGGCCACATGTGGCCAACAGGCCACAGGTTGAGCACCCCTGCACTGAACTCAGGAGCACACGCCCTTGCAAAGTGCCCTTGCCCTGGAGCAAAGTAGTAAATCAACCTCAATGGATTAGACCAAATGCAGGCTTCCTATAGAGTTCCCCATTGAATGACACCCATTAGAAGATATAGGAAATCCAGTGGTGGAAAGAATTACTGCAAAGACAGTACCTGAAAGAATTTGAGTTTTACAGGCAGAGCTGTTTTATTTTTTAAAGGCTAAGTTCACCTTTTGCATAAACTGGACAGTGCAAACAAGGGGCCTCAGTAATTTAAAATAAACTGTGCCATTTGTAAAAATATTGTTTAATACAAATACCATATCTGTAAGCCTTTTGTGTCACCTGGCCGAAATACTCGCAATGTTTACATTCCTATTTCCTAGCTTGTGTCCAGGACATGGCAGTTGTTGGGCGCTTTCTCCCAACATTGAAGGAGTGAGCACACTTGCTTAATCAAAAGCTTTGCAGTGAACTCTCTTTTTCGAAAGTCAGCAAAGACTCTCCAGTTGCACATCCCCACCCAAGGTTCTCACGCTGCTGTAGCTTCTTTCATTTCCATACTCTGGGATACAACAAAATGGCCACTGAGCCTCCTTCTTTGAAAACAACCAAAGAGATTATAACTTTATTTGTCCTCGGTGACGGAGGCTTAGTGGTCATTCTGTTGTAGCCCATGTCACTGAAATATGCCAGGACCTAGGAATGTAATCATTGGGAGCAATGGCGGACTGACCATTTGGAAACTCTGGCACTGCCCGAGGGCCCGGGGTCAGTAGGGGGCCCCATGAGATGCCCCTGGTACCTTTTTCATAGGCTTTTTTGAGTTTGGGCAAGGACACAGGGGCCCCATGATCCCCTATTGCCCGGGGGCCCCATGAGTTGTCAGTCCACCCCTGATTGGGAGTACAACATTGTATTTTGGCCAGGATTCAAGGGTGACAGAAAGGGACTTCAGGTAGTGCCTTCGTTTTAACCAATATTTTCACTGCACACTGTATTTAAAAGTAGGGGGGCCCTTGTCTGCATGGGGCAGTTTCTGTAAAATTGGCCCAGAGTTGGGTCTGAAATTCTCAATTTTGCAAGATGCTGAAGTTATGTTTTAAAATTAGCCTTGTAACAGGACTGTTTAGTTTATAAGTTGATGGGAGGAAGGGAAGGAGCTCAGGATAGTATCACCACACAGAAACAAGGGTGATAAAGCTTTCTGCAGCAAAGGCTTACCCAGCCAAATATAAATGCCCTCTCCATTGTTTTATTTTAATTTTTAATTGCATTAATTTTCAAATTATACACCAAACAAACTCATCTCATGCATACATATGGAATGAAAATAGAAAAAGAAGAGAAATAAAAGGGGAAAAGTTTCCCACCTTATGCAGTGTCCAAAAGAGACTGATATTCAGATGTATATAAAAATTTCTACCAAACAGACCATTTCAATCTGAAGTTGTCATAGTTGCCATTTTCATTGGCTATTAAATCCTCCATATGATATATTTCATTATTTTTATCAACCATTGTGTCCAAGAAGGGGAGCTTGACCTTGTTTCCAGCAAGCCCAGATACAGCCACGAGCTGCGTCTATTAACGAGGGGAGTAAATGTATGTGAGTAGGTATGATAGTGTAACATAAAGGAAGCAGGATCTAGTTGGAGCAGATGGTTTGTCACTTTTTCTATAAGGGCTCATGTGCACGGGGCATTTGGAAAACTCTTCTGAACGATGGAAACTGACTGCCGGAAAATGTAGGTTAAAAAACAGCAGTTTAGCCGCGTTTGCATACCACGTTTATGCGCATTTTCATTTAGAAGCGTTTTTAAAAGATAACCTCAGGAGACCTTCCCAAATGCTCAGAATGCACTGAAAAATAGTAAATAATTAACTATTTCATACATTTTGAGAGGAATAGAAAGAGTAGAAGCAGAGAGAGCAGTATGTGTTGAGATGACCTGTCTTTTCTGGTTGCATTTACTATGGATCCCATCATGAGCATAATGCGGCACGTTCTACCATTTTTTCCTTCACGCGAAACCTGGTACTGATTGCGCTGGTGTACTTGGTCCATTTGAATACATGGAAAACGCTTTGCATGTATTTCCGATGATGAAAAAAGGCTCTGGACAGCGTTAAAAAACGCTTCTAAATGCAAACACTTATAAACACAGTTAACCATGTTTACAAGCATTTACACGTGTTTACAAGCATTTGGCGTTTGAAATGCTGGCAAAATCTACTCCTGAACACAAGTTTGGTGCGTTAAAAAAAACGACTGTAAACTCAACAGCCTGTAAACGACTATGTGTACATGGAGACATAGGAAAATATTAGGGAGAGTTCAGGGGCTGCTGCAAATAACACTGAACAGCTCCTGAACGTCAGTTTAGCAGCTGCAGTGTACATGAACGCAAGAACTCCATCCACAAAGGCTGCACCTTATCACACAACCAAAAAACATGTAGTAGGTCCCCTAAGGCCTTCCCACATCTTCAGCAATGATTGGAGCTCAATGAGAACATTTTACTCAGGCAAGCTGGTGTATAATATCATCTAATGAGGTAATTCCTAATTCCTAGTACCTCGAACATATTGAGGTCTCATATGAAAAACAAACAATTTTGTCCATTTATCGATGTATGCAATCTGGTACAAACCTGGTAAGCATGCCATAAGTAAATAAGATTGCATGTTTAAAAGGTTCCGAAGAGTCACAGACCTGCTCAAACGATGTAAGGGTCCATACATACATTGATGTTGAGGGTAATGAGGACAAGTAATGCCACAACTGAACCTTGGTCCAGAATCTAAGAGTAAGTTGTTGCGAATTTAATACCATTGAATGCCCTCTCCATTGTTAAAACCATGAACAAGTGCACAAGTAAATTACTCACTCTGGAACAGAGGGGACATAGTTTGCAAGGGGATTGAAGGAGTTACTGAAGGTTAGGTGTGGAGAAGGGGTTTAGGTATAGGAGGTAATAACATGGGCATGTAAGATGAAGGCTGATGTTATGTGCTTATCCTGACCTTTTTTTAGAAGCTGACTTTGACCCTCCTAAGATTTCCTGTTTTTCATTGAGGCCACCCATCACATTAACCAACCAACCATCAAACCAACCAACCAACAAACGAACTGGCAGGCTCAGGATTGGGTTACAAAAAAGATAAAGTTGTTTGCAAAAAGTCCAGATCAAAATATATTCCTTGATCATTTTCAGTGAACATAACCTAAGCCACTGCTTTTATTTCATGTGCTCCATTTGAATTGCCCAGACTAGGGATGGGATTTAAACCAATTCAGCATTTAGAAGATACATTAAAACAATGAACATTCAGTTCCTCCAAATAGTAAAGCCTCAGCACTTCAGCAGGATGACTCATTTAATATTTAAGGATGACAAGTAAAGACTGCCAAACCCAAAAGAGAAACGGCTTACAAATACGAGATCAGGGAAAAAGGTTCAATCACCAATTCCTTTGTTACCTGGGGATTGAGGTGTTCCTGCAGGATAAATGATCCACAGAACACACCCTCTGCTCCAAGATATAAAGCATAAGATATCACAGTAGAATTTTGGCAATGTATCCTATAATTTGGAGCAATTTGCCGAGCTGTATTTCAGATGGTTGCCACAGGAATACATTCCATCATTTCCCTCGGTGACTACACTCTGCCAGAAGAGGGTTGATTCTAGGAAACAGAAGAGCAAAGAATGCCTGGAGAGCAAATGTGCTTCTGCACCATAACCTACTTTACTGGTTTAGGCTTGTCCAACATCTTTGTCTCTGATGGCAGAGAGACAGAAAGCAACTAAATCATGATATCTATTATTTACAGACTTGGAAAGACTTGTGAGGATCAGGAAAATGTTTATCTGGATCAAGGCAGAGGTTGGGAGTTTGTGCCGTCTGTGATGCAACTTTTAAAGTGTAGCTGCATCTTTGTGAAAAGTACGATAATATAAAGACAAGCATTGAAACAGATAAATGATTGTGAAACAGATAAATGATTGCAGGACTGCTTAATTCCAAGCATTTATGAAAATAATTGATTGCATTAAATATAACAGAGTGATGTACTTACATATATGCAGATTGCAAACCAGGACCTGGTGGATGTCCAGAGAACCCTATTACAACATGTAGTAAACCATGGGGATAATTAAAATGCGAATTCGCAAGAGAAGATAAAGTTTAAGGTGGCCATTGTCTGATGGGGTTATACCTGTTCAGACAGTGTAAAAGGGTTGGCTTCTCTGTGCTTGTTTTAATCCTTATCAATTTCAACTGAAGGAATGGATGGCCAAGGCCACTACCTTGCCTAAGACTACATTCTGCCATAATCTGTCTCTGGCTGTGCCATTCCTTTTATTTCTCGGCAATTTATTTACTATAGATAATTATATAGCACTGTCAATGTATGCAGTACTTTTACATATTGTACATTCTCATCAGTCCCTGCATTCAAAGAACATACAATTTAAGGTTTTACATTCATACTGTACATACATATATATACTAGGGCCAGTATAGACAAGAGTCAATTAACCTAGCAGCATGTCTTTGGAGTGTGGGAGGAAACCCACCCAAGCACACGGAGAACTTGCAAACCCCAAGCAGATAGTGTCCTGGTTGGGATTTAAATCAAGGACCCTAGGGCTTGCAAGGCTGGAGTGCTAACCACTAAACTACTATGCTGCAATAACACTTCAAATAGTGAAAAACATGCTAAGTGGAGATCCTCCATTATAGAGGATCGCAGGGATACTACTACTGCTGGCATGAAGGGTAAATATTCTTCCCTACATGTGTTGTGTCACTGGCTATATGATAGACACATGAAAATATGAAATTAACACATTGGGAGTCTCATGACCTGGAGAAGGTTTACTGCCCTCAACAGTTTCCTTGGAATCTTCGCTGCTCAGATGGCATGGCAATGTATTTGGGCACTTAGGACCTGTTTCACTTAAACATATCTTTCCACCATCATAGCCCTCTTCACCTCTGGGACTGTCTATTTACTCTCTGTGCTAGCCCAGCAACTCCAACCCCCATCCTCACCTCTCCAGGTAACCTTTTATATAGCTGCTGGGGAAGAAGCAAAGGGGAATACTACAGAGTGTCAATTGAGTGACAGCTTTAAGTCTTTTGGGGCTGCTGACATCACAACCAAGATGGTGGTACCCAACAGCAATCTCAAGGCTTTTGGATGTCTACACAAGGAAGGCCTTTAGCGGTACATAAATACTCAAAATATGATCAATACATATGTAATGTTATGAGAAAATTGTTGTTGCAATGAATGATCATAAGATTTCTTTAAGGCATGCTAAACAGTAATAAAGCATAATTTTGATTCGTCTGGTTAGTTCTGTGACAAATGTACATATTTACCATCACACCATGGATCTCCAATATGGTGCAAAAAAGCTTCTTACAAAGTTTTTTTAAAACCTTTTTTGGATGATATTGGAGATCCATGGTGTGCTGGCGAATATGTACATTTGCCTATGATGTTTCCTGTCCCAGCTGGTAGTCACTACAGCACCCTTCATTGATAAGCCCTACTTCCAGGAATGTGTGCGAGAGGAATATAGATAAAGATTGCACCTGGTTAGTTCTATGGACATCAAAAATGCACAGCATGGCCAAAAAAAACTTTAACAAATGTGACTAAATTTAGAAAAATTAAAAATGTAAGATATAAATGACATACAGTACATGCTATAAAAACAGAACACGGTGTACTGCAAAGTGCAAACGGCAACCCTTGGGGCATTCAATTTACATACATCTTAAAAATCAAGACGTCATCAAAATATACAATTATTTGTTTGAAACCACTTACACGTAACGATGATCCAGACGTGTTGAAACTAGGATGCCCTACAGTCAGTGTCTTTTCTGGTCTCTGCCTATAGAAAAAGAGCAAGAGAAAGCTGAAATTGTCAACCTGTCACACGAGGACTAAACCATTTATGGAGCTTAAAAATGTTGGCTTGAAACTTAGATGCAAACAAGAACCAGCATAAAATTGCCCAGAATTGCACTAAAATTGTTGTGTTTATGTGCACAGTAAAAAAGAACACATTTTAAAAATGAGCACATTAAAAAACTCAGGGCCTTTTTTCCCCAGCTCTTGCACACCAACACATTTTGTCTGATGCTTAAATCTTAACTTTAGTTAACAATTAAAAAACAAAACAAAAAAGAAAACCAAAAAAAAAAAAACAGGCAGCAGCAGCACAAGGGATACATGGCATTGGTTGTAAGTAATGTCCCTTCAACTGAAGTCTAACATTACAAAATTGCAAGCAGGCAGCTGTAGATGAGACATTAACAAAATTTTAAAGTGAAAAACTTTTCTTTAATTAAAATTAAAAAACAGTTTTATACTTACCTGCTCTGTGCAGTGGTATTGCGCAGAGTGGCCCCTCACCCGTCTTCTGGGGTAACACCTCTGGCGCTCTCTACTCCACCTCTCCTGTATGTGCCACCATAACAAGCCACTTGCTATGGGGGCACACCTGACGGCATGCTCCTGAACTGGGCTGTGTGTGCCCATAGACACACGCAACACAACTTAGCCCCACCCTCCAGTCCATCCTCACTTGATTTGATTGACAGTATCAGGATCCAATGGCTTCCACTGCTGTCAGTAAAACCTGTGAGAGTAGGAAAAGTGGAGGGAAGGTCTGCAGTCGGGCACAGCACTGGATCAATAGAGATCTCAGATAAGTGTTTGGGGTTGGAGGGGTGGTAACAGTCAATCGAAGGCTTTTTATTTTAATTCAGAGAATGCATTAAGGTAAAAAAAATTATTGTTTGGAACCACTTTAATAAACTCACCCATTTGCAATTTTCGCATGCGCAGCTATGTACTGTATACATTCTGGTACAGTGTCCATATGCCAGGATGACTGAAGGGGTTATGACACCCTGCACCAGCCAATCAAAATGGCCAAAAGCTGACTTCTGGAGAAGGTGTCAACGCTGGCACCTCCTCTGTTTATTTTCAATTTCTAAGGACTACATATCCCATGGTACCTTGCTGTCTGCAAGTAGTATTTCCTGTAGTGACTGTACCTTCTGAAACTCCTCCTCTCAGCACCTCTGTAGTTCAGAAGGCAGGCTCTGTGAAATGTGTCACACAGCAGTATCTACTCACAGGGCATAGTACCTATAGGGTTTATTTACTAAAGCTGGAGAGTGCAACATCAGGCTCACTTCTGCACAGAAACCAATCAGCTTCCAGGTTTTATTGCCAAAGCTTAATTGGAGAAGCTGAGGTTAGAAGCTGATTGGTGTCTATGCAGAAGTGAGCCTGATTCTGCAGTCTCCAGCTTTTGTAAATCAACCCCTGTATGTCACAGAATTCAAGAAAATAAATGTGTGGGGATCCTCACAAAGTAAATTCACAAACTTCAAGATCATCCGGAATAATAGGAGTGGGCTAGAAATAATTTCAATTAGACATGTGCAATTAGTTTAGTTGCAAATCAAAATTTTCATAATTCGTAGATTCGGATAGATCCGAATCACAAAAAGTAAAGCGCAACAAATCCAAAATAAATTATAACAAAAACAACAAATTCATTCATATTCATTTGTTTCATTCGTTTGTGACTTCAGAGGGTTTTGTACATTTATTAATATTGTCACACTCTGTATTGGCCAAAGTCAAGCAAAACAGCAAAGTCACAAGCAAGCTGCATTGAAGACACAAGCAAGTCGCATCAAAAAAGTGTCAAGCAGATCATTGAAATTGCAAGCAATACGCATTGAAGTCACAAGCAAGTTGCACTGAAGTCACAGGGAAGTTGCATGGAAAAGTTGCAAGCAAGTTGCATCGAAGTCACACGCAAGTCATATAGAAAAAGTTGCTAGCAGATCATTGAAATGGCAAGCAAGTCGCATTGAAAATTAGCAAGCAAGTCACATTGAAGTCTCAAGCAAGTAGCTGAAATAACATAATGACATAACAAATTAATCCAAATCTTCCGAAATAACTTCCAAAAATTTGAATCGACTCAGAACAATGAATATATGAAAAAAACTCAAATCATTCTAACATAATGAATATGACTAAACAAAATGACTGACTGTCACCAGTCACACTGTTGCAATTTAAAATCGTGCGATTTACAGTTAAGGAAATAAGTATTTGATCCCCCGCTGATTTTGAATGTTTGCACACTCACAAAGAAATGATCAGTCTAAAAATCGAATGGTAGGTGTATTGTAACACTGAGAGACAGAATAGCAACAAAAAATTCTAAATAAATGCATGTCTAACAAATGATGACTGATTTGCATGTTCATGAGGGAAATACGTATTTGATCCCCTTCACAAAACATGACTTAGTACTTGGTGGCAATCCCTTGTTGGCAATCACAGAGGTCAGACGTTTCCTCTAGTAGGCCACCAGGTTTGCACACATCTCTGGAGGGATTTTGTCCCACTCCTCTTGGCAGATCCTCTCCAAGTCATTAAGGTTTGGTGGCTGACGTTTGGCAACTCGAACTTTCAGCTCCCTCCACAGATTTTCAATCGGATTAAGGTCTGGAGACTGGCTAGGCCACTCCAGGACCTTAATGTGCTTCTTCTTGAGCCACTCCTTTGTTGCCTTGGCCGTGTGTTTTGTGTCATTGTCATGCTGGAACACCCATCCATAACCCATTTTCAATGCCCTGGCTGAGGGAAGAAGGTTCTCACCCAAGATTTGACGGTACATTGCCCCGTCTATCATCCCTTTGATGCGGTGCAATTGTCCTGTCCCCTTAGCAGAAAAACACCCCTAAAGCAGAATGTTTCCACCACCATGTTTGACAGTTGGGATGGTGTTCTTGGGGTCATAGGCAGCATTCCTCCTCCTTCAAACACAGCGAGTTGAGTTGATGCCAAAGAGCTCGATTTTGGTCTCATCTGACTTCAACACTTTCAACCAGTCCTCCTCTGCATCATTCAGATGTTCAGTGGCAAACTTCAGACGGGCCTGGACATGTCCTTTCTTGAGCAAAGGGACCTTGCAGGCATTGCAGGATTTCAATCCTTGTCGGCGTAGTGTGTTACCAATTGTTATCTTGGTGACTGTGGTCCCAGCTGCCTGGAGATCATTGACAAGATCCTCACGTGTATTTCTGGGATGATTCCTCACTGCTCTCATGATCATTGACACTCCACGAGGTGAGATCTTGTGTGGTGCACCAGACCTAGGGAGACTGACAGTTGTTTTGTGTTTCTTCCATTTGTGAATGATTGCACCAACTGTTGTCACCTTCTCACCAAGCTGCTTGGCGATAGTTTGGTAGCCCAGTCCAGCCTTGTGTAGTTCTACAATCTTGTCCCTGACATCCTTGGGCAGCTCTTTGGTCTTTGCCATGGTGGAGAGTTTGGAATCTGATTGTTTGATTGCTTCTGTGGAGAGGTGTCTTTTATACAGGTAACAAAATGAGATTAGCAGCACTCCCTTTAAGAGACTGCTTCTAATCTCAGTTTGTTACCTGTATGAAAGACACCTGGTAGCCAGAAATCCTGCTGAATGATAGAGGATCAAATATTTATTTCCCTCATGAACATGCAAATCAGTGCATAATTTGTTAGACATGCATTTATTTAGAATTTTTTGTTGCTATTCTGTCTCTCAGTGTTACAATACACCGAACATTCGATTTGTAGACTGATCATTTCTTTGTGCGTGGGCAAACATTCAAAATCAGCAGGGGATCAAATACTTATTTCCTTCACTGTATGTGCAATCTCAGCGCAATTTCTGAAGACTTTATTGCAAAGATTTTCAATGATTTCTTGCAATCTGCTGTGTAATTTCCATTATATTCTAAGTATGTGAAATTGTAACAAAACTGCAGAAAAAGTAATGCAAGAACTTCTTTATAAATCGTGCTGTAGCACGTTAAGACATTGACATTGATTAGATACGATTTCAGGTGCGATTTCAATTCCCAAATCGCACCTGAAATCGCACCAGTATGACTGCGCACTAAACGATCAAATTCGAAACAAAAATGTTTTCGTCATGCACATCTCTAATTGAAATACGTGTGGAAATTAATATATGGTTTTACATTTTGCCCAAAGGCACATTTTTTGTTTATGATGTAATATTGTATGGTCTAATCTGAAGTCCTCTTCTCATCCTATCCCTGGTGATATCACACTGCATTCATTTGAATCTTTTACATCTGCATGGAGTTTAGCTTTAAAATACCTTTTTATTGAGTATGCACTTTATTTCTCTTTGCCTTTGTCTGTAATTGGAGTACAAGTTCATGAACGTGACAAGAGTTTTTCGCAGTTTGGCCACGTTGCAGATAAAAGGTTTCTTGCAGGGAAAAGGTTAGCTCATTAACACCTCCAATGGGGAACACAGCCATCCTATCAATATAGAATGCATTATTTTTAATGCCTACCCATAATGCCTCTGCAGATTTCACACCTCCATCACAGCACAGATCACTCTTTTGTATGGGACCTTCTCAAGATGTTGGAATGATGTCACAGGTCGTCCTCTGATATTAAGGACCCCCTGTTTTTTTTTTTTGCACCCTTGTGATTTACTGCTTAGCCTTCTGAGCGGCTTGGATGTGAAGCTATCGGGATCCCCCTTTTTTTCGGACTAATGAAAGCGGGTCTTTTTTAACATGAAAACAGTCCAACGTACCCATGCAGATCCCGAAGCTTTTGGCAGTGTAATAAATGCTGTTTATTCACAGCTGGCAGCCCTCTGTGGCAGGCTATGTATATGTAGAAGTGCAGAGCTATTTAGAACGTTAGAACCCCAAGTTGCTGGAATTACTCCCAATCATTTTTGCTTTTCAGAAAACTTCCCTAACTGTATGAAAAACACTAAATGGCCCTTCATATCCAGCAGGGGATGTCTGTCTCAGCAATATTTTGTTACCCATATAAATATCTCATAGAAAAACAAGCCGCAGATTTACTGATAGCATCCTTATTAAAGGGCGGCTGCAGCCAGACAGCTAAATATAACATGAATATACATATACCAGAGCGGTTTTAGCTGTAAAAATATTTGTCCAGTAATGCATAGTGCAGAGCCTACGTTTCTCACTTAATACCACTGATCTGAACATCACCATACTCCCCTTAGTCCCTCCCCTTCTTGCGCAGACACTCCCACTGCAAGCCTGTTAAAAGCTTTCAGCTGGCATGTAGAAACGTAATATAAAACATGACTAAGGTATTGCTTAGTGTTGTGGCTGTCAGCTTTTTAATAACCCTACCCAACAGGTTTACAACCTACTAAATAATCAATCCACTGGACACATTCTTTTTGGGGTTGAAAGGCCATAGCAGCCATTTTTATTAAATAACCAAATACAAAATGTATTTATTTTATTTCATGTACTTATATTTATGCAGTGTTTAACATATATATTGTACATTCACATCAGTCACAAACCCTCAAGGGGTGTATGATCTAAGGTCCCTAACTTACATTCATACATACACATACTAGGGCCAATTTAGACAGGATCCAATTAACCTAGCAGCCTGTTTTTGGAGTGTGAGGAAACCGGAGTGCCCAGAGGAAACCCATGCAGGCACAGGGAAAACATGCAAACTCCAGGCAGGTGGTGCCATGGTTGGGATATGAACCAATGATCCTAGTACTACCAGGTGGAAATGCAAACCATTTAGCCACTGTGCTGCCCAGAATACAACATTATATTTTTTTACCAAATACCTTAACAACAATGATATAACTAACTGACCTACTTTATTAGGTCTAGGGTCTTAGAAAGCACCTGGATTTACCAACTGACTGTATCAGTCAAAATCCACTTAAAGGCCCTCAGACGCAACTGCTCCGGCTGAGGGCAATTTAACCTAGATACAGCTACATCACCCTGGATATCTTACTGCATTAAATTGAATCTGGAAAGGTACACCCATACCTCTAATGGGCCCAAACTATTATTCTTCAAGTTGTTTCAACAACCATGTACCTCCTTCAAAGACCCTGGGATCCATTCCAGCTGCTACGACAAACATTCCGCTAAAGAAAACCAAGTGCAAGCAAAGGTAGTATCACGCAGCTACCACCACACGCACAGACACCCCAAAGTAGAAGACAAGAACAAGACAATCAAAAGAAGGGAAAACAAACAAAAAATATTCACTGCAAATCCATAGTCAGGGAGGGTGGGCGGGAGAAGCTCTTCTGTCCCTACTCCAACTGACCACCAGCCCCCCCCCCCCTTATCACTCCCCTATGGTCACTCCCTTCTGCCCCTTACTCTTTCCAATCACATAAGACCTCTAGCTTTCCGAACAAACTCAAAGTTAACCCTTTTCTAGCATAGCAAACCTAAGCATGCCTGGCCTTACTCTTAGGCTAAGCATGTTGCTCCAGGCCTTCCTGTTGATAAGCTAGTTACAAAAATAGTATTTGAAGACTTGAAGATTTTATTTTTATTAGCCAGAAAATCTCAAGTATATTGTTCTAAAACCAGTTTATTGACAAGAGAACAATTTTTTTGTTGTTGGAAAAGGCTAGCTGGCTGAACTTAAACAGGTCATAGATGAGTAGAAAAATGAATGAAAAATCAGATCAATAGACTGATTGTTCAGTTTTTGCATAATTAGTGTGTCCTCTGCAACAGATGATTTTGTGTCCCCATCGAAACTACACGAATTTTGGAAATGTTTGTCAGAACAAAACTTTTCTGATAGTTTATAGGGTTATCAGTCAAAAAACAATAATAAAACGTGTAGGCAGGTGCCTACAAGTTTGGCTACCGAGGTGGAGAAGGGTTATTGCTGGGTTTACTGGTTTCCCAGGCTTTTTCTGGGCCTGCCCTCCATCCTGTGGTATATAAATGCGGGGAAGGCTGTATCCAAGGTCCTGTTTATCATTCTCTTGGAAGATGATTTGATCCATAGTAATTAGGCTCCTCTTCCACATCCAGCAATCATTTTAAAATTCAAGATATATGTTTTAACTCACTTTTGGATATTCCCAATGTAGTGATATTCTTTCAACACAAGATGGCGAGGTGGAGACTTTTTGGTATGCAATTAGTGCACCATATAAGGCAAAGGATTGAAGTCCCCTCCCAGTTCTGACGAAGTCTGCGGTGATTGGCGGACGAAACGCGTCAACGTATTGACGTCACTACGCTCGGCGTCTTCACAGGGTGCGGCGCCCACGAGGCGGGAAGGAACGGCGGTGTCACAGCTCCCTGTTAGGTAGGCCCAAGACCTTTTGAGAACTACCAGTGGGCTATTATCACAGCGGTTCGCAAACGGCAATCCCTCAGGGAAACATATCTTCCACCGGTGGCAAGTTATTTAAAAGCTTACGGCTGTTGAGATTTACAGAGCCTACATGGTGTTCATAGGGCATGTTGTATGGGCCTAATTTACCCTGTATACTCGGGGAATTTTTTGGAAATCCTCTCAGGAGGAGAATCTACATATATATATATATATTTATACGCTATCCTATTCAGGTATTTTTTTGCTGTGACATAGCCACATCCTTATAAAACTGCAAATAACCTTCTCAAATTCAGCAATTTTTGGAAACCCTTTACTGGGTATATTAAATTCAGGTATCTACGGCCTGCTATATGCTATATACACACTATATGTGTTTGAAATCCACGCATCGTGTATACCTGGTCCCTCACCCCCATATGCATTTTTGGAAAAGCATCAAGGACCTGATCTTAGTTCAAGTCGACAGGAGTCTTCTTGATCCTCATTGATGGTAATATATCCACATCTCTATGTGTGTTTTGTTTTCGGGGTTACCTGATGCCCATGATCTACACATTTATTATCTTTTTCTATGTATATCCTCAGAATCATTTGGTACTGTGGACCTTGTTCCATTTGGGGTGGCTATCCAGGAAGTCCCTACATTTGAGAGGCGGGTATGATAGTCTCACCTCTGAGAAGGTAACAGCAGTATCCATTGACTATTGTGGAGGGAGGCCTGGTAAATTTTGGATGTGATTTGGTTTCCATATTGCTAGATACATACCATGTATTTTTGTGTTCCAGCTTGTACATTCCAGGAGGTCCCTGACATATACTGGGAACACACCCACTGAATATACGGTTCACACAAATATTAAGCAGGAAACCTACGGAAATCCAGGATTACTATTCCATCATTACACTACTCTGCCTTATATGGTGCTCTGTTGGCTAAGATGACCCTAAATTGAAGACGCTAAGTGTTTTTAAACATGATTTTATTTTTTTCATATGTACACCGTGCTCATGTTTAACCTCCCCATGATCTATGTGATCAAATAAAGTATTGTTAAATTCATTTGAATTCATACTACTCCGCGTGGATCTTTTAGAAACCTTCTTTTTCAGATAGGCGTGTTCTTGTCACACTATCATATTGTTTTGTATCCAAGGTCACCCAGAGCTAAGAGGACCCCATGGGAAAAGGCTAAAGGGTCAATGCAAGAGGATGTAGCTAGCAGGAACCACCAAGCATTTCCACAAAAGAACCTACCAATAATGGGACTCTCCAATAGACTTCCACCTGTTGAGGTATGCCTGGCCTGCCTAGGGATGTTAGTTAGGGCCTTGTGACTGTATGGACTGTACTGTTGCAGCCTTCAAGTAGAGTTTCAGTAACTGTTTCAAAGCTTGGTTAGAAGTTACTCAAAAGGGATGTATGGTGGTACATGGTGTATGGTAAAGAACAGGTCCTTCAAAGAGCACATGGGATGAAGTGGAGAAAGTGCTGTTGCTAAGGTCAACAAGCTAAAAGGGAATGACAGGACAGCCAGACAATGGGAGTACAGTACCAGCAGGGGTGACGGGAAGCTTCCATAGCAAGGGGAGCAGTTTGCTGCTTCCCTCCCTAGTGGTTGGTGCCCCAGCAAATCCACGTGGTGGAGACCAAAGGCACCTAGCCATATGTACAGAAGGAATTTAAGCAATGTATGCATGTAAGTGGGTTCACAGTACAAGTAGAACCACAGGCTATCACTGATGGAGCTGGATTGGTGGAACGGGACATTGCTCTGTGATGTCTCCTTCATGATGTCACATTCCATGCAGGTGTATTATGGTCCCAGGCATTAGTGAGTGGAGTGCATACAGCGAAGGGAGGAGGAAAGAGAGAGAAAGAGGACCCTGTGTGCATCTTGTGAGAGGGCCTCGCCAAAAAACTGAAATGCGCACAAGCCTGTAAGGTGTGACTAGGAATCAAAAAAGAACGGTCTCTGTAACAGAAGTTCCGTCATATCTTATTTTGATGACTGTAGTGTCGTGTGTGTGTCTCTCTAGTGTAGTGTGAGTGTTTTCTACTATAGGAAATAAAACCTTTCCTATAGTTAGAGCTGGCAGCTTAAAGCTTTGTAGGGGGAAAGGAAATTCAACATTTTGTGTATTGCAGACTTGTAATTGCAAGGAATCCAGACAGATGGGGCTGGAAGTGTTTGAAGCAAAGCTATTAACACAACAACCCCAGGTCCAGAGATTGACTTATGCAGTAAATAGGTCTCAGCATACCTTCCCCTTTAAATGTTTTGTTTTCCTTCTAATTAAAGATCTTTCAAAATTCACGATCTTTCAAAATTCACCAACAGATATCTCTTCTATTCATGGCTTGCTTCAAGATCTTCTGAATAAAAGAGGCCACTTCGCTAACCAACAATAGATTAAAACGGTCAACGAAAGGCCATCATCCTGCAAACCTCTTAAGAACCAGACATTTTATTTAAAAGTACTTAGAAAATCACTCCCAATCAAAAGTGCACAATTTCTGGTTCACAGCAGTAAAATCAGCTTGCAGTATCAATGTATTACCCCTTTAAGGAGCAAAAACATCAGCATCACCTCAATAGTACTGCATCCAGCATTACGTCCGGTTCGAGCAATGCTGTCACTGGCTCTGCTCTGATGCATTTTGTCACAGTTCACGTGACTTCCTCAAGTTATTTCAAGCCAAGAAGTTAAAATACATTGCATCACTTCTGCAGATGAAGAAAAAAAATGTTATGTTTGCAAGGACAATTCTGAAACAATGATGGCTCAATCGTATGAACAATTGAAAGACAATTTCTATTTTCGTTTGACCAATTGTTCATTTGTCTACCCGTCTGTGACCACCCAATCAAATCCTTCCATCTTTTGAGTTCCTCATTGTTTTTCTTATTACAGATATTTTTGAGGAAATCTAAGCATCAGCAAGCTTAGAGCCATTATTGCTGGGGCCAGTAAGCCCCACAGTTATCCCTTTACACACACAAATGGTAGCCACAATGTGTTTTATGAAAACATGCACAATTGACAGCATTTGCTGAGGCAATTCTGACTATTGAGAAATGTCTGTGATGCTCACTGCCAAGCCCAATGTCACGTACCTTGGTTGGAGGCTGAGTTGATGAGAGGGCTTCTTTGTGGCTCTGGTCTGAGCACCCTTTAATGTGGTGACAGATGTACAAGACTCAAAGAAGCACAGGTGCTGGTAGCTTGGTAGCAGGTGACTGCCATGGTCAGAGACATAGTCAAGGTGAGCCAGGGTCATACACGGTGATACAGCAGCGTGGTTAGGAAGCAAGCTGAGGTTAGCACCAGGGAAGCAGGCAGAGAATCATTAGAGGCAAGCCAAGGTCAGTATCCAGAATCCACAGAGCAAGGTCAAGAGCAAGCCGGATCAGCACCAGGTCAACATTGGAATGAGCATTAGCTGCATGGGAATGAACATTAGCTGTATTAGTTTGCTGACACCACATATTGCCATGAGTTACTGTTGCCTTTCTATCATCTCAAACCAGTCTGCCCATTCTCCTCTGACATCAACAAAGCATTTTTGTCCACACAACTGCTGCTCACTGGATATTTAATTTTTTTTCAGACCATTCTCTGTAAACCCTAGAGATTGTTGTGAGTGAAAATCCCAGTAGATCAGTTTTTGAAATACTCAGACCAGCCAGTCTGGCATCAACAACCATGAAACATTCAAAGTCACTTAAATCCTCTTTCTTCCCCATTCTGATGCTCGGTTTGAACTTCAGCAAGTCATCTCCACCACGTCTAGATACCTAAATGCATTGAGTTGCTGCCATGTGATTGACTGATTAGTATTTTGTGTTACCAAACAATTGAATAGGTGTACCTAATAAAGTGGCCGGTGAATATATTGGAAAAAAACATCATCTATGACTTTTGAAGAAAAAATATTTTCCTTCAGAATGCCACCTGCTGGGATGTTTTTCATAAAATATGGTAGTTATGGTGCTTTTTCACTTCAGTGCTGGCTAAAATGACAAAGGACACAGGAGAAACTGTCCAGACAAAAGTCAAGGATGAGGCTAGGCCAGCAAGTCTTTCAGAAGGTGACCATCAGCAAATCATCCTATTTCCTGTTGTGGTTTCATTTACCTAAAACATGGATATCACAAAGCGGTAGTGTGGCCACGGTTGTTTTGTTTGAAACCAATGTGGTGTTATTGGGAATTCACCTTTAATTGGAAACTCCAGCATATTTTCTGCTAGAACTCACTCACTTTTAGTTATGAAATTTATTTATGAAAATAATTTTTGACGTATTTGTCTTCTAGTTTGTTGTATGTTGTACCATATTTTTTATAACCTTATTATGAGGCTAAATCAGTACCATTCCCACCTTTACAGATATTTTTGTTTACACCATAAAACACCATAAGATGTTATGTTCACACCGTAACACACATTATAATGTGCATCATAAGTAGGGATGTTGCTAGGATTGTGAAGGACCTGCAGAGCCCTTGGGCACCCAAAGGAGGGGAATGAGGTGGTGCACATAGTGCACCACATGGAATAATAGGTGTGATGAAATTATGCTAACAGTGGGAGGGGCTTAAAGGGACATGGTTAAATAAAAAATGAGACGAACCTCCATATACACGCCACATGCATGGCTCAGTCAATGTACCTACAAGCTATGTTTTAAACTATGCTTTACTACACCACAAGTGAAAGTCTAAGGCTACGTTCACACTAGCTTTGTCAGCAGGCGTCAGACAGGCGTTTGGGAAGCGTTTTTAACACTTCTCAAACGCCTATTAAAATTCTACACATGGCAGCACACAGTGCTGTTCACACTGAAGCGTTAGCGCCGCATCGTGGCAAAACTGACATCTCACATCGAGTCAGGAGGAGTTGAATCCTCCCATTCAAGTCTATGGTGCTGCTCCTCAAACGCCTGGCAGGCGTTTGCAGGGCGTTTACGAGGTGGTTGCGAGGCATTTGTGGAGCGTTAATACCATTTAACTTCATTATAGGCATTTTTGGTGCGGTTTTAATGCTTGGCAAACGCCTATCAAACACCTCAAAAGCGCGCATAGGGTGTTTGGGGAGCATTTGAGGAGCGTTAAAAACGCTTCCCATACACCTGTCTAACGCCTGTCAAACGCATTTGGCAAGAGTTAGAAATAAGTCAAGTGTGAACGAGCCCTAACAGACACATACAAACCTTAGCACATTGGTTTGAAAAAAAAATCATTAGCTATCCTATTCTGCACACAGCCTACCTAAAAGTAGAACTTTGTTCAAATAGTTAGCAAATGTTGAGATAAAAAACAGTTTGGTAAAAAATAGGTAAGGCATATTATACCATAAAAAGTGCTCAGGTCAGGAAAATATAATGTACTTGGATTGTAGTGGTCAGGAATGTATATTTTACATAGAATGTAGTGGTCAGGAGTATATAATGTATTTAGAGTACAGTGGTCAGGAGAATGAACAACATAGTGTAAACAGTGCACAACATCCATAAGGCACAGAGTGCAGGGTTCAGAAGTGCATATCTCACATTGTGCAGGGGCCAGGAGTGCATAAGGAGGTCACTTCAGGACAGGCTGGGAGGCTCTACAGGTCAGGGCTTCTGGAGCCCTCCCACCCTTGTAGAAACTGAAGGAATTTTCTACAACAGTGGAGGAGGAGGGGAGAAGGCCCACATCTGCATGCTTGGCCAATCCCCAGACAGGAGGTCAGCATGATGACCAAGGACAACCCTTAAATTTGGCAGAGCCTGAGCAGTAGGGGAGTTGGGTGGAAGATGAATTGAGAGAAGGCTGGAGTACAGAGCCTGGGAGGGGGTCCCAGGGGGAGAGCCTACCTACAGACAGGATACTGGAAAGGAAGACCTCCATTGTGCCAAGTCTCTTGGGGAGAACATCCTGTGCAGCAGGGAAGTAGCCAGCCCAGAGAAAGGCCTGAAAGCATCTACCAGTGAGTACTCCTACACCCCCGGGGCCAGATAAAGGAAGAGAGTGGTCAGGTGCAAGACCCAACTAGTTAAGGACTACTTAACTGCTAGATCTTGGAATCCCTTGCACTGGGATACCCTCAGTGCAGCTGGGTGAAGAGGATTCATCTGGGGTCTGAGGAGGTACACCAAGGAGACTTCAGTGCTCCTTATCAGAGACAGTTGCTATTTTTGATCCACTTTCTCTTGTACAGTAATATGGCTAAGAAGTTTGTCTTTGAGTTCACAGTTCATTGGGCATCTCATATACCCCTAGATCCCATCCAAGTTGTTAACACCTTAAGAAAAACAACCAAAAAAACAGCTCAAGGACTGTTTACTGACTCTGAAAGTGCAAGTGTGGAAAATGCATGTTTCCTGGTTGTGTAGAGCTTGGGGGGACCCAAAACAAATCCAGCGGCCTTCAAGAGGGTAGCGCTACAATAGCATGGCAATATTTTTTTTTTGCATAGTAACAAGTTTGCCTAATTAGGGGTTCCTTAAGGTGTTAAATGTTATGTTTTAGGCAAGGGAGGAATAAGTGTTAGCAAAATATAAAGAATTAATCAGAGAGAGATTTGTTATGACACCACTAATCCTTTGCTATGGTGTCGCTCCCTCATTGGCCAGCCCAACAAGCTTCAATGTTGCTCCCTCACTAGTGTGAGATTCTGCAATGCTCTGGGCTGCTGTGAAAAATATCCGAGGTGACATCCAATAGAAAAAGTGGTTGCCTCTGAAATGTTAGCACTGGCAATGTGTTGCCAAAGGCCAAATTGCCAGTATGCCATCAGCCTCATGGGATACTTTATTCTTACCAATCTTGGTAGTTACAGTATACAAACTAGGTGACAGTGCTGAGGGCATCCACCAAATCAGTGATGACCATTTGTTACCAAGAACAAATTACGCCAATCTACCAAAAAGCTATACTTTTTGGATTAAGCCATCAATGGGTTGATATTAAAGGCTCAGCAAATTATTTAATTAATGGAAAATATCTGTAACGGCTCATGTGGAGGCCATCCAAGCACCAGGTGCATTGAGCTACACTTAGCACAGCCAAATCATCTACCCCATTCACTGTTTACAGGGTTCAATAAACCTTCCACACAGTAGTGTCTCTGTGAGCATAGATATACGTTTGACTGTTAATCCAAGCACAGCACAAAACAGTGTAGCTTGATGAAGGTAGGCTTTGGTGGCCTCTTAAAGCCCTAAATGTTGATAGCCTTTTTTATATAAATACAAAATTGAAAACAGAAATATAGAATAGGGGAGATTTATGTTTCCATCTCAGAAGCTTTGACTATCTTCAACACATAAGTATACTTGGAAGGATATTGTAGCAGGCAGACTCCAGCCAAGAAAAATCATGCCACTGACACCCATCAACAGCACCTCAAAGAAGGCGATAAGCTCTATCTTGCATTTAGAGTCCGCGGCCTGTGGAAATTTCTCAAGCTATTACATCAGCTGTTGTCACAGCTGCAGAGACAGGTTACAAATCTGAGCCTGTTCTAGCCATGCACATTTCATACAGGAATAATAATGAAGAGAAGTTGCTGAATGTGAAATGCATGGTTGCCTGGAGATGGACTTAAAAAGATACAAAATATACTTCCGCCTTTCAGCACTAAATTACTTGGTTTGAATCTGAACCAGGGCACTAACTGCATGGAGTTTGCTTGTCCTCCCTGTACTTGCATGGGTTTCCTTCATGTACTTTGATTTCTTCCCACACTGCAAAGATATGCTGGTAGATCAATTTTTTTCTGTCTAAATTGGTCCAATTATGTGTATAGGGACCTTAGATTGTAATCTCCTTGAGGGCAAGGACTGATGTGAAGGATTCATAAGTACAGAGCAGCATAAATTATCAGTGCTATATAAAATGATTGAAATAAATAAATTACTAACCAATAGAGAGATGGCTGCTAGTACCATGCAGTGATCTGTCCTCCATAAACCAGTGGGCCTCTGCAGTGTAGCATGTTTGTATAGGAAGGGGACCAAAAGTCCCTTTTTTGCTTGATTTTTATTCTTACCATCATCATGAAAAAGCTTTGCAATTTGGATGAAGCTATCACAGATTTGACATCAAGGGACAGTGTACAGAGTGTGAGATTCAGCAGTTTATTAGACAGCAAAGATCTATGTTAGTGATCTTTGTTCTCTTTAATCAGGTCTTGCATTCTCATACAAGTCTTTTGGGACTTTTACCCCCTTTCTGCCCAGGCCAATTTTCATAAAACACATAAATATGCAGCGCTAGTAAAATGAACATATATGGAAAAAATTGGACTAATAAAACACACTGGATCATATAAAAGATACCGAGTTTGTTAATGGTGAGATGAATAAAGTGATCAGTGCAAATATTCAATAGATAAGTGCTGGAGGGAAACTGTGCCTCTTGTGATTGTGAAGATAGACAAACATTGCACTAACCAGATAGCGCAATTGAATGCATATAAGACCTGCTCCTGGTACTCTGGATGTGTAATACTGCAAGGATAGGTGTCGTCAGCGTATAGGCCACTAGGTATCATCCATCCAGGTAGATCCTCAAGCCTCCGAATATGCCAGTCACAGCCACCAGGGGAAGGATTATGCACAAATCCAAGCCACAGATAAACCTTCAAAAAACAGGCTCCCAAGGAATGAAGAGCCCAGAGAAAGCCCCCAATGGTGTAGTAGGTTTTTAGTCCAAGAAGTAACAGCATAAACAGGTTTAAAAGAAAGAACTTACATCTGAATCCAATATGGCCGCCGGCCGTGTATCAAGGTGGCCCTGCGGTACATGCACAATGGTTAGGGGCACCTCCCTATAACCATGACCAGAACTGTGAGTAAGTGATTGTCTATTGGAGCTACACAGAGCACAGGTAAATGCCTGAGGTTTATCTTTTGTTGAGATAAAGGGGATAAAGGCCCTGTGAAGTAACTTGACATTAGACTGTCTCCAAAGCTCATTAATCATAAGCCTTAGTACTTTTTTGTCTCCATTGATGAGTTTGATAGCAGTTGCTTCATCAGAAAAATCCTTATTCCAGTTGGATATGGAGGAGAAAGCAAAAGCTAAGTGGCTGATGTCTGAAATGGAGTAAGATTGTTCTTGAATAAGGCAATCTATGAGGGCAAGTTGGCCTTGTCCAGACAACATGATTTAACATTATCTGAACATTGTAAACAATACAAGAAGTGATGGGTTGGCAGACCAAAGATGATGGAGGTTCTGTTGGAGGAGTTGATTGTTGGCTGTATGGACTACCTAGTGTTAGGGACCCCAATTTGGGGCCTGCTGTGTAGCAGGACTGTCCTATAGACTTGGCCTGGACCACAAATGTGTGAGGCCTTGCAAATTGATCATGAGCTTCTCTCTGTGCCTTCAGGTTTAAGAGTAAGTGGGGCCCAATGTAGTAGTCTGGCCGGCAGCCATGAGGGATGCTAACTCACACAAAAGAGTGATTCCATCATGTTAACACTTGGTGAAAGTGTCTATATACTATAGAGCTATAAACTCTTGGCTCTTAACCTATCAGACCTGAACAAACTGGAAAACTGGATCATCAGACTTCAACAGGATAACTAAAGCTAAATCAATACATATATAATAATGTGAGCCTTAATATTCAAATTATTGCATAATCTCATTTGTAACCTTTTCACTTTAATTCACTCTCACCATCATGCTTGCTGTTATTGCAAATTTCTACCCCCAACCAAACCTGTGTCCAGCACAGAGATTTCCACAGTTTATGATAAAAAAGGAATGATCACACACAGGAGCATATTAGTTTGATATTCAGACTTATGCTGTTTAAACCTTAGTTTGTGAAAAGGGTTCTTTATTGTTAGAGCAGTAAAAACATTAAAGTCCCTTCCCCAGCAAGTGGTTCTAGCTAAAAGTGTCAACTATGTTAAAAATAAAAACTTCTAGATGTCTTCTTCAGGAAGCAGAATATACAGCACTATGGGAATTGTTCCAGAATAAAAATCACACACACTCATATGTACACATAGGTTGAACCAGGAAGATACACTGGCAGTGAATGTTTGGTGAATTTCAAATTCATCCCTTTTTTAAATACACCCTTTAATATGATATTGCACAAGACTTCTCACTAGGGCTTTTTTTTCTCAGAGAACAGGTGCAGGAACCCCCCCCCCTACTTTGATTCACCCCTTGTTTCCACCCTCTACCCACTGCCCAGTAGTGCTCCTTTTAGAGAATACATAACCAAATATCATTTTGTATGGAAAAACAGTGAAATAGATCCCCTGCAGCCAGCAAAAATAGCCCCCTTAGCAACAATAGATCCCACGGCAACAATGGGTCCCTGCAACAAAATATCACCCCAGCAACAATAACAGATCCCCTATCAACAAGCAACAATAGACCCCTTTCTTAACAGTAGATCCCTTCCAGCAGCAATTGACCTCCCAGAAACAATAGATCCCTATCTAGCAACAATAAAATATTATATTATTATTATTATACAGGATTTATATATAGGATTTACAGTTGCAAGAAAAAGTATGTGAACCCCTTGGGATTACGTGGAGTATTGCATGAATTGGGCATAAAATGTGCTCTGAACGTCATCTAAGTCACAACAATAGAAGAACACAGTCTGCTGAACATAATACTACACAAACATTAGATGTTGCCATGGTTTAATGGCACATAACATGTAAACATTCACAGTGCAGGGAGGAAAAAGTATGTGAACCTTTGGACTTAATAACTGGTTGACCCTCCTTTGGCAGCAATAACCTCAACCAAACATTTCCTGTAGTTGCAGATCAGACCTGCACAACGATCTGGAGTAATTTTGGACCACTCCTCTTCACAAAACTGTTTCAGTGTAGCAATATTCTTGGGATGTCTGGTGTGAATCGCTCTCTCAAGGTCATTCCACAGCATTTCAATCGGGTTAAGGTCAGGACTCTGACTGGGCCACTCCAGAAGGCGTATTCTGTGCTGTTGCAGCCATTGTTTTGTTGAATTACTTGTATGCTTTTGGTCATTGTCCTGTTGCATCACCCATCCTCTGCGGAGCATCAGTTGGCGACAGATGGTCGTACGTTTTCCTGCAAAATGTCTTGATAAACTCTGGAATTCATTTTCCCATCAATGACAACAATCCGTCCAGGCCCTGGGGCAGCAAAGCAGCCCAAAACCATGATGCTCCCTCCGCCATGTTTTACAGTGGGGATGAGGTTTTGATGTTGGTGTGCTGTGCCTTTTTTTCTCCACACATAGTGTTGTGTGTTCTTCCCAAACAACTCAATCTTGGTTTCATCTGTCCACAGTATATTTTGCCAGTAGTGCTGTGGAACATCCAGGTGCTCTTTTGCAAACTTCAAACGTGCTGCAATATTCTTTTTGGACAGCAATGGCTTCCTCCGTGGTGTCCTCCCATGTACTCCATTCTTGTTTAATGTTTTCCTTATTGTAGATGTGTCAACAAAAATGTTAGCATGTGCCAGAGATTTCTGTAGGTCTTTAGCTGACACTCTGGGATTCTTCTTTACCTCATGCAGCATTCTGCGCTGTGCTCTTGCAGTCATTTTTACAGGACGACCACACCTAGGGAGAGTAGCAACACTGCTAAACTTTCTCCATTTGTAGACAGTCTGTCTTACCGTGGACACATGAACATCAAGGCTTTTGGAGATACTTTTGTAACCCTTTCCAGCTTCATGCAAGTCAACAATTCTTGATCGTAGGTCTTCTGAGAGCTCTTTTCTGCGAGGCATGGTTCACATCAGACAGTGCTTCTTGAAACCAGTAAACCCAAAACAGGTGTGTGTTTTTTAAGGGCAGGACAGCTGTCAGCAACACTTCCAATATCATCACACTGATTGGAGTCAAGGTTGGCTCACTCCTGGCTCCAATTAGCTCTGGGAGAAGTCATTAAGCTAGGGCCTCACATACTTTTTCCTCCCTGCACTGTGAATGTTTACATGTTATGTGCAATTAAACCATGGCAACATCTAATGTTTGTGTAGTATTATGTTCAGCAGACTGTGTTCTTCTGTTGTTGTGACTTAGATGACATTCAGAGCACATTTTATGCCCAATTCATGCAAAACTCCACGTAATCCCAAGGGGTTCACATACTTTTTCTTGCAACTGTATATAGCACCAACAGTTTGCTCAGCGCTTTACAATATAACGGGAGGCAATACAGTTCAATACAAGAGGGTTATGAGACCCTCTCTTTGGAGCTTACAATCTAAGAATAGACCACTCCAGCAACAATAAACCTCCCCAGCAACAATAGACCACCATGTAAAAATAGATCCCCTTCAGTGACCTCTCCTGACAACAAAAGACCTCCCCAGCAACAATAGACCACCATGCGAAAATAGATCCCCTCCAGCATCAATAGATCCTCCAGCACACCCCAGCACCCCTTGCCATTACATACATTCCGTTCCGGAGGTGCCGGATCTGCATTCCTCTGCGTTCCTGCTGAAAAAAATCCCTGCTTCTCACAATATTTAATCCGGTCAGAGTTCTCCTTTAGCAATGAGCTTTCTCTTCTAAATATAGCAGGGCCTGTTTCTTAACCGTCATTGACAGAGTATGCACTTGACACTTATCAAGTGAAGTGCTGTGGGATTTAGTATCTGATTTGAAGATACCCAAACACTTAGAGGTGGTATTGCTTACGCTATGGCGTACGGTTGGAGAAAAGTATAAAGGGGGGGGGGGGTTATAGGAAAAAATAGGGTTAAAGATGGTGTTTTCTTTTAACATCTGATTTAATTCCAATGCAAATCAGTTTGGTTGCATCTGAAATCAGACATCACTCTCATGAAAGGCAATGGTCGTGCATCTGGAATGTAAATGATTTCCTGAGATATTTTAATAAAATCCTAGAAACATTTCAAACGACACAGAACTCTCTGTCAGCATGGCTGAATAAATGGCCGCTTGTATCTTTTTTTTTTTTCCCTTCCTTTTATCGAGTGCAGAATGTGCAGTGCATTGAAAGCTGTCTATGAGCAAAATTTTCAACACATAAAAATGAAAACTCTCACGTGGATTCCATTTAAAGAGTTGATAAAATGTGTCAGTTAGTTATGTCTTTGTTGCACAGGGGAGCTACCAATATGCAAATGAGCCTTTTGTTGATCTCATAGGTTGGACTGGAAATTTCAGTAGCTTTACATGCCTGTATGAATAAATTTCTGTCTTGTTATAATATACAGTGACAATTTAATAAAAAGCAAGGACTTACATTTTATCATGAAATAGTCATCCTTGAGCTTCAGTCGTTGACTAGGCTTAGATAATCCTATCAGTTTGCTACAGGCAAGAGGAAGTGGGTGCTCCAAAGGGTGTGCCACCATTGGAAGTGGCTTCCTAGGGGGACGCACAGAGAAGAGGAGCCGAGAGCGATAGTGGAGTACCCCAGAGCAGGAGGTTCAGGGCTGCTCTGTGCAACCCCTAGGGTAACTAGGGTACATTCATTGTAAAAATGAAATCCTCTTGTGTATAGATCATTCACATTAACTTAATTTTCTTTAAAGTGGTCATCCAAGACATATGTATGTGGGCAGCACAGTGGCTAAATGGTTAGCACTTCCACCTGGCAATACTATGGTCATTGGTTCAAATCCCAACCACAGCACCACCTACCTGGAGTTTGCATGTTCTCCCTGTGCCTGCATGGGTTTCCTCCAGGTACTCCAGTTTCGTCCCACAGTCCAAAGACATGCTGGTAGGTGAATTGGATCCTGTCTAAATGGGCCCTAGTATGTGTATGAATGAATGTAAGTTAGAGACCTTAGATTGTAAACCCCTTGAGGGTTAGGGACTGATGTGAATGTACAATATATATGTAAAGCGCTGCATAAATTGACAGCACTATATAAGTACCTGAAATAAATAAATAAATAATAATATGTATGCCCTCTCCTTCCATGTGATATTTTTAAAGAGTATCATATCAAAGGATATATGGCAGGGTTTCTCTATCATGGTTCTGGGGAACCCTGGGGTTTTCTGAGGTTGCTATGATGAGTTTGTAACTCCTGCTAACTATTGATGTAAATACTTTTTTTTGCAGTGTGTAAGGGAGTAAGAGTGTCCTTCTTCCACTGACCATTAATATAAGGGGTCCATCTCCCAATGGCCACCAATGTACACTACTACTACACCAGCTTCCAATATAAGAAGGCACTTTTCCACTGACCACCAATGTAAGGGGCACAACAATTTTGACACACAGAGCCGTGACTCGGCCTGTCCCCTCTCTCTCCTCATTGATTCACTGGCTGTGATTGACAGCAGCTGGAGCCGATGACTCCTGCTGCTTTCTCAGCCAATATGGAGAGAGAATCCCAGGATAGCCGAGACTACAGTGCACATCTCTGGATCAAAAGCAGGCTTAGGTGAGTATTAGGGGGGGGGGGCTGCTGCACAGAGAAGGTTTTTTACCGTCATGCATAGGATGCATGAAGGTAAAAAACCTTCTACCTTTACAACCACTTTAACCCGTTCACGCCTAAGGGTAAAACAAATCTAAATGCCTAAGCACAATTTTGCAACGTTGACATGTGTTAGTAAAACCGTACATATCATCACAACTACTTTGTACATCCAGGGCTTTAATTTGGTGGTAAATGATAATGGATATCTCCTGATTTTTTCTTATTATCAAATGAAAACTGGCCCAAAATAGTAAAATAAAAATATTTTTTTTTATTTAGCTGTGTGTTTCTTGTTACTACCATAACCTACCACCAAAGAACAACCCAAAATAAATTTTCCAGCTCTTGACGATTGCAGCGATACCATATATGTGTATGTTATTTGTTGTTTGTACCCGTAGTACATCCCAGAAACAATAGGGCACATTTTGTTTTTGTCTTTTTTTTTTTTTTAATTAAAACACACTGACATTGACACTAACTGACACTTATACCAATTTTTTTTTAAAATCCTGACCTTTGACCTTTGACCCTGACCTTAACCCAAACAATAACCCTGGCACTGAACTAGATGAAACCTTGATCTATGTATTTCTTCTTTATTTTTTCTTTTATTTTTTAATATTTCTTTTTCTTTTTTTTTTTACAAACATTTTTTTTTCCTCTCTATGCCAGGAGTTAGAGAGATACAATGTATCTATCTCCTCCATTCATAGAGAGAGAGAAAAAACAAGGGGGCCAGGCTGCACAGTGACTGATCACTGTGATAGCCAATCAGAGGCTATCACAGCGATCATGTGACCCGGAATCGGGAGTCTTGGGTCCCGATTGTTAGAACGGGACACGGTGCTCTCAGTGACACTGCGGTCTTTGTGCTGGGAGTGCGCAGTGCGGCGCGCTCCCAGCACAAAGACAGGTACGCAAATATGCGGCCCCGCGGAAAAAAGCCCAGTTCTGTGAGGCCGCATATTTGTGTGGCGTCGGCGTCGAGGGGTTAATTGAAAAAGCTGAAGTTAGAAGCTGACTGGTTTCTATGCCGAGCTGGACCAGAGTTTGCACTCTTCAGTTTTAGTAGATCCACCCCAATGTCTTGGCAGAGGGGATTCTCCAACTACTTTGTTTGCGTGGATGGAGGAATCACTAACCATGCATGGACAGCTTTACTCCTTCCAAAATAAAAAAATGAATGTAGGAATTTAGGTAGGAATATGAGAATGCCATGAAGAGAAATAAACTGTATTGGGGATATATTATCTGATCATTTAAGACAGGAACAGTGCTGACAGACAGAAGATGGAAAACAATTATTTTTAGAAAGACATCAGAAAGCTATTATCTAAATCATATGATGTTGTCAGCATTTTGACTGATTGTCCCTTCTGGCAGTACAGAGGCCGTCACTGGGAAGCCATAACCGGCCAGTGTGCACCTTCACTAGAACAATAGAAATGTACTGAGCTGAAATACCTGGAAGCCTTGTTTTCCTCTGGGACTCTAGACATTGATGGATGGCTGTACATTCAGGATTTGTACAAACAATAGGCAATCTTCAGTTTTAATTACTGTATATCTCAGCATAGCTGCCAGTGGGCTGTTGACAACCACCATGGCTGACAAATAGTCTTTTTTCTGGATTGGGCTCAGAAGACAGCACTCTTATGTTACAGATCTAGAATCTAAACCCAAGATATAAAATGTAATAGATGACAGCCCTTTGATATGATGACTGCTTTAGTTTTCTTTTTTCAGGCTTTTTTATTTTCAAGCTCCATGTACACCAGCGGTTTTTTTTAAGCTCCTAGAAGATGTTATTAGCATATTTTTTCCACTCCTAAAAGCTAAATAGTGTTCTCCTATGTGTCCATGCACACTACTTTAGGCTATTAGCGTTTTGTGAGCTTTGGCATCTAGGAGCAGAAACACATTTTTTTTTGTAGAGTTTTTTGGAGCGTATTTCCTGCAGAAAAAAAACCCTAAATGCTCATAAATGCTACTAAAATGCTCCTAACAGCTTTTTTCTAGCTTTTTTGATCATTTTTTTTTAATTTTTTAAAAATGTTATTATTTTTAATTTTTTATTATTTTTTTTCTTTTTTTTAAGATTATTTTTTCATATTGCACTATGACCAAAGTAGTATAATGGTATCATAGTAACATTGTATTACTTTGGGGAAGTGATCAGTATTTTTTTTTTTATTAAAAAATGTGCTTATAGCAAAGAATTACTTTGCTATAAGCAAGCATTTACCTGAATTAAATTGATTCATTCAGGGTTTTTTTTTTTTTGTGATTAGCTGTGATTTGGTCATGGCTAATCACATGACACAGCTGGTCTGTGATTGGCCCAGCTTGTGCATGTGATCGCTGTGACCATTCACAGCTAGACACACTTGTATACAATGGATGGCATGAAAGGAAGCCATCCATTGTATACAACTGTCATGTGACCTGCTGTGATTGGTCACAGCAGATTACATGGTACTGGCAACAGGGCCGGTACACAGATCTGTCATCGGCTGTGTCCGAGGTACACGGCCGGTGACAGATAGTGCCACAGTGCTCCCTGCGGGCATGCGCAATGAGTGTTCCAGAAAGGATGCCATATGGCGTCCTTCCGGAGGGACGAGCTGTTCGCCCGGCCATCATCTGGCTATAGGCCGGGCAGCAACTGGTTAAGGATTGGCACCTTTGGGGAACGGGGGAGCGGGTACCAGAATTTGACAGGTACCTGCTGCCACTTCCGGTCCGATCGCCTAGGCGATTGGAAGCGGAAGGTGTCCTCCCTCCCTCCCTGTAGTCTTTTGGGACACATGACAGGTCCCAGAAGACTACAGGACCATTCATGAAGCGCAGCGTTATTTGCACATGCACACTGGGTACCCGGGTGTGAAGCTGCAAGCTGTCACAGCCGGGTGCCCACACTGAAGATGCCGACCTTCTGGAATACAGGATGGCCGGTGAAATGAGCTGCAGGGGACACAACGTGGGACCGAGGGACAGGTAAGTGGCTGTTTTGTGTGTACAGTTTTTGTAGCTGCTGACTTTTATTTTTTGATAGGTTGAGTGGAACTCCGTTTTAAGTAGAAAATATAGTTTCTTTTTCAAAATGTTTGGCTTTTTCATTTATATAGCAAAAAATAAAAACCCAGGGGTGATCAGATACCACCAAAAGAAAGCTCTATTTGTGTGAAAAATTGTTATACATTTCATTTGGGTACAGTTTTGCATGACAGAGCAATTGCCAGTTAAAGAAGTGCAGCAATGAACAGCAAAAAATGGCCTAGTCATGAAGGGGGGAAAACCTTTGGAAGTCAAGTGGTTAAAGCCCACCTCCAGGCTCCAAAAATGGATACATACTTTTTTTCTGAAAGTACTGGCACTGGATAGGTGACTAAGGGAGTCTTTAGAAGGTAGCACCGATGAGGTGAGTATAGCAGCTGGCATTGCTTTTTTATTTTAAAAATATGCTGGTGGGCATTTCATTTTTTTTACTCCAGCTGTAGTTGAGCTTTAACTGCAATGGTAAAAGGTTGGTTACCAGATTGGCTATGCCATGTGGTATGGGCACCTGGATCACAAAAAAGGTCAAACAAATTAAAAATCAGGTAAGACAATTCACACATATATATTGGAACTGTTGCTCTAAAATCAGAGATAATCATATTAGAGTATAAATACCAGTCAAAGACCATTTGAATAGACTGCAAGGAAAAAAACAAGTTCATTTAGGCACAAGGACGGAACTGGAATGTTAGCACATCATCGGTGCCTGTTGTCACTGTGGTGCCACATTTTTAGCTTTCCTTGTTCACAGGGGCCTTACAAAAAAGAAAGATGGTGCTCAGGAATCTGCATAAAGCTTCCTCTGTCAGTGTGACGTTTTCACACGGTAACTTCACTATCTGTGTTTTGCTTCACTCAGAAGAAAACACTTTGGGAACCAACTGTTAGCATTGCCGTATTCTTGGAAATATTACACTTCAGGTGGAAAACAGCAAAGGGTACAAGTCAGGGAAAGGGTTGGCAGAGAGAGTGTTGAGGACACTGAGGGATATGCTGTACTAAATTTGTGAACACCATTATGTTCTTCTCTAATAAATGTATATGATTTTAAACACACACTAGCAAACATTTCCCACACAAACTGGCTGGAGGGACATGGCCAACCTGCTGATGGGCTCCACCTTTTTTCCTCAAATTCATTTAGCCCCAATAATTAAAGTATATCTAAAGTCAGACGTTTTTTACTTTTGGATAACATAGGAAAAGGTCAAAGCCTAACTCTAGGAAATTTGAAAATGATCCCTTCCAGTGGGGCTGTGCACGCAGGGCTGACTGCTTGTTTCTGCTTGAAGGATGGTAACAGCTTACCTTCAATTTACCTGATCCTTTGCTCCCCCAGCAGATGGCGCTCCCCTATGTTCCAACAGTAGACTGCCCATCTACGTCAACACATGCACTGCAAGGCTTAATGACGTCTGCACCTTAGACCATGGCGGCATGGGGAAAAAGATACTGTGGGTATCGTTCTAGCAGTGTGCTAATTATATGGTATTTTCTTGACCCTCAGCTTCTCCACACTGCTAGAATGATTCCCACAGTGTCTTTTCCTCCATGCTGCAGTGGTCTAAGGTCCAGAAGTCATTAAGCTCTACACTGCATGTAATAATGTTTATGGGCAGTCTTCTGTTAAAGGGGGGAATTTTCAAATTTCTCAGAGTTAGGCTTTGACCTTTTCCTATGCAGATTTATTTATTTATTTCAGGTACTTATATAGCGCCGTCAATTTACATATATATTGTACATTCATATCAGTCCCTAACCCTCAAGGGGTGTACAAGCTAAGGTCCCTAACTCACATTCATATAGAATGGCCAATTTAGACAGGATCCAATTAACCTACAAGCATGTCTTTGGAGTGTGGGAGGAAACCAGAGTACCCAGAGGAAACCCACACTGGCACAGGGAGAACATGCAAACTCCAGGCAGGTGGTGCAATGGCTGGGATTCGAGCCAACGCCCCTAGTACTGCCAGGCGGAAGTGCTAACCATTTAGCCACATGCAGATATTCTCTTCCATGCCTCCTAGACCTAAATGAGCACTTAACCATTGCAGCACGAGTGCAGGTCCACCGCAAGGGAGGATTTTCCAGTTTCTCAAAGTTGGGCTTTATACCCCTCGCTTGTGTCCTACTATTGGGGAAGTCTGTATTCACGTTCTACCCAATGGACACATCTGAAAGTAAAAAAATCATACCAAAGAAAATTTTGGAAATGGTGCATTAACCCAAACAAGCATCCTAGTGACTCTTTTTTGGGAACTCACTGCATAGCATCACACAGCAGTGCATTTCCACCTGCTTGCGGAGTGTAGCAATGCAAAGGTATATTTCTCTGATGGGTTGGGGTGTCATTCAAAATGAATAACACTGCAACCTAGTAACTCATGTGCACAAATAAACCATTTGAATTTGGCTACAAGGGATTATAAAAAAAAATTAACAACCAAAATGAGTGTTATACCAAGATTTAGTACACTGTATCCTTTAACAGCAAGCTTCAAATATTTACTGTATGTACTAGGGGCAGACTGACCATTTGGGAACTCGGGCACTGCCCGAGGGCCCGGGGTCAGAAGGGGACCCCATGAGATGCCCCTGGTACCTTTTTCATAGGCTTTTTTGGGTGTGGTTTGAGTGTGGGCAAGGACACAGGAGCCCCATGGTCCCCTATTGCCCGGGGGCCCCATGAGTTGTCAGTCCACCCCTGGTATGTACAGTACAGTGGGTATAGAAAAGAATCACCCCCTTTAAAATAATCACATTTTGTTGCTTTGCAGCCTGAAATGAAGACTTATACTGTACAGGGGGATGATTCTTTTCTATAACTACTGTATATGTACAGCCAACATTTTTTGCTGCCTGTGTCCCGTTAGGGAGATTGCCCTTTACTTTTGGTTCTGAAGTGAAGGGAATTTCCCTTTTAGTTGTCACTAGAACGGGTTGCCTCTTTGGAAGATTTCTCCTTTCCACCTGTTCAATGAGAACTTTAAAAATTTGGATTTCCCATAACTTTTTGGCTTGATGACTATGGTTGTGAGGACAAACAGTCAGCAACATAAAACTAACGTAAGGTAAGGTGTATTTTATCAATTAATACAGGGCTTTCTTTGATTGGCTGGGGTGGAGAGGTGGGCGAATGATATCACAGTCTCCACCTCAGCCAATCAGAGGAAGCCTTGTTTTCATTGATGAAAGACAAAGCTTCCTGTGTATGGCTGAGCAGCTCTCAGCCCAACTCAATTTTGTTCCTTGGCGGGACAGGAGTCCACATCTCGCTGATGGAACACAACACTGTATACAATATGTACAGTTGTGACCAAAATTATTCAACCCCCAATGCTGTAAAGGGGTTTAGGGACTATAGTGTACATTTGGAATTGTATTCAGAATCAAATCCTACAAGGACGTTGTAACTACCCAAATGCAACTAAAATGACATCAATTGTTTATGTAATACAGTAGTAAATGGTTCTTATGTGGTTTCTTCATTGCCACAATTATTCAACCCCTTAAAGACTACCACTCTGAAGAACAGAGGTTCATACAGGTGCTTTCCATCAGGTATTGAAAACACCTGTGGATGTCACCGAGCAGCAATCAAGCATAATAAGCACCAATTAGGCAGCTTTAAAATGACTGTGATACTCAGCTCCTTCTAGACATTTACTGGTGTGGTTACAAACATGGTGAAGGCAAGAGAATGGTCCAGGAAGACAAGAGAAGAGGTGATTTCTCTTCACAGGAAGGGCAATGGCTATAAGAAGATTGCAAAGATGTTAAACATACCAAGAGACACCTTAGGAAGCATCATTCGCAAATTCAAGGCAAAGGGCACTGTTGAAACGCTACCTGGTCGTGGCAGAAAGAAGATGCTGACTTCGACTGCTGTGCGCTACCTGAAGCGTAGAGTGGAGAGAAGTCCCCGTGTGACTGCTGAGGAACTGAGAAAAGATTTGTCAGATGTGGGTACAGAAGTTTCAGCCCAGACAATAAGACGCACACTGCGTAATGAAGGCCTCCGTGCCAGAACTCCCAGGCGTACCCCCTTGCTGTCTCCAAAGAATAAGAAGAGTCGACTGCAGTATGCCAAAAGCCATGTGGACAAACCACAAAAGTTGTGGGATAGTGTTCTGTGGACTGATGAAACAAAATTAGAACTGTTTGGGCCCATGGATCAACGCTATGTTTGGAGGAGGAAGAACAAGGCCTATGATGAAAAGAACACCTTGCCTACTGTGAAGCATGGTGGAGGGTCAATCATGCTTTGGGGCTGTTTTGCTTCTGCAGGTACAGGGAAGCTTCAGCGTGTGCAAGGTACCATGAATTCTCTTCAGTACCAGGAGATATTGGATGGAAACGTGATGCAGTCCGTCACACACCTGAGGCTTGGGAGACGTTGGACCTTTCAACAGGACAATGATCCCAAGCATACCTCCAAGTCCACTAGAGCATGGTTGCAGAGGAAAGGCTGGAACATTTTGGAGTGGCCATCGCAGTCACCAGACTTAAATCCGATTGAGAACCTCTGGTGGGACTTAAAGAAAGCAGTTGCAGTGCGCAAGCCTAAGAATGTGACTGAACTGGAGGCCTTTGCCCATGAAGAATGGGCGAAGATACCCGTAGATCGCTGCAAGACACTTGTGTCAAGCTATGCTTCACGTTTAAAAGCTGTTATAACTGTAAAAGGATGCTGTACTAAGTACTAAGATTGAATGTCACTTGGGGGTTGAATAAAACTGATAATGCTGTGAGCACAGAAAAGACATTTGTGGTTATTTCATTATAACTGTTATGTTATATTTGTCTGACCTACAAGTGCCTCTTTAATGTAAATGTAAGCAAGATGACTGAATGATCAAAAGCAATGTCAAACTGGCCAAAACACTCAATTTCAGTGGGGGTTGAATAATTTTGGTCACAACTGTAGCTTACTTCACATATACTACAATCCCAACGGGCGACATCTGTTAATGAAGCAAATAGTTCATTTGGACCAGCTTAGTCCAATTTAAAGTCACAAGAATCCTTGGGTTAGGCTTTAACCCTCAAAGAGATCACATATATATAGGCTGCAGTCCAATCTCCAAAACACAGAAAGAACTGTGGGGAAGTACTAATTCCATTATATGGGTAAATAAGGAAGATCTTGTATGTAGTATAACAAAGAAAGTGACGTTAGAACTCTGAACTTTGGCCTTGTTCCAGGGCTGGATATATCAGACATACATCATGTGTCATAAGTCACAAATCAGTCCCCAGACAAATACCATGTAATTCAATTACAAGATAGTAGCCACTCATCAGCAGGACGTATTTTCAAGAATTTACCATTATATAATTCAAAGGTTCTTTGCCAGTCATAAATAAAGTTGTACAAGCTCAGTCCTTAAATTGTTGCATTTAATCTTCTGTTACACCATGCACTCTCAGTGGTGATATAGATGGTAAAGAAATGCCTAACATACTCAGAAAGCCCTTTATATAACTTGTAAAAGATGTAGTGATTACCCCCGAAGGAGCCACCAGTGAATAGGACCCCTGATTCTGGATAACAACTACCCTTCTGGCAATGCCACAACCTCAGACAAGCAAAGGCTAAAGAAAGAGGTTTTTATCTTGGAAATACTCTTTACAAAGTAACAGTAACATGTCAATGGCCATAAGCAATGACAGATTATGATTTTGTACCATAATCAATGCAAAGACCTCTAAGTGTCTGCACCCTGAATCTAGGGAGGTTCTTTCTAAAGAGCAGTACTAGAGCTACAAAGTCCATCAGTCTCTCAAACTCCTTCCACTGGCCAGTGTACTATTAAAGTTGGGACCAAAGTTTCTGTGTTGGAACATTCAGGCTTAGGAGGGTCCCACATTACAGGGTGTAAATACTCAAACTGTACTCCAAGGCAAGGTGACACTGTTCCTTTAACCAGTTCCCGCCTTGCCTATAGACAAATGAGAGCTGGGCAAGACACACACCACTCCTGGTGGACATCATATGACGTCCTCACCAGAACGAGCCTAGTGCTGCGGTGTGATCCGTCACCCACTGTATCCACCTGATACAGTAGATGACCAATCAGTGTACCGGTTGCTACCAGTACTATGTGATTGCTGTGACCAATCACAGCAGATCACATGACAATTGTACACAAAAGTTGGCGTTCATTCATGCCAATCATTGTTTACTATTGTTTTGATTTCTGTCATTGGTCACAGTGATCACATGGTACAGACTGGGCCAATCACAGCCCATCTGTACCATGTGACTAGTTGTGGCCAAATTATTTTAATTAATTTTTTTTTTTTAACAAACTGTCACCAGTCAGTGTCCCTGATCACCACCACACCAATTATACACTGCTCACAAAAATTACAGGAACACTTTTTAGTCAGAGTATAACATCAAGTCAATTAAACTCCTGGGATATTGATCCGGTCAGTTAAGTAGCAGAGGGGGTTGTTAATCAGTTTCAGATTCTTTGGTGTTAATGAAATTAACAATCTCAGAAAATTAGAATAGTACAGGCAATCAATAAAACAAGGATTGTACATAGAACAATATCGGACCTCTGAAAAGTATAAGCATGCATATGTACTCAGTACTTGGTTTGGGCCCCTTTTGCAGCAATTACTGCCTCAATGCGGCGTGGCATGGAAGTTATCAGCCTGTGGCACTGCTGAGGTGTTATGGAAGACCAGGATGCTTCAATAGCGGCCTTCAGCTCTTCTGCATTGTTCGGTCTCATGTCTCTCATCTTTCTCTTGGCAATGCCCCATAGATTCTCTATGGGGTTCAGGTCAGGCGAGTTTGCTGGCCAATCAAGCACAGTAATCCCACGGTCATTGAACCAGGTTTTGGTGGTCTCTATTAGTACTATAAAGTTTCTTTTAAATCTTGTACTTTTTGGATTCCCTCAAATGCTCCGACTCAAAGAAGGTTTTTTGAACTGAACCTACTAAATTTACTCAAGTAAAACTTTGCACCATTTGTTTGCTACAGGATTTCAAACAATTTTCCCAAGTTTGTTTAAGATTTCAATTAGGTATGACATATCTGGGAAAATCTGTATGTGCAATCTGTATGGGCAGATGTTCTTTCATACAGTGTATCTTTTAAATAAAGCAATGTTCAACCAGAGCTTGGATTTTCTTTTGTATAACCTGTTTACTCTATAAAAACACTTGTTTGATTATTTCCTCTTGGTTTTTCTTATCCTTATCTTGCATTTGACTTGTCTGAATCTTAGAGAAGATCCCATCCCAGTTAATAGTGTTTCCTGCCAGTAAAAAATATAAAGAAATAAATTTACTTCTGTTTCTGCTTCCCACGTACAGATGACATGTCAGCAAAAGTGTCAACCAAAGGTAAAAAGAACTTGATAAACCAGAATAATAAATGTATATGGGAGGTAAGGTTTCTATCCTCTGAGCAACAAAAGTTTTAAAAGTCAATCAGAAAAAATGTTATTTGGAGCATACCTTACTTTAATTTCTAACATTCAGATGGGACCTTATACAAAAGGCTTTTTGTATCACAACCATATATAAAGAAAAGCACAAATATCTTTATTGAATTTAGTATATAAAATTGTATATAATGGCCTAAATGACCATATTGTTAAATATATATATATATATATATATATATATATATATATATATATATATATAAAAGCACTTGTGTCCATGACTCTACTTTGACTTGTGTATTGCAGGTATTCACAAACTGCTAATTGTGTCCTATCCTCTGGAAAACACTCAATATAGTTCAAAGTTTTCTTTGTTAAGCCAGCCATAGATGGATCGAATCAGCAGGAACCAGCTGATATTCGATCCATCTAAGGCAGGCTGGTTGTACCCAAGCTGATTCACTGATCGCCTTGGGTACAACCAGCCTGTTGGAATTTTTACTGTCAGTGGCTATAGCTCCCTGCTGGCAGAACACAGCAGCGCTGCTGGAGGGATTCACCTACTCAGCGCTAACTGTGTTGACAGGGGATTTGAGAGCTATTTTCTTTCCTTTCCCTCACGGTAGAAGGAAAGAAAATTGAATCTTCAACAGCTTGCCTTAAACCTCAAACAGATCACCAGTATATAGTTTGCAGTCCAATCCCCAAAACACAGAAACAACTGTTATATTAATTCCATGTTACAGAAAAAATAGGGAAAGTCCTTGTGTGAATATAAAACTCTGAACTTTGGCCTTGTTCGAGGACTGGATATATCAGACATACATCATGCGTTAAAAGTCACAAATCAATCGCCAGATGATTACCATATAATTAAATTACATGACATTATAGTAATAGCCACATGTCAGCAGTTGAGTTCAATTCAATTTGGGCCCTCTGTTTCTCCTAGATTGTAAGCTCTAATGAGCAGGACCCTCTGTTTCCTCTTGTACCAAATTGTATTGTAACTGTAATGTCTACCTTCATTTTGTAAAGTTCTGCGCAAACTGTTGGTGCTATATTATTATTATACAGGATTTATATAGTGCCAACAGTTTGCTCAGCGCTTTACAACATAAAGGGAGACAATACACAATAATACAGTTCAATACAAGAGGGTTAGGAGGGCCCTGATCCTGGGAGCTTACAATCTAAGAAGGAGGGGCTGGTGGTACAAAAGGTAATAACTGTGGGGGATGGACTGGTAGAAGGAATAGAAGTTCCCATTATTAGCTGAAGGCGGGATAGGCTTCCCTGAAGAGGTAGGTTTTCAGAGATCGCCTAAAAGTGGGCAGAATAGGCGATAGTCTGATACAGTGGCGTCCCGAGGCAGGTGCGGGGGTGCACGCCGCACCGGGTGACACCGACCGCACGGGGTGATAGTGGACCCGCTCCACAAAAAGGTAAGTTGTAAAGCAAGCCGACGATCCATCCTGAGGGGATCGTCGGCTTTCTTTACAGCTTACCTTTTCTTGGAGCGGGTCTGGTGTCACTCCGTATAGGTTGCATGCCGACGATCCTGCGAGGATCGTCGGCATGCAACCTATATGGGGTGACACCGGACCCCCTCCAAGAAAAGGTAAGTTGTAAAGAAAACCGACGATCCCCATAGGATGGATCGGATCTGCGGATTGAGTATAATAGATCCGAACCATTATGCTCAATCCGCAGATCCGATCCATTCTGAGGAAATCGTCAGTGGGGGTGTCACCAAGTGTTACCGCACCGGGTGACACCAACCCTAGGGACGCTTCTGGTCTGATAGGTTGAGGTAGAGAGTTACAGAGGATGGGGGAGGCTCTGGAGAAGTCCTAGAGATGAGCATGGGAGGAGGAGACAAGGGAGCTAGAGAGCAGGAGGTTGTGGGAGGAGTGTAATGTTCGGTTTGGGTGATATTTGGAGACAAGATTGGTGATGTAATTTGGGGCAGAGTTATTAATGGTTTTATATGTTATTGTTAATGTTTTGAATTTTATTCGTTGGGCATCGGGAAGTCAGTAGAGGGATTGGCAGAGAGGGGTGGCAGGTATGGAACGGTTAGTAAGGTGGATGAGTCTGGCAGTCTACCTATATAAATCATGTATAATATTATAATAATAATTAAATTCAATACAATTCAAGCAAATCAGCATGATGTAAGTGCAAGGTTATATGCTGGGTATGAATAAAGTTGTATGAATTGTATGAACTCCTTAAATTGTTGCACTTAATTGGCTGTCACACCATACAACTTCAGTGGTGCCTTCAGTTGATGTGGATATAACATAGAAACATACAACTAAAGCCCTATAAAAGCTGTGAAGCAGCCATGTAAAACAGTTCCACACAACAGCAAAACTGGAAGTGATGTCACAGTGACCTCATAAATTTACAACAGATCTGCTTTATGTCGGGTGCCAGGGAAGGTTGTGGCTTTGTGGCTACAACTGAAAAACAGAGTTTTCTGGCTGAATTAATACCATAGAAGTAATACTACAGTCTTCACGCTCTTTACACTTTCCTTCATTCCTTCCTCAAAGTCTTGCAATCAAACCCATAACAATTTGATGCCGTTGCCAAGCATTCATTTTTGATCAGGCTTTGCTTCTCTATAAATCCCCCCTACCCTCGCCCTTTTCCTCCCATAAGGCCTTCAAGCTCAATGTGGCAGCCAAATTAAGCTTAAATAATTCCTAACTCAGCAAGCCGAGCCCTGACAATTTCTTAACAAGTCAAGCTTTGCCAGGCCAAGTGCCTGGACCCTGGAGGCAAAGACATGCCCCAAGCACAAGCTTGCTCATGTTTCACACTAACTCACCAAATAATTCCTTGACCTGAAAGCACATTTATAATCACGCTCAATCACAAAGGAAGAAAGCTAATTTCAAAGAGGAACTGTCGGGCTGCTTGTGTGGTTTGAGAGAGGGAAAAGAGAGAAATAATCCATACCTAATATATAATTTCTGTGTAAAACGAGACACTCTGAACAAATTATTGATTTTTTACAGTAGAACCGTGTCAAAGGTCTTCACAAGAACATACAGAAAACCTGTAAGTACTTCGATCCTATGTTTCAATTAAAAAAAAAAATCTCTGGTTTTCTATACAGCTTATAGAATAGTTTTTTTTCTCACTTCATTCTAGTTACAGATTTATGGAAGTTTAATTTTAACTATGCAGAGTATAAATCAAATGTAAACAAAGCTTTCTGACAAGTCAGGTATGCTGTTGTTTCAGCATGTGTGCTAATGCAAGGTAGGGCATATTATGCCTCCAGGCTGGAAGATAAGGATACTGGGAGTAACTAAGACGTTTTATGAGTAAATAAAAGAAAGGCTTACCCGTTTTATGAAAGGGAGTGAAGTCTGAATTCATTTCCAATACTTTGTTCAACTACAGCTGGCAAGATATTCATTTACTTTATTATACGAAAGAGCTATTATGGTGAAGAGAAACAAAATAGATCTGACAGTTAAGGCAATGCCAGATCTAGAAGTACCTGTGAACACGAGATAAAGTGACCCAAATTGGCAGCTTATAGGTGACCACGGGTGAACCAATTTGGGTAAGCACTGAATGGCTGTTTGGAATCATTTGGCCCAGTGTAAGAAAATGGGGGGGTGAATAAACAAATAATATGAACATTATTAAAAAATATCAATATTACTCATTTTGCCCAAAGCCAACTTTCTGTTCCTATCTCCTTGTATGGCGAATGATGATCATATTTATAAAATCCCATTAGCCATAGGTCTATCTCCCAACTAATATAATAACCTGAGTGTTACTAACTGCTCACTTTGTTCTACCTTGTAGGGAATCCTTACATTTCTGTCTTTTTGTCATCCCTGAAAAGTTGTTAATACCTACTATTGCTGCCCTTTTCTGTTAAATCTCTAGATTTTTATGGTAGCTTTAAATTTTCCAATCAGTAACTGTTGCTCTGTAAAACTTAATAAACAAATTGAAAAGGAAAATAAAAAAAATCAAGACCCACATCTCACCATTGGATAGGGGTAGGTCAGCAATGAAGCACACATCACAAACAGTATATTGTATAAAGAATTAAAAATGGACAGCTTAATTACTGGTAAGGAAATATTACACAAACATGACTGAAGCAATCCAAAGTGGCATATAAATCAATTCAAAATACAACGATTAACACAGTAACACTCAAACTATCATATAACAAAGTCCCTACACACTGGAAGGCAGACCTAAGAACAAAGGACAATACATTCAAACCATCATAAACTGAATAGATAACTAGCCAACAAGTTTATCCAATGTTACCAATCCCAGGGGATGAAACAAATGCTGGTCTTTCACAGGTTTCCCCTAAGTAACTGACCTCCAAGTGTCCCCCGTTGTCTCTCTGTCAGGTCTCCCCATCCAGTCTTCCCCAGTGTGTCTCTCTCTTATTCTTATCAGTTGGCCAGTTTAGCATACCAAAGCCATATCTCCATTCATGGAGACAGCACGGCCTTTTAACTGGCCTCCACCAATTTTGGCTTTAGCACACTAAGGAATGGCACCAACAGGAAAACCTTTGTCTTTGTTGAGTGACAGTTTTTGGACTTGTAAGTAACAGACAAGTTCTTCATTCTGTACTTTTGCCATATTGCATATAAATCCCATAGAGATATATTAATGGAATATAATGTATATGTTATAGAAAAAAAAAAGCTTTCATCCATTCTGCACGCCTTATCTATGGCTATCTATTAAAGTCTTAATGAGGCAGAGATGACTCCCCACACCCTTTTAATATCTGACTGAAGGTGGATCTATACCAGGAGTCTCCAAACTTTTCAAACAAAGGGTCATTTTACTGGCCTTCAGGCTTTAGGAGGGCTGAACTGTGGCCAGTGGGAGTAGAAAATGCCTTGGTGTCAGTGGGATTAAACAATGCTTCATCATTGGTTTTAGTGAGAGAAATAGTGCCTCATTGTTGGTATGAGTGGGAGGAATAATGCCCCATCTATGGTATCGGTAAAATAAATTGGGCCCCCTCATTGGTATTGGAGGAGAAGTGTCTCAAGGGCCGGATAAAGGCAAGCAAAGGGCTGCATCTGGCCCCCGGCCACAGTTTGGAGACCATTGATCTATACCAATGATCTGTCCAGGTTTGATTCAGCAAGGGTTCTGCAAATCCTGTTTAAAATTCGGTAAACCTGGACTAAGTGGCCAATCCCAGTGAATTCTATAGGTGAATCTTGCTAATAAATTCTGTCCATTTTTAGGGCATATAGGCAAAAAAAGGCCTATAGGTGAGCAAAAGGCAGCTCCAAGAACAGATGGTCATCAACAAGTGAATGCTTTGGCTTTAAACACACCAAACTTAAAACGAGGCCCTATCAATATAAAAGAGCTAGAAATCAGAATTAAAGTGCAGTTTCTTAACTGATTCTAATCTCTCCCTGTACAGTATTTTTTTCAAAAGGTGAACTAACCCTTTAAGCTGACAGTTGAGTAGAGGTCTACTTTAATAGTAGTAAGTAGTCCAGTATTTAAGCTGGAAAAACAACATAAATCAATGTCATTTTCCTCAATTTAAGCATTGGCTTCAGAGATGGTGAATAATCACCCATCTCATCATCATACTGCATGCACATTTTTTTTAGCTAAACACTGTAAAAACATTCACTATATTGCTCGTAACTAAAACAAACAGTCAATGACTGCTGGAACACAGCACAAGCCAGTATACCATAGAGCAGGGGTGTCAAATTCCATTTCATCCAGGGCTTTATCAACATTATGGTTATCCTCAAAGGGTATCTGTATCTGTAAGACTAGATGTCCAGAGCACCCCAGCACCTCCGTTACATTAGATGTCAAGAATCCCACACTCTCCCTAATATCACCGTGCACCTCCTCTAGGGCAGAACTGGAAAGCAGAAAGTGCAGGGTCTGGAGGAGAACCAGAGGAGGAATGGAGTCAGTTACCAGAGTCTGAATGCTGAGACCAGGGGAGGCAGAGATGAGGGGGTACTGCAGCTGCTCTGAGAGGTGTAGGATTTGGCAGAGGAGTTCTATTCTCCTCTCTGCTGCTGACTGCTGAGACAAGGTGGGGAAGGAGACAAGGGGGTACTGCAGGAGAGGTGAAACAGCCACATGAAATGATCTGGAGGGCAGGATTTTGCCCGTGGGCATTGTGTTTGACACCTGCACTGTACAGTATTGTTTTCCTATGCAAACAATTACCATCCAGGAAATTTAAAGCAGTCCCAAGAACAGAAGGTTTTTGCTTTATTGTGTTCTTTGTATTAAGGTAACAAACCTTCTGCATGAGGCTGCACCCCAGCCCCCCTTATACGTCTCTGAGCCATGTCGGTTCAGTGATGTGCATGAGCAATATCCACAGCCATGCAAAGCGGTGTGCAGGAGCTGACAGGGGAGAGAACTGTTTTGTTTACAAACAGTTCTCCCCCCTTCCCGTTGGAGATGCTCGGTAATCACCGGGCATCGACGAATAATCACCGGCCGGGACCAGGTGATTGATAGCCAAGGCCACAAATGGCTACCTGGAAATGCAAAATCATGTATATACAGGGCTTTCTTTCTGCCGGAACGCGGCGGTACTGCGTTCCGCCACCTTTTTCTTCTTGTCCCCGCTCACCGACTGCCTCTGCAGAGCTGACAAGCTATGCAGAGCAGCGAAAGTGACAGGTGCCGGACGCGGCTTGTTTATGTCATGCTTGCGCGTCCCCGGCACCTGTCACTGCCGCTGCTCACAGCCGGTGAGCGGGGACATGCACGCTTCACCCCCCCCCCTCTACCGCCAGCGTGTAAACATCGGGGGCGCGCGGCCACCCCCATAGGAAAGGTGTATCTTAGTACACCCGGCGGTGCGCGCTGACGTCATCACGCCCTCTGCTCGTCGATCCTACCATAGCGCGGATCGTCAGCATCAGGTAAGGAGCGGCGATACAATTTTTCTCGCTTTTCTTGCTAATGTGGGGGGGGGCAGTGTTACTCGCTATTCTTACTAATGTGGGGGGGGGGCGGTGTTAATTCCATACATTTACTTTTATAGCCCCTCCCAAATTTTACTTGCATTCCTGTTCTCTAAAGGGGTGGTCCTAGGGTTTGATGGGGGCGTGGCCAGGTTTGGGTGGGGGAGTTCCACCACCTTTCCTCTGAGAAAAAAAGCCCTGTGTATATATACATGATTTTGCACACCACCCATATTTGAAATATACTTAAAAAATAGTCTTCCCAAATATATATATATATATTTGAAATACTACAATTTTGGCCATATTCAATATATTTATTTCAGGTACTTATATAGCACTGTTAATTTATGCAGCACTTCACATATATATTGTACATTCACATCAGTCCCTAACCCTCAAAGGGTGTACAATCTAAGGTCCCTAACTAACATTCATACATACAAACACCAGCTCCAATTTAGACAGGAGCCAATTAACCTAATGGCATGTCTTTGGAGTGTGGGAGGAAACCAGAGTATCCAGAGGAATCCCACTCAGACACAGGGAGAACATGCAAACTCCATGCAGGTGGTGTTGTGGTTGGGATTCGAACCAACGACCCTAGTGCTGCCAAGTGGAAGTATATATATATATATTTATTTTTTTTTTATTGTATGTTGAAATGCGTTTTTATTACAAAATATATGAAAAATATTTTTTTAAATACATTTTCAAATATACTGTGTGTCTTTAAAAATACAATTCTACATTTTTGGAATGCATTTACAAAATATATGTCAAAATGACTTTTTTTTTATATGTTAAATAAAAACTGAAGAATATATTTAAAAAATATATTTTTAAAAATAATTTTGTAATATTTAAAAAATGCACTTCAACATACAATATATATATATATATATATATATATATATATATATATATATATATATATATTGAAATACATTTTAAAATATATTGAATATGGACAGAATTGTAGTATTTCAAATATATGTCAATATATTTGGGAAGAATACTTTAAAAATATATTTCAATTATATTTTTCTTCCATGTGGGCGCCGCCACCCTGTAGCAGTATTTCTGATATGGGGAAGCACTGAAGCGGTTAAAAATGAGAGTTTACTATTTATTTATTTCAGGTTTTTATATAGTGCTGTCAGATTACATATTGCGTTACATTTACTACCACTTTAATAAATGTAATTTTTTAAGTTGATTGATAAATAAATGTGCAGGTATGCTAATTTTTATTGTCATGGCTATGGAGTTATTTAACATAACAAAAAAAGGCTATCTGTCAGTGTGACCCCACAATCTCATCTATAAATCGGAGTACTGTTTAGTCTGGCCAGCTTGCTATTAATGGCTTTTCAGGTCACATAAAATAATATCTAGGACCTAGAGGTCTGCTCAGCGGCGTCTTTATCGCATTTCAGCTGATGTTGTCCAGGGGGCTAAATAAGTTTTCATTGACTGCATTTCTGCTCTGAAGCAGACTGAGACAAATGAGTGTTAAGTAAACTCAGTGACAGACTTGCTAACGTAAGCATTCCAGGCTGATGCATGCTCCTGCCTGTATCATAGCCTCAGATTATGACACCTCCAGAATAGCCTAAATTAACACACATCCAGCTGTCAGGCTCTTTCTCCAGGAACAGCTGAAAACAAGCTTCGGAGGAGTACAGACACAAAACTCAGCGTCATGTTTGTCTTATTAGCGGTAAAATACATATAGGGGATTAAAGCGGACCTTCCAAGACTTTCCAACTTTACAAGACGGCATGAATAAATTCCTATGTGTTACAATATACAACAACTGGATGTTTTTTTTTTGGAGAGCTCCACCTTTTATTATTAAGAAGGTGCTCTTGAACTTTAGGTGACTTTGCCTAGGCTGAGATGGTGTTATGAGTCAGCTGCAGGCAGAAAGAAGCATTTCCTTAGTCTCCTCTCCCTGAGTGATCAGGCTGCAAAAAGGCGGCCATACAGGGGATGATTTCTGAACGAATTTAAAGAAATTAAATGCGTTTTGTGATCCGATGGTGCCACCATTGATTTCGAAATTCAACCAACCAAGCCTTCAATGTTGCTCTCATGTTGCTCTCATGTTCCCCTCATGTTGCTACAGAAAAGAATTTTCGTGGCCAAGAATCTTTTCTTTCCAGGTCACAGCTCACGCGCCTTTCTTTGATTATATTTCTCGCACAATTCAGCCATCATTGATTTGAAATTTGTTTGTTTTTCAAAGTATTTCCAACATGCCTGATCGCTCATATTTGATGGTCACACGAATATCAGCCGTTTCTGTGACCCACTAATGATGCCAAATTCGAACGAAAATTCTTTCGGAATTCAACCCATGTATGGCCGGCTAAAGTGTAATTTTGTAGCACAAGTCACAAGTTGAAAGACTGGAGCAGGGGCGGACTGACAACTCATGGGGCCCCCGGGCAATAGGGAATCATGGAGCCCCTGTGTCCTTGCCCAAACTCAAAAAATGTGAAAAATGTAGCAGGGGCATCTTATGGGGCCCCCTACTGACCCCGGGCCCTCGGGCAGTGCCCGAGTTTCCAAATGGTCAGTCCGCCCCTGGACTGGAGCAGCAAGGGGTTGATGGTGGCACTGTGCATTCGGTCCTATTGTGTGCATTTTTTATTCAAGGCCTTGTTCACATGTGAGAAAAGTGGAAATATAGCAACAGACCCATAAAGTTATCTTATTGGTACTGCTAGCTTAAAGTATGGATGTTAATGTAAGTAATCTGGTTCTTGGGAAGGCACCAGGGAAAGGCGCAGTTATTCTGAAGCTCTATTAACTGCTTCTGGACTGCTCACCCGCACTGTACTGCAGATGGGTGGCCCATGCAGACAACGTACTGCCTGCTTCCCGGTATAGGGCGCACATTGTGCACAGGGGGTGTCTGTCAGCAAGTGCCCACCAATGAGTCATTGGCCAGGATCTGCTCATCTGCTATGTACAATCACAGCCCAGTGCCCTGTGTTGAAAACCATCACATGGCTCTGCACAGAAGGAACGATCTCTCTGTTTCTCATTCCTGCAAAGCAGGGATGAGAAACAAAGAGATCTCTTAGTAAAAGCAGCACACATTACTCATTGTTAGGCATTCATATAACCTCTTGATCACCTAGATCAGCCTTTCTCAACCTTTTCAACACAGAGGAACCCTTGAATTAACTTTATGGTCTCTGGGAACCCCTGCTGAAAATTACTATATCTACAACTAGTGTGATGGTCAGTGGGAAGACTATTGTAACTCCCTCCTCATCGGCCTACCTCATCGCAGGCTATCCCCTCTTCAGTCTATCATGAATGCTGCTGCCAGACTCATCCACCTTACTAACCGTTCCATATCTGCCACCCCTCTCTGCCAATCCCTCCACTGGCTTCCCATTGCCCAACGGATAAAATTCAAAACATTAACAATAACATATAAAGTCATTTAGAACTCTGCCCCAAATTACATCACCGATCTTGTCTCCAAATATCACCCAGACCGTATTCTCCACTCCTCCCATGACCTCCTGCTCTCCAGCTCCCTTGTCTCCTCCTCTCATGCTCATCTCCAGGACTTCTCCAGAGCTTCCCCCATCCTCTGGAACTCTCTACCCCAATTTATCAGACTATCGCCTACTCTGCTCACTTTTAGGTGATCTCTAAAAACCTATCTCTTCAGGGAAGCCTATCCTGCCCTCAGCTAATAATGGAATCTTCTACTCCTTCTACCAGTCCATCCCCCACAGTTACTACCTTTTTGTATCACTAGCCCCTCCCTCTTAGATTGTAAGCTACAAGGAGCAGGACCCCTCCATCCCTCTTGTATTGAACTGTATTGTTGCAGTATTGTCTCCGGTTATATTGTAAAGCGCTGAGCAAACTGTTGGTGCTATATAAATCCTGCATAATAATAATAATTACCCCCTTACAGATAGTTAAAAAGATCAATGGTGTCAGTGGGAACTTATCTGAGAGGTAGAATTTGTTCATTGCTCAAGGAACCCCTAGCAACCTCTGGAGCAACCCTAGTTGAGAAACCCTGCCCTAGATGTTAGCCCCTTCCCAGCCAATGTTATTAGTACAATGACAGTGTATATTATCACTGATCACTGTATTAATGTCACTGGTGGTGTCAGTGGTGTCAGTGGCAGTTACTCAGTTCCCACCAGAGTCAGTTATTGTCAGATAGCCCGCCACACTATCGTATTTCCCATTCAAAGTGCATCAGTGCTGAAAGCTGAAAATTGGACTCGGCAGGAAGGGGGTGAAAGTGTTCAGTACTGAAGTGGTTAACAACCTAAAGTAAGGGTCTTTTTCTTTTAATTTTTAGTCTCTTTTACAGTATATAGTAAAAAAAACCCACCCCATTGGCGATTACATTTTTTTCAGGTACTTATTAAGCGCTGTAAATTTCTGCAGTGCTTTACATATATATATATTGTACATGCATGTTAGTCCCTAACCCTCAAGGGGTGTACAGTCTAAGGTCCCTAACTCACATTCATACACATACTAGGGCCAATTTAGACAGGAGCCAATTAACCTATCAGCATGTCTTTGGAGTGTGGGAAGAAACCAACGCAGGCACAGGGAGAACATGCAAATTCTAGGCTGGTGGTTGGGATTTGAACCACGGACCCTAGTACTATCAGGCGGAAGTGCTAACCATTTGGCCACTGTTCTGCCAATACAACCAAAGGACAGTTCTGTCCAGGGGCGGACTGACCATTTGGAAACTCGGGCACTGCCCGAGGGCCCAGGGTCAGTAGGGGGCCCCATGAGATGCCCCGGTACCTTTTTCATAGGCTTTTTTGAGTTTGGGCAAGGGCACAGGGGCCCCATGATCCCCTATTGCCCGGGGGCCCCATGCGTTGTCAGTCCGCCCCTGGTTCTGTCTGTCTAAAAACTCATTTGAATACAGTAGTGCATGACTGAGTAATTGTCAAACTAACACAATGCTGATAACTGAAAAATGGTCTGTAATGAATAGATAGTACAGGCTGATACTCAAGTGGTTAATAAAGCACAACCAAAGTCATGAGTCTGAATATCTTGGAAAAGGGTTATTTAGTATCAACTTTTTTTTTAATTGTTCCCTAGCTTGGAAACCAACATTTACATTACAGAATCTGTCCCAACCCTTTTAATTACAGGTTATGGCGTGTTTGTGCTAAAGGTTAATAAAATCAGTTTCCAGCTGGCGTTTCTGATCAGAGCTTCTGTTTTATCAGTTGGATGTCTGCAAGTGTTGTCTCTTTGATTGCTTTACTCTGCTGACCGGGCAAATATTAATTATCATAATATCACTTAACATTCTTTTCATTCTCCTATTTTTAAACAACATGAAAAGCTTTTCATGTGCTGCACCCTCATGGAGGAATGTCACCCCAACAAACCTTGAGACCTCGGGCCTTGAAACACACCCTGAAATCTTAGTATTTTGAGCCAAGGTACCAAGTGTCATCAGTATTGACAAAAGCCAACACCCAAGGCCAAACATAGCCTATTGTTACTGCAATAAAGTGGACCTGAGCTCAAACAGTGAAGATTTGCTATCGTATATGGAGAATCTAAAAGAGTTAAAGCATATGTGAACTCTCCCCTTGTAAAACAACTCATTAAATTTAAAATAGAAATGAAAGGCAAAATATTTGTGCATAGATATAAAAAAACATAAATACCTTTTTCCCCCCTTTTTTTAAGTGTTCTCATAGCCTCTGTTCTCAAGGAGCTTAGAGAGCTGGGGGAGCTCCTTGAACAATTGTATTTTTTTAAGAAAGCAGTTAAGTATTTCCTGGTAATTTGAAAAGGCCATACAGGCCTCAAATTTATCCTGCTTCTAATACCTATAGACACAATTACCTTGGCCATTGGGTATGAGCAATATTGAGGGTTTTTGTCTCCCCCCAGAAATAATGACAAGGGATCAAAGGAATTACTTTTTTCCATTTTGGCAAAGTGTATTGGAGTCCATAGGCCCCTAAGGGTTATGGAAGCTTCTTTCAAGTACCCTGGACCGCTTCTTGTGTTACAAAACTGCCCTTCGTTAGCTAGATCATTTTTTTTTTTTTCACAGAAAAGCCGACAGTGGAAAAAAAGTATAAAAAACATTAATTGAGAGTACACCACTGACATTCAAATTCACAAAAAAAGGAAAGTCAAAAGAATATAAATGAAAAGTCTAGTAGTAAATAAACTAGAAAAGCAAATATAAAAAGACCACTAAATAAAATAAACCAAACTACCCTAAATACACCCCCCCAACACACACAACAAACTCCGACCCCCTAAATAAAGAACAAAAGGGTAGATCTTTTTTGTTCTCTCAAAAAAATTAACTCTAAGCAGCTAAGTGAGCAAAAATAAAAAGACCACTAAATAAAAAAAAAAAAACTACCCTAAATAACCGCCCCACCCCCGACACACAACAAACGCGGACCCTCTAAATAAAGAACAAAAGGGTAGATCTTTTTTGTTTTCTCTCAAAAAAATTAACTCTAAGCAGCTCAGTGAGCAAAATGAAGAGTTTTCAAAACCACTCGGCTCATCCCTAGCAACCACACACTTAATTACCATAACCAAACTATTCTAGAACACTTCTCCACCCCATGACCCAAACATGAACCCACATTACAAATTGAATGCCATGTACCCTTTCCAGAAATATAAGAGGATTACCTAACACAATGTTCATATTTATTAAAGCTCAAAACAAGCCAAAGCTTTTCTTTAATTTTGGATCCAGTGAGGGTCTGTGTCCCCTTTGGTGGGATTTATCTTTGCTTCCTGTTCTGGTAGAAGGTGTCACAAGTACAGGAAGTGAGGAGAGATATCTCCAATAGAGATTTAGAGAGTGATAACATTTTTTTTTTTTTTTTTAACAATAGTAAATTGTTTGAAGATTTGTTAGGCATTTATTCATTTTATTGCACTAATTGGGGATTTTTTTCCCCTAGTTTCCTTTCTTTCTAACAGGAGAATTTCCCCATGACTGGTGGACAGCTATTATTGTACCTATCCTCAAGAAGGGCATCAAGGTAGAAGCTGGCAATTACAGGCCAGTGAGTTTATCATTGGTTGTACTCACGTTAATGGAATCACTCCTGAGAGAAGGATCATTGATCATTTAAAAACACACAACTTGCTGGATCCAAAGCAGCATGGCTTTACTGAGGGCAGATCATGTCAGACTAATCAGGTAGAATTTCATGAGTAGATTACCAATGTTTTGGACCAGGGTGGTGCTGTGGATGTGGCATATCTTGATTTCAGCAAGGCATGTGATACGGGTCAGTGGATATGCAGCTGGCTAAAGGATAGATAGATAGATAGATAGATAGATAGATAGATAGATAGATAGATAGATATGGTTGTAAATGGGGTTCACTCAGTAGTGGTGGTGTACCTCACAGCTCTGTACTAGGTCCTGTTCTATTTAATATATATGTAAGTGATATAACTAAAGGTTTGTTGGGTAAGGTTTGTCTTCTGATGACAGAAAGGTGTGCAATAGGGTTGATATCCCTGGAGGTGGATGTAACATGGAACATGATCTCACATTGTTGGAAGATTGGTCAAAAAGGTGGAAATTGCAGTTCAATGTTTCTAAATGTAAAATAATGCACCTCAGGAAAAAGAATCCCTTTAGAGAGAGAACAGCATTGGGGGTACAGTGTAGGATAGCACTTCAGAGGAAAGTGGGGGCACTTATTTCAGATGATTGCAAAATGAGCAATCAGTGTGACAAGTCAGTGGGGAAAGTGAATAGAATTCTAGGATGCATCACTAGAGGGGTCACCAGCAGGAGGAAGGAGGTCCTGATTCCCCTATATAGATCTTTATATCACTAGAGAGGTCACCAGGAAGAGGGAGACGGTCCTGATTACCCTATATAGATCTTTATATCCCTAGAGGGGTCACCAGCAAGAGGAAGGAGGTCCTGATTCCCCTATATAGATCTTTATATCACTAGAGGGGTCACCAGCAAGAGGAAGGAGGTCCCGATTCCCCTATATAGATCTTTATATCACTAGAGGAGTCACCAGCAGGAGGAAGGAGGTCCCGATTCCTCTATATAGATCTTTATATCACCAGAGGGGTCACCAGAAGGAGGAAGGGGGTCCTGATTCCTCTATATAGATCTTTATATCACTAGAGGGGTCACCAGCAGGAGGAAGGAGGTCTGATTCCTCTATATAGATCTTTATATCACTAGAGGGGTCACCAGGAAGAGGAAGACGGTCCTGATTACCCTATATAGATCTTTATATCACTAGAGGGGTCACCAGCAAGAGGAAGGAGGTCCTGATTCCCCTATATAGATCTTTATATCACTAGAGGGGTCACCAGCAGGAGGAAGGAGGTCTGATTCCTCTATATAGATCTTTATATCACTAGAGGGGTCACCAGGAAGAGGAAGACGGTCCTGATTACCCTATATAGATCTTTATATCACTAGAGGGGTCACCAGCAGGAGGAAGGAGGTCCTGATTCCTCTATATAGATCTTTATATCACTAGAGGGGTCACCAGCAAGAGGAAGAAAGTCCTGATTCCTCTACATAGATCTATATATCACTAGAGGGGTCACCAGCAAGAGGAAGGAGGTCCTGATTCCCCTACATAGATCTTTATATCACTAGAGGGGTCACCAGCAGGAGGAAGGAGGTTCTGATTCCCCTATAAAGATCTTTATATCACTAGATGGGTCACCAGCAGAAGGAAGGTGGTCCTGATTCCCCTATATAGATCTTTAGTTAGACCTCATTTAGAATACTGCATCCAGTTCTGGAGACCTCACTTACAAAAGGATATTGAATGAGTCCAGAGACGGATAACAAAAATGGTGAAAGGTCTGGGGGATAAAACATATCAAGAGCGACTTCAGGAACTTAACATGGGCAGTCTGGAGAAAGAAGGGACAGGGAAGACATGATTGAAACCTTTAAATACATCAAGGGGGTGAATAAGGTTCAGGAGGGCAGTATTTTCAACATGAAAACAAAATCAAGAACACGGGGACATGACCTTAAACTAACTGGAGGAAAGTTCAAAACTAATCCCAGAAAGTACTATTTTCCTGAAAGAGTAGTTGATGCTTGGAATAAACCTCCAGAGATAGTGAGCCACTGAACAGTAAATAGCTTCAAACATGCTTGAGACAAGCATAGATCTATACTCAGACAAAAAAAGTAAAAAACAAACAAACAAGAAAAAAAAAACCTTAGATTGTAAGCTCTGACGAGCAGTGTCCTCTGAATTCTCCTGTATTAATTTGTATTGTAATTGTACTTTTGTAAAGTGCTGCGTAAACTGTTGGCACTATATAAATCCTGTATTATAATAATAATAATAATTAGAAAAAAAACTAAATCGACAGACTCGATTGACCACTTGGTCTTTTTCTGCTGTCACTTTTCTCTAAGTTTCGGTGTAACTGTAAGTATGTTTTACTAACAGGGATAAGACAGCTACAAATCCCGATCAGGTGTGAACAATTTCCCACTTGACTAATGACACTATTTTTTGCTTTTCTGTGGCCCTCTTAGATTATCTTACCTTACAATGCTTGTGTTACAACAAGAACTGAGGGGAAGCCCCTCTAACAGCCCTATCTGTCCCAGCTTATATTCAAGATGGCACAGAATACTAAGAATGTGACTTTCTGGCCAGGCTTTACAGAAGCTAGGTAAGTAGGTAATTTAAACAAAGCTCAATTTGTCTACACTGCACCATGATTTGTAAACTACCGGGGCCCTTGACTGTGCTATTGTATTATAACGGGGAACTAACCCTTTAATTCTTGTTTTGGACTGACAATATATGTGTTTTCTGGAATTAAATTACAAGAACTGGTATAAGCACCTCTAGCTGTTTTTGCTAAACTACAGAATTCCTTCCCGTCGCCTCAACTCTGTAACATGGAATGGGTGGGCGGAGCTGCAGGATCAGACAGAAGACCGCTTTGTGCAGACAGGAGAGCCCCCACTTGCAGAACCTGCTCAAAAAAGGGGACCCCAGATGGTGACACGTTTGAGACACGTTTGAGAATCTTGGAGTGCCTACCCTGAAGGTGTATGACCCTGACCTTACCTTGGCAGCAGATGACCGCTACCTGATGTAACAGGATAAATCTCACATGCGTATTTTTGACGCACTTCTGGTGAGTGCACATTTTTTACCCTAGATTCACCGTGTGGTACACTGGAAATCTGCCCCACGCACTCATTAGGATCTACTGGATCCCCACGTTGGGCCTTTATTTATCTTGGGACTTTTTATTCACTCAAGTTCACCTCAGTGTGATCTGATATTTGCACTTTATTTTATGCTATAATATGATGTTTTTATTTATGTTATTTTAGCGCTGCAGCTTATATGTATGTACTTTGTTGGAAGGTTCTTTCTTGGTTACCTTTTTGGTGTTCTAGCTGCTATCTTTTATAGAGTCTTGGATAGCGCTCGCATATTACCTCTTTATTACTGTAACATGGAATGTTATCTATCCTCAAATTAGGTACAGAGGAAAGATAAGTAACAGTTTCAGGTTCGGAAGGTATATATGTTAAAAATTTTAGTTTTCATTTAATATATTGTGCACAGGAGTTTATCTCCAACAAAATGGTGTCAGGGCAATTTCCAGCTATAAGAGTAACATGCCGTTGGTCAAACTTGATCCCCCAAAGAAGTCACATGAAGGAGATGAAACGTGTTGGGCGGAGTCTGGGTGACGTCATTACACATGATGCGAAACAGGGAGTGGACACATGTTGTATGTATACCAACAGCAGATGTTATACCACTGATAATATACATTTTCCCTGGAGTAGTACTGCATAATACAATGTGAGTGAGGTTATATGAATGTTTGTTTAAATATAAGTGGTTTTAAATGGAGAGCACTATGTTGTTTTAATGCTTTTGCCCTGAGTGTCGTTTGAGGCAAGTGGATGCTTTCTGGAACCAAAGGACCCCAAGAACGGGTAAAAATACTATTTGTGACCTTTATAATATATGAGTCATGAACTGAAGGTGAGAACACATCTTGCACAACACAATTAGTGGTTGAGTGTTTTTTCAGACCCACAGTAAATTTGATTGCACAAGATACACAGAAGATTGATTTATGTTATAAAGAACACCAGAGACTGTGTTAATGCTGTTGGAGTTTTATTCAGCATATGGACACTTAAGAAAAGTTTGTTTCACAAACTTTTGATTGCACATAATTTCAGCACTATATTACTGAGATTGAGGCGACTTGGTGTCACACAATATTCAGTTTTGTTTTTGCACAATAGTTGAGCTCCACTATATTCATTTGAATATTTTTTGTTATGTTTTGGATGGCAGTAAAGGTATGAGCTGTTGGGAAATTAATCACAAAAATTTAGAGTATAATAGCAGTTTAGGGGAGATCTGAGATTAACAGAATGATTTGTTTTGCAGTCAAAGAAAAGAAACTTGAAATGGTTGTAAACCTAAGACATGAAATATGAACAAATCAAATTCCTCTACAGTGTGTATGTGTCTCAATCCAAAGCACTAAGTGTCATTTCTCTCTGCTGCCTTGTTCTTCTGCTATAAGCATGAGTCACTTCTTACAAGTTTTTCTGACACCGAGAGAAAAATGGTGACAGGGGAGCCTCAGCTCTTTAGTTGTGTGAAGGGGGGTCCCTACCCTTCAATCAGCTCTCAGAGCTCTCCTCACTGATCTAACTTCAGCTCCCCATCCCCTGATTTTCAGAGCTGAGAGATCCTGTGTAAATTCCGCACTTTGAAGGGAAAAGACTGCTATAGATAAACAGGTACAACTTATGTTGGAGGATTTGTTTAAGCTCTTTGTATCACCTGAAGCCAGTCTCTTCACTGGGTATATGTAAGGGTTTACAACCACTTTAACCTCCTTCCACCCGCCACCGGTGGTGGTTCTCATGTTCTGGGAGGACGTCATATGACATCCTCCCACTCTAGCTGCACATGGTTGCCCCCCCGGGGCACACTTCGATCAGTGGTGCGCTGTGTCCCTGGGACACAGTGGATCACCGATCGCAGTAAAGAGCTGATGATGTAGGATCTATCATGTAATCAGCTTTGTCCAATCACAGCTGATCACATGAAAATAGGAAATGCCAATTATCGACAGTCCTCTCCTCACTTTGACGTGAGGAGAGCTGGTAAGCGGCATTCCTCAAAGGGGGCACGTACACTGATCATCAGGGCACTGATCATCAGTACCCTGATGATAAATGTAGCCCCATAAGTGCCACCTGTCAGTGTCCATAATTGCCACCTGTCAGTGCCCATCAATGCCACATACCAGTGCCCAACAGTGCACATCAATGCTACATATCAGTGCACATCAAGCGGTCACAAAGGTGGTGGTGTCCGCCTGCTCCTATCACCGCTGAGCACCTTCCAGGTCCTCCCTAACCCCCCCTCCCTAACCTTCTCCTCCTTCGAGGCTCACTGCATTCGGCTCTTCTCACCCACCCCCCTAAGGATCGCAGTGATCTACAGGCCCCCCGGATCCATAGCCCGCTTCCTGGATGACTTCGCCGCCTGGCTTCCCTTCTTCCTCTCCTCTGAGCTACCGACCATCATCCTCGGGGACTTCAACATCCCCATCAATGACAACACCCCAGCTACCTCCCAACTCCTCCACCTAACCTCCTCCTTCGCGCTCACACAATACACTCAATCCTCCACCCACATCAATGGGAACACCCTGGACCTCGTCTTCTCCCACCTCTGTACCCTTAACCACTTCACTAACACCCCCTTCCCTCTCTCCGACCACCACCTCCTCATGTTCTCCATCTCCCCTTCCCCTAACTCCCCCCCCCAGTGCGCCAAACCATCACCAGCCGCAACCTCCGCAACCTGCACCCAGCCCCCCTCCACTCGGCTGCCGACCGCTTACACGACAGCATCCTTCCACTGTCATGTCCTGACCTAGCCACCACCGCGTACAACAACTCACTATCAGCTACCCTAGACTCTCTGGCACCCCTAACCACATGCAACATCAAACCCAGACCGCTCCAACCATGGCAGAACGACCATACTAAATGCCTCAAACGTCGCAGTCGTGCGCTGGAGAGACTATGGCGCAAAACTAGGTCCCCTCATGCATTCTCCCTCTACAAATCTGCCTTCCTGACCTACACCTCCTCCCTCCACGCCGCCAAGCAGGCCTACTTCGTTAACCTGATTAACACCCTCTCCACTTGCCCTCGCCGACTCTTCTCCACCTTCAACTCCCTGCTCTCTCCCCCCCCTCCTCCACTCAGTACCTCACTACCGCCCACGAGATTGCCACTCATCTCCACAACAAGATTGACGCAATCCGCAAGGACATAGTCAACTTGCAATCTACCTCCCCATCTAGCCTCCCCCCTTCCATCACCCCCTCATCTCTCCCCTCCTCTGACCTCGCAACGGCACTGCCCCCCACCACACCCAAGGCCCTGCCTACCGTAACCCCCCCATCACTGCACTCCTTCAGCCCTACTACCACTGAGGAAGTCACCAGAGTCTTCTCAGAAGCCCGCCTCACTACCTGCCCCCTGGACCCTATCCCCTCTCAACTGCTCCGGTCACCCCCCTCTTCCCTCATCCGCTCCCTTACCCACATCTTCAATCTCTCCCTCTCTACTGGCGTCCTCCCCTCCCCCCTAAAACATGCGCACATCACCCCCATACTCAAAAAGCCCTCCCTGGACCCCACTGACCTCAACAACCTCAGACCAATTTCCCTGCTGCCACTCACTTCCAAGCTCCTTGAGCGCTTGGTCTTCGATCGCCTAAGCGCCCACCTAACTGACAGCAACCTCCTTGACCCACTACAGTCCGGCTTCCGTCCCCTACACTCCACCGAAACTGCCCTCCTCAAAATCACCAATGATCTACTAACCGCCAAAGCCAAAGGCGACTACTCTGTCCTCCTCCTCCTAGACCTCTCCGCGGCCTTTGACATGCCCTTGGCATCAGAGACACCGCTCTCTCTTGGTTCTCGTCCTATCTATCCCAACGCTCCTTCAGCGTTTCCTACAACGATGCCACCTCCTCTTCCCTCCCCCTCTCTGTTGGGGTCTCCCAGGGCTCTGTCCTTGGACCCCTTCTCTTCTCCATCTACACCTCCTCCCTTGGCAAACTCATACACTCCCACGGCTTCAATTACCACCTCTACGCTGATGATACTCAAATCTACCTATCCACCCCTCACCTCACCCCCACATTCTCCGCCCGCATCACTCACCTCCTAAACGACATCTCTGACTGGATGTCGCTCCATTTCCTCAAGCTCAACCTCTCCAAAACCGAGCTTCTCGTCTTCCCCCCAGCCCGCGCCCCCCCCCCATCCTTTCCATCACTACCAACAACACCACCATCAATCCCGCCCAGCAAGCCAAGGTCCTTGGCGTCATTCTGGACTCAAACCTTTCCTTTCAACCTCATATCAAATCACTTACAAACACATGCAGGCTCCACCTCCGGAACATCGCCAAGATACGCTCCTTCCTTACCCCAGACACCACTAAACTACTCATACACTCCCTGATTATCTCACGCCTTGACTACTGCAACTCCCTCCTCACCGGCCTACCCCAGTGCAAACTCTCCCCGCTTCAGACCATCCTGAACTCAGCTGCCAGACTCATCCACCTCACCAGCCGCTCCACCTCTGCCACCCCCCTCTGCCTCTCCCTCCACTGGCTCCCCATTACCAACGCATTAAATTCAAATTGCTCACCCTGACCTATAAGGCCATTCACAACACTGCCCCTAACTACCTCACCGACCTGATTCCCAGGTACCACCCTACCCGTACCCTTCGCTCTTCACAGGACCTCCTTCTATCTTGCTCCCTGGTCTCCTCCTCCCACGCACGACTGCAAGACTTCTCCAGGTCCTCCCCCATCCTCTGGAACTCACTACCCCAATCCATCAGTCTGTCGCCTTCCTCACCTTCAGGCGCTCCCTGAAAACCCACCTCTCCAGGGAAGCCTACCCCACCCTCACCTAACAGCCGCTGCCCTTCCCTCCTCCTACCACTCCATCCCCCACAGCTGTTTCCTCCTGTGCCTCTACCCCCTCCCTCCTAGATTGTAAGCTCGAAAGAGTAGGGCCCTCTTACCCCTTATGTGCTGTTTGATGTTACTGTTCTGTTTCATGTATTGTCCCCCCCTCTATTGTACAGCGCTGAGCAAACCCTTTGGCGCTATATAAACTCGATAAATAAATAAATAAATAAATCAATACCACATATCAGTGCCCATCAGAGCTGCCTTTCAGTGCTGCCTATCAGTGCCAGTCAGTGCTGCCTATCAGTGCCAGTCAATGCCGCTTATCAGTGCAGCCTATCAGTGCCGCCAATCAGTGCCAGTCAGTGCCACCTATCAGTGTTCGCCAGTGCCGCCTATCAGAGCCGCCTAACAGTTCCAGTCAGTGCCGCCTATCAGTGTCAGTCAGTGCCACCTATCAGTGCCCATCTGTGCCGCCTCTCAGTGCCATATATGAGTGCTGCTTTTCAATGCCCATCAGTGATGCCTGTCAATGTCTGCCAGTGATTCCCATCAATGCCCATCAATGCCGCCTATCAGTGCCCATCAGTGCAGACTATCAGTGCCCATCACTGCAGCCTCACTAGCGCACATCAGTGAAGGAGAAAAATTACGTATTTACAAAATTGTATAACAGAAACTAAGAAAAATTTTTTTTTCAAAATGTTCAGTCTTATTTTAGTTTGTTTAGCAAAAAATAATAAAAACCCCAGTGGTGATTAAATACCACCAAAAGAAAGCTCTATCTGTCTAAAAAAATTATACAAATGTTGTCTGGGTACAGTGTTGCATGACCGCGCAATTGTCATTCAAAGTGCAACATCGCTGAAAGCTGAAAATTGGCCTGGGCAGGAACAGGTAAAGAACTAATTAGACTGCCTGAGACAACAGAGGATTTGTTTCCCTTATCAAACAGATATAACAAATCAATTGTATATTCAACACACCAAAAATGAGCGAAAAAAAAAAGTTAATGCTTATGGTTTACATACCCTTTAAAGACAACAAATTATTTATTATAGTGACCCCTAAAGAAAACGTTATGTAGATACATCCTGCTTGTCTTATTGAGCAATCTTACCTTTTCAAATGTCTAGCAGCAGAATTTAGGTCAGCACTCTTTATTTTGCTGAGCAGCACCAGCCTGTAACTGGAAACTCTAACAGCGGCAGAAATATTGAGGTATTGTAGAAATATCTCTAAAATCCAAAGAGATACGGTTTGCTTAAAAAAAAAATCATGACTTACAGGAAAATACACCAATTTACTACAGATAAAGTCAAACATTTTGCTCAGTTTATATTACCCGACTAGTATTGCAAAAATATTGCATTCTAATTCTAAGGCCTCATGCACACAGGACGTTAAAAACTTTAAAAATAAACTTTCCTAGAAGCTGTCCTCCTTGCAGCAGCATTTTTGCAGAAAAAAACGCCAGACGCTTGTAAAAGTATCTAACGCTTTTACAAGCGTTTAGGTGCATTTAAAAGCGTCAAGTGCTTGGGCGTTAATTCATTTCTTTGGCCAGAATGATCATTTATTCTGGCCATTGAAATGAAATAACACTCAAGCATTAAATGTGCCGAGCATTTAGCTGCATAACGTGTTTAGCCGCATCAAGCGTTTTTTTGCCAAAACGTTGCTGCTCCTGGACGCACTGGCCCTGGGTTTTTTTTCCTGCTGTCAAACACCACTGCTACGAAAAGCTTCTAAAAGTCTATGTGTGCATGGACACTTTGGATAACATGGAGGGCTGTTTAGAAGCAGTAAAAAAAATGCCTGATACCCCTAAAAGTGGCTGCAAAAATGCCCTGTGTGCATAAGGCCTAAAACACAGCAAATTGTGCAGAAGGAAGCAGTCAGGAGTATGTAAGCACTGTGTACAGTGGAGAAATGACTCCTTACATTAGTGATAAGTGATGGTCTTTGGTAAGTGCCATCTTATTCTTGGTGGTTAGCGGTCAGAGGTGAAGTGCCACTTATTTTGGTAGTCAGTGACAAGTGCCCTCCTATGTTAAATGGTCCCTTCGTGGTGGTCATTGATGCATTACTGGTGGTCAGTGATTAGTGTCCTCTGTTGTTGGTGATCAGTGGGAGTAATAATTTTTGCTTGTGGTCAGCGAAGAGTGCCTTCTTTCATTGGTGATCACTAGTGACTGTCCTCTTATTTTGGTGGTCAGTGGTGAGTACTGCCTTTTATTCGTGGTCAGTGGTGAGTGCCTCTTTTTTTTGGTTGTCATTGGCGAGTGACTCTTTTCATTGGTGGTCAATGGTGAGTACTTTACATTGGTAGTCAGTGGTGGGTACCTCCTTTAATTGGAGGTCAGTGGGGAGTGCCTCTTTACATTGGTAGTTAAGGGTGAGTGTGTCTTCTGTTTGATGGTTTAAAAGTGACTTCTCTCATTGGTGGTCAATAGTGAGTGTCCTCTTACTTTGGTGATCAATGTTGAGTACCCCCTTTCACTGATGGTATTTGTTCCCTTTAATAGTGGTCAGTGGCGAATGTTCCACTTTATTGGTGGTCAATGTTGAGTGCCTTATTTAATTGATGGTTGATTGCGAGTGCATCCTTTAATTGGAGGGTGATGGTGAGTGTCTACTTTCACAGTGCTGTTTGCTTTATTTCACTGGTGGTTACTGTTGAGTGCCTCCTTTCACTGGTGGTCAATGGTTAATGCCCCATTTCATTGGTGGTCAGTAGTAAGTGCCCCCTTTCATGGGTGGCCAATGGTGCAAGTCCCTCTACATTGATGGTTAGTGGTGTGTTTCCCCTTTTATTGGTGGTCAATGGTGAATGTCTCCTTTCATTTGTGGACATTGGTGAGTGCCTTTTGTTGGTGGTCTTTGGTAGCTCGACAAAATAGGTTATTGGTGTTTATTACCTGAAAAATAAGCACCACTGGTCTTATATGCTCACATAGCTGGGTGCAACTCCAGGCACCAGAAAAAAACCCAGGGCATGTCTCCCAGTTACCCTGGTCTATTGATACCTATGTCACAGTGAAAGAATATGGAGGATGCCAAGGAGCAGGGCCCTCCTAACCCTCTTGTATTGAACTGTATTGTTGCTGTATTGTCTCCTGTTATATTGTAAAGCACTGAGCAGGCTGTTGGTGCTATATAAATCTTGTATAATAATAATAATAATAATTCTGGCATCTCATTCTAGAAATACTGTCTTTCCTGGCTGTATTGCTGACCCTTTTGCTTCAAAGAAGAACTACAGGTAAAAACATCTTTATATGTCCTTGTTGCTGACTTCCTACCTTCACTGAATATGTCATCCATATTGTGGTTCGCTCAGTAGTTGCTCTGAAATAGCCTATTCATTTTCAAATTAAACAGTTAATTCTCTTTGGTTTCCTGTTTGTAAGACCAGTGGCTCCTATGTCTCCTATTCCCCCATTCATTGGTCTTGGCACATCCCTTCTGTAGTTCTTTCTCCAGGAAGCAGTGATGTCATGCAGCCCCACTTGCAGTGGTGGGCAGACTGAGACTCTCAGACACATTCACATGTACAGGCCTAGTGTACCCGCCCACATTCACTACAATTCCCTGTGGTTGATGGGGACTGTAGTTTCCTTTTCCTACAGAGAGAGAGGAGAGGATATGATGTAATCCCTGCTCGTACACCTCCAACTTGGCAGAGCAGATGCTGTTATCTTATATATTATAGAGTAGAGGTCATAAAAATTAATTTAGACTTTTCTCCTAAATGGTAAGGAGTTTCAAAACTGTATCAACTGTTTAGTATTTTGTGTAGTGGGTGGACTAATGGGCAGCACAGTGGCCAAATGGTTAGCATTTCCACCTGGCAGTACTAGGGTTGTTGGTTCAAAACCCAACCATGGCACCACCTGCCTGGAGTTTGCATGTTCTCCCTGTGCCTGTGTGGGTTTCCTCCCACCTCCAAAGACATGCTGGTAGGTTAATTGAATCCTTTCTAAATTGGCCCTAGTATGTTTATGCATGAATGAGAGTTAGGGACCTTAGATTGTACGCCCCTTGAGGGTTAGGGACTGATGTGAATGTACAATATATATGTAAAGCGCTGTGTAAATTGATGGCGCTATATAAGTACCTGAAAGAAATAAAATAAATAAATGGGTGATTTTTTTTGCCTATCCTGGAGACTTAAAACAAATATGCCAATTTCTGACTTTGCTGTGACTTTCCTGTTGCTTATATTTGTTCCGGGTCAGTGACTTAGAAAACACTAAAGTTAGGATAGCTGCCAGAGAACTAACAGAAAGAGATATGGAAATGGCAGCTCACGATATATCTTTTAGGACATGGTCACTCTAAGTGAGTGGAGTAGGCAAGATGGGACAGTTGGTCTGCTTTAATTGGTTTCTGAGCCTATGAGGATTCTGTAGACCATATTATTTTGTGTCCTACAGAAATTCATCACAAACCCGTTCTGTAAATCCAGATTTACAGCAGAATACATTATCCTTTATATAATTGCCATTAATGTATTTTCAACCAATCCCATATTCAAACATATGCTACATGCCCCTGTGGCCAGAACGTATGTGCCAATGATCAGTCCTGCAGTCATACATGACTAGTGCATCCGAGATAGTTTCATCCAGACCCCACTACACCACCATTACCCTTCCATACCAATCCCCTTTACTTACTATACTTACAGAAAACATAACACTAATTTAGTAAAATGGCCAACACGGCCTTTTATTAACAAATCAAGTTTAAACACATCAACCATTCCTTATAACAGAAACATAAAGAGTTGTCTTTGTTCTTTGAAGGCACCCCCAAAACGATCCAAAATGCACCTGCGGACAACCATATTCCACTAGGCCTCCAGCCGCAACCAACCAGCTTGGAGACAACCATACCGTCCGCAGTGCAGCACCACCACCTTCCAGTTAAACCTTGGTTAACTGGAATGTTCCCGGGCACACCATACCAACGATGGGTCCCACACCATTTTTGTACCTCCAAGATAAGAACCGCCTCCAAAGACCAACCACCACCCAGGAACCGAAATAACCCCCCCCGGGAGGAACACAACACTCACCAAACAGGGAGGGCGGGAGGGAAGCTCTCTCTCCTACGTCCAGCTCCAACTGACGCCCCTCACCAGGACACCCCACCCTAAGGTGCAGAAGACCCCACCTACACTCTCCCTCTACCAACCAGATCCCCCAGCTATCCTTTACCAACCCTAATACTATCATTAACCCTTACACGTCTTCCTTCCCACTCTGGGCCTAGTCATGCCTGCCCTGCGCTAATTCTTTTCTTCTTTTTTCGCTGCGGGCATTTCTGTACATTTCCACATCTCCTGTCTCTGGCCAGGGTTAAGCAGTGCAGAACCACCACCTTCCAGTTAAAAGCATGGTTAACTGGAATGTTCCCGGGCACACCATACCAACGATGGGTCCCACACAATTTTTGTACCTCCAAGATAAGAACCGCCTCCAAAGACCAACCACCACCCAGGAACCGAAATAACCGAACACAACACTCACCAAACAGGGAGGGCAAGAGGGAAGCTCTCTCTCCTATGTCCAGCTCCAACTGACGTCCCTCACCAGGGCACCCCACCCTAAGGTGCAGAAGACCCCACCTACACTCTCCCTCTACCAACCAGATCCCCCAGCTATCCTTTACCAACCCTAATACTATCATTAACCCTTACACGTCTTCCTTCCCACTCTGGGCCTAGTCATGCCTGCCCTGCGCTAATTCTTTTCTTCTTTTTCCGCTGCGGGCATTTCTGTACATTTCCACATCTCCTGTCTCTGGCCAGGGTTAAGCTGGCTACACATTATACAAATTTCTTGTTCAATTTGTATAAAATTTTCCTTCAACTATGAAGTGCAAGGGTCTGCCTGATTGCATACAATTTGAAAGTGTTTAGGGTTGACCTCATATTATCCGTTTTTGGTAAATCTGTACAAGGAAATTGTATAATGTGTAGCCAGCTTTAGCCTGGATGTATTTTTCTGCATGCCTTGGCTACTTTTTTTTTTAATGGCTTTGAATGATACTGTTGTGTTTAGCTCCGATGGTGATAATGAGGGAGAGAAAATATAAGCATAAATATAATCCTGATTTTGAGCACTCCACTGATTTAATCTAAGCTGTTCTGTGCAGTTCATAATCCCTCCTTTCAGGTTTGGCCTTTCCCCATGGGTCATCCGAACAGAAACCCCATTCCTGATGCATCAATTTCTAAAACTTGCTGAGAGCGTGATTGTCGCTGGCAGCATCAGACAATTGGGATCACACTTACTGAGATTGGAGCAGGGAAGGAGCTTGTTTGATTGCAGGAATAATTTACAACACTGACTCTTATGCCTGCCTGCCAACTACGTAAATAACTGAATTAGAGGATTAATAAAGGTCTTGATGTTACAGTATATACAACAAACTTTACAGCACGGGCACATTATTAGAGCAGATCTAAACCCAATCACTCAGGTTCCATATACGATTTAACATGGTAATATCATTTCAAAAATAGTTTTTAAATCTTTAATTATCTTCAGTTTTAAATCTGCAGGATTTATTATCCCCTTGTGAACTGCTCGCCCACAATGTATTGCAGATGGGCGGTCCGCGCAGGCAGGTACTCGTACATCGCTGACTACTTCTAGATTTGGCCCCGCCACCAAAACTCGCCATGATTGTACACAACGGGAGCCTGTCAGCAAGTCCCGTCCAATGATTCACAGCTGGGACCTGCTGATCGGCTGTGTACAATCACAGCCCAGAGCCCTGTGTTGACAATCAACAGAGAGCTCTGTACAGAGGAAACGGTCCTTCTGTTTCTCATCCCTGCAAAACAGGAATAAGAAACTTAGAGATCATTGGTAAAAAACAGCACTCTTTATACATATTACACAATGGGAGCCTGTCAGCAAGTCCCGTCCAATGATTCACAGCTGGGACCTGCTGATCGGCTGTGTACAATCACTGCCCAGAGCTCTGTGTTGACAATCAACAAAGAGCTCTGTACAGAGGAAATGATCCTTCTGTTTCTCATCCCTGCAAAACAGGAATAAGAAACTTAGAGATCATTGGTAAAAAACAGCACACTTTACACATATTACACGATGGGAGCCTGTCAGCAAGTCCCGTCCAATGATTCACAGCTGGGACCTGCTGATCGGCTGTGTACAATCACTGCCCAGAGCTCTGTGTTGACAATCAACAAAGAGCTCTGTACAGAGGAAACAATCCTTCTGTTTCTCATCCCTGCAAAACAGGAATAAGAAACTTAGAGATCATTGGTAAAAAGCAGCACACTTTACACATATTACAAATAGTTAGGCATACATTTACCCCTTGTTCGCCCTAGATGTTAATCCCTTCCCAACAAATGTCAATAATACAGTGGCAGTGTATTATCAGTGATCACTGTATTAGTGTCACTGGTGATGTCAGTGGTATTTAGTCAGTTACCCCCCAGTGTCAGTAAGGCTACGTTCACACTAGCTTTGTCAGCAGGAATTAAACAGGCATTTGGGAAGCGTTTTTAATGGTTCTCAAACGCCTATGAAAATTCTGCACATGGCAGCACACAGTGCTGTTCACACTGAAGCGTTAGTATCACGTCGCCACAAAACTGACGCCTCGTATGGAGTCAGGAGGAGTTGAATCCTCCCATTCAAGTCTATGGAGCCGCTCCACAAACTCCTGGCAGGCATTTGTGGTGCGGTTGCGAGGCGGTTGCGGAGCGTTAATACCATTTAACTTCATTATAGGCATTTGTGGTGTGGTTTTAATGCTTGGCAGATGCCTATCAACCGCCTCAAAACCGCTTCCAAAACACCTGTCTAACGCCTGTCAAATGCTATAGGGGCATTTGGCAAGAGTTAGAAATAAAGTAAAGTGTGAACGAACGTATGGCTCCATGCACACGGGGCGTTTTAATAACACTGGTAACGTCAGCTGTGTAAAGTCACGTTAAAAAAGTTTTTTAGCATTTTTTTATTAGCGTTTAGCGGCATTTTGCCACATTTTGCTGTGTTTGCATTTTTTAGTATTATTTTACCCCCGAAAATGTTTTATTTGCTCAAAAGAAGTCCAGAAATGCCAGTTTGCCACGTTTTACCGCATTTTGCAGCGTTTTTCAGTGTGAGAGTTCTGGGTTTTCTTTCCAACCAAAAAATGCCCCTGCCAAAAAAACGCTGATTACAGCCAATGTGTGCATGGGCACATAGGATAACATGCTGGGGAGTTTACTGGTTGTAGAAAAAAATGCCAAAAGGCAAAAACAGCCGCTGTAAAAATGTCCAGTGTGCATGAGGACTTAGTGTTAGATTGTCCACTGTACTATTGCTGTCCCATTATAAGTCACTGATCACTATCATTAGTAGTATAAAAAAAAATTCCAGTATATATACCAAAGTTTGTAGGCACTACAACTTTCAATCAAACCAATCAATATACACTTATTGGGATTTTTTTTTTGTATCAAAGATGTGTAGCAGAATATATTTTGGCCAAAATTTATGAAGAAATTGTTTTTTTATTGTATATGTTTTATAGAAGAAAGTTAAAAAATATATTTATTTTTTTAATTCTGTCTTTTTTTGTTTTTATCGCAAACAATAAAAAACTCATGGTTAATCAAATACCACCAAAAGAAAGCTCTATTTGTGTGAAAAAAATTATATAATTTTTTTGGGGTAAGCGTTGCATGATACAGCAGTGCTGCATAGCAAAAAATGGCCTTGTCATGAAGGAGGTAAAATCTTCCAGAGCTCAAGTGGTCAATATATAATTCTACTATGAAGATCCTTGTTTGGTCACTTTCTGTTATGGGGTGACACTTCTCCCAGTTGTGTCACTTTGCTGTCATTCTATCGCTTGTAGCCATGCTGATGCACACTCTACACACATGGTCCACCATTGTCACTATTAGTGATGAGCTCAGGTGGGTCTGGACATGAGTTTAAACCTGCCAGTGCTATCCCGGCAGGAAGCTGTCAAAGCTGACAGCCATTCATAGTCAGCGAACATGTAGCTGTGGGGCTGGAAATGCCTCCTATGGCTATGAGTGGTTGTTGGCTTTGACAGCATCCCTGCATCCATTCTTTCTAAGCACGAAGGTAAAAAACCTTCAGTGTGCAGCCTCCCCTTAGTCTTGGACTTGTAGTTCCAGCACATCCAACAGATGCTCGATGGATTGAGATCTAGAGAATTTAACCACTTGCCGTCTGCCTACTGTTTTTAAACGGCAGGACGGTGGCACTCCAGGGGCGGGTTGCCGTTCATAAACGGCACCCGCTATTTCTAGTTGTGCGTGCTCCCTGGGAGCGCGCAGCACCGCGATCCGGTGCCCGCTGTGTCCTCCGGACACAGTGAAACACCGATTGTCAGACGGAACCTCTGTACGAGGTCCCGATCATGTGATCACTGATTGGCCAATCAGTGATCACATGCAAAGTAGTAAGCAATGATGTCACTTGTGACATCATTGCTTACTACGTGTGAAATCTGTGAATGATCACAGAGGTCACATGGTACAAGGGTATTCACAACAGCCTTGTACCATGTGACAAGCTCTGACCAATCACAGCTCACACAGTATTTCTCAATGGCTGCAAGAAGGCAGACAGAGAGAAAGAGAAATGATTGCTTTTACATCCTATATGGGTGTAAAAGCAATCACTGTGAAAAAAAAAAATCTTCATCACCCCCCACAAGTAGTACAGTGTCACCATGGTGACACTTTACTGCTAGGGTGACACTATGTAAAAAAAGAAAAAAACAAAAATAAATAATATTATAAAAAAATAAAATGTAATAAAAATGTTTAAAAATTATAATTTTTGGTTATAAACTAATTTGGCGTATTTTTTTTTTTTTACTAAAAGATAACGGAATAAATTTTGGCCAAGATTTATGATGAAATATTATTTATTTGCAAAATTTTATAAGAAAACACTTTTTTCAAAATTTTTGGACTTTTTCATTTACATAGCAAAAAAAATAAAAATCCCAGCGGTGAATAAATACCACCAAAATAAAGCTTTATCTGTCTCAAAAAATGGTAAAAAAAGTCATATGGGTACAGTGTTGCATGACTGCGCAATTGTCATTCAAAGTGTGGTAGCGCTGAAAGCTGAAAATTGCCCTGGACAGGAAGGGGGTAAAAGTGTCCGGACAGGAAGTGGTTAAAGGCCATGTCAACACCTCAAACTCATTGTATTCCTCAAACCATTCTTGAACCATTTTTGCAGTGCAGCAGGGCAGATTATTTTGCTGAAAGAAACCATTGCCATCAGGGAATACTGTTTCCATGAAGGGTTGTGCTTGGTCAGCAACAATGTTTAGGTAAGTAGTACACGTCAAAGTAGCATTGACATGAATGGCAGGACTCAAGGTTTCCCAGCAGAACATTGCCCAAAGCATCACACTGCATCCTCTTCCCTAGGTAAGTTATGCACACACACCCGGCCGTCCACATGATGTACAGATAATGGGATTCATAAGACCAGGACACATTCTTCCATTGCTCTGTGGTCCAGTTTTGATGCTCATTTACCCAATGCTTTTGGCTGTGGATACAGGTCAGCATGGGCACCCTGACTCAGTCCCATATACAGCAAGTGCAAAGCTTATTTTTTCTGCTTTCAACACATCAACTTCAGGAACAATATGTTTATTTGCTGCCTAATATATCCCACCAACATTAAAATGCCAATGTATCGAGACAATGTTATTTACTTTACCTGTCTTTGATCTTAATGCTATGGCTGATTGGCGCATGATGACGTCAGGAGTTTATTCATGGAGGCTCATGAAGTTACTGAAAGATCTCCTTTAATACTAAACCAGTGGACACTTTAGACTTATTGTAAGAAATGGGACTGTACTTGTTGGTGTATGGAATCTGAGAAGGTCTCCACAAATAGAGTTTTTCTAAGTGTATGATGACAAGAGGTCTCACACGTGTGACGTTGTTCTACATTATAGAATAATAATTTGACAACAAATGCGGGACTTAAGCCCATGTTTGCACAGCGGAGAGGCCTGAGTTGTGTTCCTGACACCCATTCAAGCTATGGATCACTGCAGTGCGAAAGTCACCCAGCAGCTCAAATCCCCTTGTTCTTGTGTATTAAGGTTACTTTTTCCAGTCCACTTCAGCCGTCACTCAACGTGTCATCTCTTTGAAACCAACAAATGAGCCAGATGGGCAGTTCAATAGCCAGACACCTCAAGTCATAACAGTCTAGTGAGGCAAGCTAATTCTGCTTGCAAAAGAATTAGCCTTCATTAGGCTCTAATGCCCGTTTTTTCTTCTTTTTTTTTACTCTGTGCGGGATTTAACAATGCCCATCCCTTTATTGCACACATTGGCAAAATGTATTAGTGCTACGTGGCATGGAAAATGGCCCGGGTGCTTTCGTAGAATTGTCGGTTTGCGATTTAATATCATCAGTCTTGCTTTTATCCCATAGAGTGTCCACCGCAATAAATTAGCTTCATTTGGCCCCGGTAATGCATCAAAAATGACTCGTATATTATGTTCTCCATTTGTGTTTCCAGAAATGTTCATTTGATTGAATATTTATTCTTTTATTCTCTGTTCCTGTTGGCAACCTGTCCGTTGAAGGACAGATGCAAAGAGATTGATCTGCATTCTAATGGTTTGTACTATTGTAGCAAAGAAAGAAGATCAAAAGAGTCCTTATTTGTTATTTCATTTAGAACGTGCCAACATATTATGCAGCAATTTGCATTGTACATTGAAACATTCACATCGGGTTTTGGCCCAGGAGAAGCTGCTGCTTATTGTCTTCACTACGCTGATGTAAGAACACTCATGATTAAATCTGCTCAGTTTTAGGACAGTTGACCTACTCATAGGTGAGCGGTGCTTAACATCACAGCCGGTTCCTCTGTGCATTGTCTGGTTGACAGCCACAAGTTTACCATTCGGCAGTAATCTGCAGGGGCAAAGGCGTATTTCCCAGAATACATATATCAAACGAACATGCAGCGCTAATAAATTCAATAATACATGCATATAATCATACGGTACATATAATAAAAAAATGGTATTGTGAACACCACCTAATAATGAAATAGATCTAAAAATGTCTAAAAGTCCAGGAATAGTAATAATGGTGAATAAATATCTTCAACAAGAGTGTTCTTGCGGTGCATAATACAAAATTTCAAGGCAAGATGGTGACAAAATAAGTGACTTCTGTGACCATATTCATCCCACGGAGATGAGTGTAGATTGCACTAACCAGAAAGCGCAATGGTAATGCGCATTTGAGTGTTAACCAACTCCTGGTCATCCGCCTATTGAAACTGGATCACAGAGAATGGTCATCTGGCCTGCGTCAGCTGTGCAAACATCGCAACCTCAGGGTCTCCAGGTACCAGGGGACATGTAATCGTCTCACCACCAGGGGGAGTTTAACCATTCATGATGTGGCCACCAGATCATCCCAATAAACCTTGAAGGAGGGGGGGGGGGCTCGGAAGTAACGAGCCAGAACAACAGAAAAATCTGATAGTGAAGTACTTTATTATCCACAGGGGTAAAATAGACAAATACTTGAATATACTACTCACATGCAGTAGTAAGCAGCTGGTAACAGGGAATTCCAAAATGGGGCCATGCGGTGTGACGTCACAGGGTATAAGGCACCTCCCTAACGCGTTTCGTGCGCTTGCACGTTATCAAAGGGACTAAATATTAATATTTCCCAGAATGCAATGCAGACTTATTCCAAATCATCTGTCTACAAGAGACCCTGCCACCAGACCATTCATTACAACACCAAACTTTCATGAGTTTATATGTGCCTTTAACATGATTTATGCATGTTGTTGAATAAAACAAACCTTCCTTGTATAATGGCACTCCATGGTATTCCGCTTGCTTGCTCTTCCAGGCGCTGCATGGAAGGATATTTATAGACATGTGCAATTCGGCTCTTTACAAATTGAAATTCGGAGGAAATTTTCATTTTTCAGAGATTCGGATGTATATGAATTTCTGAATCCCAATAGCAACGAATTTAAAATAAATGATAACAAATAAAAAATGAATTTGAATTTGAAAATGAATTCAGATTAAAAAATAAATTTATATTTCAAGTGGAAACATATTGCCATAAACACAGTAAGGTGAAAAAATGAAATAAGATGATGAGTCCTACTTAGGCTGCTTTAGGCCCCTTTCAGACGGGGCAGACCGCTCAGCAGATCTGTTTGCTCAGCGGGAAATCTCTTTGCTGATCCCCGCTGAGCAAGCAGATGACAGGTCTGTGTCCGCTCCACTGCTGCAGAGCAGACACAGACACAGCCTGCTTTTTCATATGGGGCGGTTGGATGGACATGGACTGCCTGTTCGATCCCCATCCATCTTTTTTTGGTGTAGAGAACCGGATCGGATGCTGGCAGGTGTCAGCGGACACTTATCTGCTGACACTCGCCGATCCATAGAGGTTTATGCATGGTCCCATATGGGGTCTGTCTGAAAAACTGACAGGCGGACCATATCGGTCCATTAGTGTGAAAGGGGTCTTACAGAACAGAGTAAGACAGAAGAGAATAAAACTTAATAGAATAGAGTACAACAGAATACAATAAAACAAAACAGAATAGAATAAAACACAATAAAAAATAATAGCATAGAATAATATAGAATGGAAAATAAATGACTAGAATAGAATAGAACAGAAAGGAATATAATATAATGTAATACAGTAAAAAATAAAAGAATAGAATAAAACAGAATATAATAGAATAGAAAAAAGAATAGAATACAAAATAAAGGAAAAGAATAGAATAGAATAGAAAAAAATAGAATAGATTAGAGTAGAATAAAATAGAAAGAATATAACTGTCTTCAAAATTGGAATAAAGTGAAATATAAAGAATATAGGCGTTTCCCGAAATTAGAATTTTAAATAGAATAAAATAGAAAGAATATAACTTTCTTCCCAAATTTGAATTTTGAATAGAACAGAATAGAATAAAATACAAAGACTATAGCTGTGTTCCAAAATTCAAATGTTAAATAGAATAGCATAAAATAGAAAGAGCATAGCCATCTTCCAAAATTCGAAAAGAATAGAATAAGACAAAAAGAATATAGCCATTTTCCTAAATTCCAATTTTGAATCGATTTGAAAATATCAATTAAGAAACAGATTCAGAAAACGAATCGATCATAATGAATATGAGAAAACCAAATTATTAACTTAATGAACAAATCCGAACGAAACAAAATGTTCCATTGTGCACATCTCTAGTTACTTATGGAGGTGAGAGGAAGGTGTGTGTACAATCAAAGTGTCGCTCCAGGTCGGTCTACTCTTGCCTGCTACAAATCGGTGCTTGTCCAGCTAGTCATTGGTAAAATGTTCAAAAATATATGGGTGATGGCAAACCATAAGGGCTTATACAAATTCTTTATTGATAGTTAAAGAAACCCCCAAAACTATAACAAGGAACACAGGAATTGATATCTCGTATGTGGTTTATGCACACAGGCCCTTGATCATAGTGTAAGCGATCCTAAACATCTGTGTGCATGAAACAAGCTTTTAGTTCCTGTATATCCTGTTATGCTATGTTTAAAGAGTAACTCCACTTTTGTTGAGAAAAAAAAACCCCTCTTGGTGATCTATGTACATTGCAAGGATTCTAACAAACATTGTGGCAGATTCCTACCATTTGTTGCTTTGTTGCTTTGAGACAGTGATCTCCAAACTGCGGTTGGGGTACAGGATGCGGCCGTATACCTACCTTTAACGTGCCCTTGGGGCACTTTTCCCCCACTAATATGGGACACTCTTCCTCCCTCAACAACTGGGCATAGTTTTTGCCACTGACACCAATGATGGGCACTATTCCTCCTACTGACACCAACAATGGGCACTATTCCTCTTACTGACACCAACGGTGGGACACTTTTCCTCTTACGGACACCAACAATGGGGCACTATTCCTCTTACTGACACCAACGAAGGGCACTATTCCTCTTACTGACACCAATGAAGGGCACTATTCCTCTTACTAATACCAACGATGGGGCACTATTCCTCCTACTGACACCAACGAAGGGCACTATTCCTCTTACTGACACCAACGAAGGGGCACTATTCCTCCTACTAATACCAACGATGGGGCACTATTCCTCTTACTGACACCAACGAAGGGCACTATTCCTCTTACTGACACCAACAAAGGGCACTATTCCTCTTACTGACACCAACGAAGGGCACTATTCCTCTTACTGACACCAACGAAGGGGCACTATTCCTCCTACTAATACCAACGATGGGGCACTATTCCTCTTACTGACACCAACGAAGGGCACTATTCCTCTTACTGACACCAACAAAGGGCACTATTCCTCTTACTGACACCAACGAAGGGCACTATTCCTCTTACTGACACCAACGAAGGGCACTATTCCTCTTACTGACACCAACGAAGGGCACTATTCCTCTTACTGACACCAACGAAGGGCACTATTCCTCTTACTGACACCCACAAAGGGCACTATTCCTCTTACTGACACCAACAAAGGGCACTATTCCTCTTACTGACACCAATACTGGGGCACTATTTCTCTTACGGACACCAACGAAGGGCACTATTCCTCTTACTGACACCAACGAAGGGCACTATTCCTCTTACTGACACCAACGAAGGGCACTATTCCTCTTACTAATACCAACGATGGGGCACTATTCCTCTTACTGACACCAACGAAGGGCACTATTCCTCTTACGGACACCAACGAAGGGCACTATTCCTCTTACTGACACCAACGAAGGGGCACTATTCCTCCTACTAATACCAACGATGGGGCACTATTCCTCTTACTGACACCAACGAAGGGCACTATTCCTCTTACTGACACCAACGAAGGTCACTATTCCTCTTACTGACACCAACGAAGGGCACTATTCCTCTTACTGACACCAACAAAGGGCACTATTCCTCTTACTGGCACCCACAAAGGGCACTATTCCTCTTACTGACACCAACGAAGGGCACTATTCCTCTTACTGACACCAATACTGGGGCACTATTTCTCTTACGGACACCAAGGATGGGGCACTATTCCTCTTACTGACACCAACGAAGGGCACTATTCCTCCCTCTAGTACTAAAGATGCACTGTTTACTCCCACTGATGCCAGGACAAATTTTTACTCCCACTGACCACAATTTGACCCCCTTAAAGTCTGAAGGACAGTAAACTGTCCATTTTTTTAGAAGGTTTGGAGACCCCTGCTCTGAAGGAATAGCTGTTTGTTTTAGCAGACCGATCCTGAATGGGAGGGTCTGGTTCATTATAATCACCTGGTGCACTCTCGGTGTTCAAAAGAGAAAAACTCCCGTGCCTGCATCCCTATAGATGTACTTAACCCTTGGGGGGTATCTCACCAAAACTAAAATTCCTGTTTCTGGAAACGCCCAAACTCTGACCAGGTGCAGACTTCTGGGAAATTCAGTAAGCCAATCACCTAAGCAGAAAGTTACATTTCTGGGCGCATTTCTGCCTCCATGTTGTCATGTTGCATTGAATTATATAGAAAATTACAGCTGCTGTAGATTGAAAAGGAATGATAGGTTTTATTAAGAATATATTACGACATGGCTTGTGTAGCAATGTATGTGTTTTATCATTTTAATTTTTTCCTGGAAAGTGAAGTAAACCTTTTAGTATTAATAAAGTGTTTGTATGGACATCTATGGTTGCCATCACCCATCTATTTCTGAACAAGGGAGTAGGCTGTGTTCCTTAGTACATTTAAAGGCCCATTGCATGGGAATCAAAAAATAGCTTATAAAGGAAATGGAATGAATACACACACATATATATATATATAATATATTATATATATAATAACAATATATAATATAATACTAATATATATATATAATAATAACATATATATAATATATATATATATTATATATATAAAATATATAATATACATGAGTGAGGATTTGAAATACTTGATTCTTCTCAAACATTTTACACAACCTTCAGATTATAGTGTGGGTGGTCCAATGCCTACATGTTTTGTACTAAAAGGTGGTATAAGAAGGCGTCCCCTCTTTATGATCACTGCTTAAGGTGTGGCAAGGGTCCTTTCACACAGGGGTGCTCTTCCCAATTGCCCATTCAGTTTTTGTCCACATTTTGGCAGCAGACTGAGGTGTACCTGTGTTCGATCTGTGGGTTGCTGGATGTAAATGGACTTGTGTCTATTTACATCAGCCTACCTCCAATTCTCCAAAAACTGCGTAAATTGATGGCGCTTTATAAGTACCTGTAATAAATTTAAAATAATAATAAAAAATTAAGCTACACGTAATAGAAATAAAAACAAAATTATACAACTCCAGCATACTAATTGACCAGATATCAACTACTTGCAGAAACAGAAAGAGACTGATTTAAAATTAAGTTAGGGTATAGGACTAATTAATAATTTCAGTATGTTGGCATGAAAATAATTAAAAACATGTTTTATGTATATTTAAAAATACATACAGTATACATGGCTGTCAGATGCCTTAATTCCTCTCCTATACAGTCCTATCATAAGACAATGGGCTCATCAAAACAAAATGCTAAAGACAACATGGCTGAGCAGACAATGCATGGGCTGCGGGCAGGGTCAGAGCTGCACATTTCAGGATGGTTGAAGAATAAAGGGTGAGTTATTTACTGAAACCTTCTTGGTTAAGCGTCTTTTTGTTTTCAGCTGAGTTTTGTTTCTCCTAAACCACCCTTGTCCAGATTTGGCAGCTTTGATAAATGACTTCTTCAGGGTATACTCCTTTGTGTACAGTTTTCTTCACCACCAGAACTGGACTGGTTTTTAGGACATAACAGCGAAGCATCTGAATGTTTCTCTATGCTGACAGACTTTGTCATGTATAGTGTAATAAATAATAAAGAAACACAGAATGCAATTTATCATAGTGACATATGACAATAGGTATTGTCACATTTGTTTCCAATCTCTTAATCATCTGTAACAGTCACTACAGGCGCTAGATGTAGACGTGATGCGGCTGCTGACTGGTCTAAAGGAAGATCATTGTACAAACATGTACAGTTGCTTCACCCCCCAAGCACCTTTACTTGGCAAATGTCATTTTATATATTCTATAGGCATTCTCTAGTTTAGCCTTTCTCAACCAGGGTGCCCAGGCACCCTGGGGTGCCTTGAAGTTTCTTCAGGGTTGCCTTGGCAAAATGTCTAAAAATTGCCCAAAATTTGTATACAAGCCAACAGGTGGAACAAACCTGCCGTTTAGTTACACAAAGTCGCAGATTTTCATTATGCACCATTATGACCTTCTAGCCGCCGGCGTCCTGACAACCAATGACATCATCAGTTGATAAAGAGGATGTCAGCTGCCAGCACAGCATCCTATTGCTTTGGAAGAATGAATCACCTCTAACGTTGGGTGTCCTATGTGTGTGGATTTTGCTGCGTTATAAAAAATAATTAGAATCGTTTTTCACACTTTAGACTGGGGCGCTCTTTTAAAATTATGGACAGTCTTGAGGCACCCCATTTTAGAATGGGGTGCCTCAAGACTGTCCATAATTTTAAAGGGTGCCTCGGGACTGTCTATAATCTTAAAGGTTGTCTTGACTGAAAAAAGTTTGAGAAACACTGCTCTAGTGAACCTGTGCTTTGCTTGACCTATGCGGACAACATAGTGAATGTATACCTACCTTCCCTACGTTCCCCACGATCCCCAGTCAACTTGATGTGTTGCTGCAGCTCACCAAACACCTAATGTGCATAAACAATGAAAAAAATAAACCCAAAACACTGAATAGTGTTTTCATACAAAGGTATATACATCAGATATATAACAAATGAACAAAAAATATATATGCTATAGTGGAAAATGTCTGTGGAACTTTATCTGACATTAAGTATGCAACAAAAAAGCATAACACAAAACAACAAAATACATGTGAAAAAAAGTCCAAAATGGTGCTAACAACACCACGCAATCCAAAAAACAAGATTAACACTCGTGCCCGTGGATGGAGAATGTGGGTAACCACAGAAGGGTATCCGTAAGTAGCTGAATTAGCCTCTCACCTCATTGCTTCGACCCGCAGGGGTCAAAACACTTTTGGGATCACAAAACTGGATCCTCCATGTGTATGATTCCTCTATCACTGAATATCCCTCCCTGCAACGATCTCCCTCTCAGGGGTGTGCGTATTGGTGGCGATATCCTCTCCAGGTATACGGGAAGGGTGTAAACCTATATCTAACCCTGAAGCTCAGCCAGAACTCTTCACTTCCCTGCAAAGCTGTCATCAAGAAGATCTCATCTATTTGATCATTGGTATATGATAGGATGTTAGCAGCTTCTCTCTGATATTTATATTTCATTGTAGGTAGAAGCGCAGGAGGTTCACACCAGTATTTCACCAAACACCTGGTACTTCCAGGCATGAGGAATATTTGAAACTCCCCTCAACCTGCCCCAGTACAGTGCTTGGTGCCAAAGTGGCCAGTTGCCAGATCTGAGAGCTGGCATGTAAGAAGAGGGGGTGCTCGTATAGTCCTGAGCAAGTTCCATCAAAACATTTGCAAGCGCTGCATCAATGCCTTGGTCAAGTATAGGTTACGTATGGAGCATGCTCTCATTAAACTTTGCTACTTTGCCTGGTACAGACAAAATACAAGTTCAATTTAAAGTGTATTCTTGGGGGAAAGAAAAACAGTACATGCACATTTCCCCATGTTTCATCCCCTTAAGGCCCCTTTCACATGAAGGGTCTGATCAGGTACAGTTTTTCAGGTGGACCTGATCAGACCCTTCATTCACCTCTATGGAACTTGTATTAATTTTCATTTCCCTGTCTCCCATCCGATCTGGTCCATCTAAGCAGATCGGAGGGCAGTCCACTGTCCATTTACACCCGGCCTCCCATAAAGTAGAGTAAGCTGTGTCCATGTCTGCTCTGCATAGGCTGGGTGGACACTGATCTGTCATCCTCCAGCTATGCAGAGCCATACTAAACAGTGTGCAGGAGCTTTACATACTGGTCTCTCCCCGGTCTGTGATACTCGGCGATCACCAAGTGCCGGCGGGGAATCACTGGCCAGGACCCAGTGATTGACAGCCAAGACCGCCAATGGCGGTGCAGGTAGGGCTCCCCTACCCAGAAATGTGAAATCACGTATATATACGTGATTTTGCGCACTCCTGCCGCCCTGTAGCAGTATTTCTGCTATAGGGTGGCGGGAAAGTGGTTAATAAACACAAAAACAACTGGAACTCCACTTTCCGATTGAAGAAAAAAGAAAGGGGAAAGAAAAAACTAGAAAGCATCAAAAACGCACTGGAGTGCGCCAAAAACAAGTCAAAAAAGCGCATGCAGAAACGCATCTGAACTGCGTTTCTATAGTGTGAACTGGCCCTTATGTTGCCTCCTCTACACCCGTCTGCCCCTTTACTGTGCAAAGAAGGCTTTTCTTTTTTATTAAAAATACCTCTGCCCCCCCAGTGCACTTCACTCACCTAGGCGAATGACGTGCACTTTGCCTGCAGTGCCCCCTGGGATATGTGATGTACAAAGTGCACTTCATTCACCTAGGTGAGTGAAGTGCATTGAGGGGTCCAGTCCTTCACTGAGAAAAGAGGAGAGGGTTGGCCTAGCAGAGCATCATCAGAAGAGCTGCTGGCTGAACTTGGAAGAACCAACAGTTTCCCAATGATGTCACACAAGAAGATGGTGGTATGGGGCAGAAGAACAAATAACGTTGGATCCGCTAGGTGGGTCGAGTATGTTAACTGTGCAGGACCACCAACCTGGTAAGCAGTGGTGCAGGGATTAAAAAAATGAAGTGAAGATCCGCTTTAAAAATGTTCTGGCTGTACAAACACGTTAAAGCACTGTGGCAGCTATTGGAGCTAAAAAAAAGACAGCCCACACGGGCAGCACAGTGGCTAAATGGTTTGCACCTCTGCCTGGCAGTACTAGGGTCATTGGTTCAAATTCCAACCACAGAACCACCTGCCTGGAGCCTGCATGCTCTCCCTGTGCCTGCATGGGCTTCCTCCCACACAGACATGCTGGTGGGTGAATTGGCTCCTGTCTAAATTGGCCCTAGTATATGTAAGTTAAGGACTTTAGATTGTTTGCCCCTTGAGAGTTAGGGACTGATGCGAATGTACAATATATACTGCTCAAAAAAATTAAAGGAACATCTTGAAAACACATCAGATCTCAATGGGGAAAAATCACCTGCTGGATATCTATACTGATATATACGGGGTAATGTGTGAGGAACGTAAGGAACGTAAGGATGCCCCATCGTTTGATGGAAATGAAGGTTATCAACCTACAGAGGACTGAATTCAAAGACACCTCAAAAAAAAAATATTGCAGCAGGTTAGTCCATTTTGCTGAAATTTCATTGTAGCAACTCAGAATGGTCCTCAGTAGTTTGTATGGCCCCCACGTGCTTGTATGCATTCCTGACAATGTCGGGACATACTCCTAATAAGACAACGGATGGTGTCCTGTGGTATTTCCTCCCAGATCTGGACCAGGGCATCACTGAGCTCCTGGACAGTCTGAGGTGCAACCTGGTGGTGCTGGAAGGACGGAAACATAATATCCCAGCGGTGTTCTATTGTATTTAGGTCAGGCATGCATAGGGGCCATTCAATGGTATTAATTTCTTCATCCTGAAGGAACTGCCTGCATACTCTCCCCACATGAGGTCGGGCATTGTTGTGCACCAGAAGGAACCCAGGACCCACTGCACCAGCGTAGGGTCTGACAATGGGTCCAAGGATTTCATCCCGATACCTAATGACAGTCAGGGTGCCATTGTCTAGCCTGTAGAGGTCTGTGCGTCCCTCCATGGATATGCCTCCACAGACCATCACTGACCCACCACCAAAACGGTCATGCTGAACTATGTTACAGGCAGCATAACGTTCTCCACAGCTTCTCCAGACCCTTTCATGTCTGTCACATGTGCTCAGGGTGAACCTGCTCTCATCTGTGAAGAGCATAGGGTGCCAGTGGTGGACCTGCCAATTCTGGTGTTCAATGGCAAATGCCAATTAAGCTCTATGGTGCTGGGCAGTGCGCACAGGGCTCACTAGAGGACGGTGTCCTCAGGCCACCTTCATGAAGTCTGTTTCTGATTGTTTGGTCAGAGACATTAACACCAGTGGCCTGCTGGAGGTCATTTTGTAGGGCTCTGGAAGTGCTCATCCTGTTCTTCCTTGCACAAATGAGCAGATACTGGTCCTGCTAATGGGTTAAGGACCTTCTACGGCCATGTCCAGGTCTCCTAGAGCAATTGTTTCCTGGAATCTCCTCCATGCTCTTGAGACTGTGCTGGGAGACACAGCAAACCTTCTAGCAATGGCATGTATTGATGTGCCATCCTGGAGGAGTTGGACTGTCTGTGCAATTTCTGTAGGGTCCAGGTATCGCCTCATACTATCAGTAGTGACACTGACCCTAGCCAAATAAAAACAGTCAGAAAAGATGGGTAGGGGAAAAATGGAAGTGGTTTCCACCTGTAAAACCATTCCTGTTTTGAGGGTCATCTCATTGTTGCCCATCTAGTACACCTGTTGTTAATGTCATTAACACCAAAGCAGCTGAAACTGATTAACAACCCACCTCTGCTACTTACCTGACCAGATCAATATCCCAGGAGTTTCATTTACTTGATGCTATACTCTGAATGAAAAGTGTTCCTTTAGTTTTTTTGAGCCGTGTATGTATGTAAAGTGCTGTGTAAATTGACAGTGCTATGTAATAAATAAATAATTCCTTGTAATGGTAAACGGCATTGCACATTTCATTGTTTTGTAGGGGCCCCGCTATGCAGTGGGTTGTTTCTCAGGCGTGCTGGAGGTAGCAGACACATTACTAGAAAACGCTGTGTGAAATCTGACTTCTTTCTGTGGAATCTCATGGGAAAGCCAAAATCTGGCTGCTGGTTTTTGCTTCACCTTGTCTTACCTTGTCTCATCTCAGTCCCAATCTAGAAGGTGTCTGCTTGTTATCCAACATACCGCTCTCCTATCACAGCAATGTATTGATGATTGGCCCTCATGACTTGCATGGATTTTTTTTTCTTTACAGATCTTCAGACAGACAAACAAAAGTTTTTTTAGCTTTGTTTTATTATTATTCAGGGCCAGTTCACACTATGCCTGTTGTGCGTTCCTGTGCAATTCGCACCGCATGCAAAGTGCATTATGATTGCAATCTGCAGTGGATGTCAATAGAAAGTCAACATGACACCCCAAACACCCTCACCTGCCTGCATTGGATAGAATGGTGCTATTGTACCGTGATCTGGTTACAGTGCGTTTTTAAAAAGTACTGCATTCGCTATTTTTGATGCAGTGTGCATTTTTTTTCCCCGTGGGCTGAAATCGCACTGTACAGAACCGCATGTGAATCACATGGGAATACACAGCACATTCTTGTGATCTTCATGTGTGGGCATGGTGTGAACCAGCCCTTATGTCCGGTGCGCACTAATGCGGTGAGGGAAACACGATTCCTGTGCAGTTCCTGCGATCCTGTGTATGTTCTGTGATCTGCTGTGAGCGTTAGTGGAAGGTTAGCGAAGCAGGTCGCAAATGCAGTGCGTTTGCCTGAGCCGGATCACAGGGGTATAAACACCAATGAGATCCAGTTCCAGTGTGAGTAAAAAAAAGCTGCCCACACTTTTTTTGATGGGAATGTGGTGCGATGTGAGCCATTCATATAAATGGCTCAAATCGCACTGCACAGGAATGTTGTGCGATTCACATGGGGTTCACCGTGTGAACCTAGGCTCAAAATGAATGGGCTGAAACTGCACTGCACAGAACCACATGTGAATCGCACAGGAATGCACAGCGCATTACTATGAGATTCATGTGTGTGCATGGTGTGAACCGGCCCTTACCCTAGGTTCACACCTAAGCATTTTCTGCAGCATTTTGCGTTTTGCGGAAATGAATTACAGTCCATTTATCATGATTTCCTATGGGGCATGTTCACACCTGTGCATTTTTTGGAAAGCGTGAGGGACTTTTTTGGATGCAAAAAGTTGCATTTTTGGTTCTATAGACTTTAATGGAAATGCTGCGGAAAATCATGTATTGAGTTTTTGCTACATTTTTGATGCCGTGTTTTTGATGCGTTTTGCATTTTAAATCTGCCTATCAACAAGAAATTTTTTTTTTAAAAAAAACGCAAAAACAGGGCAAAAAGTGGCAAAAATGCAAGTGCAAAAATGCAAAACGTACTGCAGAAACGGCTCAAACTCAACTTGCATAGGCGTGAACCTAGCCTTAAAGGGGAATGCTAATGCATTTTTACCATTCCTGCTGAGAAATTTGTATGATGGAATCACCAATGCTGCGAGATAGTGTCTAAGGCTAGGTTTACATGTATGCGGGTTGCAGTTGATCCTTTTGACCGTCTCATTTTGTGGTGCATTTACCATTTGTGAACATGCGTTTTTATGCATTTTTGACACGTTTAGCTTTTTTTGGGGTGGTTAATAGGAAAGTATGACAGTTCTGGTCATGCAGTGGGAGTTTGATGCGATTTTGATGCTACTTGTGTACCATAGAGTAAAGTAAAGGTGCATTAAATTCATAATACATGAACAGAACAGTCATACTTTCTTATTAGCCAAAAACAATGCGACTTTGGACACATAAAAGGTTCCTGCACTACTGTGATGCGACTTTGATTCTACTTTGATGCTACGTGAGTGCCAGAGAGTGTAAAGTTGCATCAAAGCTGCACTACATGAACACAACTGTCATACTTCCCTATTAGCCACAAAAAACTCAAAACACATCAGAAACTCATCAAAAACGCAACACTTGAGTTTTTGGCGCTGGTCCATTGAAGTAAATTACAAGCAAAATGCAAACTGGTGTAGAAAAAAAAAGTCCTTGACCCTTTCCACAAAATGTACTGGCTCAGAAGCACAGATATGAACTAGATTCATAGGAAACTTTGGTGTTGTGCAGGCACTGTAGCTGCTTGACTCTTAAAGATTGGTCTGTACTCATGGTGACCCCCAGCTCAACAACAGACCATTCATAGGGGCTGCAAAGTGCTTGCACACTTGATGAAAACCCCTTAAAAAAAGAAAAAATTGAATATTATCTAGTGCGCACATATGTTGCAACCTCTTGACTCTTATGGATGGCCAGTACTCATGGCGACCCCCAACTATCCAGCAACCCATTCATAGGGGCTGCAAAAGTGCTTGCATACTAGACGAAAACCCTTTTTTTTAAAAAAAAAAAACAAACAAACAAAAAAAATAGAATTTTGTCTAGTGCGCACATATGTTGCAGCCTCTTGACTCTTATGGATGGCCAGTACTCATGGCGACCCCCAACTATCCAGCAACCCATTCATAGGGGCTGCAAAAGTGCTTTCTCACTAGACGAAAACCCCTTTTTTAAAAAAAAAACCAAACAAACAAAAAAAATAGAATTTTGTCTAGTGCGCACATACGTTGCAGCCTCTTGACTCTTATGGATGGCCAGTACTCATGGCGACCCCCAACTATCCAGCAAAGAAGGAAACGCAGGTCAATTAGAGTAACTGGTCCAGTTGAGTACTGGTACAGATGAGTACTGGCCATCCATAAGAGTCAAGAGGCTGCAACGTATGTGCGCACTAGACAAAATTCAATTTTTTTTGTTTGTTTGGTTTTTTTTTTAAAAAAAGGGGTTTTCGTCTAGTGAGCAAGCACTTTTGCAGCCCCTATGAATGGGTTGCTGGATAGTTGGGGGTTGCCATGAGTACTGGCCATCCATAAGAGTCAAGAGGCTGCAACATATGTGCGCACTAGACAAAATTCTATTTTTTTTGTTTGTTTGTTTTTTTTTTTTAAAAAAAGGGTTTTCGTCTAGTGTGCAAGCACTTTTGCAGCCCCTATGAATGGGTTGCTGGATAGTTGGGGGTCGCCATGAGTACTGGCCATCCATAAGAGTCAAGAGGCTGCAACATATGTGCGCACTAGATAATATTCATAAAGGCCACAAAGTGCCCGCATACTAGTCACAAGACTTAAAAATTTTAAGAAAACAAGATTTTGTCTAGTGCACACTTGTACCTCCACCTCTTGATTCTTATGAGTGGTATGTACTCATTGCGACCTCCAGCAATCCAACAGACCATCCAAAGAGGCTGCATTGTGCCTGTGCCCTAGTACAAGACCCAGCCAGGATGGGTATTTTTTAGAAAGGCTGTACAGCACTAGGATGGGCCATACAGTAAAGAACTCAGGAGTGGGAATAAGGGTCGGAATTTTTGTGCGCCTAACTAGAGCAGGGGCGAACTGACAACTCATGGGGCCCCCGGGCAATAGGGAATCATGGGGCCCCTATGTCCTTGCCCAAACTCAAAAAAGCCTATGAAAAAGGTACCAGGGGCATCTCATGAGGCCCACTACTGACCCCATGCCCTCGGGCAGTGCCCGAGTTTCCAAATGGTCAGTCCACCCCTGATCTAGAGCGACCCTTTAAAGAATTTCTTGACTAATACAACAACACACATTGAATATGTAAGGACTTTTTGCTTTCTAGGCATCTTCAGTCACAATTATTTCCCTGAATCTCACATCTGGTGGGTCTCAAGCGTACGCACAATTGCTCTTCTGTCATGTGGCCTCCTAAAAAGAAAAAATTTTACATTGTGTAAAAGCTATAGACTGTGCTGGACCAGTTACTCTAATTGACCTGCGTTTCCTTCTTTTCTCAGAGCTCCCAACAAAAGATTCTTTTCATTGGTGACTGATGGGGGCACTTGTTGGATGTGCTGCACAGAATTACAACATACATTGTATCTGTAGCTGCGAAAATAAAATAAAATAAAATCGCTGTATGGAAACCCTTTAATTGCTCTGGGGGCCCCAACAGAAGAATGAGCAGATTTCATGTGAAAAGTATATCTTGTGCCGGAACAAAAAAGAGCGGGAGTAATATTTGTGGAGTTGCGGTATTAGTAATAGTAAAAACAGATGAAAGAATTGCTAACTTTCCCATAGTCATTTAGAAACTGACATGTTCTATGTTTAAGCAAACCAAAGATGAAGAAATTTTAGTCACTCTTAAATAACTTGATAATATTATTATATAGGATTTATATAGCGCCAACAGTGTACATAGGGCTTGCACCATGAGGGCAGACAGTACAGTTACAATACAATTTAATAGAAGAGGAATAAGAGGGCCCTGCTATTTAGAACTTACAATCTGGACTTCTCTAAAGAGATGGGTTTTCAGGGTTCACCTAAAGGAGGAGTAGGAGATAGTCAGACAGATTGGGGTAAGGAGTTCCAGAGAATGAGAGAGGTTCAGGAGAAGACAAACATGAGAGGAGGTAGGGAGCTAGGGATATGGAAGTTAGAGACCAGGAAGTCTTGGGGGGGAGCAAAGAGAACGGTTTGGTTGGTATTTTAAGACTAGGGTAGTGATGTAGCTGGAGACAGAGTTCAGGATGGCTATGTAGCTTGTTGTTTGTATTTTGAATTTTATTCAATTGGTGAGCAGAAGTCAATGGTGGGATCAACAGAGAGGGGTAGAATGGTTGGTAAGGTGGACAAGTCTTCCAGCAGCATTCATGATGGACTGACGCAGGGATAGCCTATGTAAAGGTAAGCCAACGAGGAGAGAGTTGCAATAGTCAAGGCAAGAGATAACCAGGGAGTTAATTAGTAGCTTTGTGGTGTCATTGGTTAAGAAGGGGCGCATTATGGAGGTGGTGTGGAGGTTGAGGCAGCAAGATTTGGATAGTGATTGGATGTGCGGCCAAAAGGAGATTTCTGAGTCCAAGATTACCCCTAGCACCCTGGGATGAACTGATAGTTGTGCCAGCAATCTGAACAGAAAAGACAGGGAAGGGGAATTTGGGGAAGGAATTATTATGAGCTCAGTTTTGGATAGATTGAGTTTGAGGAAGTGGTGTGACATCCAGACTAATAGTTGTGTTAGTAAAGTAGTGATGCGTGAGCAGACTATATGGTGTGATCTGAGGGACTGAAGAAATTCAGAATGGTCAATACAATGGCACTCTATAGCAGCCTTTCTAGACCAGCCTTTCCAGGAACCCTTGAAATAATTTTCAGACCTCAGGGAACCTTTAAATGAGTAGAGGGACCTTCTCACTCCCAAACAGCCCATGCTGCATGGGTAGTAAGAAGCAGCTTCAGCCTACATGTCTCCATCAAACCACACTCCCCAACATGGTTTTCTCCATACACCATGGGTGTAGTTTGGTGGAGAAATGTAGGCTGAAGCCACTTCTTACTTCCATGTAGCACAGGCATGTCAGGAGCGTGGTGTTCCTTGTATTCATGCATGAATTCTCCTCTGGATTGGTACATAGATATGCTGGTACTCCACTTTCTTGTGGATCTATGAAAGAGGCTCCTCTTTAGTTTTGAGAAGCACTGCAAACACTCTTCTCCAGGTCTCAGGGAACGTCTGTTTAAAATGATTGTTTCTAGAGCTTTCAGCACATTCACATGATGAGTAAGACTTCATGCACACTGAGGATTTATATTTAACTCCTGTGCCTAATATTCTGGACTTTTCTTGTGGGCAGAAGACACAGGTTAATTTCCCAGTGCCACTACTAGAGATGAGCGAATCGAACTTGGCGAAGTGGAATTCGTTTCGAATATTAGGAAAAATTCGATTCGCACCGAATCCGAAAATTAGCAAACTTCGGATGCACGAATCAAATTTTTCCCGATCGGCCGATTTTCATCCCTTCTACAGCCGGCAAAAAGTGTCCCTGCAGAGAGCTCCGCTATTTCTGACAGTTCTCTGACAGTTCCTTCACATTTACAGCGGTTGAAACATTGTATCTATTTGTTTCCATTTAGGATACAGATGTTTTTATTCAGAAACAAATAGATACAATGTTTCAACCGCTGTAAATGTGAAGGAACTGTCAGAGAACTGTCAGAAATAGCGGAGCTCTCTGCAGATACACTTTTTGCTGTACTGGAATTCTTCTTATTTTCATCCTACTTCTTCTTCATCCTCATCCTCATCTTCCTCATCTTCTTCTTCTTCTTATCCTTCTTCTTCTTCTTATCCTTCTTCTTCTTCTTCTTATCCTTCTTCTTCTTCTTCTTATCCTTCTTCTTCTTCTTCTTATCCTTCTTCTTCTTCTTCTTATCCTTCTTCTTCTTCTTCTTCTTCTTCATCCTCATCTTCTTCTTCTTCTTCTTCTTATCCTTCTTCTTCTTCTTCTTCTTCTTCTTATCCTTCTTCTTCTTCTTCTTCTTCTTCTTCTTATCCTTCTTCTTCTTCTTCTTATCCTTCTTCTTCTTCTTCTTCTTCTTCTTCTTATCCTTCTTCTTCTTCATCCTCATCCTCATCTTCTTCTTCTTCTTCTTCATCCTCATCCTCATCTTCTTCTTCTTCTTCTTCTTCTTCTTCATCCTCATCTTCTTCTTCTTCTTATCCTTCTTCTTCTTCTTCTTCTTCTTCTTCTTCTTCTTCTTCATCTTCTTCTTCTTCTTCTTCATCTTCTTCTTCTTCATCTTCTTCTTCTTCTTCTTCATCATCTTCTTCTTCATCATCTTCTTTTTCATCATCATCTTCTTCATCATCTTCTTCTTCATCTTCTTCATCTTCTTCTTCTTCTTCATCTTCTTCTTCTTCTTCATCTTCTTCATCTTCTTCTTCATCTTCTTCTTCTTCTTCATCTTCTTCTTCTTCTTCATCTTCTTCTTCATCTTCTTCGTCGTGCCCTGTGACTGCCCAAATGAGTGAAGTGTGCGGTGATTCTAAGATCGACGGCACTCATCTGCATGTCATACTGATTGACAGTATTATTTCTCTTCCCCAGCAGACTCCAAGGGCATTTAAATTAAAGGTACAGTGTTCTGCACTAATATAAAGGCTCTCTGAAGCCTAGAAACCCTTTTAATAAGTTAAATTCGCAGCGAATAAATTCGCATCGAATCGAATTTATTCCGCAAATTCGGCGAATCAGCCGAATCGAATTTTTGAATAATTCGCTCATCTCTAGCCACTACCATAGACCTGTAAAAGTCTATGAGAGGCTGAAAAATGTGGTGACTGGATGATGTACTGAGTGGTACTAACTTTTAAAGCCATATGCATCCAAGGACGAATGCCTAGAATGTAGACTTCTTGTGTTTTAGGCATTCATCGTTCGGCACATAGGACCCTATCCAGCCACTTTATTTTTCAGCCTGAAGGCTGCTGACCACAGTGCTGAATGGTGCACCTGTGTTTTCACAAAATCTCAGGCACAAGGGCCCAGCGTGCACGAGGTCTAAGATGTAGATATAGTAATAAAAAGAGTATAAAGAATGCAGCATGCCTAGAGTTTTTGACACCCAAGGTGGATCGTGTTTTAACAATTTCTTCGCTCTACACAGCAATATTACTTTATATAGTGTTCATGAAATTAAAAGGAATCATGATAATAATTGGCAGAAAAGAAATGAAGATTATATGTATACCTAGATGCACCATATATTGGTGGTCAGTGCGAAGAATGCCCCTGTACATTGAAGGTCAGTGGGATGAATCCATCCCTACAGACAGCTAAAAAAGGTCATTTCTGTTGGTGGTAACTAATCTGTGAAACAAGAGGAGAGGCTCCACTGGTGCCATGCAGTTGGTTCTGCAGAGTGACATTGGCCCCACAACTATACAGCCACCATCATGTGGGAGATAAATCCACCATTGCTCCAGGAAACCATAGGAACCTAGAGGAATCCTAAGGTTCAACAGAACCCTGGTTGAGATACGCTGCTCTATGGTGGCCTTTGCTTCTCTCTTTTCAGTTGCATAAAAGGTTATTCAGGGAGGTGAGATGAGGAAAAGAGAAGTTGAGCCAGCACAGAGACAATAGACAGTCCTAGAAGAGAAGAGGGCTATAATGTGCAAGTAGGTAGAGTGCTGGGCTAGGAAAATTACTTTTCCTGGAGCAGTTAAGCTTTCATTCAAAGGCTAATTGCAAATGAAAAAAAGACTCATTATGGAACTAGTATGGAAAAGGAAAACAACTTAGCATTTAAAATGTTTGAATATTCTGTGCTTTTACCTGCAATTTTTTTAACCGCATGCCGCCCACCAATGTACATATACAGCGGCAGGGCGGCACTCGCAGGCAAAACCACGTTTTAAAATGTGTGTTTTGTAAACAAATAGGGGGCGCACGTGAGGCGCGCCGCAGCCCTATTTGTCCCGCGGATCACCGCCGCAGATGTCAGTCGCCGGGTCATAGCCACTCCTTAGCGGCTATGTCCCGGCGATCGGCGGCAAACAGTGACAGAGAGCACAGCTGCAGTAGCTGTGCTGTCTGTCACTTCCCTGTCAGCTCGAGGATGAGCTGACCAAGAAATAACAGTTTCTCTTTCTCGATCAGCCTTGTCCCGCCCATTACACACCCCCGCCCCCTAGTAAAACACTCCCCTCACTCCTATAACCCTTCCCTGCAAAATAAAGTTAACCCCTTCCTCCCCATTGCCATTAGTACAGTGTCAGTTTTTTTTTTTTTTGCACTGATCACTGTATTAGTGTTTTTGGGAATGTCAGTGACCCCAAGTCAGTACCCCCCAATGTCAGAATGTCCGCTGCAGTCCAGTAGTCCCGCCATAAGTTGCTGGTCGCTGCCATAAGTCCCTGATCGCCGCCATAATTCGCTGTTCGCCGCCATTATTAGTATAAAAAAAAACTAAAAATCCCAGTATCTTTCCCGCCATTTGTAAACGCTATAACTTTTACGTAAACCAATTAATTTACACGTATTGGGTTTTTTTTTAGCAAAGACATGTCGCAGAATGTATTTTGGCAGAAATTTATGACTAAATTTGATTTTTGCATTTTTTTTTACTGGACATGTTTTATAGCAAAAAGTCCAAAATATTGGTTTTTTTTCCTCAAAATTGTGAGCCTTTTTTTTTATAGCGCAAAAAATAAAAACTGCACAGGCGATCAAATACCACCAAAAAAAAGCTCAATTTGTGGGAAAAAAAAGGATGTAAATTTCATTTATGTACCGTATTGCATGACCGCGCAATTGTCCGTTAAACTAGTGCAGCGCTGTATAGCAAAAAAATGGCGTAAATTGCAGTATCTATACCATAGTTTGTAGACGCTATAACTTCCACACAAAGCAATCAATATACACTTATTGGGATTTTTTTTACCAAAAACATGTAGCAGAATACATTTTGGCCTAAATTTATAACCAACTTTGAGTTTACTATATATTTTTTATAGCTGAAAGTAAAAAATATTGTTTTTCTTCAACATTTTTGGCCTTTTTTTGTTTATAGTGTGAAAAATAAAAAGCACACAGATGATCAAATACCACCGAAAGAAAGCTTTATTTGTGTGAAAAAAAGGACGTAAATTTTGTTTGGGTACAGCATTGCATGACCGCGCAATTATCAGTTGAATTACTGCAGCGCCGAGTAGCAAAAAGAGGCCTGGTCATTAAGGGGGGTAAATCCTCTGGAGCTCAAGTGGTTAAAGTATTACTAAACCCAGGACCCTGCATTCACTATATCTGGTCTCCCCGGACCCTGCATTCACTATATCTTATCTCCCAGGACCCTGCATTCACTATATCTGGTCTCCCCGGACCCTGCATTCACTATATCTTATCTCCCAGGACCCTGCATTCACTATATCTGGTCTCCTCGGACCCTGCATTCACTATATCTGGTCTCCCCGGACCCTGCATTCACTATATCCGGTCTCCCCGGACCCTGCATTCACTATATCCGGTCTCCCCGGACCCTGCATTCACTATATCCGGTCTCCCCGGACCCTGCATTCACTATATCCGGTCTCCCCGGACCCTGCATTCACTATATCCGGTCTCCCCGGACCCTGCATTCACTATATCCGGTCTCCCCAGACCCTGCATTCACTATATCCGGTCTCCCCGGACCCTGCATTCACTATATCCGGTCTCCCCGGACCCTGCATTCACTATATCCGGTCTCCCTGGACCCTGCATTCACTATATCTGGTCTTCCCGGACCCTGCAATCACTATATCTGGTCTCCCCGGACCCTGCATTCCCTATATCTGGTCTCCCAGGACCCTGCATTCACTATATCCGCTCTCCCAGGACCCTGCATTCACTATATCTGGTCTCCCCGGACCCCGCATTCACTATATCCGCTCTCCCACAGTACACACAACATGGAAATGCAATTATTTTAGTAAATATAAACTGCTAAATACCTTTTCTCATCAGCAGTATAGAGCAGTCTTGTGACTTCTATCAGTGTCCAGCTGAGCACGAGTTAAAGCTTGTAGGAGGAGTTTTCATTGTGCTCTAGGAAGATGCAGAACCCCTGACCTCTGTCTGGACAGTGCTGATTGGCCCTGTGCTGGTCACATGCATTCTCCCAAGAAAAAAAAACCTCTCTAGCAATTCACACAAAACTGAGAATGTGCAGAGTGACTCTCCACAATATGTCTTATCAGGAGATAAGAGGGGGACACTGGAAGAAGCGGAGGATCAGAGAAGACAGGATCAAACAGTGTTTGAGGATTACCCTCTTAGGTTCCATAGCGAGTATAACAAGCATTCTTTACTGCATATACACACTGATTTTACTGTTGTGGGTTTAGTAACACTTTAATTGTTTAAACTTGAGATATTCAATTGGGCTTTAATTTTCAGCTAAGATTTTGACTTCATATCTCGCATTTTCCTCAGCATTGCATGACTCGGTCTATCATCTGCAATTGGTTAGATGACAAAAAGCTCTACACAGTTTTTTTCTTCCCTGCCCTCAGTACCCAGAAACTCTATTCCTGTGACTAAATTCACAATCACACGTCCATCCCTACCCTAAAGCGCTGCGGTTCTCTGTGATTCAGAAATGTTTTCAATCTTCTCTGTTAGTCACTGAGAGCAATAAAGAAGAATATATCATTTCTCTGCACAGTGACTACAAGAATGGAGTGATATGAGTTCATGTGAATTAGTATGGAATGAGATTTATAGATGTGGGTTACAAAGAGCATACTGAAGAAATGATTACAGGGCACACAGGCAAGCTTGCAGGAGGCATTGTCACTCAAGAACTTACCGAAGGCCATTAAGTGCAACAATATTGCATGAAGGATGCGAACTAATCTACTACTGACTCATTGTTCTCATTATTGATGAAGAGAACTCATAAAAAATGCAAATAGAAATGTTTAAACTGAGCTTTGAAGGTGGCATCCCCCCCCCGACTGCCCACCTCCAAACTGACATGGTGGCCGGAGGGTTGAGTGCACATTGCTGCCGCTGAGATGCTTTTATGATCCGTGTAATCGGAGGCATGGGAGGGAGCGTGTCCTTTCTGACATACTTTGTGCTAAAAGGTGTCCCTTTTTCTTGGCTCAGAAAGTTAGGCAGTATGTTTAACCACTTGTCCTCCTGAGGATTTACCCCCCCCCCCCCATCCTGACCGGGCCACTTTTTGCGATACAGCACTGCGTTACTTTAACAGACAATTGCGCAGTCATGTGACGCTGCACCCAAATGAAATTTACATTCCTTTTTTTTCCCACAAACAGAGCTTTTTTTCTATGGTATTTGATTGCCTGTGCGTTTATAATTTTTTGCACTACAAACAAAAAAATCTAGTTTTGAGAAAAAAACTATATTTTTGACTTTTTTTTATCTTCTAGATTGTAAGCTCCAAGGATCAGGGCCCTCCTATTCCTCTTGTATTGAACTGTATTGTTGCTGTATTGTCTCCCGTTATATTGTAAAGCGCTGAGCAAACTGTTGGCGCTATATAAATCCCGTATAATAATAATATTAACCCTTTGGCACCGGCGCCTCCCGGCCCTTTAAGGGTTTCAGAAGCTTGGAGGCCGGGCGGGGTTTAGGGTCATGCGATCGCCGTGACACGCCGTCACAGCGGTCACATGATCGGGAAAGGTCCCAATCGAAAGAGGAGATTGGGACCTTTCCGTGAGTACTGGACATGTGTGCTGGGAGCGCGCAGGGCACGCACTCTCAGCACATTTTTTTTTTTTAAATGGAACGCACATTTGCGTTCGGCCGGCACCAAGAGGTTAAACATGTCCAGTAAAAAAACGTAAAAAATAAAATTTAGTCATACATTTAGGCCAAAATGTATTCTGCTCCATGTCTTTGCAAAAAAAAATCCCAATACGTGTAAATTAATTGGTTTACGTGAAAGTTATATCGTTTACAATTGGCGGTATATATACTGGGATTTTTAATTTTTTTTTTACTAGTAATGGTGGCGATCAGCAACTTATGGCAGGCATTCTGACACTGGGGAGAGCTGACTTGGTGTCACTGACATCCCCAGTGACACCAATATAGTGATCAGTGCTAATAAAAAGCACTGACACTGTACTGGGCAGGAAGGGGTTTCACATGATGGGCAATCAAAGGGTTAACTTTGTACTGTTTCACTGTGTGCTGTGTGTGTGCTTTCCATTGTAAGCACACTGCTTTGTAAGCAGAGCAGGGGTGGACTGACCATTTGGAAACTCGGGCACTGCCCCGAGGGCCCGGGGTCAGTAGGGGGCCCCATGAGATGCCCCTAGTACCTTTTTCATAGGCTTTTTTGAGTTTGGGCAAGGACACAGGGGCCCCATGATCCCCTATAACCCGGGGGCCCCATGAGTTGTCAGTCCGCCCCTGATGCAGAGCCATACAAAGCAGTGTGCAGGAGCTGACAGGGGAGAGATCTGTGTTGTTTATACACAGGTCCCCCCCCCCCCCCCGTCGGAGATACTCGGCGATCCCTGGGTGATGGCGAGAAATCACCGGCCGGGACCCAGCAATTGAGAGCTGAGGCCACGAGCAGCGGCCCCTACCCAGAACTGCAAAATCACGCATATATACGTGATTTTTGCACACCTGTGCCACAATGTAGCAGTATATCTGCTATAGGGCAGCACATAAGCGGTTAAAAAATACAGTTAAAGTGGTTGTAAACCTCAGACATGAAATATGAACAAAGCATATCCCTCTACAGTGTGTACTTGTCTGAATTAACAGCATTCAAGCTGCATTAACACTTGAGTGTTTTTTAGCTTGAAGCTTGAAGGTCCAATAAAGCTCAGAGACAAAAAATTAATTTTTCTCCATGGTGCCTGTTCACGCAATCAGGTGTGAACAGGCACCATAGAGAACAACTGATATTTTTCAAGTTTGAGCTTTTTTGGACCTTTGAGCTTCAAGCTACAAATCACTCAAGTGTGAATGCAGCCTAAGTGTCATTCCTGTCTGCTGCTTTATTCTTCTGCTATCAGCTTGAATCACTTCTGACAAGTTTTCCTGACACCAACAGAAAAATGGTGACAGGGGACGGACCTCCAGCAATTTGCAGTCTCAGCTCTGTTACTGTGTGCTGTGTGTGTATGGGTGTGTGTCTCTTTCCTCCAATCAGCTCTCAGAGCTCTCCTCAGTAGGCACTGCAGTGTGTAATTTCACCTCTCCGCCCCTTTTTTCTGAACTCTCAGACAAACTTTATAAATTCAGCATTTTGAACAGATGTAGAGAAGAGAAGGCTACAGATATATAGGTACAACTTGTGAAAGATGATTTGCTTCTGTGTGTATCACCTGAAGCCAGTAATTTCACTTGGTACAGCTACTCTAATAATATATCATGTTATTCGAAACTCTAGTGTGACAACACTGCTCCTCCATAAATACAGTATGATGTGTACTGTAAATGTTGTCACCTAGAACAGGCAGTGGGAGGGGGCGGGGGGTTTACTAAAACTGGAGAGTGCAAAATCTGGAGCAGCTCTGCATAGAAACCAATCAGCTTCCAGGGTTGATTCTCAAAGTTTAAGTGAACAAGCAGTAGTTAGAAGCTGATTAGAATCTCCCCCAGGTGTGCTACTAGCAGATACAGAGGTAAAAATAAAAGCTTGAAAAAGAACTAAAACAGTCACCACATCCAAGGACGAATAAGCTGCAATATATTTCATGTTTTTGTTTTTGGGATGTGATATTCTTTAACCTTTTCATGCCCGCCCACAATGTACCGCTGTAGGCAAAGATATGGGTTCATTGCTGCCTATTTATGGGTTTTGGGCATGTGTGCCCACCCCCCTGCTGACTCCCACTGTGATTGCAGACATCGGGTGTCTGTCAGCAAGTCCCAGCCAATGATGAATGGCCAGGACCTGCTGATCAGCTGTGTCCAATCACAGCCCAGAGCTCTGTGTTGACATTCAACACAGAGCTCTGTACACACGGCGCGATCTCTCAGTTTCTCATCCCTGCAAGGCAGCACACTTTACATACATTACATAGAGTTAGACACACATTTAACCCCTTGATCACCCTAGATGTTAACCCCTTCCTAGTCAGTGTCATTAGTACAGTGATCACTGATCTCTGTATTAATGCCATTATTAATTTCATTATTATTATTAATGTCATTATAGTTATCACTGATCACTGTATTAATGTCAGTGGCAGTTAGTCAGTGGCAGTTAGTGGCAGATTGTCTGCCACACTCCTGCAGCCCCATTATAAATTGCTGATTGCCACTATTAGTGGAAATACAAAAAACAATATATATTCCATAATTTGTAGGTACTATCGCTTTCATGCAAATCAATCAATTTTATTTTTTTTTAATCTTTTCAATTTTATTGGGATTTTTTTTTATCAAAGACATGTGGCAGAAACTTGATTTTGTAATTTTTTTATTGGATATGTTTGATAGCAGAAAGTAAAAAATATTGGGTTTGTTTTTCAAACTTTTTGCAAAAAAAAATTAAAAAGCCAGCAGTGATCAAATACAACCAAAAGAAATCCTTATTTGTGTAAAAAAAAAGATATGAATTTTGTTTGGGTACAGTGTTGCATGACCGTTCAATTACCAAGTAGCGCAGCGAAGTATAGCAAAAAAAAAGGGCATAGTTCTGAGGGGGTAAAATCTTCCGGAGCTGAAGTGGTTAATGTTATATTTTAATGTCTTGTACCCCCTTGGCTGGAGAGGATCATATGTAGACACTTGAAATCCCAATGGAGGAAGATTCCCCTGAGATGAACTGGTGCCCTGGCCTAGGTACTGCGTGTTGCTCTCTCCCTCACAGCTCTCTATTATAAACTCCTGTTCAGCTGTCCTGGCAGTTGCTCGGGTTTCCATGTCAGTGCAGGCAAGGTTCACACAGAGATGTTATTGAGTGGCACTGGACGACGCTGACAGCCTCTATAATGTGCAGAGCGAAGCGAGGACCAGGCCATTCTTTCATGTGTGTGCCATCTTTCTAATGGGAAAATATCCATCACGGTTGTTGTGTTCCAGGGCAGACATGAAAGAACGTAGCATCTGCCAAAACAGCTGAGGAAAGAAAACGGCATACCACAGCCATTCTATATCGGGATGTATAGCCGGGTGTGTAGTACGTGCTAAACGTATACACGTAGATCACTTCTTACTCTGTGCCTCAACCTTAAAGAGGACCTGTCATGACTGAAGTCTAATTTAGCAGCGATCCTTTTGATACATGTTCATTTTTAACCACTTCAGCTCCGAAAGATTTTACCCCCTTCATGACCGGGTAATTTTTTGCTATTTAACAATTTAGCTTTAACCACTTTAACTGGCAATTGCAGTTATGCAGTGCTGTACCCAAACAAAATTTATATTCATTTTTCACAGAAATAGAGCTTTCTTTTGGTGGTATTTTATCAACATGGGGCTTTTTATTTTTTGTAATATAAACGAAAAGACATTTTGAAAAAAATATATATTATTATTTTTTTCTGCTACAAAACATTTAAAAATCAAATTTCCTCATAAATTTTGGGGAAATGTATTATGCTACACGTCTTTGATAAAAAAAAAAAAAATCTCAATAAGTTTTTTTTATTGGTTTGCGTGAAAATTGTCTACAAACCACAATACTACTAATGGCAGTGATCAGCGACTTATAATGGGACTATGATAGTGCGGCGGGCAATCTGACACTAATTGACGCTAGGGAGAACTGACTAGCTGGCACTGACATCACCATTTACATTAATACAGTGGTCAGTGATAATATTATACACTGTCACTGTACTAATGACACTGGCTGAGAAGGGGTTAACATCTAGGGCAGGGGTGGGCAAACTTTTTGACTTGAGGGCCGCAATGGGTTCATATATTGGACCCGGGGGCCGGACCAAGAGTAGATGAATGATGTGTATGTGTCATCCATAGTAAGTATAGTAATATTCCCCCATAGTAAGCATAGTAATTAATCCCCCATATAGTAATTCATCCCCCATAGTAATTCATCCCCCATATAGTAATTCATCCCCCATAGTAATTCATCCCCCATATAGTAATTCATCCCCCATAGTAATTCATCCCCCATATAGTAATTCATCCCCCATAGTAATTCATCCCCCATATAGTAATTCATCCCCCATATAGTAATTAATCCCCCATATAGTAATTCATCCCCCATATAGTAATTCATCCCCCATAGTAATTCATCCCCCATATAGTAATTCATCCCCCATAGTAATTCATCCCCCATATAGTAATTCATCCCCCATAGTAATACATCCCCCATAGTAATTCATCCCCCTATAGTAATTCATCCCCCATATAGTAATTCATCCCCCATAGTAATTCATCCCCCATAGTAATTCATCCCCCATATAGTAATTCATCCCCCATATAGTAATTCATCCCCCATAGTAATTCATCCCCCATAGTAATTCATCACCCATAGTAATTCATCCCCCATAGTAATTCATCCCCCATAGTAATTCATCCCCCCTATAGTAATTCATTCCCCATATTAATTCATCCCCCATAGTACTATTCCCCCCCAAGTAGTAAGCCAAGTCCCCCCTGTGTCAATTTACTTACCTTTGCTCCGCGCGTTCCTCTCACCGTGTTCCCGCGCTGTTCCAGTCTTCAGGGCGGACTGTGAGAGGAGCCTAGCTCCCCTCACGTTCGTCACGCTGCCCTGCCTACACACATCCTGACAGCCGCGGGCCGGATTAAAAGGTCCGCCGGGCCGTAGTTTGCCCATTGCTGATCTAGGGCGATCAAGGGGTTAAATGTGTGCCTAACACTATTTACTATGTGTAAAGTGTAATGCTATTTACAAATGATCTCTTTTTTTTCTCATCCCTGCAGAGATGAGAAACAGAGAAATCATTCCCTCCAAACAGAGCTATGTGTTGACTATCAACACAGAGGTCTGGACTGTGACTGGACACAGCCTATCAGCAGGTCCTGGACATGAATCATTGGCCAGGAATTGATGACAGGTTCCTGCTGTGTACAATCACAGTGGGTGCCAGCAGGGGGGGAGGGGGGGTGACAAAATTAAAGTGTTTTCAAATTGAGAATAACAATTTTTTATTTTATTATTTAACAGCAGAATATATTTAAAATTGAATGTAGAGCTCTGTGAAGTATCTTTGGGAAGGATAGTGGGCTGAAGGAAAGACTCAATTCCCCCATCCACGCGAAACAGCATGAATGTACGAATCTCTCAGCCCCAGCACCCACAGATACCAGAAAACTCAAAAAATTGCTTACATTTGGTTTGGCTGAGAATTTTCCAACTGGCTCCTTCAACAAAAGTAGATCGACTTTTGTTAAGCTGGGTGTTTGCAACAGGGACAGCAATGTAATGAAACTTAATCATGGCCAGCTTCAAGCATTACTCCACCTTTTGCACCATGTTACATGTTACACTCAATTTAGGGTGTCACATGGTGCAAATGGGGCCACGCCTCACCCTCCCAGCAGGAAAAAGCAGAGTAAGATATCTCCATATGAAATTGGTTGGAGTAACTTAAACAGCAAATTTGCATATCCGGCCTTATTATCTAGATAGTACGCCCTTCAAAGCTGTAAGAAGAAGCCAGAGAGACTCGGGTATCTTCACCTGTTCCTCCATAGGAGAGCCCTGAAGGGGCTGTGGGTATTATTGCTTGCTTTCTGACTAGTTGGTCTTGGCCACACATTTCTAATCCATTCTCTCACTGCCAATGGATACTTTTGGGGAGCTCTTGTTTATTAGGAGTCTATTTCACACAGACTTACCAAACGCTTCATTTACAGAAGGCCTCTCAACCACCAAAGTATGTTACATGGGCCTGCCTGTTCTTTCCACCTTCAAGACCTGTTGCATGTGTAGCACCCTCCTAGGTAGCTAAGGGGGGGCTATATGATTATTTTTTAGTTACAGGCTGAGTAGCAGCCTGGAGGAATAGTCAGAGGGGGTCAAATTTAGGTCAGGGCTGTGAGGCTCTTCAGACCAGCTCTCTGGAACTTTCCCCTGATCTAGAGACTTGGAGAAGTCTCTAGAGTTCAGTGGGTGGGGGTGAGGAGTGGCTGGTCTGCACTCTCAAGGGATCCTGGCTAATCCCAAACAGGAGGTTTGGCATGTGGTTAGGACAGCCCTTAAGAGTGGCTGATCCTGCTCAGCAGCAGGAGAGTTCAGGTGGAAGAAGAAAAGGGCAGGATGGAGTGTGGAGCCTGGGAGGGGGTCCAGGAGAGAGGCCTACCTACAGGCGGAGGAACTGGAAGGGAGGATATCTCTGCCACACTGTCCCCTGAGAGAGGACAGCCTGAGAAGTAGGGAAGGAGCCAGCATAGTGTAAGGCCTGAAGGCAGCCACCAACCCACAAGCTTGCAAGAGACTGAGTGAGTAACCCCACACCCCCTGGGCCAGATAAGGGAATTTGGGTGGGAAACCCGACTAGCCCCCATCTGGGACTGCTTTCATTTAAGGTGTCAGCTTCTGGGACTTCTTGGCCAGGGATTCCCTTGGGCAGCTATGTGAGGAGGAGATTTCATCTGGAGTCTCCTGGTGTATGAGGAGGTACACAAGGAGAGGCTGGCCAGCTCTCCAAGAGGAGAAAAGAAAACTCTTTCTGACTACTTGTACATAGTTCCAGGACGTTATCCTCAGTTTTACAGTTCCTTGGGCATTCCATGTACCCCACATCCCCATCCAAGTTATCATCCCTTAATAATATCCCCCCCCCAAAAAAAAGTTAAAGGACTGTTTACTGTCTCTGGAGTGGAATTCTGGAAGGAAATGGGTGTTGCCTGGCTGTGCAGGACTATAGGGGGACCCAAAACTCTAGCGATTCCTAAGGGGGTAGTACCACATATGTTTATACTAAGAACTTCAATTATTTTCTGCCAACCACCCCAACTACATTCAAACTTACAGTATTTGTCAGGTTTGAGCCTAACCAGCAGTGTAGGGGATGTAGCTCCACTTCTTGGGACGAATAAGTTGATACAAGCACATGTGCCTTCTCCTACTTGGTTACCTATGGCTTCTCTGCACTTCATGCCGTGATGTCCCCATATTACAGGCTTCCCTGTCCTTTTTATTTTGTCATAGGACACCAAAAGTATAAACCAATGCCTTTCGGGGGATCTTTATGGCCTCCTTCATCAGAGCTAAAGAAGCATGAATAATTATAATGGATATATATTCAGAATGAGACCTATAATGCTAGAAACCATGCTATAGATGCACCATTAATGTATGATGTCTCCATATTCCTAGCCTTGATTCCTATTGTACAGCCAGTCAGCTTCGGTCACAGAGGGAAAGATTTCCATGACTACCAGATCCAACTACTACTTATCTGCAATGAAAGATGACCTGTCATCCTGTTTATCCCAAACCAAAAAGAACAAATTGTTAGGCTGATAGGCTTGTGCCTACAGTGGCCGTACAGTGTTTTTCTTCTGCTGTGTGACTGCTGTAGAGATTATAATGTATGTTTTTTCAGGCACAAAGACCAGACGGTTCTATTGAAACTGCAAAGAACTGTGGAAAGTGTCAACTTTATAAATGAAAGATAAAAAAAGAACTGGACATCTGTCAAATCCAAATCACCCCATACAATCTTTTCAGTAACTATAATTCTTCTTAGTCAATGCCAGCTAGAAAGAGAACTAAAGATTGCAATAATATGTGTATATTTGTCATGAGCAAACACACTCACTACTGTACCCTTTTCAGTGCTTATTGACTAACGTGTATATACTCTGAGAATATTCTAAGAATGTGAAAATGTGCACACTTCTAGTGTGATTCTCAGTGGCTTTAAGATTCAACAACTTGACACTAACATTATATAACTGGCACTTGGCTAATACTCAGTGAAAGGCCCTTCACACAGTGGCATAGCGTGGCTGCAGAGAGCCGCAATGCCGTGTGTATAGACTCTACTTTCTGTGATTCATCATGGTCTTGTGCCTTCTGTGTATTCTGTGTAAAAGCTGAAGAGGTTCCAACAAAAGTCAAGACTTTGGAGGCAAGTAAGGATTCTTTGTGTTCAACTAAAGAATATATATATTTGAAGAATACTATATTTTCAGTGAGTGCATATTTGCAGTGAATAAATCAGCAAATCAGGGTTCCATAGAAGGGTGGCTAGGGGTTCCTTGAAATGTGGCTAACTGACCTTCCATCTGATAGTACCTCCACAGTTCCAGGTCACGTTTCACTTGGCAGAGCCAGTAGCATGCCTGCAAGGGTGTCATTCTTGCAAACCCTGTAAGGAGGACATTCTTCCCACTTAACACCACCAATGTAAGGGGCATTTTCCCAATGGCCTTGATAGCCTAACCATTTCAAGGGTTTTCTGGAACCTGGAAATTACTGTATTCGAAGGGCTCCTCTAGGGAAGAAAAAGTTGAGAAAGGCTGGATTAAATGAATGAGAGCCGCTTGACCACAGCCATTTATGGTGTCAAGAAGGTGGTGGTTTTAGATGAAGACACCGTGGTTGCGGCTACACTGTAGATGATTGAATAAAATGACTTGAAAGAGCAGAGACCAGAGTTTGGCTTTCATTCATCTATTCTCATTACTGATGAGAGAAGGCAGTCTTTATTGAGTTGGCATCCTGTCCTCCTGAAGACAAGTAAAAGGAACAGGTGATACAGGTTTGGGATATTTCAACTGCATAATTGTAACTCCAGATTGGGCGCCCCAGCCCCAACTTCATGCCCTCTTCCTCCCTTCAGTCATCTATGTTTATTTATTTGGTAAATGTGTACACATAACTTTTTTCCCTAAGGTCCACCTAGTAACATGATGTCACAGGTCATCTTCAGTTTCTTCTGCAGTGGACAGTCCTCAGTGCTTTAGGTAATGGTGCCACATAATGACCTCCGTAACATTTCTTCCAGGTTTATCCAGTGAGCCCAGATAGCTTGATAATGCACCCCCGAGGGTAGGTACTTGATATCTGGGGTTCATAAGAAGAGGGAAACATTACATTAGGCATAATCAGGGCAGACTGACAACTCATGGGGCCCCCGGGCAATAGGAGATCATGGGGCCCCTGTGTCCTTGCCCAAACTCAAAAAAGCCTATGAAAAAGGTACCAGGGGCCCCCTACTGACCCCGAGCCCTCGGGCAGTGCCTGAGTTTCCAAATGGTCAGTCCGCCCCTGGGCATAATTCAACTGGAGAGAGGACAGGCACTAGATCGCTAAGTCTGTAGAGAATGCAGAGATAGGGTAAGTATTGCAGAATAGCTGCATTTTTTAAATGTTTTTTATGTCTAGGGCTACTCATTTTTTTGAAAATTAAGATCGGGCTTTTAAAATATTTTTTAATATCACATTTTATTTTATTTTTTTGCATGTCCATTATTGTATTATTATTATTATTATTTTAATCAGAGGAACGCTTCTTTGTTGAGAAAAAAACAATACCCTCTGGGTGATCAAAATTAATTTCAAGCATTAACCTTTGCAGATTTCTGCCTGTTTCTGCCCTGAAGAAAAAGCTGAATGTTTGATTGTGTCAATGTGCACAATGAATGTGAATGGGAGTGACTTTTTCATTTTCAGTCAGCTTGTGCACTTGCATTGTTCTAATGAGAAAGGTTGCAGTATCTGTATCCCTTTAGAAATGAGTATCCCTTTGTGAGTATCTCACCAAAAATGAAATGTTTGTTGCAGAGAATGCCTAAAAACTGACTTGTAGTGCAGACTGGGAAAATCTGGGACTGAGTCAATCACACAAGCAGGAAATGATATTTCTGGGAAAGTTCTGTATACCAACTGTGTATAGAAGGCCTCTAGGTTGTCATATTGCATTGGATTTTACAGAAAATTACAACGTGACAGATTGAAAAGCAAAGGTAATTTTATTAACATTCAATTACAATACGGCTTGTGTAGCAATTGTATATGCTATATCATTTATTTATTTATTCCCATGAAAGTGAAGTTACCCTTTAAATAAATTTTAAAATAACTATTAAATATAGAAATCAGCCACTACAGAGAGCTGTCAATGGTTCACAGTTATAGAGGAAGCAGATTCTGGATACGTAATTAGCAAATGTGGCTGCTTATAGGCACATGTATAATTACAGACTATAGACCAGTCTTTCTCAACCTTGAACCCTTGAAATAACATTCTAGTCTCAGGGAACCCCTGCTAAAAATTACTATGGCTGCAACTAAGGATACTGTACATTAGTGTGATGGTCTGTGGGAAGAATTACATTTGTGGTCATTGTGAAGAATTACTCCCTTACAGATAGCTAGATTAATGGTGTCAGTGGGAAGTTATCTGAGAGGCAGAAACTGCTCATTGCAACAAGGAACCCCTAGCAACCTCTGGAGGAACCCATGGAACCCTGGTATAGACAGAAACATTGAAACATTAACACTTTTGAAAAATGACATATCATGCTGTTCCCTTTTATGTTTTCATTTCAAACTTTTCTTCTGCTTTTAAGGTGCCCATAAACATTTCATGACATTCTCTCATGTTGTTGGCTGGATTTGTCAACCATACAATGTCTACATATTCTTGGGGAATAAGAACATCAGACAGTTCAGAAATTTAATTTTTCCTTTGTATTCCCTAGCCTAAAACTGGCCAGACGCTAGTAGATTTTTCAAGAATATTTGCATGAAAATTCTCAATACATTTGATAACTTGACTGATTCTTGACTAATCGTTAGAAAGTACTTCAAAATTGTGTTTGCCTTTAACATTCAATTCTGAAGTAAATAGACTTTCCTGACTGAAAACCACATTCACTGATAGACATTCATTTGAGAAAAAATTTCAACCCTGCTCCTTAAAATCAGGTGTTCCCAAAAAGAGTGCCCCTTTATATCAGGGTATCCACTAGAGTTTCCCCTTACATCAGGGTCCCCACCAGAGTACCCCATTACATCAGGGTCCCCCCCCAGAGTGCCCTGTTACATCAGGGTCCCTACTAAAGTGTCCCCTTACATCAGGGTCCCCACCACAGTACCCCATTACATCAGGGTCCCCCCCCCCCGAGTGCCCTGTTACATCAGGGTCCCTACCAAAGTGTCCCTTTACATCAGGTGTCCCCACCTGTGTGACTCCTTACATCAGGGTCTCCTCCACAGTATACCCTTATATATGATTGGTTACTCCATCAGAGTGACCCTTTACATCAGGTATCCTCTTCACAGTACCCCCTTACATGGATTGTCCCAATCAGAGTGCCTCCTTACATCAACTGTCTACATCAGAGTGTCCCATTAAACTGGTTCATGGATCAATGGATGCATTCTCAGAGACCTGGGGGGGGGGGGGGGGGGCACAGCTAAAATCTGGGGGGAAGGGCAAAGCCTAGAATCCCCTAGATCCGGCCGTGCTGTATATCTGACCATTCACTAATCTCTATGGCAGCTTTAGAGTGGGAAGGAAATAGTACTTTTTCTGTCTCAGGATGACACACTACGCTATACTTTGCTTTCACGCTTCATATAAGAAATTTTATTTTTTTCGCTTTAGTTGTCCTTTAAAAAGCTCTGTTGACAGCTGTGTGTTCAGCTGTTACCAAAAAAAATGTGGGTTTGCACATTTTATTTTCAGAGGGATATGCAAGCTTGCAAATTGACCCAATGTGTGGTTCTTTCTGCTGATGTGAAGGATTTTCTAGGTAATTCTGTTTAGTCACGAGAAGTCAAATTCTGGGTTACATTCTCACTCAATAATCACTTTCAGTTTTCCTAGTTGATATTTGATTTTTATGGTTAACTTCCAGGCTTGTAGACAGGAGAGCGGTTGCAGATGTCTGGAGTCTGAAATCTGACATTTGTTTTTTTTATGAGTACAACATTGGGTTAACCATACCGTGAACTTTCTCCATCTGATAGAAAACTACAGACAGACATTAGATGGCAGGCATGATCCAACGGCCACAAGATTTTTCCATAAATGTGCTTTTCTGCACAGATGTTGTTGTTCGATCTAACTCTGTCCAGCCATTCAAGTGAAGGTGATGTTATCTTATCAGTAGGCAGTGTAACTATACTTTCAAATGACCTAACTGTAACGGACTGCCCTTGCCATACTGACTACCCAACCAGCAGTTATGTATTTCTAAGGAAGGACTCCATTTTTACACAAACTCCCCACCGGCTTCCTGAGGACCCCCCCACCCCCACCCACAGCGACATAAATGCCTTTAATCCAGCAGTCTTTTGGATGGTCGGATTAGGTCACTGGTTCTTCTCCTTCTTGTCCAGCAGCAGTGGTGGAGATGGCTCACCTAATGACAATTGAGCATCGATAAAAATGCTGTCATGATGGCCACCACCAGAAGGTCCATGAGAACCTGGGCTCAGAGGAAATGGGATAAATGACACGTATCATCATTCATTGTGAAATGGTGACATCTAGTGGTAGAAGAGAACAAAAGCAAAAGGCAACTCCAGTACACACAGGAAGTGGGCCTGTTAGTGGCTGATGAAGAAGCCGCCCAGCTTCGAAACGCATCCTGTGTCTACAGTGTATGTGTCTACAGTGATGTTGGGGATTCCAGTCCTGGGATCAATACCGATTGCAGTTGCAGTGACAGCAGCTTCCTCAGCAGTGACAGCAGCTTCCTCTATCTTCAGCATGCTTCATCCCCAGCCGGTGGCCAAGGATGGTGATTCTCTGGCTGCCCCTCGGAACATTTCTGGCTCCCAAGTTACTTTAATGCCATACATACATTCTTTTGTGAATGCATTTTATTTTTCAAAATTGTCACCACTTTTTTTAAAGTAGGTGTAAAGGCTGAAGGTTTTTTACCTTTACGCATTCTATGCATAAAGCTAAAAAAAAATCTGTGTGCTGCCCCCCACAGCCCCCCTAATACTTTCCTGAGCCGATCTCAATTCAGAGCTCTGCGTGAGAGCCTTGAGTCTCCCAAGTCTTTCTCTCCTCATTGGTTGAGACACAACAGCGAGAGATACAGAGACGGACAGAGAGCCAGATCACATTCCTCTGCTGACGAGTGAGGATTATCAGTCCCTCCTACTGGAGTCCCTCTGCTCGGGAATGAGAAGAGAAAATAAAAACATGCGACTGCACAAAATCAATGCTTTATAAAGGTATTTAGAAATGTTAATTAAAAAAAAAAAGACTGTTACTACTACTATCCTAAAAGAGAACGCATAATGTGAGTTAACTGTTTAGACTTTACAACTACTTTCACTACTACTAATGTTTTGTACGTTTTTTTACAATATACTGCATATAAAATCTATAACTTACAAATATGTGTTTAATACAGAGTGTACATATGGCAGAGGACTCCCAGAGCATTATGTGCTTCCAAAAGACAGCATAGTAGAAGCTGTTTACTTTCATACTCTCTCTTTCTCTCATTAATTTAAACACTGAGTAGGCAGGCGTTGAGGTAGAGGAAAGTAGGAGTTACTACTCATTTATAATGTGTATAAATTTATGTTTGGGTTGTTGAGCTCTGTAAACATCAGGGAGGCTAGAAGGATAGTGTAAATAGGTACACTGGGGCTCCATTTGCTGAGTGCACGCCACACTCTTCATTTGTAAAAAATTTTGAAAACCATTTATCATTTTCCTTCCACTTCACAATTATGTGCCACTTTGTGCAGGTCTATTGCATAAAATCAGAAAAAAAGCAAAGACCCTAACAGAGGAAAAACTAATGGAGCTTTTCAAGGCACCATACCATATAAAAGTATAGAAATGCACAACATGGAAACACTAGATAAAATGGAACATGTTTTATTGTATTTTTTTATAAAAAAACACACAAATGGTAAGAAAGACAACAGCCAAGATAGGCACATACATCATAAAGCAACAAAAACAAAATATATAATCTCCTAGATTGTAAGCTCGAAAGAGCAGGGCCCTCGATCCCCTCATGTTTTGCATTGTATTGGTATTGTTCTGTCACATGTTCTGTCCCCCTTTGTAATGTACAGCGCTGAGCGAACCATTGGCGCTTTATAAATACTGTATAATAATAATAATATATCTATAAATGGCAACAGTGGGGAAAGGCTAGAGGTAAGAAAAAATCACATAAATTCCCAATAAAATACATTTACGCTTTTGGTTGTAACATGACAAAATGTGGAAAATTTCAAGGGGTATGAATACTTTTTCACGGCACTGCATATATATATATATATATCTTTAGGTCTGACTGGTATACACAATATATGCAAACTCAGTATCACTCCTTTAGAGTAAACCTGTCACAAAACCTAAAGGGGTACTAAAGCAAACGTGTATTTTATTGCATTCTTAGATGGCTGCATTGGTTTTTTTTTAGGTTTACTTTATTTTATTTTCATCTGGTGATCCGGTCAGTAAATCTGTTGTTTTTCAACAGACCAAGCAGTCCAGCAGATGTAGCAGTTAGAGGCTTGAAACAAACTATTTAAAACTGACAGGGGTGCTTACAATGGTCAGCTTTCATTTATTTATGTAAAATCTTGGTCCCAAAAGGAACAAAAACGATGCTCTAACTGCTTGTAAAGTGTGAGCTGGAGTTTGGTTTCCATTTGTTAGTGTATTTAAATCTACTAATACTTTTAACACTCCCCTCCCCCTAGACGTACAATGCTGCTGTCCAAAAGTCCCCCCTGTGCTCCTTCATCCAGAGTGGCGTCGCTCTAATACAGGAGGTGTGTTACTGGCAAGGGATGACTGACAACTCATGGGGCCCCCGGGCAATAGGGGATCATGGGGCCCCTGTGTCCTTGCCCAAACTCAAAAAAGCCTATGAAAAAAGGTACCAGGGGCATCTCATGGGGCCCCCTACTGACCCCGGGCCCTGTTTACTGGCCAGATCACCAGGTGAAAACAGAGGGGGAAAATCTGAAAAATAGAAAACTAATGCAGCCATCACATCTAATGACTGGTAAGTTGCAGTATGCTATATTTTTGGTTTTGGATTTAATACCCCTTTAAAATTATTTATGAAAAAAATGGAATCAATGAAAAAATATTTATTGTCCATTTTCCAGGACACAGAACACTAGGCTGTACACAAAAAGAATATAAAAAATACATCAATCATAATATTATTTCTGTACGAATGTTTCCTTTCCTCTGCATGTTAATAATAGCTCTTATGTATAAATTATATATTTTTATTTTCCATGTATAGGTCCTTACAGGACAAAAACGTCTACAAAGTACATTGTAATATTATTTTTTCTTTTTCTTTTTTTTTTTATACTGCACATTCTGAAAAGTTTTTGCAGCTCCTCCGCATTCCCTTTTCCCAGCAGACTTTATGGAAGGCTATTAAAATCTTTCTAGAGGCCTGAGAGTCTGTTATTGTTGCGTCTGGCTTTCAAAGGTTGCATTTGATCTCGGGGTGTTATAGTTTCTATAAAAATGATTTATATGTTATTTTGTTGTTGTCAGAAATATCTTGGCTTGAATATAGATTAAACAGTTTACAAAAATGTGCAGAAAGTCAGCAAAGATGTCTAGAGCAGGAAGTGATATTTGCTAACATATAATACACGGCATATTTCCCTGCAGATTACACAACTCCCAAAATAGATGACTTTAGAAGGCCGTCCTAATTTACTGTGTGGCCGTGTCTGGTACTTAGAAATTGTCCCTGGAGAGCACATATTTAGTTGGAAATTAATAGGAAAGAGCCCTTTGCTTTATAGCCTTTGGAACACATCATTCCACAACTGAGTACATTTTCAGGAATAAGTTCAGGATAAACACACAAGCAAAAAAAAAAAAAAGTTACCAAAGCTGTCCCTTTTTAATTTTTTTTTAGACTTTCTCACTAGGTCAGCAAAACAGCTAATAACAATGGCAGCCATTGTCATCTTACTTTTTTATTATTATTTATTACAGGTACGTATATAGTGATGTCAATTTATGCAGTGCTTTACATTTATTTATTTTATTTATTTCAGGTACTTATATAGCGCTGTCAGTTTACGCAGCTCTTTACATCCATATTGTACATTCACATCAGTCCCTAACCCTCAAGGGGCGTACAGTCTAAGGTCCCTAACTCCCATCCATACATACAAACAGAGGCGGACTGACCATTTGGAAACTTGGGCACTGCCCGAGGGCCCGGGGCCAGTAGGGGGCCCTTGAGATGCCCCTGGTACCTTTTTCATAGGCTTTTTTGAGTTTGGGCAAGGACACAGGGGCCCCATGATCCCCTATTGCCAGGGGGCCCCATGATCCCCTATTGCCCAGGGGCCACATGAGTTGTCAGTCCACCCCTGCATACGAGGGCCAATTTAGACAGGATTCAATTAACCTACCAGCATGTCTTTGGAGTGTGGGAGGAAACTGGAATACCTGGAGGAAACCCACGCAGGCACAGGGAGAACATGCAAACTCCAGGCAGGTTTACATATGGCATTGTACATTCACATCAGTCCCTAACCCTCAAGGGGTGTACAATCTAAAGGCCCCTAACTTACATTCATACATACACATACTAGGGCCAATTTAGACAGGAGCCAATTAACCTACCAGCATGTCTTTGGAATGTGGGAGGAAATTGGAGTAAACCTACGCAGGCACAAGGAGAACATGCAAACTCCAGGCAGGTGGTGCTGTGGTTGGGATTCAAACCAGTGACCCTAGTACTGCCAGGTGGAAGTGCTAACCATTTAGCCACTGTGCTGCCCATTTTTTAGTGCTGGTTCATACTAATGCAGTACAGGATTTGCAGCGAATTCTGTGCGTTTCCCGCACTGCATCAGAATTGCACTCCGTTCACACAAACCGTGTGGTTCATATGTGAACCATATGTAGTGCCACTTTAGATAGCCAGGGGGAGCTAGTTACATTTGTTTTTTTAGATAGAGAGGCTGAGTGGCAGCCTGGGAATATAGTCAAATTTGGTTCAGGGTTGAGAGACTCTGCAGATCAGTTCCTTGGTACCTCCCCCTGCTCTAGAATATTGGAGAATATTCTTGGAGCAGTGGGCAGGGGTGAGGAGGGGCTGTCCTGCACAGTTAGGAGACTCTGGCCAATCCCCAAGCAGGAGGCTTGGCATGGGGCCAGGGCAGCCTTTAAGTGGGATTCAGCTTGTTCAGCAGTATGAGAGTTTGGGTGATAGATGTGAGGAAGGCTGAGATGCAGGAGCCTGGGAGGGGGCCCAGTGGGAAAGGGCCCACCTACAGGCAGGGACCTAGAAAGGAGGATCACTCTGCCTCATTGGTCCCCAGAGGGAGGACCACCTGTGGAGCCAGGGAAGGAGCCAGCCCAGCAGAAGGCCTGAAAACAGCGACCAACGCAACCAGCTCACAGGACTGCGTGAGTAATCCTACACCCCCTGGGCCAGTTAAGGTGAAAATAGCATTCTGGTGGGAAACCTGACTGGCTCCTTATCTGGGACTATTCAACTTTAAGTGGCAGGCACTGGGTACCCTTGCTCAGGGATTCCTTCAGACAGCTGGGTTAGGCTCTGTTCACACCAATGTGCTATTTAGTGCTTTTTGCAGAAACGCACTACAGTCCATTCAACATGATTTCCTATGGAACATGCTCACATCTATGCTTTTTTGAGCTGCTGCGTTTTTGGAAAGGGTCAGGGACTTTTTTAAAAGCAAAAAGCAGCATTTTTGCTACAATAGAGTTCAATGAAGAAGCCGCTGAAATGCAAGGTAATGCATGTGTTTATGCCGCATTTTGCATTTTCATTCTGCCTAGCAACAAAAAAAAATCCACTTTAACAAAAAAAAAAAGCTGAACAAGATGCAAAACACGGTAAAAATGTGTCAAAAACGCTTGTAGAAAAATGCAAAACAAACTGCAAAAAGCACTGCAGAAAGCATCAAACGCAAAATGCATATATGTGAACCGAGTCTAAAGAAGAGGATTTATCTGGCTCTGGGGTGGTACACCAGGAGAGGCTGGAGAGATCTCCAAGAATGGAAGTTCTGTCTTTGGACTTGTATATAGTGGGGGAAACAAAAAGGGAAAACAATGACAGAGGCACAAGATGTCTAAGTAAAGCGGGTCCAAAAGAGTATGTATATAGTTCCAGGAAGTTGCACTGTTTTCAGTTCCCTTGGGCATCCCATACACCCCTTACCCCATCCAAGTTCATTTCCCCAATAAAACTTAACAACCAAGCTCAAGGACTGATCGCTGTCTCTGGAATGCAAGTCTGAGAAAAGTCTGAGAAATGTGTGTGTTGCCTGGACTATAGGGGATGCCAAATCTTCAGCAACTCGGGGGTGGTACTACTCATACAAAATGAATGCCTAAAAGAGACCCTCTAGCCAGACCATTCATTTTAAAGTGTTACTAAACCCGCAACAGTAAAATCAGTCTGTATATGCAATAAAGCATGCTTGTGATTCTCACTGTGGAACCTAAGGGGTTAATCCTCTGCATTGTTTAAAAATGCTGTTTAATCCTGACTTCTCTGATTCTCCCCTTCTTCCAGTGTCCCTCTCTTATCTCCTAATAAGACAATTTGTATGGAGATACTGTGCACATGCTCAATTTGCTAGAGAGGTTGTTTTTTTCTTGGAAGAGTGCATGTGATCAGCACAGGGCCAATCAGCACTGTCCAGACAGAGGCCGGGGTTTTGCATCCCCCTAGAGCAGAAAGAAAACTCCTGCTACAAGCTTTAACCAGTGCTTGGCTGGACACTGATAGAAGTAACAAGACTGCTATATACTGCTGATGAGAAAAGGTATTTAGCAGTTTATATTTACTAAAATAATTGCATTTCGATGTTGTTTTTTTACTGTGGAAGACCAGATATAGTGAATGCCAGGTCTGGGGTTTAGTAACACTTTAAAACTTTTCCCCATTAGATTATGTCTGTATTTAACATATTTAATATATGTTATTTACAGTATCTGTATATAGCACCCTCCTAGTTGGGCTGCTAGGTAAACTTCATCTCCCTTCTCCTGCTGGCATTCCTGGCTCCTCCCCCTTGACCAGTGCCCCCAATAGCAAGCCTCTTGCTATTGGGGTACTGGTGCATGCTCACTCCCGAACCCCTTTCTATGTGTCCATAAGACACGTAGAATCGTGGCTTGGCCCTGCCCCAACTCTCTCCTCATTGGATCACTGGCTGTGATTGACAGCAGTGTCTGAGCCAATGAGGAGAGGGAGAGCCTGGACAGTTGAGGCTCACGTGCACATCACTGTATCAGAGGGGGGTTGGGTGAATATTAGGGGGGCTGTGGGAAGAGCAGCACAGAAAGTTTTTTGTTACCTTTATGCATAGAATACATGAAAGTAAAAACCCTTCAGCCTTTACAACCACCTTAATTTGTGGCTGCTTCTGCAATTAGGGGAGCAGTAATTGTCTGGTCTGTTTAGGGCTTCACAGCCTGAAAGTTTGATTGCTTCCCCCTGCCTCTAGAAGACGTTTATGAAACTTAGGGAGGGAGAATTCAAGTGATCAGCCTAAATATTTAGCAGAGACTATCCAATCCGCAGGGCGGTGTGCCCAGATGGTGATTGGGAGGCTGTTAAATAGTCTGAGCCCTGGAAATCTGGCCTTTTTCCCCTGTGAGGGAAAGGATCTGCGAGCTGCAAGGGGGATGAGGGGGCTGCTGCCCCTGAAGCACTTTTGAATGGATGTTGTCCTACCCTACAAGGGGCAGCACCTATGGACTGATCCTCTTCCAGGATTCTGTGGGTAGAGCCTCGTTCCTGTGTTGCACCTCAGTCCATGGTCCCCAGCTGTGATTATACAGACTGTTCCAATCTACTTCATGGTCTCCAGCTGTGAGCATAGACACTATTCCAGCCTTATTTAACTTGTACTGCCAATTACCTTGTGGTCCTCAGCTGTGAGACTACAGACTGTTTCAGTCTGACAACTACCTTAGACTGTTCTATTTTACTGGAGATGAGTGTCCTCTGCCTATTCCACTCAAGTGTTATGGAGTATCCCACACCCCTTCATCCTCTCCTGTCACAGGTTCTACAAGCAAATACATTTTTAAAAAACATCCCCAGACTGTTCAATGAGCCTGTGTGAGCAGACTGTTGCTGTGTGCCTTGTTGTCTCTGCACTAAGTTGGGGAAGAACCTATTGAACTATAGCGGCTCCTGAGGGGGTAGCACTACATGTAAAAGGCATCCAGAGATCCAGAGACTGTAGCTGGGTACCTCCACCTTGGATATGATGTCAGCAGCCCCAGCCGACTCAGAGCTGTCACTCAAGTGCCGATCTATAGTATTCCACTTTACGCCCCTCACCCTTCCCCAGCAGCTACATAGATCATTTAGCCCTGGTTCACATATATACGGCCGTGCGGGCCTCGTTTTGCGTGGGCATAAGAGCCCATTCATTTAAATGGACTCCCGTGACACGCAGAGAAGAAGTCCCTGCACTTCCTTCGAAAACGCAGTCCGCACGGGAACCTCGGTTCCCAGTACGGTTGTGTTTTCCAGTGTGGGCGGGTCCGCATTTCTCTGTGCAGGTGGTGCGGCTGCACGGATTTTCGTTCGGACCCGCAGTGGCACCACCTGCACAAATGTGAACCAAGCCTAACAGAAAGAAAAAACACTGAAAATAAGCATTTAACCCCTTGCCTACCGGGCACTTTTTACCCCCTCCGGCCCAGACCAATTTTCAACTTTCAGCTCTCTCACACTTTGAATGTCAATTGCGTGGTCATGCAGCACAGTACTCAAACTACATTTTTATCATTTTTTTGAGACAAATAGAGCTTTCTTTTGGTGGTATTTAATCACCACTGGGGTTTTTATTTTTTGCTAAACAAACAAAAAAAGACCAACGTTTCTGTTATACAATTTTGTAAATAAGTATTTTTTCTCCTTCACTGATGGGCACTGATAGGCTGCACTGATGGGCACTAATGAGGAGGCACTGATGGGCCCTGATAGACTGTGCTGATATGTGGCACTGATGAGGCGGCACTTATGGGCAGCACTGATGGGCACTGTTAGGTGGCACTGATGGGTGGCACTGTTAGGCAGCACTGATGGGCATTGTTAGGTGGCACTGATGGACATTGATAGGTGGCACTGATGGTCACTGATTCAACTGATGGGCATGGATTACCAGCACACATGGGCACTGATGGGCACTATTGGCCGCCCTGATGGGTCTACTGATGATCAGTGGCCTGATGATAAATGTAGATGTCCCTCTGTGAAATGCCGCTTCCTGGCTCTCCTCTACTCACATGCTGTCAACATAAGGAGAGGACTGCAGATAACCAGCATTTCCTATTTACCCTGTGATCAGCTGTGAATGGCCTGTTCCTTAGTCACGTGATTACAGATTGCGTGCAGTGCGCGCCCCAGGGGCCAAGCAGGGGGTGTGGTTTTAGGAGGACATCCATGGACTTCCTCCCAGAACTAGCCAACTGCATTGTAGCCATCTTTTGACTATAGTGTGGTTGGGAACTCGTTAAAAAAACTTGATTTTTTCTTTGTATTTAGCTGCAATCTTTTAAATTGGTGACAGGGTCTCCTTAATCACTTGACTACCATCCACCATTGTAAAACAGCACATGAATAGCAGCTGTTTGTCCCAGGGACATTTTACAATAGTGGCCAGTTTCAGTAGTTTTGTGGGTGCCTGTTGGCAATAGCTCCAGAACCCCTGGGTGTCAGTGACATACAAGGCTCACTGATAAGCTGAAATGATCACTCCTGTAATGATCTATTGCTGGCAGACTGCCACCAGCAATAGATCCCTAATAGACGTGATCTGTTGCAGCACAGCTGCATGGGGGGAAGGGTACCTGTTGGCACTAGTTCTGGAACTGCTTGGAGTCAGTGACATACATGGCTCAGTCTTTAGGTTGAAATGATCACTGCTATAGCATAGCTCCCAACTGTCCCTGATTCCGGGGCTTTCCCTCATTTGGAACAAAGTCCCTCTGTCCCTCTTTCCCCCTCATTTGTCCTTCATTTTGACCTGATGCATATACAGTACCTGTATTAAAAATGCACTTTGTATCTATCAAAAGGTGTTTTACAGTGTTAAACTTTTCATCCAATTTCTAAATTGTTGCATTTGTACATTACAACAGCCAAAAGAAAGCAATAGCAGTGGTAAAAAAGCATATTTTATGTTTTAATTCTCCTTGTAAGGGGTGTGGCTGGGGTGTGTCCTATGAATACACATATTTGCTTATTGGTGTCCCTCATTCCCATCTCAGAAAGTTGGGAGGTATCCCACATGGAAGAAAAATATATTTGAAATATATTTCAACAATATTCTTCCCAAATATATTGCCATATATTTGAAATACTACAATTTTGGCCATAGTCAATATATTTCAAAATATATTTCAATATATATATATATATATATATATATATATATATACTGCATGTTGAAATGCGTTTTTAATACAAAATATATGAAACATATTTTTAAAAATACATTTTCAAATATACTGTATGTCTTTAAAAATACAAATCTACATTTTTGAAATGCATCTACAAATATATGTAAAAATATATGTTAAAATGACTTTTATATATTAAAAAAATCTGTAGAGTATATTTTAAAAAATATATTTTTAAAAATATATATTTTTTAAATATATTCTTCAGATTTCAAATATATGGGGGCAGACTGACAACTCATGGGGCCCCCGGGCAATAGGGGATCATGGCGCCCCTGTGTCCTTGCCCAAACTCAAAAAAGTCTATGAAAAAGGTACCAGGGGCATCTCATGGGGCCCCCTACTGACCCCGGGCCCTCGGGCATTGCCCGAGTTTACAAATGGTCAGTCCGCCCCCGATATGGCAATATATTTGGGAAGAATATTTTTAAAATATAATTCAAATATATTTTTCTTCCATATGGGATGCTATAATGATCTATTGCTGGCTGACTGCCACCAGCAAGAATGCACAATATACGGTATATGTAAAGCGCTGCGTAAATTGACGCCGCTATATAAGTACCTGGAATAAATAAATATAATAATAATAGACCATTATTAGAAGTGATCTGTTGTTGTACAGCTGCATGAGAGGAAGGGAGGGGGGTCTGGATTCAGTCTCTACTGTCCAGGTTCAGACAAAAAAAAGTGAAATTAAAAAAGTGTTAAAAAACTGAAAAACAAATAAATACATGAATATACTGTATCCATATACTGTTTGTCCTAAAATACATAAAAATGATATCTGGGTTGCAGGAAAGTCTATATTTATATATACATGAAAAATAATAAACCTTAGTATATTTAAAGTGCAATAAGTGCTCTAATAATATTATTATTATAAGAAATATATATATAAAATATATATATATCACATTTATATGGGTATGTGTAAAAGTGTCAGCGAACCACAGCATTATTAAATACATTGTTTTATCATTTTATTTAATACACCATAGTAGTTCACAAGCACTGATACTTTATACGATATCTGGGTTGCAACAATAACATCAGATGATCTGAATGACATTTGCGTTCACTGCGCAAGCATCAAATACTTATGTCAACCCCGCCTACTCTTATCTTAAAGTGGAACTAAACTCTCTCAATCAATGTGAACTATTTTTAATCCTTATGCTGATAGCACTAGTAACTAGATAGAAAGGTTTATTATATTTTCTTGTTTAAAATTATTATTTTTTTATATTTCTTCAGTTGCTTCCTGGTTTCTGACCTAGGCCAAAATGATGCCATACATTCCAGTTGTTCTCTTTGGCCTTTTTTTTCAATCTAGAAGAGCTGTGCTCTCAGCTAAGCATGCCCTCCTACACAAATTAAAACTTGTTAAACACACATTTAACCCCTTGATTACATGAGACGTTACCCCCTCATAGCCAGTGTCAGTAGTACAGTGACAGTGTCTAGTATTATCATTGGTCACTGTATTAGTGTCACTGGAGATGTTAATGGCAGTTAGTCAATTCCCACCTGGTGTCAGATAGTGTCAGATTGCCTACCACACTATCACAGTCCCACTATTAGTCATGATCACCGCCATTAGTAGTAAAAAAAAAATAATATATGTATATACCATAGTTTGTAGATGCTATAACTTTCATTCAAACCAATCAATATACACTTATTGGGATTTTTGTTACCAAAGACATGCAGCAGAATTTTGACCTTATGAGGAAATTTTATTTTTTATTTTTTTTATTGGATATGATTTATTGCATATAAAACATATATTATTAATTAATATATGTTCTACTATTTTGGGCAGCACAATGGCTAAATGGTTAACTCTTCCACCTGGCAGCACTAGGGTCGTCAGTTCAAATCCCAACCACACACCATTAGCCTGGAGTTTGCATGTTCTCCCTGTGTCTGCGTGGGTTTCCTCCGGGTACTCCAGTTTCCTCCCACACTCCAAAGACCTGCTGGTAGGTTAATTGGATTCTGTCTAAATTAATCCTAGTATGTGTATGTATGAATGTAAGTTAGGGATCTTAGGTTGTATACCCCTTGAGAGTTAATGATGTGAATGTACAATACATATGTAAAGCACTACATACATTGACAGCGCTATATAAGTACCTGTAATAATATATATGTGTGTAAAATATATACAGTATTATATATTAAAATGTTACTAAACCCAGGATCCTGCACTATATCTGGTCTCCCACAGTACACAACATGGAAATGCAATTATTTTAGTAAATATAAACTGCTAAATACCTTTTCTTATCAGTTAGAACAGTCTTGTGACTTCAGCAGAGCACTGGTTAAAGCTTGTAGAAGGAGTTTTCTTTCTGCTCTAGGAGGATGCAGAACCCCTGACATCTGTCTGGGCAGTGCTGATTGGCCCTGTGCTAATCACATGCACTCTCCCAAGAAAAAAAAAAGCTATCTAGCAATACACACTAAACTGAGCATGTGCATGTGGCTACAAGTTCAGTCTGTCTTATCAGGAGATAAGACATGGACATAAGAACAAGAGGAGGGGCAGTAAAGATGGGATCAAATGGCATTTTTACACAATGCAGAAGATTAACCCCTTAGATTCCACAGTGAGTATAACAAGCATGCTTTACTGCATATACAGACTGATTTTACTGTTGCAGGTTTAGTAACACTTTAAAATGAATGGCCTGGCTACAGGGTCTCTTTTAGGGCCAGTTCACACTATTGCAGTGCATAAAACCGCACGTGATTCGGACAGGAATTGCACTTCGTATTCGTTTATAAATATAATAAGAAATACCAAATACCACCAAAAGAAAGCTCTATTTGTGTGAAAAAAATTATATACATTTCATTTGGGTAAAGAGTTGCATGGCCGCACAATTGCCAGTTAAATTAGCACAGTGCTGAACAGCAAAAAATAGCCTGGTCATAACGGGGTAAAACCTGCCAGAGTGGAAGTGGTTAATGTTATGTTAACATTTAACGCACACAATCTTTTTCCCTGCGTGGCGCAATGTCATGTCCAAAGAGTGTTTTGTGAAACGACTCTATCCATTTCACTTTGTTCATCTGCAAAGCATAGACACTAAGTCCGAATGCACACGGGACGTTTTTACAGCGGCTGTTTTTGGCTTTTGAGGTTTTTTTCTACAGCCAGTAAACCCCCCAGCATGTTATCCTATGTGTCCATACACACACAGACTGGAATCAACGTTTTTTGGCAGGGATGTTTTTTGGGTGGAAAAAACCCAGAACTAGTGGGTTACTAGAGGAGCTTTTTAGCTGTAAAAACGGTCTAACGCTGAAAAACGCGGCAACATGTGGTAAATCGTGGCAAACCAGTGTTTTTGCAAGGTTTTTTTGCCCAAAAGAGAAAAACATTTTTTGTGGTTAAGAAAAACACTAAAAAAATGCAAACGCAAAAAAACCGTGGTGCAACGCCACTAAACGCTAATACAACAATGCTAAAAAAACGCTGAAAACCGCACATTTTTAACCTCCTTAGCGGTATTCCCGAGTGTAGCTCGGGGTAAAATTTCAGTACCAAAAGCGGTAACCCCGAGCTACACTCGGGCTTACCATGCGGCGTTGCCCAGGGGGTCCCTGCAGCACTTACCTTGTCCTTCGCTCCCGCGATGTGTCCCCTGCAGCGTCCCCGGCCATCTCCTCCGGCCGATGCCGACATCCGGCTTCTGTGTTCCGGTCCCTGTGACGTCGGGACGTACAGGCGCCGGAACCGGCGGGAAATTTGAAATTTTAAAAAAATGTCATTTTTGCTGTCATTGCTGTTTCAATGCATTTCACATATATTTTGTCCCTACTGCTTTGTCCTGTGCCCTGCCTGCATTTTGAATGTTCTTTCTGCCTGGAAACTTAGAAAAGTCCATGGCGTCCAAAAAGCGTCCCTTTACGTCAAAAGCGGTTTTAGAACAGCGATAGTAAATCAGAACCACTTGCAGAATGAGTGATAATGATTTGTGGGGAAATTCATCATCAGACACTGAAAACGATTTTACGACTTTGCTCAGTGATGTGCGAACTTGGCGCTATATTTAAAATTTCAGTGTTTTTGGTTTGATTATATTATTGAATTAAATTTATTATTATTATATTATTATTTTTTATGATTATTTATTAAATTATAATTTATGATTTCGTGTTTCAAATTTTATCATACCCGGGATGTTTACTAGACTCTTGTTCGGACAGATTTCAGTGAGTTATTCCTAAAAATTACAGGCCTACAATAAAAAACTACATATTTCCATGCAAAATAATGTACCTCTTTCAGCACAAAAAATCTGAAAGAATCATACCGCTAGGGAGGTTAATGTGACATTACACAGTGATTGTTTTGTGTTCCAAGATAAGATCTGGAAGGGCTAATTAGACTCGGGAAGTGTGCACAGGACAAGGGATGACTCTATATCTCTGAAGATCTACAAGTCGTTTTTTAAAACTGATATAACAAAATACCTTTTATTGTATAAGTAACAGACCACAATAAAGAAGTTGAAAGAAGATTATTGTTAGGGTGTACATGCACTTCAATTCTTCCTTGAGAAGAGGCATTTACAGGGTAAAAGGATTACCTTGTATAAATACATAAATAGTCCATATAGCAACCTCCATGCAAAGTTATTACTTCAAGGTCATTACAGATGACAAAAGGACACTCTTTGCTTTGGAAGAAAAAAGATTTAAACTCTGTGGATTGTTTACAAATTGGGTGTTGGTGTTCCTAAAGCACAGAATATAATTGGCTATTAATATTTAAAAGCAATAAAACTGCAGATTGTTGATCCAGAGAATATCTGAACGCCTCTGGGGATCGGGGAGGATTTTGTTTTCCTTTTTGGAACACATCAGACTATGCTTTTTAACGGTCTTTTTGAATTCTTCTGGATCAACTGTAGGTTTAGGTCCTGTGGATGCAGGTTTTGGTTTTATTTGTTTCTTGATTTCTTTTTCTGTTGGTTTAACTCAATTGGCAAATGTCTTTTTTTTTTTCAAACTAACTACTGTGTATAACTACCGTATTTTTCGCTCCATAAGACGCATCTTTTTCCCCCCCAAAAAGGGGGGAAAATGTCAGTGCGTCTTATGGAGCGAATATAAAGCGGCCGGTCCGGTATTTCCGCCGCCCCCATGTCAGAATACTGGGCCAGCCGCTCAGCTGCTCTCTGCTTACCTGTTCCTCGGTCCAGCGCTGTAGTCTTCTTGCGCCGGCTTCTTCCCACGCCGGAATCTGTGACAACCGTGTGCCCACTGCACATGCTCGTGAAGCGCTGTGTTTTGTGAATGGTCTGGCGTCTTCTGGGACACATGACAGGTCCCAGAAGACGCCGGGCCATTCACAAAGTGCAGTGCTTCTTGCGCATGCGTAGTGGGCAGCTGTCACAGCCGGGTACCCACACTAAAAGGAAGACAACTCCGCGGAAGTGGGAGCAGGTACCCACTCCCCCTCCCTCCCCAAGGTCCGCAGTCTCTGGTCATCCCCTGCACTGTCTGCAGTCTCTGGTCATCCCCTGTACTGTCCGCAGTCTCTGGTCATCTCCTGTACTGTGTCCGCAGTCTCTGGTCATCCCCTGTACTATGTCCGCAGTCTCTGGTCATCTCCTGTACTGTGTCCGCAGTCTCTGGTCATCTCCTGTACTATGTCCGCAGTCTCTGGTCATCTCCTGTACTGTGTCCGCAGTCTCTGGTCATCTCCTGTACTATGTCCGCAGTCTCTGGTCATCTCCTGTACTATGTCCGCAGTCTCTGGTCATCTCCTGTACTATGTCCGCAGTCTCTGGTCATCTCCTGTACTGTCTGCAGTCTCTGGTCATCTCCTGTACTGTGTCCGCAGTCTCTGGTCATCTCCTGTACTGTGTCCGCAGTCTCTGGTCATCTCCTGTGCTATGTCCGCAGTCTCTGGTCATCCCCTGTACTGTCTGCAGTCTCTGGTCATCTCCTGTACTGTGTCCGCAGTCTCTGGTCATTCCCTGTACTGTCCGCAGTCTCTGGTCATCTCCTGTACTGTGTCCGCAGTCTCTGGTCATCTCCTGTACTATGTCCGCAGTCTCTGGTCATCTACTGTACTGTGTACGCAGTCTCTGGTCATCTCCTGTACTATGTCCGCAGTCTCTGGTCATCTCCTGTACAGTCTCTGTTCATTCCCTGTACTGTGTCCGCAGTCTCTGGTCATCCCCTGTACTGTATCCGCAGTCTCTGGTTATCTCCTGTACTGTGTCCGCATGGAGGGGGGGTTGCAATGCACTAATAATCTCAGCTCCCCAGGAGTACAATGAGTTTAATTTTCAAAGGAAGACTAGATAATGAAAACATGTCCCTATTATAGGGGAAGAACAGTGTCCAGGTCCACTTACATGGTTGGTTCAGAAGCCTCTCTATTTCTCCAAGCCTGGCAACTGCCCCTCCCCTTGTTAAAGTATGTCTATATGGTAAAAATTGAAAATGATATATTCATTTCCACATTTTATTTTAATTATTTCTAGCCTACTCCTTCTGTATAAATCGGAACAATCTTAAATTTCCACTTTACTTTGTGAAGATCCCTACAAATTTACTTCCTTGAATTCTGTGACCCGTAGTCACTATGCCCTGTGAGTAGGCACTGCTGTGTCATGCATTTCACAGAGCCTGCCTTCTGAACTACAGAGGAGCTGAGAGGAGGAGTTTCAGGAGGTGGAGTAAGAACAGGAATCACTGATTGCAGGCAGCAAGGTACCATGGGACATATAGTCCTTAGAAATTGAACAGAAGCTGCAAAGTGTGCACGGAAGTTGTGGAAAGAGATGGTCAGCAGACAAGCAGAGCTAACAACATGAAAGGGGGGATTATCAGGTAAGATTGGATTGGATTATGTAATATATATTTTATTTATATATATATATATATATATATTATTGTGTAAACTATTGTTTGTATTGGTATTACAATGCTGATGGTATATAATAAAAAGTGTATGCTGTGACTATAGAAATCATCTACTATAGTTTGAGCACAAAAGGGCAGAGAGGAGCACACCGACAAGGAAGAGGGCACAAAACCAGCACCACAGCATAAGGTATACTGCTAAATTAACCCCTCTTACACATTTATTGTACCCGTGTCACAGGGACAGGAAGTGAGAAAAAATCTCCCCAATGGTGTCACAGTTAGAAATAATATTCTAGCAGAAATTTAAACTCTTGTCCACTCTATCCAAAAAAATTAGTTAGGCTTTAAAGAATTTGTAAACCCAACATTTCATATTCCTCATATGTGCCGGCTGTACCATGTACTTGTATGAAAACATATCCTGTTTTCTTTGCATTGCTTCCTTTGTGAGAAATCCCTGGTGTTCCTGCCAGTCCCTCTGCTTTCCTATTAAAAACTGACCACGCTAGGTAAGAGAACACAGTGTGGTCAGTTCTCTAGCTGTGCTGGGAATTCAGTTTTCTCCCCTCCAATGATCAGATTTGTCCTAACACACCCCCCACCCTCACAACCATTCACTGGGAAGACCAGTATAGTGATGTTTCTCCCCCCACCTCTGTATGCAACTGAGAACAGAGGGTATGTGATCACCTATAAAAAAGGGGAAAAAGGTATTTATAGTGTTTTTTTTATATCTATACAAAAATGGTTTGCCTTTCATTTCTATCTTAGACATAATGGATTGTTTTACTTTAATAGAGTGTCTCTCTTGGCAAACAAAGAGCAACTGCACACTCCTAACTGGAGATGTGTGGGGAAGTACATTGTGCAAGTCTGTTCTCCGACTCTGCAATTTAACATAACTTCTAATTTATACACCATAATGGTCTTTGACTCTTCTTTCTGGGATTTGTTGTTTTGGTAAATGTAGATTACCCAACCACATTTTTCCTTTGTTGGGTAGCGGTTTTGTTTCCTTGCATTTGATTTTCAGATCCCAGGTTAAATTGACCACTTTTCTTTAATTTTAGCACTTCGTTTTTTCCCACTCAGGCCTTTTTGGAAACCATAGAGAGAGATATAAGATTCCCCTTTCCTGTGTGAGCCAGGCCGATAGTAACAGCCTAATGAGATAAGTGCTTTTGTCTAGACTTAGTAATTGTCAGTCATGGGATAAAGGCTTGATGTGTTTTTCACTTTTAGAATTCTGGATTTATTTTAACTTCTATAATTTGTCAGTCTGTCAGATCTCACACTTCATATATGACAGAAACTGCATTTTTTTTGAGCAGATTTTGTGTTCCTTGAAATGGCTCCACAAATAACATTTATGTTGGCAAGTGAATGTTCTCTGCTGGATTTAGGTGCTTAGCAAAGCTTAAACTGATTTCCGTATCAACTGTACTTGTACAGACGAGGCACAATTGTTTAGGAGAGTGAAGTCCAACTTGTGGCCAAGGAACCACACCATATACCATAAGGTATCGAAGGTGCTGCCCTCTAGGGACAGCATGGCACAAGGTTCTAGGTTGAATCATGGCATCTGGTAATACTCCTACTGGTATAAACCGTTTGCAAACTGTGCAGAGATGAAGAATCTTTATTCTTCCATTGTGTTCTCAAGGTACCTAGTTATATAACTGATATGATAAAGTGGTAATGGTGGTTGAACAGAAATTGATTTTGTGTTCCTTGAAATGGCTCCACAAATAACATTTATGTTGGCAAGTGCTGAATTTAGGTGCTTAGCACAGCTTAAACTGATTTCCGTATCAATTGTGCTTGTACAGACAACTCAGAACTGTTCAAGAAAGTCCAACTTGTGGCCAAGGAACCCCACCATGTATTATAAGGCATCGAAGGTGTTGCCCTCTAGGGATGGCATGGCACAAGGTTCTAGGTTGAATCATGGCATCTGGTAAGACTCTTCCTGGGAAGCACCCTTTGAAAACTGTTCAGAGATGTAGAATCTTCATTCCTCCATTGTGTTCTAAAGGTACCTAGTAAAAATAATTGACATGATGAAAGGGTAGTAATAGTGTCTGAACAGAAGTCGAGTTTGTGTTCCTTGAAATGGTTCCATAAATAACAATTATGTTGGCAAGTGCTGGATTTAGGTGCATAGCAAAGCTTAATCTGATTTGCGTATCAACTGTGCTCGTATAGACAACTCACAATTGTTTAGGAAAGTGAAGTCCAACTTGTGGTCAAGGAACCACACCATGTACCATAAGGCATTGAAGGTGCTTTCCTCTAGAAGCAGCATAGGACAAGGTTCTAGGATGAATCATGGCATCTGGTAAGACTTCTACTAGTATGGACCGTTTGAAAACTGTGCAAAGATGTAGAATCTTAATTCTTCCATTGGGTTCTCAAGGTACCTATTAAAAATAATCGAAATGATGAAGTGGTGGTAATAGTGGTTGAACAGAAGTCAATTTTGTGTTCCTTGAAATGGCTCCACAAATAACATGAATGTTGGATTTAGGTGTTTAGTAAAGTTTAATCTGCATCTCAATTGTGCTTGCATGGACGATGCACAATTAGGAAAGTGAAGCCCAATTTGTGGAACCTCACCATGTACCATAAGGCATCTAAGGTGTTGTCCTCTAGGGACATCGTGGCAGAAGGTTCCAGGTTGAATCATGGCATCTGGAAAGACTCTGGCTGGTATGTACCTTTTCAAAACTATGCAGAGATGTAAAATCTCTATTCCTCCATTGTGTTCTCAAGGTACTTAATAAAAGTAATCAACATGATGAGGAGTGGTAATGGTGTTTGAACAGAAGTAATTTACAGTGGTGAAAAGTGAAGAAGCACAGTGGGGAAAATTCCCCCATCCACACATTCAAGGTGTCAATTCAGAATCAATTCAGAACCATGTATTGCCAGCTTCAAGTGGCTGTAAAGGGTATTTTTTTATTTAAAATAATTATAATGTTATACTTACCTACTCTGTGCAAATGTATTGCACATAGCAGCCTGGAAACACCCTTCTGGGGTCCCCTGCTGGGGATTTTGGCTCCTCCACTTCTCTGTGTGCCACTATAGGAAGTCACTTCCTATGGTGGCACACCTGTGGGCTTACTCGCTAGCTGGGCTGTCTGCATCCATTGACACATACGATGAGCAAAAAACAGTGATGCACTGAGAGGTAAGGGGACAACCAGTGTCAAATGGAGAACCAGTATGACAAAATCATGCTTGGATAGTGCTAAAAGAGTTGTGTGATAGATTCAGCTAATAGTCAAAAAGAGAGAAGAGAACGAGAACACTCTTCTGTCCTGCCCAGAGTCTGCTTCTACTCCTGGAAGTGCTGCTCTAGTGCCTATTCCCACTGTCTCCCTCCATTGGTCTCCAAGGCAGATGCGCCCCAAGAACTCCACTTCTCTAATAGTCAAAAAGACTCCAACTACATTATTCAGTGGCTGCTGGCTGAAGGAGCTAGAAGCAACTCCGTAGAAACATCAAAGGAATAAAACAAGCAGCGCCATCTGAGTGTAGTAAGAAAAAACATGACAACTCCCATAAGTAGAACTTGTATTATGTATGTCAACCAAGCAGCCCCGCTGCACTGAACAGATTCGGTCCCATTGTGTTTGGTAAACTCAGGCACTCCTCAGCCTTGGCCGTGCTGGAGGCCTCCAAAGCTCCTCGGGTGGTGTGGATACAATGGGCTGACAGCTGTGACATCAATCACTGGAAGTGGTAACAGGAGACGTGGCCGTGATGAAGGAGCACGCATGCCCTGAACGAGCGCACACAGTAGGACCGTGTGACAGACCCGACCAGGACAGCGTTTTTTGGAGTGGACTGCAGGCTAGCCTCTTGCCTACTGACCATGGGGCCTGGTGGACTAGATCTGTCCAGTGCAGTGGGGCTGCTTGCTTGGAATGTATGATACAAGTTCCACTTATGCGGGTTTCCAAGTTTGTGATTAAAGGTGTTTATTCTTACCTACTACACTCAGATGGCGCTGCTTGTTTTATTCCATTGACACACACAGCACATCTTCGTCCTGCCCCCCCCCCCAGCTCCATCCTCACAAGACCTGATTGAGAGCAGCAGGAGCCAATGGCTCTCACTGCTGTCTCTGAGTCGGTTAGAAGAGGAAGAGAGAGACCAGTACCTCTGCAGATGGGCACAGTGATGGATCGAGATAGGACTCAGGTAAGTATAAATGGAGGTGAGACGGCGATACAACTACTGAGACATTTTTTACCTTAACGCAGGGAATGCATAAAGGTAAAAAATGTCTAGCCTTAGGACCACTTTAACCGCTTGGCTGCCGCCCTATAGTAGAACTACTGCTACAGGGCGGCAGGGCTGCACAAAATCACGTATACATATGTGATTTGCATTTCCAGATAGGGGCATTGCGCATTGGCGGCTACGGATGTCAATCACCCGGTCCCGGACGGAGATTCCCCGCCGGCACCCAGTGATCACTGAGTAACACTAACAGGTGAGAGACCTGTGTGTAAACCAGCAAGAACATGCTGCTGTGTATTTCTCTGCACAGCAGAGAAATACACAGCAGCATGTTTCCCTAGTAAAACACACACAGCACACAGTTAACCCCGGGGGATCAGGAAGGAATTTTTTTTCCCAGCAGGAACAAATTGGATCGTGCTTTGCTGGGTTTTTTTGTTTTCCTCTGGATCAACTGTGGGTATAGGATAACTTTTTTTTTTTTTCTATGGTTGAACTGGATGGACTTTTGTCTTTTTTCAGCCAGACTATGTAACTATGTAACCCTTTGATTGCCCCGCATGTTAACCCCTTCCTGTCCAGTGCCATTAGTACAGTGTCAGTGCTTTTTATTAGCACTGATCACTGTATTAGTGTCATTGGGATGTCAGTGGCAGTTAGTCAGTTCCCCCCCAGTCTCAGAATGCCCACCGCAGTTCCGCTAAGTCACTAATTACCGCCATTACTAGTATAAAAAATAAAAATTCCAGTATATATACCGCCATTTGTAGACGCTATAACTTTCACATAAACCAATTAATTTACACGAATTGAGATTTTTTTTTTTAGCAAAGACATGTAGCAGAATACATTTTGGCCTAAATTTATGACGAAATTGGATTTTTAAAAAAAAAATTTGTGTTATTTACATTTTTTTCTGTTTTACATACAATTTTTTGTTTATACCGCAAAAAATAAAAAAACGCAGAGGCGATCAAATACCACCAAAAAAAAGCTCTATTTGTGGGGAAAAAAAAGACATAAATTTTATCTATGTACAGTGTTGCATGACCGCGTAATTGTCAGCTAAAGTAACGCAGCGCAAAAATGTCCTGGTCAGGAAGGGGGGTAAATCCTCTGGAGGGCAAGTGGTTAAAGTTCTGATGTCATTAAGACCAATGCAGGGTCCATAGCCCAGAGGGACAGTCTGCCCGTGGAGCATGGGGGAGCGCCATCTGCCGTGGGGAGCGGAGGATTATGTAAGTAAAATGCTTTTCTTCTCCCCTAGACCTAAACAAGCAGATAACACTTACAATTCAGGGTTGAGTTATAAAAAGCATACAAAGATAACTGAGGATGGGTGAAGTGCAGTTTCTCGCAGTAACCAATCAGAAATGAGTTTTCACCAGTTTGGAGCAGACAGAACAGTTATTGTTTACTGACATCTGTGAGTTTTGCATTTTATGTTATTAAATCATCCAGGGGCGGACTGATAACTCATGGGGCCCCCGGGCAATAGGGGATCATGGGGCCCCTGTGTCCTTGTCCAAACTCAAAAAAGCCTACGAAAAAGGTACCAGGGGCATCTCATAGGGCCCCCTACTGACCCTGGACCCTCGTGCAGTGCCCGAGTTTCCAAATGGTCAGTTCACCCCTGATATCATCTCAGATTAAAGGTTCTTTGAACCAGCTTGCTCCTAAGCAGACTTTACTGACCAGTCCGGACTAGTAAGGTCATAGCTATACCTCTTGTATTTTTACTACGGGCCACAATTATCAAAGTAAACCCGCCTATCCCTAATCTCATTTTCCAGTAAGCGCCCGCACTGGCTGAGCTGAGTCGAGTTGTTTACATTGTTTCTGCGCACTCATTCTCATGATACGTTAAAAGCGCATCCAAGTGGGAATTGTGTCACTGTGAACACAGTGCCGCCACGCTGCCAGGAAAACCAGGGTAAGGGGGACAGACAGAAAATTGTATATTCTGCTCCTCTGAGTTCCAGGAATCTGCCGACAGATATGAAAGCTGCCTTCGGAATCTAGAAAAAGCTGTATCACTCTGAGAACCGTACTGACTTAGGGGTTTATGGGGCCGTGCCTGAGCTGGGGGAGCAGGGATAATGAGTCTGCATGCAATCTTTAAAGCTGAACTTTATTATTATTATTATTATTATTATTATTATATAGGATTTATATAGCGCCAACACTTTGCTCAGCGCTTTACAATATAAAGGGAGACAATACAGCAACAATACAGTTCAATACAAGAGGGATAGGAGGGCCCTGATCCTTGGAGCTTACAATCTAGGAATGACCGAAGGCAAAACATTTTTTTTTCCATTTTGGATATAGTAAGGAAGTGTTATAACTAGGGGTACACCGAAATTTAGGTGGCTGAAAAGTTTCGGCCGAAAACACCCCTGTTGGCCGTCGGCCGATATGAAAAAAATATACAGATATAAAAATATGAATTAATTAATTAATAATAAATAATTGATAGATAAATAAATAAATAAATGACATCAACAACAATAAATACATAAATAATAATAATAATAAAGATATACAAATATATAATAAATAAATAAATAACAATAATAATAATACTACTAATAACAAATAATAATAATAACATTACATAAATAATAAATAAAAAAATTTAATTATATTATTTTTATTATTATATTATACAGTATTTATATAGTGCCAACAGTTTGTGCAGTGCTTTACAAAATGAAGGTAGACATTACAGTTACAATACAATTTGGTACAAGAGGAAACAGAGGGCCCTGCTCATTAGAGCTTACATATATGAAAAGAAGATACAGGTGCTATATCACAAATAGAGCTTTCTTCAATGGTATTTGATCGCTTGTAAACAAAAAATGACCGACAAGTTTTAAAAAAAACAATATTTTTTTTACTTTTTGCTATTAAACATATCCAGCAAAAAAATTTAAAAAATCTAATTTTGTCATAAATTTAGGCCAAAATGTATTCTGCTACATATCTTTGCTAAAAAAATCATACTATGTGTAAATTAATTGGTTTACGTGAACGTTATAGCATTTACAAATGGCAGTATATATAATGGAATTTTTAAAAAATATTTACTAGTAATGGCAGCGATCAGCGACTTATAGCAGGACTGCGGGACTGCGGCGGGCATTCTGACACTGGGGGGGGACTGACTTGGTGTCGCTGACATCCCCAGTGACACCAATACAGTGATCAGTGCTAATAAAAAGCGCTGACACTGTACTAATGGCACTGGTCAGGAAGGGGTTAACATGAGGGGCGTTCAAAGTGTGCTTTACACAGTAGACACACTGCTTTGTATGGCTCTGATATGCAGAGCCATACAAAGCAATGTGCAGGAGCTGACGGGAAAGATCTGTATTGTTTATACACAGGTCTCTCCCCCTTCGGTGATACTCAGCGATCGCCGGGTTCCTCTGGGGGATCACAGGCCAGGACCCAATGATTGACAGCAGAAGCCGCAAATGGCGGCGTGGGCAGGCTGCGCGGGGCGCGATCCCCTTACTCGGAAAAGCAAAATAATATATATATGTATTCCTGCTATATGGCGGCACAGAAGCAGTTAAAGGAATTCCATTGTGCCAACCCAGTTCACCAGAACTATTGTTCCCTTTGGAAGATTTCCCTTCTATTACTTTTCTGGGGACAACCCAAAATTTGGGATTTCCTTTTACTTTCACTTTCAATGAAAATGGTAAACAGGATGAATAGAGAGGGTAAATCTCCCTAATGGTTGCACAGACAATAAAAACTGACAGGGGTTCTAATCCTCCTGCACTTGATCCAAAACTTAAAAAATAAAAACATTTGCCTTTAGTTATACTTTAAAGGCAAACTAAAGGGTAAAACATGTTTTTTTTTTCATTTAGGATATAGTAAGGGAGTGTTATAAGATCTGTCATTTTTTCCTTTTTTGTCATCTGTGTCCCATTGGGGAGATTTCCCATCATTTCTTTTTCCATAGGACAGACACCAGATCTAGGGTCCTCATTGGAAGATTCCCCTATTCTGTGGATAACCCAAAATTTGGGATTTTCTTTCACTTGGTGGTAACAGCATGCATGATAAATTGGGTAAATCTTCCTAATGGGATTCTAATCCTTCTTCACTTCACCCAAAACTAAAAAAAAGTTTTGCCATTAGTTAGACTTTAATATATTTTTCCCCATCATTTTTTGGCCTGGCTATAGTCGCTAGCAATAGTCCCGGTGGGGACAGCTCCCCCTTGCACCCCCTGTGCCCATCCGCCGGGAAAACACAATGGCTCCAAACAGGGCGGACTGACAACTCATGGGGCCCCTGTGTCCTTGCCCAAACTCAAAGAAGCCTATGAAAAAGGTACCAGGGGCATCTCATGGGGCCCCCTACTGACCCCGGGCCCTCGGGCAGTGCCCGAGTTTCCAAATGGTCAGTCCGCCCCTGGCTCCAAACCACAATGGCCAGCAGAAAGAAAAATTGACATTGGATCTAGTCCTTCCCTATACTATCCAAACTCCAAAAAAGACATTTTAAAGTCTTAAAGTAATGTTAAAGCCAGACTTTTTTTTTGTTTAACAATAACAAGCATGGTATACTTCCCTGCTCTGTGCAATTGTTTTGCACAGAGCAGCCCCAATCCTCCTTTTTTTCAGGTCCCTTGCCGGCACTCCTGGCCCCTCCCTCCTACCTAGTGCCCCCAGAGTAAGCATCTTGCTATGGAGGCACCCAAGTAGGCTCACTCCTGAGCCACTGCTCTGTGTGTCCATTTATACACAGAGCCACAGCTCGGCCCTGCCTGCTCTCTCTCCTCATTGGCTCACTAGCTGTGATGGGCTCAGGTGAGTTTTAGGGGGGGCTGGGAAGCTGCTGCTGGAGCAGGATGGCAAATGATTCTCGAAGTGAACGCATTTCTAACAGTTAAGATTCATCATGTCATCGAAAGTACTGATGAGAATTTTCTTACAAAAATTTGCATGAATTTTCACTCAAAATTCTACTAGTGTATGGCCTCCAGGTTGAAAAAAAAAAGTAGCACATTCCTTCATTCACACTATACAGCAGTGCCTGGTCATTGTACTCTGATAGCCAGTGCTGGTGGATGTCAGAATACCCAAAGAGCGACTGCATTGGATTAGATGCAGCTGCCGTTCAGCCAACAATTTTCCGTTGACTTCCTTAAATTTGTCAACGGAAGGTTGTTGGGTGGGAGGGTGTTGTCAGGCCCACCCAAAAAAACACATTTTTGGCAAGTTCATCAGGAACCAGGCCAGCTTTAAGTGTTACTAAACCCAGGACCCTGCATTCACTATATTGTCTCCCACAACACACAGAACATGGAAATGCAATTATTTTAGTAAATATAAACTGCTAAATACCTTTTCTCATCAGCAGTTAGAGCAGTCTTGTGACTTCTATCAGTGTCCAGCAGAGCGCATGTTAAAGCTTGTAGGAGGAGTTTTCATTTTGCACTAGGAGGATGCAGAACCCCTGACTTCTGTCTGATTGGCTCTGTGCTAATCACATGCAATCTCCCAAGAAAACAAAACAACCTCTCTAGCAATACACACCAAACTGAGCATGTGCAGAGTGACTCCACTCAATATGTCTTATCAGGAGGTAAGAGGGGAGTCATTGGAAGAAGGGGAGGATCAGAGAAGTCATGATCACAGCCTTTTGACACAATGCGGAGGATTAACCCCTTAGGTTCCACAGTGAGTATAACAAGCATGCTTTACAGCATATACAGACTGACTTTACTGTTGTGGGTTTAGTAACTAATTGGACAGATGTTCCCTTACTTCTTCTCCCTGTGATACTCATACAAGAAATAGAGGAGTGGTTGTCACCAGGACTGGAGGGCACAGACAGGAACGAAAATACTGTTAGAGGTCCTAATCCCCCCACCCCCGTACTAAAAATGTCTTTTTGTTTTTTTCATTGTTTTCACTAAGAGATATAGTATAAAGACAAAATATAAAACTATCTCCTCCTGTGCCATCATCCCCTCCCTCCTAGATTGTAAACTGGAAAGGGCAGGACCCTCAATCCCCTCATGTTTTGCATTGTATTGGTATTGTTCTGTCACATGTTCTGTCCCCCTTTGTAATGTACAGCGCTGAGCCAACTATTGGCGCTTTATAAATACTGTATAATAATATAAAAATATAAAACCATAAATGTTACTTTCACAATTCTCTGGTGTGTTACCATCTTGACCATGTACTACAGAATACATCATATACCTGTATAATTCCTATGTATTCTCATTGAAGAAGCTTTGTAGGAGGTCACAAGTCACAGATTTTTTGTAAGTGGATTTCTCTTGCAGCCTATTTATGTTGTCTTTTGTAGAAAGAAATTATGTGAAATTCATGACATTTAAGTCAAATGCCACTTGTTTACATCAGCTAGAGGAAGATTAACTGCTCACTATATTTGTCCTATTTCTACTCCGTAAAGGCCAGATACAAGTTTTTCCTGCTTTCCTATGAGCTGCACTCAGGGGCTAAGATTACCTTAATGCATGGGTTATTAACTGTGGGATATAAATTAAAAAAAGGTATAATATAACATCAGAGGATAACTGCTGTTTAACCACTTGAGCTCCCTTTTATGATCAGGCCATTTTTTGCTGTTTGGCACTGCGCTGCTTTATCCAGTAATTGTGCGGCCATGTGACTACCCAAAATATTATTTACTTATTATTACAAGTACTTATATAGCACCATCAATTTACACAGTGCTTTACATATATATTGTACATTCACATAAGTCCCTAACCCTCAAGGGGTGTATAATCTAAGGTCCCTAATTTACATACATTCATACACATACTAGGGCCAATTAAGACAGGATCAAATCAACCTACCAGCATGTCTTTGGAGTGTGGAAGGAAACCCACGCAGGCACAGGGAGAACATGCAAACTCCAGGCAGGTGGTGCCGTGGCTGGGATTTGAACCAATGACCCTAGTACTGCCAGGCGGAAGTGCTAACCATATAACCACTGTGCTGCCCATTGATAAATGAAATTTATATAAATTTTTTTCACACAAATAGAGCTTTCTTTTTGTGGTATTTGATGACCACTTTTTGAAATATAAATGAAAAAAGACCATTTTTGAAGACAAAACAATATTTTTTCCATTCTGCTACAAAACATATCCAATAAAAAAATTGGACCACAGTGGCCAAGTGGGTAGCAATTCTGCCAGCAGCACTAGGATCATTGGTTCAAACCCCAACCACAGTACCACCTGCCTGGAGTTTGCATGTTCTCTCCGTGCCTGGGTGGGTTTCCTCTAGGTACTCTGGTTTCCTCCCACACTCTAAAGACATACTGGAAGGTTAATTGGCTCCTGTCTAAAATATCCCGAGCATGTGTATGTATGAATGTGAGTTAGGGACCTTAGATTGTATGTCCCTTGAGGGTTAGGGACTGATGTGAATATACAATATGTATGTAAAGCACTATGTAAATTGACAGCGCTATATTAGTACCTATAATATATAAATAATAATTTTAGAAAAAAATAAATTTCTTCATAATTTTGGCCAAAATGTATTTTGCTACATTTTTTTGATTAAAAAAAAAAGAAAAATCCCAAAAGGTGTATATTGATAGGTTTGCATGAAATTTATAGCGCTTACACACTATGGTATATATACTGGATTTTTTCTTTCTATACTGGATTTTATTTTTTTATTTTTTTTTTATACTACTAATGGTGGTTGTGACCAGCGACTTATAATGGGATTGCGAGAGTGCGGTGGGCAATCTGACACTTACTGACTCTGGGGGGGGGGGGGGACTAGCTAACTGCCACTGACACCACCAGTGACACTAATACAGTGATCAGTGATACACTGTCACTGTACTAATGACACTGGCTGGGAAGGGGTTAACATGTAGGGCGATCAAGGGGTTAAATGTGTGCCTAACTATGTGTAATTAGTGCTGCTTTTTACTAATGATTTCCTAGTTTCTCATCCATGCTTTGCAGATAAATTGTTCCCACTGTACAGAGCCCTGTGTTGATTGTCAACACAGAGCTCTGGGCTGTGACTGTACACATCCAATCAACTGGTGCCAGCCATGAACCATTGGACTTGCTGACAGACTATGTACAATCACAGGGGGAGTAGGCGGGCGGGGGCATACACACCCAAAACCCGGAAACAGACAGCGACTATCGCAGCCTCACTGTCACAGATTGGGGAACATTTGACTATTGTAACTCCCTCCTCATTAGCCTACCTAATCGCAGGCTATCCCCTCTTCAGTCTTTTATGAATGCTGCTGCCAGACTCATCCACCCTACTAACTGTTCCACATCTGCCATCCCTCTCTGCCAATCCCTCCACTGGCTTCCCATTGCCCAACGAATAAAATTCAAAACATTAACAATAACATATAAAGCCATTTATAACTCCTCCCATGCTCATCTCCAGGACTTCTCCAGAGCCTCCCCCATCCTCTGGAAATCTCTACCCCAATCTATCAGACTATCACCTACGCTGCCCACTTTTAGGCGATCTCTGAAACCTATATCTTCAGGGAAGCCTATCCTGCCTTCAGCTAATAACCTAATCAGGGGTGGACTGACAACTCATGGGGCCCCCGGGCAATAGGGGATCATGGGGCCCCTGTGTCCTTGCCCAAACTCAAAAAAGCCTATGAAAAAGCCAATGAAAGGTACCAGGTGCATCTCTTGGGGCCCCCTTCTGACCCCGGGCCCTCGGGCAGTGCCCGAGTGCTCGAATGGTCAGTCCGCCCCTGAACCTAATCTTCTATTCCTCCTATCAGTTCATCCCCCACAGTTATTACCTTTTGTACTACCAGCCCCTCCCTCCTAGATTGTAAGCTCCAAGGATCAGGGCCCTCCTAGCCCTCTTGTATTGAACTGTATTGTTGCTGTATTGTCTCCCGTTATATTGTAAAGAGCTGAGCAAACTGTTGGCGCTATATAAATCCTGTATAATAATAATAATAATGTGCGCTATATAAATCCTGTATAATAATAATAATAATAATTTGGGGGGAAAATTGTAGCTGGGCTTTAATTTACAAAAATAATAAAAAAAAACTAATTTTGGGTAGTGAACAGTCTGTGAAAAAAAAGCTCACAAGGGGACCTCATTCTTCTTTGTCTTACGTGACCTTGTCAAATTTTGGCCTGACACAATACATCAGCAATGGGCATTTAGTGAGAGATACATCCCGGGTAAATTCCAGTGGTATTTAAAGGCTTGTTAAACATTGAACCAGCCATGATCATATCTCCCTGCTAATTGTAAACAGTGTTTGCATTCTCTGCTCCATCACAAACAAATCTGGCACTATTAAAATGCATTAAAAGTCCAGGATGGGCTTCATAAATCAGAGCTGACAAAGGCAAAATTGGGTCAACGACAAGAAAATTGCAGTGTTTATTAAATGTTCATTACATTGATTTATGTATGCATTGGCCTGGCCATCTCACAGCAAGTACTCTATATGCTGAGCTTTGAAGCTGATTGTATCTACACTGTGTGCTCCAGGATGAAGATATACTCCAGGCCATCTACAAATGTATTCATTAGTCAAAATAGAAAGCCGAAGCGATAACCCAAGCCAAAGGTCAGTCTATACAGAACCCATATTTCTATTTTCGGTAAATGATGGTAGTTTGAGTCACCCACTATAAAACCCCTCCAAATTATTAAGTTCAGGTGTTTTTAGTGAAGGAGGTTGTTAATGCTACAGAGACATATTTAGACAATGGTTTGATGAGTTTATTGCCCTAGTGCTCACCCTATGACCCGAAGGCTGTATTCGGCCCATTGGTATGTGATGTGCAGCACTCAGTCCTCAGCAGTCTGGAGCGGGAACATTGATTAGGGCAGTGTTTCTCAATCTTTTTTTTAGTCAAGGCACCCTTTAAAATTATGGACCTGTCCAAAACCGAGCTCCTGGTTTCCCCCCCAGCCCGCGCCCCCCCCCATCCTCTCCATCACTACTAGCAACGCCACCATCATTCCCACCCTACACGCCAAAGTCCTGGGTGTCACCCTGGACTCAAACCTTTCCTTCCAACCTCATGTCCAATCACTATCAAAGTCATGCAGGCTCCACCTCCGCAACATCTCCAAGATACGTACGTTCCTCACCCCAGACACTACTAAACAACTCATACACTCCCTCATCATCTCACGCCTGGACTACTGCAACTCCCTTCTCACTGGCCTACCCAAACAAACGCTATCCCCACTCCAGTCGATCCTGAACTCAGCGGCGAGACTCATCCACCTCACCAACCGCTCCACATCTGCCACCCCCGTATGCCTATCTCTTCACTGGCTCCCGATTGCCCAACGCATTAAATTCAAATTACTAACTCTGACCTACAAAGCCATTCACAACGCCGTCCCAAACTACCTAACTGACCCTACCTGTGCCCTTCGCTCCTCACAGGGCCTCCTACTCTCCAGCTCCCTGGTCTCCTCCTCCCACGCCCGACTGCAGGACTTCTCCAGGACTTCCCCCATCCTCTGGAACTCCCTACCCCAATCCATCAGACTGTCACCTACCCTCCTCACCTTCAGGCGCACCCTGAAAACCCATCTCTTCAGGGAAGCCTACCCCACCCTCACCTAACAACTGATCTCCTCCATTTCTCCCACCACTCCATCCCCCACAGCCACTTCCTCCTGTACCACTTTCCCCTCCCTCCTAGATTGTAAGCTCAAAAAAACAGGACCCTCAAACCCCTCGTGTATTGTATTGTTACCGTTTTGTCTCATGTTCTGTCCCCCTTGCTATTGTACAGCGCTGAGCAAACCCTTTGGCGCTATATAAATACTGTATAATAATAATATAGACGGTCCTGAGGCACCCTTTAAAATTATGAACAATCTTAATTCACCCCATTCTAAAATGTAAACAACTATTCTCATAGCTTTATATAATGTGGCAACATCCACACATGTAAGACACCCAACGTTAGAGGTGATTTATTCTTCCAAAGCAAATACACTTTTGCATCCTGGTACTGACTAGTATTCCAATGTTTCTCTTCTCCCTCAGTTTTCCCCATCACTGAGCTAATGTGACCCCAGAACTGATGGAGAGGGGCAGGGGAGGGTCAAACTAGGATGCTGTGCAGGCAGCTAATATCCTCCTTATCAACTGATGATGTCATTGGTTGTCAGGACACCAGCGGCTAGAAGGTCATAATGGTGCACAATGAAAACCTGTGGCTTTGTGTAACTTGTTCCACCTGTTGGCTTTTATACAAGATTTGGGCGGTTTGTAAATACAGTATTTTGCCAAGGCACCCCTGAAGAAACCTCAAGACATCCCAGGGTGCCTGGGCACCCTGGTTGAGAAAGGCTGGATTAGGGTAATAGCACTGATCTCTACTAGCCTCACGTAACATGTTCACAGTAGGGATGGGCTGTATGTTTGAATCCAACGTTAGTTTGACTCAAACATCGGCCATTCGTGTGTTTGGCGAACCCACGAACGGCAAGGGCGTTCAGCGGGCTGTTCAACCATGTACCATTGTACATTCACATCAGTCCCTAACCCTCAAGGGGTGTAGAATCTAAGGTCCCTAACTCACATTCAAACATACACATACTAGGGCCAATTTAGACAGGAGCCAATTAACCTACCAGCATGTCTTTGGAGTGTGGGAGGAAACTGGAGTACCCGGTACCCGGAGGAAACCCACGCAGGCACAGGGAGAACATGCAAACTCCAGGCAGGTGGTGCCGTGGTTTGGGATTAGAACCAACGACCCTAGTACTGCCAGGCTTCTTATCTTGTATCAAAACCTGACCTTACAAATGCTCTTTTGGCTGAATGGGTGCATTTTCCAGGCACAGACATCTTCTAAATGCATTTTAGAATTCTGCTTTAGCTGAAAATGAGGGGCCAACCCCATATTAATGCCGGTGATTTGGAATAAAATGTCCAGCAAGGTCATACAAGTGTTATGTTGAGGTGTCCACAGACTTCATATAATGCCTCCCTAATACCTTAGTAAAAAAATATTGTGAGGCAAGGGGAGAGGCTGAAGTTGGGCATTTATATCCCAAATTTCTATCTTTGCAGCATGCTGCTTATTTCAAATGTACTGAAGCACATCAATGAGAACCTGTTTGGATGGATATTATCTGCCACAGGCTCTCAACCAGGGCTTTCGGTGGCTATCAGGGATTGGGGAGGAATGACCTGGTGTACTAGAAAACTTTTGTTATACATGCTTTTCTGCAAGAAGACCTTTGTTAAAATAGTTAGTCAATGACTACTTGGCAACTGACAACTGTTGAGACAATACAGAGACAATACATGGATTGGTTAGAAGTTTGTAAAGTAAAATATAGCATAAAAATGCAGGGATGCAAAGTATATAATGTACTTGGAGTGCAGTGGTAAGGGGTATGTAATGTTCAACACGCTGTATGTAGAGCAGGGCTCAGAGTGTGTAAGGCACAGAATGCAGTGCACAGGAATGTGTAACTTCATGGCACCACCTGCCTGGAGTTTGCATGTTCTCCCTGTGCCTGCGTAGGTTTCCTTCAGGTACTCCGGTTTCCTCCCACACTCCAAAGACATACTGGTAGGTTATTGGCTCCTGTCTAAATTGGCCCTAGTATGTTTATGTATGAATGTGAGTTAGGGACCTTAGATTGTACACCCTTTGAGTGTTAGGGACTGACGTGAATGTACAGTATATAAGGATTCATATCCTTATACATTTGTATGTAAAGTGCGTAAATTAACGGCGCTGTATAAGTACCTGTAATAAATAATAAAATAAAGAAAACAACTAGGAGTGCAGGGGTCATGAGTGTGTAAAGCAAAGAGAGCAAGGTTCAGGAGTGTATAATGCATAGAGTGCAGGAGCCAGGAGTTTGGAATGCACAGAGTGCAGGAGCCAGGAGTATGGAATGCACAGAGTGCAGGAGTATGGAATGCACAGAGTGCAGGAGCCAGGAGTATGGAATGCACAGAGTGCAGGAGTATGGAATGCACAGAGTGCAGGAGCCAGGAGTATGGAATGCACAGAGTGCAGGAGCCAGGAGTATGGAATGCACAGAGTGCAGGGGTCAGAAATATGTAAAACACAGAGGTCAGGAATACGTAATGCACAGGCCAGGGTACAGATTGGAATAAACAATTACCCTTTCCTCCCTAGACAAACCTACCAGTAGACATAGACCCCAAGTACAGACCTCTCCCTCTCAAATTCTTCCTAATACAGACCTCTTTTTCCCCCAACCCCCTAGTACAGACCTTAGTACAAACCTTCCCCCAATACAGACGCCCCTCAAATCCCACCCTGTACAGATCTCATCCCTCTATCTCTGATGTTCACTTACCACACATTAGATACAAGGCACATTGAAGGAAACTCCTTCTCTCTACTGTGTCATGCGCCAAAGAGCAGCTTAAAGGAAGTGGGGCAAATGCCCGATAGGCCCTGGTGCTAGCTAAACCCATGGTTGCAATTGCCTGAAACTGAGAAGCAGAGTTATTTCCAGGAGCAAACATGTGCATTATAATGCTCAGTGATATTCATGGTGTAGAACCAGCATTGTTTCTCTGAATCAGGCTTTGTCATCCTCCTGAAATAGGAACCTTGGCCAATACAGGCAACACCTTTCTTGGTAGGTTCCCTTTTAGCCCTTTAGGTAATATAATCTAAAGCCATCATGTCACCACTTTACAAAAGAGAATTATTTTTTAATACACATAAAATAGTTTGTTTCATTCAAATGAAAATATACAAGATGAACTCTAGGCTGATAAAAATAGACATTCATTAAAGTGTTACTAAACCCACAACAGTAAAATCAGTCTGTATATGCAGTAAAGCATGCTTGTTATACTCACTGTGGAACCTAAGGGGTTAATCCTCCGCATTGTGTAAACAGGCTGTTTGATCCTGTCTTCTCTGATCCTCCCCTTCTTCTACTGTCCCCAATTCATCTGCTGATAGTACAGAGCTCTAGGAGTCACTCTGTACATGCTCAGTTTACTGTGTATTGCTAGAGAGTTTTTTTTCCTTTGGGAGGGGGCATGTGATCAGAGCCAATCAGAATTGTCCAGACAGAGGGTCAGGGGTCATGTAGCCTCATAGGACAATAAATTAATAGATAAACTCTCACTATAACCACCCCCAAGAAAAGTCACACTTTCACCCTTGAAAGCAAAATGAATACTAAAACCTTTTCTTTATGAAACTCAAAAAAACCCTTAAACCAAAAATATCAAACAATATAAATATGAATAAATAAATGAATAATAAAAAAAATTAAATAAAAAGTCCAAAATTTAGTGTCCAAATATTAGTGTCCAAATATAATATCTGAATATGGGTAGTCCACCAAAATAATTCAGTTCAGTGTGTCCAACTTATTTCTCCATTCCAGACCATGTAATACCTCAGTATTTTATATAAAATATAGTTTATATTTACTACAATAATTGCTTTTCCATGTTCTGTATACTGTGAGAGATCAGATATAGTGAATGCAGGGTCCTGGGTTTAGTAAAAATTTAATGCAACTGTGTATTCACTGATAAATCATTAATTGTATTTTCTAAATTCAAGCAGAGCAAGTACTTGAATCTGACCTGATTTTAGACTCTAGCAGTCCATTTACAGCAGAGCTCAGACTGGAAGAAGCAGCACAAAGAGCCAGTCAGTTATACTGCATTGCTCATGTGCTAACAAGGAACATGCTGTCAGGAGGAGAGAGATGAGTGACAGAGAGATGAACTCATCAGTCTGCCGCTTCTCCTTTCACTGTCCAATCACAGACTGGTGAAAGTAGAAGATCTGTAATTGTTACTTAACTGCAGCAGAGGATATCAGATCTTCTGCCCATCCAGACAGGACTGTCCTGTGTGACAGAGCTCTATAAATATCAGGACTGGATGGACATAAATTGAAATCTTTGTTGTTAAGCTTTTATCAAAGTCACTAAATGGAATGGGGTCAGATGCACAGACCTTGAACTCATGATGTTTTGCTTTTATGTTGCTCTTGGCCATTCTGTGGATGAACGGGGGGCATGAAACCCAACACGCTCATACATTGCATCTTCGATGGAACATGCCATTCTGGGAATTTTGCAATTTGTCCATTATATTTGCTGCCAGGAAATTGTCACATAGGTCACGTTTCATAACTCTTACTAGATAGACGAATGAATAACACATTAGTGACAAATGCAGACTTATCTAATAAGACAATTGTGCCCCAGATTATTCAACAAGCTACAATAATGGGCTCCTCTTACTACTGGAAGAACCTGTTATAGACACTTTACAAGTCAAAAATGGTTGTATCCTCAATGGCCATGGTGAAAATCAGGAGATTTGGCTAAAAAGGGCACACTTTGGTTGACTGGGACCTGATAGGATACAATGGGTTACTGCTATGTACACATCATTGCTGCTCTTTGCACTGCCTTGTTAAATTATTCCAATGTTTTTGTAATATTTTAATCTTCATTGATTTCAGTGACCTGTTAATCTTGCACAGGAAATCAATGTGTTTACTTTAGTTCTTGGTTACTATATGTTGGCCCAAACTCCCAACACATTTTTTTGCACATCCCCACCTACTGCTAACACAAACACAAGATAAGAGTTACTGAGTTTATTCGATAAATTTAAGTTTTAAAGAAGGTGAGGGCTGACTCACTGAACTATTCCAAATACGTTGATTAAAGCCGGACTTGGAGAAATTTGAACATTCTCCCTTGCAGTGGGGCTGTGCTGTTTATTCTATAAGAGAGAAAACTCAATTTTACTTACCCTTACTTGTCCTCAGAACCATCAGAGTTCACCTCAAACTCATTGTAGCAGTGGACCCGAGCTTCATCTCCAAGGAAGACATTTTTTTAATCCAAAGCAGGAAAAGCCTAATGAAAACCAGGGCTCCTTCCCTACATACAGTGAGATGAGTGAGCTTAGCAACAAGTAGTATGTTATTTATGGGATTATCAGATGAAAAAAAGGACAAAAAGCCTAAAAAAATGGAAACTAATGCAACCAGTGTTTCTGAGAACTGGTAGACTGCAATGATTATTTTTTAGTTTTTTTGGATTTAAATATGTTTAAAGTGGAAAAAAAAACAAAATTGCCATATCTACAAAAGAAGTAAGTGAATACTTATTTTTCCCACAGAAAACCAGCGTGTTGGCAAAAAACCCATGGCTAAAGTCCGAATGGAAACCAACATTTCCAGGAGTGTTGATCTTTTGGGTTAGTGTTTAGTGCAGCCTGTCTCAACCTTTTCTACACAGAGGAACCCTTGAAATAACTTTCTGGTCTCTGGGAATCCCTGCTAAAAATGACTGTATCTACAACTCATGATACAATAGTGTGATAGTCAGTGGGAAGAATGCTCCTTACACTTGTGAACATTAGGAAGGATTACCCCCTTAAAGATGGCTAAAAGGATCAATGGTCTCAGTAGGAACTTATCCAAGAGGTAGAAATTGATCACTGCTCAAGGAACCTCTAGCAACCTCTGGAGGAACCCTAGGGTTCGATGGAACCCTGGTTCAGAAACCCTGGTTTATTGGTTCCTTACTCTGGCATCAATGAGACCTGTAAGGACAGAGCAAGAAAGTACTAATTTAGGTTCCAAAAGGTACCTGAGACTTGAAACACAGCTTTGTGCATTTGTCTATGTGGTTCATCAGATTCTGCAAGGCATTTGCACTTGCCTCGTACACAGGCAGTTGAAAGTGGAGGCTAATATAAGTGAGTATATACACAGTGGGTGGTTTACTCCATGTGGGTTCAATGAACCCTATCGATAACATTGAAGAACTCCACTATGGCTCCAATGTTCCTGATTTACTATAGTAAATGCTGTTAATTGATTTTAGGAATGCCAGAGTCTGACCTTCTCTATCTGAAGCTTAGAACATTCTCTGCTTGCCATTTATTTTTAATCGTAACAACACTTAAAAGGGTGCAATTCCCTGTACTGGACAATAATAGGAATATTAATGTTTTGTACTTCCAAAACAAAGATCTTTTTGCCTAAAAATATTTTCTGCTCTTGTCTATTGTATTGGAAGGTCAGCGCTGCACATTGCAGCTCCGCGGGTGGGCTGAAGACATCAGTGTATCAATTATACATTCTACAAGCAGCGCTTGTACAAGGGCACTTGGCGCTCGAAGCAAATTGTCAACCTTGCACCCTCCCAGTGAACCGCAGGCCTTTGAAAATATGAATAAATGCGGATGGGAAATATAACTGAGAAGAATGGGAATATTTGAAGCCGTTATAAATAGAACAAAGCCGGGAATCTTTCTATAGTTCTTTGGGATAGCCTTCCTGTTGGAATGAGCTATGTATGAACTCTCATTGTCACAGGACTAAAATTCCCAGCATGCCCTGGAAATTGGTACTAATTTGAAATCTGACCTCATATTTTCTACAAACAAAGCAAAGTGGAAAATTACTACATCATAGTACATATAATTAACTAAATGTATCAATAAAAAAATTAATTGGACACCCATTTGTTATTTTTTAGGTGCTGATTTTGAAGTATTCTTCGTTGCCTATGTTGTTCTTTGACCTCCTTGATACAGAGTATGTATTGCCAAAACTTTTTTTTCTAGTTTTGTAGGAAAGGACTGGACTTCCTGTCAAGTTTTTATCACTCGCTAGGTAGGTTTGCCCTACCTAGCGATGACAGAAGGTGATGGAAAATCCAAGATATTTTGGTTGTCACTAGAAGAGACAAGAGTAAACCTTCCAATGGGGGATACTTGTTCTGGTGACAGCTATCTAAGAGGGAAAGACTTCTCACCTTGTAGACATTTCCCGTCACTTTTTGCTGAGTCTGTGGGACAGGAGGCATAGTTAAATCTTCTTGAAGGGACAAAGACAACAAAAAATAAACCCTTCCCTACTCCAATCAATCATTTTGGCTAGACAAATACTTTAAGCATAACTGCAGTTAAAAAGATGAAACACATAAGCAAACAACCCCCACCCTCCACCCAACCCAATAGATAAATGCACATTTTCCCTCTTAAGGCCTACCTAAGGCCAGGCAATTTTTACAATTCATGATGAATTGTCAAAACAATATCTCCACAGCTGTGCAAAGCTCAGTGTATGCAAACAATATAATCCCAATGGGGAATAAACATGGACAATGCTACTATGAACAATGTTGCAAACAAGGGGTAAAATTGTGAAATAAACAAAATGAAAAACAAATCAGAACCAAATGATATATATACTGGAATCTGCTCGCTGCTCTTGAATGAGAGTTAAGAGTTACTAGAGAAAACAAGTAAAAAAACAAATACATTTGTTTGTGTAGAGAGCTGCTTGCTAGGAGACCTATAACCATAGGTCCAAAAATAAATATTTAAAAAATATATTGACCACGCTCCCATAAACCTACAAAAATATCTTCTTCAAAGACATACTAAATATATGGTCAATACATTTTTTGATTATTCATGGTGAACTGTACTCCTAAAGTTTGTACTCCAAAACTCTCTTGCGTGTACCAAAAATGATTCTCTACCTCTGTGGTTGTTGTAAATTAAGCTAGTCATATGCAGATGGATTTTCTCTTCAGTCCTAAACAGCATGGATGGAAGAATCTTCACTGTTGGCTATTGTAGTCTGACAGCTGAAGCACCCTCAGGTACCTGAACACAGTGGCACTACTGAACAGTGACTGTCTTTGATAGGGTGCAGTCACTTTTTGGCTGATAATTTTCCAACCAGCTCAGGAAATTTTTAAATTGGCTTTAGTGAGGTCTGGTAGTTCTTCCATGTGTCGAATTTTGGCCAATTTGGAAATTAGCCAAATTTCAAGACATCTATGACAGCCAAAAGCACACAGGTACTGAATATTGGCTGGTACCACTGTCTTTCTAATAGAAGCTGGTCTAATGACTGGCTTCTGTTGAACAGTCTTGCTGGGAAACCAGCATTCAATCAGAGCTTGCGGCCAATAGCTGAAAGTGCTAATCTGTGTATTCTGATAGGAGTGAGTCCTCCCTGTCAGAATACAATAGAACAGAATGAGAGATCCTGCATCAACAGTGTTTGCATTGATGTGGGGATTAGTACATGAAGCCAGGGGCATTTGAGTAACCGCCATTTGCTGAAGGAGGTTCAATTCTGATTCCCCCCCCCCCCCCCTCAAACTGGTTGAATGATTTTTACGGTGGTGACAGATTTGTAGATATCAAGTTAGACACATTACAAAATGTAATTTTTCTGTGGGCAAGAGTTAAAGTGTATGTCTAGCCAAAACGTTTTCTTAGTTTTAGAGTAAGGAAGGATTAGATTCTCTGCCTGGCTTTTATTGTTATCTGATTCCTCACTGAAGTAATCCACCCTGTCTATTTGATATTATGACCATTGTCACTGGGATAGAAAGTAGTGGGAAATCCAGATGTTTACAGTTGTCCCTGAAAAAGACGTTGAGGAGAAATATTCCAAATGGAGACCCCTAAATTGGCAACAACTATCTCAGAAGAGATTTCCTGTTATTTTGGCATCCAATATTTTGGCACTTTAACCCCATATACAGCCTGGTTAGTGTTTGCTCATCCTAATTGGATAGTTCTTGGGCTACAGACTTAAAGTGACCTTCCCGAAGAAGTGGCCAAGACATTCTGAGGGTATTTGTATTCTGTTTTATGATCATTAAATAAAGTCTCCAGACATATTCTTTCCACATGGGTGCCTCTGCTAGTTATATCACCATTTATGGGACACAAAAGTCTCCACTGCATCACAAAGGATCTATCAGATTACCCAGCTTGGTGCAAGCAGCATATGTGTAAAATAATCTCTACAGCAGTGTTTCTCAACCTTTTTTCAGTCAAGGAAAACTTAACAATTTTGCATCATCTCAAAGCACCCCATTTTAAAATGTAAATACAGTTGTGCTCAAAAGTTTGCATACTCTGGCAGAAATTGTGAAATTATGGCATTGATATTGAAAATATGACTGATCATGCCAAAAAATGCTCTTTTATTGAAGGATGATGATGATATGAAGCCATTTATCATCAAATAGTTGTCTGGCTCCTTTTTAAATCATAATGATAACAGAAATCACCCAAATAGCCCAGATCAAAAGTTTCCCTCCCCTGGAATGTTTGGCCTTGGTACAGACACACAAGGTGGCACACACAGGTTAAAATGCCAATCAGAGGTTAATGTCCCACATCTGTGGCTTTTTACATTGCAATTAGTGTCAGTGTATAAATAGTCAATGAGTTTGTTAGCTCTTACGTGGAAGCACTGACTAGGCTAGATACTGAGCCATGGGGATCAGAAAAGAACTGTCAAAAGTCCTGTGTAACAAGGTAAGGGAACTTTATAAAGATGGAAAAGGACATATACAGATGTTCAAAGCCTTGAATATGCCAATCAGTACTGTTAAATCACCTATAAAGAAGTGGAAAGTTCGGGGATCTCTTGATACCAAGCCAAGGTCAGGTAGACCAAGAAAGATTGCAGCCATAACTGCCAGAAGAATTGTTTGTGATACAAAGGGAAACCCATAGGTAACCACAAGAAAAATACAGGCTGCTCTGGAAAAAGATGGCATGGTTGTTTTTAAGGAGTACAATATGGTGATACTTGAACAAAAATGAGCTGTTTGGTTGAAGGTGCCAGAAAGAAGCTTTCACTGCACTAATGCCACAAAAAAAGCCCAGTTACAATATGTCTGACAATACCTTGACTTGCCTAACCAGGCCTTTTTGTGTCATTGATGCAGTAAAGGCTTCTGTCTGTGTTATTTAAAGGCAGGCATGATCCACCTGGTAGCTTGTATACAGTTTTTGGACAATTTTTAGAAATTTTGCCAAGGCACCCCTGAAAAAACCTGAAGACACCCTGGTGTCTGCTCTACATACTTCTAGATTGCCAGGGCATCTTGCATCCCTCCAGACATGAATACATTATCCTACTTCTTGATTTAAAGGATAAGTTCACCTTTCATAACATGTTACATCCAAATTCAGGGTGTAACATGTAACATTTTACAAACAGACTGGACCCTGCTCCTCGTTGTGACAGCTAGCGAGGGATCTTCTCTTCCCCGCTAGCTGTCACAATTTAAAAAAAACCGCTCCTCCTGTCCAATCATCTATCATCATTTCATTCACGGTGTTCTGTGCGGCTGTCGGCTTGTGGTTCTCAATGAACTGTGGAGCATCGTGGTAGTTCATTGATTCTTCCTGCCAGTATATCTGCTTGCTTGTACATCCCGTACGAGCAAGCAGATATACTGACAGATCTGAAGGGCACTAGCGATCTGCTGATCGCTGGTGCAATGCTTTAGATGCTCCAGAAACAAAAATAATAAATGTACATTTTTTTACCTGCAAAAAAATGTGCATTTATTATTTTTTATAAAAAAGGTGAACTTATTCTTTAACCCCCCCGGCCGTATTCCCGAGTGTAGCTCGGGGTAAAGTTTCAGCACCACAAGCGGTAACCCCGAGCTACACTCAGGATTACCCTGCAGCGTTGCTCAGGGATTCCCTCCAGCACTTACCTTGTCCTTCGCTCCCGTGATGTCCCCCCTGCAGTGTCCCCGGCCATCTCCTCTGGCCAATGCTGGCATCCGTCTTCCGGGTTCCTTTCCCGCAAGCGTCGGGACGTACGGGACGTACAGGGGATGGAACCAGCGGGAAATTAAAAAATTTAAAAATGTGACAGTCACTAATATACTAAAATTTCATAGTAAAACATTACTGTATCAAAGCATTTCACATACATTGTGTCCGAGTGCTTTGTCCTGTGCCCTGCCTGCATTTTTACTGAACCACTTGCAGAATTGAGTGAAAATGATTCGTGCGGAAATTTGTCATCAGACACTGAAAACGATTTTGCCACTAAGCTCAGTGATGTGCGAACTTGGCGCTCTATTTCAAAATTCAGTGTTTTTGGTTTGATTACATTATTGAATTAAATGTATTATTATTATATTATTATTTTTTATGATTATTTATTATATTAAAATTTATGATTTCGTGTTTCAAATTTTATCCTACCCGGGATGTTTACTAGACTCTTGTTCAGACAGATTTCAGTGAGTTATTCCTAAGAATTACAGGCCTACTATAAAAAAACAACATATTTCCATGCAAAAAAATGTACCGCTTTGAGCACAGAAATACTGACATAATCATACCGCTAGGGAGGTTAATATAACACATCTTCATTCCACTGTAATTATCTACTACACTATATGGATCTCTCCCATGGCCTTTCCTATTTATGTCCTCGTGCACACTGGATGTTTTTACAGCGGCTGTTTTTGGCTTTTGATGTTTTTTTCTACAGCTAGTAAACTCCCCAGCATGTTATCCTATGTCTCCATGCACACATACTGTAGACTGTAATTAGTGTTTTTTGGCTGGGACGTTTTTTGGCTGGAAAAAAACCCACAGAATTAGTGGGTTTCTAGAGGAGTTTTTTTAGCTGTAAAAACACTCTAAGGCTGAAAAACACGGTAAATTGCAGCAAACCAGTGTTTTTGGTAAAAAAATGCAAACACAAACAAACGCGGCTAAACGCTACAAAAAAAAGTTGAAAAACTCAAGTTTTTAACGTGATTTTACACAGCTAACATTACCAATGTTATTAAAACGCCCCGTGTGCATGGAGCCTTATTTCTCTCTTTATTATTATATTATTATTATTATTATTCAGGATTTATATAGCGCCAACAATTTGCTCAGCGCCTTACAATGTAACGGGAGACAATACAGCAACAATACAGTTCAATACAAGAGGGATAGGAGGGCCCTGGTCCTTGGAGCTTACAATCTACAATCTACATCCTAGATTGTAAGCTCCAAGGAGCAGGGCCCTCAAATCCCTCTTGTATTGAACTGTATTGTCTCCTGTTATATTGTAAGGTGCTGAGCAAACTATTATTAAAACGCCCCGTGTGCATGGAGCCTTATGTCTCTCTTTATTATTATATTATTATTATTATACAGGATTTATATAGCGCCAACAATTTGCTCAGCGCCTTACAATATAACGGGAGACAATACAGCAACAATACTGTTCAATACAAGAGGGATAGGAGGGCCCTGATCCTTGGAGCTTACAATCTACATCCTAGATTGTAAGCTCCAAGAAGCAGGGCCCTCAAATCCCCCTTGTATTGAACTGTATTGTCTCCCGTTATATTGTAAGGCGCTGAGCAAACTGTTGGTGCTATAAATCCTGTATAATAATAATAATCTAGGAATCTCTTCTCCCTTTTTTTTTTTTTTTTGGAGTGACACCATAGTCTTTCATCACTTATATTGCTTGCTATAATTGTACCTTGTTTAGGCACCCTTAGCTCTTAAAGACTATCAGTCAAATTGTCCACTCATATCTATTGATCTTTTAATGCCTGTGGCCAGCTTAAGTTATCCCATAAAGCTATCAAGTGATTGCATATTCTCGTCCTGTAAAATGGCTGTGCCTAAGGGCCATAGAGAGACAAAGCATCAGGTATCTTCCCTTAAACAAGCTGGATCTATTTAAGTCATTATGACGGAATTCATGTTTAGAAGATGGTTATCCTGCTTGCTCTGCTTGTGATTAATGTCTGTGTTTCACCAGCATCTCCCCGCATCCATGCAAAAGGTGTTTTCAGTGGAAGGAATTTGCTGTGGGTCGGTCTTATAAACAAGCATCTCTGTTCATAAAATAGATTTAGGAAAGTGTTCTGCAAAGCTCTCCAGAAGTAGCCATTTTACTATCTGTTTGTTTGCAGTGAGCTGACTAGCGGTGTTCTAACAAGTGATGTATGTGTGTGTGCCGTCAGTAATTTTATTCTGTGTACAGAGGCATGCACTCTCAATGATGTACGGCCTTCACTGAGGCCACACAACAAGAAAAATAGGCAAACAGGCCTGTCTGTAAACGAAGGGCCCCGGGGCTTCATTTCTTTGGGCCCTGATGCAAAATGCTAAATGGAGTTCCACAGAAGTTCACTGTTATCACCTGAAAACAAAAAGCCTCACGCCTCCACACAAACCTATAAGCCCTCATGCACACTCGATGTTTTTACAGCGGCTGTTTTTGGCTTTTGACGGTTTTTTCTACAGTCAATTAAAGCGGAGTTCCTAATAAATAAAATAAAGTGCAGCGCTAAGTAATAGTGAATGTAAAAAGTATAAATAAATAATAAAATGCCCCATAGAATATCTGGAAGCATAAATGAACCGTTCATAAAATATATAAGATGATCCACTTGTTGTAGCAGTATGCCAAGGCAAGTTGTAACAGGAACAAATGATAAAAGTGCGCACTCACCAGCCGCGCATATTATTATTATTACTACGAGTTTATATAGCGCCAAAGGGTTTGCTCAGCGCTGTACAATAGAGGGGGGACAATACATGGCACAGTACAACAACAACAAACAACGTACGAGCGGTAAGAGGGCCCTACTCTTTCGAGCTTACAATCTAGGAGGGAGGGGGTAAAGGTACAGTAGGAAGTGGCTGAAGGGAATGAGGGGTGGGAGGAAAGAGGGAGAATGTCCGTTAGGTGAGGGTGGGGTAGGCTTCCCTGAAGAGATGGGTTTTGAGGGAGCGCCTGAATGTGAAGAGGGAAGGCGACAGTCTGATGGATTGGGGCAGTGAGTTCCAGAGGATGGGGGAGGACCTGGAGAAGTCCTGCAGTCGTGCATGGGAGGAGGAGACCAGGGAGCAGGATAGAAGGAGGTCCTGTGAGGAGCGAAGGGTACGGGTAGGGCGGTACTTGGGGATCAGGTTGGTGAGGTAGTCAGGGGCAGTGTTGTGAACGGCTTTGTAGGTCAGGGTTAGCAGTTTAAATTTGATGCGTTGGGCAATCGGGAGCCAGTGGAGGGAGAGGCAGAGGGGGGTGGCAGAGGTGGAGCGGGTGGTGAGCCGCTGAGTTCAGGATGGTCTGGAGCGGGGAGAGCCTGCACTTGGGTAGGCCGGTGAGAAGAGAATTACAGTAGTCAAGGCGTGAGATGATGAGGGAGTGTACTAGAAGTTTGGTGGTGTCAAGGGTGAGGAAGGTACGTATCTTGGCAATGTTGCGAAGATGGAGCCTGCATGTGTTTGTGAGTGATTTGACATGCGGTTGGAAGGAGAGGTCAAGAATGACGCCAAGGACTTTGGCTTGCGGGGCGGGAGTGATAGTGGAGTTGTTGGTGATGATAAATAGGATGGGGGGGGGTGTTGGCAGGGGGAAAGACGAGGAGCTCGGTTTTGGAGAGGTTGAGCTTGAGGAAATGTAGCGACATCCAGTCTGAGATGTCATTTAGGAGGTGAGTGATGCGGGCGGAGAAAGTGGGGGTGAGGAGAGGGGTGGAGGGGTAGATTTGGGTGTCGTCAGCGTAGAGGTGATAGTTGAAGCCGTGAGAGTGCATGAGTTTGCCCAGGGAGGAGGTGTAGATGGAGAAGAGAAGGGGTCCAAGGACAGAGCCTTGGGGGACCCCAACAGAGAGGGGGAGGGAGGGGGAGGTGGCACCATTGTAGGTGACACTGAAGGAGCGTCGGGATAGGTAGGATGAGAACCAAGAGAGAGCAGTATCTCTGATGCCAAGGGGAGATACAAGGCATAGATATTGCGCATGTAATCAATATCCACCCGGGTCACTTAGGAAGGAGGAGTAGGTGAGTTTCCATCTAAAGGTAGGTAATCTTGTCTTGGTGATGTATAATTAAACTGCTAGGTCCAGAGGTCCCCTTTAGGTGAGACGGGTGCACAGCCTGGGTACAGGTACAGGGCTCCCTCCCTCTGGTGGTAGTGGATTGCAATAGGATGTCCTGGAAATCAATTAGCTCCAGTGGGAGCCAAAAAGGTGCCCATAGTGTAGTATTTTAGGAAGACTTTATTCAAAGGATGCAAATATAAAAAACAGGGTAGTAAACACTCCATAAATCTCTGCAGTGATAAAGAGTAATACTGACCCCTTAATAAAGATGGCCGCCGGGCCTCCTCGTGGCTCCAGGCGGCTGTGACGTCACGCTCTGTTGGCTCCTCCTTAGGCCTTTCGTGCAGATCATATCATCAGAGAGGAGTTCCACTCACACTGTCAAAAAATAAAAGTCAGCAGCTACAAAAACTGTAGCCGTTGACTTTTAAAAAACAGCCATTTACCTGTCCCTTGGTCCCGTGGTTTGTCCCCCGCAGCCCGTTTCACCGGCCGTCCTGTATTCCAGGTTCAGTGTGGGCACCCGGCTGTGATAGCTTGCGGCTTCAGAACCGGGCACGCACTGCGCATGCATGAGTATCGCTGCGCTTCACGAATGGTCCTGTAGTCTTCTGGGACCTGTCACGTGTCCCAAAAGACTACAGGGACGGAGGACACCTTCTGCTAGGCAATCGGACCGGAAGTGGGAGTGGGTACCTGTCAAGTTCGGGTATCCGCTCCCCCCCGCCCCCCAAAAGTGCCAATCCTTAATGGGGAGTGGGAGAGCAGTCCTTAAAGCAGAACTTCCCCTTTTATTTATTTATTTCAGGTACTTATATAGTGCTGTCAATTTACACAGCGCTTTTACATATATATTGTACATTCACATCAGTCCCTAACCCTCAAGGGGTGTACAATCCAAGGTCCCTAAACTTACAATCATATACACATACTGTGGACAATTTTAAACAGGAGCCAATTTACCTACCAGCATGTCTTTGGAGTGTGGGAGGAAACCAGAGTACCCAAATGAAACCCACGCAGGCACAGGGAGAACATGCAAACTCCAGGCAGGTGGTGCCGTGGCTAGGATTCGAACCAACGACCCAAGTACTACCAGGCGGAAGTGCTAACCATATAGCCACTGTGCTGCCCACCCTTTTGGGTGGAGTTCTGCTTTAACTTTAACTCCCAAGCATGTTATCCTATGTGTCCATGCACACAGACTGTAATCAATGTTTTTTTGGCTGGAAAAAAAACCCCAAACTAGTGGGTTTCTAGAGGCAAAACATGGTAAAATGCCGGAAACCAGTGATTTTGGACTTTTTTTGACCAAAAAAAACAATTTTTTTTTTTGGTAAAAAAATGCTAACGTAGAAAAATGCAGGAAATCGCCGCTAATCGTGGCAAAACGCCGCTAAACACTAATGCAGAAACACTAAAAAAAGATGAACAACTCACGTTTTTAACGTGACTTTACACAGCTAACGTTACCAGCGTTATCAAAACGTCCCGTGTGCATGAGGTCCGAGCATGAAAGCCTGTCCTACCGAATGCACTGTTGTATAGTTGCATCGTTTCAAAAAAGGTCAAGTGTATTCACAAACCAAAACCACTTAGGAGACCCGTTGCTATTCATTATGCACTTGGATAAAAAAAATCCATTCTGACCCCAAAAATATCACTTGGATCAAGTCACTCGATTAGAACGTTCCCATGCTGACTTTAGCAGTTATAAATATTAAACTATTAAACTCCGGCATATCATAGGAGCAGCGTTCAGCGAGTGTGTTCATTCTTGTTTATAAAAGAAATTCAGTACAGCAACAGCATACGTTTAAAGCAGAGTTCTAGCCAAATAAATAACAAAATATTTAAGATAATAATAACAATACTACTACTACCAAGGATCAGGCCCTCCTTTCCCTCTTGTATTGAACTGTATTGTTGCTGTATTGTCTCCCGTTATATTGTAAAGCGCTGAGCAAACTGTTGGCGCTATATAAATACTGTATAATAATAATACCTTTTATTATTATTATTATTTTTATGCTTTTTATATTTTTTTAATATATTAATATGTATATTTTAATATTATTTATTTTATTATAGTTACTTGTATAGAGCCGTCAATTTACGCAGCGCTTTACATATATATTGTACATTCACATCAGTCCCTAACCCTCAAGGGGTGTACAATCTAAGGTCCCTAACTTACAGTCATACATACACATACTAGGGCCAATTTAGACAGCAGGCAATTACTCTACCAGCATGTGTTTGAAATGTGGGAGGAAACCGGAGTACCTGAAGGGAACCCACACAGGCACAGGGAGAAAATGTAAACTCCAGGCAGGGAGGTGTCGTGGTTGGGATTTGAACCAATGACCCTAGTGCTGCCAGTGGCTATCCATTCAGCCACTGTGCTGCCCCATAATATGTAATATAGTATAAGATATCTAATAGTAATAACAACAACAATTATGATTAAAATATGAACAATAAAATATAAATTATTATTATTGTTGTTATTTTTCAATTATTATTTTAATATAAGAATATGCATATTATAATATATAATACAGTATAAGATAAATAGTAATAATAATAATAACAATCATCATTATCATCACAAATATGAACAATAAAATAAAAATATAAATGATTATTATTATTGGTATTATTATTATTTTCATGTTTTTATATTATTATAATAATTGTATTATAATATGTAATGCAATATAAGATAAATATTAGTAACAACAACAATAATATCAATACTAATAATACTACTACTACTACTACTACTACTACTAATAATAATAATAATAATAATAATATGAACATTAAAAAATGAACCAAAAATATACATTATTATTGTTGTTAATATTATTTTTTTATATTATTTTATTAAAATAATATGTACTTTATAATCTGTAATAAGATATAAGAGAAATAACAACAGCAACAACAATAATAATAATATTAATAATAATCATTAAAAATAAAATAGAAATAGAATAAATATAAAGAAGTTAAATATATAGCTTAATTAAACACAAAATAGCACAACCAGATTTTTCACCAAAATTTACTTTCAATCCAGAGATTTTATTTTTTCTGATGATCAGCATAATTCATCCCACTTTCTCTGAACCTCTGTTGTTCTGGACCAGCCCCCAGCCTGTTACTGAACAGTGAAAGGAGAAGCAGGACATCTCTCTGTCACTCTGCTTTCCCCTCCTATCAGCATGCTTCTTGCCAGTACATGAGCTGATTGGTTCCTTGTACTGCTTATTCCTCTGATGCTCCAGGTCTGCTGTACAGGAATTGCAAGAGACTGATTAAAGGTCAAATAAGAAATGTACATGCTGGTAAGTAAAAATATATGTAATGATGCCATGATGATTATAGAGATGCATTCAGCCGTGTCTTTTATATCTTTCTAGAGTTCATCTTTAACCTTCATCTAACAGGTACGCAGCACTAAATATCTTTTATGTCTGTAAAATCGCTTAATAAAACATTTCCAACAAGATTTGTTGTGTTTATGGCTTGTTCGGACAAACTGGAACTTGTAGTTTTTCCAGTTGATGTTCTATTGCGTGTTGTTTAGTGTTACATGTATTCATAAGGATGACTTTCACGGACAGTCTGTACCTTGAGCGTGTGGAAGTGAAAATCTCATTTCTAGTAAATCTGTATCCTTGGTTTGCCGCAAAAATGTCTTGCTATAACGAATTTTAAGTGCTGTGGCAAGCCGGAACCCATCCACTAAGACCGTTCTTGTTCAGTCTCGGAGAGTACAAATAAAGCTGTTTTTCAGGGTATAAACTACTAAAAGGTATCTTTGCCTCTGTTGATGGATGTCATTAATAAACAGTGCAAGATGTAAAAAGATAAAGACGTCTGTATACTGAGGAGCACAAATCAGGAGTTACAAAGGAACAGCCGCTGTCTTTTCCTGTGACTTGCTGCATCTCAATTTTCATATCCCAGAGCTGAAATTGTACGCTTCATCTTAAGGAGTCATTTCAGTTCTAAAATCGCACCTAATAGTCAGAACTCTCACATTATAATTCTTATGTAGGGGAACTATGAGAACAATCAGTCTAGGTTCACACTATTGTGGCTCTGCGATTCATTTGAATGGGCTGCTATATCTGCGTTTCACGCAGGAAAAAGGTTCCTGCACCATTTTTAAAATGGAGAGGCAGGGAAAAGCACCATGCAATTTCCCAATCTGCAAACATGCTGCATTTTTGGATGCTTGGGGTCAGGGATGTATTTACCAAAAGGCAAACAAGGCATTTGCCTAGGGCGGGCAGCACTGCCCCCTAGAAGAAGGGACATATGTGGCATGGGGACCAATTGGGATCCGAGAGAGTCTGTGCTTCTGCTTAAAGTGTTACTAAACCCAGAATCCTGCATTCACTATATCCGCTCTCCCCGGACCCTGCATTCACTATATCCGCTCTCCCAGGACCCTGCATTCACTATATCTGGTCTCCCCGGACCCTGCATTCACTATATCCGCTCTCCCTGGACCCTGCATTCACTATATCCGCTCTCCCCGGACCCTGCATTCACTATATCCGCTCTCCCCGGTCCCTGCATTCACTATATCCGCTCTCCCCGGACCCTGCATTCACTATATCCGCTCTCCCCGGTCCCTGCATTCACTATATCCGCTCTCCCCGGACCCTGCATTCACTATATCCAGTCTCCCAGGACCCTGCATTCACTATATCTGGTCTCCCCGGACCCTGCATTCACTATATCCGGTCTCCCAGGACCCTGCATTCACTATATCCGGTCTCCCAGGACCCTGCATTCACTATATCTGGTCTCCCCGGACCCTGCATTCACTATATCCGCTCTCCCTGGATCCTGCATTCACTATATCCGCTCTCCCCGGACCCTGCATTCACCATATCCGCTCTCCCCGGTCCCTGCATTCACTATATCCGCTCTCCCCGGACCCTGCATTCACTATATCCAGTCTCCCAGGACCCTGCATTCACTATATTTGGTCTCCCAGGACCCTGCATTCACTATATCTGGTCTCCCAGGACCCTGCATTCACTATATTCGCTCTCCCCAGACCCTGCATTCACTATATCCGCTCTCCCCGGACCCTGCATTCACTATATCTGGTCTCCCACAGTACACAGAACGTGGAAATGCAATTATTTTAGTAAATATAAACTGCTAAATACCTTTTCTCATCAGAAGTTAGAGCAGTCTTGTGACTTCAGCAGAGCACTGGTTAAAGTTTGTAGGAGGAGTTTTCTTTCTGCTCTAGGAGGATGCAGAACCCCTGACCTCTGTCTGGACAGCGCTGATTGGCCCTGTGCTGATCACATGCACTCTCCCAAGAAAACAAAAAAAACAACATCTCTAGCAATACACACCAAACTGAGCATGTGCCTACGGGTTCAGTCTGTCTTATCAGGAGATAAGACGTGGACATGTGACAAGAGGAGGGGCAGAGAGGACAGAATCAAACTGCTTTTTTAGACAATGGAGAGGATTACCCCTTAATCCCCCGAGTGTAACAAGCATGCTTTACTGCATATACAGACTGATTTTATTAATGTGGGTTTAGTAACACTTTAACTATCATGAACACAGAGAAAGGATTGAATGAATTTATAGGCAATGTAGAAACCCATATTTAACTCTTACTTAGGCTACTTTCACACTGAGTTTTTGAAGCGTTTTTGCGTTAAAAAAAGCGCCTGAAAAGCTCAAGAAAAACGCTTCCCTATGTATGCAAATGTATATCTATGTATGTTTTCACGATTGTGGTGCGGTGTAAAAACTCCTGCTTGCAGCATCTTTGGGGCATGTTTGGCGAGTTAAAAGAAATGCCCCAAAAATGCCTCTTCCCATTGAAATCAATGGAAAATGCTTGAAAGGTGCCTGAAAAACATCTGAAAAACGCCTTTGAGAAGCGTTTCTGGTGCAGTTTGTAAGTCACCCGTCCTTTAAAAACACTCAGAAAGCACGGCAAAAGCTCAGTAAAATCGCTTATGCGTTTTTGCGGCAGATCAGTGTGAGAGTAGCCTTAGTTTGTAGGAACGGTTACAGATGTGTTCTAAAATAAACAGAAATGTATGCAAAAGCAGCTTTTTACAGCTGGATCATTTATATTCATTTATATTTTTGCTGACACCTTCTTAGGCCCCGATCCAGTAGGGCAAAAGGCACCATTCATACCAGACTTTTTATCTCAATGACCCCTGGCAGGCAACCACCCAGTACCCTCAATACAATTATATGTTTATATGACTCTTTTTAATATCTTTGACTTGTCACACAGACAGATAACATTCATGAAGCTATAAATGGAAATTTTATGGCTCTTCTAATTGGCAAGATCTTTGTGAATTTGTAATGTCACAATAACTATATCCATGTATATATAAGTCAACTATTCTAGAACTTTATGGACCTGGAGTCTAATTTCCATAGCACTTACATGATTATTTACTGCACAATGCAAAGCTTATGACAGGTGCTAGCTATGACCATAAAAGAGTAAGTTGTGTAGACTTTTAACCTTTGTCAGTTTCTATAGTATATTTGCTTTATTACATTGATGGTTATAAGTTCAGGGATATTACCCAACACAGAGAACATAGTTTTCCTTATATAGACATGCCTATAAAAATATTACCGGTACAAGTCAATGCAGCTGCAAACATATAAGGTGCATTTCCTGTTGGGGAACTATAGGGATGGAAAACTCAGACACTGCAGGAAAAAAAAACATTCATTCTCAGTAAAATAGGAAACAAATTAGAACCTTTGTCACATTATTATTAATGTAGAAGGTGAGGTTAGGAGAATAGAAAAGCCACACCAAAGTATAAGTATCTATATTTAATCAAAGAAGTCCAAAAAAGACAACGACACGTTTGTGGGCTTCATCCTGCTTCATCAGGGCTTAAATTGTTGATTTAATTGGACTCTTAACCACATGGAAGAAGAATATTTTTGAAATATATTTTAAAAATATTCTTCACAAATATATTGCCATATATTTGAAATGCTACAATTTTGGCCATACCTTAGATTGTGCGCCCCTTGAGGACTAGGGACTGATATGAATGTACAATATATATGTAAAGTGCTGCGTAAATTGATGATGCTATATAAGTACCTGAAATAAATAAATAAATAGTCAATGTATTTCAAAATATATTTAAATAAATATACATATATATATATATATATTCTGCATGTTAAAATGCGTTTTTATTTCAAAATATATGAAAAATATTTTTAAAAATACATTTCAAATATACTGTATGTCTTTAAAAATACAAATCGACATTTTTGGAATGCATTTACAAATATATGTAAAAATATATGTTAGAATTACTTTTTTAAAAAAATCGGAAGAATATATTTAAAAAATATATATTTTTTAAATATATTTTTTTTAAATATATTCTTCAGATTTCTAACATATAAAAAAGTAATTGTAACATATATTTTTACATATATTTGTAAATGCATTCTAAAAATGTAGATTTGATTTTTTAAATATATTTGAAATGTATTTTAAAAAATATTTTTCATATATTTTGTAATAAAAAGGCATTTCAACATGCAGTGTATATATATATATATATATATATATATATATATATATATATATATATATATATTATACAGGATTTATATGGCGCCAACAGTTTGGTCAGCGCTTTACATTATAGTGGGAGACTATACAGTAACAATACAGTTCTATACAAGAGGGATTTGAGGGCCCTGATCCTTGGAGCTTACAATCTAGGATATATATATATATATATATATATATATATATATATATAAATATATATATATATATATATATATATATATAAATTTATATATATATGTTTATTTATTGAAATATATTTAATATGGCCAAAATTGCAGCAATGGCAATATATTTGGATAGAATATTTTTAAAATATATTTCAACTATAATTTTCTTCCATATGGGTAGGCTTGCTTCACATTGGATGCGATTTAAAATCGCGCATTTTGTTTGCAATTTCACTGCATTTTCTGAAGATTTGTTTGCAACTTGTGAAGACCCTAGGAAAGGGTTAATAAAAATTATCACAAATCGCACATATTTGGACGCACTTGCGTTTTGCAGTGCGATTTCTATTGTAGTCTATGTATGTGAAATTGCAACAAACTGCAGAAAAAGTAATACAAGGAACTACTTTTGAAATTACGCTGCAGAAAATCTTGTTTGATAAGACACTCACATTAACATTCATTAGATCCGATTTCAGGTATGATTTCAATTCCCAAATCGAACCTGAAATCGCGGCGGTGTGAGCCAGGGCTTACACCCCGGTAGCATCAAACCCGATTTTGAAATCATGCGTTCTAGTGAATGCACACGATTTCAAAATCGAGTGACCTGCAGATTTCCTTTCGATTTGTAAGACATCTGACACAGATGTCTATGCAAATGGCAGCAAAAGTAGTGCATGCACTGCTTTCGAAATCGGTGCGGCTTTGACCAAGTCGGAACCTCACCAATATGACCGCTCTGATAGTGGACAATAGGGTGTGACTTGGCATACGATTTGCAAGTCGCATGGCATGCAAATCGCATGCCAAATCGCACCCTATGTGACCAGGGTCTTATTGCTCGGTCATACCAGTACGATTTCAGGTGTGATTTGTGAATTGAAATCACATCTAATGAATGTGAATGTGAGTGTCTTAACATTTGCTATTTGCTGCAGCGCGATTTCTAATGTAGTTCTTGCAGTGCTTTTTCTGCAGTTTTGTTGCGATTTCAAATACATGGAATATAATGGAAATCACACTGCAAATAACACAAAATCATTGAAAATCTTCACGAGTCGCAGTAAAGTCTTCAGAAAATTGCCTAAAATTGCGCTGAAATCACATACAAATTGCGCAATTTAAAATCGCAGCAGTGTGATCGGTGACTTAGTGCCCGGTCATACCGGTGCAATTTGCGAACTGAAATCGTACCTGAAATCACATCTAATGAACATGAATATCAGTGCCCTAACATGTGCGATTTTTCTGCAACACGATTTCTAAAGTAGTTCTTGCATTACTTTTTCTGCAGTTTTGTTGCCATTTCACATACATGGAGTATAATGAAAATCACACTGCAAGTTGCAAGAAATAGTTGAAAATCTGCACAAGTAGCAATAACGTCTTCAGAAATCGTACCTGAAATCCTGCTGAAATTGCAGACAGGTCGCACAATATTAAATTGCAGTGGTGTGATTGGTGACTTCATTTATAGGCATGAGCTATGGTTTGGTTCTGGCCCAGCTCAGTTTGATCTGAACCTTTGCTCGTACATGTGTCTCTGTGCGTGTGTGTACATGTTTCTGTGTGTGAGTGTGTGAATGTACATGTCTGTGTGTGTGTACAGGTGTCTCTGTGTGTGTGTACATGTTTCTGTGTGTATGTGTGTGTGTATGTACATGTCTGTGTATGAATACATGTGTCTCTGTGTGTGTGTGTGTGTGTACATGTTTCTGTGTGTGTATGTACATGTCTGTCTGTGTGTACAGGTGTCTCTGTGTGTGTTTTTTGGTGGCGAGTAACTCTTAAGGGCTGGCTAGTAGCTCAGGACCAGGGGCGGACTGACAACTCATGGGGCCCCTGGGCAATAGGGGATCATGGGGCCCCTGTGTCCTTTCCCAAACTCAAAAAAGCCTATGAAAAAGGTACCAGGGGCATCTCATGGGGCCCCCTACTGACCCCGGGCCCTCAGGCAGTGCCCGAGTTTCCAAATGGTCAGTCCACCCCTGCTCAGGACTTTAAATTTTAAGCCCTGAATAAATAAATGAAAAATAAAACAAATTGTAAGTATCCACCTTTACCTTTGTATTAGCTTTCTGCATTCCTCTTAATTGCAAACCTGTAGGAAAGAAGGACTTTAAATTGTCTCACTAACACAATTGCCATTTTACACTGTATGTGCTATTTCAGCTTTTAGATGTTTACAGACCTCTCAGTGAGACACAGTCTGTTTGTTTGTATATTATCATGCATATAATAACTGTGTGTAACCAACACTTGCATTGTCTGTCATTGTTTCATTGTGTGTGTTCTTTAAATCAAAGAGGTGATTGTAGCTGTATTAGTTCAACTTGCTTTTGCTCTGTGTTATCGCTGGTCTAATCCTAGTTTTATAACCATTGCTGTGTACATTTGTTTGTGTGTGTTTTTTTCTTTTTTTTTTCTTTTTCTTGATTGATTTTTATAGCCCTTGTGCACAGGGGATGTTTTTGCAGCTGCTGTTTTTGGCTTTTGACATTTTTTTCTACAGCCAGTAACCCCCCAGCATGTTATCCTATGTGTCCATGCACACATAGACTGTAATCAACGTTTTTGGGCTGGAGCATTTTTTTGGCTGGAAAAAAACCCAGAACTAGTGGTTTTCTAGAGGAGTTTTTTAGCTGTAAAAACTAACGCTGAAAAATGCGGCAAAACGTGGTAAAACGAGGCAAACCAGTGTTTTTGGACTTTTTCTGACCGAAAAAATATTTTGGTAAAAAAAATCTAAATAATGCTAAAAAAGCAAACACGAAAAAACGCAGCTAAATTCTGCTAACCGCTAATGCAAAAACAATGAAAAAGTTCTGTTTTTTTTTTTACGTGTCTTTGCACAGCTGTTACCAGCGTTATTAAAACGCCCCGTGTGCATGGAGCCTTAACATTCTGCTTAAACTTTGTGAAGTAGTACTGCTTGGACCTTGAAGAAGGGGACATACCCCAAAAGCTTGTCCTGAAAATTGTATGTTAGTGCAAATAAAAAAAGTATCTCAATCAGGGGCGGACTGACAACTCATCGGGCCCCCGGGCAATAGGGAATCATGGGGCCCCTGTGTCCTTGCCCAAACTCCAAAAACCTATGAAAAAGGTACCAGGGGCATCTCATGGGGCCCCCTACTGACCCAGGGCTCTCAGGCAGTGCCCGAGTTTCCAAATGGTCAGTCCGCCCCTGATCTCAATTGTTTAAATTGAAGATAAGTTCCTTATATGCCTGTACATATGTGGCTAATAAAGGCGATTTCGGTAATCATATTTAAATACATTTGATTGTGCTGTCAACCTAACACGTGTAACTTGCTAACAGGAGGCCAGAGAAGTCTGATGACCTTATCTAAATGGTGTTGCTCCTTTACTCATCAATAATGAGACAAGGTCTGAGACCAAGACATATTGCTTTACTGCAGTGGAAAAAAGTGTGGTCATTGACTTGCGTATCTACTTGGAGATTACATGACAAGTGATGATGAGCTGAATGCATGGGGTAAGTTTTCAAACTCAAAGACAATTCTGATCCCAAATGTGGACCCCATTGCAGTCAATGGGAGCTGAATGGTAAAAATCTGTAATGGCCATTTTCTAGGTCATAGGCAAAGGGTTGTCAAACAAGTGGCATCGTAGGGTACTGCCCTGGAGAAGATGTGCCAAAGCACACAAAAAAATAAGTTAAAATTCAATTTGGCTGGGAGCAGCAGTTTTAATAATGCATAAAGGGCAACATTAAAAATGCAAAATTCCTTTAAATAACATGCCTGGAGGATGTTTTCAACCTGCCTGTGAAGCGATGCCTCTGTATATTATATGCAGCCTACTACAGCAAAGCTGACATTTACAAAGCAAAAATGCTGGTATTGACGGCTCGGTAAATTTGTTAAATTGCTGGTAAATGACAGCTCCCAGCTGCTGCTTGTAAACAGATTATATACCAGACCCTTATCCTTGATGAGAGTGTGGCATGTCAAGGAGAACCCCATGTGAAAAAAACAAAACAAAATGACTAGGTTCCCCACCAAAACCAATACCAGACGCTTATCCAAGCATGCAACCTGACTGGCTTGGGGGGGGGGGGGGGGTTGAGCATGTGCCATCCCCTCCTCCTGAACCATACCAGGTCACAAGCCTTCATTGTAGATCCATCATCAATCACGTCATCCAGAGGTTTAGCTCCATGTAAATCAGGATAAACCTGGCTTGCCAAAATAAAAACACCCCAACCCGCTGCCACATCTGCACTCGCTGATTACTTTGTACTAATAACACCTCCCGAGCTGTCATCTGGAATGTAAACAAAGGGGTGGGAATAGTGGCTGACATTGACTAGATACTGCCATGGTCATATTTGGTCAGTGATGTCAGTCTCCTTCCTTGCCTCCTTGTTTACATGGCCAGTGATTTCTGGCTATCAAATATTTGGGGCAGGGTGACGTCACTGGTTGCTTAGGATGTGGCGGGTGCTGGCACCCACTGCCTCCTTAGCAACCATTGATGGGTATGAAGGAAGGTGTCATATATAATAAAGGTGGGAAAAAAATAGTGCTATATATGATGTTTGCCCCCTGACAAACGAGCTAAAAGTTCAGCATTAAACGCCTGAACAGGCCCACTTTGGGCCCAAGCTGGGTTTGGACTGAGCCAGGAGGTCCATCCCTATCACAAGAGCGGCTGACTATAATTATTTCAGGCAGATAGAACAGTTCCTATGTATTACAACTGTGTATTTAGCAATGTGCTTGAAGTGTAATAGAAAGTTGGCATCAGAGACACAGACGCAGGATCTTCTATAAAATGGTCTTCGTTTTATGAAGATCCTGCTTCTGTGTGTCTCTGATGCCAACTTTCTATTACTACGCTGAAACCTTGTGGAGCATTACTTTTTCTTCCAAATGACAATGGATAGGCAGCTAAAAATCAAGTTTTATATTCAACAGAAAGGTCATTGTATCTGCACAGCACAACTCAATGAATATTGTACAATACATGCTTTGAGCAGCTGCATGTTTATTTGGCAAGTGCCAATGGAAATAAAAGTACATTGGTGAGTTATCTGTCGAGCATACAAGGATCATATAGGGATTTGTATTTAGGAAGTCTGTTACAAAACCCAGTTTAGTTGTTATCTGTTTGCCTTATGACTCCACAATGAGGGGCTATAAAGCAGGCACATGTGATAAGGGCAATGATATGTCGGTACAAACATGACACACCTACAGCGCAAATATTTGTCTTGTGTCGTGTTCTATGACAGCATTCTACAATGCTTGGATTGTGATGCTGCTTTACAGGGTGTTCAATTCATTCACAGCAGCTTGGATTACACTGAATAGAATCAACACTTAGCTATGACTCCCCTCACTCACCAAGACTATGTTTCATTTTAATATGTCTACTACAAAATCATTACAGTAAACATTATTACAAATGATTACAATGCAGAACATAATAGGAAACAAAAGGTATAAGAAAGCTACAAGTGAGACCTATTCTAAGTGCCATTTACGCTTCTGTGTTAGAAAATATGTGGCGTTACGCTTTTTCAAAGCACACAGGTGTGTTTTTTTATGCACTAAAGTCATTTAATACGTCCGTAAACGTTCAGGTCTCCATGGATTTGTATCATGCTCCATAGTCGTAGTTATACAGGTAGGGAGTAATGACATTGGTTATTCACATTCTGTGGACCTGATTGCGTCCAACAAACAAGACAGTGCATGGTATAGTGCTGTCTTCACCGATTTGGTCATAGTGTCATAGGGGATTGTCCTGCATTTATTTTGGGTCTATCATTTTCCCAGGTTTGTGCCTAGAGCATTTTAGAAGGAAGTTTATTACCTACTGTACATATCTACATTTGTGAACATGATTGTGGAATTGATATCCGCCTTAGGGATTTAGAAGGTGATAACAGTAATTTGCTTTTGGTTCACTTGAACAATGTTGGCCTTGACATTTTCAATCCCAGCCTACAATCTGGGATATAGTGGGGCACTTAACCTTGCCTGTGACGGGGCAGTCTAATGCTTGTTTGGCACTAATGGTAAGGACAGGTCTATATCAGGACTATGTCAGGTTCCTGTTCGGGTGTGCTCACGGTATACTGTAACTGTGACTATTACTGGTTGAGTTGTTATGTTGGAAAGTTTCAGAAAGCTATTCTAGCACCCTTTCCCACTTAACTAGTTATAATGCCATCTTTGAGCAAAGTTACATGTAAGGTCCCCTAGATAGGCTTTTAGGCAAATTTAGTTTGGTCTTGTCTACTCTGGTCTGCTCTGAGCTCAACAAGCTGTGAGTTTGATTACCTCCTCCTGACTCTAGAAGACGCTTCAAGAGATTAGGGTGGAAGGATTCAAATACCTGGCCTGATTATTTAGTAGGTCCTATCCAATCCCTGGGTAGGCGTTCTCAGATGGTGGATGTGTTCCTGTTAAATAGTCTGGGGCCCAGAGGAGATTGTCTTCCCTCTGAGTGGGTATGGAACCATGAGCTCCAGGGCTGCATGCCCTGGAGCACTCCATGGCTGGACACTGGCCTACTTGGTTGAAGCTGCACTTATGGGATGTGTTTTCTAGGATCCTGTGAGTAGAACCTTTTTTCTTGTGCTGACGTTTTCATGGTCCCCAACCATGAAATGTGGACTGTTTCAGTCTCCTATCACCTGCTCTACACATTGCTGCATGGTCTCCTGCTGTGTACCTTTAGACTGCTCTAGTCTGCTACTACTACCTCTGTGATTATTATCATTGCTCCCAAGATAGAAGTGTCCTCCACTAGCAAAATGTTTCATTTTGGAGTATCCTGCATCATCTCCAGATTCCCTCCCAAGTTCTACTAGCAATAAATCTACAAAAATACACCCCTAGACTATTTATTAAGCTAGAGTGGATGGACTATTGCTGTGTGCCTGGCTGCTTTGCACAGACCTGGGAAAGAATACACTTTAATCCACCGTGGCCCCAACAGAGGTTAGTGCTACATTAGATATCACATATGTTTATGTGAATGTATTCATGAAGGCCCCTTACGTCCCTAGTGAATGGGGTCCTTGACTGATAGGAACATGGCTCAATAATGCTTAAAGGTTAAAGTAACTCTTCTGTGATTGGTTACCAAGGCATGGGATGATGGGGCAGGGCCTGAACTCCAATAAAGGCATCCATCACTGACCTGATGAGCCTTCACAAGAGTTGCCCGTCCATTTTAAGGATGATTGTTACAGCTTTATTGGTGGTTTGACCTTGCTAGCGATTAATATTGCTTCAATGGGCTATGCCTATAAATTTAATTTTGACTCAGTCTAAGGCTTGTCTAGTGCTAATGGTAAGGGCAGACCTTTTAGACTATTCAGGTTACCGTTCAGGTGTGCTCACAATATAACTGTGACTGGCAATGGTTATGTTGGAAATTTCCCTTTCCATTTTAATCAGTCTGTGTGTAATCTTTGGCCAAGGTTACATTTTACACTATGGTTATGGCTTTAGGCCTATGCTTCTCAGCAGTCAAGGATTTTTACTGCTTATTCAAAATACGTAAACACTTTAATGTGCATGATCTGTGTACAAGATCACTATAAGTGAACCTATTGATTCACCCTCCAGAGTCACAGGTTCACCCTAAAAAGCCTATAGATTTTCTAAACAAAACTTTATTTTGCCCATTAGACGGGGTCTGAGAAAAATTCACAAAGCAAAGAAAATAGACCTGACATGTTATCACACAAGCAATAAACTGGAAGTTATAGGCTTTCACACTGTACCTAACCCCCTGTACTATGGCAGACTCTTTGTTACTCAGTAAACTCTTGCTAAGCTTCATATTGCTGTGGAATGGATTAACAAAAACCACAGACTTAAGTATTCATGCCTGTGCATTTTTCTATTTATTCTAGAATAATTTGTGACACGGCCAAATTTCTGTGGTACAGACCTGATCCTGTTTGATTTGCTTCACAATGTATTGTGGTTCATAAGCAAATGTCTGAATACCTGCCAGGCTCTATGGCTAGGTCAGTGGGTGGAAAGAGATGCCGTTAGATATTGCAGGCCATTAGTTAAAAAGCACTTGTAATGGAGTAATAAAATTAATGCTGTGAAGAAGAAGGGTAAGGAAGGAATTACAAAGAATGTCCAGCAACCTATTCAGCTAGCCAGCACAAAGTAGCTAATTTATAAACTGCTCCCAACATTTATATTACGAACAGAAGTTTTTTTGATACATATATTTGCAAACATATGTAAAGCTGCATTGCCAAGGTTCCTCTACAAAGTGCGCTCCATAACTCAACTATATAGGAATTATAACTTGGATACATACATTCTGTAAATATAATAATGGCTTACCTTGGAGCCAACTCTATCCATGTAAATATTTTTAATTTTGGATACAGTGGTGAGAAATTTATCAGGTTTTTATCGCTGTCTTTTTCCCTACTGGGAAGTTTCACCATCATGTGTTCTGTTGACCATTGTCAATAAGCCTTGTCAGGACTTTTAAAATGCACCTTCACCCTCATCTATCACTTTCCATGATTTTCCTTCTTTGTTCGTTAACTTCCACCCCCCTTTACACAATTGTATTTATATTTTTTGGAGTGTAAGGTGGTAAAGTACATTTTCAGCAGGTCCCAGTCCCACACTTCTGGTTTTCTCACCCAAAGTCTCCTGGGATACTGACATCACGCATCCTAGGAGATGTTGGAGCAATCACCACAGTCGTGGGCATGCGCCAGGCAAACTCCATTGCTCCAGGCACTGTGGTGCTTCACTAGGGGGCTGGCTACAAGAACCAAGAAGAGACAGGTGGCCACCTGATGATGTCAGAAGAGAAGATAGTGGCGTGGGACATGGAGTGCTGAGATGGAGTGGTGGCTTACACCAGACAATGCTGGATTTGCTGGGTGGGTGATCTAGCTTCCAAGTTAGGAGGGAAAAAAATTTAAAAGAAATAGTGACATTTCTCTTTAACGCATCCCTATTTTCATTCACAGTGAAAAAAGCACACTTTAGATATACTTTAAGGGCCCTTTGACATGTACATTGCATTAAGGAAAAAAAGGGGCCTGCAGATGGGACACGATAAAAATGGATAGGACAGTAAGGAGAGAAAGGGAGGTAGTATAGTAAGGGGAAACCTGGTACCATCTTTACACTGAGAACCCTATGTGTGTATCAATGCCTGTGTTGATGTGTTGATGTGTCACACCACCTTACCACCGAGAGGCAGGTGAAGAATTCCAGGCAGCTTGGCTGGCTAGTATCCCAGAACTGTCAGATAGGCTATTTCTGACAGTTCTGGGACATTCCCTCCATACAGCGGTTGAAACATTGTATCTATTTGTTTCCATAAATGGATCCATTTATGGAAACAAATAGATACAATGTTTCAACCGCTGTATGGAGTGAATGTCACAGAACTGTCAGAAATAGCGGAGCTCTGCAGATACACTTAGCGGAGCTCTGCAGATACACTTTTTGCCGGCTTGGAATTATTCTTATTTTCATCCTACTTCTTCTTCATCCTCATCCTCATCCTCTTCTTCTTCTTCTGAGGATGAGGATGAAGAAGAAGAAGAAGAAGTAGGATGAAAATAAGATTAATTCCAAGCCGGCAAAAAGTGTATCTGCAGAGCTCCTCTAAGTGTATCTGCAGAATAGAGGAGCTCTGCAGATACACTTTTTGCCGGCTTGGAATTATTCTTATTTTCATCCTACTTCTTCTTCTTCTTCTTCTTCATCCTCATCCTCAGAAGAAGAAGAAGAGGATGAGGATGAGGATGAAGAGGAAGAAGAAGAAGAAGTAGGATGAAAATAAGAATAATTCCAAGCCGGCAAAAAGTGTATCTGCAGAGCTCCTCTATTCTGCAGATACACTTAGAGGAGCTCTGCAGATACACTTTTTGCCGGCTTGGAATTATTCTTATTTTCATCCTACTTCTTCTTCTTCTTCATCCTCATCCTCTTCTTCTTCTTCTGAGGATGAGGATGAAGAAGAAGAAGAAGAAGTAGGATGAAAATAAGAATTCCAAACCGGCAAAAAGTGTATCTGCAGAGTTCCTCTATTTCTGACAGTTCTCTGACAGCTCCTTCACATGTACAGCGGTTGAAACATCTGTTTCCGAATAAAAACATCTGTATCCTAAATGGAAACAAATAGATACAATGTTTCAACCGCTGTACATGTGTTCCTTCTGTCAGAGAACTGTCAGAAATAGCGGAGCTCTCTGCAGGGACACTTTTGCCGGCTGATCGGGAAAAATCCGATTCGCGCACCCGAAGTAGGCAAATATTCGGATTCGACGCGAATCGAATTTTTCCTGAAATTCGTATCGAATTCCGGTTCGCCTGGTTCGATTCGCTCATCTCTAATTAAGATAAAGAACATTTTAGCTTTAGGACCACTTTATTTAAGATGCAAGCATTCAGAATGTCTTGGATCCCTTCTTCAAGATTTATACAATTCTGAAATCTGTTCTCAAAACCACATATTTATTAAACAGGGTTAAAAGCAAAAGTGATAAAATATGAATATTAAAGAATACAACAATTTTCCTGACACTCTAGAGGAGTAAAGGTTATTGTAAAAGGTAATAGCTATAGAGATAGAGAGATGGGAATGTAACTTGGGCAAGTGACTCCAATAGATAAGAAGTCTCAATTGTGTGTTTATTTTAATATGTATATTTTCTTGCTTCTCCTTGTAACTCTGTGTTTAAATACAGTATGTGGGTTTTGGAAGCATTTTCAGAATTGTATAAAGCCAGAAGAAGGGATCTAAGGCATTTTGAAAGCTAGCATCTGTTATATTTTATCCATAGCATATATAGCCGGCCACTCTGTGCATGCTTAACAACATTACTTTATTGGCTACAAATAAAAGGACACAGTATCCAAAATGCAACGCGTTTCGGCTCACACGGCCTTCCTCATTATATGATTATATTTATGAGGAAGGCTGTGTGAGTCGAAACTCTTTGCATTTTGGATACTGTGTCCTTTCATGTGTAGCCAATAAAGTAATTTTGTCAAGAGCAGGGGCGGACTGACCATTTGGAAACTCGGGCATTGCCCGAGGGCCCGGGGTCAGTAGGGGGCCCCATGAGATGCCCCTGGTACCTTTTTCATAGGCTTTTTTAAATTTGGCCAAGGACACAGGGGCCCCATGATCCCCTATTGCCCCCGGGGTCAGTAGGGGGCCCCATGAGATGCCCCTGGTACCTTTTTCATAGGCTTTTTTGAGTTTGAGCAAGGACACAGGGGCCCCATGATCCCCTATTGCCCGGGGGCCCCAGGAGTTGTCAGTCCACTCCTGGTCAAGATTACACCAAGTGGCTGGCTATATATGCTATGGATTTCATGTCTTGGGAGTTGAACACGCTAATCAGCACACTGGTCTCCAGTGCTTGGGTAAGGTCTGCTATATAATATCTAATATTTTAGGTTAGCCAATAAAGGGTATCACTTAAAGTGGTTGTAAACCCTTACATATAACTGAAGCTGCTAGCCTCAAGCAATACACAGAGGTGGAACAAATCCTCCTACGTACGTTATATCTGTTTATCTGAAGCCTTCTTTCCTCTACATGTGGTTTAGAGGACAGAATTTACACAGCAAGTCTTAGCTCCAGAAGATAGGGGGCAGGGATCTGATGTCACACACTGCATATCACAGAGCAGGGAACTGTGTGTAATCTGGGACCTAAGTGGAGGAAAAGGACACCCCCTCCCACACAGTCTCATAGGGAATCATGTGGCCATTAGTCCTCTGCTGTGTGCTGGAGAGAGGAGTGGGGCCATCTCACAGAATTGCTTGGCGTTGGCATAGCCCAGCCTTCCTCAACCTTTTTACCATGAAGGAACCCTTGAAATAACTTTTTGGCTTCAGGGAACCCCTGCTAATAATTCTATATTTACAGCTCACAGTACATTGGTGTGATGGTCACTGGGAAGAATGCTCTCTACATGTGTGGTCAATGGGAAGAATCCCTCCTTACAGATAGCTTAAAAGATCATTGATATCTGTTGTTACTAATTTGAGAAGCAGAAATCACTTATTGCTCAAGGAACCCTTAGCAACCTCTGGAGGAACCCTGGTTGAGAAACCTTGACATAGACTGTGAGAAGTAAATCATTCAGACAACAGAGGAATGAGAGAACAGACAGAATCTCACTAAGTACTTTGGGTTGAAGCAAGTACATACTATAGAAGGATATGCTTTGTTCATTTTTCATTGCAGGAGTTTACAACCACTTTAAACTTTTAAACTTCAAACTTTCTGCATGAACAATGGCTAAGATGACACAATACTCCACTACTGCTTTTTAAAATCAGTGAGATTTTATTTTCTTCATTTTTCCTATAGGTCCCTATGTGATTTATCAGTGCCTAATTCCTGCTACAAATTTTGCAACCCCTTATTACTACATCAGTGGCAATAGTATACTTGTTGTAAGTGTTATATATGTCATTATAAAACCAGATTTCTAGTATGAGAGCTAGGTTTCCAGTATGTTCCATGCCATGAGTCAGGATCGCCTATCATATTTTCTTATAATACCTCAATTATGACATTTTTGTAGATTTCACCACCTTCCCAGATTACTTTTCCTGTTTACATGAGTTCAGGTTACAGTAAAAGTAAAATGGGTAAGCAGCACCTTCCGAGTGTTGAATCCCTAGTGTTAAAGCAGAACTCTGAGGATTTAGCCTGCCATCTGCTTCCCCCCGCTCCCTGAAGCACCCACCTTGTGAATTTTTATTTAAAAAATACCCTATACAAACTTTTTTTCCTGCAGTCTTCTAGATAGTCTTGTGAAGTCACGGCAGCTTCCTCTTTTCACTCTGGTGGCGGTGGATGGATGTGGGGGGTGCGATCACTCTTCTAGGACTCAATGGCACTCACCTAATAACATGTGAATCCTATTCAGTCTCAGAGCATTGTAAACCTGGACTGAGGAGGGAGGGGGGAGAACGAAAGAAGGCATGGACAGGCTGGGCTCACAAGAAATGGGCCAAACAACATTGTTCTTGTTCTGCCTGAAGAGGACCACCGGTGCTGGATGGAGGAGGAATCCAAAGACTGTGCTAGAGTATGGGGAGGTTTATTAAAACTTGGAAATTCTTTTTTTACCACAATAGGGGAAAATAATAATAACAAAATTATAACTGGAGCTCCACTTTTAGTGCTTTCTTTGTACTACTCTTGTAATTGCAGTCTTCCTGTCCTAAATGGGAATGACTATCTAAATTGAGTCTTTCTAGGTGGTAGACAGGCCAAGCTGATCTAGGCTAGGTTCACATTAGTGTGGGCTGGGAACACACGCATAATCAAATGCATTCCTTACCCTCACAGAAGCATGCTGCCTGTGGGTAGGGCAGCCTATTGAAATGAATGGGCTGCTCTGCAGGCGATGTGCACATGCAAATGTGCACACATACAGTCAGGGGCGGACTGACCATTTGGAAACTCGGGCACTACTCGAGGGCCGGGGTCAGTGGGGGGCCCCATGAGATGCCCCTGGTACCTTTTTCATAGGTTTTTTTAAGTTTGGGCAAGGACACAGGGGCCCCATTATCCCCTAATGCCCGGGGGCCCCATGAGTTGTCAGTCCGCCCCTGCATACAGTAGATGTTTGCCAAGTTTTGTAGTCTATTATGTGGATTTCAAGAAAAAATAGGCTCCAAAAGAAGCCTATATCACTGTGTTAAATGTGAAAAACAAAATAATATCAATAATATAAATCAAACCATGGGTGGAGCTGCTATTTTAAATAAATAAAATGAAAAACCTAAAAAATAGTACAAAAAACACCATAAACAGCGCTCACTAATGAAATACAATTCAATCCCCAAAATTATGTAAAATATAAAAAAATATATATATATAAATAAATTATATATAAATGAATAAATACATAACAATGACAATAGCACTTCCACCAAAAGAGTGCATAAAGTGACAAAAATCAGTTCATATCATAAACATAGTCCAAATCTTCCCTTCAAAAAGATATCCACCAAAAACGTGATCTCTGAGGTGCTCACCACCCTATCAAAGTGAAAACTCACCAAATGCTGGGGATTAATGCTGATTAATCCCCAGCATTTGGTGAGTTTTCACTTTGATGGTGAGCACGTCAGAGATCACATTTTTGGTGGATATCTTTTTGAAGGGAAAATTTGGACTTTGTTTATAATATGAACTGATTTTTGTCACTTTATGCACTATTATGTGGATTTTCCTTAAACTCAGTGTTGCTGTTGTATCTTCCTGCTGCCAGTAGGTGTCACTGGTACCTCTGGCAGTGGAGAGAGAAGCTACAAAAAGACTAAGTTCTAAATATTTATGTTTCCCCTGGCCAACCCGTAGGAGGTTTGTTGCCACTGGTGCATGCTGGGGGAGAGCATTAATTTTTGGAATGTACCTTGTGAGCTCTTTACACTCCTCAGGTTGTCGCTGGTGTGTGAAGTGCAGCTCTGTGATTAGGCCTGGGGCCTAGCAGGCCTTAGCATGTGCTGCAAATGCCTGGGAGCAAAGGCCTTAGGCTCCATGTACACGTGACACTTTTGAACGATAGAAACTGCTGGAAAACGTAGGTTAAAAAACGTCTGTTTAGCTGTGTTTGCATACCGCGTTTATGTGCATTTGCGTTTAGAAGCGTTTTTAAAGATAACCTCAGGACCTTCCAAAATTCCCAGAATGTACTGAAAAAGAGTAAAAAATGAACTATTTCAGACATTTTGAGAGAAAGAGAGAGAGCAGAAGCAGATAGAGTAGTATTTTTTGAGATTAGCTGTCTTTTTTTTTTGGTGGTGTTTGGATGTGTTCCAGCTCATTTCTGTGCAGAAATTATTGCAGAAATGTGTAACATATTTTCTTTTATGCAAAACCTCAAAGTATGGTATACCAGGTCCATTTAAGTATCGGGAAAATGCTTTGCATGCATTTTTCATGATGAAAAAAGGCTCTGGACAGCATCTGGAAATGGAAGAGTTAAAAAACTTTTTCCAAACGCAAACATTTATAAACACGATTAGCCGCGTTTACAAGCGTTTGGCGTTGAAACACTGATAAAATCTACTCCTGAGCGCAAGTTTGGTGTGTTCAAAAAACCGACTGTAAACTCAACTGCCTGTAAACGACGATGTGTACATGGACACATAGGAAAACATTAGGGAGAGTTCAGGGGCTGCTGAAAAAAATGCAGAAAAGCTCCTAAATGTGAGTTTATCAGCTGCAGTGTACATGGAGCCTAGTTGTCCAGTATGGTCCTGCTTCTGGAGAACCTGGGCTCCTCACAGAGGACAGGGATCTGTGGTGGGCAGCTTAGTGGCTAAATGGTTAGCACTTCCACCTGACAGTACTAGGGTCGTTGGTTCAAATCCCAAACACGGCATCTCCTACCTGGAGTTTGCATGTTCTCCCTGTGCCGGTGTGGATTTCCTCCAGGTACTCCAGTTTCCTCCCACACTCCAAAGACATGCTGGTAGGTTAATTGGTTCCTGTCTAAATTGCTCCTAGTATGTGTATGTATGAATGTGAGTTAGGGACCTTAGATTGTACACCCCTTGAGGGTTAGGGACTGATGTGAATGTACAATATATATGTAAAGCGCTGTGTAAATTGACAGCACTATATAAGTACCTGAAATAAATAAATAAATGCCTGGGATGGAGTACCAGCAGTGACTGTTGCTAAAAAGAGGAACTTGCAGAGAACCTGGGAACGTACCAAGGCTGCTGTTGCTTATGGAGATACTACTGCTGCTGGTACAGGTTGCTGGTTTCAGCTTAAAGGCCCTTTTACCTGTACTAAAGTCTATGGATGAAGTATGTGAGTCTGCAAGTCAATAAGGGTGTTCGGAATTCCCTGCCCCTCTATACCATGTGATGTGGTAAAGAAAAAGAATATTTAAAATGTCCTTAAAATGATTGGTGCCCTATTGTTGAAAATGTGAAAATGCTAGCTCACCCTGTCTCTGGGGTATCACCATGCCTCCGGGGGTCAGGGGGTGCTATAGAATATTATGTTCTCTTGCACAGATGATTGTGGTGAGCAGTGAGTCATTAGCAACAAAACACATCAGATGTTCCTCATTCTCCTTCTTCTTCCACTAAGTCACATCCTAAAAGAGATGTTAGAACTTCCCCAATATTATGACATCCTTTTAAACAGAGATAGAAAACCTTTCAAAGGTTGATAAGACAACAAAACATTTAGTAATGGGTGTTTGCTTCTCACTGACCTCAGACCACTCTGACTTTTGTTGCTTTTATCAACATTTAAAGGATGATTCTATCCAAAAAGCAAAATATAAAGCTAAAATGTATATACATTATGAGAATGTTTCCCTAATTAAAGATATGTAAGGTGATGTTCATATCTGCACACTGCCTTACAGACTGTGTAGGATAAGCATGGTGACAACAATTTCACAGTTCTGCAGAACCGTGTCACTGCCCTGCCCCCTGTCTGCTTTATAGACCATTAGTGAGAATCACTGAATAGGTGACACGCCACCTTAACCAACTGCCGTCCAGAGGATTTACCCCCTTCCTGACCAGGCCATTTTTTGCGATAGGCCTGTATAGTTATTTTAACTGACAATCGTGCGGTTATGCAACGCTGCACCCAAATTAAATGTATGTCCTTTTTTTCCACAATTAAAGCTTTCTTTTGGTGGTATTTGATTGACTCTGTGTTTTTTATTTTTTGTGTTATAAACAAAAAAAAAAAATGACAGTTATGAAAAATAAACCAATATTTTTAACTTTTTGCTATAAAACATCTCCAATAAAAAGATTTAAAAAATAAAATTTCATCATAAATATAGGCCAAAATGTATTCTGCTACATGTCTTTCACAATACATGTAAATTAATTGGTTTATGTGACAGTTATAGCGTCTACAACTGGTGGTGTATATATACTGGAATGAAAAAAAAAATGTTATATTAGTATTGGCAGTGATCCGCAACTTATAGCAGGACTGCAGCGGGCATTCTGAAACTGGGGGGAAACTGACTAACTGCCACTGACATCCCAATGACTCTAATACAGTGATCAGTGCTAATACAAAGCACTGACACTGTACTAATGACACTGGGCAGAAAGGGGTTAATCATCAAAGGGTTAACTGTGTGCTGTTTTACTGTGTGTGCTTTACTAGGGAAACCTGCTGCTCTGTATTGCTCTTCTATGCAGAGCAATACAAAGCAGCATGTCAGTGCTGACAGTGGAGAGATCTGTGTTGTTTACACACAGACCTCTCCCCTGCCACTGTTCCTAGGCAATCGCTGGGTGCCGGTGGGGAATCTCTAGCAGGGACCTGGTGATCGACAGCTGTAGCCACCAATGGCGGTGTGGGTAGGGCGCCCCATACCTGGAAATGCAAAATCATGTATATATATATATATATATACAAGATTTTACACAGCCCTGCCACCCTGTAGCAGTAATTCTGCTATAGAGTGGCAGGGAACCGATTAAGGGTTAAGTTCACTTTTGGAACATGTAACATGTTCCAGCTCCTGACTCCTCTCTCCCACTGATCCCCTCTCCCTGTGTCAGTGGGTGGGGGATCTTCTGTCTGCACCCGCTGTCAGAATTTAATAACAGGGCTCTGCCCACAAGGCAGTGTCATTCATTTACAGTCTCTTGTGTATGAATGCCTACAAGTACCGAAAGCCATTGCGGCTGATGGCTTGTAGTTCTCAGTGATCTACGAGTGCTCTGGTGGTGAGCAGTCTGGTAGGCCATTGATTCTTCCTGCCATTCAGTATCTGCCTGTCCATATGAGGTACGGGCAGACAGCTTACTGAGTGTCTGCGGGATCCAGGCATTGCACCTGTGATCTGCTCATAGCCTTACCGATTCATAGATTTGCCTGCAAAAAGATGTGGATTTATTTATTTTTTTTGTAGAAGGTGAACGTATCTTTTAAAGTGTAGATGACACCAAAACTTTTTTCTAGTTTTGAATGGAGTGGGGTGGTATCGAAACATTGTTCGCTCTTTGGTGGATTGTCCCTTTACCACTAAGGGCTCTTTCAGTTAGGGGGTTGGTAAACAGATGACTGAGCCACTCACCCCTGGCTGCCCGACTAAATTGTAATAATACAGCTAAACAGGACTGTACACAACTTACATCACCAATCTTGTCTCCAAATATCACCCAAACCATCCTCTCCGCTTCTCACACGACCTCCTGCTCTCTATCTCTTTTGTTTCCTCCTCCCATGCTCATCTCCAGGACTTCTCCAGAGCATCCCCCATCCTCTGGAACTCTCTACCCCAATTTATCAGACTACTGCCTACTCTGCCCACTTTTAGGCGATCTCTGAAATCTCTTCAGGGAAGCCTATCCTGCCCTCAGCTAATAATGGAATCTTCTACTCCTCCTACCAGTCCATCCCCCACAATTACTACCTTTTGTACCACTAGCCCCTCCCTCCTAGATTGTAAGCTCCAAGGAGCAGGGCCCCCCTATCCCTCTTGTATTGAACTGTATTGTTGCTGTATTGTCTCCTGTTATATTGTAAAGTGCTGAGCAAACTGTTGGCGCTATATAAATCCTGTATAATAATAATAATAATAATAATACACATGCAGCAGCAGGTGAGATGCTTTGCGGCTGCAGCATTTTGTAACTCAGAGTTTAACAGGTGGCTCTGCCTGTCAAATTTACCAATTCAGTTCAAGAGAGCCTCACTGCAACCAAGAACCAAAGATTGCAGCGTGGTCTTACAATGTAAAATTGACTTTCTGCAATTAAACATAAACAGGTATCCTGAAGGCGACAGTATCATCTCCTGAACCTGTCAGCCACTGCTTCACCACCCTCTGAAAAGCGATCCACAGAGCATCTCTTTTGAGAAGGCAGTAAGTAGTACAACTAAGGTGCAAGAAGGCTAAGTGGTTAATTTATAAAGCAATAAATCTGACAATCACTACAGGTGAATCTTCCCGGTGCTTGTGTTTCATATGCTAGATTTACCACCAAAAAATGTTTGGTGAAAGACACATTCACTGTTTTATAAATATGCACCTAAGGTCAGAGGTGTATTTAGGTTTTGTGCTGCCCTAGGCAACACAAAAATTGGACGCCCCCCCTTCCCGGAGGAGAGAGCCTGACCGTAACCAACAACACCCCTGCCCCATCCCCACCCCCACCTGAGAAAGCCTTCCACTAATACCCACCCCCCCACCGGCGACAGAGAGAAAGACACTCACCTTCACAGCTCTGGACATCCCCAGGAACGACAGTCGGGCTCTGCATCCACCATCAAGCAGCCCACAGCCTCTCTCAGATCCCCCCTGGTCCCCATGCGTATATGTCTCTTTTTCCGGGAGCAGTGCTGCCCCCCTAAAAAAATGCCTTGTTTGCCTTGTGGTAAATACACCCCTGCCTAAGGCTGTAGTAAACTCTGCTAACAGAATTTAATTAAATGGTCTCCCTGCAGTGTTATGCCATAATGTGCCTCTATGCATCACATATTAACATATTATGGCAAACTTACTTGTCAAGCGGAGCCCTCCAGCAACGTGCTGTCTTCACTCCAGGTGCTTCTGTGAGATGGGGAAACAGCTCTCATTGTTTGAACACTGATTGTGTAGAAGTAAATTAATGTTTTGACTGACATTCTGCAGTTTAGCCACAAGATGTCACTGTTTTTCTAACACAGCCTCAGACTGCATAGATATTTGTATATTCATGAAGAGGTGGAGTTTTCACACAGAGTTGGAGTGAACAGGAAGAGGAGACTACAGCTATGTTTTGAATGGTGCTGAATGAAGGGACCGTGTGAGCTGAGAATCCGATGACATCCAGGTGTGGGAGCTTCCCTCGGTAGCCAGAGCTGCGGCTAAGTGAAGCTGATCGTGTCCAAGACCCTGATCCTGTTCAAGACCCTGATCCTGTTCAGAGAAAGGAAGATTGCTGCCAATAATGCTGATGAGAGCAGAGGAACAACGCAGCATACACTGCAATATCGCAAGCTTGTTGGAGAGACCTTTATCTGTTCAGAGTCACCAGCGGATGCAAAGCAGACATGGGTCGGTAAGATTGTGCACGCACCTCATTTCAGTGTTGGCGCCTATAGACTGAGTCCAGGCCTTTAGTTAGGGTCTCTGTTTGTGTCAGGCCACAAGTGTTGTTACCGATTATTGGAAGGACTCCACAACTTAAAGTGACATTTCACATTGGAGAGCTGATAAAATCCTACAAACTCAAGCCAGACTGGCGTTTTGCTCAGAAGGAATACTCAGGCATGTGCTACAGGACCAGTTATGGGAGGGGCAATACTGTAGATTTGTGTAAGATTGTAAGCTGTTGTGCTGCACCGCAGACTAGCCCATACCGTACACCCATACACTGATTCCTGCTCTTTTATGGTAATAACAGGTAAGGTGTGGCAGCTTAGTTGTGCCCGCCAGTAGGTAAATTACTTCACTTTCTACCTTCATCCATCAGGAGGCGCCGTGCTGTGCAGCACAAGGGTCTCAGCCTTTGGGCTGGGTGTATGTAAATTTATTGTATGTTTCCAGCATTTGTGGTTGTGTTTATTTGCCACATCTAAGTAAAATTCTGTTGTGGCAAAAGCTGGTGTTGGGGTTGCTTTCCTCGTTCGTGACTTCACTGTATCCTGGGGAGCCCACCCCGGTACACAGCTTACACTTCCATGGTTTTCCAGTCTTCCTTCCGGGTTTGTGCTGTCTGGCCTTTCGAATGTCCAGGCCACAATTATTCAATTCCCGTGCATGCGGACAAGAGCCATGATCATTGCACAATGCTCTCTGCATTTACGTCACACTTAGCCTGGGTGTTTTGTTTTGTGTGTGGTGCGATTGGAGCCATACATTTTGTATGGCTCTATTCGCACCGCACCAGCACCAAAAATGTGCAGGACCCTTTTTTTTTGTCTGCACTAGAATCAGATTGCATAGGTATTCACACCTATGCGATCCGATTCTGCACATTGCACCACGTTTTGCGGACTGCTTTCGGGGTGTTGTTAACTTAACATACACACCCGCAGCGGTTCGCATGAACGGGGTATGATTCTGATGCGGTGCGGAAAATGCTGCAAATTCTGCACCGCATCAGTATGAAGCAGGGCTGAGTGTGCCATGAATGCAGAGCGCACTGCACATGCTCAGTAACATAATTGGCTCCTGATGATGTGAATATCTCCTAAATGGGGCAAGCTTAAACTTACTTGTAGGTACAAGCAGGGGCGGACTGACCATTCGAGAACTCGGGTACTGCCCGAGGGCCCGGGGTCAGTAGGGGGCCCCATGAGATGCCCTTGGTACCTTTCATAGGCTTTTTTGGGTGTGGTGTGAGTGTGGGCGAGGACACAGGGGCCCCATGATCCCCTATTGCCCGGGGGCCCCATGAGTTGTCAGTCCACCCCTGGGTACAAGCAAAAAAATCTGATTTTACTACCACTTTAAGTTAAGGAAATGATGTGAATTCAAATCTAGGCAGTAATTTGCTAAAACATATAACCTCCGAAATGTTAAAATGATAACCAAGAATAAGAATAGACCCATGAAATTAACTCTGTGCAGGCAGATTGTAAAATTTAGGAAAGGAAATGTTCATTTCAAGAGAAAATACACATTTTCACCAAGAATTTCAGAACTCTAGTGTTGCAATATTTTTTTTTCTGCAACATAAAAGAGGAAAAAGAAAAGAAGAACAGAGGTAAACAGAATAATCTGCTTATTTTTCAGAAATGCTAGCTAAAATAATAATCTGCCAAGGAAGCAAAAAAAAACAGAACTTGCATTTTTCAGAGTACACAAAAAAAAAAACCCAAACATAATCCATATGTGGCATTCATAATACAGATTTTTGTATGTAAAAGAAACTTCTTACATACCCAAATCCCAAACAAAAACCCATCTTATAAAAATTGGTAATTCATAATTAAAGGAGTTTATTAAAGGGAATGTATATATATAGTATATTATATGCAGCACATGAAAAAAGTAGCTTCTGTGTGTATTTTCTAAATGTAGACTGGAGGAGATATATTTGCATTTTACATACTGTAATTGAGCTTTCCTTCCCGCTTTGTAGTGCTTCATAATAGTTGAGGCTTTACAGATCTCCCCCACAATGCAAGTCTATCTGGGCCAGATGAATTACTAAAATAATGCACTCCACTTGTGGCCAATATCTTCTCTCAATAGTTAATTGAGGAGGTTGATGCTGAGCCAAACAAAGAACACCCTACCCATACTAGTTAATGAGACCCTCCATGGCAAATATAAAGCCCACATTTTGCCAGCCCCCTGCCTAAACACAAACACACCCCAAAAAATTCTTACCTGGTCCCTGGATTTTGACACTTCCAGAGGGAATGGATGATGTCATAGCACCTCCTGGGGGTAAACCTCCATCCAAAAACATGGTGGCTGGAGGAATTCCCCCCTTCTCTTGCTGGGACATTGTATTCTGACAGCAACACCCACCACTGTCAGAATACACTGATCAGTGCCTGCAGCTGCTGAGCATCAGAAAATGTTCCAACATATCTCATTGACAGAATTCGGTTAAATAATCGACTTCTGTCTAGCGGAGGAGGCCACACACTGATTGTGGACCAGCTGAATTTTGATCAGTGTATGGCCAGGGTAAGCTTAAATTTGTAACATTTCATGCAAATTTGGTAATGTGCCAAGCTGTTCAATACTGTCAAGTTGAGAGGTTCAACTTACAGTTGCAAGAAAAAGTATGTGAACTCCTTGGGATTACATGGAGTTTTGCATGAATTGGGCATAAAATGTGCTCTGAACGTCATCTAAGTCACAACATTAGAAGAACACAGTCTGCTGAACATAATACTACACAAACATTAGATGTTGCCATGGCTTAATTGCACATAACATGTAAACATTCACAGTGCAGGGAGGAAAAAGTATGTGAGGCCCTAGCTTAATGACTTCTCCCAGAGCTAATTGGAGCCAGGAGTGAGCCAACCTTGACTCCAATCAGTGTGATGATATTGGATGTGTTGCTGACAGCTGTCCTGCCCTTAAAAAACACACACCTGTTTTGGGTTTACTGATTTCAAAAAGCACTGTCTGATGTGAACCATGCCTCGCAGAAAAGAGCTCTCAGAAGACCTGCGATCAAGAATTGTTGACTTGCATGAAGCTGGAAAGGGTTACAAAAGTATCTCCAAAAGCCTTGATGTTCATGTGTCCACGGTAAGACAGACTGTCTACAAATGGAGAAAGTTTAGCACTGTTGCTACTCTCCCTAGGCGTGGTCGTCCTGTAAAAATGACTGCAAGAGCACAGTGCAGAATGCTGCATGAGGTAAAGAAGAATCCCAGAGTGTCAGCTAAAGACCTACAGAAATCTCTGGCACATGCTAACATTTTTGTTGACGCATCTACAATAAGGAAAACATTAAACGAGAATGGAGTACATGGGAGGACACCACGGAGGAAGCCATTGCTGTCCAAAAAGAATATTGCAGCACATTTGAAGTTTGCAAAAGAGCACCTGGATGTTCCACAGCACTACTGGCAAAATATACTGTGGACAGATGAAACCAAGATTGAGTTGTTTGGGAAGAACACACAACACTATGCGTGGAGAAAAAAAGGCACAGCACACCAACATCAAAACCTCATCCCCACTGTAAAACATGGCGGAGGGAGCATCATGGTGTGGGGCTGCTTTGCTGCCTCAGGGCCTGGACGGATTGTTGTCATTGATGGGAAAATGAATTCCAGAGTTTATCAAGACATTTTGCAGGAAAACGTACGACCATCTGTCCGCCAACTGAAGCTCCGCAGAGGATGGGTGATGCAACAGGACAATGACCCAAAGCATACAAGTAATTCAACAAAACAATGGCTGCAACAGCACAGAATACGCCTTCTGGAGTGGCCCAGTCAGAGTCCTGACCTCAACCCGATTGCAATGCTGTGGCATGACCCTAAGAGAGCGATTCACACCAGACATCCCAAGAATATTGCTACACTGAAACAGTTTTGTGAAGAGGAGTGGTCCAAAATTACTCCAGATCGTTGTGCAGGTCTGATCTGCAACTACAGGAAACGTTTGGTTGATGTTATTGCTGCCAAAGGAGGGTCAACCAGTTATTAAGTCCAAAGGTTCACATACTTTTTCCTCCCTGCACTGTGAATGTTTACATGTTATGTGTAATTAAACCATGGCAACAACTAATGTTTGTGTAGTATTATGTTCAGCAGACTGTGTTCTTCTATTATTGTGACTTAGATGACGTTCAGAGCATATTTTATGCCCAATTCATGCAAAACTCCACGTAATCCCAAGGGGTTCACATACTTTTTCTTGCAACTGTACTCTACTGCTTTTGTGTTCTCTTTTACCCCAGTAAAATCTGATCCCAATCTGCCAGTTTTGGCCAGAATTTGTTATTCTGGGCCTTTAGAGGTAACTAAGGAACATATGAAGGAAATGATCTACAAAGCCCCGCTACTTCCTTCTGGTTACGTAGCTTTCATGCTTCTTTCCGCCACCCACATATTTCTATTGACTCCTTACTATAATAGGCTCTCTTGTTGGCTTTTAGGATTGTGCATGAGGCTGGGTGGAGCAGCAGGCTTTCATACAACCAAGAAGTATCTGTGAAACCATAGGCCAGCCTGGCTCCAAATTGGGGTGTATCAGAGAGAATTTGCAAGCTTTTTTAGGCATCTTCAGGCATTTTAACTTCCTGAATGTATGCTGGATAGCAGGTTTTATGTGACTGTTTTATTTTAAAATCTTTCCTAACAAGTCACTTTTATGGAAAACTTTTGTTTTATTATAAAAAGAAAACAGTTTCCTTTCCCTTGCTGAATGTCACTTTAAAATCTTGACTGTGTCAGTATTTGAAGTCATGAGTTGTCAATGTAATTGTCATTCAGAATGTTCAGAGTCAAAAAACCAGTTTGTCACCCAGTCCACTACAACCTCCGTCCCTCTGCTGATCCAATTCACTTGCCCTTCAACCTGATCTCCAATCGAATGTACTTTTACCTGGTATTGTTCCCATAGCTTCTTCTTGTGTCCTACCCTGTGTTCAGAGTGGCCAGTGAAAACAGCCAATAGGAAAGTACCAATGTCCTTCACAGGATACAGATGAAAGCATTGTAAAAGGGTGACAGATCCTCTATACTAGTGGCTTTGGTTGCTTGGTGATTGGTTGTCTTTGGCACATGGAGTGGAACCGGTGTGAGCTTTTGGATCAAAATACAAGAGTGAGAGTGGAAGTGACACCAGGTATTCATCTGTAACATTGGACATATTCTTTTTGTATGGGAAAAGCGTTCAGCACTTACAAAGAAACATGAGAAAAAAAATCGCCTATTCTGATGGTAAACATAGAGACTGGCTGTAAAGTTGGGTATAGTCCATTTCTAAATACAGCAAGGTCCTTATAAGTTAATGGGTGTAAAGTCCTTTGGAGGTTGACAAGGAACAAGCGAGTTTGCCTAGACCTAGAAAGGCTGGGTGTTGGGGACACTCTGGTGTAGCCAGGGTTGGCTTTGTACCTCAGAACTAGCCATGGTGCCAGTTGAGAGTCATTGTTAGATTTCAGTGCTAGAGTCTCCTGGGCCCTATGAACACTTTAAGGACTATAAACATTTTAAGCTGCATTTGGCTGGTGTGACTTCCCTGCCAGAAAAATTGAGGCTGCTGTTCATATGAGACTACAAATACAGGCAAAAACAGATATTGTTCAAATAAGTTAGAAGTTCTTATCGTTTTCTTTGCAAGGTGACATACCTTTATCCTTTATTTCAATCACCTTTTTCCTTTCTGTGTAATAACTGTTAATTGAGTGAATAGCAGCCTATATATTCTGCATGTCCTAAGTGGCTTCTTCATACCGGCACAGTGGTCTCCAAACTGTGGCCCGGGGATCGGATGTGGCCCTTCGCTTGCCTTTATCTGGCCCTTGGGGCACTTTTCTTACCATTGATACAGGACGCTATTCTGCCAACTGGCATCAGCAATGGGACATCATTTCTTCCACTGGCATCAATAATGGGGCACTACTCCTCCCCCTAATACTAAAAGTGGTGATTACTGTCACTGATGCCAGAGAAATTTCCACTCCTGCTGGCTACAGTCTGGTCCCCCCTAAAGTCTGAAGGACAATAAACTGGCCCTTTGTTTAGAAATTTTGGAGACCCCTGTACTATGTGACTGCATTACAATAACACAGTTTCTTGCTTGAAATCTGACGTAGTGCTCTGTGAATTCAAAATTATGGCACTGGGCATAAGTGTGACCAAATAATAATAAGAAAACTAATGAGTACAGCCAACCTTCAGGTGGATACTGCAAAAGGTTCTTCACCAGACACAGAGCATTCAGTACAGATTAAAGCACTGAAGGACATCCGTGCAAGGGAAATGGCACAAAGTCTATTCCTACTTTGTACAAGGCAACCAGCTTTATGGCATAAACTGAACTCATTTGGTTGTCTACATGGACACAAAATTTTGGTAAAATGTTAATGCTCTAAAACCTTTCTACATATGAAACAATCAATTCTTCCGAACCTTCTTTCTATTTATGGACTGTCTTTGGCATTAGGAAGGTGCTGTGTAGATGATGCAAGAAGCATCTCTGGCCAGGTAAATGATAACATGGCTCTTCAGGAAGAAACTGCTAGAATGATATATAGGCTATTTCTTGTGCAATATTAAATCAAGGTGTGTAATTCCTAGTGACAGGCCTGCATGAAGCCTCTAATATGGGACAATTAGAAAAATGTGTGCGAAGACATTATTTAATTATTTACATCAAAACATCTGGATGTCACTCGAAAGAAATAACATTTCACATAGACAATTAGACATGACTCTTAGTGAAAAATGACTGCGTCTAATTAGAAACACTAGACAATGTAAGTAATACTAATAGAGTAATCTATCTATATAACCATCTGTACTTACAGATACTTTGTATTGCAACTAAAGTTGTCAGTTTCAAAGATTTATACTCATGTCCCCCAACTGTTTTCTCCATTCTGTTATCGGCTTAAAGCACATTGATACCCCGGCTTTCCTGAACAGCAGGACTGTCAAACTGGCAGCCCTCCAGCTGTTCCGAAACTAAAAGTCCCATCATGCCTCTGCCTTTGGGAGTCATGCTTGTAATTGTCTATCTTGCAATGCCTCATGGGACTTGTAGTTTGTCAAACTGGCGGCTGAAGGACCGCCAGATTGACATCCGTGCTCTACAGCATCAAAATTGCTGCCATTCTCCTGCAACTCTTTGCATCAAATACAAATGAATTTGATTTGTTATACAGATTGCAGGGACCGACATAAAGTAGTGGAGTACATTGCAATGATTTATACCAGTAATTTACACCAGATTTAAAAGATCAGATAAAAAAGGCCAAAGCAAAAGATCATGTGTTAAAACCAAACCTTTTTTTTTTATCAGCAATTTTGGAATAGGCAATGGTTAAAGTGTACATACTACAAAAACTTTTCTTTTTAGTTTTGGACAGAGTAGGGCAAGGTTAAAACCCCTGTCCATTTGTTTTTTTTGCTGCCTATGGCCTGTTGGTGAGATTTTCTTACACTTCCTGCCTTAGAGATGTAACAAGGAGAAACAGAAAATCTCTACAAATTGAAGAGAATACCCTAATATTTTGATTTTTTCATCATTCTGGCTTATGGACAGCGGTCACCAGGACAAAACGAGAGGGTGATTCTACCCAACAGACACAATCAGCAATAACACGTTGACAGATGTTTTATCCATTCTACACTCTATGTGTGGCTATATATATGTTTAAACTCCTGTTAGGTTTCTTTTTGCCATCGGTGTCCCATTGTCAGGATCTACCTTCACTTCCTGTCCTGTAGACAATGAGTCGCCACCAGCCAGTGCCTGGACAAGGTCCTTCAGCATCCAAGGTGAAAGGGCCATAGTGCGCCATAGTGCACCTCACCCATGAACTACTTCATTAGCATAGGTTGCAGGTTCTGCTCTTTTTGCGCTCCCATCCTGCTCAAGCATCCATGGCAGCCTCCTCTTCTTCCTGCCCATTCTTCTGGATCCGCCAACAGCACAAGTGCCTCCAACAGAATATCTTCACTTTATTCCTGTTCCAGTTATATCCAGTCGTAGTTAATCTCATTCAACTGAACTTGTTCTGTAATGTTGAAGACGTGTTGTAGCTTGTCGAAGCCACTTCTTCAGTTCTGATGAGTTTCAGGAAAATATCTCCGCGTTTATATCCAAACAGGTAGCTCCTTGATCCAGGCAGTGGCGTCCCTAGGGGGTTGCGGGCCGGACCGGGTGACACCATCACAGGGGGGTCAGGAGCAGGATGTCAGCACAGCTTCTGGGCTCTGTGAAGGTCCTGGCCAGTTATTGGGGTGATTCCGGATTCCTGGCACAGTGACAGCTGCCCCCGGTATAACGGTAAAATGAGTATCCCGGACCCGTGAAGATATGTATCCCCTGAAGCAACTGCGCATGTACCGGTTTCAGGCCGAAGAAACCGATCTCCGACTTTAGCACAGAGCTGCCACAGTTAACCTCTTACGGGCTGCAAACTTCTGAAGCTGATCCCATGGATCACTATGGGTTGCAAGATCAGTTAAGCCCGGCCCAGGGGCGGACTGACCATTTGGAAACTCGGACACTGCCTGAGGGCCTGGGGTAAGTAGGGGACCCCATGAGATGCCCCTGGTACCTTTTTCATAGGCGTTTTTGAGTTGGGAAGGACACAGGGGCCCCATGATCCCATATTGCCCGGGGGCCCCATGAGTTGTCAGTCCGCCCCTGCCCCGGCCCCGGCCCGTATGTGATTGGCTGATTAGCAATTTGTATTAACAAGCAATTGAACAGGTGTGCCTAATAAAGTGGCCGGTGAGTGTAGATTTCAGGGATTGCCTGTGAGCTAAAAATTATTCCTAGGGTTCCTCCATGTTCAAAAGACAGAGAAAACCTGGTTTAGTAAGTCATCCTCATAGATTTCTCAAGGAGGGTGGTACAAGTCTTTGTAGAGTTTTTTCGTCATTGTACAACAATTGCGTGATCTTGCTTTCCATCTCACTCGCTTCATGTGCTTTCTGAAGAATATACGATACCCACACATTTTACAGAACATTTTTAGAGAGATAAGGAGCAAGCAAATGTCCTATTCAAAACAAGATATGTTTTTCCTTTAATCTTTGTGGGCACGGTGTCCGATAATTGCTCTGCTAAATAAATACTTTTCCTGTCTATTTTTTTTTTTTTTTTACACAGCTGAGTACTTGCCTGGCTATAAAAAAAACTCCAGTCAGTCACGTACACGGACCTCACTAAACATTCCGTTGCTATTACATAATGTAGATCTTGGAGCAACTGCTCTGCTAAATGGATTAAGAAAGCACATTGTTTGGTGTTTATCTTCCAATATTTACCGTGAGTGCTGTAAGTTCCTTTGTGCTCATTACATCACATGACTTTTACTGTGTTCTACCCTACAGATTAAGTGTTCTTTGCAGCACAAGAAATTGTATTTGACAAAGCCCTAGCACTCACCCTGATACACTACAAAGATTAACCTGCTTTGGTTATACATTAATTATTTATAGGTCAACCCTACCTTGGACTGTTCACTGTACAGTGTTTATAGGAGTACAAGTCGCACTCCTCCCAACAAGAGTGCAAAATTCAAACATACACGTGCGCACACGCGCCAATTTAAACGTGTTCTTTGAATTTACTTGGCATGGGGTCAGTTAAAGGGGAACTCATATTCAGGGCTTTTTTACAGCAGGAATGTGAAGGAACGCAGATCCGGCACCTCCAGCCCTGAACATATGTAATGGCAAGGGGTGCTGGGGTGTGCTGGAGGGTCTATTGATGCTGGCTGCTGAAGGATCTATTGTTGCTGGGAGGTAAGTTGGTGGTGGGGGGATTTACTGTTGAGGGAGGTGTCTAATGTTGGTTGCTGGGAGATCTATTATTCCTGAGAGGGGTTGTGGTGGTGGATCTACTGTTGCTGGTGGGGGATTTTATTGCAGGGAGTCTATTGATGCTACATGGGATCTATTGATGCTGGGTGGATCAGTTGTTAAAAATGGGGTGTATTGTTGCTGGCTGCAGGGAATCCATTTTACAGTGTATCATTTAAAAAAATTCCATAGAAATTATTTAGCAATAAAAAATTATGCTTGGTTCTGTATTCTTTAACCACTTCCCTTCCGGCCCATGTAGATAAACGGCCAAACGGGAGCATTGCAGGAGCAGGTGGCCTTTTATAAACGTCCTCCCCGTTTCCCTGCTTGTGCGCGCTCCCTTGGAGTGCGCAGCACCACGATCCGGACGCTGTAAGGGACCTCTGTGTGAGGTCTCGATCATGTGATCACTGATTGACCAATCAGTGATCACATGAATAGTAGTAAGCAAGATGTCACTTCTGACATCATTGCTTACTACTAGTGAAAGCTGTGAATGATCACAGAGGTCACATGGTACAAGGCTATTCACAACAGCCGTGTACCATGTGACAAGCTGTGACCAATCACAGTACACAGTATTTCTCAATGGCTGCAAGAATGCAGCCAAAGAGAAATGATTGCTTTTACAGCCTTTTTGGGTGTAAAAGCAATCAGTGTAAAAAAAAAAAAAATCTTCATCACCCCCCACAAGTAGTACAGTGTCACTATGGTGACACTGTACTGCTAGGGTGACAGTATGTTAAAAAAAACCCCGCATAAATAATAATATAAAAAAATAAAATAAAAATGTCAAAAACATTTTTGAAAAATTATAATTTTTGGTTATAAACTAATTTGGGTTTTATTTTTACTAAAAAGATAGATGAATACATTTTGGTCAAAATTTATGAAGAAATATTATTTAATTGCAAATTTTTATAAGAAAAACACTTTTTTTTTCAAAATCTTTGGACTTTTTCATTTATATAGCAAAAAAACAAAAATCCCAGTGATGAATAAATACCACCAAAATAAAGTTCTATCTTTCTCAAAAAAATGCTAAAAAATTAATATGGGTACACTGCTGCATGACCGCGCAATTGTCATTCAAAGTGTGATAGCACTGAAAGCTGAAAATTGGCCTGGACAGGAAGGGGGTGAAAGTGTCCGGACTTTAAGTGGTTAAAAGAGGCCTTACTAGGAGGTGGACAGGGGGTGGAATCAAGGGAAAGTCCTCAGAGGTGGGTAGGGGGTGGAGATAAGGGGTGACTTATAAAGAAAAGTGCCTTGCAGCTAATGTCTGGGAAAAAAAGCCCTGCTCATATCATATTTGTTAAAGCTGACCTAGTATGAACTCCAAATGTGAAATTAGCCCGACACTGCATTCCAACAAAAATCATCTCCTGTGGGACTTTAACACAGCCATGACACCATAAATAAATTTAAAAAAGTATTTTTATTAGTACACAATGCATCCTAAAAGGCATTAAAAACAAATGTTGTCTCTCTGGCCAAAAATGCTTACAATCTGAACCTTTAAACTATTTTGATATTTAATCAAATATCAATAACAATAGACAGCATAGCCACTTGCCAGGCACATTGTTATAGTTCAATCTGTCCCCAAGGGGTTGATTACACACCAAAATAGTTTAAAGGTAAAGATTGTAAGCATTTTGGCTAGAGAGACAACATTTGTTTTTATGTCTTTTAGGATGCATTTTGTACTAATAAAAATACTTTTTTTTATTGATTTATGGTGTTATGGCTGTATTTAAGTCCCATGGGAGACACATTTTCTTTGAATACAATTCAGGGACGAAGCAGCTTTGGACTCAGGATCACCCACTCACCTCCATTATAGCCCCGCACTTAATGGGATTAAAATATACCGTATTTTTCGCCATATAAGACGCTCCGGAGTATAAGACGCACCCAATTTTAAAGGAGGAAAATCTAGAAAAAAAAGATTCTGAAACCAATACATATAGTAATTCATCCCCCATATAGTAATTCATCCCCCATATAGTAATTCATCCCCCATAGTAATTCATCCCCCATATAGTAATTCATCCCCCATAGTAATTCATCCCCCATAGTAATTCATCCCCCATATAGTAATTCATCCCCCCTATAGTAATTAATCCCCCCTATAATAATTCATCCCCCATAGTAATTCATCCCCCATAGTAATTCATCCCCCATATAGTAATTCATCCCCCATATAGTAATTCATCCCCCATAGTAATTCATCCCCCATATAGTAATTCATCCCCCCTATAGTAATTAATCCCCCCTATAATAATTCATCCCCCATAGTAATTCATCCCCCATAGTAATTCATCCCCCATATAGTAATTCATCCCCCATAGTAATTCATCCCCCCCATAGTAATTCATCCCCCATAGTAATTCATTCCCCATATTGTGTCAATTCACTTACCTTTGCTCCGCGCGTTCCTCTCGCCGTGTTCCCGCGCCGTTCCGGTCTTCAGGGCGGACGCTGCCCCGCCTACATCCTGACAGCCAATGTTTGATTAAAAGGTCCGCCGGGCCGTAGTTTGCCCATTGCTGATCCACGAGCAGAGGGGGTGATGACGTCAGCGCGCACCGCCGGGTGTACTAAGATGGCCGACCGCTCCAGAGATAGGCCAAAGCCGCGGCCTTTCCTACGGCCGTGGCCGAGCCTCACGGATTCTCTCTCTATTCGTCGTATAAGATGCACCAACTTTTCCCCCCCAGTTTTGGGGAAGAAAAAGTGCGTCTTATACGGCGAAAAATACGGTATGTGAAGACTTACCTTGTAAAACAACCAATTCAGTGTAAAATAGAATTGCAAGGTAAAACATATGTGCATATATAAATAAATGTAACCACTTCAGCTTCGGAAGATTTTACCCCCCTTCCTGACCAGGCCATTTTTTTGTATTTGGCACTGCATTACTTTAATTGGTAATTGCACGGTCAGGCAAAGCTGTACCCAAACTAATTTGTATCATTTTTTTCACACAAACAGAGCTTTCTTTTGGTGGTGTTTGATAACCACTGTTTATTATAGCTGTTTGTTATTATATAAACGAAAAAAGACTGAAAGTGTAAAAAAAATTATATCTTTACTTTTTGTTATAAAACATATCCAATAAAAATAAATAAAAATTGTAAAAAAATCAAATTTCTTCATCAATTTAGATCAAAATGTATTCTGCGTCTTTGGTAAAAAAAATCTCAATAAGTGTATATTAATTGGTTTGTGTGAAAGTTATAGCATATATACTGGAGTTTTTATTTATTTATTTTACACTAGTAATGGCGGTGATCAGCAACTTATAGTGGGATTGTGATAGTGTGGCATGAAATCTGACACTAACTGATACTTTGAACAAATTGACTGACCGTGACATCACCAGTTACACTAATACAGTGATCAGTGCTAATAATATACACGGTCACTGTACTAAGGAAACTGGCTGGGAAGGGGCTAACATTTAGGGGCAATTAAAGGGCTAACTGTATGCCTAACAATGTTTACCATGTGTAATATGTGCTGCATTTACTTGCTTTGCAGAGAGAGCAAAAAAAACTGGCATATTGTTGTTGCATGTAGAGAGCCCTGTGTTGTTTACCAGCCCAGGGCTCTCTTCTGTCATTCGCTTAGTGGATTAGCAGGTCCCAGCAATAAATCATTGGCCAGGACCAGGTGATTGGCTTGGGCTGTAGCAAATGACAGCACAGCCAGGGTAGCAGGTGGGCGAGTGAGCCCCCAACCCAGAAATATCAAATCACGAACAGGTCCATGATTTGGCGTAGCTGGGCTGCCCTGCCACACTATAAGTGTGGTGGGCAATCCTGTAGTAGATAAATTCCTTTTTTTCTTTCAACAAAAGAAACAAAGTCGAAATAGCTCTACAAAAACTTGTACCACCTTCCTTGAGAAATCTGTGAAGGTGACTTTCTAAACCAGGTTTTCTCAGCCTTTTGAACATGGAGGAACCCTAGCAATCATTTTTGGCTGTCAAGAAATCCATGATATTTATTTCTACACTCACCGGCCTCTTTATTAGGTACACCTGTTCAATTGCTTGGTAACACAAATTGCTAATCAACCAGTCAAGGCAACTCAATGCATTTAGGCATCTAAACTTGGTGAAGACAACTTGCTGAAGTTCAAACCGAGCCTCAGAATGGGGAAGAAAGGGGATTTAAGTGACTTTGAAAGTGGCATTATTGTTGTTGGGCTGGTCTGAGTATTTTAAAAACTGCTGATTTACTGGGATTTTCACGCATAACCATGTCTAGGGTTTACAGAGAATGGTCCGGAAAAAAGAAAATATCCAATGAGTGGCAGTTTGGTGGACAAAAATGCCTTGTTGATCTCAGAGATCCGAGGAGAATGGTCAGACTGCGACATTCAGTTGGTAGGATGAAAGCATGGATCCATCCTGCCTTGTATCAACAGTTCAGGCTGGTGGTGGTGGTGGTGTAATGGTGTGGGGGATATTTTCTTGGCACTGGTAAGGTGTACCTAATAAAGTGGCCAGTAAGCGTCTACTGTTTATTGTCATTACATGCATGACCTGCAATAATTATCAGAATACAATAATTTTTGGGATTAGGATCTTTTAATAGCAGGTCCAATTTATGGATACAAATATGCATGGACATTTGTCTGCAGGAAAAAAAAAACTTTTTTGGCAATGAATAGACATTCTTGCCTGTTCTTTGTATTTGTAGGCCAAAGAACAGGATAGATATGGTTTAATTATTAGCAGTATAATAAAATGCTTGACAGAGTACATAGATCTATTCACATTAGTTCCTGTGCCAGTACAGATTAATCTCAAATGTCTCCACCAAAGGCATAGACACACACAAGGAATTAAAAAGCCACCAAACATACTGTAAATACACAAGCTGGGGCACGAACATTAATTTAAGGAACATTTGCAAAGAAATACATTTTAAACATCAACATAGCAGAACTTAAATATATTTTAACCACTTCCTGTCCTGACACTATAACCCCCTTCCTGACCAGGGCAATTTTCAGCTTTCAGCGCTATCACACTTTGAATGACAATTGCGCGGTCATGCAATACTGTACCCATATGAATTTTTTACCATTTTTTTGAGACAGATAAAGCTTTATTTTGGTGGTATTTATTCACCGCTGGGATTTTTATTTTTTTTACTATGTAAATGAAAAAGTCTAAAAATGTTGAAAAAAAGTGTTTTTTTAAATAAAATTTTGCAAATAAATAATATTTCATCATAAATCTTGGCCAAAATTTATTCCGTTATTTTTTTAGTAAAAAAAAAAGAATCCAAATTAGTTTATAAGCAAAAAATATAATTTTTAAACATTTTTTTTTACATTTTTATTTTATTTTTTTTATATTATTTTTTATTTTTATTTTATTTTTTTACATACTGTCACCCTAGCAGTACAGTGTCACCATGGTGACACTGTACTACTTGTGGGGGGTGATGAAGATTTTTTTTTTTTTTTTTACACTGATTGCTTTTACCCCCATATAGGATGTAAAAGCAATAATTTCTCTTTCTCTCTGTCTGCATTCTTGCAGTCATTGAGAAATACTGAGTGAGCTGTGATTGGTCACAGCTTGTCACATGGTAAAGGCTGTTGTGAATTCTGTTGCTTTCTTGCCTTCTGTTTCAGTGCCTTGCTGTCCAAGGCCAAACTGACCTTGGCCTATATCCTGACACTGCCTCTGCCTTATGTTCCTGTACCTCACTATCCAGCTGTTGCTGACCTTGGCCTGTTTTCTGATGCTATCCTTGCCTTCTGATTTGGTACCTCATTGCCTGGCTGTTGATGACATTCAGCTTGTGCCCCGACTTCATTCCTGCCTTCTGATCTTAACATGTTCCTGCATCTGGTTCTTACCTGGTGGTCATCATGTTGTCTGTCCCTCACACCCAACAGCTGGCGCTGCCTGCAACATTGGCCCCTGTGCCAATCTGTGTCCTCCCAACTCTGGTCACTACTACCAGGGATGTTGGACAAGGGGTGCAAGAGTAGCCCCTCTTCAGCTCAATCTTCTCGTATGTGCCAGTGATTGTGTGTGTGTATGTGCATGTATGTGTGCCATCATTCCCAACCTCTCATTTCCATGAAGCCTGCTGGAGATACTAAAAATGTGGACTCCTCTGATCTGTGTGAGCACAGTGCTTCAGATCTCTGACCATAACTATTGGACGCCTTATAACAACAACCTTGCTCCGTGCATTCTTTTCAGCTCCCAATACTTTTAATGATCTGTTTATCAAACTATAATTGGGCAATTCACCTAGTGAATATTTGACCCAGTACATTGATCCAAGATTCCATCAGGTCCACCATTCAGTTTCTGCCAACATGTTGAAAGTACAGTAGAGTTTTTTTATCACCCTTTTCGTTGAATATTGTTTAAAAACACTGTGGCAAATAGAACAAATTTGAAAAATTGAATCTTGGCTGAAAAATGGTCAACACTCGGGTGAAACCAAGCATCTTGGTATAATATTGTATAATAAATAGACCCCTTACACAGTAAGCTGGTTTTCTTTTATTAGTAGCTTGTAAAGGGTATTTTTTCTTTGGCCCACCCTCGAGGTTATCATGTGACCTTTCCTGTCAATTGGGAGATGTATTTAAATTCTGGTGGGAGAGATTAGTGAGAAAACTGCAAACATGAGTCAAAGTGAAGAGTTAGTTGCTCCCCTGTGTGGGCACTCCCCTTAATATGGCTTTCTTCAGTAGCACAAGGGCCTGGAAAGAACCCGTTTTTGGAAAAAGGACTCTACCCATATTTTTGGGAAAACTGTCTCCGCATAAAAACAAACAAGATATACTGTGCTCAAATCCCAACAGCTAGTAGATGCATTTATCTATCTATCAGGTGCTAAAGCAGTGTAACCACATATTAACACTAGAAATTCTGAAGGACCCTCGGCGCACTGGTATATACCCTTTCCAGCAGACGTTTGCAATAAAGAATAGGGATATTTGGTTCACACATATTGCAATACATGTTTAAGCCGGCCAACTGCATTTGACGAGAGGACAACACAAATGTCAAGTAAGGTACTTCTGGCCTTGTCTTTCAGAATATGTTGGACTGATCTATGGAAGACCCGAACTTAAACAGGGGGCTGAGATAACTCAAGGCTGTCCTGGGGAAATTGAGGTCACCCTCAGGACTGGAGCCTTTGAGGACATGTATTGGGAAGTTGTATTTATGGGCTGTGGACCACTTACAGCTGGGCAGACCTTACAGCCACTGATGTGGCGTCATCTTTCTCAGACCACACAGAGTTGGCAGTTCACTCTGCTTGCGAGCTCTTTCACATAATGTACCTTTTTCATTTTAGGTTTAGTGGACTCTTAAACAAAAGCTAATCATGCTACCAATATGCCTTCTAGTAGGTTATTAAAAAAATCTCAACTAAAGCTAACACCAGGGTAAAGATCTGTGTTTTTTAAAATGTGACAGTGAGTCCGGTGAGAAACTGGAAACTTTCACATGGATGAAAATAAATATCCTTATCTTTTTGCTCTGTAAATTGAGCCTTGCACTTTTTTGTGGGGAAGGAGGTCTCCAGTGCTGCAAAATGTAAATATTATCCAATAGGCCTCTATGCCACCCAAATGCCAGCATGGACATTATTCATGTGTATAAAGTAACTGGTTGCCTAAACACACTGTACCTTACCTGACCTGTGACATCTGGCAGGACCAGATTAGGAAGGAATTTAAAAAACTGAAGATGGAAGGCCTGTGATGGAGCATGATGCCCTTTGTTTGACTTTCAATAAATCTTTTTTGATATTTTACAAGTTTTACAGGTAAACAAAGTCACAGTTTACAGTAGAAAAGTTAGATAACATTCCATGTCACATATTATCTCATTTGGCATATATATATATATTGTGTGTGTGAATCTATTGCAATGTTTTCTAATCTGGAAATCCTGCCAGTAGCTGCGCTTCCTGTTGCAGATTGACAAAGCTAAGCCGCTGCGTTTCACATAGCAGCAGCATAGTCAGCCTGAAGGCATACAAAGGCAATACAATTCTAAAAGTGGAACTAAAGCCTAGAGCGCACAATCAGAAAATCATACAAAAAAATTACCGCTTTCAAAGTGATCGTATGATAATCTGATCGTTAATACACAACTTTCGTCTGAAATTATTCGAAAGGACAAGCACCAATTTTTTTTTTTTCGTGTGATACCAGATCGTACGATTTTCGTTTAATCAGTACAGTTTTCAGCAAAATACAATACAAATACATTACAATACATGACATCACTTCCAAATTTTTATTCTGTCCTACAAGAGTGTTCGTAACTTTAGTAACCTTTTCATTATCAATATGAGACTAGCATGCAAAAAAATTATTCATCCAATATTCTCATCGTGTGTAGGGCTTAACCCTTCCCTGCTCAACTTCAAACAAGACAAAAAGGGTTGGCTTAAGTTGGGCTTAACTGTTTGTTGTGAATAGACACTATCACTTGTACATTTTATTATTATTATTATTATACAGGATTTATATAGCGCCAACAGTTTGCTCAGCGCATTACAATATAAAGGGAGACAATACAACAACAATATATATAAACACAGGAGGGTTAGGAGCGCCCTGCTCCTTGGAGCTTACAATCTAAAAGGGAGGGGCTGGTGGTACAAAAGGTAATAACTGTGGGGGATGGATTGATAGGAGAAATAGAAGATTTGCTTATAAGCTGAAGGCAGGAGAGGCTTCCCTGAAGAGATAGGTTTTTAGAGATCACCTAAAAGTGGGCAGAGTAGGCGATAGTCTGATAGATTGGGGTAGAGTATACCAGAGGATGGGGGAGGCTCTGGAGATGAGCATGGGAGGAGGAGACAAGGGAGCTAGAGAGAAGGAGGTCATGGGAGGAGAGGGGAGGATGGTTTGTTTGATATTTGGAGACAAGATCGGTGATGTATTTTGGGGCAGAGTTTTTACTGGCTTTATATGTTATTGTTAATGTTTTGAATTTGGGCAATGGGAAGCCAGTGGAGGGATTGGCAGAGAGGGGTGGCAGATACAGAATGGTTAGTAAGGTGGATGAGTCTGGTAGCAGCATTCATGATAGACTGAAGAGGGGATAGCCTGCAATGAGGTAGGCCTCAAGAGAATGAATAAGCTGCTTAGTGGTTTTAGTGCTTAAAAATGGGCATATCTTGGAGATGTTAGCATAGAACGACAGTGCCTCTTGATTGACAACCCCCATTCAATGTATACTCACCCAGCCATGGTGGAGTAAGCTCCAGTCTTGGATGATGTTGAAGCCTACACAGGTGGATGGTGTCACTGCTTGCACATGACAGTGTTCTGGCCTGTTGATTGACCACTAAGGTGCAAGCTCTTGCTCCCACATACCTATAAGCTCTGTTCTGTTAGATCAGTGAAGCTAGGCATCTAAAGGAGAAAAGAGGGGGAAAGTTTGGCTGGTGAGTATACCTTGCTGGAAAGCATGGTGTGGTGCTAAGTATACCTTGTTGGTGAACATGGCGTGGAGTGGTAAGTACACCTTGCTGAAATGAGGGGCTATCAGAAGGCCATAAATGCTTTAAGATACAATCCCTTCCTAAATCTGGGAGAAGCATTCAAAAGGGATCAAATAAAAAGTACAGAAGACCAAAAGGTAAAGGAGGATGAATAGAGAAAAGGAAAATCATTCATCTCCACAACTCACATATTGATGGGGTTCATCCAATGGTTGTATTTAAGTATAGATGACTCTCCAATTTTTAAACACTGTTTAAAGACTCCAGTAAAATTCTAGTAAATTTTTAATTGACCTTAAAATAATCTAGTCCATGTCTAACCTCTACAATATCAAGGAAGGAGGTCTGAGGTCTGCCATTGATTTGTAATTGGTTAGCTGCTAAAAATATAAAGGTCACAAACTTATTCGCATGTTCAGTGAAATCACCTACCTGTCCAGGGCAAAATCATTATCTGTAACCTGCTGATAATCTCATGCTGTGTCCAATCACAGTCAGCAGGGGGCATACGCATACGGAAATGAGTTGCGACATACGGGTATGTTACTCAGCCTGCTAGCAGTAAATCTGCTATTATCGAATGGCAAGTGGTTAAAGCTCAGATTTAGGAGGTTAGGGTGGTCTGATTAGTGTGCAGAGGAATTTCCTTGAAATTTAAAGAAAATTACAGTGCTGAAGATTAAAAAGAAAAGGTCATTTTTATTGACATTAAATTACAACATGGCTTGAGTAGCAATTTTATATGCCATATTATATTTTTAGGTAGAGTTACCCTTTAAGCACTTTCAACAGCTGACTTAAACACTGAGTATGCAGCTGCTTTATTTTTAGGGTCTTTTCACACGTCAGTTTACATCAGTTTTTTCATCAGTTTATATCAGTTATTCTTCAGTTTACATTAGTTTTTCATCAGTTTACATCAGTTTTTTCATCAGTTTGTTGTCATTTTCCCATTAGTTCCTCATCAGTCTGGGTCTTTTCACGCGGAGTGGACCCATTTTCTGCTTGCTCAGTGGAGGATCTCTCCGCCGAGGCCCGCTGAGCAAGCGGATGACAGCTCTGTGTCTGCTCAGCTGCTGCAGAGCAGACACAGAGCTGCTCACTCAATGGGAGGTCAGATGAAAACGGACCACCTGTCCGTTTTCATCTGATCCGATGGACGGAAGGGGAATTTGATCCCCATCCGTCCCTTTTTGGCGGATCGGATTAGATGTCAGCGGGTGTAAACAGACACATGTCCATTTACACCCGCTGCTCCACAGAGGAGAATGGAGGTTCTGATCGAGTCCGCCTTGAAAAACAGCAGGTGGACCGTGTGAAAGAACCCTAACTCGTCATGTTCTCGTCAGTTTCTGGTCAGGTTTTACATCAGTTTGTTACATCCTTTACCAATGCAAAAACAGATGCAAAACAGACCGTATGCCCATTTACATCCATTTTTAGTCAGTTACGGGTTTTTTTATGTAAGAAAAATAGGGTTTTCTTCTGTTAAAAAAAATTGATGTTAACGGATGCGAACATTAATGGATGTAAACAGATGATCATCCGTTTACATTCGCTAGTCCATAGAAATACATGGATGTCCATTTTTCATCCGTAAACGCACAGATGAAAATCAGACATATGGAACACCTGTGTGAAAGGACCCTATATTCTTGCCTATGTTCCTGTTTAAGTTGGTGCCATGACACTACCCCAGGTTTTCTGTTTCTAGGCGACTTCTTTCTCTTGTAGCACCTATGTAGCCACCCTTGTATGCAGAGACTAGAGGTATGTCTCTCTACACTGTGTGCATCAATAGACACACACAGCCCTATAGTTTAGGATGGCAAGGCACTCTTCTGCTCCTCCCTCCTCCAAGCTTACAGACTAAGTGGGGACTTCACTGTCCACTGTTTACTGTGAATATCGAAAGTTCAGGGATGCAACACTGGGAGAACAAGAGCCAGCAGGAGGAGGGATAGAGGAAGGAAGGAAGGAAGGAAGGAAGGAAGGAAGGAAGGAAAGAAAGAAAGAAAGAAAGAAAGAAAGAAGGAAAGAAAGAAAGAAAGAAAGAAAGAAAGAAAGAAAGAAAGAAAGAAAGAAAGAAAGAAAGAAAGAAAGAAAGAAAGAGAAAGAGAGGGAGGGAAGGACGAGGGATAGAGGGAGGAAGGAAGGAAGGAAGGAAGGAAGGAAGGAATGATAGAAGAAAGGGAGGGAGGGAAGGAGGAGGGATAGAGGGAGGTAGGAAGGAAGGAATGATAGAAGAAAGGGAGGGAGGGAAGGAGGAGGGATAGAGGGAGGAAGGAAGGAAGGAAGGAAGGAAGGAAGGAAGGAAGGAAGGAATGATAGAAGAAAGGGAGGGAGGAAAGGAGGAGGGATAGAGGGAGGGAGGGAGGAAGGAAGGAAGGATATTATCCACTCTTACACAACAGTAAAAACTTTATACATAACAAGAGTTTGGACTCCGCATCGATATGAACCTTGCACCTTGGTATAAACTTTGCTCAGCAAACCTTCAATGAACAACTTTTTATTCATCAATTTTTTTTTTTAATCACAAGTTAATATTTGCTACTAGGCAGCCAAAACTTATTGCTCTAATGAAAACAACAGCTTGATAATATGTTGATTTGGATCTATGAAAGTATGAGCAGAGTGGTTTTATATGAAACAGCTGTGTGATCGCCAACTATTGATTGCCCTCAAACAATTAGAGTTAATAAATTATCTCGAGCGAGAACCTTGGACTTTATTTCTGTGTGTGGCAACTCAGGCTATGTGTCACACAGGCAACAAAGCAGAGACCACCATGGGCCCGTCTGAACAGTAACATTATTAACTCTATTGGGGCTCTTGGTTCAATAAGAGACACCATGGGGTTTATTTACTAAAGCTGGAGAGTCCAAAATCAGACTCCCTTCTGCATAGAAACCAATCAGCTTCTAACCTCAGCTTGTTCAATGAAGCTTTGGCAATGAAACCTGGAAGCTGATTGGTTTCTATGCAGAAGGGAGTCTGATTTTGGACTCTCCAGCTTTAGTAAATAAACCCCCATGTCTCGTGTGCCTGGTGCTTACAGACTATTTAGAAAAAAAAAAGTAATACTATACAGCTTATCAGTCCTTAGACATTGTGGCTGCATTCATTTACTTTTCTCAATTTTTATACCATAACTTTCACCTGGTGATACACTTTCCATTCTAGGTTGACAATTCTCAATCATTGTACTGCATCAGAACAGAAGCATGATAGAACTACAGGACCTCCTCTTGTCCATGAAATGGAGGGACATGGTTACAAGTGACTCTGTTGTTCAATCCCCTTAAACCAGGGGTGCCAAACTGGCAGCCCTCCAGCTGTTGTGAAACTACAAGTCCCATCATGCCTAAGTCTTTGGGAATTATGCTTGTAACTGTCAATCTTGCAATGCCTCATGGGACTACAAGTTTGGCAACAGCTGGAGGGCCACCAGTATGACACTCGTGCCTTAAACCCAACCCAATCAAATAGATAGTTCAAAATACTAACCATAATGTACAAAACCATCCACAACACTGCCCCAGCTACATCACCGACCTCATCTACAGAAACCCAAACCATCCTCTCTGCTCCTCCCAAGACATCTTGCTGTCTAGCTCCCTTGTCATCTCGTCCCATGCTTGCCTCCAGGATTTTTCCGGAACCTGTCACTTTCTCTGGAACTTCCTATCCTAGTATGTCTTGTCAGCTCACAGCCTGTCCACCTTTAGGCAATCCTTAAAAACTCATTTATTCAGGGAAGCCTACCCCACCTCCGTATAAGAACTGTACTTGAAACACTTCCTCCAGTTCATCCACTGCAGCTATTACCTTTTGTACCACATCCCACTACCTTTAGATTGTAAGCTCCATGAGCAGGGCCCTCCTGTTCCTTCTGTATTGAACTGTATTGTAATTGTACTGTCCTCCTTTATATTGTAAAGTGCTGCGCAAACTGTTGGTGCCATATAAATCCTGTATAATACTGATAATGTAATAATAATAATAACCTAAAGTGCTCTGGGAAACCTTTCTTATGTGTGATTGTGTGTTTGTAAAACATGTACATACACACATATATACAGTATAAATACCCACAATACACTATATATTTTTCTCTCTCTTGAATATTCATGCAGCTATAAAACAACAATAAAGCATATAGACTTAAACAAATGGAATAAAGTCATTATAGAGTCCCTTTAAAGTGGTAGTAAACTCTTGGAAAAAAAAAAAACTTTCCTCCTGCAAGGCAATATCATAATGTGCTAGTATGCGCCGCCCTCCCGGAACTGGACAACTGTGCCGTAGGCGTCTTTCAGCTATAGCGCGGCTGGGAAGCGGTTAAACCGAATGGGTTGTTAAGGATTCACATATACTTATATGTCAGTTGACTTGGCTGCAACAATACAGGGCAGCACAGTGGCTAAATGGTTAGCACTTCCGCCTGGCAGTACTAGGGTTGTTGGTTTGGATCCCCACCATGGCACCACCTGCCTGGAGTTTGCATGTTCTGCTTGTGTGGGTTTCCTCCCACACTCCAAAGACATGCTGGTAGGTGAATGGATTCCTGTCCAAATTGTCCCTAGTATGTGTATGTATGAATGTAAGTTAGAGACCTTAGATTGTACGCCCCTTGAGGGTTAGGGACTAATATGAATGTACAATATATATATGTAAAGCACTGAGTAAATTGATGGCGCTATATAAGTACCTGAAATAAATAATTTATCAGTTTTACAGCAGGGTTTGAGAACTAGGAATGTGCACAGGTATGTTTCCCAAGTTCTTTGCTACAACTTTAATAATGTCATGGCACGGTGCAAAACAGGTGAGAATAGGAATGATCTTTCTTTTTTTCTTTTTCTTTCTTTCTTTCTCTTTCTTTCTCTTTTTTACAAACTGAGATATATATATATATATATATATATATATTTACATATAGCGTTACATATATATATATATATATATATATATATATATATATAAAAATATATATAAAATATTATTATTATACAGGATTTATATAGCACCGACAGTTTGCTCAACGCTTTACATTATGGTGGGGGACAGTACAGTAACAATACAATTCAATACAAGAGGGGTTTGAGGGCCCTGCTCCTTGGAGTTTACAATCTAGGAGGGAGGGGATAGTGGTACAGGAGGAGATAGCTGTGGGGGATGGAGTGGTTGGACAAGTAGAGGAGTTCAGTATTAGCTGAGGGCGGAGTAGGCTTCCCTGAAGAGATAGGTTTTCAGAGTGCGCCTAAAGGTGAGCAGAGTAGGCGATAGTCTGATGGATTGGGGTAGGGAGTTCCAGAGGATGGGGGAAGCCCTGGAGAAGTCCTGGAGGCGAGCATGGGAGGAGGAGACAAGGGAGCTAGAGAGTAGTAGGTCTTGTGAGGAGCGGAGAGTACGGTTTGGGTGATATTTAGAGACAAGATCGGTGATTTAATTTGGGGCAGTGTTATGAACGGCTTTATACGTCAGTGTTAGTGTTTTGAATTTTATCCGTTGGGCAATTGGAAGCCAGTGGAGGGATGGGCAGAGAGGGGTGGCAGATACAGAACGGTTAGTAAGGTGGATGAGTCTGGCCGCGGCATTCATGATAGACTGAAGTGGGGATAGCCTGCGGTGAGGTAATATATATATATATATACACATACACACATATATATAGTTACAAAGTTGAGGAGGATACTATAGTGAGACTGCCAGGTGCAGGAGATAATTGTCAAGTTTAAAGCCAATTTAATTGCACCATTACCTTTGACTTTAAATTTGCAGGGAGCATGATGAGAACATGGGACATGCCTACTTTTTCCATTAATAAATATAAAATAGAGTAACAAGGAGACTATATAGATGCCATGGTGCATACAGCGAGTTGTCTAAATAAGACAGGGCTTCAAGGATAATTATTCTTGTGCTTCAACAATGAAAAGCCCCCTAGGTGCGGATTGTCATCCTTTCTTGAGACATATGAGCCAATTTATCACTTCAGAGAATTATCCTTCTGTGTAGCGCAAACATGATTTCTAAAAGAGTCATTAAACCCATTTAAACGCAGTTGCATTCGGCTTCGCCATGCTGAGCCCAGGCGTACTTCATGTGCGCGGGAGATAACACGCCGTGATGGCGCTGATGACGAGCACGTTGAAAAACAAAAAATAATTAGCTTAAGTCATTTTTAAACAGCTCCGGGTCATTTATACAGTTTGCAATAATTCAAAGCCATGTCAGGCAGGCAGCAGTAGTGATATAAATTATTTAAATGAATAGAAGCTGAGTTTAAACAGAAGCATGCACACCGAGGACCAAGCTGAACAGCAAAGAAAGCAAATAACCTCTACTGTAGATAAATATTTCATCGCTGCCATTGATAGAAGGCTTGTTTGAATGGCACATACTAGACTTTATTCTGTTTAAATATAAAAAGTTTCTAAACTTGTTGCTTGTATCCATTTTTTTTAGTTAGTCTTCACAGATTTATAATCAAATGTGGATCTTCAGTAACTTTATGAGTCTACATTATTAAGTTCCACACATGTCATGTACAGTAAAAGTGTATCATTTCCGAAAAAAACTCTACCTATTTTCATTAAAGCTGAATTCCACGCAGATGGATTAGTTAATACAGCATAAAATGTATATTTAAATACAAGTACCTGAATTTGACAGTGTAAACCTCCTGCAACCCCCCCCATACAGCAGAGCTCAGACTGGGAGAAGGAGAGGCAGAACAAGGAGCCAGTCAGCTGTGCTGCTGTGTTCAGGCACTAAGGCTGCATTCACACTTGAGCACCGCACATGTTCAAAGTTTTTTTGTGCATTTTGTCACGCATTTTCATACAGCGTTTTTGAGCTTTGGCGGTTTTTTATTAGCCAATAGAGAAAACTATCATCTGTTGCATAATTTGTTACTAGGTTTTTCATCCTCATTTTTTTATTACTGTCATTATTGTTATTTGTTTTTTTGTAGGGTAAGGGGCAGGGGCGGACGGACAACTCATGGGGCCCCCGGGCAATAGGGGATCATGGGGCCCCTGTGTCCTTGCCCAAACTCAAAAAAGCCTATGAAAAAGGTACCAGGGGCACCTCATGGGGCCCCGTACTGACCCCAGGCCCTCGGGCAGTGCCCGAGTTTCCAAATGGTCAGTCCGCCCCTGGTAAGGGGTTAGAGTTAAGGTTACAGTTAGGATTAGGGGTTGGGGTTTAAGTTAGGGGTTAATATTTTATTCTTTGTCTTCTTCTTATTTATTTATTTAGAGTTAGGGTGTTAATAATAAGACTACTACTACTAATAATAATACATTAATAAATAAATGTAAAATAAATACACAAATACATAAAAATAATCATAAATAAATAATAAAGTCATACAATAAATTAATACTATCTAATAAGTAAATAATAATTAACCCTAACTTTAATCCCCTAACCCTTAAAAAAATAAATAATCGAATAATAATAATAATAATATGATACTAATAAAACAAAAACCCTACCTTAACACAAAATAAATACATTATTATATATTGTAATAATAAAAAGTATTATGATGTTCAGGTTTGGGTGTTTATTTTATTATTGTTATTATTATTAATATTATTATTATTTTTAACGCATTGACTTTTTTCTGCTATAAATCAATTTTATCATGAAAGTATCTTGAACTCTTGGACTTTTGGCACTCTCATTGGATTGTATGTGTGTGGACTCTAAACTCTGGGTCCTTTCCCTTTTTCTGGGGTCGGTCCGAGTTTTGTAGAGTGCTGCTGAACTGAACATTTTCAGTGACCCTTAGAAAATCCAAATCCAGTGCCCTGTTTGTTCTTGTGTTTAGATAGATGTAGTTGTCGTCTGCTGCTTCTCCTTTCGCTGTCCAGTCACAGGCTGAGGGAATGCTAAAGCCCAACTCTGGGATCATTGTCATATGTCAAACATACACCTACTAGGGACAATTTGGACCGGAGTCAGTTACTGGCCGGACGCCTGACAGTGTAGCAGAATTTTACAGTGGAAGCACCAATCCAGCAGTTGCACTGTGTAGTTGCCAACCCAAAATGGGAGCACTGGAGCGTTTTGTGTTTTTCTATTCTTCTTCATACCTTCAAGGCATCTCTCCTAACTATACAGGCATATCTGGGTGCCTCTTATTTATAATCTGTTTGCCTTTATACCGTGAGTGTCTGCTTCTTGTTTCAAATAGTTTGAAGATGTTTAAAATGGGTGCATGTTTTTTTTTCGGTGTGGCTAAAAATAGAGGTGTAATTTTGAGGGGGTGTGGTTATAAGTGGGTGTAGCCAGTAGGATGTCCTTTTCATCTGGTATTTTTATTGTTCTGTTCCACTTTCATGTAATTTTCTTGTGTTGTATTGAACTGCATTAAATTGTTTTTTAGTATGCTGACATCTAGTGGTGGTTCTGGGCCACTACAACTTGCTTACTAATGTGTTTTTGTTATCTTCCTCTTTTCTCCCCTTCTTATTAGTGCTAGTTAGTTTAGTAATATCTAGAACCTTCTCATTTATTCCATGTTCCTTTAGTCAGTGCTATTTATTTGCAGAGACAAAGCTCAGGAAAGTCTTCTTAACAGCAAATACATTTCCCCAGCCCAATAGGAAGAGGCATTGAAGTGGTTCTAAAGGCTCAAGGTTTTTTACCTTCATGCATTCTATGTGCAGCAGCCATCCCTAATACTCACCTAAGTCTCGATCCAACAATGTGCACTGGAGTCTCCGCTATCCCAGGACTCCCTCTTCTCATTGGCTGAGACAGAAGCGGGAGCCATTGGCTCCCACTGCTGTCAATCATGAGAAGAGAGAGGGGGCGGGTTCGAGCCATGGCTCCATGTGTGAATGGACACACAGAGCAGCTTGCTGTGAGGGCACCCGACAAGGAGGGACCAGGAGAGCCTGTGGGGGACCTGAGAAGAGGAGGGTCCGGGCTGCTCTGTACAAAACCACAGCACACAGCAGGTAAGTATAGACATGTTTGTTCTTTTTTCTATTAAAAAAATAAGTCTTTAGAATCACTTTAAGGAGAAGTAAATAATGGGACATTAAATGTGCCACACAGGGGTCAGGCACATCAAGGTAGATACCATTTTTACAATCTTTATTGTACAAATAAAACACAGTTAACATATGACTGCATTTGGTATACATCATGTGTATGAGATCCACTTGGTGTGGATATTGGTGCTGCAAATTGACGCGTTTCATGAGTTTACTCGCTTCCTCAGGATCCACACCTTTTATACATGCAGACAAAGCTTTTCAATCTACAAGGATAATTACAGAGAAATAAATATACTATACATCCACATATAATACTTATCTCCTAGATTGTAAGCTCCAAGGAGCAGGGCCCTCGAACCCCTCGTGTATTGAATCGTATTGTTACTGTACTGTCTTGTGTACTGTCTCCCATTGTAATGTACAGCGCTGAGCAAACTGTTGGTGCTATATAAATCCTGTATAATAATAATATTAATATAATATAGGTATAACGCACACACAAAGAAATATCATATCCACCAAGCACCTCACTCACCGCCCTTGAGATTGCCAATCACTTCAAAAACAAGATTGACACAATTCGCAAAGACATTGCCGCAACTCACACGCCCTCTCAACCCGTCCCCTCTCACACAGCTACCCCCTCATCCCCCCTCCCCCTCGACATTACCCGCAGGGACTTCGTCACTGCTCAAACTCCCTCCAACCCCGTTCCCCCTCACTCAGCTACCCCCTCATCACCCCTCTCCCACGGCCCCACCACTGCTCTGACCTCCACTCCCACCCCACCCTACATTCCTCATACTGAAGCTCCCCAACACTCCACACCTTTGACCTTACTACCATCGAGGAAGTCTCCAAGATCCTCTCTGATGCCCGCCTCACCACCTGCCCCCTCGACCCTATCCCCTCACAATTCCTACGACCTCCCTTCCCCTCCATCCTACGCTCCCACACCCACATCTTTAATCTCTCCCTCTCCTCCGGCACTTTCCCCTCCCCACTGAAGCATGCACACATCACCCCCATACTTAAAAAGCCCTCCCTGGACCCCAATGACCCGAACAACCTCAGACCCATCTCCCTGCTCCCACTTACATCTAAACTCCTCGAGCGCCTCGTCTACACCCGCCTATGCTCTCACCTCAACAACAACAACCTCCTCGATCCCCTACAGTCTGGCTTCCGCCCCCTACACTCCACCGAAACCGCCTTATTCAAACTCTCCAACGACCTTCTAACCACCAAAGCTAATGGCCACTATTCAGTGCTCCTACTCCTTGACCTCTCTGCGGCCTTCGACACAGTTGACCACCCCCTCCTCCTCAAAATACAACACTCCCTCGGCCTCAGAGATTCTGCTCTCTCCTGGCTCTCATCCTACATGTTATAGGTAACGCTCTTTCAGCTTTACCTATAATGCTACCACCTCCCCCTCACTCCCCCTCTCTGTTGGGGTCCCTCAAGGCTCTGTCCTTGGGCCCCTTCTCTTCTCCATCTACACCTCCTCCCTTGGCCAACTCATACACTCTCACGGCTTCAACTACCACCTCTATGCCGACGACACACAAATCTATCTCTCAACCCCCCCACCTCACCCCCTCGGTCTCTGCCCAAATCACACACCTACTGAGCGACATATCAGATTGGATGTCGCTCCACTTCCTTAAACTGAATCTCTCCAAAACCGAGCTCCTTGTCTTCCCCCCAGCCCGAACCCCACCCCCCATTGACTTCTACATCACATCCAACAACGCCAATATCAAACCCGCTCTGCAGGCCAGAGTACTTGGTGTCATTCTGGACTCCAACCTATCCTTCCAGCCCCAAGTCCAATCTTTAACAAACTCGTGCAGACTCCACCTCCGCAACATCGCCAAAATCCGCACGTTCCTAACCCCAGAAACCACTAAACAGCTCATCCACTCCCTCATCATATCACGACTCGACTACTGCAACTCCCTCCTCAGTGGCCTGCCTCACCACTGGCTATCCCCGCTTCAGTCGATCCTGAATACGGCTGCCAGACTCATTCACCTTTCCAACCGCTCCATTTCCGCCACCCCCCTCTGCCAATCCCTCCACTGGCTTCCGATTGCGCAACGGATCAAATTTAAAATCCTAACACTGACGTACAAAGCTGTCCACCATACTGCCCCGAACTACATCACTGACCTAATATCCAAGTACCGCCCAGCACGCATACTCCGCTCCTCACAAGACCTCCTTCTCTTTAGTTCCCTTGTCTCCTCCTCCCATGCCCGCCTCCAGGACTTCTCCAGGGTGTCACCCATCCTCTGGAACTCCCTTCCCCAACCCATCAGATTATCACCTACTCTCCTCTCCTTTAGGCGCACCCTGAAAACCCATCTCTTCAGGGAAGCCTACCTCACCCCCTGCTAACTTGCTGACCTCCTCCACTCTTCCTACCACTCCATCCCCCACAGCTATCTCCTCCTGTACCACTATCCCATCCCTTCTAGATTGTAAGCTCGAAAGAGCAGGGCCCTCGATCCCCTCATGTTTTGCATTGTATTGGTATTGTTCTGTCACATGTTCTGTCCCCCTTTGTAATGTACAGCGCTGAGTGAACTATTGGCGCTTTATAAATACTGTATAATAATAATAATATCAAAGCATAAAATGTATGTAACCAGCTGTGATGGAGAGGGGAAAAAAGGGAGGGGAGAAGGGGAAACATTATGGTGGGATAGGATCCAAACTGTATGGGGGCAAGGAGACCAAAGTAAAGTCATGGCGTTGAATTCATATTCTGTGTCCTATTGAAGAGTTAAGAAGCCTGTGGATAGTGCCAAGTCAGCAGGTGACCATACTGAAAGGACAGACAGGATCTAAGGTGGTATGTCAATGTATTTGAAAGCAAACACATACCCTAAAACCCCTGTAAATCAGTACTACCTAGACTAGAAGAAGGGGATTGTTCTTCTCCTGAAAGCTTGCCCTAAAATAGTAAACTGATTCAAAGTGCAAATAAAACATTTTATATACAATGCACTAGTATGGTACGATCATCTTTCACTTTAAAAAACATATATTAGAAAATAAATAATATTTTTTGACCATATAAAAAATGCCTATATCAGCCATGCCCAATGTTGATTTGGCATATGATCTGTGACAGTGCATGCTAATCTTTGTTGTATGGCTGACATCAACAAAATATAATCAGCAATGTTTTCCAGCCAGCCCATTGCAGTGTATCCAAGTCCTATTTGTATTCCCATGCTCAGCCTATTCGATAACTTCTGTTATCACTGCTGCCTGTCATCCCTTAACTACAGTAACTCATTAAACATGGGCTGTACAGGAACATATCAGGAGTGCTATTATTCCCTCCAACTAGTATTTAATCAGTCACCGGGGAGTTGAAAGAAAAGCAGATTAATAATTATAGTATCAGTCTGTCTCTGTAGAGAAAAATAAGACCTGTTATAAATTAGGCGAACCAATGACCTAAAAAAAAAAAAAAAGAAAATGTACTCATGCTGGGACTGCTCCACTGTTTGGATAAGTCCATTTAACAATCTATTTCTTCGTTAACAAAATACTCTTTTTACCCTGTGTTACCTTGTTTTCTGTAATATTGCATTGGAAAAAGTATTGCAAGATTCAGGCAATTTGTACAGAATCTCTTCTATTTTCTATCAGGGCATGGCTAGGGTGATGATGCCATTGCTGTGTGCTGAAGTCCAACCATCATGGACAGTCAGAAATTCTAGCACCCAGGGCTAGGTGCAAGTACTCCCTTCTTCTAAATAACCCCTTGTCTCTGCCCCCTAGCAACCTCCAAGCACCGTCCCTTGGCTCCACCTCCTACCCATCTCCCAGTACAGAACCAAGTAATAATTTGTATGGCATTTGCTAATGATAACAAGAAAAGCAGTACAATAGATCCCCATGCAGCCAGCAAACAATAGATTTTCCCAGCAACAATAGACCCCCCACTAGCAGCAAAATATACCCCAGCAACAATAGATCTATCCCTGCAACAACAAACCCCTGCAAGCAGCATTAGATCTTCCAGCAGCCAGCATCAATAGATCCTCCAGCAGCTAGCAAAAATAGACCCCTCCCTCAAAAGCAGATCCTGCCTAGCAACAATTGACCCTCCAGAAACATAAGACCCTAGCAACAACTGACTTCCATAGCAAAAATATAAATCCCCCTCCAATGACAATAGATCTTTCTAGCGACAATAGATCCAGCCAGCATCAATAAGTTGTCCAGCACCTGACAACACCCCTTGGACATTCAGTGCTGGAGGTGCTGGATGTGCCGGAGCTGCGTTCCGCTGAAAAAAAATTCTTCTAGCACCAAACTCTTCCATAACTGCCTGTGGCTGGTGGAAGGGTGCTGGCATTGAGGACTGCTATCTCTTAGAGTTTAAAATGCTGGCTTAGATGAAATGTTCTGGCTTTCCTGATCTGTATACTTGTTCCAAGTCAGTGACTCAGCATGGGCCTTGTTGGGTCTGGGTACCAGGGGCATGTGTAATGGGTCTCCTGCTTGGTGTCCCAGAGCAATGATACATTCATGATCTTGATCTTCCTCCCAACACTGCCTGCATAGGTCTGGCACTGGTGCCAATGTACTATAGACGGAAACCCGTGCAGGATCAGATCTCTAACCACTGATCTCTCCAGCAGTCTGTAAGGGGACATTCTCCATGAATCTGATCACAAAGTAGGAATAATTTCTCCATCTACCACCAGTATATTGAGGAACTTTCCAACAGATCATCGGTGTAAGGGGACATTTCTCCACTGACCACCACTGTAAGGGTGCACTTCTCCAGTGACCCCCAATGTAAGATGATGCTTCTCTAATGAATACCAATGTAAGATGGCGCCTCTCTAATGAATACCAATGTAAGGTGGCACTTCTCTAATGAACACCAATATAAGGTGGCACTTCTCTAATGAACACCAATGTAAGGTGGCACTTCTCTAATGAACACCAATATAAGGTGGCACTTCTCTAATGAACACCAATATAAGGTGGCACTTCTCTAATGAACACCAATGTAAGGTGGCACTTCTCTAATGAACACCAATATAAGGTGGCACTTCTCTAATGAACACCAATGTAAGGTGGCACTTCTCTAGTGAACACCAATGTAAGGTGGCACTTCTCTAATGAACACCAATGTAAGGTGGCACTTCTCTAGTGAACACCAATGTAAGGTGCCACTTCTCTAGTGAACACCAATGTAAGGTGCCACTTCTCTAATGAACACCAATGTAAGGTGGCACTTCTCTAGTGAACACCAATATAAGCTGGCACTTCTCTAATGAACACCAATATAAGGTGGCACTTCTCTAGTGAACACCAATATAAGGTGGCACTTCTCTAGTGAACAGCAATGTAAAGTGGCACTTCTCTAGTGAACACCAATGTAAGGTGGCACTTCTCCAATGAACACCAATATAAGTTGGCACTTCTCTAATGAACACCAATGTAAGGTGGCACTTCTCTAATGAACACCAATGTAAGTTGGCACTTCTCTAGTGCACACCAATATAAGCTGGCACTTCTCTAATGAACACCAATTTAAGGTGGCACTTCTCTAATGAACACCAATATAAGGTGGCACTTCTCTAATGAACACCAATGTAAGGTGGCACTTCTCTAATGAACACCAATGTAAGGTGGCACTTCTCTAATGAACACCAATGTAAGGTGGCACGTCTCTAATGAACACCAATGTAAGGTGGCACGTCTCTAATGAACACCAATGTAAGGTGGAACTTCTCTAGTGAACACCAATATAAGCTGGCACTTCTCTAATGAACACCAACATAAGGTGGCACTTCTCTAGTCAACAGCAATGTAAGGTGGCACTGCTCCAATGAACACCAATATAAGGTGGCACTTATCTAGTGAACAGCAATGTAAGGTGGTACTTCTCTAGTGAACACCAATATAAGCTGGCACTTCTCTAATGAACACCAACATAAGGTGGCACTTCTCTAGTCAACAGCAATGTAAGGTGGCACTGCTCCAATGAACACCAATATAAGGTGACACTTATCTAGTGAACACCAATATAAGGTGGCACTTCTCTAGTGAACACCAATGTAAGGTGGCACTTCTCTAATGAACACCAATATAAGGTGGCACTTCTCTAATGAACACCAATATAAGGTGGCACTTCTCTAGTGAACACCAATGTAAGGTGGCACTTCTCTAATGAACACCAATATAAGGTGGCACTTCTCTAATGAACACCAATGTAAGGTGGCACTTCTCTAATGAACACCAATGTAAGGTGGCACTTCTCTAATGAACACACAAGTAACAGTGAATTTTTATTTATTAAAAGTCTTGCAATCAATATACATAAAATCATATACAGAATATACAAACATAAATAATTGGATACATATTTACACACAAATAAAAATAAATATACAAAATCTGCTGTCAAACGCAAAACTCTCATAAATGAACATGTCATTACTGGGGGGAAATAAATCTTACTAAGACTCTCATCACTACACCAGACATCAAACCTGCGAGGTCAAGAAACAACCCCACCCCCATTATGCATGCAGCCCTTCAAAACCCACCAGTGTCAGGGGAACATTTCTTCACAGACCACAAATGTAAGAAGTACTTTACCACTGGCCACCAATGTAATAGGAGGCAGAAGACTGATCACTGATGTAAGGAGAAACTTCACCACTGACCACCAATGTAAAGGGGAATTTCATCACTGACCACTAATTTAAGAGAGTGCTTCTCCACTGACTGTAAGGGGAACTTCTCCCTGAAACTGATCACAAATGTAAGGGGACATTTCTCCAGTTACCACCAATATAATCGGTAATGTCTCAACAGACTGCCGAGGCAAGGGGGGCATTTTTCCACTGAGCATCAATGTAAGGTGACCCTTTTTTGGTGACTACCAACGTAAAAGGGTCATTTCTCCACTGCATAAAAATGGCAACCTTCCCAACCTATAACCAGCCTTAGCAATAAGGTACACATGGAAGGGCAAGGCACATCACAGACAAAAAAAGGATTTCCCAGCAGCACTTACCAGTTAGCCTGCAAAACAACCAATTTGGTCCTGTCTAACAGTATGCGTTAAAGATAGAGCGATTTGTTTGCACACATTTGCAAGTACATGCGTAAGCCACAGTCCAACTTCAAGGGTCCTCTGTATACTGTGGACCTAACTAAAATTTTCAAAGTCTCCATAGTAGGAGCACATGTATCAATGGATAGGTTAATGCATGATGTGCAATGCCCTTCCAAGTGCACCTTACTGCTAAGGTTGGGACGGTTGCCATTTTTGTGTAGTTGGCTAATCTGGATGCAGGGACGTACTGGATGCCTTTGTTGTCATTTTGTATAGATGGGCGTCACATGTGTCCCTGTACCTTTTAAGGAGGGATGGGCTCCTCCAGGCACATAAATCAATAGGAACCTCCTGAGTTACTCACAGTGGACTAATGGCAAGTCGGGGGGGGGGGGGGGGGCTGTTAACACTCGGCCATATACCAAATGGATATTGTGAAAATTATAAAGTAAATTGGTGCAGTGCTACCCTAATCCTACACTACTCCTACACTAGCTTATCTCAAAAAACCATCAGATATTTATAAATATACAAATAAATGATGTACCATACCAATATAAAATAACATGGTAAATAGAATAGAATGCACAGAAAAACAGTATAAATCATCCAACCATGATCTAATGGCTCGTATCGCCAAAAATATATGTGACTAACAGGGGCGGACTGACAACCTATGGGGCCCCCGAGCAATAGGGGATCATGGGGCCCCTGTGTCCTTGCCCACACACAAAAAAACGTCTATGAAAAAGACATTGAAAAGTACCAGGGGCATCTCATGGGGCCCCCTACTGACCCCGGGCCCTCGGGCAGTGCCCAAGTGCTCAAATGGTCAGTCCACCCCTGGTGACTAATGTATGCCACCAGTGAAATTCAGTGAATACAATAAACAGTCACTCACAAATCATAAATCAACTGATCCACTTGGGGATCCATGGTGAGACCAAAATGTGAATTAACAGTGTATTATTAAGAAATGCAAGTGAATGGAATATACAGGAAAAAGGTAAAAAGTCCTAATGGGAATCTAAAAGTATGAGCTATAATAATCTATGATGAAACTCAGATCAACATATAAAGTGAATCTGTGAAATGTGGGATCAATTATCACACTGATAATAATGGTGACCAAGGAGGCTATAAGTAGCCAAAATAAATTGTGAAAAATAGTGAGAATAGGTACGTGAATCCCTGAATGTGCGATTTAATTTATCACACAATAGTGATAAAAAAAACAAATAAAAATCAAAACCATATATAAGTGATATAACAACGAAGGTGATGTTCAAAAAAAAAAAAAAGACCACTATAGAAGTGTCACATAAATAATGTCCAGGAAAAATAAAGTTCAAAGGTGTGTTGAAAACACCAAATATTCCAATGGATCAAATAGTGCAGGTGATACTGTTAAATTTGCATGACAACCAGAAGGAAATTATCCATAAACAGCTGAATTGCCCCCTCACCTTCTTAAAGTGACCCAAAGGGCCAAAATGCCTGTTAGGAAGCAAGAGTGAACATCCACAGCCTGGTCTCCCCTTCAAGGATAATATGGGTCCGCAGCGGTGATATCCTCTTCACAAGTTAGTGGAAGAACAGCAGGATCCCCAGGCACTTGAGAAGCAGCGCGTGTTCTCCGGGCGCGGTGACTGGGTGGCCTCTGGAGAAGTTCATAGGATGGTCTCACCATGGATCCCCGAGTGGATCAGTTCACTTTATGATTTGTGTGCCTGTTTATTGTACTTCTCCAGGCCAGGGGCAAACTGACAACTCATGGGGCCCCTGGGCAATAGGGGATCATGGGGCCCCTGTGTCCTCGCCCAAACTCAAATCACACCCAAAAAAGTCTATGAAAGGTACCAGGGACATCTCATGGGGCCCCCTACTGACCCTGGGCCCTCGGGCAGTGCCCGAGTTCCCCAATGGTCAGTCCGCCCCTGCTCCAGGCACACCTGCCCTTAAGGGGGTATTTGCGCAGTTATGCGACACTGTACCCCAAGGAAATGTATCAATTTTTTTACACATTTAGAGCTTTTTTTTGGTGGTATTTGATCTCTACTGGGTGTTTTATTTTATAAGCAAAAACAATCCTGAACATTTTGAAAATAAGCAATATATTTTACTTTCTGCTATAGAACATATCCAATAAAAAAAATTTAAAAATCCAATTTCTTCATAGATTTAGGCCAAAATGTATTCTACATATTTTTGGTAAAAAAAATTTCCAATAAGTGTAAATTGTTTGGTTTGCACAAAAGATATACTGTAGTGTCTACAAACTATGGTATTTACTATACACTGGAATTTTTCTTTTCTTTTTTTTATACTAGTAGTGGCGGTGATCAGCAACTTAAAGTGGGATAGTATGTGATCAGCAACTTAAAGACTGAGATAGTATGGCGATCAATCTGACACTAACTGGCACTTTGTGGGAACCAGTGACAATAATACATTGATCAGTGCTAATAATATACACTGACATTGTACTATTGACATTTGACTAATGACAACAGCTGGGAAAGGATTAACATCTAGGGGCAATCAAAGGGTCAATTAAGTGCCTAACAGTGATTTGTGTCTATACTATGTGCTGCTTTTACTAAAGGATGAGCTTTTTATTTTGCATGGGGGGGGTGCTCATCCTTGTTGTCAGGACAGAGCTCTGTGTTGTTTACATACACAGAGCTCTATCCTGTTCTGTTTTGTCGATCAGCGGGTACTGGCCATTGACCATTGGCTGGGATCCTCTGCTCAACTTGTGCTGTGTCTAATCACAGCACAGCCTGGGTGGCAGGCGTGTGCGTGCGCCCCCTACCAAGAAGAGCCAGATTGCCGACTAGGTATGTGATCCTGCTCAGGAGAGCCACTTTGCTTCTGTACATCTAAGTGATGCAGTTGGCAAGTGGCTAATATAATGTAATTTGCTATGGCATAATAGAATATACTGTAGAATAAAATACAATTAAATATATTACAATGCAACATAATGTATAACCTAATATCGGATTGGATTGTAAGGTCAGATTTTCCATTTTTCAATATCAGGCAAAATGCAGAATTAAAAAAAAATATTTGAAAATGCCTTGTTAAATAAAGCCAAAAGTCGTTTTTCGTTGGTTGTGGCCCCTTTATTTTTTGCCCCTATCTTGGGTGGAAATTGGTGCATCTTTGAAATCAATCCTTTCCCTACACAGAAGTCGACATGGCAGGACAAAAAGGTTCATGTGTACGGACGCTCAGATTACAATGTAGAATGTAGGAAATGAAGTTGGCAAATTGAAGACACTGAAATGCTGATTATAAGTAAGAGCCACCGTCATCTGTGACTTGCTGAAAGAAAATCATCTTATCGTACAGAATGAAGTCCTCCATTGTTCGGGATCCATCCTGAGCTATGCGCCTCTTTACCATCTGATCAAAAGGACAGAAGACTTTCTATTCATCACTATCGTCAGATGTGGAAGAGCAGGAACAGACTAACTACCAGCCATGTGGATTTTAGGTCCTACACTGTAAAATGGTCTCTTTATCTCCTTTAATTTTTCAGCTTAAAGTAGAACTAATGGCTAAACATATGTTTGTTTTATTTTTGGATAGAGTATGGAAGGGTTATTACCCCTTTCATTTTTTTTGTGTCCCATTGTGGGGATTCCCCTCTATTTCCTATCCCATAGCCAAAAACAGGAAGTGGCAGGAAACTTATTTATTTATTTCAGGTACTTATATCGTGCTGTCAATTTTACACAGCTCTTTACATATATATTGTACATTCACATCAGTCCCTAACCCTCAAGGGGTGTACAATCTAAGGTCCCTAATTCACATTCATACATACACATACTAGGGACAATTTGTCAATTAACCTACCAGCATGTCTTTGGAGTGTGGGAGGAAACCAGAGTACCCAGAGGAAACCCACGCAAGCACATGCAAACTCCATGCAGGAAGTGCCATAGTCAGGAATTGAACCCATGACCTATTTACTGCAAAGCAGACATGCTAACCATTATGGAACTGTGCCGCGTGTGAAATCCCTTCAAAATGTTACCAGAACTAGTGTCCGAATTGGAAGATTTCCCCTCTATTTATTTTCTGGTGACAATCCCAAATGTGGAGTTTTCTTTCACTTTCGGTAATAATGGTAAGCACAGATAGCAATAGAAACCTGGCCGGTGTTCCATCTCCGCTCTATCCAAAACAAGAAAAAGAAAGTTTTGCCATTAGCTACATTTTAATCCAGCTTTTCTCAACCTTGTTACCCCTTGAAATTATTTTCGGGTCTCAGAGGACCCCTTCTAAAAACCAATTTATTAGTGGTCAGTAGGACAAATGCCTCTTATATTGGTGGCCAGTGGGAAGGATGCCCCACATGCAGTGGTGATCAGAATGCCTCCCTTACAGACAGCTATAGAGATAATTGGTGTCATGCTGCTGGCTTTTCCAAGTGGAATCAGGCACCATCAATTGGGAGGGAATCAGTTACAACTCAAGAAACCCCTGACAACCTCTGGAGGAACCCTAGGTTGAGAATTGGTTGAGAATTGTTGCCTTAAACTATAGGTATGGTATATTTTCATTGATTGCATATTGTGAGTTATTGTAGTTGACTTATTTTAACCGCTTCCCGCCCGACCTATAGTACAATGTAGGAGCTTTCTTATTATGGGTGGACATCGTATTACATCCTCCCCAGAACACGCCTTGCACACGCCCCACAGGCCACGCTGCAGCGCAATCTGTTACCTCCTATGTTCACCGGACACAGCAGATGACCGATCACTGTACCAGCCTGCTGCCGATACTATGTGATCGCTGTGACCAATCACAGCAGATCAAATGACAATTGTACGCAATGTATAGCTTCCATTCATGCCATCCATTGGGTACTATTGTGTTGATTTCTATGACTGGTCAAAGTGATCACATGGCACAGACAGGATAAGCACAGGCCATCTGTGCCATGTGATAGCTGTGGCCAATCACAGCTAATCACAATAATACAAACTGAATGAATTGATTTCAGAAAAAATGGTTTCTTATAAAAGTGATTTTCATTGTTAAAAGTGATCATTACTGTGTAAAAGAAATCCTGATCACCTCCCCAGAGTAGTAAAATCTTATGATGGCAACACTCTGTTGCTCTGGTCACAGTATTAAAAAAGAAATCATAAAAAAAAAAAGTAATAAAAAAAAAAAAATTATACTGTCACCAGTCAGTGTCCCTCATCACCGCCACACAAGTTATATGATAAAGCTGTACTGCACTGGTGACAGTATGTTAAAAAAAATATTAAAAACAATTATTAAAAATGCTTTCATTTTCCAAAAAATTGTGACAAAAAATGTACAACTTAAACAAAATCTCCACATGCCTCTTAATATATATCTTGGACTGTCTACTTTTAAAAAGGGGTCATGTGGGGGGTATTTGTACTGTCTTGGCATTTTCAGGCCTCAAGAAATGAGATAGGCCACCTGTACATCAGGACTGACTGATTTTCAGATATACAGTATATAGTCATGGCTAAAAATATTGGCACCCATGCATTTCTGTCAGATAATGCACCACTTTGCCCAGAAAATTGTTGCAATTACAAATGTTTAGTCATTCTCATGTTTATTTCTTTTGTTTGTATTGGTATGGCACAGATAAGTGGAGAAACAAAATGCAAAATCTTACACATTCCACACAAAACCCCAAAAATGGACTAGACAATATTAGTGGCAATTTCTCAAGAGTGTAAGAAATAGTTACATTCCAAGTTTGTGGTGCTCCTGTAATTTGTAATTAAACTCACTTGTATCAATTAATAGATCTTAATGTTCCTGTGTCCACTGTGCACAACATTGTTAAGAGGTTTATAGCTCATGGCACTGTTGCTAATCTAACTAGACGTGAATGAAACAGAAAAACTTGATCAAAGATTGCAACAAAGGATTGTTCGAATGGTGGGTAAAGAACCTCAATCAACTTTCAGACAAATTCAAGCTGACCTTAAGGCACAGAGTACAACTGTGTCAGCTTGCACTATACGTCCCAATCTGAATGAAAAGGGTAGGAGACAAAGGAGGACTCCACTGCTGACACAGAAACATAAAAAAGCCAGATTGGAGTTTGCCAAAACTACCTGAGGAAGCCAAAATCCTTTTGGGAGAATATGCTGTGGACAGATGAACCAAAATTACAGCGTTTTGGTAAAGCCCACCATTGTATTGCTTTCAGAAATGAGGCCTTTAAAGAAAACGATACAGTCCCTACAGTCAAACATGGTGGAGGTTCACTGATGTTTTGGGGTTGCTTTGCTGCTTCAGGCACTGGATGTCTTGACCGTGTGCATGGCATTATGAAATCTGAAGACTACTAAAGAATTCTGGGGTGCAATGTAGGGCCCAGTGTCAGAAAGTTGGGTCTCCATCAGAGGTCATGGGTCGCACGTCATGGGTCACACAAAGCACACGTCTAACAGCAACCATAAATGGTTTCAGACAAAGCGCTGGAGAGTACTGAACTGGCCAGCAATGAGTCCAGATCTCAATCCCATACATCACCTGTGGAGACATCTCAAACTAGCAGTTGGGAAAAGGAACCCTTCCAATCTGAGAGGCCGGAAGCAGTTAGCGAAAGACGAGTGATCCAAAATTCCAGTAGAGAGGTGTAAGAAACTCATTGATGGTTACAGGGAGCAATGATTTCAGTTACTTTTTTCCAAGGGTTGTGCTACCAAATATTAGATTGAGGGTGCCAAAAATTTTGTTCAGTCCATTTTTGGGATTTTGCATGGAATGTGCCATATTTGGCTTTTTGTTTCTCCACTTTTTTGTGTCATACCAATACAAACAAAAGAAATACACATAAGAATGCCTAAACATTTGTAATTGCAACAATATTCTGAGCGAAGTGGTGTATTATCTGACAGAAATGTTGGGGTGCCAGTATTTTTGGTCATGACTTTATGTGAATGTATGAATGTGAGTTATGGACTTTAGATTGTAAGCTCCTTGAGGGTTAGGGACTGATGTAAATGTACTATATATGTAAAGCACTGTGTAACTTAACAGCGGTATATAAGTACCTGTAATAAAAATATAAATAAAGCATAGAGAACTAACGCTATTTAATACAGTGAATTATGAAATAAACTGAAATACACCAAATAAACCCTAAAGCCACAATGAGGGGACAAGTAGGAACGGGCACAGACTGCAACACTGAATAACCTGTCTCCTCTCCTCGAATAGGCGCTAGTTAGGGACACACGGCGTCAGACTTTGGTGAGTTACAATGGGTTTTACAAGTTTTATTTAAAAATGGTGGATGGGTGGAACAGGAGTGAGGATATTGGGAGTTACTTAGCCGTGAGATTACATATGGAATAGGTGCCAATTAGGGACACGTGTCAGTGAGCATGGGTGAGTTAAAAATGGGTTTTACATTTTTAATTTAAAAAAATGGCTAATCAGTGGAAGGGGAGTGGGGGTGGGGAGAAGGAAGGGGGGGTTACTTTACCTGGAGATTACATGTCTCTTCTTCTGAAATAGGTACCACTTATGCCGGATATAGACGTATATAGACACAATGAGAAAATCGGATGAAAAATACTGCTTTTGGAGAGATCGTCCGAAAATCTGATCATTAGTACTCAGCTTTCAAGAGCTCAAGCAAAATTACCTGAAGGGACAAGCAAGAAAATCTTTTTCACATGATAACGAAACAAACCATTTTTGCTTATTCAGTATAGTATTCATCAGTATAAAATCAAGTGACCAAGACTCTGCATGCTGGGAAAAAACATTAAAAAATACAATACAACACATAATCGTGGGAAGTTGTATTCTGTCGTATAAGAATTTTCATAACTGGCACCACAGTGGCTAAATGGTTAGCACTTCCACCTGGCAGTACTAGGGTCGGCAGTTCAAATCTCAACCACAGCACCACCTGCCTGGAGTTTGCATGTTCTCCATGTGCCTGCATGGGTTTCCTCTGGGTACTCCAGTTTTCTCCCACACTCCAAAGACATGCTGGTAGGTTAATTGGCTGCTGTCTAAATTGGCCCTAGTATGTGTATGTATGAATGTGAGTTAGGGACCTTAGATTGTACGCCCCTTGAGGGTTAGGGACTGCTGTGAATGTACAATATATATATATATATATATATCGCTTCACCCCTTCAGTCTCCGCCCGAATCACCTGCCTACTGAACGACATATCAGACTGGATGTCACTCCACTTCCTCAAATTAAACCTTTCCAAAACCAAGCTCCTAGTTTTCCCCCCAGCCTGCGCCCCACCCATCCTCTCCATCATGACCAATAACGCCACCATCAATCCCACCCCGCAAGCCAAAGTTCTAGGCGTCACTCTAGACTCCAATCTGTCCTTCCAGCCCCATGTCCAATCGCTGGCAAATTCATGCAGGCTCCACCTCCGCAACATCTCCAAAATACGTTCGTTCCTAACCCCAGACACTACTAAACTACTCGTTCACTCCCTTATTATCTCACGACTCGACTACTGCAACTCCCTCCTCACCGGCTTACCTCACCGCAGGCTATCCCCACTTCAGTCTATCCTGAACTCAGCAGCCAGACTCATCCACCTTACCAACCGCTCCGCATCTGCCACCCCCCTCTGCTAATCCCTCCACTGGCTTCCGATTGCCCAACGCATAAAATTCAAACTACCTCACCAACCTGATACATACTCTTCGCTCCTCACAAGACCTCCTACTCTCTAGCTCCCTGGTTTCCTCCTCTCATGCCCGACTCCAGGACTTCTCCAGGTCTTCCCCCATCCTCTGGAACTCACTACCTTAATCCATCAGACTGTCACCTACCCTCCTCACCTTTAGGCGCACCCTGAAAACCCATCTCTTCAGGGAAGCCTACCACGCCCTCACCTTACAGCCGATCTCCTCCACTCCTCCTACCACTCCATCCCCCACAGCCATTTCCTCCTGTACCACGTCCCCTCCCTCCTAGATTGTAAGCTCCAAGGAGCAGGGCCCTCAAACCCCTCGTGTATTGTATTGTTACTGTATTGTCTCATGTACTGTCTCCCACTATAATGTACAGCGCTGAGCAAACGCTTTGGTGCTATATACTCTATAATAATAATAATATATATATATAAAAGCACTGTGTAAATGGACAGCGCTATATAAGTACCTGCAATAAATAACTTATATGAGACTAGCATGAAAAAAAAAAAATGGATCATTCATTCAATATTCTCTTTGTGTGTACCAGGCTTCAGGGACACACAGCGGCAGGCTTAAAGTGGTTGTAAAGGCTCAAGGTTTTTTACCTTCATATATTCTATGCATGAAGGTAAAAAGCCTTCTGTGTGCAGTGGCCCTCCCCCTCCCGATCCTTACCTGAACCCCCCAACTATCTAGCTACGTTCTTGACAGCCTCTGCTGTCTTGGGACTCTTCCTCCTCATTGGTTCCCGCTGCTGTCAATCACAGCCAGTAAGCCAATGTGGAGAGAATGGGGGGGGGGAGGGGGTCCGCGCCACGATTCTATGTGTCTTATGAAGCGGCTTTCCGTTGGGCCACTGCTCAGGGGGGCGGAGCCAGGAGTGATGGTGGGGACCCAAAAATAAGAAGAGGAGCGGGGCTGCTCTGTGCAAAACCACAGCACAAATAAGGAAAGTATAACATGTTCATTATTAAAAAAAAAAAGACAAAGCTTTAGTGTCACTTTAAGCTGAGTAAACACTATTGGGCAAATGATCATCCAGTCTTCCTTGAGGTTTCACAGCAAGTCGAACCCGAGGATGGTACTAGTTGTACAAAGAATCTCTAACGACAAAGGCATTTTTTTTTGTTTAAAGTAGAAACATTGTAGATTATTGTTGTTTATTGTTTCTGATTATGGGCAGTTTTTCGAATACGATTTTTCTTCTACGAAAACAGTACATATTGACCACTTGCCCTGCTAAGGATTTACCCCCATTGCTGACCAGGCCATTTTTTGCGTTACGGCGCTGTGTTACTTTAACTGACAATTGTGTGGTCATAAAACGCTGCACCCAAATGAAATTTACCTCCTATTTTTTCCACAAATTTAGCTTTCTTTTGGTGGTATTTGATCGCCTGTGCGGTTTAAATATTTTTGCACTATAAAAAAAAAAGCCAGACAATTTTTTTTACTTTTTGCTATTAAACATGTCCAGTAATAAAATTTAAAAAATCAAATTTAGTCATAAATTTAAGCCAAAATGTATTCTGCTCCATGTCTTTGCTAAAAAAAATCCCAATACGTGTAAATTAATTGGTTTACGTGAAAGTTATAGCATTTACAAATGGCAGTATAGATACTGGAATTTTTTTTTTTTACTAGTAATGGCGGCAATCAGCGACTTATAGCGGGACTGACACTGGGGGGGAACTGACTTGGTGTCACTGATATCCCCAGTAACACCAATACAGTGATCAGTGCTAAAAAAAAAAAGTACTGACACTGTACCAAGGGCACTGGGCAGGAATGGGTTAACAGAAGGGACGATCAAAGGGTTAACTGTGTGCTGTTTCACAGTAAGCTCTGTGTGTTGGTGCTGCACTGTAATCACTCTGCTTTGCATGGCTGTGCTGTGCAAAGCCGTCCACAGCAGTGTGCTGAAGCTGACAGGGAGGAGAACTGTGTTGTTTACATACAGTTATCCTCCCCATCGGAGATGCTCGGTAATCACTGGACACAGGTGAGTAATCACCGATCGGGACCCCGTGATTGACAGCCATGGTGCCCCCTACCCAGCAATGCAAAATCACACATATATATATATATATATATATATATATATATATATATATACAGTCAGGTCCATAAATATTGGGACATCGACACAATTCTAACATGCAAATAGCACACTTGAAATGAACTCTGGACCTTTTATCTGCTCATTGTAATTGGGATAATGAGGGAATAACACACACCTGGCCATGGAACAGCTGAGAAGCCAATTGTCCCATTACTTTTGGTCCCTTAACAAGTGGGAGGCACATATGCAAACGTTGTAAAATGCATATGTTGTAATTCCTACACCGTTCACCCAATTTGGATGTAAATACCCCCAAATAAAAGCTGACAGTCTGCAGTTAAAGCACATCTTGTTCGTTTCATTTCAAATCCATTGTGGTGGTGTATAGAGCCAAAAATGTTAGAATTGTGTCGATGTCCCAATATTTATGGAGCGGACTGTATATATATATATGTGATTTTGTGCAAACGTGCCGCCCTGTAGCAGTATATCTGCTATAGAGTGGTCGGGAAGCAGTTAAACAAAAATCATTAGTTCTGTTTTCATACAAGAAAAAGTTTGGAGTTTGTCCCTTTGGAAATTTTCATTTGGAAAGTCTGAATCGGATGTCGAAAGTTGTGTTTTAATATTTTTTAAAAAGTGAAGGGGAGTTAAAGACTGCAGGATTACTTTGCCTTGAGATTACATGTCTCCTCTCTCAGGAGACTTGGGTGACTTAAAAATTGGGTTTAAAAATTGTATTTAAAAAAAAAAATGGCAAATGGTTTCAAGGGAAGTGGGAAGAGGAAAAAAAGGGCTTTAAGATTGTGTAAATATATATGTTGATGGCTCAACCACAGCTCTATTTTAAATCAGAAAACACCCTCAACTGTAAGGAAATGATTGCAAGGCTTAGTGCAGGTATTTCTGGAGTTTACAATACAAATTCCAAGCGCAGCATGTGATTCTGTAATGCCACTGAAGACTTTTGTACATGACTAGTGTTCCTATTTAAAAAATAAGTTTTCAGTGTCCATGTCTAGAGGAACCTGAGACAAATTGTTAATAACATCATGTAATATGTGTACAGACTAATGATTATAATCTCATAGTTGGGAGACGTCACCCCGTTTTCCCAGCTGGACAGAATAGCTCGGGTGACATTACATGCCAGTGATCACCGGCCAACTGTAATGACATCTGGGCCTGCTGGCTACAGATAAGAAATGATGAGAGATGTGACTAGGGGACAATGGGGGGGAGTAGGGGATCAAAATGAATTCCTTATTATGAAAATGTTCTCTGGCTTCCAGATACAGATCTATTTTTTTTTCCCTTTCTGAAAGACATTGTATCTCAGTGCTGCATTCCTTTTCAACTCCCTGTAATATGAATACTGATATCATTCCTAAAAGTGGAAAAGCACATAATGTGACGGCATGATGTGACTAATGCATGGTGACCATCCAAGCCGACGTTCCCAAATTATATAAAATTGTTTTACATAAAATAATGTTTTTGGGTGGACTATATTCTAAATTGTTTTTAAGTGGTTCTAAAGTCTAAACATTTTTTAGCTTAATGCATTCTTTGCATTATGGTAAAAAATTCCCCACTACCTACATACCCCCCCCCCCCCCACCTGTCCCTAAACAATTACTTCACTCCTCTCGCTGATCCAGCATTGTCCCAGTGCTTCCTGGTCTCAAAGGAAACAGAGGCAGTAGCCATAGGCCATAAGGAGTGGTGGCATGGCTTATCAGCACTGTGTGTGTCTATGGATGCCCACAGCCCACTTCGGAAGCGTGCCTGCACAGTTGATCCATGAGTACATGGTTTGCTGTGGGGGAAGCAGGGAGAAGCGTACAGCGCCTGTGGGGCACTCCAGAGGAGGAAGTAAGGAACCGCTCTGTGCAATACTATTGCACAGATCAAGTAAGAATAGTTTTTTTAATTTTAATTTAAAAAACATATCCTTTACAATCACTTTAAGTTTAAACAGTTATACTGATATTTTATATTTATATTTCCACTTTTTGTATATTATCTTTGTTTTTAAATCAACCATATAGTTCTTCCACGATACAGGAGTCAGAAGAGAGTAAGAGTTTTCTTAAAGAGCATAGCAGAACCTGTCTGCCTTCAGTCTCTCTCTGATTGATAAAAAAAATAAATATCAGAGCACTAATGTATATTGTAACCAGTCCATAAGTCCCAATTAAGTCTGTAGTTGGTAACCGCTTTAGGTGGCAGCCATCCCAGAGTGAGCCAACTCTGTATGCATAATAAGGAAAGAGAAAGAGATAAAATATATTTAATAAGCCACAAATGGTAAAACTCACAATGTGGAAGTGATAAAATAGCCCATTAGTATAGCCGTGATCCTAGTCCTGCAGGAATCCATCCGGTGGGGTGCTAACCACTGTAGATGGTGGAGGGGATCCCAAGCTGCTGTGGATGGTCAGGAGTCCTAGGCACTGTCGTCTGACCGAAACAGGAAGCACCTGTAAACAGGGTTCACGCTGGTACTTCCGGTTCCAGTCGGACGATGGTGGTATTGGGGTCAACTATATATATTTTTTTCATTTTATAAAGTAGTTAAAGTGTTTTCGTTTTCTATTTCTTTGTGCACTATTTGTATATCTTTGTTTTACAAATAAGCATTTAGTGCTTCCAAGATACAGGAGTCACAGGAAAGTAGTGATTTTCTAAAGAAAGAGCATAGCAGAACCTACCTGCCTTCAGGCTCTCTGTCTCTCTGATAGAAACTTCACAGCAAGAGGGTGGGGAATAACTGCTTGGAGCTATGTAAATTCCTGAAATAAATAATAGATGATATAGGGGCTCGGCTGGTAGGCTGTGCTCTCTTTATGCACCTTAAGACTTCATTTTCAGTTATTAATGGTATCTACCTTTAAGGACAGCTTTTATCAGCTTTCCAGGAAACCCTGAGAGCAAGTAATCAAGAAACAAACATCTTTTGTGTTCATCTTTGTACACCTTTTCTTCATCTCCCCCCAGCTCCGTTTTGCTGCCTGGAGCAAATTAATTCTGCTGTACTTCTGGGTATGGCGTAAATAGTGTTCTTATATTGTTACTTCTTGTGTGCTGGGTTAAGGAAGAACCAGTGGCATCAATGGAGTAACCTGAAAATATACACTCACCACTCGGCCACTTTATTGGGTACACCTTCCTAGTGCCAAGGAAATATCCCTGCACACCATTACACCACCACCACCACCAGCCTGAACCATTGATACAAGGCAGGATGGATCCATGCTTTCGTGTTGTTTACGCCAAATTCTGACCCTACCATCTGAATGTCGAAGCAACCAGTCTGCCCATTCTCCTCTGACCTCTGACATGAACAAAGCATTTTTGTCCACACAACTGGATATTTTCTGTTTTTTGGACCATTCTCCGTAAACCCTAGAGATGGTTGTGCATGAAAATCCCAGTGGATCAGTAGTTTTTTAAATACTCAGACCAGCCGGTCTGGCACCAATAACCATGTCACATTCAAAGCCACTTAAATCCCATTTCTTCCCCATTCTGATGCTCGGTTTGAACTTCAGCAAGTCGTTTTCACCACGTCTAGGTGCCTAAATGCATTGAGCTGCTGCCATGTGATTGCCTGATTAGCAATTTGTGTTAACAAGCAATTGAACAGGTGTACTTAATAAAAGTGAGTGTGTATATACTGTGTGTATATATATATATATATATTTTTTTTTTTTTTTTTTTAATACGTGCAGAGGGTTGTCCCAAGGAAAAATAGAGTGGGGGATATCTTAAAACTGTAGATTAGTTTTAACGTGTAACTACTTTTTGCTATGCATGGCCAAAGCACAGGCTCACTTTAAAGCAGAATTAAACCCAACAATAAAAATGTAATATATTGCAGCATACCAGTTCTTAGATGGGGTGACAGCATTAGTTTTCTTTTTTTAGGCTTTTTTTTACCTTGTGATCCAGCCAGTACGTCTGTTATTTTTCAACTTAATTTCCTTTAACAGACCAAGCTGTCCATCAAAAATAGCAGTTGCAGTGTTGAGACAAACCATTTAACACTAACACAGGTGCTTACAATGATCGGCTTTTATTCATTTATGTGAAACCTTTATCCCAAAAGGAAAAAAAACCTGTTTGCTGTAATTGCTTAAAGCGATATTAAATGCAATTTTTTTAATAACAAACATGTTATACTTACCTGTTCTGTTGAATAGTTTTGCACAGAGCAGCCCCGATCCCCCTCTTCTTGGGTCCCCACCATTGCTCCTGGATCCTCCCTCCTGGTGAGTTGCCCTATAGCAAGCAACTTGCTAATGGGGCACCCAAGCAGGCTCATTCCTGAACCGCTGCTCTGTGTGTCCATTCACACACAGAGCTGTGGCTCAGCCCCACCCCCTTCTCTCTCCTCATTGGCTCACTAGCTGTGGTTGACATTATTGTTAATTGGAGTTTAGATTCAATTTGTTAGTCAAGTCCATCTAAATCTGCTGGTCCATTTAACACTCCCCCCTCCCCAGTTTGACAATGTTGCTGTCCAAGGATGTCTCCATTGCTCCTCCAGTCAGAGTGGATAAGATAGGAAATGTGTTACTGGCCACATCACCAGATGAAAATAAAGGGAGAAAACTCCTAACAAAAAGAAAACTAAGGCAGCCACCACATCTAAAGATTGATAGGCTGTAATATATTACATTCTTGCTTTGGTGTTAATACGACTTTAAGTTTATCTGCGAATATGTTTGTAGAAAATTATACTGGTAGACAGCACTGCGAGCAAACAAAGCTGTTTTCTTTAGACAGTCACCCAGCAAAACCTCATATGTGACCTAGAATAACTCAGCTTTATCTACCCGCTGCTAAGCTGAAATTCTTTTTCTTCTTGTTACATTGCGCAACCTTTTATTCCGCTATTTGTTTCCTCAATATCAATAATGGCTTGCTACATTTGTGGTGTGCCTCTGTCTTTCACAATAGTGTGGGTTTTGTTCTTATGCTATAATAGCTGTCTGTCCATTTTATTTTAGAGATCTGTTGTAATAAGCTATAAAACCAAACAGTTCAAGAGGGGAACCTGGAGGAAGAATGAAGTCTAGAAAGCAACTGAAAACAAATCACAGGTCACTTTTCTCTGTAGTTCTGTGCTTAATGACCCTTCAGAACATTGGCACTAATCATAACCCCCCCCCCCCCCCCAAATACACACAAAGTAAAAGTAGACTTAAGTGAATGTAAAAGAACACCATTCAATAAAACTACTGTATGTATTGATTATGTCGCACCCTTTAGTGTGCTAGGTAGGTAAATTTAGCTTGGCTCACAGAGTAGTTGAAGTGAGCATGTCTGTAAGGGGGGGGGGGGTCAATCTCAGTTCAGGCTGGAGGGTTCTGCAGATCAGTCCTCTATCACCTCCTACTGGTTCTGCAGGTCCATGGAAATGTCTAGAAGCTAGTGAGCAGAGGGGCAGAGGCAAGGATCTGAATATTTATGGGAGTCTGACCAATCCAAGGCAGGAAGCCTGGCAGTGTGGTGAGATGGGCCTATAAATATGAACGAGCCTAGCCAGCAGGGATTTGTTGCTGGTTGAGAGGATGGAGTGCTGAGCTGGGGTTCTTGAGGCCTGGAGGGGACCCCGGGACTGGGGGCTCTGCCTCCATACAGGAGCTGAGAAAGGAAAGAAAGGAGCAGTTTGATCAGAGGGATCTTCACCACCCATCAGTCTCATCCAGGAGACACCCTTTCAATGCAAGGGAAGACTTATTCAGCAGGAGGCCGAACATCAGTCTGTACTGAGCAGCAGAATTTCAAGGGACAGCGTGAGTACCTCTATGTTCATCACCCAAAGCCAATAGGGGAGAGACAGCCAGGAGAAATACCCAGCTAGTCATTTGGCAGGGACAGCTTCTGCTGACCTTCAACTCCTGCTTGGGATACTCTTTACCAGTCTGTGGGAAGTAATTTCCCCTGGAAACACAGCTTGGAGTTTGCGCTAAGAAGACAGTGTAGTCATAGTAGTCTTCAAAGTTTTGTACACCTCTACACCCCCAGGACCTACAAAAAAGGCTGCTAGATGCAATATCTAGCATGCTTTCATGGGGACAGTGTCACAGCTAACTTAATACCCTTTCTCTGGGACACTTTACAAAGCAGCCAGATGAGCTGGTATTTTCCTACAAAGTCTTGGGACTTTGGGAGTCTCATTCAAAGGATACAGAGCTCCTAAAAGAGGAACCTTTGTTATTGATCTTCTAGAGGCTGATTTTTCCGAAGGGAGTACAGTCCAGGATCTGCATTTTCAGGTACATAGAGAAGGAAGTTTGTCTTCAAGTTGTTCTTTCAAGTCAAGTTGGGCATCCAATGATTCCTATCCAAGTTGTTTTTCCCTTAATAAAAAAAAACAAAAACAAGCCTATGGACTCGATTTCTGACTATGTGTGCCTGCAGAAAATGAGTGTTTCCTGGCTGTTCAGGAATAGGGGAACCCAAAAATCCAGCAGCTCCTTTGGGGGTAGCTCTACAATAAGAAAAAAAAAAAGGTGTTTTTAATGCAACAAATGGTCCCTTCAGTTCCAGCATTAGCCACTGGCTTTTTTGGCATAAGAAGGATTGGTAGTCAGTATCCATTGCCTTTACTCTTTATCAATCTGGCAATTATATTTTTTTCCAAAAAACAGGAAGACCATTACCTGATGCTGCAGTCACGTAATCATCAGGGGCACAGTTCTCATCTCTCTATCCCTAGAAGGGCTTTTCAAGCACTGTCCATGTCACATTCTAGTGATGTAGCTGCTGACCGCTGTACTGAATTTCTCATGTTATTTTACTATTGCACTATTTTATGGGAAGCTCCAGGTGTATGTTAGTGGCTGAAGTTTTAGGCAGTATCTCAACCTTCTACTCAAGTAGGAACTTCACCCTGCCGAAATTCTTCTGCTGCTGCTCCTCATCTATGCCAACATCCTAAGAACTTAGAAAAACAGTATGGGGCGCCAGGCTAAAATCAGATAGAAAAGGCTAGATAATTTTAATTGTTGATATAAAAAGTCATATAAAAATAGCCTAAGTGTTTTGGGGCAACACCACCCTCTTCTTCAGGGCTTAACACAGGATAACATCTGGATGGTGTTATCAAAGGTCACAAGTCTACACCAGAGCCAGTATTGAACTCTACTGATGGAGGAACAACTTGACAGAAGTTGCTGAGCAGTGCCTCTTTAAGTATGTAATTCTGAGAGCTGGCAGAGATCGGCGGCATGCCTAGAACACATGTAAAAGAGAATTCCCACACATGCCACCGGGTTTTGGATATCTGGAACCTTGCAGAGATCTGTGTTGTCTGAGCACACGCTACAGGTCTCTACCAGTTTCCAACTAGTTGGCAAAGACCATCATCATGTTTCCACAGATCTCACGGCCCTCAGCCTCTTGGGATGTGTGACATGAACATCCCAAGAGGTATCGGAGGGTCCCTACGCCATTGTTGCCTAGGTGAGGAAGCAGGAAGTGTTGGGCTGCAGCACAAAAAAAGCAACTAAACCTATCCAAAAATGATAAAGCATTCTGTTAAGCGGGAGGAAACAGGAAATAAAATGTGTTTTAAAGGCTGAATGTCCATTTTACAGTAGTCAGCCTAACACGTGGGATGTGGACCCATATCACACCCCACTTTTCCAAGTTGCAGATGGTTAGATATTTAGTCACTTGTGAAAAAGGAGAGCAGCTGCAGTGACTGCTCACCACTACAGGAAGATATATCACCAATGATCATGCAAACTTAGCTTTGCTTTAGAAAATAAAGGCCTTTTTTGTTATTGTTTTAAAATTAAAAATCGCATGTGCGCAGTTAGCCAGAGCGCACGGCAAAATGGCGCCCACGAGCACACTATTCAATTATCAGGATGATATATAAAGAGATCAGGCGTCCAGGGTGACTAGGCATCACCCCTTCTGATGACATATTATTATATGAAACACGTTAAGGAGGAGCTCCACTACCCAGAGACGCCAAGCCGCCGGATCACGGAGGTCCGGCGGCCACTACAATATTGGGTTGGTTAATAACTTTACTAGCACAGGTTTTCATTGTTCTTATACCTTATCTCCACGAGATGACTTTTTAATACTCATGTGTGTACCTTATTTTACCTATTTACTTATAATAAATCTTTTTTGATACTACACTATGAGATCCCCCCCTTCTTTGGCTCCACTGTGAGCACTTAACCCCCAGGATCCAGGTGCCACCTTAATCAGAGGATGAATTATGCTGTATGACCAGACCTTTAGAGGATGAGTTATGCTGTATGACCAGACCCACCTTTTAACCCCGGAGAGGGACCTCTGATTGACATCACCCCCCTATACCATTAGAGGTGGACATCATCCAGACCAGGTTCCATTTGATGGAAGTCCTTTAAGCTGGATAATATTCTCAAACGCGCTTTTAAATAGCGTTTCTGGTGAGTTTGCATTTTTACTATATCACCGCACACCACTGGATTTATATACTTTCCCGGCTAATCACCTGCTCCCAGGTTAACCTCCTTTTGGAACCTCATCTAATTTGAAGTGACTATTATACTTATATATCCAGATTTCCATTGGTTTAATACGGATTGTTTACATCTATCATTTATGTCTGTTGTTATGCGTTGCACTACTGTTATTTATTCTAGAATACAGAAGTAATTTGGCACCAGAGCAGAAGTCAGAAGCAGGACCAGGGGCAGGCAGCGGTCAGCAACAATCGGGCAGCGAGGCACCAAATCAGCAGGCAGAGCTAATGCAGAAGGCAGGCCAAGGTCAGTAACAGCTGGGCAAAGCAGTATAGAATCAGCAGTCAAAGACAAGTCGAGTAAACAGGTTGAGGTCAGTAATCAGGTGAACAAAGTTGAAGCGGAATTGACGTCCAAAAGCAAGTCAGGTCATACACAGGTTAGCAGGTACAGAGGGTCAGGTCTCAGAAAAACTGGAACAAGCTGAGGACCATTCAGCAACTGCTCATAATAACAGACCAGTTTAAATAGGCCAAGTGTGCACACTAATTACAGCATATCTAGCATTGTTCCTTTGCTTGGAAATATGAGCATGTGTGCAATGAGCAAGCACATGAGCATAAGTCTGCACTGGTTTTCAAGTGCTGGAAATCAGATTTACCTTACAGCAGGGTTTAGAATAATAAAAGGAGCTCCGAATGCAATGCTCACTGCTCTTCAGCGCTGTGCCCCACAGTAATTAATTCTACCACTAGATGTCATCAGTCTTTTGTGTTGAATGACACCCAGTATCAATCAGCTTGGAAGACTGAGGACATAGTGTGAGTTCAGGACATGAAGCCATTACGGTCAGTACTGTCCTCTGCATCATTGAGGACCATCAGGAGTAAATTGTAATAGGAAGTGACCTCAACACATCATGTGATAGTCCTGAAAACATCTGAAAAAGTGGTGGTATCGGGGGGACAGACTGGTGAGCCTGGAATTTGGCTTCAAAGTCTAATTTAGCACCCAGCACACCCCAAAAGACAGGTACATGTGTGGTGTGTCAGGCTGTTGAAGGAGGGGATCAGAACCCACTTAGTGCAAATCTACTAAAAGCAAAATAACTTACTTGTATTGACTTTCCAATAGTGAAAGATGCAGTGCTGACTGGAAAGGAATCTGGATTACACTTTGGGGTCTATCTATAAAATGAGTAGCTGCACAAATGTCACAGCATTCACATGCCTGTCCCAAATAATCCCCATAATGTGTCTATTATGTTTCTTTCCTATAATCACCAGCTCCACCTAGTGACCATAATACAGTATTTTCCTGAAATACCTCAAACAGGAAAAGACTGCAATATAACCACTAGATGGAGCTGATGATCATAGGAAACAAAAATATTAGACACATTATGGGGATTATTTGTGATGGCTGTGGACAGCCATCACAAATAATTGTTGTGACATTTATTATTATTATTATACAGGATTTATATAGCGCCAACATTTTGCTCAGCACTTTACAATATAACGGGAGACAATACAGCAACAATACAGTTCAATACAAGAGGTATAGGAGGGCCCTGCCCCTTGGAGCTTACAATCTAAGTTTTTTTTATGAATTATGAATAGACCCTTACTGATGCCATTTACTGCTTGGAGCGTCTCTTCAGTAACATTTTCACAAGAGGCTACATAAAGCTCCATTGGTAAACATTTTTAGAAGCTCCTCTATGTTAGGCAATTTGCACTTTTGATGTTTTAGATTTACTGATCATTTAACAGGTAGAATCAATATGCCTGCTTTTAGGACTGAGCTTCAGAGCCACAACAGTTAAAGTTTAAAGAGGTTTGGAAATGCTTCTAGGCTAAATTTAAAATATGTATGTTTGCTCCGTGCTTTTAAAGGCACATTTCAATAATTTAACGTTGTGCTTTGATTAGAGCAGTCTGGTTCCGTAGGCATGGATATCAAAGCCTATTAATTTCTTTATGAGAAACAAATGTTACAGCGGGCTGTGCTGTTGGAAATGACAAAATGTCATGGTAGTCGGTGAATATAGTTTAGCAGTGCCTTACCCCGGGGACGCTCTGCCTGTTCCAGGTGAGCTAAGGTTGTCCTTTTGCATTTACATTTTTCCGTTTTGCGCCTACCTTGTAATCTGACATTAGGCCATCTGCTTATTGGTTTGGGGCTATTCATTAATATGTAGAAGATAAGTGGAATGCCTTCCATTTTTATCTCTGGAGTTACTCTACACCCGATAACATGCACACCTGCAGGAATATAATAATCAGAGATAACAACATTACCCCTCTAAGGTAACATCTAATACATAAATAAAAGCATACAAGAGCATTACAGGAAGATATAACAATACATTATAGCCAATGGATTTCATTTTCTGTCAAAGTTTACTGAAAGTAAACTATAATGCTTTTGGCTCAGTGGTATTTTTTAAAGTGTTTAAGCCCTTTTTTTAGGTTTTTTTTTGCCTAACCACTTTCCCTCTAGAGGATTTACCCTCCTTCCTGACCAGGCCATTTTTTGCGATACAGAGCTGCATTACTTTAATTGACAATTGCGCAGTCATCCAACGCTGTACATAAATTACATTTATGTATTTTTTCCCACAAATTTAGCTTTCTTTTGGTGGTATTTGATCATCTCTGCGTTTTTAATTTTTTTGCGCTATAAATAAAGAAAGACCTGACAAAGAGTTACTGTCAGGATCAACAAGTGAAGATAAAGAAACAAAAGCTTAAGGACCCGCTCACACTTGAATGCAGTGCAGAAGAACCGCTGTCCCTAGTGGGTTCCCGCTCAGTGTTCTGATGCAGGGGCCAGTTAACAGTTAACAACACCCCAAACACAGGTCTCAGGCCTGCACCGGCTCATACCAGATCGCATGGTATAAAAGTACCATGCGATCCAGTTGCTGTTCGTTTAAAAAAGTAGTGCATGCACTACTTATGGTGAGGTGTGGTGTGATTTGAACCCATTCAGAATGATAGGGCTGAAATCGCACTGCACAAAGCTGCAAGCTAATCGCACAGGAATTGCACTGCATTCCTGTGCAATTCACATGCATTTCCTAGTGTGAATGGGCCCTTAAAAAAGAAAAATAATGCAGCCACTACATCTAGAATTGGTAAGCTGCAATATAATATAATATATTTTGTTACCACTTTAACTAACATTACTGCTTCTATGCCTTTTTTTTTTTTTTTTTATGGTTGAACTGGATGGACTTTTGTCTTTTTTCAGCCAGACTAACTATGCAACTACGTAATTGTATACTATAAGAAGATGTACATATTTGAATGTCTGTATATCCTGGTCACAGTTCTAAGTAATTTCTACAGCACAGGGGCTAAGTGGTTAGCACTTCCACCTAGCAGCACTAGGATCGTTCGTTCGAATCCCAACCATGACACTACCTGCCTGGAGTCTGCATGTTCTCCCTGTGCCTGCATATGTTTGATCTGGGTACTCCAGTTTCCTCCCACACTCCAAAGACATGCTGGTAGGTTAATTGGCTCCTGTCTAAATTAGTATGTGTATGTATGAATGTGAGTTAGGGACCTTAGATTGTACGCTCCTTGAGGGTTAGGGACTGATGTGAATGTACAATATATATGTAAAGGGCTGCGTAAATTGACAGTGCAATATACTGTAAGTACCTGTAATAAATAATAATACTTCCATGAGGAATGCAAGAATTCCTTGTAACTATACCGAACTGTAGAAGTTGACCAAGTCCTGCCCCTGATTATTAGTTTTTTGAGGGCTATATAAAAGCATCAGTTCATGTGGAATGGGGGCAAATGCTGGACCATTTTCATCATAGCACACCTCTGAGATTTGAAACCCATTGCATCAATACACAAGCCAAGCCAACATACTGAAAGTTGCTGTTTAAGCAACCTTTCCAAGACAATGAAAGAGCAGCACCAGCCAATGGCAGTTTTTTTATACCAACAGATAATATCTTACTGTTTCAAATTTCTGTTGGGACAGGTGACACTTTACATAGAAATATACATTTTCCAAGCCTGGAGGTATGGGTTTGCATTTATACCACTTCAGTTTCATCACATTACTGACAACAATTTGATCCAGTGCTGAAGTTTTTTTTATTCCTCTTAGAAGTTTTGACTTTGGGTTTGTTTTTCTATATGTACACCTGCTTTGGTCTTGTAGATATTAAGAGGTGACAGCCACCCTATATAACTGGTGTATCTTGGGCTGCTTCCCAAGTAATATGGCCTGAGGGGAGAATTGCTTGTGGCTATAGGTTGACTGGTCTGCAAATGGTTGGGAAAGTTGGAAAACCAAGGAGTCAGTGTCATACATTCCGCATAGAAGACAAGGGCACCCAAATATGAAAACTAGATATCCAATTCAACTTATTCAGCCATCTTCTTTCAACTTTAGGATAATTAAAGGGAAAACAATTAACAATGATTTCAAGGTATGGATATTTTTTACATAGTTATCTTGGTGCAGCTTGGACCAATGTAACTATGTATTTACCATACCTGGCTGATCACCCTGCAAGTTGGAAATAAATGTAGTAGGCAGCACTACCCCACAGATCTCTGTTAGCTTCTGGGTACTGGGGACTGCCTGCTGCATTGTTAACACAGGAGGCTGCTTGCCTAACACCAGCACCATTCAGAGAAGGCTTTGCAATTTCTCAATGAATGCAAAGTGTTCCGTGATTAAACAAGATGTAGAGGTGAGGTATCGATATCATGATCTCCACCTTGTCCAACCAGGGGATGCTTTGCATTCATTGAGAGCACAGGTATGACTACATTGTTGCTTATTCATTGTCCACGCACAGGCTGAGGGCAGGTTGGTGACCAAGCTGTATTACTTAACAGCAGCTAAGAAAAGTAAAGTCGCTGACGTGGCAGGGGTGGCTGGATCAAACGTTTAGCAGAACAGAATGACAAATCCTTTGGCTGGTAAAACAGTTAATGAGTGTACTTCAAATATCTTTTTTAGTTTTTTGCTTGGCATTCTTCTTTAAGAATAAGCACTTAAGAATAAAACCTCCTTAAAGAATAAAGCCAGATTTGAGGCTTGGTCCAGCTTATCACACCTTCTTAGAAGGAAATGACAGACTTGCATTGAGAGTGAAGAACAGTCATACCAGGTCTATCGTTGATATTAAGGGGTCATGTAGAGTTTAACTAGCATGTGTTAACAAGTACATTTTACCTTGGAACATTCTAATTGCACCCTAATTTTCTTTTTTTTCCCCAAATTCTTTATTTATGACAACGGAACAGCAGAAGACATGTAACGTATCCATACAATCATAAAAAAGGGCAAAAATGTAACTCAGTACAGTATGCACCCAAAGTTCAAAACCCCGGAGTCCGGTGTGATTAATCAAAGAGAGAAAAAAAGACAAAGAAGGTAGGAAATAACAAAGAGTCAAGAAGAACATGAGAAAAACATAAGACACAGTAACGAAAAAGGGAAGAGAGAGAATGAGAAGGCGGGAGAGAAAAGAAAAAAAAAAGGGGGGGGGGAACTATGTGAATGCCAAGTAGAAGCAAATTACTCCATACCCGTTTCAAGGAGAGACTTCCCCTCTTCCAAGTAGACAAACAAGTTCCACAGAGTCCATGTTTTAGAATATACATCACGTTTATATTGATGCGTGAGCATCAAGTCTTCCATATGGTTAATTTCCTCTACTTTACGTAGCCTAAGCCCCAGCGATGGAAGGTGCGTCTTCCGCCAACATAAAGAAATACAAGATTTGGCCGCATTTAATAGGTGACATACAGCTGATCGCTTGTAAGCCTTGAGTAACATATTGGTGACATGGAACAGAACAAATGCTGGGTCCATAGACACGGAATAGTCCGTGAATTTTTGGATGATATAATGAACCCTTTCCCAGTAGTGCACAAGCCGAAAGCACGAACAGAATATATGAAGAAGTCTCTGCCTCCTGACATCTCCAGCACAGACTTGAGTTGGAAGGAGAAAGCTTCCGCAACACCACAGGAGTTCTGTACCAATGGGAAAATATCTTAAAGTTTCTCTCCTGCACTCTCGTGCACGAGGATGACTTCAGCGAGAGTAAAAGGATAGTAGACATTTGTGCCTCCAAAAAGGTTTCCCAAGGTCTAATTCCCACTTCAGGAGATAAAGAGGGTGTAAAGTCTGCAGACGGCCTTAGAAGTAGATTATATACTTTAGATAAGGCATGGGGTAGAGCACCCTCAGCAGAGCAGTAGTCCCCCAGCATGGTGAGTGGGCGTCGAAAGCTGGCAGCTGGGGGAAGCGAGCTCAAGAAATGTCACAGTATGGGGGCTTTCCAGATATGCAGGTTATAGGGACCTGCTGGGTTACAGAGAAGTTGCAAAGAAGGCCAGGAGCCATTCACTAAAAAGTGAGAGGCCTGAAACCACCTCGAGCGGAATAGGGACATAAAGGGACCATGAAGGAGGCCCGGTTCAAAATGGGAATTCCCCAATATGGGGTAGAGAGGGGAACAGTCCGACGACAGGGAGGACGAGACAAAAAGAGAGGAGCAGATACGAAATGTCGTACCTATCAGTGGATGTATCTTGAGTGCAGAGGGAGCAGAGGCCACTGCACCACGGAGCCCTACCGAGAAAGAAAAGAGTCTGAGCTTGCTCGATGTGTGGCCATAGTTTAATGTTACCATGGCGGCACCAGTCTATCAGCCGCCCCATTGTGCCGCTTGATAATATTTATGGAGATCTAGGACTGCAAGTCCTCCATATCGTTTAGGTTTTTTTTTTTTCGCCCAGCTGAAGTCATAAAGCACCGCCTCAGCCTGTTTGAACAACCGTAATGGGATAGAAATCAGGAGGGCCTGGAAGAGGTAGAGGAATTTAGGCAATATACACATCTTCACAATGTTGCAGCAGCCAAACCAAGAGTACAAGCCCTTATGCCAGGTGGATAATAGAGAATGAACTTCAGTGAAAAGCGGGGGGGGGGGGGGGGGGGGGAGGGGAATTTAAGGAAAAAGTACGTGTTAACATTGAAGGGTTCAGGGTGCCCAGATATTTAAGAGATGTATCAGACCATTTAAAGTGAAAATTGGTTTGTAAAGTTAGTCAGAGAGAGGAAGGTAGCTTTACGCCCATCACTTCCGATTTGGAGAAATTGATCTTAAGATTAGACAGGGCCCCGTTGCATTCAAATTCCTGCAAAAGATTGAGGATAGAAATCAGGGGATTAGTTAATGTGAACATGTCAGCATAGCCTGAAATCTTGTGCCCCATTCTCCCAGCCTCCAATCCCACTATATCTGGGTTCTGTCTAATCTTACAGAGAAAAGGCCCCAATATGAGGACGAAAAGAAGGAGAGACAAAGGGCACCCCTGCCAGGTCCCATTAGAGAAAGGATCAGCGAGAACCCCATTCACCTTAACCGAGGCAGTAGGAGAGGTATAGACACTAGAGACCCAATGACACATATGCACCCCCAATCCTATATGGTGAAGGTACCTCAAACATGAACCCCCAATCCACACGGTCAACAGCCTTTTCAGCATCCATACATAGAAAGACGCAAGCGGTGTCTGACTTATCAGCTATGTGAATTAAGTTCAAGACTTTAATGGTGTTGTCTCGCGCCTCACGGGATGGGATAAAGCCAACCTGGTCCTGATATATGATGGAGGGTAAATGTTGTTGGAGGTGTGAGGTGATGACCTTGGTGAACAGCTTGAGATCCACATTTAGAAGGGAAATTGGCCTAAAACTAGTACAGGATGAGGGGTCTTTCCCATCCTTAAGGATCATGGAGATATGAGCTAGCAAAGAGGCCAAATCCCCCAGCGTGTTAAACAGCTTGACCAAGTATTGTCCAAGATGTGGGAGCAAAGTCTCATAATATAATATATAATACTGGGCGGCACAGTGGCTTAGTGGTTAGCACGTCTGCCTTACAGTAAATGGTTCATGGGTTCAATTCCTGACCATGGCACCTCCTGCATGGAGTTTGCATGTTCTCCCTGTGCTTGCATGGGTTTCCTCTGGGTACTCTGGTTTCCTCCCACACTCCAAAGACATGCTGGTAGGTGAATTAATTCCTGTCCAAATTTGCCCTAGTATGTGTATGTATGAATGTGAGTTAGGGACCTTAGATTGTACACCCCTTGAGGGTTAGGGACTGATGTGAATGTATAATATATATGTAAAGCACTGTGTAAATTGACAGCGCTATATAAGTACCTGAAATAAATAAATAATATTGTATTGTAAAACCATCCGGGCCTGGTGCCTTCCCAGATTTAGCTGAACTTAATGCACTTTGCACCTCATGCAGAGAAATAGGATCCTCTAGCTCCCGACGAATTGGCGAAGGTTATCAGGGCAGACCTGAGATCGTCAAGTACTCTTGTACGGAAGCCCTGAAGCAGGCAGAAGGTTCCAAATTGTATAAAGTAGAATAGAAGTCCCCAAAGGTCTTGGCTATATGTGAAGGGAGAGTGCGGCTGCTGCCGTCCAGTCGCGTGATGAGCGGGACATAGGTCGCTAGACGCTGCATTTGTAAAGAACAGGCCACATTTGTCGCCCGATTCGTAAAATACTCAACAACACATTTGCAGGGCCGCTTTGGCCTTGAACCATAAAAGATCTGTAATCTTTTTTGGGTGGAAGTTAATTAATCTACTCGAATATTTTGGCTTGTGAGAAAAAAGTTACACACACACAAAGAAGATATACAACCTTCATACTAAGCACTTTGCCAACAAGTGGCACCATGGAGTTTGTATGCAATAATCTTGCATAGATGGACTGGCTTCCAGCTAACACTAGCTGTAAAATGTATGACTGTGGTAGAGACCCTTCCGGCCCGGTATAGATTTTATATAAGAACCACATGCAAAATGGAAAAAAAATGGGGTCCCAAACAAAATCCACATCAGACCTTAATCCAAGCATGTAGCCTTGCTGGCTAAGCTGTCTGATGAGCATGTGCCTTCCCTCTTCCCTGAATTACACCAGCCCACATGCCCTCAACACAGGGTGGGTACCTTGGTCTAATGCTCTAATCAGAAACTGAAAAACATATTGCCTTACAAGCTTACATATTTTAAAATCTGTTACATGCCTAAACAGGCATGGCAGCGAGAATCCCAGAAATTTCTGAAAGGTCAGAACTGCTATAGCAGATACAGTGAATGGTGCATGTTTCTGTTAAAACACTTGGTATTGGCTATTGTTTGCGTGTGTTAAGGGTTAACCTGCCCTAGTGACATCCATTTGCAGTCTGCTGGTGCTTACATGTCCCGTGAACTGGAAAATCACTCTGCAGCGTGAGGCTGATAATGTAGTATGTCACAGTTACCAAATTGTACTATAACTTCGGATACAATATTACTTGTCATTTACTCAATAACAGCAGGCATTCCATAGTTTACTGATACATCACATATTTATGCCTGGAGTCCAAAGTTTTAAAGAGGAGCTTCTCAGAAATCTTTAGACAATGCCAATAGAGGTGACCCTGCTTAACTGCTAAAACCAATGGCCACTACTCCAAACTCATACTGTAAGACCTCTCTGCTGCCTTTGACCAGCCATTATTCCTTAAAAAAAACTCCACTCCCTTTGCCTCTAAGACTGCCCTTTCATGCTTGCCCCCTACCAATCTCAGCACATATTCAGTGTCACCAACAACTCTATCTTCTCCTCTCCTTTTCCTTATTCCATAGGGATCCCCCAATGCTCACTCCTCTGACCCCTTTTATTCTCCATCTACACCTCTTACCCGGGTCAGTTAATAACCTGATAATACAATCGCTATGCTGATTATAACCAGATCTATCTCTCTTCTCCTTAGCTCACCCCTTTCTCTCTTCTCACGCATCACTCCTTTGTTATCTCTCACCTTGACTACTGCAATTCCCTCCTTGTTGGTCTTCCAATACCTAGGCTTTTCCACCTTCAGTCTATAATGATTGCTGCTGCTGGAATCATTCAACTTTCCAACTGCTCAGTGAACACCACCCCTCTCTACCAATCCCTCCCCACTGGCTTCTAACTGCCCAATGTACAAAATTAACATTACCGACCATAACATATAAAGTCATCCGCATTTCAGCCCCAATCTACATCACCAATGTCAGGAACATTTTGCAAGCTGTCTTGAAACATCGTGCAAGCTATCAGTGTCATACACATTGCTCATATGTATGCACATTAGCATGTGCACATCACAGCATGTGCATGAGCATGTTTGCCTATCCACCACAGATATTGATGTCAAGTGGGCTCCTGCGTTGAATTGCATTGTAACTGAACTCCCTTCCTTTATTTTGTAAAGTGCTGCACAAACTAGTGGTGCTAAATAAATCCTGTATAATAATAATGTGACCCACAATTAGGCATTGAAGGTAAACTCCATTTTAAATAAAATAATTAATATAGCATATCCATGGCTGCAGAAGACATTTTGTAGTTTAAGGTTATTAAAAATTATCTTTCTATTTAGGTCTATAGTTACTGAAATTTCAAAGTAAAATGGCAACTGTTGATATACAGCAGTGGTCTCCAAACTGTGGCCTGGGGCCGGATTCGGTCCTTTGCTTGCTTTTATCAAGCCTTTGGGCCACTATTCCTCAAAATTGATACAAGGCATTATTTTCTCCTACTGGCACCATTCATTCCACTAAGACCAACAATGTGGCATAATTCCTGGGGCAGCATAGTAGTGGGTAAGGTCAGTATAGTGGTAGAATATTGTAGTATAGTGGCAGGCAAGGGCAGTATAGTGGTAGAATATTGTAGTATAGTGGCAGGCAAGGGCAGTATAGTGGTAGAATATTGTAGTATAGTGGCAGGCAAGGGCAGTATAGTGGTAGAATATTGTAGTATAGTGGCAGGCTAGGGCAGTATAGTGGTAGAATATTGTAGTATACTGGCAGGCAAGGGCAGTATAGTGGTAGAATATTGTAGTATAGTGGCAGGCAAGGGCAGTATAGTGGTAGAATATTGTAGTATAGTGGCAGGCAAGGGCAGTATAGTGGTAGAATATTGTAGTATACTGGCAGGCAAGGGCAGTATAGTGGTAGAATATTGTAGTATAGTGGCAGGCAAGGGCAGTATAGTGGTAGAATATTGTAGTATAGTGGCAGGCAAGGGCAGTATAGTGGTAGAATATTGTAGTATACTGGCAGGCAAGGGCAGTATAGTGGTAGAATATTGTAGTATAGTGGCAGGCAAGGGCAGTATAGTGGTAGAATATTGTAGTATACTGGCAGGCAAGGGCAGTATAGTGGTAGAATATTGTAGTATAGTGGCAGGCAAGAGCAGTATAGTGGTAGAATATTGTAGTATAGTAGCAGGCTAGGGCAGTATAGTAGTGGGTCAGGGCAGTATAGTGGTAGACTATTGTAGTATAGTGGCAGGCTAGCGCAGTATAGTAGTGGGTCAGGGCAGTATAGTGGTAGAATATTGCAGTACAGTGGCAGGCTAGGGCAGTATAGTAGTGGGTCAGGGCAGTATAGTGGTAGAATATTGCAGTACAGTGGCAGGCTAGGGCAGTATAGTAGTGGGTTAGGGCAGTATAGTAGTGGGTTAGGGCAGTATAGTGGTAGATTAGTCAGCATAGTGGTGAGTTAGGACAGTATAGTAGCAGACCATGGCAGTATACTGATGGGTTAGTGCAGTATAATGATGGGTTATGGCAGTATAGTGGCAACCTAGGGCAGTGTTTCTCAAACTTTTTCAAGTCAGGGTGCCTTTGAAAAGTATTTTCAGCCACGAGACATGCCTGTGCAATGTTTGGTTCACTTTACTATGTTTCGCAGAACGCATGCAAAATCGCACCCATTCCTGACAAGCAGACAAATGCTCTGCTGTTTGGGGGTACCATTAATTCTTAATGGTTCCCCATACATTGGCAAATGCAGGGTGTTTTTGGTGTGGTGCAATTTAAAAAAAAAGGGTCAGGGACAACTTCTCTGCATTTCTGCAGGTAGGGTAGCACATTGAAATGAATGGGCTGTCTTACACGCAGCCACACAGATGTAAACCAAGGGCTTGTTCACTTGTGAGGTTGGATGGCAGTAAAACTCCTACTAGTATATAAAAAAAAAATTCCAGTATATATACCACCATTTGTAAATGCTATAACTGTCACATAAACCAATTAATTTACATGTATTGGGATATTGTTTAGCAAAGATATGTAGCAGAATACATTTTGGCCTGTTCCACCCTGCAACTCCCGCTGTCTCAGGAGATATTACAGATCCCTGAGGGACACCCTCACCTAATTAAATGGCAGGGGAGTGTTACAGACAGTTCCCACCCACTCCGCTGGGTCCCTGACCCGATCACCTGACCCGATTAGCCTGGCAATATATTTAGTAGGTTAACAGAGCTGAAAAGATGAAAAGTGCTGCTGTCTGCATGGTTCAGTGGCCAGGCACAGTGTCCAGGGTAAAGGGGGCATTGGTTGGATTCGGGGGGGGGGGGGCACAGCTCAAATCTGGGGGGGGTGTAGCCCACCCCAGCACCCCCCTAGATCCGGCCATGCTTCAAGTACCTACCTAACTGAAAATTAGGCCTCCAGCTGCAAAACACAGACTCAGAGACAACACCAGTACTGTTAGATACAACCCAAACAAAGTACTGGGAGCCATACTCAAGGTCCCTACCAATGTAAATTTTGCCTATAATAAAGCACATACCTTGTACCCTGCTAGCTGCCATGAAAAATCAAACCAAGGTAACTGTTCCAAGAAATGTCCCCACAACTGAACCCAACCAAGAGAGAGACAGTGTTTTCTGGGTGAAGACATCACCAGGATGCTCCTACCAATCATCCCCTGAAGCCCCACTTGTTCCTCCCAACCCACCAATCCAGTAAGCACCCTGACCCTATTTACTTTTAACCTACCTAAACCTCCTCCTAAGTCAACCCCCTGGGCTGTACAGTGGCTAAGTAGTTAGCACTCCCGCTTAGCAGCATTGTGTATCAGTGTGAGTTAAGGACCTTAGATTGTACACCCCTTGAGGGTTAGGGACTGATGTGAATGTACAATATATATGTAAAGCACTGCGTAAATTGATGTCTCTATATACCATAAGTACCTGTAGTACATAAATGTCTAGGCATTCTTTCCTTACTCCTGGTTTAACTGATGGTTTCCTTTTTTTCTGTTCTAAAAAAACTGAAAGCAAAAACATACAATAAACTGGAAAGGTTGCCCATAGCTGCCAGTTAAAATCCTTAATATTTCTATAACATAAAAGATAAAACTTCACTGACCCATAGGACTTCACTTTTAAAGTTCTCTTTTATTTGCAAAACTCACCTGCATAACACGATTGCCAAAAGGGGAAAAAAATAAAAAATAGTCCCTTTGAATAATTTTCTATAAAGCGGATGACTATTGCTAAAATGGTGTGGACCTGCTTTCAAAAGTCTACCAGCATTATTTTCAATAGAAACAAAAGCCCTTGCCAAGAAAAAAAAATTTAAAAGAAAAATGTGAATTATAAAATAATAAGACGCTAAGGATGTTTGCCTTCCACATGTTGGTATCTTTAACTGAAAATAACGATCTACATATGGAATCAAGAATAAATATTTATGTACAGAAAGAACTTCAATAATTGAAATTCGGCTTGCATGCCAAAAAATGTACGTTTTTCATGCCAAAACTCCCCTTCTCTCCGAAGAGTTCGTCTTTGCTACGGTCCCACAGAGCATAAAGAAGAGGAAATACATTTGATCGGAAATGATCTCAACCTCTTCATTTTCTAGCTGTATCATCAAAGATGTAACTGTATAAATTTCTGTTAGAGCGAGGAAAGAAGGAGGCCTGGGTGAAGAGCCAGTACAGCCAGCTGTGTCCTCTACATCATTAGTGTATCTCTGGGAGCACTGAGAAGCAGCCAGTGTTGGACGCAGTTCTAGTGCAGCTGTCAGATCTGCACTTCCTAGAGGAGCTGAGACAAACTCTTTCTTATTTCAGGTCATTTTCGAGGAAGAAGAAGAAAAAAAAAAGGGGGCACTGCCAAGTTTTTTCCTTAAAAAAATATGAAATTGTAATTAGGCACAGAGATGGCAGTTGTGTTCATGAAAGAAAGATGGAAAACGACTTAATTTCCTAGGTGAGAGACAAATATTGTGTATCAGAGGGTACACTAAATGGGGCACTCTGCCATAGCAGTGAAAGCGCAGGCGTTGCAATTTACAAGCGAGGCACATGGCCTGCATAAATGAATGTAACAGTGGACTAAATACCTTTTTCTGTATCTAGGCACATGCCAGCAGTTGGAGAAAAAACGGTATATTTTCTTAAAATTCAATAATAGGCCTCCCACATTCACATAATCACTTTAACATATGATTCTGTATATTGGTAAAGTGGGCTCCTACCCTTTCCATCTAAATACTTATAGGTAAAAAAAGGGGGTACTGCTTGGACCTTGAAGAAGGGGACATACCCCGAAAGCTTGTCCTCAAAATTGTATGTTAGTGAAAATAAAAAAAGTATCATGGACAGTACTCAATTGTGTTCAGGTAAAAAAAAGAAAATCCAACTATTGTTGTACAGCAGGGGTTTCCAAACTTTCTAAACAAAAGCCCAGTATACTGTCCTTCAGACTTTAGGGGGCCTCAGACCCCTTTCACGCTTGAGTGTTTTGTAGCTTGTGGCTCGAAGCTCAAGACGCTCAACAATTAAAACCCTATTGTTTTTAATAGCCCTTGTCCACATCTGTACTGTTGCTTGTAGCAAAACGCCTGTCGCTCAAAAAAGTACTTGAGCTACTTATCAGGCAGAATTGAGCATTTTTGTCCCCATAGATTTCAATAGAAATGCCTGAAAAGCCTTATACTTGCATTATCGAGCGTTTTTTAAGTGTTTTGTTGCATGTTTCCTGCTCAAACAGCAGCTCTCCACCTCTTTCTCAGCAGCAGCAGTTGAAAAACGCCTGAAAAAACGTTTGACAAAACCTGCCAAAATGTCCAATTCTGCTGCGAAAAATGCTAAAAACACTTGAAAAAAATGCTTGAAAACATGATGCTTAGGTGGGAATGTAGCCTCAGGCTTGATGGTCACTGAGAGTAAAAAAATTACATTATGCCTCTAGTCAGTGGGGGGAGGAATAGGGTCCCATCATTGCTTTCAGTGGAAGGAACAGTGCCCCATTGTTGGTGTCAGTGGAATAGATCCCCACTGTTGGCATCAGTGAAATGAATGGTGCCTCATTGTTGGTGTCAGTGGGAGAAGTAGTGCCTTGTAAGAATGAGATCGATAAAGGCCAAATAAAGGCACGCAAACAGCCAATGGGCCGGAGTTTGTAGACCATTGGTGTGTGGAATGCACCCTGAAATGTAATTTCCTGCATGCATGATTATTTTCTCAGATGTCTGCCCTAAGATTCAAGGAACATTTAAAGCATCCTCTGCAATAGAAATTTCATTTCTGGTGAGTTACTTCCTAAGGCTTGTCTTCTAAAGGGAAGCAGACCCAACAGCTTACCTCATTGGAACACTGAAAATGCAGCAGGCGTATGTATTGAAATCTAATGCTCCCATTCAGTGATGTCTTCACTTATCTGGTCTGATTGGTTACTTTGGGTTACTTATGGCTCTTTGCGCTTTGGCTATGCTTAAAACAAAACCTATGAGTAAGCTATGAGTATGTACTAGTGTTGCGTGAAACATGTCAGTGAGTCTCCCTGCTCCTCAGCTGCCATTTCCTTGATGCTTTTGCCCCTTTTTTTAACAATTTTTTTTAGATAAAGGTTATTTGTACAGTACTGCGGCCATCCAGACTTCAGCTGTAAGCTGGGCAGCCATCAGCTGTGAGCTGGGCCAGTACCTGCTCAGTGCTTGCATGGCAGTGTGTGGCTGGCGGACCTGGAGAGGTGTTTTCTTTCTTCCCATGCAGCCAAATATACTGCATTTCCCTTTTTAGACATTTTTTATGTATTATTTATACATGCATTGCAATTAACAAAAGGAATGCACTGCTCATAAACATCAAAATTACAAACAATGATTTTTGATGCTGCAACTGAAATCCAGAAACTACCTGGAAGAGCAGTCTTCCCTGCATGAAGAACAACTTACCTTGGTTAACGACAGAGACAAGTGGAACCAGGATAGTAGATCAACCATGAGAATCCTGTGGATATGCACTGTATATAAAGGGAAGGGTACAAAGGAAACAGAGCAGGTTGCCAGATTAGTTGATGGTTAAAAACATCACTTTAATTCCATTTCTCACTTACATCTGAAAGACCTGTAGACTGCTCCAGGTGTCACAGTGTTGGCGTGATATACAGCTCACCACAATCTGGATGGATTGGTAGGGCTGCAGGGCACAAGCAAGGACCCGCGGCAAGATGATAGATCGATGGCATCTCTCCTCTCTCTTATGGCACTAACAGGAAGGATGGGACAAGGTGTGCTGAAGGGGGACGCAATGCGTTTCTGAGGTGCTGCCTCCTTTTTCAAGCTTAAAAAAAGAGGGAGGACCTCGGAAGCACATTGTGATCTGCCCCCCCCCCCCCCCCACAGTCTGAGAAAGTATATTGAGTAAAGATCTGACCAAGGTAGAGCTGATTTGTGGACAGTGAGTATCCATCTTCTCAAAGACTGAATTAACTACCCTACCAGAGGGGGGAAAACATTCATGATCCCTCTTTCTAGCAGTGTAAATAAAGAACCTCAATATGAGTCTGTGACTGTAAGGTGAATAAAAGTGGGCAGATTGTGTTAACCTGATGAAATGTATTTCTAGCCTAAACTTTTTTTCCATTCCTAATGTACATGTGTCTATATATGACAGAGTAACAATACTGCAGTAAATTTGGGAGGCAGGAAGGTCCCTATTCAGACTATAAAAGTAAGTGCCTGAATAAGGACCTTCATGGCACCATATTTTTTTTTTTTAATGAAAAATGTAATATTGGAAAGGACTTTAAAAATTACTTTAACATGTTAAAAATTCTATGAGCATTTATTGATCGGGTTTACATTTACAGTACTCTATTAAAAACATAATTGTGTTTTTGATATCTCCATGAAGTTCAACTTCAAACCTGAAAAGCCAGGGTCCTTTAGATTCCAGGCTCAGGATATCCACCTAGTGCCAACAAAAGGTGGGGTGGGGTCTTTTAGGAAAATTGATTGCAAAAAAGCCCAAAACCTGCAGTTACTGTCATCCTTAGGCTCCGTTCAAACCAAGGGACAGTAAAAACAAGCGGATTATCTGCATTTTGCCCCTCCCATTTTCTTTAACTGCCTAACTTTAAGCAGACATGATGCTGCTCAGATGAGTACACATGTTTGCAGCCACAATGCTTTGCATTGCAGAGCAGCACTTTCAATGGCACATGCTAGGTTTGATAGGCGGCACCACCTGTCAAACTCTCCTATGTAATTGAATGGGACAGCACTGTAAACCAAGAGCCAAAAATAACATAACTTTAAAAGATTCAAGAAAATATTGTAAAACAAACAGTGAGGGCAGTGATAAACGCAATTACTGTGGACCTAAACTCAAAATGTAAAGATTTTCTATATTATAGGGAGTTTTTAAAAATGTTTTTGTGCCTAATCAGTACCCTGAAATATTTACTTTTTGTCTTGAATTCCTCCCAAAAAATAGCAGTGAATTAGACACTCCAATGCCTTGAGCCTCATATTGTAGCTATATCCTGTATTTATTTATTTCAGGTACTTATATAGCACCATCAATTTACGCAGCACTTTACATATATATTGTACATTCACATCAGTCCCTAACCCTTAAAGGATATGCAATCTAAGGTCCCTAACTCACATTCATATACAAGGGCCAATTTAGACAGGATCCAATTAACCTACCAGCATGTATTTGGAGTACCCGGAGGAAACCCAAGCAGGCACAGGAAGAACATGCAAACTCCAGGCAGGAAGTGCCGTGGCTGGGATCTGAACCAACGGCCCTAGTACTGCCAGGCGGAAGTGCTAACCATTTAGCCACTGTGCTGTATTTATCGTGTGATAGACACTGCTGCTTTTGACTGATAGATGTATGATATTTGGATAAAGATTTGGTGAAATCACTGCTCTCCTTGCTGGAAAGAAAGTGGTACCTGAAGATCTACAATGTAAGAATCACCCTGCTTATAATTTATTCATTCTGTGGATCCAAGATTTCTACACCTATTATTCTGCCTCTTGAATATTTTTTGACCAGTCATCAGATCTCCAGTCATCAGGGGGCCTTTCTGACTTACGGAAGCAAAGCCCTTCTCCTCTACCAAGATGGCTACCTCCCCACAGGATGCAATACAGAACAAGGCAGTAAAAAGGGAAAATATCAGCTGTAGATTGACCACAGGCAATAAGGAAGACTGTACAATTCTGTTCCTCTTTAAGTTGGATTTCTCTTGAACACAGATCATTAAAACATGCACAATGATTAGTTGTTATAATAAAATACAAATGTGTTCCCAAATTTAAACAAATTTTGCTATTTAAACAAGAAGCCTATTGTGTGCTTTACAATAATGACCCTACAAAAGCAAAACATTTACCAGAAATCCTAAAAACAACCAAGTTCAATTTATACAACTTTTTTTAGAAATAAGAATGTTTTCATTTTTTTTACGGATTTAATGAAATCTGTGGAACACTTCTGAGCAATGCAATTATTCCACACATATGTTTTCAGACTACGCCAGGCATTGAGACATATGTTTCTTATCAATGACGGCTCTTTGGTGTTGCATAAAGTTATATAACATCATCCGTAATATCCATTAACCAGATTGTTTATTCCCCCTTATATTTTAGAATTATTCAAGTTAAAAAAAGCCTTTGCCTTTTAGGAAACGTCTGCGTTATATTAAAGATGAATGAACTGATTGTTGAGGGAAGATGTCTGGGCAGATATAGGCTGACTAATTGTCTTTGAGTATGAAGGAACAAAATCCACTTTAACTCAAGCCTTGCTATGGTATAATGTGAACTTACTGTGATGTGGCTTGGAGGGAGAGTGGAACAGGAATTTTTAGATTTCAAAGTTGACCTCTATATTTATTTATTTCACTTACCATAATATTCCACCTCTGCTCATCACAAGCCTCTGAAGTATTTATAGTTGGTAAGGTTAAAAAAAAAACAAAAAAACAGTTCATCCTGTTCAACCCGTGTGGGTGGGTGTGTATGTTTATTTATGTCTCTACCACTTCCCATATCCCTCTATATTGTGTTCAATAAGATGCCCATCTAAGAGTTGAAATTAGCAACATTTCACACTGAAACCACCAATTGTGAAAGGGAGTTCCACATCCTTACCGATCTAATAAACTTCATATTCAGTTTAAGGTTGAACCACTTCTCATCCAACTTCATTGGATGGCCACGTGTCTTCTTCACAGTGACCTGAGACTAAATACTTTCCTCCCAATACTAGAATCACCATTAAGAAGTAATGAATATCTCAATATGAAGAACTGTATTTGAGAAAAAGTGACTCTAGTGAACACATTTAAAACAAATCAAAAAACAAAACTTTTTTCAGTTATGGATAGAATAGAATGTTTGAATCCCTTCACTTCCTGTCCCAAATACACAGCAGGAAGTGAGAGGAAATCACTTCTTAGACAGTTGTCCCTAGAACAGGCCTTCTCATTGAAAGATTTCTCCTCTATTAATGTGACAACTGTAAGGTTCAGAATTTTCTAATGCTTTTTTTCCCCATTGAAAACTGCCACCAGAATAAATAGTGATATAAACCGCCCCAGCAAGAACACAGCAGGGAATAAAGGCCTGATGGGGTTCTAACACTTCACTACTCTATCCAAAAATAATAAAAACATTTTGACTTTAAATATATTTTCAACTGTTATCAAGGCCAATTTTTGATAGAGTAGGAAAGGGTTAGGGACAGTTCACACTAGATACAGTCCAGTGCATTTTCTTCTGCATCAACAATGCATGCACAGGGTATTCCATGTATTCCAATGGCCCTGGTTCACACCAGTGCAGTTAGTTCCAGTCAGTGTCCGGTGCAGAAAAAAAAAATAAAACATGCTACATTTTTTCTGTACAGAACTGTTCTGGAACATAGCGAACTGCATCAAGACTGCATCGGAACAGAGTGTGGTGTGAACACAAATGTATCTGGATTGCATTTTTGTGGTGTGAGCTGACCCTTACAGTGGCTCTAAAGATAGAAGGTTTTATACCTTAACTATTTTCCATCTTCCCTAAAGCAAATTCACTGCTACAGGGCGGCATTCCTGTGCAAAATCATGTACGAGTGTATATATAAGTGATTTTGCACTTCTGCCACATGGTGGGGGTGTGCGCACTGCCGAAGGATCGCTTCTTAGTCTACAAGTCCTGGTGAGCAGTTGCTTGCTGGCACCTGCGATCAGGGAGGAAGAACAGAGCTGTGTCTATGTTTACATAGGTACAGTTCTGTTGTGACAAGGAGCAGTCATATATCGTGTGTCTCTGCAGTGCTGAGAACACGATCCGTCACTTCCCATAGTAAAATCACCCCTTAGTGTACACCAAACACATAGATAAGCACACACTTAACCCATTGATCACCCTAGATGTTAACCCCTTCCCAACCAGTGTCATTAGTACAGTGGTTAGTGTATATTTTTAGCACCGATCACTGTATTAGTGTCACTGGTTCCCACAAAGTGTCAGTTAGTGTAAAAAAATATCCACTGCAATATCATCGTTCCACTATAAGTCACTGAATGCTGCCATTACTAGTATGAAAAAAATTCCAGTATATGCACCATAGTTTGTAGATGCTATAACATTTGTGCAAACAAATCAATATACAGTTATTGGATTTTTTTTTACCAAAAACATGTAGCAGAATACATTTTGGCCTAAATTTATGAAGAAATTTGATTTTTAAAATGTTTTTGTTGGATATGTTTTATAGCAGAAAATAAAAATATTGTGTTTTTTTTCAATATTGTCAGTCTTTTTCTGTTAATAGAGCAAAAAGTAAAAAACACAGAGGTGATCAAATATGACCGAAAGAAAGCTCTATTTGTGGGGGAAAAGGAAACAAATTTCATTTGGGTGCAGTGTTGCATGACCGTGCAGTTGTCAGTTAAAGTAACGCAGTGCTGTATCGCAAAAAATGGCCTAGTCAGGAAGGGGGATAAATCTTCTGGAGGGCAAGTGGTTAATGTATTCTCTGCATTAAGGTGCAGTAGAGAGTAGAGGTTGTCTTTGCTCTCTTCCTCCTCATTTCAAAGTGATGAAAATTTTATGTGGGCACCAGGGGTGGACTGACAACTCATGGGACACCTGTGTCCTTGCCCAAACTCAAAAAAGCCTATGAAAAAGGTAACAAAAAAGATGCAGCGCTAAAAGCAGATAAATCCACATGAAATTAATGCAAGATAATACATAAATGAAAAACTCAAATGATCTGGTATACGTATAGGTGACTAATGGGGGTTTATTTACGGTACTAAAGCTGGAGAGTCCAAAATCAGACTCCCTTCTGCATAGAAACCAATCAGCTTCCAGGTTTCATTGCCAAAGCTTCATTGAACAAGCTGAGGTTAGAAGCTGATTGGTTTCTATGCAGAAGGGAGTCTGATTTTGGACTCTCCAGCTTTAGTAAATAAACCCCATGGTGTCAGGATAAAGTGCAAAAAGTCTATGGATAAGTGATCCTCCGTGCGTCTTCTGGTGATCAAATATTTGAATTATACACTCACCAGATGCATATTTCCAATATGCATGTAGAAAATAGTAATCATCACAAGGTCTCAAGAATGGAATCCTCTCATGGACTCGTCTGTCATCTCTGGGTTTCCCTCTGGGCACCTCTGTCCATCTGGGGTTCCCCTTGGATCATCCGATGGGATAAAGCACCTCTTAAACTACCTTCCCTGGTGGCTCTGTGGGTGATGGACTTAACAGGAGTCCACCAGTCTTTATTTCCAGTGGCCGCCACCTGGAGCCGGATCCCCCGGCAAAGCCAAACTCTACTAAACGGACCACAGCCCCGTCTCCTGGCCGGCCAGTCACACACAACTACCGCTACAACCTACATCACCCACAAAGCCACCAGGGAAGGTAGTTAAGAGGTGCTGTATCCCATCGGATGATCCAAGGGGAACCCCAGATGGACAGAGGTGCCCAGAGGGAAACCCAGAGATGACAGACGAGTCCATGAGAGGATTCCATTCTTGAGACCTTGTGATGATTACTATTTTCTACATGCATATTGGAAATATGCATCTGGTGAGTGTATAATTCAAATATTTGATCACCAGAAGATGCACGAAGGATCACTTATCCATAGACTTTTTGCACTTTATTCTGACACCATTATTATTATTATTATTATTATACAGTATTTATAAAGCGCCAATGGTTCGCTCAGCGCTGTACATTACAAAGGGGGACAGAACACGTGACAGAACAATACCAATACAATGCAAAACATGAGGGGATCGAGGGCCCTGCTCTTTCGAGCTTACAATCTAGGAGGGAGGGGATGGTGGCACAGGAGTCACCTATACGTATACCGTATCATTTGAGTTTTTCATTTATGTATTATCTTGCATTTATTTCATGTGGATTTATCTGCTTTTAGCGCTGCGCCTTTTTTGTTACATTAATTCTTGAAGGTTTTTTCTGGTGCCTTTCGGCATGCAGCAGCTTATCACCTAGCGCTCACTTTTCTCCCCATGCTACTATGAAAAAGGTACCAGGGGCATCTCATGGGGCCCCCTACTGACCCCGGGCCCTTGGGCAGAGCCCGAGTTTCCAAATGGTCAGTCTGTCCCTGGTGGGCACACTGTTGCATGACATTTGTCATTCAAAGTGGGAAGGCACTGAAAGCTGAAAATTGGCCCCTGGGCAGGAAGGGGGTGAAAGTGCCCAGTATTGAAGTAGATAAGACATGATGTCCAACACTGAAAATGTTATTTTGGGTTTACATACATAGTAGTAGTATAAATAATTATTTTCGATTTACATATTAGCCATGCATTAGAATTAGACTTTGAATTATGATAACCTTTATAAAAAGTCTAGTTTAATATCTCAAATTTCCACGTATTGTTCTATTTCTTGGAATTAATTAACACATATGCATTTTTGGATTCAAAATTAGCACCGAGTTCCATGGAAATAAAATATTCCATCCAAGCTTTAGTTATGTAATAAACTTAACAAAACATATCTTTCAATCTTTCATTAGCCGTTATTATTACATCTAATGGAAGATTGCAATTTTTTTTTTTTGTTGACTCAAATATCCTGGCAAGAAAGAACCATCACCAACACATTTGCTTTGGAGTCTTACAAAACACCGACATCCAAGAAGCTAGACCTTGTTTAAAATATCAACCAATCAGACAGTGTTCTGTAGTTCTGCACTGAAAACTGGCTTTTTAATATGTAATAATCCTGGTTTTGCTTGAATGGAAAAACATTTGGCCCGTCGCCTATTGCAATAAAATTTTGGGATGTACTTTTGGGAAGTGCAATTTATGACTACACATATGATGACCTCAGTAACTGAAGCAATGTGTTGGTTTTTTTTTTTTTTATATATATATTTTAATAGCAGCTTTGAGAATATAAACATCCCTGAAAGTATTTTTTTCCCATTATGGAGTTATCACAGCTGGAAATTTTCCGTTTAAAAAATGCTGAATTATGTAGTATGTGAAAAATATTGTGTTACACGAAGAGACAGAAAAATCTGCACATCTCAGTTGACAGATGTTTAAGTGGCCCAATACAGTGACAGTGTATATCCAACTGGTAGTTCATTATACACGGATGTACAAATATTTTTTTTTTTTTTACAGAATAACAAAATGGCTACAAATTCTGGTTCAAGTTTCAACATGGTTTATGTCAAGCGGCACACTGGCTATGTGGTTAGCACTTCCACCTAGTAACACTAGGGTCATTGGTACAATTCCCAACCATGGCACTACCTGCATGTTCTCCCTGTGCCTGTGTGGGTTTCTTCACACTCTCCAAAGACATGCTGGTAGGTTAATTGGCTCCTATCTAAATTGGCCCTGATATCTGAATGTGAGTTAGGGTCCTTAGATTGTAAGCTCCTTGAGGGTAAGGAACTGATATGAATGTGCAATATGTGTAAAGTTCCTGTAATAATAACGTACATTTTTAATGCAATACTCACTTTCTCTTATTCATTATTCCCTGCAGTACCTGTTCTACACCACAAGATGTCCTCAGTCTTCCAGGTTGTTCAGCCCAGAAGACAAAGGACATACAGTGAGTGCAGGGCGTCATGGATTTGCCTCTTGAACAAGGTGTCACCATGGCACCTTGCAATGGCATATAATGGTGCAGGGAATGGTGCTGATGTAATCACATCAGCATCACCATGGATAGCTCAGCAACAAAGAAAAAGCAAAGAGGAAGTAGATCCTGCATCATCTGGAAAATATAGGTACTTAAAAAAATGATTGCAGGGAGGGACTTTGGGGGGTTGAGCCCAGAATAGGAATTGATTTAATAAAGGCAAATATACTCCACAAGTTTCAAGGGGGTTTGCATTTTGCAATAGAATTTTCCCCTAGCTTAGTGAATGTGGTTAAAATTCCCTTTCCAAAGAATACCCAATCACGTGCAAGCAAAATATAAAAAAACAGTATTTTTCTTGCAAATGATTGGATGATGAAAGTCAACAGAGCTTCGCTGCATTCAGCTAAGGAAAAATTTCCTTGCAAAGAGAACAGCCTATTTGCCTTTAGTAAATCAACCACTTACTCTTTTACTTATTGAGGATTTACTGCCTTATTTAGGTATCCAATCAAAATTCACTCTCCTGCTCTCTACTAGACAAAAACAGGATGGATTCTGATTGGTTGCTAAGCTTTGGTACTGAATGCGGTTTTAAACCCTTCCATATACCCAATTAAGTGACTGGCTGCAGGTGATACACAGAAAACAAATCCTCCTACATAAGTTGTACCTGTCTATCTGCAGTATGCTCTTCTTTACAGCTGTTCAAAGTGCTGAATTTTAAAGCTTGTCTGGAGTTCAGAAAAAAGGGGGTGGAAATCTGAAATAAGCTCAAAAGTGAGGAGAGTTCTGAGAGTTGATTGGAGGGGAGAGACACTCCCCCCCCCCCACACAGCTCACAGGAAAATAGCTGAGGCTGTCAATCTGCTGGAGGTCCCTCCCCTGTCACCTTTTTTCCCTTGGTCCCAGGAAAACTTGTCAGAAGTGATTCATGCATATAGCAGAGGAAGAAAGCAACAGACAGAAATGACACTTAGTGCTCTGGATAGAGACAAGTACACACTATAGAGAAACATGCTTTGTTCATATTTCATATCTGAGGTTTACAACTGCTTTAGGAGTTAGCAGTTAACAAAAAACTCTTTATTGAATACTTTAATAAAAGTAATATGCATTCGCCAGACGAAATTTAAAGTTGAAGTCTAAGTCTACAGTATTCATTATCCCTCTGAAAGCTATCCATGATGTATAGAATTGGTAAAAATAAAACAAACCTTATTTTTTTTAAATAATATTATTATGCTTCCATAATGCCTAATGAAAACTTTTGGTGTACACTTCCGGTATGCGATGGTGTCAGTAGGAGACTCCGCCCGATGTGTTTCGTCATCAAAAGACGTCTTCTGGGGCACAATGTATATGTAATGTATATCAACTTTTTTTTAGAGTATGTTGAGAATGAATAATTCCTAAACCAATGGCACTCAAATGGAACACTTCCAACTTGGCTTAACTTTTCGTCTCCAGTACAGGGAAAAGGGGATCATCTACCTAACAGGGTGAATGTTATATAGCTCTGATACAGTATACTACTCCACACTTTACAGAGTTTGTAGAACCATGCAATTCCTGCATTGTTTTGGGTAGAGCAGGGAAGGGTTAGACCGTTTATCAAGTTTTTATTGGTTTTCTTTCCCTCCTTGGGAGATTTGGCCCTTTATTCTTCCTGGAAACCACTATCACCGAGACAGAAAGTCCTGAGTAATCCAAAACTTTTGAGTTGTCATCAGAGTAAGAGGGAAAATCCTCCAGCGCCAGCACCAGTTCTTATGGCAACTCTCTAAGATGGAGATACCATTCAATTTGGAAATATTGCTTCTCATTTTCTGTTGCATCTTCTCTATACAGAATAACACCGTGTTATGCTATAAATAACCAAAAGTGCAAAATGAATAGAAATATGAAGTTACAGTACTCAAAAATGAATATACTGTTAATCATCCAAGTAAGATAAGTGACAAAGTATAGAAATGTCCATAAAGATCTAAACCAAGAAAAAAATGTGTCCAAAGAAGAAGTAGTCACATTGAGAGCGCAAGACAAATACGCTCCTTCCTTTTTCGGCAGTATTAGATCAATGGTGGCAACAACATCCACCATCACCCAAAGTGTTATCAGGATGCAGGCTTACCAGATCCTTATGATCCCTTTGCTAAGAGTGGCCATAGAGCGTGCAATCAATTCTCATGGACATCACTGTCCTCTTCATCACATCTTCCCAGATCACCCAAAAAAGCCGCTCACTAAACAGCCATGTCTGGCCTCCCAGCGATAAAACTCACGATGACAAATAAACAAACACTTCTCATAGTGTAAAAAGTCTTCAAAAACATTTATTTAACATAAAATTGCACTCACATTCAAATAAAAACAATGTGCATTGAAAATCAATCGCCATGCCAGCTTTTGGTGTACACTTCCGGTATGCGATGGCATCAGTAGGAGACTCCACCTGATGTGTTTCATCATCAAAAGATGTCTTCTAGGGCACAATGTATATGTAATGTATATCAACTTTTTTTCGAATATGTTGAGAATAACTAATTCCTAAACCAATGGCACTATAATGGAACACTTCCAACTGGTTTAACTTTTCACCTACAGTACAAGGAAAAGAGGATCATCTCAATAACAGGGTGAATGTTATATAGCTTTGACATACTAACCTGCACTTTACAGAGTTTGTACAACCATGCAATCCCTACATTGTTTTGGATAGTGTAGGGAAGGGTTAGACCATTTATCAAGTTTTCATTGTTTTTCTCTCCCTTCTTGGGAGATTGGGCTCTTTATATGTCCTAGTAACCATTATCACCAATACAGTAAGAGAAATCGAAAACATTTGAGTTGTCATCGGAGTAAGAGGGAAAACGCTGCAGTGGGAGTACCAGTTCTTATGACAACTATAAGATGGGGATGCCATTCAATTTTTAAAACATTTCTTCTCATTTTCTGTTGTAGTATCTTCTCTACAGTAAGTGAAAGAAAATCTCCATAGTGGAATGCAGAAAGCAAAAAATGTACTTATTATTAATGCGGATTTCAACCCTTCCATAATTAATCGAAAGCTAAAAGAAAAAGTTTTAGATTAACATGCACTTTAATTACCCCTACTACAACCATACACTCCCACACTTCCACCTACTAGGGTCAGTTTGCTTGTGAACCAATTAACCCATCATGCTTTTGGACTGTGTGAGGATAACAGAGCTTCTTAAGGAAACCCATGTAAGCATGGAAATAATGTACAAATCCCATGCTGTAAGGTCCTCCTATCTCTTTATATGTATCTATGAAAGTCCACATTTCCACTGGTCTAGTTGTTTTCACAGGTATCAAAACAATGGTTCGTAAATAATGTTGTATTCTCAAAAAAAAAAAGTCTACCTTAAGTCCTTGTGATTATGAAAGAGCTTTCAGAGACCTAGCCCATAGATCCTATTAACTCTCTTGAGCAGATGTGTTAAATTCTTTCCAGTAAATGATCCTAATGGTGTTTCTACCATTACCATCAACAAGAGCTATTGACGTTCTCATCAAACTCTGAGAAAGTATCGGACAGCCTTCAAGCCGTCACCAGATGGATGCACTAGAAGTTACTGCTTCACCTATTCAAGTACATCCTCCCAAATTATTAAATTAGCCCAATCAACTATGGTTAATCAAAACAATGTTAGGTCCGTTTAAAAAGATTAAGCAAGAGTTTTAACGTTGTAATAATGGGTTTCCTGTGAGGTGTACTTTGGAGATCTTGCTCCAGAATCCCAACACTCTTGGGAGGTTTCAAGTTACTCTCCAGCCTGTGAGAATGGACTTCAGACTATACAAAACAGTTTCAAGTGTGTTGTGAATATTCTTACAATACACACACATGCGAATGTGACTGGTGGGAGACAATTCTGGCAGTGGATATATTCTTTCATTGCAGCCTTCTAAAGATGCAGTTCATTAATTATGTTTGAGCTTTTTTTAAAAGGCTAAAGAGCAATTTCACACAACAAACTTTGCAAATCACTGCAACTGATTTTTCATTTATTTTCTTTCTTTTTTTTTATCAATCGGTTTTTATTAGGGTTATAGATAATCAATAAAAAAGGAAAAAACAAACCAAGTTAAGTGGTTGGATGTGAAGAATAATCCGTGTAAAAAATTCATATAAAAATTGCAAGTTACTATAAAGGAATATTTTAGTGCAGCATGCACAAAAGGGGAAAACACAACCTTCAGGTGTACATATACAGAGGCAAGTCATCATATGGGCTATCAAGGTACACAAAGCCAGGTGATCCAAAGATGCCACATGTTAAGAAACATTGGGTATTTGTCTTGTCGAATAGCTAAAAGTTGTTTATTTGCAAAATTTATTTTATTCAGTTCAATAGTTTCCAAGAGAATAGGTACTTGTGTCTTCAACACAGTTTGAAAGTTTGGAGAGGAGATATCTATACCCAAATTCAATAATGCTATTGCTGGGGAGAGTGAGAACATGAAACCAGTTATCTATCAGACTATCGCATTCTCTGCTCACTTTTAGGTGATCGCTGAAAACCTATCTCTTCAGGGAAGCCTATCCTGCCCTCAGCTAATAATGGAAACTTCTACTCCTCCTACCAATTCATCCCCCACAGATACTACCTTTTGTACCACTAGCCCCTCCCTCCTAGATTGTAAGCTCCAAGGAGCAGGGCCCTCCTAACCCTCGTTTTGAACTGTATTGTTGCTGTATTGTCTCCCGTTATATTGTAAAGCACTAAGCAAACTGCTGGTGCTATATAAATCCTGTATAATAATAATAATAATAATAATCTTTGCTATGGTTTGGAAGACTCTCCTCCAAAAACTATTGAGATGTTTACAATACCAAAACTTGTATCTGTGTACTAGTGGAACCACACTCTCTCCAACAAAGAGGAGACTGAGAAGAAAAGAATGTGATCAATCTGAAGGGCATATAGCAACCTTTCTCATCCAGGGTGTTGAGGCACCCTGGGGTGCCTTGAGGTTTCTTCAGAGGTGCCTCGTCAAAATGGCTAAAAATTGCCCAAAACTTGTATACAAGCCAGTGGGTGGAACAAGCCTGCCTTTTAGTTACACAAAGCCACAGGTTTTCATTGTGCACCATCACAACCTTCTAGCCACCGGCCTGACAACCAATTACATCATCAGTTGATTAGGAGGAGCTGTCTGCACAGCATCCTATTTTGACCCTCCCCTGCCCCACTCCATCAGTGCTGTTTTTACATTAGCTCAGTGATGGAGAAAAACTGAGGGAGAAGAGAAACATTGGAATACTACTCAGTACCCGTGTGCAAAAGTGTATTTGCTTTGGAAGAATAAATCACCTCTAGTGTTGGGTGTCCAACATGTGTGGATGTTGCTGCATTATATAAACCTATTGGAATAGCTTTTCACATTTTAGGGTGCCCTTTTGAAATTATGAACAGTCTTGAGGCACCCCATTTTAGAATGGGGTGCCTCAAGACTTTCCATAATTGTAAAGGGTGCCTCAGGACTGTCCATAATTTTAAAGGGTGCCTCGGGACTGTCCATAATTTTAAAGGGTGCCTTGACTGAAAAATGGTTGAGAAACACTGGCGTATAATACCAACACAGAGTAAGTTTAGACATTAGCTCCCAATAATATATACAGTTCAAGCATTTATATATTCTGCCATTGGGTTCTAAGTCTCTTTCCCAATCCTCAAGGGGGGATGATTTATCATGTAGCATATTGTAGGATAGGGAGATACCTTTCATAGTGTGGGAATCTGTTGAAGGAAAGCCTCATACAGAAGTGGGGATATGTTGCACCACTGTAGGAAAGTTGCATAGAGCATGGGCTAATTGTATGTGTTAAAAAAAAAAAATATATCTGTGGGTGGTAGGCCAAATTCTTCCATCAGCGTCTCAAAACTTTTAAGAGTCATTCCCACATATACGTTAGAAGTGTAATATCCTTTTGTACCCAGGATTGTAGAGAGAGGTGGAGTATGAGCAATGTCAAAACTCAAATCGGCATAAGTAAGGAAGTTGTTTGAGCGTGACTAAGTGGAGATTAGGGTTCTCTAGGCTGTAATGGAGGATTGTATGGAAGGTGGAAGTAATTTTACCTGTAGCGGCTTCCAGGAGCCCAACAAAAGGGAGTGATAGAGGTTTCCACCTGGGATTATTGTTTGATGGATATTTAGCCATAATACATGTGGAGAGGGTTGGAACCAGTATTAATGGAATCTGCTCCTCCCACTTTTCTATACTTCAAGAGGTAGGCGTGAGTGGTTCTGGGTCTTTTATCATGCCATAAAAATGTTTATAGAAAGTTTACAAAGCAATACGATATAGAGAAGGGAAGGGAATGCTTTTTTTAAGTTTTGGAAAGAGCCGGGAAGGATTAGACACTTTGTCTAAATGTTATAGCTGTCTATGCCCCTTCTACCCCATTTCTCATGGTAACCAAGACAGAAAGTGAGAGGATAGTTAACATTTTGCAGATATAACCATAGGTAAACTGGCCATACATTGTTAGTTTTATCTACCTTTCAGCCAACTAGCTTAAGAAAAAAAAAAATACTCCATACTCCATCCACACAAACAAGGTGGATGAAGGAATCCTCCCTACTGGGAAACTGTATTTTGAATTGGCTGCAGCCACTGATCAATGTAAAATTTTCCAACATGTCCTTTCGATAAATGTCGATCAAATTATCAACTTCTGTGAAGCATGGCTGACCACACAGAACCAGCCAAATTGTGATCAGCATATGGCCAGCTTAAGAGGAAAGACTTAGTCTTACAATGGCCTCTTCCAGGGTTAACTCTAAGAAGGGAATTCTTTTCAGTTTAGAGATTTTCTTTAATTTCCTGTTTTGCCTACAGGACAAAAGAAGGGAAATCTCCCCAGGGGGATTCAGACAGCAGCATTTCAACCTGATAGGGGGTTTATCATTCTTTATTTTATCACAAATTAAAAAAATTTTGCATTGATTTTAAAATAGTTGTAAACCTCAGACATACAAATCTGAACAAACCACATATTTCTAAAGTGTGTGCTTGCCTCTCTCCAAAGCACTAAGTGTCATTCCTCCTGGCTGGCTACTTCATCTGCTATCAGCATAAGTCACTTTTGACAAGTTTTCCTGACACCAAGAGAAAAATGGTGACAGGGGAGGGAGCTCCAGCTGACTGACAGCCTGTGTTCCTGTGTGCTCTGTGAAGGGGTGTGTGTCCCTTCCCTCCAATTAGCACTCAGAGCTCTTCTACAGTGTGTAACTGCAGCTCCCAGCCCCCTGCTTTGTGAGCCTGTGAAAATCTTTTTGATCTCTGAGTTTTACAAGGATGTATCACCTGAGGACAGTCACTTTATCGGGTATAGGTAAGGGTTCATATCCACTTTAAGCCTGGGTTCACACTGATGCGGTGTGGAATTCGCAGCGGTTTCTGTGCTAATTTTGCACCGCATCATAATCGCACCCCGTTCATGCGAACTGCTGCGGGTGTGTATGTTAAGTTAACAACACCCCAAAATCGGTTCACACAATGTGGTGCGAATACTCATGCGATCCGATTCTGGTGCAGACAAAAAAGGGTCATGCACCTTTTTGGTGCGGATGCGGTGCGATTTGAGCCATACAAAATGTATGGCTCAAATCGCACCGCACAGAATTCGCATGTGATTTGCACAGGAATGCGGTGCGGTTCTTGTGCCAGTCACATGCAATATGCCACACCACAGAAGTGTGAACCCATTTTAATATGACTGTCAACAGAAATGTTACTTTACAATAGAAACACATTTCCATAATTGTAATCAAAGAGAATGGAGGTCTAAAGACATCCTTATTTTCAACAAAATTGACTATAAATATCACTTTTTTTTCAGGTATGTGTTTTAGTTATATTTTAAAGTGAAACTAAACTCTCAGAAATACTCACCTCCACCTTCCAGTGATGCAGCAGTTACCTCCCTTGCCATCCTCTGCCATCTTCTCCCCAGATACTTCTGGGTGTCCAGTTTTTGATCTCTTGATTGCCCAGTGGTAGAATGATATCATCCTGCACATGCTCATGGGAGTGTTCTGGGAATGCATGTTGAGCTGCGCAGCTCAATGTGCATTCAGTAGCAGAGCAGTAAGGTGTTTGTTATTGCAGTAGTGACATTGCATGTCTCTTCTGAAGTAAAGAGCTGCCTGCTAACAGGTTTTTGTAATACTTGAGTTTAGTTCCACTTAAAAATTTTAAATGATTGCACTTATTAGCTACTTACAAATATGTACGCCTTCCTTGAACAGGTATTTGGAAATAGTGCACAGTGATATAATCACTCTCAGTCTTTTCCTTCCCACTGAGCAGAAGGCAAAGAAAACAGAAGCAATAAGCAGGACAGAGCAACGATGATGTGCAAAATGATTCAATAATTACACTACCTCTCAGTTACAAGTAGTGCACCATGCCTCTATATTAATTACACTACACACAGTGCATCATGCCTCTATATTAATTACACTACACACAGTGCATCATGCCTCTATATTAATTACACTACACACAGTGCATCATGCCTCTATATTAATTACACTACACACAGTGCATCATGCCTCTATATTAATTACACTACATGCAGTGGCTCATGCCTCTCAGTTACAAGTAGCGGACCATGCCTCTATATTAATTACACTACACACAGTGCATCATGCTTCTATATTATTATTATTATACAGTATTTATATAGTGCCAACAGTTCGCTTAGCGCTAGCGCTGTACATTACAATGGGAGACAATACATGAGACAGTACAATAACTATACAATGTGATACACGAGGGGTTCAAGGGCCCTGCTCCTTGGAGCTTACAATCTAGGAGGGAGGGTTAGTGGTACGGGAAGAATAGTTGTGGGGGATGGAGTGGCAGGAAGAGTGGAGGAGATCGGCAATTAGCTGAGGGCGGGGTAGGCTTCCCTGAAGAGTTGGGTCTTCAGGGTACGCCTAAAGGAGAAGAGAATAGGTGATAGTCTGATGGATTGGGGTAGGGAGTTCCAGAGGATGGGTGATGCCGTGGAGAAGTCCTGGAGGTGGGTATGGGATGAGGAGACCAGGGAACTAAAGAGAAGGAGGTCTTGTGAGGAGCGGAGAGTACATTTTGGGTGGTATTTGGATATTAGGCCGGTGATGTAGTTTGGGGCAGCGTTATGGACAGCTTTGTACGTCAGTGTTAGCATTTTGAATTTGATCCGCTGGGAAATCGGAAGCCAGTGGAGGGATTGGCAGAGGGGGGTGGCGGAAACGGAGCGGTTGGTAAAGTGGATGAGTCTGGCCGCCGTATTCAGGATCGACTGAAGCGGGGATAGCCTGAGGTGAGGCAGGCCAGTGAGGAGGGAGTTGCAGTAATCAAGTCGTGATATGATGAGGGAGTGGATGAGTTGCTTAGTGGTTTCTGGGGTTAGGAATGGGCGTATTTTGGAGATGTTGTGGAGGTGGAGTCTGCATGAGTTTGTTAGCGATTGGACTTGGGGCTGGAAGGATAGATTGGAGTCCAGAATGACACAAGTACTCTGGCTTGCGGGGTGGGCCTCATGGTGGCATTGTTGGACGTGATTGAGAAGTCAGTGCGGGGGGATGCGCGGGCTGGGGGGAAAACTAGGAGCTCGGTTTTGGAGAGGTTCAGTTTAAGGAAGTGGAGCGACATCCAATCTGATATGTTGTTCAGTAGGCTTGTGATTCGGGCGGAGACTGAAGGGGTGAGGCGAGGGGTCGAGAGGTAGATTTCCGTGTCGTCGGCATAGAGGTAGTTGAAGCCGTGAGAGTGTATCAGTTGGTCAAGGGAGGAGGTGTAGATGGAGAAGAGAAGGGTCCCGAGGACAGAGCCTTGGGGGACCCCAACAGAGAGGGGGAGTGAGGGGGAGGTGGTAGCATTATAGGTAACGCTGAAGAAGCCTTGTGATAGGTAGGACGAGAGCCAGTAGAGAGCGGAGTCTCTGAGGCCAAGGGAGTGTAGTTTTTTGAGGAGGAGGGGGTGGTCGACTGTGTCGAAAGCCGCAGAGAGGTCAAGGACCTCACACTACATGCAATGCATCATGCCTCTATATTAATCACAATACATGCAGTGGCTCATGTCTCTTAGTTACAAGCAATGCATTATGCCTCTATATTATTTACACTATATGTAGTGGTTCATGCCTCTCAGTTACCCTTCGTGCATCATGCCTGTATATTATTTACACAAAGGTACATTTTACTGCCCCTCCTCCACAGTCCTTTCACCATCCTCCCTCCACAATGCAAAGGTATGCGTAAAGGACGTCACACAGCATTGAAAATTAGATTTGTGCTGGACTGTCACTAATTGGCAGTGTGTAATTAGGGGGTGGCGTTATGCACTCCAAGCTTCCGCTCACTGGCTACGGGCAGCTGACAGATAAGGCAAACTAAAACTTCCATGCTGTGCCCGGTAGGAGAGAGGATGCAATGTTAGGGAACAATAGGCAGGTACTTTAAAAATCCGAATCTCCAGCAATTGGCTGGGGATTTGTATTTTACCGCTCCTCCTACCCTGGAGCCCTAAGACAGCTGCCTAAGCAGCCATATTCTGGCACTGGCCCTGATGAGAGAACACTTTCCAATAAGGACCTCTGTTCTGAGTATACACTAGTAGATTTTTATTCAACATATTTCATTTTCTAAATGATAGTGGGGTCACATCAATGGTCAATTTCACCTGCAGTGATAAGAAAATTGGGAGGAGCAGGACGACATTTTTTTCTCAAATGAATCAATTTCTAAGAGTGTAAGTGGTCTTTGTTCAGTAAAGTTCATTCACTCCAAAATCCAAATGCAAATCAAATTTTAAACTACTTTTGAAGGACATATATCAAGCTGTCCAATGTACTGAGAAATTTTGTACGAATATTTGTATGAACAATTGTTCAAAAGTCTGTTAGTGTATACTCACCTTTAGAGGGGAATTCCCCACACTTTGTAGAAATTTCCTCCCACTTCCTGTTGGATCTCCAGGACAGGAAGTGAAGCAAAAGCTCCCCAACAGAAGGCAGACAGCAAAGTATAAAATGGCAAGGGTTTTACCCCTTTTCCTGTGCTGTCTGAAAATAAAAAGAAACCTTGACTATACATGCATTTAAAATTCATAAATTTTACATTTGTCTGACCTATAGCTTTAATTTGTCAATGAAGTTTAAATGGCAGTTCCCCTGTAAGTCTTTTGTGTGTTTAAATTGGACTCCTCAGTGAATCCTTGCATCTGATGAAATTGATTGTGAGAGCATAATTTTCACTCATGGCGGAGACAGGCATTTCTAAAGCCACTTGGCTGCCGTCCAACCTGTCACCACGTCTTTCGAAAAGTTGAATTTGACATGGGAACCTAATGTAAGGAATTAAGGCTGGTGAATGTGTTTACATCGCAAAAGGGTTTATAAGCAAGTCCCAACCTTTCTAGATTACACAGATGGGATTATTATTTTTCTTTTACAGTGATTATATAGAAAACTTGGCATGCAATAGCTGTTTCCAGTGATTTACATTGATGAAATATAAATCACCCTATGCCCATGGCAAAAGAATTTAACTCGTTAGAGATCAGCAGAGTGGTCAAAATGGACCAAAATGCTGATATTAAAGCTGAACTCCATATGTGATACTTGATCAGCCTCTGTGGAAGCTATAATTACTGCAGTAGTCCAAGCTAGTACAGTGATGGCCATAATCTTACTGCATGGAGTCGAGCAGCTACCCTCCTGCATAGTAACCACAGGGGGTTGCTCGCTTGGCATGACCACCATTCAGGGAACACTTTACAATTTTCTCAAAGAATGCAAAGCATTCTCTGATTAGAAGAAGTGGAGGTCATATCATCACCACCCCTCCCCTCCACCTCAACCAGAGAATGCCAAGATCTCTGCCAAGATTGATGGAACAACTACAGTTGTGACCAAAATTATTCAACCCCCAATGCTGTAAAGGGGTTTAGGGACTATAGTGTACATTTGGAATTGTATTCAGAATCAAATCCTACAAGGACGTTGTAACTACCCAAATGCAACTAAAATGACATCAATTGTTTATGTAATACAGTAGTAAATGGTTCTTATGTGGTTTCTTCATTGCCACAATTATTCAACCCCTTAAAGACTACCACTCTGAAGAACAGAGGTTCATACAGGTGCTTTCCATCAGGTATTGAAAACACCTGTGGATGTCACCGAGCAGCAATCAAGCATAATAAGCACCAATTAGGCAGCTTTAAAATGACTGTGATACTCAGCTCCTTCTAGACATTTACTGGTGTGGTTACAAACATGGTGAAGGCAAGAGAATGGTCCAGGAAGACAAGAGAAGAGGTGATTTCTCTTCACAGGAAGGGCAATGGCTATAAGAAGATTGCAAAGATGTTAAACATACCAAGAGACACCTTAGGAAGCATCATTCGCAAATTCAAGGCAAAGGGCACTGTTGAAACGCTACCTGGTCGTGGCAGAAAGAAGATGCTGACTTCGACTGCTGTGCGCTACCTGAAGCGTAGAGTGGAGAGAAGTCCCCGTGTGACTGCTGAGGAACTGAGAAAAGATTTGTCAGATGTGGGTACAGAAGTTTCAGCCCAGACAATAAGACGCACACTGCGTAATGAAGGCCTCCGTGCCAGAACTCCCAGGCGTACCCCCTTGCTGTCTCCAAAGAATAAGAAGAGTCGACTGCAGTATGCCAAAAGCCATGTGGACAAACCACAAAAGTTGTGGGATAGTGTTCTGTGGACTGATGAAACAAAATTAGAACTGTTTGGGCCCATGGATCAACGCTATGTTTGGAGGAGGAAGAACAAGGCCTATGATGAAAAGAACACCTTGCCTACTGTGAAGCATGGTGGAGGGTCAATCATGCTTTGGGGCTGTTTTGCTTCTGCAGGTACAGGGAAGCTTCAGCGTGTGCAAGGTACCATGAATTCTCTTCAGTACCAGGAGATATTGGATGGAAACGTGATGCAGTCCGTCACACACCTGAGGCTTGGGAGACGTTGGACCTTTCAACAGGACAATGATCCCAAGCATACCTCCAAGTCCACTAGAGCATGGTTGCAGAGGAAAGGCTGGAACATTTTGGAGTGGCCATCGCAGTCACCAGACTTAAATCCGATTGAGAACCTCTGGTGGGACTTAAAGAAAGCAGTTGCAGTGCGCAAGCCTAAGAATGTGACTGAACTGGAGGCCTTTGCCCATGAAGAATGGGCGAAGATACCCGTAGATCGCTGCAAGACACTTGTGTCAAGCTATGCTTCACGTTTAAAAGCTGTTATAACTGTAAAAGGATGCTGTACTAAGTACTAAGATTGAATGTCACTTGGGGGTTGAATAAAACTGATAATGCTGTGAGCACAGAAAAGACATTTGTGGTTATTTCATTATAACTGTTATGTTATATTTGTCTGACCTACAAGTGCCTCTTTAATGTAAATGTAAGCAAGATGACTGAATGATCAAAAGCAATGTCAAACTGGCCAAAACACTCAATTTCAGTGGGGGTTGAATAATTTTGGTCACAACTGTATTAGCCTGTCCCCGTATGCCAGGGTGTTAGGTGTAATCCTGGACTCTGAACTCTCATTTTGGTCCAACATTCAATCGCTGCTCAAATCATATCACCTCAACCCCTGCAACATCTCCAAAACATGCACCATATTAACCAACAACACCACAAAGCTTCTAATTCCTTCCCTGGTCATCTCACTCCTCGCCTTCTGCAGCTCCCTCCTCATTGGATTACCTTTGCATAGACTATCACTCCTTCAATCCATCATGAATGCTGCTGCCAGACTCATCCACCTTGCCAACCATTCAGTGTCTGCCACCTCTGTCTGCCGATCCTTCCATTGGCATTTGCTCACCCAAAAAATACAATTCTAAATACTAACAACTTACTAATCCTAAATGCTCTGCCCCCAGCTGCTAACCTAGTATCAAAATACCAACCAAATTGTTCTCTTTGGCCCTCCAAAGACCTCCTGCTCTCTAGCTCCCTTGGCACCTCCTTCCATGCTCATCTCCAGGACTTCTTCTGAGCTTCCCTCATCCTCTGGAACTCCTTACCCCAATCTGTCCGACTATCTCCTACTCTGTCTACCTGGAAGACTGAGAATGTCTAGTGGTGAAAAAGAAGTACTGTGAGGTTAGAATTGCAGCAAAAGCTGCAGTTTTATCTTTTGACTCCATGGCGCCAATGGTATGCAAATATGTGGCCTTTCAGCAGTTGGGCCTTGGCGTACTCAATGTAAACAAACATGTGCTGAGGGTGCCGTCCTGCACACTCCTGGCACATTTACCAGCTCCCAGTGCCAGAACCAGGTAATCTAGAGCTCAGGGCAAATATACCAAATTGCACCCCCCCCCCAAGATCTATGAGCATTATGTGTGAGCAAAAATCCTCCCCCCTCCCAGTAAAAATTTGCCCTCCTGCTGAAATATCCCCTGCCAGCATATATCTTTGTCCCCTCCAAGCTCAAATCCTCTTTCTCCTCAAATCAACCCCCTCCCCCCAAAAAAATCTAGCACAAATCCTCTACCCTTCAAATTTCCCCTCTGAGCACAAATCCTCTCTCCTCCACTCAAAATTCCCCCCTCCCAGCACAAATTCTCCGCTACAACCCCCCCCCCCCTTTCTAGCACAAATCTTACCCCCATATTTCCCCTTCTAGCACAAATTCCCCCCAGTCATCCCTACTAGCACAAATTCCCCCCCCCCCCCCCAAAAAAAAAGTTCCCTCCTAGCACAAACTCCCTCTCCACTCTACCATATCACCACTCCTAGCACACACCCCAGATTTCCCCTCCTAGAGCAATTCTTACCCCCGCCACCCCCCAAATTCCCCCTCCCAACACAAATTCTCCCCCCCAAAAAAAATTCTCCTCCTAGCACAAACTCCGTCTCCGCTCTACCATATCACCACTCCTAGCACACCCCCCAGATTTTCCCTCCTAGAGCAATTCTTACCCCTGTCATCCCCAAATTCCCCCTCCCACCACAAATCCTCCCCCAGTCTTTTTTGTCGTGCCCCCCAAACTCATATGCTACCACAGTGACCAGGGCAGCCGGAACCTCATAGAAAGGTCCTGATCGTTACTTGCGATCTGGAGCTTTTCAATTATGTGACCACTGTGACAGCCAATCACGGTGGTCACATGACCCTAAACCTCACCCTGCCTCCTGACATCACAAATCCCTTAAAGGACCAGGAGGCTCCAAGGGATTAATTGTCAGGTCATGTATGTAATCGCCCTCGTCTGAATATACAGAGGCAATGTTCTTGACCTCCAGCAGTTTGAGAGGTTAATGCACTATTGTCAGGGCACTGCAGAAAGGTAAAAGTCCGCTGGATTTCTGGCAGGATCAACTGGCATTTCAGTGCTTATTGGACAGATACAACAAAACACTTTCACTGTATAATAAAAAAAAGACCAAAAGGGAGCAAATTAAAGAAGTTCATTGTTAGGACTTACACGCACTTTGCTGTTGCAATCTTAAAAGCAGAACTTCACTTTCTCAATCAACTTGAACTATTTTTAATCCTTATGCTGGTAGCTTTAGTAAGTAAAGAGAAATGTATATTATTTACTTAATTTAAACTTCTCTTTTTTTTACATTTCTTCAGTTACTGCCTGGTTTCTAGCCTCAGCCAAAATGATGTCATACATCCCAGGAGTCTTCAGGAACGGAGGAGCGGTTTTCTCAGCTAAGCACACCCTCCTGCCTGCATGCCTGAGCTAAGGGCACATGGATACCAGGAAGTAAATGCTACATGAATCCTCTGTCCTTACTCAAGATGGCCATGGCCAGAAATGCTAGGGGGTGTTTTTTCAAGTGATTTCTCAGCAAAATAAAGCATGGAGACACGGATGGATGATTTTGCTTTAGTAAAAATGAATTAAATCGTGTTTTTGGTTTGTTGTGCTCAGATGTAGTTCTGCTTTAAGAATATATCTGCAAAATTATATGCAATCCAACTGACAACAAAAGACCCTCAGCGGTCTGTTATGCCATCAAACATCCACAAGTCACTTGGCCAACATAGACACTGTAGGGTTGATTTACTAAAACTGGAGAGTGCAAAATCTGGAGCAGCTGTGCATGGTAGCCAGAAAGCTGCTAACTTCTTGTGCCCTACCCGTGCCGTGGGCTGTCAATCACTGTGATTATTATTATTATACAGGATTTATATAGCGCCAACAGTTTGCTCAGCACTTCACAATATAACGGGAGACAATACAGCAACAATACAGTTCAATACAAGAGGGTCAGGAGGGCCCTGCTCCATGGAGCTTACAATCTAGGAGGGAGGGGCTAGTGGTACAAAAAGTAGTAACTGTGGGGGATGGACTGGTAGGAAGAGTAGAAGATTCCATTATTAGCTGAGGGCAGGATAGGCTTCCCTGAAGAGATTTTCAGAGATTGCAGAGTAGGCGATAGTCTGATAAATTGGGGTAGAGAGTTCCAGAGGATGGGGGAAGCTCTGGATAAGTCCTGGAGACGAGCATGGGAGGAGGAGACAAGGGAGCTACTCACCGATACCCTTTGATTGCCGAGTATTATCGACAGGGGAGAGAACTGTATGTAAACAATACAGTTCTCTCCCCTGTCAGCTCCTGCACACTGCTTTGTATGGCTCTGATTGGTTTCTATGCAGAGTTGCACCAGATTCTGCACTTTGCAGTCTTAGCAAATCAACCCCTGTAATCTTTGCCTAGGTTGTAATATGATGGAGCTAAGAGCAGCAATTTTTTTTTTTTTTATTATCGGTGAAAGGTTTTATTTTATTTTTTTTTTACTCAAAAATATGGAAATGTGATCCATGTGATTTGTAACGATCATTCCTCTTTACAAATATATGTTGCGCTCCTAAATACTTCTCAATAAATAATAATTAAATTATTACCATTAAATTAATTCAAATTATGATACAAATAACTAATAAAAGTGTATAAATACCAAAAAATATTTAAATGATTTAAATGATTACTTTCTTTTTCCTTTAAATGTTGCTTTTGTAGATAAATATAAAATATGTGAATATATTAGGGTCTAAATAGCTCTAATATCTTTATTCTGTGCTCCCCAGTTACCATTTGTTTATTTTCTAGTTGTCTGTTTCACACTGAACATTTACCGGCATACTGGTATCCTGTTGGTAATTCCAGCAATCCATCCAGTATATACTGCCACATATTTTAGCTGTTGGCATACACTGGCCTTTGACCTTAGTCTTTCACCCTAAATGATGGATTAGGTGAAACACATGTCTGTCCAAAATAGATGGAACCAGACCCACAATCTGCTGTTTCTGGAAGGCTTCTGGTTTCTTACACGTGTCCTGTTGTAGCTCTCAAAGACTAACACAATTTTTTACATTTTAAGACCTTTACATTAATCTTTTTTTTTCTTTTATTACAGGTCATCCAGATGGTGACAATAGCCAAACAGGACATATAGAGAGGATGATTCTCCCCAGTGGGGAACATAGACAGCAATAAAAAGTAGATAGGGGTTTTAAACCCTCCCCACTAAAAAAGCTTTGGTTATGCATACGCTTTACCAATAAAAATGTACAAAAGCTTAAAACAGATATATGACCAGTGGTGTATTTACGTTTTGTGCTGCCGTAGGCAACACCAAAATTGGCCACCCAACACCCCCCCCCCTTCTGCAGAAAGAGCCTGACACCAATCAACACCACCACTCACAACTGATATGATCCAAAAGTATTTCGATGAATAAAGCACCTGGACCGGATGGCATACACCCACGGGTCCTTAAAGAATTGTGCTGTCATTTCAAAGCTATTGTTTCTAATTTTTAGGGACTCTTTAATGACTGGCATAGTACCACTGGATTGGCGTAAGGCCAATGTGGTGCCAATATTTAAAAAGGGGTCAAAATCTTACCAAGTAATTATAGACCTGTAGTTTAACTTCTATAGTTGGGAATATACTGGAGCGTTTAATAAAATACCACATGGATGAGTTCTTGCTGGAAAAAAAAATATTTTAAACAACAGACAGCATGGATTCATGAAAGACAGAAGTTGCCAAACTAATCTGAATTCTTTTTATGAGGAGGTGAGCAAAACCTTGGACAGATGGGTGGCGGTGGACGTGTTATACTTGGACAGAGGGGTGGCGGTGGACGTGGTATACTTGGGCAGAGGGGTGGCAGTGGACGTGGTATACTTGGACAGAGAGGTGGCGGTGGATGTGGTATACTTGGACAGAGGGTTGGCGGTGGACGTGGTATACTTGGACAGAGGGGTGGCGGTGGACGTGGTATACTTGGACAGAGGGGTGTCAGTGGACGTGGTATACTTGGACAGAGGGGTGGCGGTGGACGTGGTATACTTGGACAGAGGGGTGGCGGTGGACGTGGTATACTTGGACAGAGGGGTGGCGGTGGACGTGGTATATCTGTATTGTAATTGTACTGTCTGCCCTCATGTTGTAAAGCGCTGCATAAACTGTTGGCGCTATATAAATCCTGTATAATAATAATAGTAAGCATTTTGTTTGACAGTTCATTTAGTTCCGAATTGAAATTTGGACCAAATTTTCGTTCTTTGGAAATGTGGATGTATCCAAATTTCCCAATTACAATAGCAACACGTTTAAACGAATCCGAAATAACGAAACAAACTTTTGTCAGAAATTCAAATTTAATTTGAAAACAAATTTGAAATATTAACATATTGCCGACTTTTGCTGATTTCCTTCATAGATTATGTGTTTTAGTGTTAGAATATAGCTGTCCTCTGAAATTTGAGCTTGGAAAAAAATAATAGAATAAAATAGGATAGAAAATAAAGGAATGAATAGAAAGGAATAGAATATAATGGAATAAAAAACAAAAGAATAGAATATAATAGAAAAAAAATAGATTAGAATAGAATAAAATAGAAAGGATATAGCCATCTTCCGAAATTTGAATTTCAAAAAGAAGAGAGTAAAATAGAATAGAATGGAAATGAATAGAATAGAAAATAAAGGAATATAATAAAATAAGGAAAAGAAAAATAGAATAGAATAGCCTAGAAAATAAAAGAATAAAATAGGATATAAAAATAGAATAGAATAAAATAGAATATAACCGTCTTCTAAAAATTGAATTTCGAATAGAATAGAATCAGCTATTCTTCACAATGAATTCTGATCAATTTTAATTTGATTCAAATTCGACTTGAATACTTCAAATTCATTGGAAAAATGTTAATGCGGTCAAACAACAAATAAATAAGAACATAGTTGTCTTCTGAAATTCGAGCTTGGAAAAGAATAATAGAATAAAATAGAAAAGAAAATAAAGGAATGAATAGAAAGGAATAGAATAGAATGAAATAGAACATAATAGACTAAAAAATAAAAGAATAGAAAAAAATAGATTAAAATAGAAAGGATATAGCCATCTTCCGAAATTTGAATTTCAAAAAGAAGAGAGTAAAATAGAATAGAATGGAAAAGAATAGAATAGAACATAAAGGAATATAATAAAATAATAAAGAAAAGAAAAACAGAATAGCCTAGAAAATAAAAAAATAGAAAGAATATAGCCGTCTTCTAAAAATCGAATTTCGACTAGAATAGAACCAGCTATTCTTCACAATGAATTCTGATCAATTTTAATTCAATTGAAATTCGATTTGCATACTTCAAATTCATTGGAAAAATTTCAATGCGGTCAAGCAACGAATAAATAAGAATATAGTTGTCTTCTGAAATTCGAGCTTGGAAAAGAATAATAGAATAAAATAGAATAGAATATAAAGGAATGAATAGAAAGGAAAAGAATAGAATGAAATAGAACATAATAGGACTAAAAAATAAAAGACTAGAAAAAAATAGATTAGAATAGAATAAAATAGAAAGGGTATAGCCATCTTCCGAAATTTTAATTTCAAAAAGAAGAGAGTAAAATAAAATAGAATAGAATGGAAAAGAATAGAATAGAACATAAAGGAATATAATAAAATAATAAAGAAAAGAAAAATAGAATAGCCTAGAAAATAAAAGAATAGAAAGAATAAAATAGAAAGAATATGACCGTCTTCTAAAAATTGAATTCCAAATAGAATAGAACCACACAATGAATTCCAATCAATTTTAATTCAATTCAAATTCGATTTGCATACTTCAAATCCATTGGAAAAATTTGAATGCGGTCAAACAACGAATAAACAAAACTAAATGAAACTAAACAAAATGAATTTCATGACGAATGCAACGAAATGAAGTTAGTAACTTAGCGGATCGATCTGAAACGGAATGAAACAAATGTTTTTGTTCTGCCCATGTCTAATCCCAACACAAACCTAACAGAAGAATACAAACTCCATGCAGCTGACAATTGAACTCAGGACCACAACGCTGCAAGGTGACAGCATTATTCACGTAGCCCTGCCTTACATCGTTCCATTTGCCTGGAAGGAAATATTCATTTAAGCTCATCTGTTCATACTGGGAGCCCAAATTACACGGCAGAATTTCATACCTTCAAGGGCGTATCCACTAGCTCACCTTTATTCAAAAATGACCTTGACGACTGGTGACAAGAGAATGCAACTTAATCCACATGTGCCCCGAGGGCTGTTAAACCCACATCTTTTCTAAACACTGCCAAGACATTCTAGCGGAAGATTGAAATCTCCTTCTGAAAATCTATACCAGCGCCATACATAATTTTCTAAACCAAAGACAAATTGCTACATGGCATGCCCTCCTGGAACCAGTTCAGCTGTTATACAACAAATGAGTCAGATTTACCAGGAAAACGATATACACTGTAAGCTGAATCATTATGTTGAAATCTTTCAGATTCAAAGAGAGCGTGCGATAGATTTGCCAAGAATATAGTCAGGGGTGACTAAAGTTTCTGCGTTTCCTCTCCAAGTCGTGGGAGAGAAAGGCAACTTTGTACATTTGTAATCACTTAAAAATCATTCTGAAATCAACCTAGCTTAACCTCGGCCATTATTTTAATTGGTTAATGTGTTTTATTTCAGCGGCGTTTGGGAGTACATTTACACGGCACCGCGAAAAGTGCAAAGCAGTTAATGCGTGAATGTGACTAGAATGGCATGTACCGAAAAAGGCCTACAACTTGCGAGACAATTAGAATGGAGCTTAAACTAAAATGCAGGGACCACGTATTATATAGTGCCCACCCCCCCTTTCTCAAATCATCGCCTTGAAATGAGCAAAGAATACTCTTTAACCATTTGACGCCCGGCCTATGGCCAAATGGCGTCCGTAAAAATGTATTAGCTTTCCAGGAGGCCGCCATATGGCGTCCTCCCGCACATGCGCAGTTCGCGCACATGCAGAGCCGTGTAGCAGCGCGATCTGTCACCGGCCGTGTACCTCGGACACGGCCGATGACAGATCTGAGTAGCGGCCACCGTTGCCGGTACCATGTGACCTGCTGTGACCAATCACAGCAGGTCACATGACAGTTGTATACAATGGATAACTTCCATTGTATACTAGTGTCTAGCTGTGAATGGTCACAGCTAATCACATGCACATGTCATGTGATTAGCTGTGGCCAAATCACAGCTAAGCACAAAAAAAACCCCCAAAACCCTGAATGAATCGATGTCATTCAGGTAAATGCTTGCTTATAGCAAAGTAATTCTTTGCTATAAGCAAATTGTGTAAAAAAAAAAAAAATAGATCACTTTCCCAAAGTAGTACAATGTTACTATGGTAACATTGTACTACTTTGGTCATAGTGAAATATGAAAAAAAAATCTTAAAAAAAATAAAAAAAATTTAATAAAAAATTTAAAATAAAAAAAAATATATATATATTTTTTTTCACACTGTCACCAGTCAGTGTCCCTGATCACCGCCATGCCAGTTATATGATGACGCTGTACTGCACTGGTGACAGTATGTAAAAAAAAAAATAGTGAAAATAATTTTTTTTATTTTTTCATTTTCCGAAAAAAATACAACTTCAAAAAACTCGCCATGCCTCTTATGAAGTACGCCGGACTGTCTACTTTACAAAAAGGGGTCATTTGGAGGATATCTGTACTGTTCTGACATTCTTGGACCTCAAGAAATTAGATTGGCTGTCAGTACTTCAGGATTGATCAATATTCAGATCTATACCATAGTTTGTGAACTCTATAACTTTCCTACAAACTAAATAATACATCCTAATTTGGGTTATTTTTACCAAAGACATGTAGCAGAATACATCTCGGCCTAAATTTATGAAGAACAATTATTTATTTGCAAACTTTTATAACAGAAACAAAGAAAAATGTGGGTTTTTTTTCAAAATTTTTCGGTCTTTTTTGTTAATTTAGCAAAAAATAAAAACCCCAGCGGTGATTAAATACCACCAAAAGAAAGCTCTAGTTGTGTGAAGAAAATGATAAAATTTTAGTTTGGGTACAATGTTGTATGACCGCGCAATTGTCATTCAAAGTGTGAGAGCGCTGAAACCTGAAAACTGGCCTGGGAGGGAAGATGTAAAATTGCCCGATATTGAATTGGTTAATAATGCTGGTGTGATTTCTGTCTACTCTTTCGCAATCTCTATTTCTGGCAGCCTATGCTGACACCAGACAATCCTGGGAGACGGCTAGTACCTGGTGCCTACTACAATGATTTCCACCTCCATCAAGGATCCTACAGGTGGGGCACATGCGTACTTAGATTGGTCCAAGCTGGCTCAATGTTACTATGAAAAAATTGCCAGACCTTGAATTCAGCTTTAACCTCCCTAGCGGTCTGATTATGTCACTATTTCTGTGCTCAAAGCGGTACATTGTTTTCAATGGAAATATGTTGTTTTGTTTATTGTAGACCTGTAATTCTTAGGAATAACTCACTGAAATCTGTCTGAACAAGAGTCTAGTAAACATCCTGGGTATAATCAAATTTGAAACACGAAAATCATAAATTATAGTATAATAAATAATCATAAAAATAATAATATAATAATAATACATTTAATGCAATAATGTAATCAAACCAAAAACACTGAAATTTGAAATATAGAGCCAAGTTCGCACATCATTGAGCAATGTCACAGAATCGTTTTCAGTGTCTGATGACGAATTATTATTATTATTATACAGTATTTATAAAGCGCCAATAGTTCGCTCAGTGCTGTACATTACAAAGGGGGACAGAACAACAACAATACAATGCAAAACATGGGAGGTTCGAGGGCCCTGCTCTTTCGAGCTTACAATGTAGGAGGGAGGGGATGGTGACACAGGAGGAGATAGCTGTGGGGGATGGGGTGGTAGGAAGAGTGGAAGAGGTTGGCAAGTTAGCAGGGGGTGGGGTAGGCTTCCCTGAAGAGGTGGGTTTTCAGGGTGCGCCTAAAGGAGAGGAGAGTAGGTGATAATCTGCTGGGTTGGGGCAGGGAGTTCCAGAGGATGGGTGACACCATGGAGAAGTCCTGGAGGTGGGCATGGGAGGAGGAGACCAGGGAACTAGAGATTAGGAGGTCTTGTGAGGAGCGGAGTGTGCGTGCTGGGTGGTACTTGGATATTAGGTCAGTGATGTAGTTCGGGGCAGTATGGTGGATGGCTTTGTACGTCAGTGTTAGGATTTTGAATTTGATCTGTTGCGCAATTGGAAGCCAGTGGAGGGATTGGCAGAGGGGGGTGGCGGAGAGGGAGCGGTTGGAAAGGTGAATGAGTCTGGCAGCCGTATTCAGGATCGACTGAAGCAGTATTATACAGTATTTATAAAGCGCCAACAGTTTGCTCAGCGCTGTACATTACAAAGGGAGACAGAACATGCGACAGTACCATAACAATACAATGTGATACACGAGAGGTTCGAGGGCCCTGCTCCTTGGAGCTTACAATCTAGGAGGGAATTTCCTCACAAATCATTATCACTCAATTCTGAAAGTAGTTCTAATTTACTATCGCTGTTCTCTAGCCGCTCTAAAACCACTTTTGACCTAAAGGGATGCTGTTCTGTCTGATATTTTTCTTGGTCTTCCAGATCTTGCTTTAACTTCCACTGTTCCTGATGACTGCCATTTCTTAATTACATTCCGAACAGAGGATATTGACATCTGAAAATGCTTTGCTATCTTCTTATAGCCTTCTCCAGCTTTGTGAGCGTCAACTATTTTCAGTTTCAGTTTTCTAGACAACTGCTTAGAAGAACCCATGGTGCTGATTGTAGGGGCAAGGTCAGATGAGTCTGGGCATTTAAAACTTTTGAGATTGACATCACCTGGTCTTCCCAGACGATGATTGAGAACAATCCATGACACTGGCAGGTCTCAGCTTTGCAAAGGGGGCAGAGCATGCTATAAATTCTGCAGGGTGCCCAAACTTTTGCAGACGCCATTTTTTTGTTTTCTGTTATTTTGAAAGTGTAAATGATGGAAATAAAATCTAAGTTTTGTTGACATATTATAAGAATGTCTAATCTGTAATTTGATGCCTTTTGGAGATTTTTCCATCTTTCCTTGGCTTCTTTATGCACATTAATACAACTTTTTAGCTGGGGTGCCCAAACTTTCGATCCCCACTGTAACTATGTGTGTCCAGCAGGGGCGGACTGACCATTTGGAAACTCGGGCACTGCCCGAGGGCCTGGGGTCAGTAGGGGGCCCCATGAGATGCCCCTGGTACCTTTTTCATAGGCTTTTTTGAGTTTGGGCAAGGACACAGGGGCCCCATGATCCCCTATTGCCCGGGGGCCCCATAATTTGTCAGTCCGCCCCTGGTGTCCAGTCCACCTCAGCATGACATACAGTAACTGTGACTGGTGTACAGACACATTATAGCTGCCTTAATTCCCAATTATCATATGATCTTCCTGTCTACATGCACTCATTCATGCGTTGGCCGCACATTATTTTGGACCAACTTTCCAAATGTAAAAACGTTGGACCACGCCCGCACCAGTGCAGCCAATGTTAGTCTCCATCATGGTGGCAGGGTGACAACACAAGAAGACAATTGGGAGACAGAAGCCTTCTTATAACAGGAAGTGCCTGAACAAAGACTTCCTTGTCAGGCTTGCCAGATATGTTGCAAAGTTAAAAATATTGAATACAAATTTCGGAATTACATTGACATGATGAAGCATATATAATATTTTTGGTGAACGGTTTTAGATCTACTTTAAATTCTGATACACAGTTTCCACTGAAGGTAATATCTGCTCATGCATGTTTCATGATTCCTCAGTTTAAAATGCTCAGATTCACTTTATATGTAATTTTAAGTAGCACTTAAAACTTCATCTAGAAACAATCAGTTAATTGGTTGCAATCCAATTCTGCTAATATATAGTATTAAAATGAGCTCTTCTGTGACCTGTCACATTATAAAACCACAGCAGTCAGACTTTACTATGAATCATTTCAACATTATCTCAACACTGATATGATCAAAGATCATTTTAGCTCCTACAGTAATGAATGGCAGAGTTAATTCATCAACCTCAAAAGATAAAAATGTGCAAAATGGAATTCTTGAGCAGTTGTACTTACCTAAACAACATGAACATGAAGCCATGGGCCTGATTTACTAAAATAAACTACACAAGGTCTGGGAGAAATTGCTAATAAAGCAGAGCTAAACTGTGCATGGCTCCGCCCACATGGCCACATCATTCATTCACAGAATGTGAATGAATGAACTACAAGTCCTGTCTGCTACCAGCAGCTTGTACTTCTCATTGATTCTACCTGCAATTCAGTAAATGTCTGCCCGAGTGGCAGGTATGGGCTGACAGCTATACTGAGTGTCTGTAGAAGCCTGACATTGCACCCGTGATCAACTGATCGTGGGTGCAATGCTTTACAGGCTGCAGTATAAAAAATAATACATTTACATTTCGTTACCTGAAAAAGGTTAACTTATCCTTTAGTGTCACTAAACCCACATCATAAAAACTATCATTAAATGCTGTATTACATGCTCTTCATACTCACTCGGTCACTATGGGATTTATTTCTGTATTCTGCAACAAAATCTGGTTGATCCTGCTGTTCTTCATCTCCCCCTTCTGTCCAAGTCCCCAATGCAGTTGGGGATTTTGCAGAATAGTGTTGGCAGCTCTACACATGCTCAGTTTTCAGTGAGATTCTACGCTGAGCATTTCCTCCCAATCACATCTGAGCAGCCATAGAGTCACATGTGGGTGTATACACAGTGGTAAATGACAGCCCACTCCCTCCCTCCTCTTCCATGCCCACTAACCAGCTAAACACAATGGGGGTGGGACATCACATGTAGATTGATGGAGGCTTCACCTCCCTCATATTCTAAAACATCGGCATGAGGGGTGTGACATGATCTGTGACTGGCAAAAATCCACCCACACCATGTTATTGCCAAAAAATAATAAAGATTTTTATTTCAAATATATATTTGTATGATGATTTATAACAGTTTATTGAAATGAATTATTTTGTTTACTCTGTATACCAAAGGCTGTTTTTTTTATTTTGAGCGTGTGACCAGCAGCAGAGGACTAGAAGCTCCTCCTGCCACTGTTTCCCTGCAGACAGGCTGGGAAAGAGTTGGTTCATGTGACATCTGTATATCAATTAGGAACAAGGTACTTAGATTTCTTTTTTTATTAAAATAATTACAGTGCCATCATCCACATACAGAAATAGAAGAGACAATGTAAATTAAACAGTGTGCGTTTAGTATCACTTTAGGTGTTTGCATAAAAGGAACACGTTTCAGCGTGAAGGTTCTCCTGTAACTTTCACCTTAGTTTCAGTTTTAATGTCAATGTCTACTGAGAATGTTTTATTCGTTTTTCAAATTTCTATTTATGAAATATGAACTATTCATATCTATATGTACAGAAGGCTCATTTTAACTTATTTTCTGTGCTCATTGATGTTCAGTATGTACCTTGCAATACATGTGTGAATGATGGAACTGCTTCAGCCAGCTAGCTGAATAAAAAAAACTGAACCATATATGGCCATCTTAAGAAATTGCCTGCTAAACATCATGGGCAAGAAAACTATCATAATGATAAATACCATATAGCTAGGCCAAACTTGACACTGAATTGTAATATGTAAAAAAAATAAATTGGAATATGTGCTGCACAGTGGCTAAGTGGTTAGCTCTTCCACCTAGCAGCACTAGAGTCATCTGCTTGAATCCCAACCAGGGCCCTACCTGCCTGGAGTTTGCATGTTCGCCCTGTGCCTGCTTGGGTTCCTCTGGATACTCTGGTTTCCTCCCACATTGCAAAGACATGCTTGTACGTTAACTAGGTCCTGCCTAAATTAGCCCTAGTATGTGATGTGTATGTATTAATATAGGTACATTATAGACCTTAGGTTTAACGCTCCTTGAGGGTTAGAGACTGATGTAAATGTATAATATATATATAAAAGTGCTGTGTAAGTACCTGTAATGATAATGAACATAATAGACTTAATGCCAGTCCTTACCATGAGCGCAGCACAGACATTTGACTACCTAAACCAACTTGTTGGTATAACTCAAGAAAGATAGATACTAGCCACTGAAAAAAATAAAGCTGTGAGGACCAATCCTAGATAAGGCTAGGCAGGCAGGCAACTCTTTAGTTGGCTGGTAGTGCTTCAAGGTTAGTGTATTAAGGGGGATCTCCAGCTTCCCACCATCTCCCACGCCTGAAGCCCCCTTGGATGTATAATAAAAACTATACATACATTTTCCCCTGCAGCCTTCCAGACAATACAATAATGTCTTGTGTCCTTCTTTGTTAATGGTGGTGGAAGTCCTTCTCCCTGGACTAAGTGGTGCTTACATAACATGTGACTGCCACTCCAGGAGCACTGTGATCCCAGAACTGCTCTTCAGCTGTACAGACCTCCAAGCATGTTTTTATTTTGAAGTCTACCATCATCTGCGGCATACCCTAACATTCTCATGCTGAGTGCAGCCACAAGTGTCCAGCGGTGAACAGGACAAGGAAATAAAATAGGGAAATAGTTTTTTGTAATTGGTAAATTTTAACCTCTTGACCCTGGCCTCACATGTATATGTGGCACCATGAAGTTGGGTTTTAACGTCAACACTTGCTGGCTACTTTATTAGGTACAACTTGCTAGTACCGGGTTGGACCCCCTTTTTCCTTCAGAATTGCATTAATTCTTCATGGCATAGATTCAACAAGGTGTTGGAGGCATTCCTCAGAGATGTCGGTCCATATTGACATGAGTTACTGTTGCCTTTCCATCATCTTGAACCAGTCTGCCCATTCTCCTCTGACCTCTAACATCAACAAGGCATTTTCGTCCACGCAACTGCCACTTACGGGATAGTTTCTCTTTTTCAGACCATTCTCTGTAAATCCTAGAGATGGTTGTGCATGAAAATCCCAGTAGATCAGCAGTTTTTGAAATACTCAGACCAGCCTGTATGGCACCAACAACCACGCCACGTTCAAAGTCACTTAAATACCCTTTCTTCCCCATTCTGATGCTCAGTTTGAACTTCAGCAAGTCGTCTTCACCACATCTACATGCCTAAATGCATTGAGTTGCTGTCATGTAATTGGCTGATTGGCAATTTGTGTTAGCGAGAAATTGAACAGGTGTACCTTGTAAAGTGGCCGGAGAGTGTATGTGTCCATTTATCTGTGTTCGTAGTATGCCCACTTGGCAGCACAGTGATTGAACTGTTACTGACAGCTCCTGGTCACTGTTTACAATTGGAAGCTGGACAAGGATTCCTGATCAGTGATAGCCAATGCCCCTATACATCAGATAAAGGGCTGCAAGCAAGATTGGTGCCACCCCCTCCTCTAACCGTGCTGTCCTACATACTGACCCATGGGTACCATTATGTTAAATAATGGTCCTGGCACCTATATATACTGTACCTACATAAATTCCCACATACCCTGTAGAACGCTCAATCAGAGCAGAACACATCGTATAGAACTGCCTGATGAAGGCCACAAGGGCTGTACTGAAAGTGATTCAAAAGTGGCCATAATTTTTTTTATTCATTTACAAAGGACATTCAAATTTCACATGTTGGTAGAGTAACTCCTCCTTTATAGTATCGGTAACTCTTCTTTTTTCATTGCAAATAAATATGGATTCAAAGTAGAAGCAATGTGCCATCATTGAGTTCCTAACGAAGGAGAGGTGCAGGCTGTCCAACATTCACAGAAGGTTACAGAATGTTTTTGGAGAGCAAAGCAAAAAGAGATCATTTCACATCAACACTGATAAAATGCACCTTATTACAATACCTACATTAAAATACTTATGTAGCAAATTTCAGTAAAAAATTTTAAGAAATGTAAAATACTGTAGAATTTAAAAAGTCCCAAATGAATGGATGGAAATGGCAAACTACTACCTTACTAGAATTTTGCTATTAAGATGAAAGTTAGAATGGAGAGTAAAGATGACCTCACTAATAACTAGATTTGAAGGGTTTGTTTTGGGCCGTTATTTGCTTGATGATGACCATTTATAACACAGTACAACCTGTATTGACCCCAAGTTGATGGTCTCAAGTGAGGTTACATGAAATTGATTCAAACTTCTTAAAGTGGAAACTGAAGTGAATGGTGCACAATTACATGCAGGGAAAATAGTAAATAAAGGAGTACGTACAAGGCACACAATGAAAATATCAGACAAATGGTCGTCCATTTTTTGTCTGCATGCTGGTCTCATATTGAAAATAAAAAGGTTACTCAACTTACAAAAATTCTCGTAAGGCAGAATACAAATTCCCATGATGATGTAATGTATTGTAATGTATTCTTCTGTTTCCAAGCATGCACAGTCTTGGTCACTTGATTTTTTACAGACGAATACTGTACTGATTAAATGAAAATTGTTTGTTCTGTCATCTTACGAGAAACATTTTCTTTCTTGTGCCTTTCGTATAATTTCCTATGAACTGTCCTGGTCAGCTCTAGAAAGATGATCACATTATTGTACATTAGCTCCGAAAACATTTTTTTTTTAGCTGATTTTCTCATTGTGTGTACTAGGCATTAGCAAGTCTATTTGTTGCTTCCAATGTCCCATTGGGGGAGATTTCCCTTTACTTCTTCTCCTGGAGTCAACATAAGAGAGAAATCTCTCCAATGGAAAAAAAAAATCCCTCTTAAACAGTTGTCCTGGGAAAAGGAGCCCCTATTGAAAAATGTATTCTCTCTGTTTTGTGGACAACTGTAATATTGTCAATCTTGATGTGCTTTGTGTTTCAGATTTGTGCAGTAATCCAGCATCAGATGTATCCTTTGTGCAGGAGCTTCCTAGAATAAGGACCCATCACTGCTGCACTTGTGCAGGATGACTGGTCTTGTCGGCACCCCCCTGTAGTGGGTGGGTCTGCCGGGCCCCTCCCACAGCTCTGCTGTCTGCACGGGGTATGTACAGCACAGTGATGATGTCACTGCTACTTTAAGAAAGTAATACCTGGGTTTTCAAAGGTATTTGGTACACAAAAAGTGGGTTTCCATTCTATGTGGCTTTTAAGGAATATATTTAAATTATAATAATTGTGCCTAAAGTTCAGCTTCTTCCTCACATTATTGTATGTTTGAAGTGAACACAAATTTTCTTTTAAGTGATTCTAAAGGCTTATTTTTATTAGAAAAAATAACAAACATGTCTATACTTACCTGCTGTATGCAGTGGTTTTGCACAGAGCGGCTTGGATCCTCCTCTTCTTGGGTCCCCCGCAGGCTCTCCTGGTCCCTCCCTCCTGTCGGGTACCCATGCAGCAAGCAGCTTGCTATGGGGGCACCCGATGCTCACAATGTGTCCATTCACACACATGGCCGTGGCTCGGCCCCGCCCCCTCTCTCTTCTTATTAGCTCACTGGCTGTGATTGACAGCAGTGGGAGGCAATGGCTCCCGTTTCTGTATCAGCCAATGAGAAGAAGAGGGAATCCCAGAATAGCTGAGACTCCAGTGCATATCGCTGGATAGAGAGGGGGCTAAGGTGAGTATCAGGGGGGCTGTGGGGAAATGCTGCAAAACAGAAGGTTTTTTACCTTCTTGCATAGAATGAACCGTGAGCTTTTAGAACCTCACTTTACCCTATTTCATCTCACGTCACACTTTAGTAAATCATGCCCCTTGTCTGTATAGTTACATCTTCTAGAACAGGCATTTACTGATTCACATTACATGTTTCATAAGTTTTAGAATGTATTGCAATAGATGCATCTCAGTTATTTTTGTAATTGTTGGAATACAGTGCTCATGTATTTTGTGCAACAACTACATCAGTATTCAGTAGATATATATTCTTCAACCAGTAGATGGCAGTGTTTATAAGTCTGTAGCTGCGTCTATGGTATACTCTATGCCTTTTCTCTGAATAAACTTTCCTGTTTCCTTGTTGCACTGAAGCAGAAAAGCACATGTGGACTGTGCACTGTCTGTTCTGCAGAGCTATATACAAAATTTCTAAGAGTAATAAAAAGTGACAGCGCCTCTTTAAGACACAGAACACCATTCAGGGCCCATTTAGATCTGTGTGTGTGTGTAAAGAGGCATTTTTTTTGTAGTGTTAACCAAGTACATTGTCATGCGTCATTGTGCATCCCAATTTTATTAACAATTTGCAGCGAATAGCGTTAACAGCCATTGACCAAAGCTTGTTTATTATTATTATTATAATACAGAATTTATATAGCACCAACAGTTTGCTCAGTGCTTTACAATATAAAGGGAGACAACACTGCAAGAATACAGTTCAATACAAGAGAGTTAGGAGGGCCCTGCTCCTTGGAGCTTACAATCTAAGAGGGAGGGGCTAGTGGTACAAAAGGTAATAACTGTGGGGGATGGACTGGTTGGAAGAATAGAAGATTCCTTTATTAGCTGAAGGCAGGGTTTTCAGAGATCACCTAAAAGTGAGCAGAGTAGCCAATAATCTGATAAATTGGGGTAGAGAGTTCCAGAGGATGGGGAAAGCTCTGGAGACGTCCTGGAGATGAGCATGGGAGGAGGAGGCAAGGGAGCTAGAGAGCAGGAAGTCGTGCGAGGAGTGGAGAGTACAGTTTGGGTGATATTTAGAGACAAGATTGGTGATATAATTTGGTGCAGAGTGATAAATGGCTTTTTATGTTATTGTTAATGTTTTGAATTTTATTCGTTGGGCAATGGGAAGCCAGTGGAGGGATTGGCAGAGAGGGGTGGCAGATATGTAATGGTTAGTAAGGTGGATGAGTCTGGCAGCAGCATTCATGATAGACTGAAGAGGGGATAGCCTGCGATGAGGTCGGCCAATGAGGAGGGAGTTACAATAGTCAAGGCGACATAAGTTTCTTAGTGGTTTCCGAGGTTAGGAATGGGCATATCTTGGAGATGTTGCCGAGGTGAAGTCTACAAGATTTGGACAGTGATTGGATTTGGGGCTAAAAGGACAGATGGTTGCACCTTGGCATGAGGGGAGGGACTGATGGTTGTGTTATGGTTGTTTATACCTGTTGCCAAGGCATCAAAATACATGTTATGGTAAAATGCATTGCATTTTGATGCCTTGTTATTGACTTCTATGGTCCACCCAAAAGGGGACGTTTCCGCTGGATCCTACAACAGGTGAGTGGCTGTTTTTTAAAAACTGTATCTGCTGACTTTTAATTTTTTACTGGAGCTCCACTTTAATCAAAGGAAAAATGGGACATGTTGAATTGTTAAAAATGAGATGGGATCTAGACACGTGCATGCTGGAAATTTCATTTAATTTTGGATGCATTCGTTCATTAAAGAATTTTATATGGTCATATTTTTTATGTTGAACCGATCAATTTTGGAATTCAATGCTTACCTTCACTGTTCATTACGTATATTTATTGGTCCAGGTGGATTTGAAAAATGTTGCAGCTTTTCTAGAAGATTGCTATATATTCAATATATATTTTTGAAACTGATGGATTCAAATCGGAAGGATTCGATATTTTTGGATGCTAGTCCAATCCACCAAAAGAAATGGGTTGATTGGAAAATATTGACTTGCATCATATGCATCCAAATTAATGAATGGAACAAATTTAAAATCCATTTGTTATCTGAATCCAAATTACACTGTTCAACAAATTTTTATTTTTTGCCAGTTTTGGAAACAAAAGGATCCATTTCTTAATGAATTTCACATTCTGAGTTCAAATATAACAATGAAATTTGTCAATTGGCTCTAGTTTTTCTGTAAACGGAAAGTTTTCTACTATAGGCGTAATGACTACATAATGCACAATAATTATATAGATAGATGTTTTTCCACAAATATAAAGCAAGTGATATTGACTACATAACAAAGCCTAAATGGCATAATATATTGCATAGGATTACCAAGAAAAATTATAGCCATAAGCTAAGTTGAATCATTTTAATACTTAGGATTCTCACTAGTTTTGTCTTCAGTTTGTGTCGGTTTTGCTTCTCTTGGCTTTTCTCTTGTATTCGAGGAAAGGGCTATCTCTTACAACTGCACGTGACTACACGCTTCAGGTTCTTCCTCACTTGACTCAACCACGAAGGATTCTGGTGCTTTAGGAATTGGTAGCCCCTCTCCATGAGGAACTGGACGTATTGCCGATGGAATATTTGGATAGTGCACAGATAACTTTTTCTTCTTATTTAGCCCTTTTACAATTGGAGGCACCATACAAAAGTAACAATTACTAACATGATCTGTTGGCTCTCTCCAAATCATTGGCACAGTGAAAGGCATAGATGCCTTTTTTCCATTCAACCATTGCTCCAGTGCCGTCCCACAAGAATTGCAGCATATATGTGGTGCCCAGCTCTTGTCCTGGTCTCCTATCTTGCAGCCAAAATACAAGTTGTAGGCTTTCTTAATCATTCCTGTTATCCTCCTTTTTTGAGAGATAAAAGTTATTTCACCGCAGATATAGCAGAAATTATCTGCTTTATTCACACAAGTTCGAGGCATTACTGAGTAGCCTATATAAGCATAAAACGAAATGTAAAGACGCTGTCGAACTACAATCAGCTACAGATACTGCAGCTTTTATGCAGTGAAGTGATGCAGTTAAAGGCTAATATTGCATCATCTCAGTATACATGCAATTTTCTATTGGTCACCAGTATCAATTGCGCAATATGCAGCTGAAGTTGCATCATAATTTTGAATGGCTTACGTCATTAGATGGGTGAATATATCATGGAAACTAGAGCCAATCAACATTGATGCCCTTGCAATCTGACAGATTTGGAGTGTTTTTGCAAGGAAGAGTGGGCAAATATTGCCAAGTCAAGATGTGCCATGCTGATAGACTCATACCCAAAAAGACTGAGTGCTGGAATCACATCAAAAGTATTAGTTTAAGGGTGTGCACACTTATGCAACCATATTATTTAAATTTTTTTAATTTTACTTCCCTCCACCTAAAAGATTTCAGTTTGTTGTTCAACTTATACAGTTTATAGGTCACATTAAAGGTGGAAAAAGTTCTGAAATGATTTATCTTTGTCTCTTTTTTTACATCACAGAAACCTGACATTTTAACAGGGGTGTGTAAACTTTTTATATCCACTGCATATATATGCAGTATACATGTATACTGTATATATATATTTGTTTATTATTTTTTTTTATTATTATTATTATTATTTCTAATTAGGACGTTGAGGACTTTGTGTACACTTGTGGTTGATATCACAGTTACGTCAGGTAACCTCCAGCATGAACTATGAATGTAGAGGTAGCATGTATAGAGGATCTGTGGTTTGACATCTGCATCTGATGTCTTCTGGCAGCTGGTATGTGAGTACGCCTTGTGCTTTCAGCTTTGTGTAATGATATCCGTGGTTTTGCTGCATTTGTAGCACAATGTAAATGAGCTTGCAAATTTCTGTAAATATAGATGGTGCACAACACAATCAGCCTGTGCTAGAGGATGTACTGAACATGATAGATACAGAGGAGATGCTTTGCCACAACATTTTACCTCTGTGTTAAAGTTTCCTCTCTTTTATAACAGATGGAAGTTGACATACTTTTGTTAGATATTTTGAGTTGATTTTCCTATCTCTCTAGGAGTGGAACTTTCCTCTGTGCTTCTCATTTCCTCACGAATCTGTATTTTTTTTCATTTTGCATAACTTTATATTGCATCATTTTATCCAGGCTGCTCAGCCAGAAGCCCTAAGGTTAAATACCGGATCATTTTATTTGTCACAGACAGTCTTAAAGTGACCCCATTACAATCTTTAAAAAAAAAAAACGAGCGGCACACTGTAAAAAGATGATTACTTGCCTGTCTGGCAAACAGTGGAGGAAATCTTTGCTTGCTTCAAGAGTTCCGGGTGCTGCTTCTATCTGACACTTCCTGGTGTGTCATATAACATGTTCCACACAGCCTGGTGTGTTTCCTCCCACTGACCAATATGTCTTTACTATGTTGGGCAATCGGAAGCCCTCCACTGGCTCCAATTGCTCAACGTATAAAATTCAAAATACTAACACTGACGTACAAAGCTGTTCATAATACTGCCCCAAACTACATCACCCACCTGATATCCATCTACCACCCAAAACACACACTCCGCTCCTCACAAGACCCCCTACTCTCCAGTTCCCTGGTCTCCTCCTCCCATGCCCATCTCTAGGACTTCTCCAGGGCTTCCCCCATCCTCTGGAACTCACTACCCCAATCCATCAGACTGTCACCTACCCTCCTCACCTTTAGGCGCACTCTGAAAACCCATCTCTTCAGAGAAGCCTACCCCGCCTTCACCTAACTGCTGATCTCTTCCGCTCTCCCCACCACTCCACCCCCCACAGCTATTTCCTCCTGTACCACTATCCCCTCCCTCCTAGATTGTAAGCTCCAAGGAGCAGGGCCCTCAAACCCCTTGTGTATTTTATTGTATTGTTACTGTACTGTCCCCCTTTGTAATGTACAGCGCTGAGCAAACTGTTGGCGCTATATAAATACTGTATAATAATAATAATAATATGTGCAGGAGAAACCACACCATGCAGCAGAGAACTAGGCATCAGATTATTATTCAGGGTACTTCTCATTGAGTCTCTTTAGAATAGGTGCAGGTTTGCTTTAAAGTGTTACTAAACCCAGGACCCTGTATTCACTATATCTGGTCTCCCCGGACCCTGCATTCACTATATCTGTTCTCCCCGAACCCTGCATTCACTATATCTGGTCTCCCCGGACCCTGCATTCACTATATCTGGTCTCCCCGGACCCTGCATTCACTATATTTGCTCTCCCCGGACCCTGCATTCACTATATCTGGTCTCCCCGGACCCTGCATTCACTATATCTGGTCTCCCCGGACCCTGCATTCACTATATCTGGTCTCCCACAGTACACACAACATGGAAATGAAATTATTTTAGTAAATATAAACTGCTAAATACCTTTTCTCATCAGCTGTATATAGCAATCTTCCGACTTCAATCAGTGTCCAGCTGAGTACTGGTTAAAGCTTGTAGGATGAGTTTTCATTCTCCTCTGACTGTCTTATGAGGCTGCATAACCCCTGACCCTCTGTCTGGACAGTGCTGACTGGCCCTGTGCTAATCACATGCACTCTCCCAAATAAGAAAAAAAACTCTGTCAATACACACTAAAGTGATCATGTGCAGAGTGCCTCCTAGGGCTCTATACTATCAGCAGATGGATTGGGGACAGTAGAAGAAGGGGAGGAACAGAGAAGAAAGAATCAAACTGCCTTTTTATACAATACAGAGGATTAACCCCTTAGGTTCCATAGTGAGTATAACAAGCATGCTTTACTGCATATACAGACTGATTTTACTGTAGTGGGTTTAGTAACACTTTAACTGTGATTTTCTTTTTCTATGCCAGCACCAACATTTTAGTTGTCATACATCAAAGCATAGGTTTATTTTGGTACTATACATTTTTGTTGTGACATATAAGGATATACAGTAGGTATTCTTAAAGAGTAAGGTTTAGGGCAAGAGTGAAAGTCAACGTGAGGGTTATAGATGAACCCTAGGCATATAAAAAAGAATAACTTCTTGTTCTTTCTTTTAAATATAATTAACCTCTTCACTCCCAGGGGACAGGAAGGATCAGTGATCAGATGAGCATTTTTTTTAACCTAAAATTAATATAAGACACTGTCTTATTTTCGGGGAAACACGGTAGCACATCTGATCTTATGGTGGATCAGATATCTGCATAAAACAGTCACATACTGTGAATTATATAGGATATTATCGGAATATAGGACATAGGAACATTGATGGACTCTGTAGCTATGACTGGTTGCTGGTAGTCTCCTGAACATTCCAGCAATTCAATCTATTCTCTGGAGTACTCAGATCTGCAGTCCTCTATCACTGATGTCCAGGGGCGGACTGACAACTCATGGGGCCCTCGGGCAATAGGGGATCATGGGGCCCCTGTGTCCTTGCCCAAACTCAAAAAAGCCTATGAAAAAGGTACCAGGGGCATCTCATGGGGCCCCCAACTGACCCCGGGCCCTCGGGCAGTGCCCGACTTTCCAGAAGGTCAGTCTGCCCCTGCAGATGTCATGTCTCCCTGCTCCTTCTGCAGTCTCATCGCTTCTACATTTTCTATTAGTGCCGGTTCACATATATGCGGACTGGATGTGGTTTGAACCACATCCAATCCGCATGACATGTGAAAAAACATTGCTTCCTATGGTGCCTGTTCAAATCTGTCCGGGGCACTGGCGGTGCGGATTCAGTGCGGTTTTAAAAAGAGTCCTGTCCGATTTCTGAGCAGTGCGGTCCGATTCAGGTGCGGATTACAGGCTATTGACTTCTATGGGCACCGTTCCTAAACCACCTATGTGTGAACAGGATAAGATCCTGAACTAATCCTGTCCTGAACCTGATGTAAACCTGACATGAACCGCTGAACAACTACTGTATCAATTAGCTGTGAAACCTGAGCTTCAATCCGTACCACACATGTGTGAATTCAGAGGTTAAACAAATTATGCTATGTAAGTTGAACCTGTTTATCTACAGCCGGCTGCTCCCTATGTCCATTTAAAGTGCAGAATTTACACAGGATCTCTCAGCTCTGAAAAGCAGGGGGCAGGGAGCTGAAGTTACACTCGGCAGATCTCTGAGCCTATTGAAGGGAAGGGACACCCTGCCTTCACACAGCACACAGGAACAGAGATGAGGCTGTCAATCATAGGCTGTGCCCTCCCTTGTCACCTTTTTTGTCTTGGTGACAGGAAAACTCGTCAGAAGTGGCTCATGCTGATAGTAGAGCAACAAGACATCGGACACTTAGTGCTCTGGATTGAGACAAGTACACACTATAGAGGGATATGCTTTGTTCATATTTCACGTCTGAGGTTTACAACCACCTTAAGTAAAAGAAATTAACAATCAAAGCAAGAGTATGTGAACTCATTGTAATGGCTGTAGAAGGTGGGTGGACCAAGAACTCTGCTGCTGAGATCTTACCTTCAGTGTCATCATGAAGCAAAGATACAAAGATAGGTTATTATTATTATATAGGATTTATATAGCGCCAACAGTTTGCTCAGCACTTTACAATATAAAGGGAGACAATACAGCAACAATACAGTTCAATACAAGAGGGTTAGGAGGCCCTGCTCCTTGGAGCTTACAATCTAAGAGGGAGGGGCTGGTAGTACAAAAGGCAATAACTGTGGGGGATTATTATTATTATTATTATACAGTATTTATAAAGCGCCAATAGTTTGCTCAGCTCTGTACATTACAAAGGGGGACAGAACATGTGACAGAACAATACCAATACAATGCAAAACATGAGGGGATCAAGGGCCCTGCTCTTTCGAGCTTACAATCTAGGAATGGACTGATAGGAAGAATAGAAGATTTGGTTATTAGCTGAGGGCAGGATAGGCTTCCCTGAAGAGATAGGTTTTCAGAGATTGCCAAAAAGTGGGCAGGGTAGATTGGGGTAGAGAGTTCCAGAGGATGGGGGGCTCTGGAGAAGTCCTGGAGACCAGCATGGGAAGAGGAGACAAGGGAGCTAGAGATCAGGAGGTCGAGGGAGGAGTGGAGAGGACAGCTTGGGTGATAGTTGGAGACAAAGTTGGTGATGTAATTGGGGGCAGATTTATAAATGGCTTTTAAATGTTATTGTTAATATTTTGAATTGTATTCATTGGGCAATGGGAATCCAGTGAAGGGATTGGCAGAGAGGGATGGCTTGTGATTCTATATGCTGTCAGTGGAACTTTGCCTATCCTGTTAAACAAAGTGAGAGCTGCTTGGCAAAGAGTATTCATTCTCTAAAATTCCTTAATGCTATACATGTATCTATCATACCAGGTGGTAAATGTTCAAGTGTTGCTTATAGTTATGTTGTCTGTCTGCCTATCTATAGATACCTACAAGTGGTGATGGAATGTTCACATAAATACAGCTGTGTCTATGGGACCATTTATTTCCATTGTGAACCTTAGGTAATTGTAGACTGCTACATGAAGGCAACCCAACTACCAGAACAATGTGGATATGTCCCATGGGGCTATGAATATACTTCAACGTTCTGTACATATATACTGTAGGTCTATCTATCAACTGTCTATTACCTCCATCTGTATACATATCCATCAGTTAGACTGTCTTAGTGCCTAGATGTTCAAATATGTATAGGAGGTTATAAGTGAGCAAATCTTCCAATTACTGATCTGCCCATCAGCACTGGAATCTACAGCATGGAAATCTACTCATATCTCTATTCACCTTCTCCAAACCTTCAATACAGAGGCAGGCCACGCTCAGCAACAGGTTGGTCATAGAGAATGGACATAGAAACTTTTTCCAGTACTGAATATACTTTGTGCGTGATGTGTTTGGAAATTTTAGTCCAGACCAGCTGAGACAATGGGGTTGATTTACTAAAGGCAACTAGACTGTGCATTCTACAAGTGCAATTGCTCTAGAGCTTAGTAGATAAGGGGAAGTTTTACTTTGCAAAGAATATCCAATCAAATGCAAGAAAAATAAAAAAAATCTGCATTTTTACTTGCACGTGATTGGATGATGGAACTCAACAGAGCTCCCTGTCATATACTAAGCTTTGGAGCAACTTTACTTGCATAGTGCACAGTCTATTTGCCTTTAGTAAATCAACCCCATTGCATATAAAACACAAAAACCTCTATTATTGGAGCATTTTATGCTCTTTTTGTGTCCAGTGCCCCTGCCTGTAAACAAGGATTTTAAGCCCTGATTAAATAATTTAGGGTGACCCAGGGCAGAACTTAAAATACTGTTCCTTTCAGTAAGGTTGCTAGACATGCCCGAAACACACACAAAAAAAATCTCAGTTTCCTTCTTCTTCCGAAAAAGCCCTACAGCAATTCAAGTCTTTCACCTTTGGCAAACATATTTCAGTGTTTGTGTTCTATTTTTGCAGCCAAGCTGTCTTGTGTTCAATCAGCCAAGGTTAAGGCATGAGGAAGCATACCCCTTATGTACCAAAGACTTTGGTGAAAAGGAACAGAAGTATGGTTGGGACTTTCTGTCTCTGGATGGGAGGGGTTGTTATATCATAAAGAAAGATTTCTTTACCGAGAAACCTCAAAACATAAAAACGGTAAAACTACATTCTAACAAAACATGACTATAAAAAATGTATAACCTTTACACTCTAATGTCAGCTTTTTCCATACTGGACAATCTCACCGAAAGTTAGAATATGTCCCACTTGTACGCCTTTGTTCCATTCCTTTAAAATGGATACGGTTCATCTTTGTCTAGATCTATGCTAACTAATAGGGGTTTATTTACTAAAGCTGGAGAGTCCAAAATCAGACTCCCTTCTGCATAGAAACCAATCAGCTTCTAACCTCAGCTTGTTCAATGAAGCTTTGGCAATGAAACCTGGAAGCTGATTGGTTTCTATGCAGAAGTGAGTCTCATTTTGCACTCTCCAGCTTTAGTAAATAAACCCCATAGTGTCAAGTGTCTGTTCTGTGTATTCTTACCAGCATCCAAGTGTAAGGAAGACATACCTTATTATCTCCATTTATTGCATTCTGTTGGTAATAGTTTCTATTTTGCACATAATCTCCTTTTTCTTATCAACTTTTCTCCCTGCAACCCATGGATTTCTCTTGTGCTGCACCTTTAAGCCTTGTACACCCTATGACAGGGGTGTCCATACTATGGCCCTCCAGCTGTTGAAGTATTATAAGTCCCATCATGCCTCTGCCTCTGGGTGTCTTGCCTGTGGATGTCAGAATCTTGCAAGGCCTCATGGGACCTGCAGTTCCTCAACACCTGGAGGGCCATATTTTTGACACCCCTGCCCTATGAGAATATCGGATGAAAAATACCACTTTGGAGCTATCGTCGTTTAGTGTATAGCTTGGAGAGTTTATCATGTTCATGTAAAATTTCCCAAAGGGACAAACACACGAAAATTATTCTCATAGGATACCAAAAGTGGTGATTTTTGATTAGTCAGTATAGTATTCATCTGAAAAAAAATGAGTGACCAATTGATCGGAAACAAAAGAATACAATACAATACAACACATTACATAACTTTCTAAGTTGTATTCTGTCATAGGAGAATTTTCAGAACTTTAGTAACCTCGATATGAGATTAGCATGATAAAAAAAAACAATAATTCACCCGATATTTTCATGGTGTGTACTCTGGAATTAATTTCCAAATGCTGCTGTATACCAAGTAGTCTCTTATCTTCAATCACTCTCATGGAATGAACTGGAGCGGCCCAGTGCCTCCTGATATGAATAGGTCTATCTGGTCTGGCCATGAGCTGGGTAGGCAGAAAGGAAAGGGATTGTTGGTGCTCCCAGTAGTTGGTCGCCCCAGGGGTGCTGTTAGCTTCACACAGGCCTGGGAAACCCACAGTGAGAGCAAGCACATTGGCCACGTCACCTTTTGCTTTTTCTGCACCTCTTGAGCTAGGCCTTTTGACTAAGTCCAGGGCAATTTTTGTTACCAGGGCACAAGACCTAGTCAATGTACCTGCAATGGCACTTATTTATTTGATTAATTTTTGCTCTCCTTGTGTTTGTCACTCGCACTTTTGTCTGTGTTTCTTTTTACTTGGATGGAGGATTTGAGTCCTTGGGCCTACCCTAATGTCTGAGGAGAAGGTAGGAAGGAAGTAAGGCCATTCGGTTCCTTCCTTCCCTGAAGAGCCCCTCACCCAGTACTCTATTGTAGACTTTAGCTGGCCACAAAGAGAGGGGTCCACCAGGCTTTTTGGCTAGGTTGACCAAATGTAAGCCTTGCCCTTGTCAGGAGCCTCGCGCCACAGGAGGTCAGGGAAAGGTGCTTCTTCTTCGGGAGGCGGACTAGAGAAACACCCTTAAATGCCCTTTTTTATTTGTGTTTTTCACATGCACTTTTTTGTTCACTTACAGGTGTTTTGTTTTTGCACACCATAGTGGATTTAAAAAAGAACACGCTCATAGAATTAATATCAAAATATATCTATAGTTGAAATTTTACCTTTTTTTAACTACTGTGCATGTGTTACCATTAAACTTGCATCTGTAGTTTTTTCTTAAAGTAGAACTATAGGCAAAAAAATTTTTCATTTTGGATAGAGTAAAGGAGGATTATAACTCTTGACAGACTTTTTTTCAGGATCAGTGTCCTATTGCAGAGATTTCCCTTCATTTTCTGCCCTATAGCCAAACAGGAAGCGAGAGGAAATCCCTGCAAATTAAGGGAATTCCTTGGGGACCCCCAGGACACCAGAACTAGTGTCCCCATTGGAAGATTAACCCTCTATTACTTTTCTGGGGACAACCCAAAATTTGGGACTTTCTTTTACTTTCAAATCCAATTATAATGGTAAACAGGACAAATAGAGGAGATAAATCTCCCTAATGGGGGCACAGACAACAATAAAAACTGACAGGCATTCTAACCCCCCTCCTCTCTATCCAAAACTTAAAAAAAAAAGTTTTGCCTTTAAGTATACTTGTATCTCCCTACAAATTCTCCGAAATACCTATTGATTTTGTCAGTGAAGTCCACCTCACGCAGCTTCCTGTGATGATATGGCAAAAATGCTGAACTGCTCCTAAATTCAGAGCAGAGTTTTCACTCTCATGTAGGCTGTGCCTGCTTGCACTGCAGTGGGATAAATAAAAATGTAGCGGGGACATGGCTATCAGTACTGTCACTGTTGATTCATTAGCCTGTAAGTGGTCAATCAGCACATGGCCACATCTAGTCCTGCCCACTGCTTTCTGGATTGACAGCACTGCATTGGCTGCTGAAACCCTCCTACTGAGAGCTGTAGTGCCTGAGAGGGGAAGCAGGTGAGACACAAATGAAGGAAGATCTGGCTTAGTCAAGGAATGTAAAGGAAGGTTTTTACTTACGAAGCTTGTGCATCACACAACAACTGTATTTGAGACTTTTTTTTAGATTGTCATACACAAGCCTTTAAGATTCTTTTGAAAAATCACTGAGGTTTCCTATTGATGCTTATAAACCGTCTGACACTTGGATGTGATTAGTGCTGGCCTAATTTATACATAATGTGACCCAACTAGCTACAGTTGTTGGATAAGAGTCAGGTTCCAAAGTGGTAGGAGGTTTTCTCTGTTTTGCAATCTCCATTTTCCCTTCTTGCCATGATGAGCAAAAAGTATAAGGCAACATAAGCCATGGAAATCCACCAACACCACTTTGTACTCCTTTTAAATATCATCAGCCACACCCTTGTCAAACTTCACCCTCAGGCAATAAAATAGCCACTGTAAATTTTAGTTTTTTTTACTTTTTTCTATTTTCTATGCTTTTCAGAAAGACTTATCCCTCTACAATAATATCTTTTTATACCCTCCAGTTGTCCTGGATGAGCCAGTCTATACTTTCATCTCCAAAGAGAATGGAACTGGATTGAAGTAGGTTTGGTTTGATGCACCCAGCCCCAAACCTTTTATCTTATTAAGGCCTCATTCACACAGGTGTATCGATGAGCACACCCATGCAAAGGGCTGTCTTCTCCTACATGGTATGAACAAGTGTTCCATGTGTCCACATGCAGGTAATCCAATTCATGTCTGTTGGGATGCAATGTCTGCATGGACACAGCCACTGGTCCCAATTTGACAGCCGTGTAGGTGCGGGTGCGTGTCCCCGAACTCACACTGTCTGAATTCAGGGACACGCACCTGCATTGCTGCCAAAGTAGGACCGCTGGCTGTGTTGGTGCAGCGGCTGCATCCTAATGGACATGGAAGGGACTGCCTGCATGCAGATGTACGGGAAGCCTGTGCATCCCATGCAGACAAAGACGGCCCCTCGCATTAATGAACACATAGATACACTCATGTAAATGAGGACTTCATGGCATAATAGGTTTCGAGTTGGGTGCGTCTGTCTATTCTTAGGGCTTGTTCATATGAGCTTTGCTTTCTGAAGTGCAATCTGCGTTTGGATCATTCTTCTCAGAGAGCATTTGTAGGAGGCAATGTATTGCCTCTTCAATGCCTGCTTTACCTCCTGGAAGCCCACAGTAGCATGCCACAAAAGCATGCATTGCACACTGTTGCAGGGCAATTGCTGAGCGGCCCTGTTCACTTGCCAGGAGTATAAGACCTGCCATGGCTGCGAAGCAAAGCATTGCAGTCGAAGCATGTATACACCCCCTAGCACTCACTCTGCAGCTAAAGGTGAAGTGGTGGGGTGATAAAAACCGTGGCTCGTCCGTGGGATTGTACCATCATCCAACCGCTTGTGTGAATAAGCCCTTAAGGTCTGGTCACACCAGGACGCACTGGGGTTTATTTACTAAAGCTGGAGAGTCCAAAATCAGACTCCCTTCTGCATAGAAACCAATCAGCTTCTAACCTCAGCTTGTTCAATGAAGCTTTGGCAATGAAACCTGGAAGCTGATTGGTTTCTATGCCGAAGGGAGTCTGATTTTGGACTCTCCAGCTTTAGTAAATAAACCCCACTGTGTTTTGTGCATTGAGGCACATTGCGGCACGCTGCGGTAGGCAGCTTCTTCAAAACGTATTGGCTGGAATGAATATGGAAAATAGGGAATGAGTCGTTTTGGGGACAATGATTGGAAGATATCAACACGGATGGAAGAACACACAGAAACCCAGTGGACTTTTCACCCAATCAATGTATATGCTTTGCCTGCATCATGAGACCTATAAATGTTACTATTAGTTCCTCAATAAAACAGAATTTTAGGAAGTTGGCAAACTGCATTTATCTCCTAGATTGTAAGCTCGAAAGAGGAGGGCCCTTGACCCCTCATGTTTTGCATTGTATTGGTATTGTTCTGTCACATGTTCTGTCCCCCTTTTGTAATGTACAGCGCTGAGCGAACTATTGGCGCTTTATAAATACTGTATAATAATAATGTGCCAGTGTCTTACATCTACGTGCACGTATTCTCACATTAATTAGGCTCACTGGTAGATCACAACAGCTGTGGTCGGTAAGTGACCACATCCAGAACAGAGGTGCACAATATTGTAAAGCGCGTCAGTTCTGGAGGTGGTGCCATTTGAAAATGAATGCCACTGCAACACACTAACATGTCCATGTCCGCTACCAAACATTGCTGGAATTCACGTGTTTTGCCATGCGTTACTACAATGCAGAGTGTGTGAACAAGCCTTTACTCTACTGAATTTATAGTTTACAAAGTTTAGAAATAGGGTAGTAGAACATGATATTTTTAAAAATTCACAGCACTAATGAAAGTGTTCAAACTCCATACATATATAATAATACTAATAATAATGATAGTAATATTAATGGCTGTCTGAACATATCTTATAAACCTTATTATGTCTTTGATGGGAATTTTTGTCTTTGATATGTCTGGTACAGTTAATTCCCTGGGACTGCGTTACATTTACACATAGATCCCTGTAATTACCACTTTAGCCGACACGGTTATATCAGCATGACGGAAATCATTTCAAATTGCCATAACATTTCTGGTATTAAGCCTTCTTAACCTCAGCCCGTTTGTCTGCGTGTCAATGACTCCCTCTGCTGAAAACTTCACATTCCTTCACCTGAGATTGTGTGTGTGCAGCACTAATGTCCCCTGATGTCACTTTATATGACTTACAGCACTTCTTTCTTTTTTAGATCTGAAGTTATATTTGTTCTGAGTAAAATTGTTAGACTATAGAGAGAACTGTGCATGAAAACAGCAGTATATCATAGGAAGGATCATGTAGAATAACAAGCCTCAATATTATTTTTTACTCCTCTTGCATATGGATGCTTTGAGGCATAAAAGCATAAATAATATAAAAAATATGGTCTATCTAAATATGGCATTTTATTTACCCACCCAAGGAACCGCAGGTGGCATGTACAGCAGCTCAGTGTATGGGCAGCCCAGTGGCTAAATGGTTAGCACTTCAGCCTGGCAGTACTAGGGTTATTGGTTCAAATCCTAGCCATGGTACCACCTGCCTGGAGTTTGCATGTTCTCCCTGTGCCTTTGTGAGTTTCCTCCGGGTATTCCGGTTTCCTCCCACACTCCAAAGACATGCTGGTAGGCAGGGGCAGATTGACCATTTGGAAACTTGGGCACTGCTCGAGGGCCCGGGGTCAGTAGAGGGCCCCATAAGATGCCCCTGGTACATTTTTCATAGGCTTTTTTGAGTTTGGGCAAGGACACAGGGGCACCATGATCCCCTATTGCCCGGGGGCCCCATGATTTATCAGTCCGCCCCTGCTGGTAGGTTAGGTTGCTCCTGTCTAAATTGGCCCTAGTATGTATATGAATGCAAGCTAGGGGCCTTAGATTACATAGTCTGGCTGAAAAAAGACAAAAGTTCATCCAGTTCAACCATAAAAAAAAAAAGTTATAATCCTACATTGTATGCCCCTTGAGGGTTAGGGTCACTGATGTGAATATACAATATGTGTATATATATATATATGTAAAGCACTACATAAATTGACAGTGCTATAAAAGTATATGAAATAAATAAATGTACAGCTGGCTATAGAAGTGAATGGCAATACACAGCTGAACTCAAGTATATTCCAATGCTTTCAGGTATTGGTGGAAACACTTGCATGTGAGTATGACGCATTTCCCAGATACAGAATTTCCACATTCTAGGAGTATGGCATATGCACATGCTCATGTAATGCAAGAAAGCATATACCTGACCTACAGTCATTCACTTATATGGCCAGCTGTATACACCTCCTGTGGCTCCCCAGGCAGGTAGAAATGCTGGGGTGTTATGCTCAACCATATTTTATGCCCGAAAGCGCCTGTATGCATGAAGCCAAAAAAGGAAAACTTCTAGCACAATGCTAATACAGTCTGCAAAGTGAACAACTACTTACCTGTGCATTCTTTATGGTGTGAATTTAAGAATTAATTTTTCAGAATGTTTTGGGTATTGTGTCCTGGCACCCATTGAAAGGGATCTGGACAATGGAATGGTAGTTATTCATAGGTCTTTTATGTATTAAACTTACACATTTATACATTTTGATAACTATGAGCAGAACGACAAATAGCATATACTGCATGTTGCAGTGTGGCAATAGCAATAACAAAACAGATTTTGTTTTTCTGATTCCTCCCTCCCGTAAGATATGTAGCACCCTCCTAGTTAGGTGCTAGGATTTGTATTGTTAGGTTTAAAGAGAAGTAGGCTTTTTTTCTTTTTTTTCCTCATTTATACTTACCTAGTTAGATGCAACATTGGTCTGGTACTGCATCTGTCCCCATCAGCACTAAAGGTGAGAACTCATCACATGACAGCCGATCCCTAAGTTCTCCTCTCCACTCTGAGCAGAGAGCAGTGACTGTCTGCTCTGCTTCCCCCCCATCACTCAGGGGCTGTGAGGGAACAGCGAGCCAGGTGCTGCTCCAGACTCTGGGGTGGATCCCGACTTTAAAGTCGGGATCTTTCCCCAGCCTGGACCAGCTGAGTGACATCAGCCTACAGCAGACTTCAGCCCGCTGTCAGCTGAAAATGGGTCACAGGAGTGCAGAACAAACTGCACTTCTGTGATCAACAGGAGAAACACAGCGAAAAGAGCGTTGGCTGTACTTCTCCTTTAAATATAGCTGTGTTTCTCTGCTTAACAGAGAGACTGTTAGGAAAATCTAATTGGGCTCTCTGTTTAGCAGAGTACTGTAATTGATTAGTCAGGTCTGCTCATGATGCTCTGGTGCTGTTTGTCTGAGTTATGTCCACCTTCAGGAAGCTATGAGAGCCTTCCGGAACATAGACGGGGCCAGGCAAATAAACAGCATGAACATGGATACAACCCTGGCCAATTGCAGGGGAGGGCAGCCCCATTGAATGCTGGGAGTGGTATTTATGTTTTGTGAGCATATGGGTTCAGCGTCTTTCCCAGAAGAGGATTGAACCAAGCAAGGCTGAAAGGCAGGCTTGCCTCACCTGGCACTGTCTCAGGTGGTCGACCTGAGAGCCTGACGTTAGAGAGACTGACCTTGGTTCTACAGTATGCTGACTGAGGGAAGCTGTCCGTCAAAGCTCTGTATGGTACCACTGGAGGGTTTCACTTGGAAGATTGGAAGGAGGCTACCATTTTGTCCTTGGGCCTTGTGAGTACAGACATTGAGGAATTTAGGTACTCTATGTGCTTGCTACCCCCCCCCCCCCCAGTGCTTGATAGTCAGCGTGGGTCTGAAAAGGAAAGAGAACACTGGTTAGTGTTCTGAAGAGTTTGTCCAAGTGCTGCTACTGCAAAGGACTCTGCTCAGCAACGTTACCTTTGGGCTGTCGCAGTCTGTCATAACTGGCTTGTACCTGAGGAGCTCAGCACTGCAACTACTACTACTGTTAAAGGGACTTTGCTCACTCCTAAACTTGTTGTTACAATTAGATAGAATTCTGCTATCTACTTTCAGCCAGAAATTCAAGAGTACTAAGAGATCAGCTAGATGTCCTCAGTGTGAATAGTCCTAATCAGGTGCGGACTGACCATCTGGAAACTCGGCCACTGCCCGAGGGCCCGGGGTTAGTAGGGGGCCCCATGAGATGCCCCTGGTACATTTTTCATAGGCTTTTTTGAGTTTGGGCAAGGACACAGAGGCCCCATGATCCCCTATTGCCCGGGGCCCCATGAGTTGTCAGTCCACCCCTTTGGAATAATTTTGGAATATCCTACTGAATTCCCCATCCCTATCCCCAGTTCTACAATAAAACTCCAAAAACAAACATTCCCTAGATTGGCCATTGAAGACAACGAGCGAAAAAGTGTTTTTACCTGGCTGTGGAAAATACATTGTGCCTGGCTGTAGGTCAAAGCAAGGGGAGACTTGGGCAAAATTACAAGCTGCTGCTCCAGGAGTTGCGCTACACATGGTTTTCTTACCTGTTGACCCTGCCAGTAGATCTGTTGATTTTCTACTTCCTGTAATAGGGTGACGATGCTGTTCATTCCTCAATGAAATGCATAGCAGAGTTGTCACTCTGTGTGAAAGATAGCCTTAGAGGGACATGTAGTATTAAATGAACTCTAGGTAAGAGTCAAGCAATTTAAATCTTAACTCCTGCTACGTAAAGTGTATGTAAACCCTTTCACAGTTGTGTGATTTCAAGCATGTTTATAGCTTCCCCAAAAGCACAATTCTCAACCTTAGACTTTCCATTATATTCAGTGGTGCCCAATCACACCCAAGCATAGTATCTCTCAAAGCTTTTTGCTCAAAAGAAGTAAATGAGCTTCTTTTGGGGCACAATCACATGTAGACTTCAAAGGAATCACATGTAGCTTTCAATGAAATTACATGGTAGACTTCAATGGAATTACGTGTAGACTTCAATGGAATTACATGTAAACTTCAATGGAATTACATGTAGATATCAATGGAATTAAATGTAGACTTCAATGGAATTACGTATAGACTTTAATGGAATTACATGGTAGACTACAATGGAATTACGTGTAGACTTCAATGGAATTACATGTAGATATCAATGGAATTAAATGTAGACTTCAACGGAATTACATATAGACTTTAGTGGAATTACATGTAGACATCAATGGAATTACATGTAGGCATCAATGGAATTACCTGTGGACTTTAATGGCACTACATGTAGACATCAATGGAATTACATGTAGTTGTCAATGGAATTACGTGTAGACTTCAATGGAATTACATGTAGTTGTCAATGGAATTACGTGTAGACATCAATGGAATTACATGTAGTTGTCAATGGAATTACATGTAGACTTCAATGGAATTAAACGAAGACTTCAATGGATAAACCATGTAGACTTTAATGGAAATACTGTGTAGACTGCAACAGAATTACATGTAGAATGCAATGGAATTACATGTAGACTTTAAAGCTGAGCTCCGGCCCCTCTCCCAGAAATTAAAAGTCAGCAGCTACAAATTACTGTAGCTGCTGACTTTAAATATTAGGGCACTTACCTGTCCAGGGATCCAGTGGTGTCCTCACTGCGAACCTGTGTGAAGAGCGCTCCGTTTTTTTAAATGAGCTGCAGTCTTCTGGCACCTGTGAAGTGTCCCAAAGGGCTGTGAGGGAAGGAGGGGGAGCCGAACTTCTGGCTCAGTTCGCCATGGCAAACTGAACCGGAAGTGGGAGCGGGTACCTGCCAAAAGGTGCCAAATGTGACAGCAGGGGGGGAGGCAGATAAGTGGAGCTTCCACTTTTGAGTGGAACTCCGCTTTAATGGAACTACATGTAGACTTCAATGAAAATACCGTGCAGACGTCAATGGAATTACGTGTAGACTTCAATAGAAATACCGTGTAGAGTAATTTTGCATGTAGACTTCAGTGGAAATCATGTGTAGACTTCACTGAAAGCTCTTGAACTCTTACAGCTCTTGAAAATATATAACCTTTTTGTCTGGAGTTTCTAAAGACTTAGGTGGTCCAGGGCCCCAGCCACCCACCTTCAGGTTAGATCAGCAGTGTACCTGAATAGTTGGCTCATGTGCACAAGTGATGTCATCCAGTTGCAGGATACACTGTAACCTCAGCTGTTCCAGCTCCTTCAGTTGGCTGTTGAGATGTCTGTATGATAAACCTAAATCAGCGTACTGGTTTAGGAAGTGCTGTTGCTGATAAGACTTCCAGGTAAAAACATTTTGCAACAAATTCACAAAAACAATTTGCTTAAGAAAACTGTATATAGTGAGGCATTATGCCAGACATGCTGAAAAACAGCTTTTGGGATTTACATTCACTTTAAGCAGTTACAGGAAAAATATTTGTGGGGGAGGGGGTAGTTTTAAACCATATCAATAAGAGCTGATATATAGTTTACCCTCTACTCAAATCTAAACAAAAATTCTTGGATGACGTTGGACTTCAACCTTGGACTTGGAAAGCAGTCTAAGTGGTAGAGTATGTAGTCTATCTGTACAATGGTTGAAATCTAAGGAAAATTTGGTATCTGCTGTTTTGCCCTTTTTTATAGAATGTTAACAAACATGGCTTGCGATATGGCAAAAAATAATAATAGGCTAGTAAAGTCTATTATTGTTAAAATCCAAGGGCATTTCCAGTGCTAAAAAAGTTATATTTCCAGGCTTTCTAAAGCCATAGCCCCCCATTGAAATCATGAATCACGTTTACAATGTTCAACATGCTTCCTTATCTGTCCAGGCATCCTGGGACTTGTAGTTTCTGTGATCTTTTGGTATGGCTAAAAATAGAGTGCAATGCACTTTCTTAAAAGCCCCGTTGGGCTTGAAAAAAAACCTGACTTGTCCTCTAGAGATAGCCAGCTGGACACCTGCTCCTAAGTCTTGTCCGCCTCTGAGAATAAACTTCATCACTCCGTCTGCACCTGGTTTGACGTAAGGAGATTTCGGGAAACGGCCAGACTGTGCTGAGTGATGTGTGGCTCCCAATTTTCTCTAAGCAGGCATTACAGACAACAATATGCCTTTGGTTTTGCAAACCTGGAAGGAGAGTAGAGTGGGGTTAGAGGAGAATGCGTCCTGGATAACAGACAGAATGGTTCTCTGTGCTGAAGTTAAATGGATGTGTTTGTGTTCCAACTGTTACAAAAGAATTCCGCCGAACATTTTGCATCTCTACTGATCACACAATAGAACTGTCATGCATTAAAAAATATACTAAAAAACAACCAGGGCACGGCTCACTACAAATCCATAATTTCGCTGGAATTGCTGCTTATTGTTCACAAGATTCATTCAATCTTTTTTTTTGGCATGCAAAAATAAGTAATACTAGATGTAATCTTACCATTCACTTTAAAGAGGAGTTCCACCCAAAAGGGGAAGTTCCGCTTTAATACCTTGTCCCCCGCTCCCCTTTAAGGATTGGCACCTTTGGGGAGCGGGTACTCGAATTTGACAGGTACCCGATCCCACTTCCTCTGCGATCGCCTAGGCGACCGTAAGCGGAATTGTTGTCCTCCCTCCCCGTAGTCTTCTGAAACACATGACGGGGCTATTCACAAAGCGCAGTGATTCCCGCGCATGCGCAATGGGCACCCAGCTGTGAAGCCTTAAGCTGTCACAGCTGGGTGCCCACACTAAAGATGCCAGCACCAGAGAGAGAAGACGGACAGTGACACCAGCGGTGGTGAGGACACCGCTGGACCAAGGGACAGTATTTTAAAAGTCAGCAGCTACAGTTTTTGTCCTGCTGACTTTTTTTTTTTTCCAGCTGGAACTCCGCTTTAAGTGAATACCAGCGCAAAACTAAACTTTACAATATTTACAATAGAGTATGTATACTACATGTAGTAAGGCACTGGCTGGCAGGATTGTAGATACTGTATAATGTCAACTAGGTTTATTACCTACACATGGTGAAGGGCTTCAGGGTTTTTCATGACTGATATGGAGAAAACACATTTTTTAAAGTCTTGTTCTGGTTCCTGGAACCCAGAAGCTTTGGGTGGGATAAAGCATCTATTCATAGACATACATCATACCTGGTAGCCAGACCTCATTATTGGGCTCAGATGTCCACAGGCCTTTCTTTATATATGTGAGCTGACTGATGCTCAGGGCTCTCTCTCTGTGAGAGTCTGCTGCTGGGTGAAAAGACTGAGTGCCAACAGAACACTAAAAAGACACAAGTACTGCCTGTTTGTTTTGGTGAACGCATTAGAGAGCTCTCTGTTAGGCAGGAATTGACCTGAATTTAGTTAGTGGCTCAAACAAGCAAATGTTTTGTTTGTTTTATGCTAAGGACTAGAAAGCCCTTCTGCATTGAAACGTGGTGTGTTTGCTGCCTTGCTTAATATAAGTGTAGGCAGAGGTTAATGTATTGTCCCTTTAAAGAAGGTTTCCTCTTTAACTCTTTCCAAGAAGGGGAATGATTTTACTTCCTTCCTGGCAGGATCCTAGGATAAAGTTTAGAGTTTTACTGCACTGAACTTGTTATCTAAAAATCACATTATTCTATTTATTGTGAAAAGCCATACTAGGGGAAAAGCAGTGATTCAAAAGTAGATTCATCATCTCTACCTGATCTGCTGTTTGTTGTTACCAAGAGAGAAAGTGATGGGAATTACAACATTTTTGAATTGTCACCAAAACGAAAGATGAGGGAAGATGTGGACGACTGATTTAGTAACAACTTTCTAAAGGTGAATTTCCCTAAGTTTGTAGAGATTTCATCTCACTTCCTGTTGTGTCTCTCAGAACAGGAAGTGAAGGGAAATCTCCCCAGCAGGGCACCATCAGCAAAAGAGGCTTTACTGGCATCAACATGGCAGCATACATGTTGTAGGTGGGGATAATACCACAGGCTGCTATGTATTAGCACCAGGAAAGGAAAATTATGGTAAGTATTTGACACATTCTTTCACTTTCCTGGCACCAAAATGTCAGCATACACGTGGTAGTATCCCAACTGCTATGTGTATGCTGCCACAGATTGGCACTAGGAAAGAAAGATTGCGGTAAGTATTTGACACAATTTTCTGTTGTCCTGGGGCCAACATGGCAACATACATGTGGTAGCATCCCACCTACTAAATGTATGCTACCATAGATTGGTGCTAGGAAAGGTAGATTAGGGTAAGTATTTGATCCAATTTTACATTTTCCTGGTGCCAACATGGCAGCAGGGGCGGACTGACCATTTGGAAACTCGGGCACTGCCTGAGGGCCCGGGGTCAGTAGGGGGCCCCATGAGATGCCCCTGGTACCTTTTTCATAGGCTTTTTGAGTTTGGGCAAGGACACAGGGGCCCCATGATCCCCTATTGCCCGGGGGCCCCATGAGTTGTCAGTCCGCCCCTGCATGGCAGCATATACATAGTATATATAGTGTATAGTATATATAGTGTATGCTGCCATGGATTGGCACCAGGAAAGGATGATTACACCAAGTATTTGTACCAATTTTCAATTTTCCTGGCACCAATTCATAGCAGCATATATATGGTAGTATCCCCACCTACTACATGTATGCTGCCATGGATTGGTGCCAGGAAAGGAAGATTAGGGTAAGTATTTAATACAATTTTCCATTCTCTAGGGACCAACATGACAGCATGAATGTGTTAGCATCCCTGCCTACTAAGTGTATGCTGCCATGGGTTGGTGCCAGGAAAGGAAGATCGGGGTACCTATTTGATAAAATTTTCCATTCTCCTGGTGCCAACATGGCAGAATGCAATTGGTAGTATCACCACCTACTAATTGCATACTGCTATGGATTGGTGCAAGGAAAAGAAGATTACGGTGAGTATTTGTTACAATTTCCATTTTCTTAGCATCAATCCAAAACAGCATATACATGGTAGTATCCCCACCTATCACATGTATGCTGCCATGGATTGGTGCCAGGAAAGGAAGATTAGGGTATGTATTTGATACAATTTTCCAGTCTCTTGGGGCCAACATGATAGCATGCATGTGGTAGCATCCCTACCTACTAAGTGTATGCTGCCATGGGTTGGTGCCAGGAAAGAAAGATTAGGGTAAGTATTTGATCCAATTTTCCATTCTCCTGGCACCAACATGACAGCATACAGGTGGTAGCATCCCCGCTTACTAATTGCCATGGCTACTACGTGTATACTGCCATGGATTGGTGCCAGGAAAGGAATATTATGGTAAGCATGTGATGCAATTTTCTGTTTTCCTGGTGCCAACATGGCAGCATACATGTGGTAGTATCCCTGCCTACTATGTGTATGCTGCCATGGATGAGCACCAGGAAAGGAAGATTAAGGTAAGTATTTCATACAATTTACTGTTTTCCATTCTGTACCTAAAACTGAAAAAAAAATTTGCTATACATATTGTATTTTAAATCCATTTTTTAGTCTGGTTTGTCATCTGTACATTGTGTGTGACCAACAAAAGCACCTTGCAAAACATTATACATTTGTCCTTTTTTTTTTACTAAAAGGTGACTAAAGATCACACAAAACCCAAGTTTCCAAGACAACGGCCGAATGTTCTAATTTAGTGTTATTTTCAGTTCTCTCAAAGTTCAAAATGTTTTTTTTATCAGATGATATATTATCATGAATGAACTTTTGCATAGTACTTCTTAAATAATGTCATTACAGTTTTTTCAATAAAGTACGGCACTATATTAGCAGAAAGGAAACTGATGAGAATTTTTTGTGACTTGCTACTGTAACTTAACTGAAATGAATTTGATATTCAAAGTAGTTTTTAAAATCTACTGGACTGATCCAACCCACATCCGCTCATTTAGAATTTTTTGATAATAAGTTTGTTGTAATATTACTGTTGATTTATTACTGGCCTAAAGCTGAGCTTCAGGCTAAACAAACATTGTGTAAATGTGTATTCTTACTTTGTGCAGTTAAGTAGCCCCAGGTGAAGACTAGTTGGGTATTGCAGCTGACCACCCTCTACCCTTATCTGGCCAGGGGATGTAGAAGTAAAACACTGTTCTTGCCAGCTAACATGGTGGGTTGGTGACTACCTTCAGGCCTTAAGCTGAGCTGGCTTCTTCCCTGCTAACAGGTTGTCCTCCCAAGGAAATGTTGAGGTAGTAGATATCCTTCTGTCCATCAACCTGCCTGTAGGTAGGCTCTCATCCCCTGGGCCCCCTCCCAGGATCTACACTCTGGCCTTCCTCTCAGTCCACCTTCCACTCCATTATTCCCCTGGCTCTTTGATATTTGAGAGTTTCCCTAGTTACCATGCCCGGCCTCCTGCCAGAGGATTGGTCAAGGTCCCTCAGACATGCAGATCTTGGCCTCCTCCCCTCCTCACCCTTTTCCAGAAAGTTCTCCAGTTTCTGGAAAGGTGGGAGGGCTCCAGAAGCCCTGACCTGTAGGATCTCCCAGCCTGTCAGGAATGGACTCAGCACTGGTGGTGGGACTCACCTGCCGTGTGGGCTGCAGTACCAGAGCTGACCAGCGGGTGCTCTCAGCAGCCAGAAGCTCACACGCGCAATCAGCCAAACCTGGGGCTGATTGCAGAAAGGTGTATTTAAGGCATGACCAGGCCTGTGCTCTGGGCCTTGGTGTATGGTTTCCCATGAGCCTCTGTACCTGGTATCCTGTGTTCCTGCTTCATTGCTGACCCGGCTTGATCCTGACCTCTGCTGATCGTCTCCTGTTGAACCCCTGGCTTGCCTGACCATCCTTCTGCCTGATCCCCTGTACCGCGCTGTCCGTGAGTTACTGAACCCGGCTTGTGACCTTGACCATTCTCTGCCTGCTCCTTTTGGTACCTTGCTGCCCGCACGTTGCTGACTTGGCCCGTCTGACCACGCTAACTACTCTGCCATCCATCCATCCTGCACGGATCCAGCCGTACCTGCACATACCTCTGGCGGATCCCTCTACCACTGGCAGGTGTACTCAGGGGCCGCGACCTGGTTCCTGTCTGCTCCAAGTCCATCCCCACCATCAGGGGCCCTGGTGAATAAGCAGACTGAGACTTAGACTCCGCGCCCTGGGGAATCCTGTCCTGGGGACCACTAGAGGTACCACCAAACGGTCATTACAGAACCCTACGGCCGGCCTGACCGTTCCACCTCTCCAGCCCTGACTACGCTTGTGTTCCTGCACCTACTAAGATTAGTGGAAGGTTGGTTTGTTCACTGTGCGTTTATATATATATATATCTGGGTGGCTAATAATAAACTGTATTATACTGTACCTGAGACCTGCGTTTCCCTGTGTCAGTCCACACCTTTCTGGTCATTCCTAGATTCCTGACATCACACCAAGGCGATTCCTGACCAGAAGTGGCTGCACAGGGAAGCCATCTTGACTTGTTGTGAAGGATGCATCCTGATGAGGTTATATATTTGTCTATGCTAGTCTTTGATGACAGAGAATATGCCTATCAGACTCTGCGCGAGTATACCAGGGATCAGCTACTCGAGTGCATACAGGTCGCTCATTCCCTAGTAGGTCAGGTCCTAGAGCTCTCTGAGGTGCAACCATTGATTCAGGCTTGTGTTGAGTTGGCTTCATCTAGTACCCCTGAAAGCAGGGATGAATTTCTTCCTCCATTCAGGGTGAGTCAAATAATATCACTGGTATGGTTGTTGGAGGATGATCCGGATTGCTTCTTGGAGCATTATTCAGCATGTTCACCACATGTGCTAAAGAAGTGTATAAACTTTGACCAGACAGGCCTTGTGTAAGCTGAGCGTTGTCCAACCCTTACTGCAGACATGGTCAGACTTGTTACACCCAGCCTCAGTCAGCTTACAACAAACCAGTCCTGTTTCTCATCATTCCTCTGCTCAAAGCTCTTTTCCTGCATTCCCGACAGCACCCCCAGTGACAGCCCAGTATACCCAGCTATCTACCACATGTCAGTACCCTGCTCCCACTCGCTGTACCATTGTGCCAGTCGACTTGGTGCCCGTTGACTTGGTGCCCGCTGTTGTACCAGTTGACTCGGTGCCAGTTGACTCGGTGCCCACTGTCGTGCCAGTTGACTCGGTGCCCGCTGTCGAGCCAGATGACTTGATGCCTGATGACTCGGTGCCAGTTGACTCGGTGCCCGCTGTCGAGCCAGATGACTTGATGCCTGATGATTCGGTGCCCGCTGTCGTGCCAGTTGACTTGGTGCCTGCTGTCGTACCAGTTGATTCGGTGCCAATTGACTCGGTGCCCGCTGTCGAGCCAGATGACTTGATGCCTAATGAGTCGGTGCCCGCTGTCGTACCAGTTGACTCGGTGCCCATTGTCGTGCCAGTTGACTCGGTGCCCGCTGTCATACCAGTTGACTCGGTGCCAGCTGACTCGGTGCCCGCTGTCGAGCCAGATGACTTGATGCCTGATGATTCGGTGCCCGCTGTCGTGCCAGTTGACTTGGTGCCCGCTGTCGTACCAGTTGACTCGGTGCCAGTTGACTCGGTGCCCGCTGTCGAGCCAGATGACTTGATGCCTGATGATTCGGTGCCCGCTGTCGTGCCCGTTGACTTGGTGCCCGCTGTTGTACCAGTTGACTCGGTGCCAGTTGACTTGGTGCCCACTGTCGTGCCAGTTGACTCGGTGCCCGCTGTCATGCCAGTTGACTCGGTGCCCGCTGTTGAGCCGGATGACTTGATGCCTGATGAGTCGGTGCCCGCTGTCGTGCCAGTTGACTCGGTGCCCGCTGTCGAGCCAGATGACCTGATGCCTGAGGACCCAGTGCCCGCTGTTGAGCCACATGACCTGATGACTTGGTGCCCGCTGTCATGCCAGTTGATTCAGTGCCCACTGTTGTGCCAGTTAATTTGGTGCCTGCTGTCGAGCTTGGTGACCCGGTACCCGCGGTTCTGCTAGATGGCTCGGTGCCTGCTGACATGCCCGGTGACTCGGTGCCCGCTGACCTGCCAGGTGACTCTGTGCCCGTGGTTCTGCTAGATGGCTCGGTGCCCGCTGACATGCCCGGTGACTCGGTGCCCGCTGACTTGCCAGGTGACTCTGTGCCCGCGGTTCTGCTAGATGGCTTGGTGCCCGCTGACGTGCCCGGTGACTCGGTGCCCGCTGTCGTGCCAGATGACTTGGTGCCCGCTGACGTGCCTCTGCCCGCTGCACAGCCCGACATGCCAGCCCCTGATGTCCAGCTAAACTGGCCAATAACTGATTCCCAGCCTGCTCCTGGAAATCCTGTGCCCAGTGACCTGCCTTCCTGGGTTCTCCTACACAAAGAGAAGTCTACCAACAGGAAACCCAGCCAGCCGGTTTACTCCGGCAGTTGGATATTCAGCCAGTTACCTGACCCGGGCGGTGGAACATTTTGCCCACTAAGGACTGTCTGGAGCATCCTGAGGCCGCTCCTTGAGGGGGGGGGGGGTACTGTCAGGAATGGACTCAGCACTGGTGGTGGGACTCACCTGCCGTGTGGGCTGCAGTACCAGAGCTGACCAGCGGGTGCTCTCAGCAGCCAGAAGCTCACACGCGCAATCAGCCAAACCTGGGGCTGATTGCAGAAAGGTGTATTTAAGGCATGACCAGGCCTGTGCTCTGGGCCTTGGTGTATGGTTTCCCATGAGCCGCTGTACCTGGTATCCTGTGTTCCTGCTTCGTTGCTGACCTGGCTTGATCCTGACCTCTGCTGACCGTCTCCTCTTGAACCCCTGGCTTGCCTGACCATCCTTCTGCCTGATCCCCTGTACCGCGCTGTCCGTGAGTTACTGAACCCGGCTTGTGACCTTGACCATTCTCTGCCTGCTCCTTTTGGTACCTTGCTGCCCGCACGTTGCTGACTTGGCCCGTCTGACCACGCTAACTACTCTGCCATCCATCCATCCTGCACAGATCCAGCCGTTCCTGCACATACCTCTGGCGGATCCCTCTACCACTGGCAGGTGTACTCAGGGGCCGCGACCTGGTTCCTGTCTGCTCCAAGTCCATCCCCACCATCAGGGGCCCTGGTGAATAAGCAGACTGGGACTTAGACTCCGCGCCCTGGGGAATCCTGTCCTGGGGACCACTAGAGGTACCACCAAACGGTCATTACAGAACCCTACGGCCGGCCTGACCGTTCCACCTCTCCAGCCCTGACTACGCTTGTGTTCCTGCACCTACTAAGATTAGTGGAAGGTTGGTTTGTTCACTGTGCGTTTATATATATATATATCTGGGTGGCTAATAATAAACTGTATTATACTGTACCTGAGACCTGCGTTTCCCTGTGTCAGTCCACACCTTTCTGGTCATTCCTAGATTCCTGACACAGCCTGTCTTGAGATGAACTCATGCCTTACTCCCAGGCTGATTCATCCCATGCTGCTATTCAGCCTCTATCTAGAAAAAAGCCTATCTAGCTAACCAGGAGGGCATTACACTGGGAAACAATAGGATGACACTCTTCAATTTGTCAAATCATCCTAGTTTAGTCCCTCTAGTAGCTAGTAAGGGAACAAGCAACCCTGAAACACCCTAAGAAATGACCGAATTCAAGTAAGCTCTGGCACTGAATTAGATAGATAGATAGATAGATAGATAGATAGATAGATAGATAGATAGATAGATAGATAGAAGCAAAGGACCGCACATTCAGGTCTTTACTCACAATGTCCCTGGATACTTGTATGTCTCCTTCCAATATCAGCCATGCATTTCTCCTGTGAACTATCCAGACCAAATTCTCAGTGAAACCCCTTTATCAGTTCCAGAATGTTTTCAGCAAGGCAGGCCCCCCAGCTCTATCATATCTGGGACCCCAATGAGCACATGTAGAACTACAGCTAGACAGCCTTTAGGCTGGGAATTTCTCCTCCTGGACAACAGCAGGGCTGCCTCAGGCACAGCAGGACTGCCTCAGGCCCCAGACTATTCATGTACTCCTCAACCACATACTAGGCACCCTCCCCCAGGGATTGGCTGAGACCACATAAATATTAGGGCTGTGGATTTGCCTCTTCCAACCCACTACATTCTAGACCTCTGCAGAAGGTGGTGGTGGTGGTGGTGGTGGTGGTGGTGGTGGGGGGGTTTATTAGCTTTTTGTCTGAGTATAGATCTATGGTTGTCCCAAGCATGTATGAAGCTTTTTACTGTAGACTGGCTCATAACCTCTGCTGGAAGTTTATTTCAAGCACCAACTAAGTTCCTAAAGTTGCTCTTGATAAGCTTTGTCCCCCAGACTTTGCACCATTTTTGTTACCCATCTCTGGACCTGTTCTATCTCATCAATATCTTTTTGTAAGTGAGCACTCTAGAACTGGACACAGTATTCTAAATGAGGTCTAACTAAAGATCTATATAGGGGAATCAGGACCTCCTTCCTCCTGCTGGTGACCCCTCTAGTGATGCATTCTAGAATTCTATTCACTTTCCGCACTGCTGGGCACAATGTTTGCTCATTTTGCAGTCATTTGAAATAAGTACCCCCAAATACTTTTTCTCTGAAGTGCTGGCCAACTCTGTACCACCAATGTTGTACTCTTTCAAGGGATTCTTTTTCCCGAGGTGCATTATTTTACATTTAGAAATAATGAACTGCAATTTCCACTTTTTTGACCAATCTTCTAGCAATGTCAAATCATGTTCCATGTTACAGACACCTCCTGGGATATCAACAGTATTGCATACCTTTGTGTCATCAACAAAAATACATACCGTACCCAACAAACCTTTAGTTATTTCACTTACATATAGATTAAATAGAACAGGACCTAGTACAGAGTCTTGTGGTACACCACTAGCGACAGGTCTCTGTTCCGAGTGCATCCCATTTATAACCACACTCTGGTATTTATCCTTTAGCCAACTGCATATCCACTGAACCACTCAAGGACTAAGTCCTAGATTAAACAACTTTTTTATTAGATCATTATGTGGAATTGTATCAAATGCCTTGCTGAAATCAAGATACGCTGTGTCCACAGCACCACCCTGGTCCAAAACATTGGTAATATAGTCAACAAATCTAGTCAGATTAGTCTCACATGATCTGCTCTCAGTAAAGCCATACTGCTTTGGGTCCAGAAAATTTGTGACTTTAAGTGATCAATGATCCTTTTTTTCAGAAGTGATTTCATTAACTTGACTACAACCGATGTTAAACTCACTTGCCTATAATTGCCATCTTCTACCTTGCTGCCCTTCTTGTGGATAGGTACAATATTAACTGTCCGCCAGTCATGAGGAACTTCTCTTGTTAGAAGAGATTGATTAAAAAGATCAGTTAATGGTCCAACAACTATAGCTCGAAGTTCTGTGATGAACACCATCAAGGACCATTACTTTATTAATCTTTAACCAAGCCAGTTCCTCTGCTACCTCTGTATCATGTACCTGGTGATGGAGGCCAGTGGAGAGAGGGCTTCCCTTGCGGCTAAGTTCCAGACTCCCCTGAGAGTGGGACAGCGGGAGTAAGGCCCAAAGTGGCACAGGTCACCGGTAGGAGTGCTGGTTGGTGATCCACCAAGAAGCACAGCTGATGTACGGAGATAGGTCTGCAGACAGGTGGCACCTGTGCGAGGTATGCAAGCCCTTCTGGGATTTAGAGATTTACTGGATAGCAGGTTCAAGCCAAGGTCAGGTACCAAGTGGGAATCAGAGCAGACTTAGTCAGATGGGATAGCCGAGGTCATACACAGAGGAGCGCAAGATAGAGTATCCGTAAGCCAAGCCGAGGTCAGATCAGGGGTAAAGCAGAATAGACAGGTCCAAAAGCAAGCTGAGTCGGTATCAGGAAATCACAATAACACAGGAAACAGGAACAAGGCATGGGGAGCTAGAGATCACCCAGCAACTTGAGGAAGTAATGAGCTTCCTTATAAAGGCCGTCTGGCACCAAATTGAGGCTAATGTGTGCTTCTGCGGACATGCAGGGTACTGGCAGAAATGCCAGATCTTCCAGAACTTCTGCCGTGGACAGTACCCTGACACTCTGTCTCCGGAAATCCTAAAAATGAACCATTACTAGACCCACTATGCTTTCCCCACTTATTATTGTCAGTACAATTTACTTCTGAAAAGACTGAACAGAAGTAAATGTTTAGCTGGTTTGCTACATCCAGGTTTCCCTCAACATAAGTCTTGTTCCCAGTTTTCATTTTAGTAATCCCATCATATTTTTTCTTTCTATCGCTAATGTACCTATAAAAGCTTTTATCTCCTTCCTAATAGATTTAGCAATTTCCTCCTCTTTCTGTGCGTTGGCAACACCGACAATGTGTTTGGCCTCCTTTTGTCTATTCTTATACTCTTCTCCATAGCTACACCCCCTGTCTCCTTGAATCTTCTATATGCTGTTTTATTTTCCTTTACTACCCTACTTATCTCTTTAGTGAACCATATTGTTTTTTTCTTCTGTTTATTCTTACTAACTTGCCTGATATATGATCTAGTTGCCTCCAGGATGGTAGATTTTTAACAGTGCCCACTGATTACTTACTCCTGTCATTTTATTCCAATTTTTCAATAATTATTTTAGAAAATCACTAATTTCAGCAAAATGTGTCCTTTTGAAATCTAAAGCTTTTGTTTTTCTATATGATTTTTCAGCTGTTATTTTAATATCAAGATAAAAACATTGGTGATCACTAGAACCCAAATTTTCTACCACCTCAACATTAGACAGTCGACCCCCATTTGTCAGTACTAGCTCTAGTTTATTAAGTGTTTTAGAGAAAGCCCATTCAGTGCTTCCGTTACAACTGCTTGTAATAGCAGTTTGAGAATTCCAGTCAATGTCAGGCATGTTGAAGTCACCCATAATCTAAACTTCTCCCTTCTATGCCATTTGAGTTATGTCATCAATCAACAAGTTATCATAGTCTTCAGTCTGTCCTGGGGGTCTGTATTCTACACCAATCCTAAGGGAAGATCCTTCTCTGGTTGAAAGGCAGACCCATTGGGCTTCAAGTATTTCAATTGCTCTTGGAATTACTGTAAGCGTTATGCTATTTTTGACATATATGGCAACTCCAACTCCACTCTTCCCTGCTCTGTCTTTCCTGTATACCCTGATACAGTTATTTCCCTTACATTTGAATCCTTGAAACACGTCTGTTATGATCCGCACGGCGGTGTTTCTAGCAGCCCACAGCGTGGAGTTCCTCAGGGCGCGGTTTCTAAGTCCCAATCTGCTATTCACCAGGGCCCCTGATGGTGAGGATGGACTTGGCGCAGACTGAGACCAGGTCGCGACCCCTGAGTACATCCGGCAGTGGTAGAGAGCACCGTCAGGGGTGTGCGAGAAATGGAGTCTGATGTGAAGAGGCTGGCAGACTTACTGACAGGGAGCGATCCATGCGGGATGGATCATCTGGGTAGCGTGAGGCGTAGTCAGGCAGGCCAGGTCAGCAATGTGTGGGCAGCGAGGTACCAGAGGAGTAAGCAGAGAATGGTCGGAGTCACAAGCCAGGTTCAGCAATTAGCGGGCAGCGCGGTACAAGGATCAGGCAGAAGGATGGTCAGGCAAGCCAGGGGTTAATCAGGAGAAGTCAGCAGGGTCAGGTACAATGCAGAGGTCGGCAACGGAATAATCACAGGATCAGGAATCAGGAACAGAGCAGATAAGACCAAATGGCAATTTTGACATACCTCTGTTCTGTTTAAATAGCCCGCCCTGCGCTGTCATTGGTGCCAGGCGTGTGTCCGTGCGCATGCGCGGCCATCGCCGCACCTGCACTCGTCCAGGTCCCGTCGCCCGCCGTGTCGGTGTTCTGCACATGCACCACCCGGCACGCTGCTGCAGAACACCCGCGCCCTGACAACGTCTCTGTAATTGCAACAAGGTCCAAGTTGTCCCTAGACTTGTTGCCTAAACTATTAGCATTAGTGCATAACGCATGGCAAACTGCTATCTGCTGCTTTATTTTTACCATCACAAACTTTAACTGAAGTGACCACCCCATCAGCCCAGTCCTTAGCAACACAAACCCTCACGTCTGTTTCAATCCGCTGGGGACAGAAATGCTCCTCAACAATTACGTCTATGCCCCATTTCTCAGTTTAAATGCATGTCCAAAAAACGTCTAAATTCCATACTAATTGTACCTAACCCTTCTAGCAACGTATCTAGGAGGGTGCTACAAAAGTATGGGGTTTAAAGGACTGCTGTACTTCCTCAGTTTATAGTGAATATTGGTGGATTGGTTTGCCGGGGTGATTGCTAAAGATTTGCAGACAAAAGATTATCATCTTGAGAACAGGTCTAATCTGCGTTGAATCGATACCAAACCACAGATCTCTATAATTTCACATATTGTTTGTTTTCCTTAACATATATTCATGCTGCTCTTCCAGATATACAGATTTGCTAATTCTTCATCCAGCTGCTATAGCATTACAGTTCTTGGCTGGTATTCATATAATGTTTTAATTTTCAGCTATTGGTGAGCAGAGCTTAATTGACATAAATCGGTTTATTAAATTCCAGGCACATCATTTTTCTTTAAGTGTGTTGCAATCCTTACCTCTAATTAGTGTGGCTGACCTCTTACATAATTAATTTGTAGCCGGATCAGACATTAAAAACTCATTATCAATCTAGGAAATAGTGATGAGTGGACTTCACTGGACATTTGTTGAACAATTGAAAAAAATTGTGAACCCTGAACATAGCAGTGAACCCCACTGAACTCTATGGAAGCCAATTCTTGTAATTTTTTTTTTTTCTGCAAAGGCCAAATTGCAAGCTTTTAGGGAAAAAAAGGCATAGGTAGCTGGGCACTGCCATTGGGGAAAGTCATGAGAACTCCTTAATTTACTGACTATAGTGATACCAACCACTTATTGAATGGCTTCTGGCTGCAGCAGCCTGAGGTTCAGTGGGTGGCCATTTGGGTCACCCTTTTGGTGAACAGTGAACATGTACGTTCGGGTCAAAATGTACATGGCCACAAACTCAGCCTTACCAGGAAACATAAACCCTTGAGCTGTTTCCCAGAACCTCATAATTAAATGGTTGAAAATCTGCTACTTCTGATGGCACCACACCTTATAATGAGCAGTGGTGGTGGAACCATCCAATGATGTCAGCACCTTGCGACCTCTTCCATGACCAATTACCACTATCACCACTATCATCAATAGTGATATCACAAAATCAGCACTATCACTGTTACAGTAACAGTTAACAATGTACTTATCCTCCAAAAATAATCCATACACATTTTCTACTTAATGGCTCTGTAATCAATGTTTCATGAAATTTAATAATTATAGGTACTTATATAGCGCCATCAATTTACGCAGCACTTTACATATATATTGTACATTCACATCAGTCCCTAACCCTCAAGGGGTTTACAAACTAAGGTCCCTAACTCACATACTAGGGCCAATTTAGACAGGATCCAATTAACCTACCAGCATGAGCGTGGGAGGAAACCCACACAGGCACAGGGAGAACATACAAACTCAAGGCAAGTGGTGCCATGGTTGGGATTCGAACCAATGACCCTAGTACTGCCAGGTGGAAGTGCTAACCATTTAGCCACTGTACTGCCCTTGTTTATTATGGTGTTTTTCTGTCTCTTTGTAACATCCTCAGGTAAGTGTCTTTTATTGCAGAGGAGACATTGCATGTCTTTTCTGCAATAAAAAGCTTGACTGTTCATATTTCTTTTTATTTTTTACATTTAGTTCTACAGTAACATTTTAATAATTGATGTTATGTATATTTTAAGTAAATTCAAGAATAAACTAGCAATTCTTGCTCTGCTACATATACCTGTATGCCTCAAATACAAAAATAACAAAAAAATAAATAAATTTCCTCTTATAATCCATGATCTCTAATCTATAATATATAACTGTAACCTTAAGCTCTAAACTTTCTGCAATCTATAATCTAAAATAAATATAGTGCATGCACATTTCACTTGGCCTTGGTTTACACTTACAGCACTATCTGTACCTTTGCAATCGTTCTGGTTTATGGGTTATAATTTATGCTGTGCACAAACTTCAGCTCTTTCATGCTCATTTCCTTTCAAGCAAAAAAAAGTTGAAAAACAGGAACTACCGTCAGCTTGTAACTTTTGGTTGCTTAGATTACAATGTTTGATAGTGACAAACAGTATGTCCTTCCATTGATATACATTTTTTAATAAGCATTTATCATGATAATTCATGAATAGTGACTTGTAGGCAAACCAAAAAGAGGTATCACATGAAACTGTCTTGGTGACAGAAAATACATTTGTTTATTGAGAAACATGATTCAAATTACAGCTCTGAGTCAGAAGATTAAACAGTTAGTCCATCTAGAACCAGTACTTCAGAGTGAATGTTGGTAGGTAAGAGTGGGTTTAAAATGGCTCTAGATCAGTGGTATCCAAACTGTGGCCCGGGGGCCAGATGCGACCCTTTTTTGCTTTTATCTGGCTCTTGGAGCACTACTTCATCCACTGACACTAACAATGGGGCATAATTCAACCCAACTGACACCAATGAAGGGGCACAATTCCTCCCAATGACACCAATGAAGGGGCGCAATTCTTCCCAATGACTCCACTTATAGAGCACAATGCCTCCCAATGACACCAACGATGGGGCACAATTCCTCCCAATGACACCAATGATGAGACACAATTCCTCCCAATGACACCAATGATGGGGCACAATTCCTCCCAATGACGCCAATGATGGGGCACTATTCCTCCCACTGACACCAATGATGGGGCACAATTCCTCCCACTGACACCAATGATGAGGCACAATTCCTCCCACTGACACCAATGATGAGGCACAATTCCTCCCAATGACACCAATGATGGGGCACAATTCCTCCCAATGACACCAATGATGAGGCACAATTCCTCCCAATGACACCAATGATGGGGCACAATTCCTTCCAATGACTCCGCTTATGGAGCACAATGCCTCCCAATGACACCAACGATGTGGCACAATTCCTCCTAATGACAGCAATGATGGGGCACAATTCCTCCCAATGACGCCAATGATGGGGCACAATTCCTCCCAATGACGCCAATGATGGGGCACAATTCCTCCCAATGATGGGGCACAATTCCTCCCAATGACGCCAATGATGGGGCACAATTCCTCCCAATGACGCCAACAATTAGGCCCAATACACCAATGATGGGGCACAATTCCTCCAAATGACACAAATGAGGGGGCATGATTCCCCAGTGACACAACGATGGGCACAATTCCTCTCATTAGCACCAAAAATGGGGCATTGTTTGCTCCCGCTGATGTCAGGAAATTTTCTACTCCCAATGTTCACAATCCAGCCCCCCTAAAGTCTGAAGCACAGTAAACTGGCCCTTTGTATATAAAGTTTGGAGACCCCTGTTCTACATAATAAATTACCATTTTTGTCTCTCTTGCAAAACTATAGTGGCTAAAAGATGTTCTACAACTGAAACTTCATACCAGGGACGGAGTGACAACTCATGGGGCCCCCGGGCAATAGGGGATCATGGGGCCCCTGTGTCCTTGCCCAAACTCAAAAAAGCCTATGAAAAAGGTACCAGGGGAATCTCATGGGGCCCCCTACTGACCCCGGGCCCTCAGGCATTGCCCAAGTTCCCAAATGGTCCGTCCACCCCTGGTGCATACCCTATCTCTATCACTAAGCATAAGGCTGCATTCACACCTGAGTGTAGAGATTTACTAGTGTTTCTATTTGAGAATTGTTAACCGTTTTTTTAGAAACGTATTACAAGCATTTTACAGCTTCAGGAATCTTCATTTAGCCAATAGAAAGCACTAGAGGGAGGAAAGGGGGAGGAAATTAGAGGTGGAGAGCTGCTGTTTGAGCAGAAAATGAGCGACCAAACGCTAGTAAAACGCTCAAGTCATGCGTTTTCAGGTGTTTCAATTAAAGTCTGTGGGGCCAAAAATGCTTGTAATTTGCTAAAAAAAGAAGCTGATGTACTTTTTTGAGGCGATAGGCGTTTTGGTTCAGGCAACAAAATGCTCATATGTGAAAAGAGGCCATTGAAATGAACGGCATTTGGCTTGTTGAGCGTTTAGAGCTACAAGATTCAAGCAGAAAATCGCTCAGATATGAATGGGGCCTAAGGCTCCATGCACACTAGCATTTTTTTAGAAGCCTTTAGAAACATTTCGGAGTGTTTAGCACTGTTTAGGAGTGTTAGCGTTTTATTAGCATTTTTACAGTACCTGTAGGGAAAAAAGCTAGAAAAAAAGCTGTTATGAGCCTTTTAGTAGCATTTAGTAGCGATTAGGAGCATTTAGCATTTTTTTCTGCCTGAAAAATGGCTCCTTGCACAGCAGCTCAATGTTATCCTATGTGTTCATGTACATTCAGACAATTAGAGGCATATTTTAAGCTCAATGTTTAGAGGCAGGAAAAAAAGCCTTCTGGTTTGCATTTTTGATTGGAGTTTTCTGGCAGAAAAAATGCTAAACTCTCCTAAACTTGCCTATACTGTGTACAATAATGCTCTATGTCAGCATTTTTCTGCCAAGGGAACTGGTGTTCCAGTGTGCATGGAGCTTAACCATTTCAATACCGGCCACTTTTACCCCCTTCCTGCCCAGGCCAGTTTTCAGGTTTCAGCGCTCTCACACTTTGAATGAAAATTGCGCGGTCATACAACATTGTACCCAAACTAAAATTTTATCATTTTCTTCACACAACTAGAGCTTTCTTTTGGTGGTATTTAATCACCGCTGGTGTTTTTATTTTTTGCTAAATTAACAAAAAAAGACCAACAATTTTGAAAAAAAAACACGTTTTTCTTTGTTTCTGTTATAAAAGTTTACAAATAAATAATTGTTCTTCATAAATTTAGGCCGAGATGTATTCTGCTACATGTCTTTGGTGAAAATAACCCAAATTAGGATGTATTATTTAGTTTGTAGGAAAGTTATAGAGTTCACAAACTATGGTATAGATCTGAATATTGATCAATCCTGAAGTACTGACAGCCAATCTAATTTCTTGAGGTCCAAGAATGTCAGAACAGTACAGATATCCCCAAATTACTCCTTTTTGCAGAGTAGACAGTCCGACGTACTTCATAAGAGGAATGGCGAGTTTTTTGAAGTTGTATTTTTTTTCTCATAATTTTTCGGAAAATGAAACAATTAAAAAAATTATTTTCACTATTTTTTTTTTACGTACTGTCACCAGTGCAGTACAGCGTCATCATATAACTGGGATGGCGGTGATCAGGGACACTGACTGGTGACAGTATGAAAAAAAAAAATACATATATATTTTTTTATTTTTTTATTATTTTTAATTTTTTATTACATTTTTTTAAAGATTTTTTTTCATATTTTACTATGACCAAAGTAGTACAATGTTACCATAGTAACATTGTACTACTTTGGGGAAGTGATCAGTATTTTTTTTTTTTTTTTACACAGTTTGCTTATAGCAAATAATTGCTTTGCTATAAGCAAGCATTTACCTGAATGACATCGATTCATTCTGGTTTTTTTTTTTTTTTTTTTTTTTTTGTGCTTAGCTGTGATTTGGCCACAGCTAATCACATGACATGTGCATGTGACCTGCTGTGACCATTCACAGCTAGACACTAGTATACAATGGATGGCATGAATGAAGCCATCCATTGTATACAACTGTCTTGTGACCTGCTGTGATTGGTCACAGCAGGTCACATGGTACCGGCAATGGGGGCCGGTACTCAGATCTGTCACCGGCCGTGTCCGAGGTACATGGCCGGTGACAGATGGCGCCGCTGCGCGGCTCTGCAACCGCGCGAACTGCGCATGTGCGGGAGGACGCCAAATGGCGTACACCCCGGAAAGCTACAGCATTTTTGTGGCCGCCAAGCGGCTATAGGCCGGGCGGCTAATGTTTAAATGCTGAAACTTGAAAAGCATCACTAGCCTAAAATAGTGTGCATGGACACATAGGGTAACTCTATTTTGTCTCTAGGAGCAGAAAGAAAAATGCTGATAACAGCTCCTAGGAGCTTAAAAAAATGCTAGTGTGCATGGAGCCTAAAGAAGATGGGAGGTGCCCTTGGCCAGTTTGGCGAGAGCTGTTGGTGAATCAGAGCTGCTTACAAGCTTTCTTCAAGTGACCAAACATTGGTGTACTTTAAATAAAAATATTTCATCAAGCTACAGATTCACTTTAATAACCCCCAGCTTCTTCCTGATAATGGGGATTTCTTGATCATGGGGATTTCCTGATCTTGGGGATTTAAAGTGGTTGTAAACCCCAGCCATGAAATATGAGCAAAGCACATCCCTCTATAGTGTGTTCTTGTCTTGGTCCAGAACACTGTTATTTCTGTCTGTTGCTTCAATCCATTGCTATCAGCATGAGTTACTTCTGATAAATTTTCCTGACACCAAGGGAAAAATCATGACGGGGAGGGACCTCCAGTAGAGTGACAGCCTCAGCTCTGTTCTTGTGAGCTGTGTGGAGGGGGGGTATGTCTCTTCTCTCCAATCAGCTCTCAGAACTTTCCTCATTGAACTCTGCAGAGTGTAACTTCAGCTTTCCGCCCCCTTTTTTCTGAACTCTCAGACAATCTTTATAAATTTAGCACTTTGAATGAATGTAAAGAAGAGAAGGGTGCAGATAAACAGGTACAACTTATGAAGGAAGATTTGTTTAATCTCTTTGTATCTCCTGAGGCCAGTCACTTCCCTAAGTATATGTAAGGGTGTACAACCATTTTAACAGCTTCCCGTCCACCCTATAGCAGAAATAGGGTCGCTGGTTCGAATCCCAGCCATGGCACCTCCTGTCTGGAGTTTGCATGTTCTCCCTGTGCCTGCGTGGGTTTCCTCAGGGTACTCCGGTTTCCTCCCACACTCCAAAGACATGCTGGTAGGTTAAGTGACTCCTGTCTAAATTGTCCCTAGTATGTGTATGTATGAATGTGAATTAGGGACCTTAGATTGTACGCCCCTTGAGGGTTAGGGACTGATGTGAATGTACAATATATATGTAAAGCGCTGCGTAAATTGACGGCGCTATATAAGTACCTGAAATAAATAAATAATAAATAAGGTAAAAAAACCTGTGTTAAATATCTCCCCCAGTTGCCCCCCTAATACTCACCTAAGCCACCTCTTGATCCAGCGATGTGTACTGAAGTCTCGGCGATCCTGGGACTTGCTCTTTTCATTGGATGAGACAGCAACAGCAGCCATTGGCTCCCACTGCCAGGGCAGCTGTTATAAATCACGGGACCCCATACAGCCAACCTGACAGGGCCCTTCCCAAAAAGAAACACAGTTTACTATGCTTCGGTTTATAAATGAACACAGTGAGCAATCAGTACCAATCATGTTGGTGTTCATTCAGGAAAGGAAGGGCCTGGTAAATGTGACATATTTACCGGACCCTTTCACCACCCTCCATCCTGAAGGATCCTATTTTGTACTTGCAGCTGTCGGTGAGAAGGAGAGGAGGGAAGCCAGCGTGGGCACACAGGAACGTCTGGGCAGCAGGGGGAAATGTATGGCACATAGGGAGGGTGATAGGGGCAGCTGGGGAGGGGGGTGCCATTACTGGAACCGTTCCCCTGTATGTCTCAGCAGCTGAAAGTCAGTGGGAGGGCGAGGAGAAGCTTTCAGCTGCTGCAGAGACAGCCATTCATTGGTTCCAGTAATTGCCTTCCCCTCGCTGTGCTGATCAAACTCTCTGCCCACATCTGATTCTCCCAGCTTCCTGGGCCCCTCTGCATGCCTGGGCCCCATACAGGAGGACTGGTGGTACCCCCTTATCCACAGCCCTGCCCGCTGCTGTCAATCACAGCAAGTGAACCAATGGGAATGGAGAGGCGGCAGGGTTGAACCGCGTCTCCGTGTGTGAATGCTAGAAATTTTGAAGGACCCTCTGCACACTGGTATATACCCTTTCAAGCAGACTCTGCAATAAATAGGGATATTTAGTTCACACATATTGCAATATATGTCTAAGCCGGCCAACTGCGTCAAAGTAATCCCTCTATGGCCAGTCCTACTCTGCCCTGCCTACGCAAATGCTGCTGTGCTGCTGTGGACACAATGCCAACATAGGGGAAAAAACAAAGTGGGGGAGAGCTACCAGGTTTAGGTCTTTTTCCATGTGCGAATGGACACACAGAGCAGCAGGTGCCCCTACAGCAAGTTGCTTGCTGTGGGGACACCCAACAGGAGGGAGGATCCAAGAGCGTCTGCAGGGGACCCGAGAAGAGGAGGATCCAGGCTGCTCTGTGCAAAACCATTGCGCACAGCAGGTAAGTACAACATGTTTGTTATTTTTTAAATTATGCCTTTAGAATCACCTAATTATTTTCAAAACACACAAAAATACTCATTAAGCAAATAATTATGCCTAATACTTTCCCTTCAAACTTGCTGTTAAATGAGACATACAGACATAGTAATAAAGAGCCAGTTTATCATCTGTTCGATTTTATTCAACACAAAAGGCTTCAGTTGTTCACATTCATTCCAAAGTCAAAAAATGTTTTGTTTTTAACCCAGAATGATTAATCCTTCCAATAGCCAATCTCTGCTCAGAATGCAGCACCAGTTGAACATTGTTCTAATCATTTATTTGTCTTAAATGTCCCCATGAGGCATTTTGAAACCGAGAAAAACATTGTGTTCACTAACAAAAGCTTGCTTCCTTCAGTGTCTATAATTAGTGTATTCTTTATAAGGGGGTTGTTCAGCGTGTGCCACAATAGTGGTACATAATAAACAGAATGGAACTAAATACAGAGCTAAATATAGCCAATGTCATTATTATCTATATGTACTGACCTGTACAGGGGAGGACTGACAACACATGGGGCCCCCGGGCAATAGGGGATCATGGGGCCCTTGTGTCCTTCTCCAAACTCAAAAATGGCTATGGAAAAGGTACCAGGGGCATCTCATGGGGCCCCCTACTGACCCCGGGCCCTCGGGCACCTCCGGAGTTTCCAAATGGTCAGTCCGCCCCTGGACCTGTACCATAATGCTGTACAAGTGGGGGGATGTGTCTGAGAGGTGGGTTTGTTTTATTGGTGATGTTTGATGAACAGATAAGTCTTGTTGCTATCGTATAAAAATTACAGAGTATGTTACGCACCGTGTACTTGTATTAAAAAGTATCCTATTCTCTTTATATTGCTTATCTATTTCAAACTGACCATGCTAGGCATGAGAACACATCCATCTCAGAGTGGTCAGTTTTATGGCTCCCTGTCTGTCCTCCAATGGCCAAGATATGTGCTGACACGCCCACCTGCACAGCCATTCACTGGAAAGTTCAGTTCATTGCTGTTTCTCCACCCCCACATCTCTATCTGTAAAATGTTTTGTCTTTATTCTCTATTTTAAATTGAGTGAGTTGTTTTACAATAAACTTTAATATGAATAATTTGTATATCAAATATCCATTACTTACACACCTTTGCTTTTTAAACTGTGTGTACTATGTTTTAATTTGTGAATGAATACGAAGCCTCTCTACAAAGACTTCTATCATTGATCTGCAGTGCAGCTGAGGCTGCAGAGAAAGGGACTGAGGACTCTATTCATGCAGGCAGTCCCATTCATGTCAATTGGGATGCAGCAGGTGCGTGGACACAGCCGCAGCTCCCAATTTGACATCCATGTGGGTGCGTGTCCTTGAGCTCAAACTGTCTGCGCTTGGAGCTGTGTATCCGCACCTGCACCCACACAGATGTTACATTAGTACACAGGGGCTGTTTCACCTCTTCCCCCCTCCATCTCTCTCTCCTACATCTATCTCTTTCCCTCCTCTCCCCTTCTGCCCCCCCCCTTCCTGTCTCTAAACCATTTTCACTCAACTTAGTAGAATCTAATATTTAACTTCTGTCAAATGGGGATGTTGGAAAACTTTTGTTGATCAGCGGCTGCAGCACTGATCAGTATATTCTGACAATGAAGGAGTCCCACTGTCAGAATACAATAGCATAGAGGGGGCAATTCCTCCATCTACTCTGCTTGTGTGGATGGAGGAATCAGTTTCCTTTTTATTTTGGCCCACTGGCTAAAAAAAAAAAAGATTAATCTATGGGCTGCTTTACGCCTGACTTCTGCACTCTATATACAGTGGGGATCGAAAGTTTGGGCACCCCAGTTAAAAATTTGTATTAATGTGCATAAAGAAGCCAAGGAAAGATGGAAAAATCTCCAAAAGGCATCAAATTACAGATTAGACATTCTTATAATATGTCAACAAAACTTAGATTTTATTTCCATCATTTACACTTTCAAAATAACAGAAAACAAAAAAATGGTGTCTGCAAAAGTTTGGGCACCCTGCAGAATTTATAGCATGCACTGCCCCCTTTGCCAAGCTGAGACCTGCCAGTGTCATGGATTGTTCTCAATCATCATCTGGGAAGACCAGGTGATGTCAATCTCAAAGGTTTTAAATGCCCAGACTCATCTGACCTTGCCCCAACAATCAGCACCATGGGTTCTTCTAAGCAGTTGTCTAGAAAACTGAAACTGAAAATAGTTGATGCTCACAAAGCTGGAGAAGGCTATAAGAAGATAGCAAAGCGTTTTCAGATGTCAATATCCTCTGTTCGGAATGTAATTAAGAAATGGCAGTCATCAGGAACAGTGGAAGTTAAAGCAAGATCTGGAAGACCAAGAAAAACATCAGACAGAACAGCTCGCAGGATTGTGAGAAAAACAATTCAAAACCCACGTTTGACTGCACGATCCCTCCAAAAAGATTTGGCAGACACTGGAGTTGTGGTACACTATTCCACTATAAAGAGATACTTGTACAAATATGGTCTTCATGGAAGAGTCATCAGAAGAAAACCTCTTCTACGTCCTCACCACAAAAATCGTTTGAACTTTGCAAATGAACATATAGACAAGCCTGATGCATTTTGGAAACAAGTTCTGTGGACCGATGAGGTTAAAATTGAACTTTTTGGCCGGAATGAGCAAAGGTATGTTTGGAGAAGAAGGGGCACAGAATTTAATGAAAAGAACCTCTGTCCAACTGTTAAGCATGGGGTTGGATCAATCATGCTTTGGGGTTGTCTTGCAGCCAGTGGCACAGGGAACATCTCACGAGTAGAAGGAAAAATGGATTCAATAAAATTTCAGCAAATTTTGGATGGTAACTTGATGCCATCTGTGAAAAAGCTGAAGTTAAAGAGAGGATGGCTTCTACAAATGGATAATGATCCTAAACACACCTCAAAATCCACGGGGGATTACATCAAGAGGCGTAAACTGAAGGTTTTGCCATGGCCTTCACAATCTCCTGACCTCAACATAATTGAAAATCTATGGATAGACCTTAAAAGAGCAGTGCGTGACAGACAGCCCAGAAATCTCAAAGAACTGGAAGACTTTTGTAAGGAAGAATGGGCAAAGATACCTCAAACAAGAATTGAAAGACTCTTGGCTGGCTACAAAAAGCGTTTACAAGCTGTGATACTTGCCAAAGGGCGCAGACACCATTTTTTTGTTTTCTGTTATTTTGATAGTGTAAATGATGGAAATAAAATCTAACTTTTGTTGACATATTATAAGAATGTCTAATCTGTAATTTGATGCCTTTTGGAGATTTTTGCATCTTTCCTTGGCTTCTTTATGCACATTAATACAAATTTTTAGCTGAGGTGCCCAAACTTTCGATCCCCACTATATGTTGTGTGTACAGTACATAATCCTGACCAAAACATGCATTATTATACTAACAGTTGCCGGTTGTACTGAAGTTCTTTTTTAAAGTAGGTTCAGACAGACAAAGTGTGTGTGCAGAAAAGCATATGTGAATTAACCACTTTAATACCAGGCACTTTTACCCCCTTCCTGCCCAGGCCAATTTTCAGCTTTCAGCGCTGTTGCACTTTGAATGACAATTGCGCGGTCATGCAACACTGTACCAATATTACATTTTTATCATTGTTTTTCACACAAATAGAGCTTTCTTTTGGTGGTATTTAATCACCACTGAGTTTTTTTCTTTTTTGCTAAATAAAAGAAAAAACAGTTGAAACTTTGGAAAAAAGAAAAGCACTTTTCTTCGTTTCTGTTATAAAACTTTTGGAAATAAATAACATTTCTTCATAAATTTAGGTCAAAATGTATTCTGCTACATTTCTTTGGTGAAAATAATAATAATTGAATTTGTATTTTTTTTTTCAAATGTTTCCATTATTTTTTTAATTGTTTATAAAATGTTTCTTTTTTTTTTACTATTTTATTTTTCAGTACACTGTAACCAAAGCAATACAATGTTACCATAGTAACATTGAACTGCTCTGGGCAAGTGACCAAGATTTTTTTTTTTAACACATTATGATTGCTAATACCAATGTATTTCAATGATATTTGCAATCTTTACTGAATGAAACTGATTCATTCAGTCTTTTTTTGTGATTAGCTGTGATTGGGTAAAGCTGATCACATGATACACATGGGCTGTGATTGGCCCTGTCTGTGTCATGTGACTGCTTTGACCAGTCACAGCTATCAACATAATTGTATACAATGGATGGCATGACAGGAAGCCATCCATTGTATACACTTGACATGTAATCTGCTGTGTTTGGTCACAGCAGTCACATGACACTGGCAATGGGCCGGTGTAGTGATATGTCATCGGCTGTGTCCCGTGGACACAGCCGGTGACAGATCACGTGAGCGGCTCGTTTTGACAGGATCATATGATGCCCAGTCACAACGGCGAGTTTCCCGCCTGGCCTATAGCACAAGGTGTTAAAGTTTAAAAAATTTTTAGCCAGGGAAAGTAACAGCAGTGACCCGGAAGTGACGCCATACATGTCATTTTCTGGGTCACAGTAAGAAGAGGAGAAGACAGGATGTGTGTTCAGTCTCCTCTCTCCCTTCCATCCTCTGGCACTCGCCATGTTGGCCTCGGGCCCACAGATGGGCAAACAGAGTCGGGGGTTGTGAAAAATCGGGCGACAGCGCAGCCACCCGACTGCTTCCACCTGACAGGCAGGATTCTGCCCATTAGACACTGGGATTGTGTGTAAAATACCCCACTGTCAGGTCCGTTAACATCCAGACGTGGTAGCGAAAGGGTTAAGCCACCGCCACTGTTAGGAGCATCCTGACCATGACCACCATTTGCCATGGATTCCTCAGGTCTTTCATAATCCTAGTTATGTTCAAATTTTGTCTACTTTTTTATTGTAAATCCAGTCAGACTACTTGTTATGGGTAATGTTAATGTTTATATATTGTTTATATTTTTTAAATATAAATTCTCTTAGTTTATAATAGGAGTTCCTGCCATGTTTCAGGTTGTCAGTAACAATTACTCTGTCAGTTCATTTTTCCATGTTTTGCCAGTAAAAAAAAATTTGGCAACCCTGTTGGGGAGGAGCTGAGCTGGAGCCGAATGGCTGCACAAGGCAAGTAACACAACAACCACCGGGCCTCTTTACTTTACTATTTAACCAGCAGGCACTACCTAAAGCCACTGAAAACCACCCCCAATGTTTGTCGTTTGCCGCACTTTCTTTTGTTGGTCAGGAGGGCCCAAGTTATGGCCTTTCATGCAGGCCCACTATTTTCAAAACCTCCCCTGGTGTGATATGGTTTCTCTGTAACAGGAAGTGAGAACAATTTTTCCATAGAGAGTGTCGAAAACCTAAACCAGCCTTTCTCAACCCCCTAAATTCATTTTAAGGTCTTAACCTCTTGGCGCCGGCCGCACACAAATGTGCGGCCTACCAGCATCTGGGCCTTGACGCTGAGCGGCCGCACATTTGTGTGCAATTAAGAAAAACATATATGCTGAGAGCGCGTGCCCTGCGCGCTCCCAGCACACATGTCTGGTACTCACGGAAAGGTCCCGATCTCCTCTTTCGATTGGGACCTTTCCTGATCATGTGACCCCCATGATGGTGAATCCCGCCCCACCTCCCGGCTTCTGAAACCCTTAAAGGGTCAGGAGGCACCGGCGCCAAGGGGTTAAGGAACCCTTACTAAATCGAAATTATTATTATGAAAGAGGCCCCTTGCATTGATGGTCAGTAGGAAGAATTAAAAGTTGCGGTCAAAAGGCCACCCTTACAGACAAGTGGTGTTGGCCCTGGAACAAGGCAGACCCCATTAAATGGGGGTCAGTTTGCCTCAGCTCAAGGAACCCCTAGCAACCTCTGGAGGAACCCTAGTTGAGAATGGCTGACCTAGAGTCTTACCTTCCTCACACTATCCAAAACTAACAACAAAATTGGCAGGTGATGAGGTTTATTGACTAAATTAGAAAAAGCGTGGCTGTCTTCCTGTCTTGAAAAGTGTGACTTTCTGACTCGAATTGATGCTTCTGAAAGCCTCGTAAAGTGTACACCACAAACCTGACCTCCCCTAACTTTGGTTTTGGATGTTCTTTTCCTGTGTTCTGCTCTGTGTGATGATTGTAACAACAGTCATGTTCAAAGATGCAACTTTTAAACTGTGTACAGCTGAAGTTAAATCTGTTTGGGTTCCCTCCTCAACATGGACCTTGTAGATTCTTCAAATGACAAAGTGAGTTTCCTCCAGGAGTTCTGGTTTCTTCCCACAATCCAAAAACTGACTCAGTAGGGCCTATTTAAAAAATGTACAAAGGAAAGTTCTCCAAAAAAAGCTAAATACATTTCCACATTAAACATCTAAGGCTTAGTCACACTATACTTACGGATCTGCATTTTTCTCCACAAGAACAATGCAGATCACCACAAGGGTACATAAAAAGCAACTGTTTTTCTAATGAAGGATAATATTTTGACTGTTAAAATGAAAGTTGAAAAAAAAGAAAGAAATTAAAAGTAAAGTAAATGTGTGATACATTAAATAGGGCGCCACACTGCTGGTACACTACAGACACCAACCGGCTCATTAAAACGCTGCAGGCTGGTGTGAACTTGGATTTCTTTTTATCATTTTCCTGAAATGTTGAATCCACATACTAGAGCTAATCAACCTACCAGCCTGTCTTTGTGTGGACAGAAACCTAGCGCAAACTCACCCAGGACATGCAGTCTCGTTGGGATTCAAACCAAGAACCCTAGTGCTGCAAGTTATAAGTGCTAACCAGTGACCAGTATGTCACCCTGTCAGTCAAGTCATGCTCAAACCCGTGCCCAAAGGAATGCCCATGCTTATGGGAATACTCATATTCAAAGAATTGCCCATGCCCAAAGGAATGTGCATGTGTGCAAAATGGTTCAAAGAAATGTGGACAGTATTAGGACACTGTGCATATCTACAGGAGTGTGTGCGCATACACATGCATGTGCGCATTAACAGTCTGCATGTGCTAATGTGAGTGAGCTTGCTTTCTTGATGGACTATGGCATCCAATAGCCCATTTAAAGCCTTATAGGACTCAGGTTCATTGCTGAGTGGTCGTCAGCTCCTTCTGCTTGTGACCTGATCCTGTACTGAAATGTATCCTGACCTGGCTTGATGATCCTGCTTGTTCCTGAACCTCTGTTGCTGACTCTGGCTTGTGACCGGACCTTGATACCTACCTGCTGTTCTGGTTCTTCATCTCCTCACTTGACGCTGACCTTGGCCTGGTTCTGACTCTGCTCCTGTTTCCTGACTCTGCTCCTGTTTCCTGACTCTGCTCCTGGTTCCTGACTCTGACTCTGCTCTTGGTTCCTGACTCTGTACTCCTGCTGCCCAGTTGTTGCTGACCACTGCCCATCTGACTTTGCATCGGAGATCCAATATTTGCCTGCTGCCAATTGCTCTGCTTCAGTTCCACATCTGCTACCAAGATATTGATAGCTAGAAAAGCAGTATTATTATTATTATTATTATACAGTATTTATAAAGCGCCAATAGTTCACTCAGCGCTGTACATTACAAAGGGGGACAGAACATGTGACAGAACAATACCAATACAATGCAAAACATGAGGGGATCGAGGGCCCTGCTCTTTTGAGCTTACAATCTAGGAGGGAGGGGATGGTGGTACAGGAGGAGATAGCTGTGGGGGATGGAGTGGTAGGAAGAGTGGAGGAGGTCAGCAAGTTAGCAGGGGGTGAGGTAGGCTTCCCTGAAGAGATGGGTTTTCAGGGTGCGCCTAAAGGAGAGGAGAGTAGGTGATAATCTGATGGGTTGGGGCAGGGAGTTCCAGAGGATGGGTGACATCCTGGAGAAGTCCTGGAGGCGGGCATGGGAGGAGGAGACCAGGGAACTAGAGAGAAGGAGGTCTTGTGAGGAGCGGAGTGTGCGTGCTGGGCGGTACTTGGATATTAGGTCAGTGATGTAGTTCGGGGCAGTATGGTGGACAGCTTTGTACGTCAGTGTTAGGATTTTAAATTTGATCCGTTGCGCAATCGGAAGCCAGTGGAGGGATTGGCAGAGGGGGGTGGCGGAAATGGAGCGGTTGGAAAGGTGAATGAGTCTGGCAGCCGTATTCAGGATCGACTGAAGCGGGGATAGCCAGCGGCGAGGCAGGCCAGTGAGGAGGGAGTTGCAGTAGTCGAGTCGTGATATGATGAGGGAGTGGATGAGCTGTTTAGTGGTTTCTGGGGTTAGGAACGTGCGGATTTTGGCGATGTTGCGGAGGTGGAGTCTGCACGAGTTTGTTAAAGATTGGACTTGGGGCTGGAAGGATAGGTTGGAGTCCAGAATGACACCAAGTACTCTGGCCTGCAGAGCGGGTTTGATATTGGCGTTGTTGGATGTGATGTAGAAGTCAATGGGGGGTGGGGTTCGGGCTGGGGGGAAGACAAGGAGCTCGGTTTTGGAGAGATTCAGTTTAAGGAAGTGGAGCGACATCCAATCTGATATGTCGCTCAGTAGGTGTGTGATTTGGGCAGAGACCGAGGGGGTGAGGTGGGGGGTTGAGAGATAGATTTGTGTGTTGTCAGCATAGAGGTGGTAGTTGAAGCCGTGAAAGTGTATGAGTTGGCCAAGGGAGGAGGTGTAGATGGAGAAGAGAAGGGGCCCAAGGACAGAGCCTTGAGGGACCCCAACAGAGAGGGGGAGTGAGGGGGAGGTGGTAGCATTATAGGTAACGCTGAAAGAGCGTTGTGACAGGTAGGATGAGAGCCAGGAGAATCTCTGAGGCCGAGGGAGTGTAGTATTTTGAGGAGGAGGGGGTGGTCAACTGTGTCGAAGGCCGCAGAGAGGTCAATGAGTAGGAGCACTGAATAGTGGCCATTAGCTTTGGCGGTTAGAAGGTCGTTGGAGAGTTTGAGTAAGGCGGTTTCGGTGGAGTGTAGGGGGCGGAAGCCAGACTGTAGGGGATCGAGGAGGTTGTTGTCGTTGAGGTGAGAGCATAGGCGGGTGTAGACGAGGCGCTCGAGGAGTTTAGATGTAAGTGGGAGCAGGGAGATGGGTCTGAGGTTGTTCGGGTCATTGGGGTCCAGGGAGGGCTTTTTAAGTATGGGGGTGATGGGTGCATGCTTCAGTGGGGAGGGGAAAGTGCTGGAGGAGAGGGAGAGATTAAAGATGTGGGTGAGGGAGCGTAGGATGGAGGGGGAGGGAGGTCGTAGGAATTGTGAGGGGATAGGGTCGAGGGGGCAGGTGGTGAGACGGGCATCAGAGAGGATCTTGGAGACTTCCTCGATGGTAGTAAGATCAAAGGTGTGGAGTGTTGGGGGAGCTTCAGTATGAAGAATGTAGGGTGGGGTGGGAGTGGAGGTCAGAGCAGTGGTGGGGCCGTGGGAGAGGGGTGATGAGGGGGTAGCTGAGTGAGGGGGAACGGGGTTGGAGGGAGTTTGAGCAGTGACGAAGTCCCTGCGGGTAATGTCGAGGGGGAGGGGGGATGATGGGGTAGCTGTGTGAGAGGGGACGGGTTGAGAGGGCGTGTGAGTTGCGGCAATGTCCTTGCGAATTGTGTCAATCTTGTTTTTGAAGTGATTGGCAATCTCAAGGGCGGTGAGTGAGGTGCTGGGTGGAGGTGGGGGTGGAGAGAGTAGAGAGTTGAAGGTGGAGAAGAGTCGGCGAGGATTGGAGGAGAGGGCCTTGATGAGGGTCAGGAAGTAGGCTTGTTTGGCTGCGTGGAGGGAGGAGGTGTAGGTGCGGAAGGCAGATTTGTAGCAGATGAAAGCTTGTTGGGATTTTGTTTTGCGCCATAGTCGCTCCAGGGCACGACTGCGTCGTTTGAGGGTTTTGGTGTGATCAGTCTGCCAGGGCTGGAGCGGTCGGAGTCTGATGTTGCGTGTGGTTAAAGGCGCTAGTGAGTCAAGGGCTGCTGACAGCGCGTTGTCGTAGGCAGTCATAGCCAAGTCGGGGCAGGACAGGGGGAGGATGCGGTCGTGGAGTTGATCAGCTGATCAGCTGCAGAGTGGAGGGGGGCAGGGTTAAGGTTGCGGAGGTTACGGCTGGTAGTAGTGTGACATTTGGAGGGGTAGGCGTTGGAGGACGAGGAGATAGAGAAGGTGATCAGGTTGTGGTCAGAGAGAGGGAAGGGGGTGTTAGTGAGGTTGTGGGGAGCGTAAAATAGATTGCCTTCAGCCAGAAACAATATAACCCCTCCAACAACAATATATCCAACCCAGAAACAATAGACCCCCTGCATAAATAGTCCCCCAGCAACAAAAGATCCACCCCAGTAACAAAAGAGCCCCCCAACAGCAATAGATCCCCAAGCAACAAAAGATCCAAGCAAGTAACAATTGACTCCCTGCAAAAATAGAACCCCCCCAAGCCACACAGACCCCACCAGCAACAATAGATCTTCTGGAAGCATAGCATCAGTAGACCCCACCCTCAACGGTAGATCACTCCCAGCAACAACTGACCCCCTAGAATTGTAAGGCCCTCCCAGCAACAATAGATCCCCCAGCAGCCAGCAAAAATAGACTCTCCAGCAGACCCCAGCATTCCCTGGCCTTTACATACATTGAGTGTTGGAGGTGCCGGAACTGTCTTCCCCCACGTCCGCACTGAAAAAAGGCCTGCATCGAAGGATTGGTAAACTGCAACGTGAATTTTTTTTGTTATTGAGTTTAACCAATCTATAGCTCTGGAAGATTTACGGCGCTGCGTTACTTTACCTGACAATTTCACGGTCATGGAACATTGTACCCAAATGAAATTAATGTCGCTTTTTTTCCTCACAAATAGAGCGTTCTTTTGGTGGTGTTTTAGTGGTGTTTGGTCACCTGTGCAATTTTTACTTTTTGTGTTATAAACAAAAAAAGACCAACAATTTTGAAAAGAAAAAACATTTTTATTTTCTGCTATAAAACATATCCAATAAAAAAAATTTAAAAATTTAATTTCTTCAGAAATGTAGGCCAAAATGTATTCTGCTATTTTTCGTTAACAATATCCCAATAAGTGTATATTGATTAGTGCGCAACAATTATAGCGTCTACAAACTATGGGACATATACTAGAATTTTTTAATTTTTTTTTTATATTAGTAATGGGGGAGATCAGCAACTGATGCCTGGACTGTGATATTGTGGTGGACACAAGGACACCAATACAGAGATCAGTGCTAAAAATATACACTGATTACTGTACTAATTACACTGATTGGGAGGGGGTTAACTTCTATGGTAATCAAAGGATTAAGTCTGTGCCTAGCTATGTGTTTGGTGTACACTAGGTGGTGCTGATACAAGGGGAAGTGATGGATCGTGTTCCCAGCTCTGCTCAGACACACTGTCGATCAATTTCCCCTGTCAGAACAGAGTTCTGCCTATGTAAACATAGGCAGAGCTCTGCTGTTCCTCCCTGCCTGAGAATCTGCAGGTGCCGGAGAACATTTGTTCACCAAGACTCAGAGATCGGCTTCTGGTGTGACAGTTCACAGCAAAAGCGATCCGCCAACAGCACATATGCACCCCCATGAAGCAGATGTGCACAATCATGTATACTGTATATATGTGATTTTGCATAGAAGGGCCGCCCTGTACCAGGTTAATACATGGTTAATACAGCTTTAATCATGGAATGAAACAAATAAAAATTCAATTCAAGTGTTATTGTGAGATGGTTTCCAGAGTGCAGCCTGCATACGTTACCCAAGGATTCCATGGTTGGGAAGACATCCAGGACCTGAGATCAAGGAAGCTGCACAAATAGCAGACCTGGAGGGGAGCTCCTTTCTGTCATGTTGGAAAGGCATTACAGAGAATGGAAGCAGCATGGCAGAAGTCAGTTTACTATTGCGGATCATTCTATATGTTCCTCATGTCTAGAAAATCCACATCAGCTCATTTTCTCTCCTTGTTCTCCGCCTCTCCTCCCTTGGTTACTCCATTACAAATTGTTGGACTTGTATGTAATAGTGAGTTCATGTTCTACTATTTTAATAAGTGTTTTTAAAGGATCATATAAATGTGATGGAAACTTCAACAGTTGTATTCCTAAGTGGTCGATATGTCACGCCATTGGAATCTATAACTGTGGCGTAGGAGATCACACATGAAATCTGACTGTTTAAAGACTTTGCTTTTGTCTTTAATTTGTAATCAGTTCAAAAATTGGCCAAAGTCACTGAAGACAGGAAAACAGCTGTTGCATAGAGATTACTGAATTCCTTTTAGATAATAGCTAGTTATCGACTTGGAAGACTGTTTTCTAACACTGGCCTGATAGACAGGCATATAATGACCAGTTGTCACACATGTTATACCAGTGGAAACCAATTGCTGATCAGGAGTTTGTGCCCGGCTAGTCTGCTCAGTGGGAGAACATGAACTGCAAGGGAGCAACTCTGCATGAAACATATCCAGGTTCCCTTTGTCACTCACCATTATTTATGTGGAAATGTATATGCTGTATGGGAAATGTCTGCACCATGTTGGCTTCAGACTGATAAATGAGCTGTTAAAATAGATGTAAATGTCTGAAATGCAAAATGAACAAATCATACTCCTCTATAGTGTGCACTTGCATCAATCCAAAGCACCTAGTGTGGTTCCTATCTGCTCTGTCTACTCTCTGCATGAGTTACTTGAGACAGGTAAAGCTGACACTACAGAACCTGGGGGACAGCTCCCCCCCCAGCACACAGAAGGTGATTAATATCATCAGCCATGTATGTTTCTCTATGATATTATGCAGAGGAGGGGGTGTCCTTTACTTCCACTCAGGTCTCAGGTTACACTGAGCTCCCCTCTGTGCGTTTTGCAGTGTGTGGCATCAGATTCCCCATGCCTACTAGAGCTCAGAGATGCTGTGTAAAACATGTGCTCTATAAGGGTTCAGAGAAGAGAGGGCTGCAGATAGACAGGTACAACTTATGTAGGAGGATTTGTTTCATCTGTGTGTATCACCTGAGGCCAGTCACTTCATTGGGTATATGTGTTTATTTATTACAGGTACTACAATTTTGAGTGTTTACATATATTCTGTATATTGAACATTAGTCCTTTACCCTCAAGAAGCATACAATCTACGGTCCCTAACTCACATTCATACATACAGATACTAAGGCCAATTTAGACAGAAGCCAATTCACCTACCAGCATGTCTTTGGAGTGATGGGAGGAAACTGGAGTACCCAGAGGAAACCCACGCAGACACAGGGAGAATATGCAAACTCCAGGCAGGTGGTACCATGGTTGGGATCCAAACCAACAACCATAGTGCAACCAGGCAGAAGTGCTAACCACTTAGCCACTCTATTGCCCACATTAAAATGGTTGTAAACCCTGACATATACCCAGTGAAGTGACTGGTCTCTGGTGATACACAGAGATTAAACAAATCCTCCATAAGTTGTACCTGTCTCTCTGCAGTATTCTCTTTTCTACATGCATACAAAGGGATGAATTTATAAAGCTTGTCTGAGAGTTCCTAAAACGGGGGTGGAGAGCTGAAATTACACTCTGCAGAGCTCAGTGAGGAGAGTTCTGAGAGCTGATTGGAGGGAAGGAACCCCCATTCACACAGCACACAGAAACAAAGCTTAGGCTGTCAATCACAGGCTGTGTGCTGGAGCTCCCACCCCTGTCACCATTTTTCTCTTGGTGTCAAGAAAACTTGTCAGAAGTGACTCATGCTGATAGCAGAGGAATGAAGCAGAAGATAGAAATGACACTTAAGGCTCTGGATTGAGACAAACAATCATTATAGAGGAATATGCTTTATTCATATTTCATGTCTGAGGTTTACAGCCAATTGTACTTTCAAAAACCTCTTTCAGTCTTTTCAAACCTTCAATGCTCATTAAAAGAATACCTGGTGATCCTACAAAAGAGTTTCCTTTCCAGGGACTTCCTGTTATGGGGTGACAACTGTCTCCCAGTTGTGCTCTGGTGTTGTCACCTGGTCACACATGCCCCTAATGAAGACTGCAAGAGGTTGTGCTGACTGGCCAAAATGTTTTTTTTCTCAGTTTTTGATACAGCAGTGAAGGGTTAGAACTCCTGTAAGGTTTTTACTACTAACGAGGGCTCAATTAGAGAGATTTGCCATCAGTTTCTATCCTGCTGACAGCATTTCACCAGACAGGAAGAGAATAAAACTCTCCAACATTGAAAGAAATAAAAAATGCTTTTCCTTAGTAGAGTAGTGGAAGCTAGAACCGCTAGCTCCCTCCCCCTGCTCCGTCGGCCATACTGGAGGGACTGAGCAGCCGTGCTGCTGAGAGACCGAGGAACGGCACAGGCTCCAGATGGGAGGCAGCTGAGCTGCTGCATCTGCATTGCATTTTGTCCTAGCCCCACATCATATTCATGTACATTCGGCCCCAGCCCACCAGACAAATGCCCGATGTGCCCTATGGCCAGACCGGGACTGCCCTCTATAGTGTGTGCTTGTCTCAATTCAGAGCACTAAGTGTAATTTCTTTTTGCTGCCTCTTTCCTCTGCTATCAGCCTGAATCACTTCTGACAAGTTTTTCTGACACCAAGAGAAAAATGGTGACAGGGGAGGGAACAGTACATGATTGACAGCCTCGGCTCTGTTCCTGTGTGCTGTGTGAAGGGGCGTGTGTCCCTTTCCTCCAATCAGCTCTCAGAGCTGTCCTCACTGATGTAACTTCAGCTGCCCTCCCCCTGCTTTTCAAAACTGAGAGATCCTGTGTAAATTCTGCGCTTTGAATGGATGTAGGGAAGGATCGCTGCAGATAAACATGTACAACGTATGTAGGAGGATTTCTTTCATCTCTGTGTATCATCTGAGACCAATGACTTCACTAGGTATACATGGAGGTTTACAATCACTTTAATTATGATCCTTTAAGCCACACCCCATATTCAGTGCAATTTAGCCACGCCCATTTTCTGATCAACTCACAGTGTCATATAAAAGATTCAGCACTGTGCATAAAATAATAAGTTACAAAATCATCAGCTATAAGCAGACTCTGGTAATATCAATGTACTCCTTGCCCCACCTCTCCAAAGAGTTAAACAAAAATGGTACTGATGTCAGAAGGTTTCATTTGATCCTTTTGCCTCTTTAGCGAAGATCCAACTGTGTTTTCATGCAACAGACTGAGAACAATGGTCATCTATATAGGGATGTTTACCCTGAACTTTCACGGTCCAACACAATAAAGCCCAGAGATGAGAGAGCTGGACTTTTAGCTTCTACGTTATCTCCCCCTTGACTTACTTGGCAGTGTCCTCTCACCAGCTGGTGATCCGAGCAAGTCACATCCCAGGCAGAGTTTCAGTTTGGACGCCATCTCTTCGTCACACATTGGAGTCCTATCCAAGGATCTGGAACTCATTGTGCATTCTGTGTACAAGTGTATTCATTGTAGAAGATAAACTGTCTGCTAATATTTTGTACTCAACTCCATACTGGTGGCCATCTAAGGCATTTTTTTCTACTTTTTAGGGAGTTTTCATAGATTCTAACAAACGCTATAAAGAAATGGTGGTTCCATGTCAGCATCTCAAACCAGGCTTGCTAGTACAGGGATAAATCCTCACTGTCTTCTTGCTGATATATATGAGGTGGTATCAAAATGTTTTGAGACTAGTTTTGTAACACACCAACAGATGGCAGGACAAGCTGTGTGCACAATCACAGGGAGCACTGACCTTCACAAGTCAGTGTGCCAAAAGACATTGTCCTGTGTACATCGGGAGCTGTGCAACTGGTGTTATTTGGACCACGTGCATTACAATGTCTGCTATTTCATCATGGGCAGCAAGTTAGAACAACGAGTAAACGTGAAATTTTCACATGAAACTGGGCAAATCTGCCACAAAGGCTTTGACACGATATGGCAAGTTTATGGTGATAATATACAAAAAGGTGCAGCGCTAGAGTACAAATAAATGAACATATATATACATGTATAAAATCATGCAAAAACCATAAAGTGATGCTGTGCACTGATATATATGCCACTGTACGGTGGCTAATATAATGTGAGGAAAAAACTGCTGTGTCCACAAATAAGTCCAACGTGAAGATGTGAACAAGATCTCAATCGATCCATAGATTTCCAAACAACATAGACTGTGCACGCGGTGAGATAGTGAGGATACAGATTACGCACTCACCAGATGCGCAACCTTTATGCGCCTTTATATATTATAGAGACTTCCAATATGTCATCAGAGGTCTGGTCAGGTCTGGTCAGGTCCCCTTCGTTGGTGATGCTGCAATGAGTCGTTCAAGGTGTTTTGAGTGGCCAGGTCCCCAGTCCCCAGGCTGCTGACCTAGGAGCATAAGGAACACTGTGTTGAAGTCTGCCAAGAACTCTGTCAGCATGAAATGAATGACCTGTCTTTCACGTTGAGCCTGGGGACTATGGACCTGGCCAAAGTCAATTAAAATCTCCACCTTGTATAGTCCAATTACACCTTCCCCACAGAGCCCATAACATTTTCTTAACCCAAGCATCGGCTATACAGTTACTGTATCTTAGAAAGAATAGAAGACCAGTCCAGAATATTTGTTTTCAGAGGAGAACATCTATCTCCTGCTATATGGTATAACATCTTAACAATTACAAATGTTTCCATACAATAAAACAGAAATTCCTTACTTATTCTGACTTCAAAAAAAGGACCTCACACTAGTATCAGGAGGGGAGTTGCGACGTCTTTAATTTATTCAGTCTCTAGTTCATATTTTGTCAGATAAAAGAATGACTCTGCTTCCCCTCTTTCCCACTTAAGGATTCTCCCATACTTTTCACTAAGGGGGAACACCATTACACTACTGTATGCCAGTGTAGCACACTGCACTAATACTGATTGCAGGATGTTAATTAACCACAAGATGGCAGTGTTCTGCAGTTCAGGTTATTCAGACTTTATTGAAGCAAAGCCTTGTTGAACTTGTATGCTGGTAGCAGGACTTCTGCACTCAGACAAGGAGTGACCAGGCTACATCTCCCAGAAGAGCTGGCAAAGGGGCGTGAGCTTTTATATTGAGAAGCCCAGGAACTTTACAGGAAGGAAGTGGATGGTGAGAGGCAGAGGATGTGTGTGTAGAGAAGACCATGTGGGACTCAAGGATGGATCGGACTGCATCGCATAGAGGAAAAGATAGACTGCAGACCCTTGGTATTGCTGACAAGCAGGACAGTCAATCCTGCAGGCTGGCAGATCGTAGTGCTGCCATCGGCATTGCTTCCTTGAGAAAGGTATCTAGAGAACACGAGGGGCCCACCTACAGAGAGACCACTGCTCACACTGCAAATACTACAGACCGGGTAAGTGGTTTCCATAACCCAGACCATCACAAGTTGCAAGTGTTATGTTCAGCTGTTCAGTTCTGTACACCTCACACCAGCAGTGTATTTACCGCCAGGCAAGCAAGGTATTTGCATAGGGCAGCAATTTTCGGGGGGGGGGGGCGCCGCCTGAGGACCTGGGGACCTGATGAGGCTCCTCCATAGAATCCGAAGAGGCTGTGCGATTCTGGAGGGTGTAAGCTTCCTGCACAAGGAAGGAATACACTGGGCTTTGCTCCAGAGAGGTTAAGGTTTGTGGTTGAATAACTCTCTCTGTCTATGGACAGCACCTGGGGTTGGGGGATGTTTGTTTGGCAGAGAGTGGCGGAGCCTGGGGCAGTGGTTGGGGGCTGCTGGTGGTGGTGGGGGTGCCCAATTTTAGTGGGTGAGGTGGTAAGGGGGTGCTGGTGGTGGTGGGGAGTGTGTAATTTTAATGGCAGTGGCTAGCAAGGGGGGGGGGGGTGCAGGTGGTGATGGGGGGCACCCAAATTTAGTGTTGCCTAGGGCAGCACAAGAGCTAAATACATCACTGCCTTACACCACAGTCTATCACATTGAGAGACAGACTGCCTAGCCCATTCTGTACTGCAGGCTACTGCTTTAGTGTCATCCTTTTATCCTGAAACTGCAGGACTCTGGCTACAGCTTGTGCCCCCAGCAGACAGGATTACACTTACTGCTAAAGTCTGCTTATGCCCCTTTTCTTCAACTTTAGCAAGTTCTTGCATTCATCTTCTGTGTTAAAGAGACCCTACTCAGTTTCAACACCACTCTAAGGGGAATATTTCTGTTGCTGTACCATCCTGAGGAAATCTTGCTTTTATTCAAAAAAGGATCTTAACATTGATGTGCACAAACTAGGGCCCCATCAAGCACGCAAAAGATTTGTCACCATTTCTTTATGAGATGCTAAAGGGGACATTATTGCTTAGAAAAAGTAATCTCAAGAGTTAAACCTAGTTCTCAACTATTGAGAACCCAATGGTGATTTAGACTAGCATCTTGATAATCCACTTCAGCTCACTTAGGGAGAGATATCTCAGAAGCTTGCATTGATGTTAAAATTCTGATCCTGCAGGACATTTGGGTTCAGTAAAAGTGAAACTGTGCTTTAGTATTTTGTTAAACCTATTAGGGTGTTTTATTTCTATGCACATCTATTGTCATTCTTTTTGTGCTTGCACACCCTATGCTTTCCTCAATACAGTCAGAATATTTGTTCAGCTTAAACTCTGTTTATTTTATGGTTCAAAGCAAGGGAGTCCTGCTGGTCAAGTTACTCATTAGTATCAGCAGGGGCAGTACTTCCAAAACAGGCTCAGAACAGACAAGGAACCGAAAAATACTCAGTGGCTCATAAAGGGGTAGCACTACACCACTATATCCATCCACCACAAATATCCATCCTTCAGGAAAAACAAGTCCCATACACCACCTTTGGACTTTGACTACTCCTACTCTGCTCAACTATTCCCACAGCCTGGTTATAAACTGTTGTCACAGGCATCATAATTTCCATCATACCACCCCAGCTTGATGCATGGCTGTGATCCCTTGAGATTTCATGTGGACGGTCACCATTGGAAACACGTTTTGGCAATGACCTCGATCACCACCATTATACAAGACTGCAGCTGGACTAACACTCCGGGAGTGGTGAGCTACCATCATATATCAGTGATCCGGCATCTCTATTGGGAGATGGTCCCAGATTTGTAAGAGCTCTGAGGAGCTATAAGAGTAAGGTTGCCTGTGATCACTGGATGTGACATACATATCGTATATCTGCTCTCTGCTCCTGCTGGCTGTTTCCTTTAGCCCATCTATCCTGCCACTTAACCAGCTCATCTTGTTGTGGCATTGCCATGTATGGTGACTGCTGCAGCAAAATCATGTGCACATGGACATACAATTACATCAATAATACTGGATTTCCCATTCCACATTGTCCCACTCTGAAACTTTTGTTCTTCAATTTACCAGCTATCTGGGAACTCATAATATTTGTTATACGATAGTGAGCTGCCTAGTCAATTACTGCAGAATTTAGGAGGTCCATATATCGCCAGCTCTGGACTGTCACTGCATTATATTCATGGATCTTGCAGCTTAGTTATCAGAGCTATTCCAGTTATCAGAGAAGTCATATTATCACATTGCTGCTGCTGACCATCTTACCACAATATGCTCTGTTGTGCTTTATATCATGGTTCTCTGCTTGCATCTATGAGTGAATGCGGTGTATGCCCGCAAGCCCGGGCTATGTTTTCATTGCTTTTTGACAAAGTTGTCAAATATTTTATTATATCGGGTGAAGGTGTTTCTTTCGTGGGTGACATATTTTGTATTAATTATTATGCTTTGATGTTCAATAAAATTAAATTTCTTGTTTGAAGCCTCAGTTGTCCTCATTTGGCAGACTGATCACACCAAAACCCTCAAACGACACATTCGTGCCCTGGAGCGACTATGGCGCAAAACCAAATCCCAACAAGCCTTCACTCGCTACAAATCTGCCTTCCACACCTACACCTCCTCCCTCCATACTGCCAAACAAGCCTACTTCCTGACCCTCATCAAGGGCCTCTCCTCCAATCCTCGCCGACTCTTCTGCACCTTCAACTCTCTACTCTCTCCACCCCCACCTCCACCCAGCACCTCGCTCACTGCCCTTGAGATTGCCAATCACTTCAAAAACAAGATTGACACAATTTGCAAGGACATTGCCGCAACTCACACGCCTTCTCAACCTGTCCCCTCTCACACAGCTACCCCCTCATCCCCCCTCCCCCTCGACATAACCCACAGGGACTTCGTCGCTGCTCAAACTCCCTCCAACCCCCTTCCCCCTCACTCAGCTACCCCCTCTTCACCCCTCTCCCACGGCCCCACCACTGCTCTGACCTCCTCTCCCACCCCACCCTACATTCCTCATACTGAAGCTCCCCCAACACTCCGCACCTTTGACCTTACTACCATCGAAGAAGTCTCCAAGATCCTCTCTGATGCCCGCCTCACCACCTGCCCCCTCGACCCTATCCCCTCACAACTCCTACAACCTCCCTCCCCCTCCATCCTCACCCACATCTTCAATCTCTCCCTCTCCTCCGGCACTTTCCCTTCCCCTCTGAAACATGCACACATCACCCCCATACTTAAAAAGCCCTCCCTGGACCCCAATGACCCAAACAACCTCAGACCCATCTCCCTGCTCCCATTTACATCTAAACTCCTCGAGCGCCTAGTCTACGCCCGCCTATGCTCTCACCTCAACGACAACAACCTCCTCGATCCCCTACAGTCTGGCTTCCGTCCCCTACACTCCACCGAAACTGCCTTACTCAAACTCTCCAACGACCTGCTAACCGCCAAAGCTAATGGCCACTATTCAGTGCTCCTACTCCTTGACCTCTCTGCGGCCTTTGACACAGTCGACCACTCCCTCCTCCTCAAAAAACTACACTCCCTCGGCCTCAGAGATTCTGCTCTCTCCTGGCTCTCATCCTACCTGTCACAACGCTCTTTCAGCGTTACCTATAATGCCACCACCTCCCTCTCACTCCCCCTCTCTGTTGGGGTCCCTCAAGGCTCTGTCCTCGGGCCCCTTCTCTTCTCCATCTACACCTCCTCCCTTGGCCAACTCATACACTCTCATGGCTTCAACTACCACCTCTATGCCGACGACACACAAATCTATCTCTCAACCCCCCACCTCACCCCCTCGGTCTCCGCCCGAATCACACACCTGTTGAGCGACATATCAGACTGGATGTCGCTCCACTTCCTTAAACTGAACCTCTCCAAAACCGAGTTTCTTGTCTTCCCTCCAGCCCGGACACCACCCCCCATTGACTTCTCCATCATGTCCAACAACGCCACCATCAAACCTGCCCCGCAGACCAGAGTACTTGGTGTCATTTTGGACTCCAACCTATCCTTCCAGCCCCAAGTCCACTCTTTAACAAACTCGTGCAGACTCCACCTCCGCAACATCGCCAAAATCTGCACGTTCCTAACTCCAGAAACCACTAAACAGCTCATCCACTCCCTCATCATATCACGACTCGACTACTGCAACTCCCTCCTCACTGGCCTGCCTCGCCGCTGGCTATCCCCTCTTCAGTCCATCCTGAATACGGCTGCCAGACTCATTCACCTTTCCAACCGCTCGGTTTCCGCCACCCCCCTCTGCCAATCCCTCCACTGGCTTCCGATTGCGCAACGGATCAAATTCAAAATCCTAACGCTGACGCACAAAGCTGTCCACCATACTGCCCCGAACTACATCACTGACCTAATATCCAAGTACGGCCCAGCACACACACTCCGCTCCTCACAAGACCTCCTTCTCTCTAGTTCCCTGGTCTCCTCCTCCCATGCCCGCCTCCAGGACTTCTCCAGGGCGTCACCCATCCTCTGGAACTCCCTGCCCCAACCCATCAGATTATCACCTACTCTCCTCTCCTTTAGGTGCACCCTGAAAACCCATCTCTTCAGGGAAGCCTACCCCACCCCTTGCTAACTTGCCGACCTCCTCCACTCTTCCTACCACTCCATCCCCCACAGCTATCTCCTCCTGTGCCACCATCCCCTCTCTCCTAGATTGTAAGCTCGAAAGAGCAGGACCCTCGATCCCCTCATGTTTTGCATTGTATTGGTATTGTTCTGTCACATGTTCTGTCCCCCTCTGTAATGTACAGCGCTGAGCGAACTATTGGCGCTTTATAAATACTGTATAATAATAATAATTTGGGGCTCTTTTAGTGCAGTTTCTTTTCTGCACTTTTTTTTGTATTATTCAGTGGTTATTAGTCTCTTGCTCAACTAGGATGAAAGACATAAAAACTCACCAGTGATCCATCCATGGGACTATACTATAAAGGGGACTTAAATCCCATTATACCCTATAGCTCAGTGACATTGTCTCTTTAAATGACATTTTATTTATATTTATTATACTACCATTACCACATAAGTTTAACACAATCTTCACTCTGTTCCAGTTATAAGCACCGCTAGACTTTTCAGCATCTGACACTTCCTGGTGTGTCAGACTCCAGTACCTTCCTGCTGCTTACTGTGGTTCCTTCCACCCCCATGGCATCACTAGTGTGTCCCTGCAGTTGTAAAGCATGGAGACACTGGCAATTGGGGGCAGTTGTTTTTGTTTCTATTTATGGCAAGAATTAGGTACTTTTTTTACTCAAAGTATAATGTGATATGGTAATGCCGACTGAATATCAATTCATATGTAATGAGAATTTTTATAAGTACACTTTAATATCTGAGAGTACCTAAATTTGATATTTTAAAAAAATGTATAGCACAGTTCTGCTTTATAACAGAAGATATTCACGTCTCATTCCATAACATATCTCAAAAATCAGAGGAGTATTCCTCATTTTCTGCGCATCTTGCAAATCATTAGAAGTTATGGGCTGAACACCCCCCGCCCTGTTCAAATTGTAAATTGTCCCTGTACCAAGTTCGTGGTCAAACTTTCGATAGGTTCGAATGTTCGACCGCGAACTTCGAACAGGGTCAATTTACTGAGCGGTATCTTACCACATCTGAGTATGCGGTAATATAATACTCAGTTACTAAAATACCGCAGGAGTTATATTATGAAGTAATGCAGTATTTTAGTAGTGAAACATTCATTCATGTTCCAGCTGGCATCAGAGTTCCCCACTGACAGCTGAATGTCAAATAAATTGTCGGCATTGGCCGACAATAAATTTTTTTTTTCTAAAAAGAGCGTTTGGTCCCCCCCATCCATACCAAGCCCTTCGGGTCTAGTATGGATTTTGAGGGGAACCCCCCCAAACTGAAATTTTTTAAAAAGTGGCATGTGAGTCCCCCCCCCCAAAATCCATATCAGACCCTTATCCAAGCATGCAGTCTGGCAGGTCAGGAAAGGGAGGGGACAAGTAAGCACCCCCCCTGAACCATACAAGGCCACATGCCCTGAACATGGAGGGGGTGTGCTTTGGCTTTGAGGCAGGGGGGCTCCCCGCAAAAAAAACCTCTTTGTCCCCATGTTGATAGGGACAAGGGCCTCTTCCTCACAACTCTGGCATGTGGCTTTGGGGGTCTGCGGGTGAAGGGCTTATCAAAATCTGCCCTGAGTAGGAGCTGAACCTCTCACTGCACAAGCTCAGCTGGGAAAGAAGAAACAGGAGCCATAGAATCGCAGCAGACAGGTCAATTTACAACTGATTGGATACTTTATTTTACACATCAGCATGTCCTGTGTATCTGAGGGCCTTGAAGTTTGGGAATGGAGGAAGGAATGTTGAAATCTCTGAGCCAATGAGGATTCACACTATGGAGGATCTCTATTTGTTTCTGCCATGAGCCTGTATGGGTGAATTATCATTTAAAGTACCAGGGGATTGGAGAAATCAGAAGGATCACTGGCCTGTAGGATTATCCAGGAGGGTCCATTTGGTGGTGACAAGATTATTCCTGGAAAAGCGCATTTTTCCCTAAAGTGAGCTGGCCCTTGTGGTCACTGCAAGCAGGTGAGGGGGAACTTTGGCTATCTGTGGATTCACAAGTTGTTTAGCACTGGATTCACGTTGTGCTGTATTTTTTTTACACGCGAGTCATTATTGTGGATCACGAGTTATTATTTGTAAAGCGTGTGGACTATCATTTGGATTGAACATTTATCATTTTCACTGAGTGTGTACACTTGCACCTTTATTTCAAGTGGGATCATATTGCCCACATTTGTCTGACTCCCCTAGTTGGGGGAATCCTTCGACATTTATTGTTGTGTTTTGCACTGTTTTCACTTTATATTAACACGATATTATTAGTGGTATTTACATTATTTATATTTGTTTTATATGAGCATGTTAGTATTTATTTAGCGCTACATCATTTGTATTTATTGTTTACTTATCAAAATCTGGAAGCCCCCTTTGGCAAGGGGGCCCCCAGATCCTGGCCTCCCCCCTATGTGAATAAGTATGGGGTACATGGTACCACTACCTATTCACAAAAAAATAAGTGTAGTGTAAAAAAAGAAGACAGGAGAGAGTGCAGTGCATTGTGGGGCGCGGTGGGTGAATAGCCTGCCGATCGCCCGTACCATTTGTGTGTTCCAGCTTTGACTGGAACATGCAGCCCATCACTACGTTTTAACTAAAAGCTAATTGTACACCCAGAACCACTGGTTTATATATTATACTTTATTAATATAAAGCCAAATATTTCAAACTGTATTCAAACTTGGCAGCACAGTGACTTAAGCTGGTTGTAGATGCTGCTATTTTCTTTCCTGCAATCGCAGGTTGCAGGAAAGAAAATTGCTCGATTCCCCATCAACACAGTCAGTGTTGATGGGGGGAATCCCACCACAGAGCTATTGTGTTCTCCTGGTGAATTGGGGAGGGGGTGGGAGAACACAGTGATTATTGCTAGCGGATATAGTCATTGGCAATAATCACATGAAAAATCTGACAGGTTGGTTGTACCCAAGTCGTACAACAACTGAATTGGGTACAATCATGTTGACCATAGATGGTTTGGATCTTGGGCGGTACCTGCTGAACCACTGATTCATTGGCTAGCGTTTCTGCTACTACTATTAGGATCATTGGTTTAAATCCCAACCAAAACAATACCTGCGTGGAGTGCTTGCGTGGTTTTCCTCCAGGTACTCCAGTTTTCTCCCACAGTCCAAAGACATGTTGGTAGGTTAATTGGCTCCTGTCCAAGGCTGCTTTCACACTGAGGAGTTTTTAAAGTGCTTCGGTGTTAAAAAGAAAAAAAAAGAGTAAGAAAAACTCAGGAAAAATGCTTCCCCATGTATGTCTATATATGTTTTCACACTGGGGTGTTGCACTTTCATTGTGGTGTAAAATCTCCTGCTTGCAGCATTTTTGGAGCATATTTGATCTTCCCAAGACCTTCTGCTCTCTAGTTCCTGTGTCACCTCCTCCCATGCTCGCCTCCAGGACTTCTCCCGAGCTTCTCCCATCCTATGGAACTTTCTACCCCAATCTGTCTGGCTATCTCCTAATCTATCCACCTTTAGACTATCCCTGAAAACCTTCCTGCTTCTTACTAGTAAACTGCCTTTTATTTCCTCCATCAGCTCATCCCCCACAGTGATGACCTTTGTCTATCACTCAACCCTTCCTCCTAGATTGTAAGCTCTAACGAGCAGGCCCTCTGTTTCCTGTTGTACCAGATTGTATTGTAACTGCAATGTCTATCTTCATTTTGTAAAGAGCTGCACAAACTATGCTATATAAATCCTCTATAATAATAATGTTTATTTAGTTAAGGAAATGCACTAAAAATGCCTCTTTCCATTGAAAGCAATAGAAAATGCAAAAGAGAAGCGTTTTCAGTGCAGCTCTTAGGCCACATGTCCTTTAAAAAAACGTACCGAAAGCGCAGCATATATGTTTTTGCCGTGTTTCTATGACGGACCAGTGTGAAAGTAGCCTATATTGGCCTTAGTATGTATATGTATAATGTGAGATAGGGACCTTAGATTGTAAGCTCCTTCAGGGCAGGGGCTGATTTCAATGTAGAATGTACGTAAACTGTCAGTGCTATATAAATACCTGTAGTAAATAAAATCCCACTGGCCATGATCAGTGCAGTTTCTGATGACTTCTATAGAATAGGGCTTGGGACCCAAGAAAAAAGTAAAACCCAGATGGGTACGGTGAGAACACTCAGGTTTTATGTATAAAAAGAAAGATAAAAATGGTAAATGTTGAAATGCACAGATATTCCCAGGACAAATCTTTTCAGGGACATCCATCAAAACGTGGGACTCGCCCTGCAAATCAGAGACAGCTGGCACTGGCATCTCTGGAACACAAAACATGACCTTGAACAGAACCATCAGTAACAGTTATCAGAATTTGATGTTTTTCTTCTTTTGTCAGCAGGCACCTTTGTATGAGTCGCAAAAGCTACAGGGACAGAAAAATCTTCCAGACGTACAAAAGTTTATTTATCTTGACATTGTGCCTGGAAGACTTTTAAGCTAAAAGTTTGTGTTCACCAGTAATCCTGCAGTGATAGATAGATGTACTCTGCAAAGACTGCGCTGCATCCGTGCATGACATCTCCAGAATTACCTAATCATTTCGGATGGTCTGATTTCATCTCATTGGGTGAAGGAATCGTGAACTGACTGACCTCTCTTCCTTCCATGATCCAGTGATCTTCAGGAATGAATTGGCCATTTTAGGCTTGTTGCTACTTGGAAAGAAACTAACCTGCAACTGGCAGCTCAGCAATAACAGGTAACGCCATCCAAACAGTTTAAAGTATATGTAAACCCAATCACTAAAATCTCACATAATCTTTAGTATGGCAATGCTGTAACCCTCAAAATGCCGACCCACCACGCTGTGCTTTGTGTTGTGTTCGGTGGCAGTCCCAACGGCGATATGCTGTTTAATTTTTGTTGCAAAGCATCACGGCAATGGCATGTGTACAGCTCCATGCGTCTGCATGCTCTACTATAGGTGGGCAGTCAGGAGCAATAAAACTGCTTTTACAGCCATTCTTGCCCCTTGCCACCCATGTGAACGATCCCTGAGGACATACCGTATCTCAGCATACTTTATGCTCTTACTGCAATCTTGAGTCAGGAATCTGCCAGATGATCTGATCCATTCTAAAGAATAGAGAGAAGGATCACGTTTGCTCACAGGAAGACAACAGGTTGTCTCTGCAGTAATAGGTGCCTCCAAAAATTTGAGATTTATCCACTGTGGGCGAATAGGGATTGAGGAGGAAAGAACTTCTGTGTACAATTAAACTGAGGAGCTCAGTGCTTCAAGGCAACTGTAACAACCCCAAAGAGACCAGGCCATCACAGTATGTTGAATCATTGACCCACTCATGACCAGCCACCAGGACTGGAGGAAAGTCCCATGTAAAGTACAACTTACTGAAGTTATGACTTACACAGGGTGGCAAACTCTTAATGTGACAACGAAAAAAGGAACAGATTCCACATAAGAGAGGTGGATGGAATATTTTCTCCTTCCAAGACATTGTATTCTAACAGTAGGACTCTCCGCCATCAGAATATACTGATCACAACCGCTGATTGACAAAGGTTTCCCAGTTTGTCTGTTCAACAAAAGTCAATCTAATCCAATGATTCACTTCTTTAGAACAGGAATGGCCACAAACAGATCAAAATTTGGCTAATCCCTGCTGAACTGGCTGAATTTCAATCTATCTATAGACAGTTTAGGACAGAGGTGTTGGATGACTCCCCCATTGCCAAGGTATCTATTTTGCATCAACAATGACTGGATTTGACATGAAAGAAGTGATTTCAAGGAAACTCATTTGAAGTCAAATGCTACATTTTCATCACTTATATTTTGTATTTATTTAGACAGAGAATGGGGTGTGTGTGTGTGTGCGTATTTAAAACGTTTTACTTTGTTTCATGTAGTATTTTGTATATTTGTGTATTTGTTTTTTTCCTCTTTTGGTGTGTATTTGATCACAAATTGTGGGCCATCACCTAAAATTTTATTTCCACAACTTTCATAACCATTGTGGGTTACTTAGGGTCTAGTGCACACCTAAAACCCACCAAAACATCTTTCTTTCATCTTCCCTATTGGTTCCAATGTATTTGGCCAAAGTGGCAAAATTTAGCAACAATTTCCAGAAAAATTTGCGGGAAATAATAACTAATATCACTCATCACTAGACTTGGGCAAGTTTTTTTTTTTTTTAAACTTAACTGATCAGTTGTATATCCAGCAGAACAATTAGCTTAGTCTGTAAAAATGACGGTGCTAATCTCATCTCAAGTATACTGGCAATGTAACAAATACATATTAAACCTGTCAAATAAATAATAATAATTAATATTATTATTATACAGTATTTATAAAGCGCCAATGGTTCGCTCAGCGCTGTACATTACAAAGGGGGACAGAACATGTGACAGAACAATACCAATACAATGCAAAACATGAGGGGATCGAGGGCCCTGCTCTTTCGTGACTTTCATCGATGCTTATTCCAGGTACACAATAACGTATCTAAAAATAATAAATTCAATACATTGTTAATGGTATTGAAGAAGTTGGATGTAAAATCACTACCTGCTTGGAGTTTGCATGTTCTCTCTGTACCTGTGTGGGTTTCCTCGGGGTACTCCAGTTTCCTCCCACACTCCAATAACTGGCTGGTAGGTTAATTGGCTCCTATCTAAATTGGCTCTAGTTTGAATGTGAGTTAGAGACCTTAGATTGTGAGCTCCTGAAGGGTAAGGGACCGATATGAATGTACAATACATATATATGTGTGTAAAGCACTGCATAAATTGATGGTGCTATATAAGTACTGTAATAAATAAATAAATATATAAATAAAATCAAGATGAATGGAAAAAATATCGAACACCAACCTCACATTGAAAAATTCAAAAGTTTTGTCAACATTTCATATACCTTTTTGGGGTGTTTTAAGAAATCCAGAGATCGGCCCTTAAAGTATTAACCCGCTGGTATTATATCCCCTCTAGGCTACACATTATGGTGTCCGTTTATGACACAGAGAATAGCTGCGATTCAGAGGATCGCAGCTATTCTCTGGTCATTCACAGTTTATGACACTCAGGAGATCAGCGGAGAACATGTTCAGCCCTTCACTGGAGATCTGTGTTCTCCCTCCAGATTCTACAGCCCAGAGCTGGAGAATCGGAGGAACCGAAAACTAAGCAGAGATAATTTACCTCTGTTTAGTAAACTGATCTTTTACTGTAATCTCACGAGATTATAGTAAAATCAGCCGTTTTCCAGCGTTTGTAGATCGTTCTCCTTTCGTTCAGAGAACTGATCTACACCACTTCATAAACGGCATTCATAGGAGAACTGTGTTCTCCGAGAATTCCGGAAAACTGAGCAGCGATCATTTACCGCTGGTTCATAAACGGACACCTATGTTCCCAGAGACGTCCCACATTTGCTTCCTTTGTGGCCTAGCTGGTTACCCTTGTACATACATTTTGGGCCTGTCCAGGCCATTCAGTGATATGGCGTAAGATCTCTGCAGTGGTCTCACTGATGCCCCAGTGCATTTGTCTATGCAGACTTGCCTACTGGGAGCCCATATCTCGGGAACACGGACTGAGGCTATGAGGCTGCCCTTTATTGGAAGTCGCCCACGGTACCATTGGCCTCAGTTTTATGAAGAGTCGATGCGGTGATGCTCATGGAATGTATGCATTACTGGATAGGATGCACTTATTTGACAAAAAATGGGATGTTTGGAAAATTCACAGACATTTAGGGGTTTATTTACTAAATCTGGTTGACTCAGAATCTTGGGCACCTGTGCATGGTTGCCAATCAGCTTCTAACCTCAGCATGTTCAGTTAAGCTTCAGCAATAAAACCTGGAAGCTGATTGGTTTTTATGCAGAAGTGGACAAGATTCTGAGTCAACCAGGTTTAGTAAATAAACCCCTTACTGTCTGACCAATGAATATTCATGATTTAATTGATGGTATCTTTCTATTGGTGGCCTTATTGCTCTACCTACTTTCTAGCCTACCTTGCTCATGTACTTAACATTTCTATTCTACATAACTGTACCTTATTGGAATGAATATTACAGATGTGCCTTTTTTTCTGTTGTATATTACACTTTATGCTGTTAAGATGTTTTTGCAGCCTATTTCTAAAAAAATTAAAACATTTGTAAACAAAAAAAAAAGAAATCAAGATATAAAATGTAAAAAGGAGTATTTACTTGTTTACCAAATAAAGGAGCTGTTGTTTCTTGACGTCCTCTTTCAGTAGGATATGTCACAAAAGTTGCATCACTGAGTTTTGGAACACCCCCTATAGAACAAGGCTGACTCAGGTAGATGCCATGTCCTTATTATCTGAGAAATGGATCAATTTCAATGCTTCTTTATGCCAAAGTAAACCGCTTCCTCTTTTAATGGATAATATTGCCTTAAAGTAAATGATTAGCAAAAGGAGGAATTTTGTCATGTGCCATGTAATTAAAAAATGCCATCTGATGGCAGAGGATCTGGGTCTTCATATAATGGATTATGATCAGGTTACGGGTAAGCTTTTTGTACTGAATGTGATATCATTGCAGTCTCTTTCTCAAGCATCTCAGTTGCTTCAACTGAAAATCCTTAGAATCATCAGAATCGTGGGCAGGAGCTGCAATGCCAAGTGCTTATGTGCCCACAAATGTACTTTCTTTATATACAGTATATGTACTGCATCTATAACATAAAAGAATTTCTGTCCTGTATGTGCATACCATGATGACATAACAAAAACTCGTAATAATTTTGCTAAATGAGTATGTCTTTCTGTGACAACAATTTTCACGATGTGACTATTGGTCTAACTGGTATGAACAAAACAATATATTTAATTCCTATATGTGGCATCTCGTTTCAGCATGTCGCATATGATCTACAAAGGAAACTTACCATCCTCGATGCAAAGGGAGCTTACCTTGCTCAGCTGCAGCAAGATAAACTGAAGAAATAGGAAGAGTTGGGACCAGTTTTCCCAAATGGGGCTGAAACGTTAACCACTCGCTCTCCAGAGGATTTACCCCCCCTTCCTGACCAGGCCTTTTTGTGCGATACAGCACTGCGTTACTTTAACTGACAATTGCGCAGTCATGCAACACTGTACATAAATTAAATTCCCACAATATTCCCACAAATACAGCTTTGTTTTGGTGGTATTTGGTCACCTCTGCGGTTTTTATTTTTTGTGTTAGAAACAAAAAAAAAACAATATTTTTAACTTTTTGCTATAAAACATATTTAATAAAAAAAAAAGTAAAAAAAAAAATCAAACTTCTGCATAAGTTTAGGCCAAAATGTATTCTGCTACATGTCTTCGCTAAAAATAATCCCAATATGTGTAAATTAATTGGTTTACAAAAAAGTTTTAGCGTCTACAAATGGCAGTATACTGTATATACTGGAATTTTTATTTTTCTATACAAGTAATGGCGGCCATTAGCGACGTATAGTGGGACTGCAGCGGGTATTCTGACACTGGGTGGGAACCGTGGCAGCACAGTGGCTAAATGGTTAGCCCTTCCACCTGGCAGTACTAGGGTCATTGGTTCAAATCCCTACCACAGCACCACCTGCCTGGAGTTTGCATGTTCTCCCTGTGCTTGTGTGGGGTTCTTTCAGGTATTCCAGTTTCCTCCCACACTCCAAAGTCATGCTGGTAGATTAATTGGCTCCTGTCTAAATTGGCCCTAGTATGTGTATGTATAAATGTAAGTTAGGGACCTTAGATTGTACACCCCTTGAGGGTTAGGAACTGATGTTAATGTACAATATATATGCAAAGCACCTCATAATTTGACAGCACTATATAAGTGCTTGAAATAAATAAACTCACATCCCCAGTGGCACTGATACAGTGATCAGTGCTATTAAAAAGCACTGACACTGTACTAATGGCACTAAGCAGGAAGGGGTTAACATCTAGGGTGATTAAAGGGTTAACTGTGTGTTTTACTAGGGAGAAATGCTGTGCAGAGAGATACAAAGCAGCATGTCTATGCTGACAGGAGAGAGACCTGTGTTGTTTACACACAGGTCTCTCCCCTGTCAGCTTTCCCAAGGATTGCCGAATGCAGACCGGCAAACGCCGGCTGGGCCTCGGTGATTGACGTCTCTAGCCGCCAATAGCGGTGCTTGCCTCCTACCTGGAAATGCAAATCACGTATATATACACATGATTTTGAACAGCCCTGCTGCCCTGTAGCAGTACTTCTGCTATAAGGTGGAGGGTAAGTGGTTAAAAAGGAGCTATAGGCAAAACTTTTTGTTCAATTTTGGATAGAGTAACAGAGGATTATAATCCCTGTAAGGTTTATTTTTGCCATCTTTGTCCCACTGAGTAGATTTCCCTTCATTTCCTGTCCCATAGCCAAAACAGAAAGTGAGAGGAAATCTCAGAAAATTAAGGGAAATCTCTTGGGGACCCCCAGGTCACAAGAACTAGCGTCCCCATTGGAAGATTTCCTCTCTATTACTTTCTGGGGACAGCCCAAAATTTGGAATTTTCTTTTAATTCCACTTTCAATGATAACAGTAAACACAACAAATGAAGAGGATGAATAGAGGAGTGAACCCCTTCACAAGAGGTTACTGAAGTTATGAAAATTATAACAACGGAATTGAAATTCTAAAGAATGTAATGTATTTGTATTGTATTTTCGGACGAATACTGTACTGGTTAAACGAAAATCCGGTATCGTACAATAAAAATTTTCGTGCTTGTCCCTTCTAGTTTTTTTGGACGATTGCTGTGTACTAACAATCAGATTATTGTATGATCGCTTTAAAAGCGGCATTTTTTATATGATATTCTGATCGTGTATAACAGGGACACAGACAGCGATAAAAACTGACAGGTGTTCTAATCCGTCACCCCTCTATCCACACTTATTAAACTGATTAAACATTTTTTCAATATCAATACCAAAATTTCACCATTTCTGTCGGGATGAAAACGTTTGAGCACACCTGTAATGAGCAGCTGGTTGACTGCAGTTCCTGCTCTGGTTGAGCTCTGATCTTTGGGGTATCTTGTGACTGGAGCCCAAAATGCAGTATATAAAAGTTGCTGTGTAGGGTCATCTGACTGCAGATTCTGATAAGTAATTAGGTATAATAAGAGAAGTATGGACACATTTGAAAAAAAAAAAAATTAGCTTGGTGCGTTGGGTGGAAAACAGGACCATTTTTGTCCTAATTTGGGCTTTGACTTCCAAATAAATCCAATGCATGTCATTTTTTATTTGCATTAACATTCAAATTTCAGGACAAGCTTTCAAAGTGTGCCCCCTTAAGATCTATGCAGTACACCTCAAGCCTCTAAATGCCAACATTTTGCTGAAATTGAAAAGTGCACTTGGAAGTGAAAATTTATTATTATTATTATTATACAGGATTTATATAGCGCCAACAGTTTGCTCAGCGCTTTACAATATAAAGGGCGACAATACAGCAACAATACAGTTCAATACAAGAGGGATAGAAGGGCCCTGCTCCTTGGAGCTTACAATCTAGGAAAAGTTAAAATTTTTTCATTGTGCCGCAGCTGTGACTCCCATGTGCATGCATGGGAGTGACATCATTTTGGCCATTTAACCGCTTCCTGACTGTCCTATAGCAGAAATACTGCTACAGGGCGGCAGGGGTGCGCAAAATCATGTACAGTATATATATATATGTAATTTTGTATTTCTGGGTAGGGAGCGTGCGAGAGGCGCGCGCGCGCCCTACTCGTGCGGCCACGGCTGTCAATTACCAGGTCCCAGCCGGTGACTACTCGCCGGCGCCCAGTGATTGCCAAGGATCTCTGACGGGGAGGAGAACTGTTTGTAAACAAAATAGTTCTCCTCCCTGTTGGCTCGTGCACACTGCTTTGGATGGCTGTGCGCAGGACATAGTGAAACAGCACACAGTTAACCCTTTGTTCGCCCCTCATGTTAACACCTTCCTGCCCAGTGCCATTAGTACAGTGTCAGTGCTTTTTTTATAGCACTGATCACTGTATTGGTGTTACTGGGGATGTCAGTGGCAGTTAATCAGTCCCCCCCATGTCAGAATGCCCGCCGCAGTCCCACTATAAGTTGTTGATCACTGCCACTACTAGTAAAAATATATGAAAAAAGAAAAAGTCCAGTATATATACCGCCATTTGCAAATGCTGTAACTTTCACATAAACTTAAATTTATGACTCGCTTGCGCCCCTACCTGGAACTGCAAAATCACGTATATATATACGTGATTTTGCACACCCGTGCCGTCCTGTAGCAGTATATCTGCTATAGGGTGGATGAGAATTGGTTAAATTTTTCTACAGCCAAAACACTAAGCTCCTCTAGGAGCAGCATTTTTTTAAGCCAGCGTGCATGGAACTTAACTTTACAATATTAACACAGGAAAAATTGTTAATGGTGTCTACAAAAATACCCTAGGGCTGTTTATATTTTGGACACCCAACAAAGAAGTCTGCAGCATCCATGGCCAATCTTACATTAGGCACCTAAGACTATAGATCTGTTTACAGGTACAACAAAGGCAATGTAAAGGCCTTCACTCAGTGCCTGTTGACTTGTATTTACTGCCTTTGTTTTCCTAAGTAATATAACAATTAACTGCAACAAATGGGACAGTTCACATTGAAGTCTGCTGTTCAGGCCCTAAAAAAGTGAATGAATCCCTCTCTGAACAATAGCCCCTATCAGATAGGCCTTTTGTAAGTCATTTGCTAACAGTAAAACAGTCAGTTCCATTTTGTTTTCCCAAAATCCCTGAACAAATGGTGTTGCCTGTATTCTGAGGCTCAAATGTAGATAAACACTGATAGGGTCATGATTGATTTCTGCCTCTGGTAATACCATTCAGAGGGAGAGAGGAGTTTAGTTGACTGAGCCCAGGGATGGGACAATGCTGGGAGTCTATGCCACCATAAGCAATTGCATTCTGTTTTTTTCTTTGTTATACCATTAAAACCTCAATACGTCATTAGTCACAATAGTCTCCCTAGTGACTCAAATAACCAGAAAGTGTCATCATTACAGCCGTAATCAGTTGTGACTATTAATCACTAATTCTACAAGACTATTTATATGATAATGAAGGAGTTTTTTTAACACTTGTGTGCACTGAATAGTTAAGTGTCTGTTTAGTTAAATGTATAGTGGTTTGGCATATATTTTCTTGCTTCATTTATTATGATCAAAACTAAGTATAATTGAAATATATTTTTTGCTTAGGTAAATTTAAATGATTGCATTTTATTGGCAGTCTTCTATCCAAACACCAGGTGGAGCTCTAGATTCCATTTCACGTATTACACTAATTCAGTTTTCAGCTGTGCTGACAAAGCCTCTCCATTAAAATGATCATTTAAAAACGTTGCGCTGCACAAACCAAGTATAATAGTGACAAAAGTATATAATGTGAAAAATATATAAATAAAGTCCAAATAACAATATTGTGTTGTAATGAAGAAACTTATTCGCGTCCAACAAATTTCACCAAGTGTAAATCCACCACCAAATAAATTGAATAAACTCACCAGAGCAATATGCTGATCAAATTATAAATCAGCATAAGAGCTTTTCTGCTCTGGGAGCAATGCTCTGCGGAAGGATGGAATACTCTGTAGATGGTAGACTGGCTCCCGATTGCCCAACGCATCAAATTTAAACTTCTAACTCTGACCTACAAAGCCGTTCACAACACTGCCCCTGACTACCTCACCAACCTGATCCCCAAGTACCGCCCTACCCGTACCGTTCGCTCCTCACAGGACCTCCTTCTATCCTGCTCCCTGGTCTCCTCCTCCCATGCACGACTGCAAGACTTCTCCAGGTCCTCCCCCAACCTCTGGAACTCACTGCCCCAATCTATCAGACTGTCGCCTTCCCTCCTCACATTCAGGTGCTCCCTCAAAACCCTTCTCTTCAGGGAAGCCTACCCCACCCTCACCTAACGGCCATTCTCCCTCATTCCTCCCACCACTTCATTCCCCTCAGCCACTTCCTACTGTACCACTACCCCTCCCTCCTAGATTGTAAGCTCGAAAGAGTAGGGCCCTCTTACCCCTCGTATGTTGTTTGTTATTGTTGTACTGTGCCATGTATTGTCCCCCCTATTGTACAGCGCTGAGCAAACCCTTTGGCGCTATATAAACTCGATGTAATAATAATAATACTAATTGCATCTGTATATTCAAGGAGCAATACTCTGCAGGGAATACTCTGCAAAATGGATCCACTTTTCAAATAAGACCTCTTCCTCAGATGTTCAAACCAAGCGGGGTATAAGAAAACAGAGAACTCATGGTGCAGTACCTTAAAAACTTCTTGTTTATTTAGAAATCATTGCACTTACACAGAGGTGTCCCAGCCGACACCAGCAAACAAAGCGTGGTAACAATCAAAGGAAACGAACCCAGCCTCAACACGCATGCGCAGACAGCTCGGGAACGTAATGACATCACATCCACGGGCTCCGCCCTATGTGTATCATCAACGTTCCACTCCGTAAAGGACGTCAATGACAAAGGAAAAGTCTGTAGGAAACGTGTAGAGTCCATAAACTATGGAATATGTCTGAAAATTGATCAATCCTGAAGTACTGACGGCCAATCTAATTTCTTGAGGCCCAAAAATGTCAGAACAGTACAGATTTCCCTAAAGTGACCCTTGTTGCAAATTAGACAGTCCGAGGCATTTAGTAAGAGGCATGGCGAGTTTTTTGATGTTGTAATTTTTTGAAAAATTAAGAAATTAAAAAAATATATACTTAAGTTTTTTTTTTTTTTTTTACATACTGTCACCAGTGCAGTACAGTGTCATCATACAACTGGTGTGGTGGTGATCAGGGACACTGACTGGCGACCGTACAAAAAAAAATGTTTTCTTTTTCTTCATAATACACTGTGACCAGGGGAGGACTGACCATTTGGAAACTCAGGCACTGCCCGAGGGCCCGGGGTCAGTAGGGGGCCCCGTGAGATGCCCCTGGTACCTTTTTCATAGGCTTTTTTGAGTTTGGGCAAGGACACAGGGGCCCCATGATCCCCTATTGCCCGGGGGCCCCATGAGTTGTCAGTCCGCCCCTGACTGTGACCATAGTAACATTGTACTCCTTTGGGGAAGTGATCTGTATTTTTTTTTTTTTACACGTTATGATTGCTTATAGCAAAGAATTTTTTTGATATAAGCAAGCATTTAATGGAATGAAATCGATTCATTCAGGTTTTTTTGTTGTGATTAGCCATGATTGGCCACGGCTAATCACATGACACAGATGGGCTGTGATTGGCACAGTCTGTATGTCATCACTGTGACCTGTCACAGCTAGTGACACAATTGTATACAATGGATGGCATGAAAGGAAGTCATCCATTGTTTACAATTGTCATGTGACTTGCTATGATTGGTCACAGCAGTTCAAATGGTACTGGCAACAGGTCGGTACACAGATCTGTCATCGGCTATGTCTGAGGTCTAATGTATACTATTTGAATTAAAATTCATTCTATTCGAAATTTGAATTTCAGAAAACAGTTTTATTCTTTCTATTGTATTTTATTCTAGTCTCTTCTTTTCTCTTCTATTCTATTCTTTGATTTTCTATTTTAATATTTTCTGTTCTATTCTATTTTTTTTCTGTTCTATTTTTTGATTTTCTATTCTAGTCTAATTGATTATATTCCTTTCTATTCTATTCCTTTATTTTCTATTCTATTTTGTTCTTTTTTACTCTATTCTTTTCTATTCTATTATTTTCTTTTGTATTCTTTTTTTTTCTATTCTGTTATTTTCTGCTCTGATCTTTTCTATTCTATTCTTTACCATTATTTTATATTCTATTCTAATGTATTCTATTCAAATTCATTTTATTCTAAATTTGAATTTCATAAGACAGGTCTATTCTTTCTGTTTCATTCTATTTTCTTCTATTGTTTTTCTATTCTATTCTATTCTTTGATTTTCTATTCTAATGCATTATATTCTTTATTTTTCTAGTCTATTCTTTGATTTTTAATTCTATTCTATTCTTTTCTTTGATATTCTATTCTATTCTTCCCTATTCATTTATTTTCTATCCTATTTTATGCTATTCATGTTTTTTAATTCAAATTTGTTTTCGAATTCAAATTGATTGGAATTTCGGCCGAATTTAATTTCGTTATTTCGGATTCGTTTAAATTGGTTACTAGTGGAATTCAGATACATCCAAATCTCCGAATAACGGAAAATTTGTTCAAATTTCGATTTGGAACGAAACGAACCACACATGTCTAAAGTTCTGCAGTATTGCAGTAAAGCCTCAGCCCATGCTCTCTGTCACTAGTAAGTGTGGGCCCTGCTTTGCTTTTTGTGTTTTTCCTGCTGCTGGCCAATTTTCACCGCTGTGTCATCTGTGGTCTCTTAATTCACTAAAATTAAAAATAATTTACCTGCACTTAGGACCAATATATATAAAAAATAAATAAATGTGTATGATTATATATATGACTGGCTGCAGCTCTAAAAAGGTGCTGTACTTTCAAATTAAGTATACTAGTTTAGCAAACAACAAAGGTCTCTCTCCTGCCAGCAAGGACATGCTGCTTTGTGTTTGCACAGCAGAGAAATACACAGCAGCATGTCTCCCTAGTAAAACACACACAGCACACTTAGTAAAACAGCAGCCGAGTATCTGCAATGGGGGAGAGACCTGTGTATAAACAACACAGATCTCTCCCATCAGCTCCTGCACACTGTTTTGTATGGCTCTGCATAGCACAGCCATACAAAGCAGTGTGCTTACAGTGTAAAACACACACACAGCTTAAAGTAAAACCGCACACAGTTAACCCTTTGATCTCCCCAGATGTTTCCTGCCCAGTGCCATTAGCACAGTGTCAGTGCTTTTTATTAGCACTGATCACTGTATTAGTGTCAGTGGCAGTTAGTCAGTTCCCCCACAGTGTCGGAATGCCCGCCGCAGTCCCGCAGTCCTGCTATATGTCGCTGATTGTGCCATTACTAGTATAAAGGTAAAAAAATTTCAGTATATACAGTATATCGCCATTTGTAAACGCTAGAACTATCACATAAACCAATTAATTTACACATATTGGGATTTTTTTTAGCAAAGACATGGAGCAGAATACATTTTGGCCTAATTTTATGACAAAGTTTGATTTTTAAATTTTTTTACTGGATATGTTTTATAGCAAAAGTGTTGTTTTTTTTTCAAAATTGTCGGCCTTTTTTAGTTTGTAGCGCAAAAAATTAAAAATGCAGAGGGAATCAAATACCACCAAAAGAAATCTCTATTTGTGGGAAAAAAAGGACATAAATTTCATTTGGGTGCAGCATTGCATGACAGCGCAATTGTCACAGTAATGCAGCGCAGTATCACAAAAAATGGCCTGGTCAGGAAGGGGGGTAAATCCTCTGGAGGGCAAGTGGTTAAAATTCATATAATAAAACACCATATCATGGCCACTACCATTCAATGATCAGAGGGGAAATACATATATTATTCAATGCAGTGAAGAAGACAAGTAGATTGACGCATTTCACTGGATAAAGAGCTTCTTCAGGATCCTGAAGTGAAATTTTCTCAGTGGCTTGCCTTGTTGGCCCCTTCCCACCCGACATTCCTTAATTGAAACATCAAAGGAGCCAGGTGAATATTGCCAGTATCCATCCAATCAGACGCAGGCAATTGTTCGGTATCAGTCAGGCAGAGCAGGCTTACAGCGGCAGGAGGAAGAGTAGTCAGGTCCAGGGGCGGACTGACAACTCATGGGGCCCCTGGGCAATATGGGATCATGGGGCCCCTGTGTCCTTGCCCAAACTCAAAAAAGCCTATGAAAAAGGTGCCAGGGGCATCTCATGGGGCCCCCTACTGACCCCGGGCCCTCGGGCAGTGCCCAAGTTTCCAAATGGTCAGTCCGCCCCTGGTCAGGTCACAGGCCAGGTCAGCAACTGAAGATCAATCAAACAAGAGAGGAGACAGTAGAATAATCCAAAGACAAGCCAGAGGTCAGGGCAGGAAGCAATCAAGCAGAGATCAGGAACAGGCTGGTTCGGTATCAGGCATCAATCACAGGAATCGGGGAATACAAGCAGGGAAAAGACCATACGGCAATGGGACAACTACTGCAGTCAGTTTAAATAGCCCTTTTGGCACCAGCATTAGTGACAGGCGCACGCCGTATGTGCGAGTGCGCATGCGCGCGTGCACGTGTGCGCGCCTATGGCCAAGTGCCTGCACATGTGTTCGGCTTGCAAGGACTCTGCGCATGTGCATATTTGTGCACCGTGGAACTTGACCTGCACTATGGGCAGGCCTTTCCTGACAGCAACGTTCAGGCATTTTGATGGCTGGTGGCACTGGCTTTCAGAATACATAACAACTGCAGCAGCAGATTCATACATTTGCTCTACACAAGAATGTCTTCAATTTTTTTTTGTTCAGCCTGCAGGCTGAGCTGAAAAAATATGTGTTTTTGGCCAGGTTTAGTGTACCTGTATGAGCTAACATCTCTTTGAAAATGGTTCATCTTGTCAATTCAGAAAGATTCAGCCTTCTTACATTATAATTGGTGTGATACAACATAGCAATGGTTGACATTCTTCTTGTTCTTGCTGCCCGTCTTGGCACTTAGCGTGGGAAGGAAGCTTTGTCCTCCAGGAAACAGATGACATAACACAAACTTGACTCATTTTTTTGCCAGACTTCCTTGAGCGATAGACAGGTTTTATATAACCCTTCATACAGTAAATCAATTGTCGGCATAACTCCTACCAGGTGACTGAGATGCTCTCGGTGATAAACTGTTGTGGCTTCTTAGAAATGTGACTGATGAAGGACAGGTGGTTTGTAGGCCAGAAACTGAAGACCATGAATTTTCAATACAATTTTTAGTAGCTTTTTTGAAAAGCTGTACATTATTATCAGTCATAATCATGGCCTCCCAACAACTTGATAGGGAAAGAAAACGTATAGAGAAGATTTTGAGACGAATAAAAATCCATGAAAACATAGAAGAGTGACAACAGCAAAAAGATACACTCATCTGCCACTTTACTAGGTACACCTTGCTAGGGCCAAGAAAATCTCCCCCACACCATTACATCACCACCACCAGCCTGAACCGCTGATACAAGGCAGGATGGATACATGCTTTCGTGTTATTTACGCCAAATTCTAACCCTACCATCTGAATGTCGCAGCAACCAGTCTACCAATTCTCCTCTGACCTCTGACATCAACAAGGTATTTTCATCCACACAACTGACAATCACTGGATATTTTCTCTTTTTCGGACCATTCTCTGTAAACCCTAGATGGTTGTGCATGAAGATCCCAGTAGATTAGCACTTTTTGAAATACTCAGACCAGCCTGTCTGGCACCAGCAACCATGCCACATTCAAAGTCACTTAAATCCCCTTTCTTCCCCATTCTGATGCTCGGTTTAAACTACAGCAAGTCATCTTCACCACGTCTAGATGCCTAAATGCATTGAGTTGCTGCCATGTGATTGGCTGATTAGCAATTTATGTTACCAAGCACTTGAACAGGTGTACCTAATAAAGAGGCATGTGAGTGTAGAATGGTCCATCAAATCTGTCCCAAATTTTTTTTGCATTTTTTGTCTGAGTATAGATCTATGTTTGTCCCAAACATGTTTGAATCCACTTACTGTTAACTGACTCGCTCCTTCTGCTGGAAGTCTATTCCAAGCATCAACTACTCTTTTGGTAAAAAGTACTTTCTAAGGATTGTTTTGAACTTTCCTCCTGGTAGTTGGAGGTCATGTCTCCTGTTCTTAGTCTTAGCTTCATATTGAAGATCCTGACCTCCTGAACCTTATTCACATCCTTACCCACTTCAGTACTGGTCACTTTCACCCAATTCCTGCCCAGGACAATTTTCAGCTTTCGGTGCTGTCACACTTTGAATGACAGTTGCGTGATCATGCAACACTGTACCCATATGAAATTTTTAGCATTTTTTTAGACAAATACACTTTCTTTTGGTGGTATTTAATCACCTCTGGGTTTTAAAATTTTTTTAAATTTTGAAAAAAAAAGGAATTTTTCTTCACTTATGTGGGCTGATTAGACTGCACTGATGAGCACTTATGAGGCGGCACTGATGGGCACTGATAAGCTGCACTGATGAGGCTACACTGATGAGCACTTATGAGGCGGCACTGATGGGCACTGATAAGCTGCACTGATGAGGCTGCACTGATGAGCACTTATGAGGCGGCACTGATGGGCACTGATAAGCTGCACTGATGGCACTGATGAGGAGGCACCGATGAGGCTGCACTGATGGGCACTGATAAGCTGCACTGATGGCACTGATGAGGAGGCACCGATGAGGCGGCACTGATGGGCACTGATAAGCTGCATTGATGAGGCTGCACTGATGGCACTGATGAGGAGGCACCGATGAGGCTGCACTGATGGGCATTGATAAGCTGCGCTTATGACACTGATAAGGATGCACTGATGAGCACTTATGAGACGGCACTGATGGGCACTAATAAGCTGCACTGATGGCACTGATGAGGAGGCACCGATGAGGCTGCACTGATGGGCATTGATAAGCTGCATTGATGGCACTGATGAGGAGGCACTGATAAGGCTACACTGATGAGCACTTATGAGGAGGTACTGATGGGCACTGATAAGCTTCACTTATGGCACTGATGAGGAGGCACTGATGAGGATGCACTGATGGGCATTGATAAGCTGCACTGATGGCACTGATGAAGAGGCACTGATGAGGCTGCACTGATGAGCGCTTATGAGGCGGCACTGATAGGCACTGATAAGCTGCACTAATGGCACTGATGAGGAGGCACTGATGAGGCTGCACTGATGGGCATTGATAGGCGGCACTGATGGGGCTGCACTGATCATCATGGAACTGATGATCAGTGCCCTGATTGTCACTGTAAATGTGTGCTGTCAGGATTGCCGGTTATCGGTTCTCATATTCCTTGCGCAGTGGCAGCGTGTGAGTAAAGGAAATGCCAATAACTGGAAAGTTTGTTTAAATCTGAACAGCTGTGATTGTCCCTTTACCTCGATCTGTGATCAGCTGTGTCCAAAGGAGACAGCAATCTCAGAACCTCCTTGATGCTCGCCCTGGGGGAGGAGTTCTGGGAGGATGTCTATGGACACCTTCCCAGAACTAAACGACCACACTGTAGCCGTGTTTTTGCTATGGCGTGGTTGGGAGGTGGTTAAACTGGCTGTAAACCTCAGACATGAAATATGAGCAAAGCATATCCCTCTATAGTGTGTACGTATCTCAATCTAGAGCACTAAGTGTCATTTCTGTCTGCTGTCTCATTCCTCTGCTATCACCATGAGTCACTTTTGACAGGTTTTCCTGACACCAAGAGGTAAAAAGGTGACAGGGGGAGGAGCTTCAAGCACACAATCTGCAATTGGCAGCCTCTGCTCTGTTCCTGTGTGCTGTATGAAGGTGGTGTGTCCTTTACTCCCAATCAGCTCTCACTGAGCTCGGCAGTGTGTAATTTCAGCTCTCCATCCTCTGCTTTTAAAAAGCTCAGACAAACTGTATAAATTCTGCACTGTGAACATTTGTAAAGGAGAGGGGGCTGCAGATAAGAGGCTATGTCTTCTGTAGGAGGATGTGTATCACCTGAGCCTATTCCCTTTGCTGGGTATATGTAAGGGTTTACAGCCACTTTAATATATTTAAATTCTCAAGACTGGTTGGACCACATTTATAGGAGTTTTTCTTTAAAGCCCAAATATAGATTATACTAACTGCTACCTGGAGCCCCCCAGCAGGGTGTCATCGGCCTGGTCATGTGATGTCACAGAGCTCTTCGTCTTCCTTGCGTTGGGTAGTCCTGAATGCTGCAGAGAATAGTGCTCATGTGGGGCCATTCTCTGCAGCATTACCCTGTGATCCTATGGTGGCTTGATGATGCATGCTCAGGCAGTGTGTTCTTCATGCCCTGGACTCAGAATGTGGGTTGAAGGATTCTGGTTACATAGTCAGTAAGGTTGAATAAAGACACTGGTCCATCCAGTTCATCTTGTGTGAGTGTTCATGGCAAAAATCATTTCCCATATCCCTGTATACTGTGTTCACTTAGATGCTCACCCAAGAGTTTTGTAAAACTATCAATACTACCCGCTGACACCACCAATTGTGGAAGTGGGTTCCACATCCTTACTACTCTGGCAGTGAAAAAAACCCTATTTTGCTTTAGTAAAATGTTACTAAACCCAGGACCCTGCATTCACTCTATCTGGTCTCCCACAGTACACAGAACATTGAAGTGCAATTTTTTTTAGTAAATATAAACTGCTAAATACCTTTTCTCATCAGCAGTTAGAGCAGTCTTGTGAATTCCATCAGTGTCCAGTTGAGCACTGTTTAAAGCTTGTAGGAGGAGTTTTCTCTAGGAGGATGCAGGACCCCTGACCTCTGTCTAGTCAGTCCTGATTGGCCGTGTGCTGATCACATGCACTCTCCCAAGAAAAAAAAAAAACTCTCTAGCAATACACATCAAACTGAGCATGTGCAGAGTGTCCCCGAGACTGTGTTCTATCAGGAGATAAAATGGGGAACATAGAAGAAGGGGAGGATCAGAGAAGACAGGATCAAACAGTCTCTTTACACAATGTAAAGGATTAACCCCTTAGGTTCCTCAGTGAGTATAACAAGCATGCTTTACTGCATCTACAGACTGATTCTACTGTTGTGGGTTTAGTAACACTTTAAGGTTAAACCGCTTCTCCTCCAATGTCATTGAGATTACACTCCCTGAGATTAAATAGTTTATTCTCTATGTTACAATCACCATCGAGGTATTTGTAGATCGCCATCAGATCTCCTAGATTGTAAGCTTGAAAGAGCAGGGCCCTCGATCCCCTCATGTTTTGCATTGTATTGGTATTGTTCTGTCACATGTTCTGTCCCCCTTTGTAATGTACAGCGCTGAGCGAACTATCGGCGCTTTATAAATACTGTATAATAATAAAATAATAATAATCTCCTCTCAAGCGTTTCTTCTCCACAGATAATAGGTTTAATGTGTGTAGTCGTTCCTTGTAACTGGTTGTTATTCAACTCAGAAGAGGACCTAGACTGGATCATGGTGTGGCACTGGCAACCCCTTGCCAACACCTTCTGCTTTTAGTGACAAGATGATCATGTGACCTCTGCGACTGGCCGATAAAATGCATATATTTATTTCAGGTACTTATATAGCGCCATTAATTTACACAGCACTTTACATATATATATTGTACATTCACATCAGTCCCTAACCCTCAAGGGGTGTACAATCTAAGGTCCCTAACTCACATTCATACATACACATACTAGGGCCAATTTAGACAGGAGCCAATTCTCCTACCAGCATGTCTTTGGAGTGTGGGAGGAAACCCACGCAGGTACAGGGAGAACATGCAAACTCCAGACAGGTGGTGCCGTGGTTGGGATTTGAACCAGTGATCCTAGTACTGCCAGTTGGAGGTGCTAACCATTTAGCCACTGTGCTGCCCATATTTGCCAGCACACCATGGAGCGTCAAATACGTCCAAATATTTATTGAAGGATGAGCACATCATAGCAGACATAGTGCAACGTCTCATCACAATAGGGCAGCACAGTGGCTAAATAGTTAACACTTCCACCTGGCAGTACTCAGGTCAATGGTTCAAATCCCAACCATGGCATCACCTGCCTGGAGTTTCCATGTTCTCCTTGTGCCTGTGTGGGTTTCCTCTGGGTACTCTAGCTTCCTCCCACACTCCAAAGACATGCTGGTAGGTTAATTGGATCCTGTCTAAATTGGTCCTAGTATGTGTATGTATGAATGTAAGTTAGGGACAGGGGCAGACTGACCATTTGGAAACTTGGGCACTGCCCGATGGCCTGGGGTCAGTAGGGGGCCCCATGATATGCCCCTGGTACCTTTTTCATAGGCTTTTTTGAGTTTGGGCAAGGACACCGGGGCCCCATGATCTCCTATTGCCCGGGGGTCCCATGAGTTGTCAGTCCGCCCCTGGTTAGGGACCTTAGATTGTACACCCCTTGAGGGTTAAGGACTGATGTGAATGTACAATATATATGTAAAGCGCTGCGCAAATTGACAGCACTATATAAGTACCCGAAAGAAATAAAAATAAATAAATCACATGCCTGACGAAGGGGTCCTGTGTGGCTCCAAAACACACGTTGAAGTTGGCTGTTGCTGCAGCACCTGTTACTCCTAAAGTCTTATCCAGCAAGGTGTGCGATGGAAATATCAATACTACTCTGTGATTGGCTGTCACAGCAGCACCATGATTGAGAGTTCCTCCAGCACACATGGTGGGCTTGTGGGCGTTAAAGCCCACCCAGCTTGCTGCTGTACATAGACATTGGACAATTGGCAAGGGTTTAAAAGAGCTGGGCAAAGTATAAGGCAGACCAAGGGAAAACCAAAGGTCCACTGAAAGCTCCAATTCATAAAAGCAGAACAGGTCCTCTTCTTTGTATAGTGGAGAACCCCTTTAAATAATCCTTCCCATGCATGGAATACTATATATCAGGCGACACTTGTGTGAGCTTGTTCCAGGCGGTGTTGATAAACAAGGAAATTGTGCAAGTATTACTTGTTTTTCAGCAGTTATTTTAACAAGCTGTTGATAAAATGACAAGCATTTCTGTTGAGATCGTTTGTGGTTTCACTAACAAGATGATTTATGTGCATAAATACAGAATGCCCAAAAGCAGAACATGCATTTCAAGAGTGTATTAACAATCCAGGCTGGTTTTTTAATGTGAAATATACACAAATTCACGTATGCATGACCGCTTTATTTACTTAAGGGCAAAGCAATCATTTGCATCAATTTGCAAAATGATGTTTAATTTTGATACATTTAGATGTTTATTACATTAGTGCTTCTGATTCACCAGAGGGGAACAAAGGTTCACTTACATAGTCTGAAAACTGCAGATGCAGTAAAAATGTGAATTAATGACTGAGGACGTTTGGAAGCTTTGAAGATAGCGCTGGAGATTTGGGTAAAATTGCATAGATAATCTGAAAGCTGAACTATCAATTTAAGTCCTCATTCACACGGGATGTTTTTACAGCGGCTGTTTTTGGCTTCTGGCGTTTATTTTCTACAGCCAGTAAACTCCCCAGCATGTTATCCTATGTCAGCATTTCTCAACCAGGGTGCCCAGGCAACCTGGGGTGCCTTGAGGATTCTGCAGGGGTGCCTTGGCAAAATGTCTAAAAATTTCCAAAAACTTGTACACAAGCCAGCTGGTGGATCAAGCCTGCTTTTTAGTTCCACAAAGCCACAGGTTTTCATTGTGCATCAGTATGATCTTCTAGCCGCCTGCATCCTGACAACCAATTACATCATCAGTTGATAAGGAGGATGTCAGCTGCCTGCACAGCATCCTAGTTTGACCCTCCCCTGCCCCTCTCCATCAGTGCTGGGGTCACATTATTAGCTTAACTGAGGGACAGGAGAAACACTGGAATACTAGTCAGTACCCGTGTGCAAAAGTGTATTTGTTTTGGAAGAATAAATCACCTCTAATGTTGGATGTCCTACATGTGGGGATGTTGCTGCGTTATATAAAACTATTAGAATAGTTTTTCATATTTTAGAATGGGATGCCCTTTTAAATTTATGAACAGTCTTGAGGCACCCCATTTTGTAAAGCTCTGAGCAAACTGTTGTCGCTATATAAATCCTGTATAATAATAATAATACATGGAAATTAATTGGTTTACATGAAAGTTATAGCATCTACAAATGGCGGTATATATACTGGAATTTTTTTTTTCTTATTAGTAATGGCGGTGATCAGCGACTTATAGCGGGACTGCGGCAGACATTCTGACACTGGGGGAAACTGACTTAGTGTCACTGACATCCCCAGTGACACCAATACAGTGATCAGTGCTAATAAAAAGCACTAACACTGTACTAATGGCACTGGTCAGGAAGGGGTTAACATGTGGTGTGATCAAAGGGTTAACTGTGTGCTGATTTACTATGTGGGCTGTGTGTCTGTTTCACTGTAAGCACACTGCTTTGTATCGCTGTGCTATTCAGAGCCATACAAAGCAGTGTGCAGAAGCTGACAGGGGAGAGATCTGTGTTGTTTACATATAGGTCTTTCCCCTTTCGGAAATCCTCGGAGATTGCCAGGTGCCGGCGGGGATTCACCGGCCGAGACCCGGTGATTGACAGCTGAGGCCGCGAATGGCATATATGTACATGATTTTGCGCACCCGTGCCACCCTGTAGAAGTATTTCTGCTATAGGGTGGTGCGGAAGCGATTAAAGAAAAAACTGATCAGTTCATAGAGATGCATTGATGTCCGTTTTTCATCCATCAACAGATAGATGAAAAACAGACAAACAGTCCGCAAGTGTGAAAGGGGCCTTTCCTCCTACACTCCAAAGACAAGCTGGTAGGTTAATTGGCTCTAATATACACTATATTGCCAAACGTATTTGGACACCCCTCCAAATCATTGGATTCAGATGTTCCAATCACCTCCATGACCATAGGTGTATGCAATCAAGCATCTAGGCATGCAGACTGCTTCTACAAACATTTGTGAAAGAATGGGTCGCTCTCAGGAGCTCAGTGACTCCAAGCGTGGTACCGTGATAGGTCACCACCTGTGCAATAAGTCCATCCATGACATTTCCTTGCTACTAAATATTCCACGCTCAACTGTTAGTGGTATTATAACAAAAGTGGAAGCAACTGGGAACAACAGCAGCTCAGCCACGAAGTGGTAGGCCATGCAAAATGACAGAGCGGGGTCAGCGCATGCTGAAGCGCACAATATGCAGAAGTCACCAACTGTCTGCAGAGTCAATAGCTAAAGACCTCCAAACTTCATGTGACCTTCAGATTAGCACAACAACAGTGCGTAGAGAGCTTCATGGAATGAGTTTCCATGGCCGAGCAGCTGCATCCAAGCCTTACATCACCAAGTGCAATGCAAAGCGTCGGATGCAGTCTTGTAAAGCACACAGCCACTGGACATTAGAGCAGTGGAGCTTTGTTCTCTGGAGTGACAAATCACGCTTCTCTGTCTGGTAATCCAAAGGACATGTCTGGGTTTGGTCCATCGGATTGTCAGACAGAGAAGGTACTTGCTTGACTGCATTATGTCAAGTATAAAGTTTGGTGGAAGGGGGATTATGGTGTGGGATTGATTTTCAGGGGTTTGGCTTCGCCCCTTAGTTCCAGTGAAGGGAACTCTTAAGGCGCAAACATACCAAGACATTTTGGACAATTTCATGTTCCCAACTTTGTGGGAAGAGTTTGGTGATGGCCCCTTCATGTTACAACATGACTGTACACTAGTGCACAAAACAAGGTCCATTAAGACATGGATGAGTGAGCTTGGGGTAGAGGAACTTGCCTGGCCTGCACCTCAACCCAACAGGTCGCCTTTGGGATGGATTCAAGCAGAAACTGTGAGCCAGGCCTTCTTGTCTGACATCAGTGCCTGACCTCACAAATGAGCTTCTGCAAGAATGGTCAAACATTCCCATAGACACACTTCTAAACCTTGTGGACAGCCTTCCCAGAAGAGTTGAAGTTGTTATAGCTCATGTGCATATAAAGGCAGGCATCCCAATATAGTGTATGTACACAAGTGAGATAGGGACCTTAGACTGTAAGCTTCTTGGGGGCATAGACTGATTTAAAGCGCTGCATAAATTGTCAGCTTTAAAATGAAAACTTGTTTTGAGCCACTAGGAATCTTATATAATTTCTAAAATCGACCTCCAGAATTCTGTCCATTGTGAAGCTGAAGTTGACTATTGACAGACTCACTAATCTATTGATCAAACATAAAATAGAATGGAAGGGGAAAAAGTAATGGTAGTTTTGAGAAGGGTGATTGGATTATTTCATAATGTTCCATTGGGGCAATTTGGTGGATTGGAGTCACCATTGTATGTCTTTAACTGCTCTGAAATCTCAATAAAAGGATAAAATTGAAAGTTCAATCACTCTGTGTAATTGCCACGTATATAGCCAGCTCAAGGATGACATAAGAAACTGTAGTCATTTTCCAGTTTGGCAGAGATATGTATATCACAAGAATTACTAATCCTTTGGCAGGTAGAACAGGTCACATTTATATATTTCAATTGTACATTTAGCTGTCTGCAAGAATCTCAGCCCAGTAGTTTCCAGCTAAATGTCTGCTGGAGCTTGTTAAAAACCTAAATAAAACTTGTAAGCAAAATATACATGCAAAAAAGAAAGCATTTATTTAGACTGTCCATACAAAGCTTGAATTTCATTCATTTCCTGGTAATCAGTGGAAAGTTAGGTTGTGGGTGGCACCAGTCAACACCCCTAGTTCAACAAACCTCAACCTCAACCCGTTAGGCACCTGTTGCCCACAGGTACATCCTACCTTGTGAATTGAGAGGTAGATGTGCATCTTTCCCCAATCACACCATCTATCTGGTTTACTGTAGAAGTGTAAAGGTTAGTTGGGCCCTCTGGACATATGCGGGGTTCCAGACTCCTGCCTAGGCTGCCTATATATTCCAGATCTGAGATAGCTTCCCTAATTATCATGATGAGGCCATAGACTATTATTATTATTATACAGGATTTATATAGTGCCAACGGTTTGCTCAGCGCTTTACAATATAACGGGAGACAATACAGTAACAATACAGTTCGATACAAGAGGGATTTGAGGGCCCTGATCCTTGGAGTTTACAATCTAGGAGGGCGGGGTGAATGGTACAGTAGGTAGTCACTGTGGGGGATGGAGTGGCTGGAAGAGTAGAGGATTCCAGATATAGCAGACGGCGGGATAGGCTTCCCTGAAGAGAGAGGTTTTCAGTGAAAGCCAAGTAGAGTAGGTGATAATCTGATAGATTGGGGTAGGGAGTTCCAGAGGATGGGTGATGCCCTGGAGAAGTCTTGGAGACGAGCATGGAAGGAGGAGATGAGGGAGCTAGAGAGTAAGAGGTCTTGCGAGGAGCGGAGTGTACGGTTTGGGTGATATTTAGAGATAAGTTTGGTTATGTAATTTGGGGCAGTGTTATGGATGGCTTGTTAGAGTTTTGAATTTTATCTATCTATCTATGGATCACCTGAAGAGTTCTTCAAGCAAGGCTCCCAATTGCAAACAATCCACAGTTCTGCCAAATGCTAAGACATGCAAATAGATGAAAAGAGCCAGCAACTGGAACATCCATGTTGAAGTCTTTGTTTAGCTAACAGAACAGTGACAGTGAAAGCAACTTACACGTTTTAGCAGGTAGCCATAGCCCATGACTGAGGCTACTTGCCGGAATGCGTATGATGCATTTACTGTCACTGTTCTGTTTGCTAAATTTCATCTATTTGTATTCTTTTTGGGTGTTTGAAGGACACTTGGAGCCAGAGCACCAATTATTTGGATTTCTTGCATGGTAACTTTGGGACCCTGAAGTGAGTGCTGCACCTGTAGATATTAGGACATGTTGGACACCCATCCACAGCACCCACAGGAACAAACACTCTTCATTATGCAATACTAGTACATGCGTGGCACACAGATTTAGAAGCTGAAGAGTGTTTTCTTAATCTACTGGGGCACCTGACTGTAAAGTAAAGGTGGACTTAGGCTCTAAGCCTTGTCTGCCTGCTATTTTTTCCTCTGAGATAATTTAACAACATTGGGGTTAGCAGTGCCTCTCCCCTGCCTTTCTCCATACACCCCTAATATGAACAGCTTGCCTAGCATGACCGTTCATATATAGGGAAGCATTGGCTGGCTCAGGTGGCATTTGCATAGTGCTTGAACGTACAATCACTCTCTAGTGTCCATAGCCAACATTTAATTCTACAATCTCAATCCCAAAATGGTAAATGTGTTTGTCATGGATTGACTATTAAGTGACCACCAGCTGTGTTCAGTGATTGTTCAGAGACATAATAAACAGGGGGAGGCCAATAGTGAACAAAGCTAAGAAGATTAATGGCATAGCTGAGTTGCTGTTGATTAGCGGATCATGATTTCTCTTCTATGGGCAAACTAAACTTTTTTTTTTGAAAGGTGAATAGTTCACACCATACATAAGCATGTACCTTGAGCATGGTCCAAGCAACGCAAGGGAGCACTTTATCATGTTTAAGGTTCTTGTCTAAACAGTATAACTTAGTTATCTCTATCCTTAGCCAAAGCCAACAGACTACTTAACGGGATTTTCTACTCTTTAGCAAAATGTGGATTTGCAACCAAAATCCCAGAAGCAAAAAAAGATGGTTCTATACCTTCAATACAACACAGGTGACTGACTCTGGGTCAAACAGATGGGCTGCAATAATTGCAATGCCAATATATACAGTATATATACAGTACTTACCCCAAGCTACCTTACAAAAAAACCTTGTAATCCACTCAAAAAGGATATCTTCTTTATGTGGACCCTAGTGGGCTGAATTATCTCTTGGGTCATCCTCCAGCTGTTTTTACATCTTGTATACTCTAGCCAGACCCCTTTACCTTAAATTACAACTTTTTTTCTGTCCAATTGGGTGCTTTGGGTGTTCCCCTTGCCTACCTTTGCATGTTCTGGTATCTCCTGTTATAGTCTCCATAATACCAATAAAAAAAAGTAAAAGGGAATGAGAAAGTCTATTGGTAATGGGCACAAGGGATGTGCAGATTCAGAAACTCAACAAAGAAATCTCACCAATGGAGCCCCTGAAAAATATAAGAGTGACTTAAAGTGTAAGGCTACGTTCATTCAGGCAATCCGGGAGGTGGGGGCTATAAATGGGCAGTTGATCCATGTTTTTTCCTCCCACTCACAAGTGTACATGGCGGCCGCTTGGGTCTGTTTACATGTGGTAATTTTAACTCAGCATGTTGAGTTTGACAGGTGATACCAAGTTGAAGGAGCTCATCACAACCGTTTTCCGAATGCAGCTCAGGCACTAGTTAAAAGTAAAATCTAGACCTGTGCATGCCCAAAAATTTTATTCGGAAGCCTTCATTAATTGAAGAATTTCATTTCATCAAATTCATTATGTTGAACTGATTAATTTTCGGAATTCGTTTTGTATTTTCGGCATTCATTTCAGTTCAGTCGGAATTTATTGTGAATAGCTGGTTGTTAAAATAATGTGGGATCCCCAAAAAATCCAGATTTTTTCTCTTTTTTCGTATGTGGTGGCGTTCGTCATGATTGCCGCTGAATTTACATCTGGGACATGTTTTTATGTTTTTATTTTTTTAATAAAGGACTTTTTAAAAACTGTATATGTGTTTTTATATACTTTTGACATTTTTTGGTGAATGAATAGGGGTACTATGTACTGCATACTCATTCACAACTCTTGTCTTGCACCACTAGGCCAGGGTTGTGGGGAAGAAGACTTCCTCCAAAGGACCCCCCATGTTGAGGGCATGTGGCCTGGTATAGTTCAGGGGGGGCACTTCCTCGTCCTCTCCCTTTCCTGGTCTGGTGGGCTGTATGCTAGGATAAGGGCCTGGTATGGATTTTGGGATCCCACCCCTTTTTTTTTAAGTTTGGCATGGGGTTCCCCTCAAAATCCATACCTGAACCGACGGGCCTAGTATGGATTGGGAAATGACCCTACACTGTTTTTTTAAATGCCTGCACTTGGTTACACTCTGCTGTCAGTGGGGAACCCTGCTGACAGAAGATGAGTCAAGCATGTTAAGGACATGGCAGCCGCCCGCTCCTTAACAACCATCTATTTACAATGAACCCAATGAAATGAATGAAACAAAAGCATTTGTTAATTTCGTTATAACTTTTTTTTCAGATTCCTTGACATTCGTTACCATCTCCATTCAGAAATCCAGATACATCCGAATCTCTGAAAATCAAATTTGTGTCTGAAAACTGAATCCTAACTAATCAAAATGCACGTCTAGTTAAATCCCCCCAGAACTGGAAAAAACAGGCATTCAGCACATACCTCCTGAAGGTCTGCAGACCAGCTCTAAATCACCTCTACAAAAGTGATCGTATGCATGTGAATAAGCTCTAACACCGACTTCTATCAGATTACAAACTCTCCATAGGAAAGAATAGAGTACAGTGTACATGAGCTGGTTCGACTGAGAGTTCCATGAATGGCGGCAGTACCGAGCGAGTGATACCCTGCGCAAGGGGAAGCTCCTCACACATGACTGTAGTAGCAGTGGCTAGGTCCCTCAGGTATGAGATATGCATACATACACTATATTGCCAAAGGTATTGGGCCAGCCTTCCAAACCATTGGATTCAGGTGTTCCAATCACCTCTATGGGCACAGGTGTATAAAATCATCACCTAGGTATGCAGACGGCTTCTACAAACATTTGTGAAAGAATGGGTCGCTCTCAGGAGCTCAGTGAATTCAAGCATGGTACCGTGATAGGTGACCACCTGTGCAATAAGTTCATCCATGAAATTTCCTTTCTACTAAATATTCCACGGTCAACTGTTAGTGGTATTATAACAAAATGGAAGCAACTGGGAACAACAGCAACTCCAGCAACAGCCAGGAAGTGGTAGGCCACGTAAAATGACAGAGCGGGGTCAGCGCATGCTGAAGCGCACAGTACGCAGAAGTCACCAACTGTCAAACTAAAGACCTCCAAACTTCAGATTAGCACAACAACAGTGCGTAGAGAGCTTCATGGAATGGGTTTCCATGGCCGAACAGCTGCATCCAAGCCTCACGTCGCCAAGTGCATTGCAAAGCGTCAGATGCAGTGGTGTAAAGCACACCGCCACTGGACTCTAGAGCAGCGGACACGTGTTCTCTGGAGTGATGAATCATGCTTCTCTGTCTGGCAATCCGATGGATGTGTCTGGGTTTGGCAGTTGCCAGGAGAACGGTACTTGTCTGACTGCATTGTGCCAAATATAAAGTTTGGTGGAGGGGGGATTATGGTGTGGGGTTGATTTTCTGGGGTTGAGCTTGGCCCCCTAGTTCCAGTGAAGGGAACTCTTGAGGTATCAGCATAGCAAGACATTTTGGACAATTTCATGCTCCCAACTATGTGGGAACAGTTTGGGGATGGTTCCTTTGTGTTCCAACATGACTGCGCACCAGTGCACAAAGCAAGGTCCATGAAGACATGAGCAAGTTTGGGGTGGAGAAACTTGACTGGCCTGCACAGAGTCCTGACCTCAACCTGATGAACACCTTTGGGATGAATCAGAGTGGAGACTGCGAGCCAAACCTTCTCGTCGGAAATCAGTGCCAAACTTCACAAATGCTCTTTTGGAAGAATGGTCAAACCTTCCCATAGACACACTCCTAAACCTTGTGGACAGCCTTCCCAGAACAGTTGAAGCCGTTATAGCTGCAAAGGTCGGGCCAACTCAATATTGAACCCTACAGACTAAGACTGGGATGCCATTAACATTCATGTACGTGTAAAGGCAGGCAGACCAATACTTTTGGCAGTATAGTGTATATTGAGCAGTGCTGGACCAAAGCAAGTATACAATACAGATCATACTTTGCTTTAACAGACCAAAAGGGAGCAGATAAGAGAAGTTCATTGGTTTACATGCACACTGAACAGCCTGTCTTTAGTATAACTGTGATTAACAGGTAATTGAATGACTTTTCATGCTGCCTGGTTTTGCTCTTTAAAATAGAATACAATTGTGGAGAATGTGCAATCTTGCCAGTTAAATGCTAACACTAATAGAGGACTTCAAAATGATCTGGGCTGACATATGCCTCTTATTGGTGATAATGAGAAGCTGGCTATCACTCGTGGACACCAAAGCTATCAGAAGAACCATGAAGAAGCTATTATATCAGAAAGAACTAGATGCCAAAATACACAAATCCACACACACTAGCTGCTTCTTCAGATATGAAAGTTCTTTAGGGCTCATTCAAGTCACACAGAGCATATTACTGTGCACTGAGAATATATGCTGCTCCGTGCTGCAATGCATTGCTTACCTTTTTTAATTAGTTGTAAACCCTTACATATACCCAGTGAAGTGACTAATCTCAGGTGATAAACAGAGATGAAACAAACCCTCCTACATAAATGTTACCTGTTTATCTGCAGCCATTGAAAGTGCAGAATTTATGCAGCATTTCTGAGTTTTCAGAAAGTAGGGGGCTGGAAGATGAAGTTCATTTCAGCAGATCTCAGTGAGAGCTGATTGGAGGGAAAGGAACCACCCCCCCCCCCTTCGCGCAGCACACAGGAACAGGCTGAGGCTGTCAATCACAGGCTGTGTGCTGGAGCTCCCTACTCTGTTAATATTATTCTCTTAGTGTCAGGAAAACTTGTCAGAAGTGACTCATGCTGATAGCAGAGGAACAAGGCAGCAGCCTTAAGTGACACTTAGTGCTCTAGACTGAGACAAGCACACACAAGAGGAATATGCTTTGTTCATATTTCATTTCGGTTTACAACCCTGATTGTTTCCTCTTGTATCAAAATGTATTGTAACTGTAATGTCTACCTTCATTTTGTAAAGCGCTGCGCAAACTGTTGGCGTTATATAAATCCTGTATAATAATAATAATAAATTGTTATGTGGTGCAGTGTGTTGCAATGCCACGCCCTACTTTTATCAAATTGCCTTGTTGCTGCAGTTTTGTCTAATGCAACCAAATGTTGCTGTTGTGAACAAGCCCTTTTCAAACATTTTTTTGACAAACAAGAAATTCATCCATTAATGCAAACCTTTCATTACACAGAATGGTATGCCATAGCATCCTTAGAAAAGACAGCCTGGAACCTACAGATAGTCTCCTTCGAACCGACGTTCACAATCCTTGAACCACTTGCAACACTAGTTTGTCAGCCTGCTTGTTCTAGACAGGTTGATGTGCTCACATTTGTGTGTATGATCAGGGGCGTATTTACCACAAAGCAAACAAGGCAGTTGCCTAGGGCGGCATTTTTCAGGGGGTCAGCAGCATTTTTCATGGGGGCAGCACTGCCCCCCCCCCCGAAAGAAGGGATGGAAGAAGGGAAACACGCAGCATAGGGACCAAGTGGGATCTGAGAGAGGCTGCAGGCTTTTTGATGGTGTATGCAGAGCCTGACTCTTGTTTCTGGGGATGTCCGGAGCTGTGAAGGTGAGTGTCTTCTCTCTCTCACTATGGTGGTGGTGGTGGGGGTTGCCATTGTATGGAGGGCGGTGGTAGTGGAAGGCTGTCTTGGGTGGAGGGAGAGCTGGGGTATTGTTGGTCAATGTCAGGCTCTCTTTATGGGGTAGGGGGGTGTTGGTTGGTGTCAGGTATCATAATCTGCAGGGGACATGCCCAGGAGAGGAGTGTTCTGACTGTGGGGGACATGGCCAAGAAAGGAGTGTTCTGATTGTGGGGGACATGGCCAAGAGAGGAGTGTTCTGACTGTGGGGGACATGGCCAGGAAAGGAGTGTTCTGACTGTGGGGGACATGGCCAGGAGAGGAGTGTTCTGACTGTGGGGGACATGGCCAGGAGAGGAGTGTTCTGACTGTGGGGGGACGTGGCCAAGAGAGGAGTGTTCTGACTGTGGGGGACATGGCCAGGAAAGGAGTGTTCTGACTGTGGGGGACATGGCCAGGAAAGGAGTGTTCTGACTGTGGGGGACATGGCCAGGAGAGGAGTGTTCTGACTGTGGAAGACATGCCCAGGAGAGGAGCATTCTGACTGTGGGGCACATAGCCAAGAGAGGAGCATTCTGACTGTGGGGGACATAGGAGAGGAGTGTTCTGACTGTGGGGGACATAGTCAGGAGAGGAGTGTTCTGACTGTGGGGGACATAGTCAGGAGAGGAGTGTTCTGACTGTGGGGGACATAGTCAGGAGAGGAGCATTCTGACTGTGGGGGACATGGGCAGGAAAGGAGTGTTCTGACTGTGGGGGACATGGGCAGGAAAGGAGTGTTCTGATTTGGGAAGGAGGTGAGTATACAGCCAGGACAGGAGCAAAATGATATAAAGATGATCAGGTAAAAGAAGGAAAAATGTCTGCAATTTTCATGCTAAGACAATGCAACTATTTGTATGACCAATGTGATTGTCTAGATTAACGTTTCCCAACTAGGGTGCCATTAGCATGAGACCCAGTTTCCCCTGAATCAGACATGGATGTGAGGGGGAAGCTCTGTGCTGAAGGGGGACTCTGATGTGATACAGAGACTCTGGTGTGACAGAGGGACTCTGTTGTGGGGATACTCTGATGTGAAGGGAGGTCTCATGTATAGGCGGAATTCTGATGTGATTGAGGGCCTAGGACTCTGTAATAGGAGAACTCTGTAGTGATGGGGGCCTCTGTTGAATAGGGCAGTAATGGGGGAACTCTGATGTGAATGGGGTGGGGGCTCTGATGTGTTGGGAAACTCTGTCATGTGGGTATTGTGATGGGGGCTCTCATGTATAAGGGGCTTGATAAGAAAGGATGTGACCGGGGGGGGGGAGCTCTGAGTCTGTGATGTGGGACTCTGTAGTAATGAGAGGCCTCTAATGTAATGGGGGTTTTCATGTGATGGGAGGAATCAAACTTTCAGGGACAACCTCTGACATAATGGGGCCTCTAAAGTGAAGGGGCAATTTTCACATCGAAGAGGCTTCTGATGTGATGAGGAAACTTCTGGTGTGATGGGGGACTTCTAATGTGATAGGGCAAACTCTGATGTGAAATGGGGGCTCTGATGTGACAGGGGACATCTGATGTGATGGGGGGACCTCTGATGTGAAAGGGGGCTTCTGATGTGATGGTGGAACCTCTGATTTAACGGGGGACCTCTGATGTAAAAGGGACTTCCTATGTGATAGGGGAACCTGTGATAAAATGAGGGACCTCTGATGTGAAAGGGGGCTTTTGATGTGATAGAGGGACCTCTGGTGTGATTGAGGGACCTCTGATGTGAAGAGTGGACTCTGATGTAATAGGGGGTCCTCTGACATGATGGGGACCTCTTATGTGATTGAGGGACGTCTGATGTGAAGAGTGGACTCTGATGTGATGGGGGATCTCTGATGTGAAAGGGGGCTCCTGATGTGATGGTGGAACCTCTGATGTAATGGGGGACCTCTGATGTTATAGGGGGACCTCTGATGTAAAAGGGGCATCTTATGTGATGGGGGAACCTGTGATAAAATGGGGGACCTCTGATGTAATAGGGACCTCCGATATGAAAGGGGGCTTTTGATGTGATAGAGGTGCCTCTGATGTGATAGGGGACCTCTAATGTGATAGGGGGACCTTTGATGTAATGGGGGGACCTCTGATGTGAAAGGGGACTTCTGATGTGATAAAGGGACCTCAGGTGTGATTGAGGGACCTCTGATGTAAAGAGTGGACTCTGATGTGATAGGGGAACCTTTGATGTAATGGGGGGACCTCTGATGTGAAAGGGGACTTCTGATGTGATAAAGGGACCTCAGGTGTGATTTAGGGACCTCTGATGTAAAGTGTGATAGGGGGGCCTCTGATGTAATAGGGGGACCTCTGACATGATGGGGACCTGTGATGTGATTGAGGGACTTCTGATGTGAAGAGTGGACTCTGATGTGATGGGGGACCTCTGATGTTATGGGGCAACCTATGATGTATAGAGGAGGCCACTGATGTGATGGGGCAACCTATGATGTATAGGGGAGGCCTCTGATGTGATGGGGCAATCTATGATGTATAGGGGAGGCCTCTGCTCTTATAGAGGGGCCTCTGATGCGATGGGGGGGGACCTCTGATGTAATAGGGGGCCTCTGATGTAATAGGGGGACCTCTGAAGTGAAGTAAATTTCATCAAGGGGGTTGTGTGCTGCGTCCTAGGCTTAGGTTTGCCATTGATCAGTCACATTGACATTTTGTTACATAGTAGACTGGGAAGCCATACGTTTATAGGGTGCTACAACTTAAAAAAAAAACAACGTTACTCTAGATTAGTTTCTCTTTATCTGCTGTAAATTATTTTGTTCATATTAGGAAAATGAAAAATCAAAATAAAATGTTATAAAAAAATAATTTTTTTTTTTATATTTTTGTCATTTCCCAAAGTAAAGCTTTCTTTCCTTGTCCCATACGATCCACATCCAGTGCATGTTCCATTTCTTTCAGCTTGACAAGGACAACAAAGACGGGAGCAGAGACAGTGCAGGTAATGATGCGAAGATCATTTAGCGTATCTTCTGCAGGGTGATCCAGACACTGAAAGACATTGTCCAGCATTGCAGATGTTTTCACGGCGGTGACAGCTGCTGCGGCCATGGTAGGTAAACAAGGCCAGGTCGTGGGAAGCAGCGCACATGTTGCAGAGAGCCAAATCGTTTGGCAAATTGGTGTCACTCAGCACCCGGAACACTTGTTCAGAAATCAGGAGACCCGGTTAATCAAGTCTTTGATGAATCTGGGATTTGTACTTTGTACAAGGGACATGAGCGCCTCATTCTACGCAGCCGGATAATTGATAATATAAACATGAAATTATCGTTGCTATTTTAGATAATCCTTTTAAATGTAGCAAATTATCTAAGCTGTACTAGAGGGACGATGAACCCGGCACTACAGGACATTCCTATTAAAGTACAGCCACCAGCTCAATGTGATCTCCTGGAGGTTGGAGATCAGTAAAGTATCAGTTTACTTTTAGGTGTTCTTTGTGGGAGGTTAATTTATTTATTTCAGGTATTTATATAACACCATCAATTGTACGCAGTGCTTTACTTATATATATATTGTACATTCACATCAGTCCCTAACCCTCAAGGGGCGTACAATCTAAGGTCCCTAACTCACATTCATACATACACATACTAGGGCCAATTTAGACAGGAGCCAATTAACCTACCAGCATGTCTTTGGAGTGTGGGAGGAAACCGGAGGACCCGGAGGAAACCCATGCAGGCACAGGGAGAACATGCAAACACCAGGCACGTGGTGCCGAGGCTGGGACTTGAACCAAAAACCCTAGTACTGCCAAGCGGAAGTGCTAACCATTTAGTCACTGTGCTGCCCTAATACACTCCAATATGCCATTTTGTGTGGTATGAATTGGGAAGGAAATTGCCAGATAAAACATAAAGCGTTGTTGTTTGTCCTGAAAAAAATGCACATACATTCATTCTGTCCAAATGTTAGCAAAATCAAATGTCGCCAGGCTTTTAGATATGCTTCATTCATAAGAATAGTGTGAATCAGAAAAGTACAGCATTATGGCCACTAGATGGAGCTGATGATCAAAGTAAATTATATTTATTTCCTAGGATCATCATCACCATCTAGTGGACATAATGTGGTGTTTTCCTGATTCACACTATTCTTATGAATGAATAGCATGTGACCCAGAGAGCTAATAGCCTAGTACAGGGGCGGACTGACCATTTGGAAACTCGGGCACTGCCCGAGGGCCCGGGGGGCAGTTTGGGGCTCCTTGAGATGCCCCTGGTACCTTTTTCATAGACTTTTTTGAGTGTGGGCAAGGACACAGGGGCCCCATGATCCCCTATTGCCCGGGGGGCCTCATGAGTTGTCAGTCTGCCCCTGGCCTAGTAATCTTTGATTTTGCATAGAATGAATGTACATGCACAGGATGAGTTACTATACATATTTTTAAATATACCCAAAAATGCAGAAAGAAATATGCAAACAAAAAATTTAATTAACTGTTTTTTTAGAAGCATTAAATCTTTGGGTATACAGCACAAGCTGAAGCCTGTTTCAGACTACATACTGTCTCAGCCAGTTCAGGACAACAAATTAGCCATTGCACACTATGCAGTTCAATAAATGCTATTCTAAGCTGTAGATTGTGAACTGTAACCTAAAAGAGGAGCTTCACTGCAAAAAACTACTTTGCCGCATTGTTCCCTTTCCACCCCCATTCAACCATCCAACTCCGCTCTCTCCTCCCGCCAGATTTAAAAAGCAGTGAATGTTTATGTATTTTTGTTTACTTTCTCAGCCTCCCCTCCTCCTAGGCTAGAAGGTGGTTGAAGGAGTCTGCAAATGCTTTAGGAAACTAAAAATGGATTTTATTTGGAGCAGGGGTCTTCAAAAGGTTTAGTATGAGGGCCACATCGTATAGTTTACAAATGTTTATGGGCCAAAAAAATACCTGTCCGCGTCCCCCCCTTATATCAATATCCCCATCAGAACACCCCTTACCTTAAGGTCCCTATAAGAGTCCCCCTTACATTACAGTCTTCATGAAAGTCCCCTTAAATAAGAGCTGTGGCTTATATCAGGGTCCCCATCAGAGTCTCACTTACATCAGCATACTCAAAAAAGTACCCCATAGCATAAGTGTCCCCATCAGAATCCATCTTACATCATTATCCCCATTAGAGTCCCTCTTACATCATTATCCCCATCAGAGTCCCTCTTACATCATTATCCCCATCAGAGTCCCTCTTGCATCATTATCCCCATCAGAGTCCCTCTTACATCATTATCCCCATCAGAGTCCCTCTTACATCATTATCCCCATCAGAGTCCCTCTTACATCATTATCCCCATCAGAGTCCCTCTTATATCATTATCCCCATCAGAGTCCCTCTTACATCATTATCCCCATTAGAGTCCCTCTTACATCAGTGTACCCATTGGAGTACCCCCTTACATCAGTACCCCCATTAGAGTCCCTCTTACATCTGTATCCCCATAATAGTCTCTTCTACATCAGTGTCCTCATCAGAGTACCCACTTACATCATTATCCCCATCAGAGTCCCTCTTACATCAGTGTCCCCATCAGAGTACCCTCTTATATCAGTGTCCCCATCAGAGTCCCTCTTACATCAGTGTCTTCATCAGAGTATCCCCTTAAATCAGTGCTCCAATAGAGTCCCTCTTACATCAGTGTCCCAGTCAGAGTATTCCCTTACATCTCTGCCCCATTAGAGCCCCTCTTACATCAGTGTCCCCATCAGAGTACCCCCTTACATCAGTGTCCCCATCAGAGTCCCTCTTACATCAGTGTCTTCATCAGAGTACCCCCTTAAATCAGTGCTCCAATAGAGTCACTCTTACATCAGTGTCCCCGTCAGAGTATTCCCTTACATCTCTGCCCCATTAGAGCCCCTCTTACATAAGTGTCCCCATCAGAGTCTCTCTTACATCAGAGTCCCCCATAGCATCAGAGTCCCATCAGAGACCCTGTACATCAGTGTTCTCTTCAGGACCCTCTTTACATCAGCGTCCCCATCAGAGTTTCCATTTACATAAGATTCCCCCTCCTTGCATTAGAGTCCCCATCAGTGTTCCCCCACCACTGTAAGCTGCAAGCATGGCTGTAGCACCAAGATGGGAGCTGAGAGGTAGAGCAGGTCTGGACCAAGGATGTTCCTCCATTCAGTGAATCACTTGGATGCTGTTGGCCCTAGCAACCAACTATAGGGATGATGACAGAAGATAAGGGACAGGGGTAGACTGGGCTGAGGGGCAACTGCCCCCTGGGCTGCTCTGATGCCCAGTAAAAAGGCTGCAGCGTCTCAGCCGCAGACATGCCTAAAGGATTCCTGGAGAAGAAGAATAAAAAGTCACCGCCAGTGTCCAACTGAGTGCAGGATGAGGACAGAGTACAGGCTGCCCCACGGAATGGATGGTGTATACCATATCTGAGCATAGGCCGGCTCCTTGTCCCCCCCCTTCAGAGGCTCTTCTCTTCTGGTCAGCCCTGAGCAAGTCACCCTAGTTCCCCCCTGCACCAGCTGCAGGCCAATTCAGGAACCCGGAGTTGGTGGAGCAGGCATTGTCCAGCCCGACCTACCCAGTGAGCAGCCTGGGATGGGAGCCAGGAGGAAGAGAAGAGGGAGAGAAGGAGGGGGGCCGAGTCACTGCACCATGGGCCTCTAGGCCAAAAGTTGCCAGTCAGCCCCGGTAAGGGGAAGACTTCGGGGAGGTTTGAGAATGGTGGTTGAAGTGGAGAATATAGGCAACATTCGCTGACCTTAATCCTCGATCTGTGCACATTGAGGATACATCACTGACCCTGCCTGGGGGCTGGATAACATCTTGTAACAGACCGGATGCGGCCCATGGGCCAGAGTTTGTAGACCCCTGATTAAGGGCATAATTCTGCCTGTTACTATATATTTACAGTTTTCTATGCTTTTTACTGATCCTCACACAAAGCGTATTTTGTAGATAGAGGAAGTCAGAAGAAACAATAGAGGTTAGTTGACATCTGTGAGCAGGCAGTAATGCACATTAATAACACATGTGAAGGAAGACCGAGGGCTGGGCCCACAGATTCAGAGGGTACACGATGCCACACAGACACAGACAGCGGTTCTTTTACAACAATTACGTTTACTGAATGATAACAGCGCATAACCATACAGTAAGAATAATACTGTCTAACACTAACCCCGTACTTGTAGACTTTTCCCCAATGTCCAGAAAGCAGCCTGGCTGCGCCTGAATGTTCCTGAGCAAGATATAACGTTGGGGTGCACCCTAAGTATTGCGCAATACTATTTGTAATCCAAAGGAAAGTGGAGTATGTCTCTTGTAACTTTCTGGTATATCCAAAATGTCACTGACCACGTGTGGTGCGATGTGCTGCGGCAAAGCCGCACTTACAGTTCCCTGGCAGGCTCCTGGTGCTTTCTCCTGATCCCCTCCAGAACCGGACCATACAGTCACTTGTTTCCTGGTCTCGTTGTGGTGAATCTTCCCTAGGTGCTGTTGCCAGATTCCACTGTGAGCCGTAAATCCTCTTCCAGGCCCCACACAGATTCTCCAGACGTCCTCAGCATACACCAGCCAGACCCAGACTCCCTGTCACTTCCTCCTCTGCACCGGAACTCCTCCCCTTCCCATAGAATTTGTGATGCAGTAAGTCATTTCTTAATTGCAGCCTCAAACCTGCATTTACAGTTCACTATGACCCTTCTGAGGGTCCTACTCGGCCCCTAAATTAGTATTCATTAAACTTTATAGGGTAAATAAGCATGTATCTTGTCTTAGCAAAAGTCACTACAAAATCGATTCTTGTACTTTGCTGCCATTTACTGACCAAAGAGCATATTGCAGGCATATTACAGTTTAACATTACACACCAGTATTCCATGCCTCCACACCCTTACACATGTACTAAATCATGGTTGTAACACGTGCTGATGTGTGTTGTATTATGTGCCAATGCATATTTTATGCGAGTAAGTATGAAAAGTTAACAAGTCAAGGCCCCATGTGCCTCGCTGGTTGGCGAGCATTGATTGAACGAGGTTGTTTGAGTTGTCCCATTGCAATCAGTCAACGCTCACTGTTTAATGGGCAGTCTTGATGTAAACCCATATATTAGTATTTATGTAAATAACTCCTTATTGTTTTTTCCTTGTAAATGTACTTGTGAGAGTTTTATTTTTATTTTATGTTAGTGTGAGTAAATGTTCAATAAATACAGTACCTGTTGATCCCCCAAGGTTTTGACTTCTGTGGAGGGTGACCACCAGCTCTCAATTCTGCAAAAGGTGGTCACCTTCCTGTGTGGACTACAAGCAGTGGCGCTCTTATCCAATCCACTGCAGGCAGTCCCTCCTGTTGGTTGATAGACAGCTGCCCTGACCATGGAGGCTTCTTGTATGAAGAAAAAAGGGATGCAGCAAAGCACTCACAGAAGCATATTTTTCTTCCATATGGGAGGGCTTAGTCATGACCAGGGGCGGACTGACCATTCGAGCACTCGGGCACTGCCTGAGGGCCCGGGGTCAGTAGGGGGCCCCATGAAATGTCCCCGGTACCTTTTATAGGCTTTTTTTGAGTGTGGGCAAGGACATAGGGGCCCCATGATCCCCTATTGCCCAGGGGCCCCATGAGTTGTCAGTCTGCCCCTGGTCATGACTAAGCCCTTCTCTCATCATGCGTGTACACACAGCCAGGATGGGCTCTTTCAGCTATTTCCTATGCAAGTCACCGGAGCCATACAGGATCATTGCTTTGAGTGGAGCCCGAAGCCTATAGGTTCATGGTTGCAGTGGGGGAAATTTACTAAAACTGGAAAGTACAAAATCTGGTGAAGCTCTGCAGAGAAACCAATCAGCTTCCAGGGTTTATTCTCAAAGCTCAACTGAACCAGCTGACGTTTGAAGCTGATTGACTGCCATACACAGCTGAACCAGATCCTGAGTGCTCCACTTTCAGTAAATCTCCCCCAGTGAATCTTTTTGCAAGTGTTGCTGTCACTTGGGCTGGACAGCTTGACCCGTCAGAGAAAGTGGAAAAATAATAGATCTATGGGCAGGGGGTTATAGTGGAAAAAACAAAAACAGCTGTGTTTCTACTATTGACAGACTGCATCATATATGTCATTTTCTATTGTGTCCAGGTTCCAAGTTAAATGATGAAAATGAATGGTTTTATGCGCAATATAGACATTCTACAGACAGGTCTACTAGGTTTGTATTTAAAGCCATTCGTCACGTGTATTCTTTTTTGAATCTTGGTGTGTTTTGTGCATTTCTTCCAGATCTGTGCAATAATCCATCCTCTGTGCAGCAGGGCCGGATCTAGCCTATCTTATCTGGGGGTGCAGTACAAAAAGTCAGGGGGCATAATGTCAACAGTGTGAAAGAGATGCAGGGAACTGGTATTCCTTGTTCTCTACTGTACCAAGAGTCACAACCTGGAAATTACGTCTGATAGGTGGTGAAGAGGCATTGCAGGAGTGAACAAGGAACACTAATATCTATTTGATTATCATTAGATTAGGACGAATAGACAGAACTTGTGCCTCCATATATCATGTCCCTATCAGATTCCTCCCTTAATTCGGGGTCCTCATCAGAGTACCTCCTTACATCAGATGTCTACATCAGAGTGCCTCATATCAAATGTCCCCATCAAAACCCCCCCTTACATCATTTTTCAACATCAGAGTCTCCCTTACTTCAGCTCTCCCCATCAGAGTGCCTGTTACATAAATTTTTTCCTTCAAAGTGTCCCCTTACAGTGCTTCCTTATATCAACTGTACCCATCAGAGTGCCCCCTTACATCAAATTGTCCCCATCAGAGTGCCCTTTACATCAATTGTCCCCATCAGAGTGCGTCCTTATATCAACTGTCCCCATCAGAACCCTCCTTAAATCAATTGTTTCTAGCAGAGTGCTCCTTACATCAATTGTCCCCATCAGAGTGCTTTCTTATATCAACTGTCCCCATCAGTGTGCTTTCTTATATCAACTGTCCCCATCAGAGTGCTTCCTTACATCAACTGTCCCCATCAGAGTGCTTCCTTACATCAACTGTCCCCATCAGAGTGCTTCCTTATATCAACTGTCCCCATCAGAACCCTCCTTAAATCAATTGTCTCTAGCAGAGTGCTCCTTACATCAACTGTCCCCAGCAGAGTGCTCCTTACATCAACTGTCCCCAGCAGAGTGCTCCTTACATCAACTGTCCCCAGCAGAGTGCTCCTTACATCAATTGTCCCCATCAGAGCGCTTCCTTACATCAACCGTCCCCATCAGAGTGCCCCCATACATCAATTGTCCCCATCAGAGTGCTTCCTTATATCAACTGTCCCCATCAGAGTGCCCCCATACATCAATTGTCCCCATCAGAGTGCTTCCTTATATCAACTGTCCCCATCAGAGTGCGTCCTTATATTAACTGTCCCCATCAGAACCCTCCTTAAATCAATTGTCTCTAGCAGAGTGCTCCTTACAGCAATTGTCCCCATCAGAGTGCTTTCTTCTATCAACTGTCCCCATCAGAGTGCTTCCTTATATCAACTGTCCCCATCAGAGTGCTTCCTTACATCAACTGTCCCCATCAGAGTGCTTCCTTATATCAACTGTCCCCATCAGAGTGCTTCCTTATATCAACTGTCCCCATCAGAACCCTTTTTAAATCAATTGTCTCAAGCAGAGTGCTTCTTACATCAACTGTCCCCATCAGAGTGCCCCTTACATCAATTGTCCCCATCAGAGTGCTTTCTTATATCAACTGTCCTCATCAGAGTGCTTCCTTACATCAACTGTCCCCATCAGAGTGTGTCCTTATATCAACTGTCCCCATCAGAATGCTTCCTTACATCAACTGTCCCCATCAGAGTGTGTCCTTATATCAACTGTCCCCATCAGAGTGCTTCATTACATCAACCATCCCCATCAGAGTGCTTCATTACATCCACCGTCCCCATCAGAGTGCTTTGTTACACCAACTGTCCCCATCAGAGTGCTTCCTTACATCAACTGTCTCCATCAGAGTGCTTCCTTACATCAACTGTCCCCATCAGAGTGCCCCTTACATCAACTGTCCCCATCAGAGTGCCCCTTACATCAATTGTCCTTATCAGAGTGCTTCCTTTTATCAACTAACTCCATCAGAGTGCTTCCTTATATCAACTGTCCCCATCAGAGTGCTTCCTTACATCAACTGTCCCCATCAGAGTGCTTCCTTATATCAAGTGTCCCCATCAGAGTGCTTCCTTATATCAACTGTCCCCATCAGAGTGCTTCCTTACATCAACTGTCCCCATCAGAGTGCTTTCTTCTATCAACTGTCCCCATCAGAGTGCTTCCTTATATCAACTGTCCCCATCAGAGTGCTTCCTTACATCAACTGTCCCCATCAGAGTGCTTCCTTATATCAACTGTCCCCATCAGAACCCTTTTTAAATCAATTGTCTCAAGCAGAGTGCTTCTTACATCAACTGTCCCCATCAGAGTGCCCCTTACATCAATTGTCCCCATCAGAGTGCTTTCTTATATCAACTGTCCCCATCAGAGTGTGTCCTTATATCAACTTTCCCCATCAGAATGCTTCCTTACATCAACTGTCCCCATCAGAGTGTGTCCTTATATCAACTGTCCCCATCAGAGTGCTTCATTACATCAACCATCCCCATCAGAGTGCTTCATTACATCAACCGTCCCCATCAGAGTGCTTTGTTACACCAACTGTCCCCATCAGAGTGCTTCCTTACATCAACTGTCTCCATCAGAGTGCTTCCTTACATCAACTGTCCCCATCAGAGTGCCCCTTACATCAATTGTCCCTATCAGAGTGCTTCCTTTTATCAACTAACTCCATCAGAGTGCTTCCTTATATCAACTGTCCCCATCAGAGTGCTTCCTTACATCAACTGTCCCCATCAGAGTGCTTCCTTATATCAAGTGTCCCCATCAGAGTGCTTCCTTATATCAACTGTCCCCATCAGAGTGCTTCCTTATATCAAGTGTCCCCATCAGAGTGCTTCCTTATATCAAGTGTCCCCATCAGAGTGCTTCCTTATATCAAGTGTCCCCATCAGAGTGCTTCCTTATATCAAGTGTCCCCATCAGAGTGCTTCCTTACATCAAGTGTCCCCATCAGAGTGCTTCCTTATATCAAGTGTCCCCATCAGAGTGCTTCCTTATATCAACTGTCCCCATCAGAGTGCTTCCTTATATCAACTGTCCCCATCAGAACCCACCTTAAATCAAATGTCTCTAGCAGAGTGCTCCTTACATCAACTGTCCCCATCAGAGTTCCCCTTACATCAACTGTCCCCATCAGTGTGCCTCATGGATCAGTGGATGCACTCCTATGACCTGGGGGGGGCACAACTAAAATCTGGAGCAGCAAAAGCCACCTCAGCACCCCCTAGATCCAGGCCTGCTGTGCAGGAGCTTCCTGTAATAAAAGACCAGCATTGCTACGCTCTCTCCTTGCACAGGGTGAATGGTCTTGTCTCCACCCCCTCTTGCAGTTTTCTGTTTGTAGTGGATAGACCTGCTGGGCCCCACCCACAGCTCTGCACAGGTCGTGTACAGCACAGTGATGATGTCCCTGCTACTTTTACACAGTAATAACAGGGTTTGCAAATGGCTTTGGTGCACGCAAAGTGAATTTAAATCCTTTGCGGCTAATAGGGAATATATTTAAGTGACATTTCTGTGTGTGCAGAATTCAGCTTTAACTCATCCTGACTGCGGCATGCCAGTGGAAAGAGATCGGTTTACAAGGGTGAGTTCTTCGGCTGAATTTATCTGTGCAACTTGACTAGCTACGAATGCTGTGCACTCTCCCCTGTTATTTCTGGTCAGATGTTTTCCTCCCAAGCCCTGACATGTTTTCTTCCAGCCCTCTCCAGTTACACTGGAAGCTGAGGTTATTGAAAATCTGTTGACAAACAGACGTTGATCCCATGAGCCTAATGGAAGGCCAACTTGCCCAGACTCTGGCCGGATCTCCTCTCCATCGCTCCTGCAAAGGTTTTACATTTACACTTTTGGAAATGATCCAGAGTGGTTTTATTCTTATAGATCACTACGTGGAGGATGAGGAATTGGCCGTGCCGTGCCAGAGGTCTTTCAGGTACAAGTCAACAAATAGGAGCGTCTCCGATGTCCCGACCTGTACAGACAACTTTCAATGAAAGGGAAGCCTGGAAGGAGACAATACAACCTACGTTCAAATGACTCACTGCATCTGAGCACCAAAAAATTAAAATGCTATTTAACCTCTTCACGCCGGCCGCACACAAATGTGCGTCCTCCCGGCGTCTGGGCCTAGATGCCGAGCGGCCGCACATTTGCGTGTAATTAACAAAAAACATATGTGCTGAGAGCGCGCACCCTGCGCACATGTCCGCTACTCACAAATGTGCGTCCTCCCAGCGTCTGGGCCTAGACGCCGAGCGGCCGCACATTTGCGTGCAATTAACAAAAAAGATATGTGCTGAGAGCGCGCACCCTGCATGCTCCCAGCACACATGTTCGCTACCCACGGAAAAGTCCCAATCTGCTCTTTCGATTGGGACCTTTCCCGATCATGTGACCGCCGTGACGATCCCTAAATCCCGCCCTCTAAAACTCTTAAAGGGCCAGGAGGCGCAGGCGGGAAGCGGTTAATTCATTTTTAACCACTTATATACTGGACGTTTTCCTCCCCTTCTTGCCCAGGCCAGTTTTCAGTTCACATTTTGAATGACAATTTGTTAGAAATGCTGTATGTTGCCCTACAGAACAGACACTGCACAGCCCACATGATCTTTTCTGCTTCTCTGCACCAAGGAAACAGGAAACAGACAAGACATATTCCATATAGTATACAAGAGTATACCATAGATGCAGCTGAAACTTAGAAACACTGCCATCTACTGGCTGAAGAATAGATCTCTACTGAATGTTAACTGTTGCACAACATACCTGAACATTGTATTCCACACACTTACCCAGTCATGCAACCTGTACCCAAATTTTTTTTTTTTTTTTTTAGGAAAATTAAGAAATGAAATAAAACTTTTCCAAAAAATTTTTTAAATACTATTTATTTCTTTTTTATTATTATTATTATTATTATACAATATTTATATAGAGCCAACAGTTTGCTCAGCGCTTTACAATATAACTGGAAACAATACAGCAACAATACAGTTCAATACAAGAGATATACAAGAGGGATAGGAGGGCCCTGATCCTTGGAGCTTACAATCTAAGAATTAATTTATTTCAGGTACTTATATAGCGCCATCAATTTACATATATAGTGTACGATCACATCAGTCCCTAACCCTCAAGGGGTGTACAATCTAAGGTCCCTAACTCACATTCATACATACACATACTAGGGCCAATTTAGACAGGAGCTAATTAACCTACCAGCATGTCTTTGGAATGTGGGAGGAAACTGGAGTACCCAGAGGAAACCCACACAGGCACAGGGAGAAACTCCAGACAGGTAGTGCTGTGGTTGGGATTTGAAACAATGACCCTATTGCCGCCAGGCGGAACCACTTAGCCACTGTTATACTCGCCAAATGATGATTATTTGTATACAAAATCCATCTTCCTTCCATTCCTCAAGAGTTCAATTACTCTGTTGTACAGGTTATCTGTGCATTTCAGTTCTTTTCTATTGCCATGGAGGCTAATGCTGAAAGTCAAGACTGTCCAGTCGTATTTCTGTTATAAGTTATTATACACCTGCTAGATGGACCAAATGTCATCAACTCAAAATCTGATTGGTTGAAGCAACAGTTTCATTTACTGTAAGCTACAGGACCTCTAGGCAGATTTCTTTGACCTTGGAAACACATGTAGCACCCTCCTAGTCAGCTAGGGGGAGCTAAGGGTCAATTTAGACAGGATCCAATTAACCTACCAGCATGTCTTTGGAGTGTGGGAGGAAACCGAATCATCCGGAGGAAACGCACGCAGGCACGGGGAGAACATGCAAACTCCAGGCAGGTGGTGCCGTGGTTGGGATATACTGTAATCAGGGCAACGCAGCCTCATTATATGACTAGTGCAGTGGTGATAAGGAATACTGACTGGTGATAGTATGTTAAAAAAAAAATTAAATCTTTTTCTTTTCTTTTCCTTTTTTTTTTACATATTTCTTTTTTCACAATGTGAGCAGAGAAGTGCAGTGATGGTCATTGTTATAAGCAATCATTTTTATAAATGCCATCCATTGATTGCCAGTGTGTGCTTTGCAGGGAGAAAAAACAGCCACATCTCTGCTCAGTGTAGAGAGCCCTGTGTTGTTAGTAAACACAGGGATCTGAACTGTCATTCGCTAAGCTGATCATCATGTCCCAGTCATAAATCATTGGCCATAACCTGCTGACTGACTTATGATGCACTAAATGACAGTACAGATGGGGCAGTGGGCGTGCTTGGGCGCCCCCTACCCGGAAATGATGGATTATTATTATAATACAGGATTTATATAGCGCCAACAGTTTGCTGAGAGCTTTACAATATAACTGGAGACAATACAGCAACAATACAGTTCAATACAAGAGGGATAGGAGGGCCCTGATCCTTGGAGCTTACAATCTAAGATTATGTATATGTACATGATGCAGAGTGGTTGCCCCAGCACACTAAAAGTACATGGAGTGGTCTGCAAGTGGTTAATGTTGATTAAGAGTTTAATACTGATTTAAGTATTTAGTGTATTCTTAACTCTAAAAAGTTCCTTCTATTGCTCTCAGCCTCTCCTGAGTCTCCAAATTTCTCCTGTGATCTGACTTCCTGTTAGCAGATGGCTGCGTTCACTCTCCATGGTCCCACTGTTTGTAGAAATTTAGCCACCCTCTATTGCTCAATCCTGAGATGGACTATAGACTATGAGATTTGTAGTGTGCATAGATCAGTGCACATGAACACAACTAACGTGCACTGCTCATTCCAAACAAATGGAAGTGAGGGGAAACGGAGAGGTTTGGGAGCTCACGAAGGACATTACAAGGAGGCAGAAAAATGTCATAAGAAAGTATTTAATAAAAAATAGATTATAGGGCCATTAAGTAATAGATGTGTAACAATTATATTTTAAGAATGAGGATATTGTTTAGTGTCACATTGGTGTGACATAGATGTGATGTTTTCAAAGGGGTTGCTATCTATCTATCTATCTGTCTATCTGTCTATCTGTCTATCTATCTATCTATCTATCTATCTATCTATCTATCTATCTATCTATCTATCTATCTATCTGTCTATCTGTCTGTCTATCTGTCTGTCTGTCTGTCTGTCTGTCTGTCTGTCTTTCTGTCTGTCTGTCTGTCTGTCTATCTGTCTACCTGTCTACCTGTCTGTCTGTCTGTCTGTCTACCTGTCTGTCTGTCTATCTGTCTGTCTGTCCATCTATCTATCTAACTGTCTGTCTACCTGTCTGTCTGTCTGTTGGTCTATCTACCTGTCTGTCTACCTGTCTGTCAGTCTGTTGGTCTATCTACCTGTCTTTCTGTCTGTCTACCTGTCTGTCAGTCTACCTGTCTGTCAGTCTGTTGGTCTATCTACCTGTCTGTCTACCTGTCTGTCTATCTGTCTACCTGTCTGTCTGTCTGTCTGTCTACCTGTCTGTCTATCTGTCTACCTGTCTGTCTGTCCATCTATCTACCTGTCTGTCTACCTGTCTGTCTGTCTACCTGTCTGTCAGTCTGTTGGTCGGTCGGTCTGTCTGTCTGTCTGTCTGTCTGTCTGTCTGTCTGTCTGTCTGTCTGTCTGTCCGTCTGTCTACCTGTCTGTCTATCTACCTACCTACCTGTCTGTCTATCTACCTGTCTGTCTGTCTACCTGTCTGTCTGTCTGTCTGTCTGTCTGTCGGTCTCTCTCTCCCCCCACATATATAGTACTATGCCTTTTTTATGTGAATGTATACATATGTGACCCAGTTGTCCTACATTGTCTTGTCTACAAACCAGACAAGAACATTCCATTTCTATAAAGTATCCTCTTTGTGAGCGTCTGCTCAGGTGTTTTACATATCTTCAATTCAGGGGATTTTTTAAGAGCGGAAACATCATTTTATCACTTTCACCCACAGACATGTACAGGGCTGAGAGTGGGAGAAAGTGGCTGAAAACGACTTGACATTATTCACAGTGTCGGGTTTTTGCAGTTTTGTTTCCATTGAGTATATTTTCTGATGATTTGCCTCTCATTCTCTCATCTGAGATCTGGTTTTATGCGGTGGGAGTCTCGCTGTATATATTTGTCCCGCACAAGCTTCATGCACTTGTATTTGATAAAGAAACCTCACTGGGTTATTGTTGCTGGGTAAAGAGACCCTGTATTTTAACATGTGGGGTGATCAAAGGGTTAACTGTGCGCTGTTGTACTGTGTGCGCTGTTTAACAGCATGTGCTTTGTGTGTTTTATTAGGAAGGCATGCTGCTTGCATCTCTGCTGTGCAAAGAAATACACAGCAGCATGTCCTTGCTGGCAGGAGAGAGACCTGTGTTGTTTACACACAAGTTTCTCTCCTGTTACCTGATCGCCGGGTGCGGACGGGGAATCTCTGTCCGGGACCAGGTGATTGACATGCCTAGCTGCCAATGGTGGCGCAGGTAGGGCAGCACGCGCATCCCCTACCTGGGAAATTCAAATCTTGTATATATACGTGATTTTGCCCAGCGCTGCTGCCCTGCAGCAGAAGTTCTACTATGAGGCGGCAGGCAAGTGGTTAAAGGCTATGTAGGAAGGAGGAGCTGGGCCAGCATAAGCACTAATTAGATTCTCCTAGAAAAGGAGGATGGGGATATGACATGCAAAGAGGGAGGTGGCTGTGCTAGCAAATAAACTTTTCCTGGAGTTACACATTTGGGCAATTTCACACATAGGCACATTGCGATTGCATAAAAAATATTTTATGAGAAGAAAAAAACACCGTAAGATGGCATTTAACTGCTTGCCGACTGCATAACACACATACATATGGCAGCAGAACGCCTCTTCTGCACTGGATTATGTACCTACTAAGTAATCAGCACTTCTGGGTAGGGCGTGCTGTGATTCGTTACAGCACAAGCCAATCAGCGGGTCCTGGTTACTGATTGGCCACCGGATCCGCTGATCAGCTACGTGATTCACAGGCAGAGCTCTGTATAGTGACAAGCAATCTTGTTTTTTCATTCCCTGCTAAGCAGGAAAAAAAACAAGATCCCTTAGTAAAAGCAGCACATATTACACACAACAACACTTTCTAGGCACACAGTTAACCCTTTGATCGCCCCAGATGTTAACCCCTTCCTGCCCAGTGTCATTAGTACAGTGTCAGTGCTTTTTATTAGCACTGATCCAGGGGCGGACTGACAACTCATGGGGCCCCCGGGCAATAGGGGATCATGGGGCCCCTGTGTCCTTGCCCAAACTCAAAAAAGCCTATGAAAAAGGTACCAGGGGAATCTCATGGGGCCCCCTACCGACCTTGGGCCCAAATGGTCAGTCCGTCCCTGCACTGATCACTGTATTAGTGCCACTGGTGGTGTCAGTGGCAGTTAGATTCTACTCAGTGTCAGATTGCCTTCCACACTATCCCAGTCCCCTTATAAGTAGCTGATCGCCGCCATTTTTAGTAAAAAAAATAAATAACTAAATAAATATTCCAGTATACAGTTGCAAGAAAAAGTATGTGAACCCCTTGGGATTACGTGGAGTTTTGCATGAATTGGGCATAAAATGTGCTCTGAACGTCATCTAAGTCACAACAATAGAAGAACACAGTCTGCTGAACATAATACTACACAAACATTAGATGTTGCCATGGTTTAATTGCACATAACATGTAAACATTCACAGTGCATTTCAGGTACTTATATAGTGATGTTAATGTATGCAGTGCTTTACATATATATATTGTACATTCACATCAGTCCCTAACCCTCAAGGGGTGTACAATCTAAGGTCCCTAACTTACATTCATACATACACACACTAGGGCCAATTTAGACAGGAGCCAATTAACCTACCAGCATGGCTTTGGAGTGTGGGAGGAAACTGGAGTACCTAGAGGAAACCCACACAGAGAGAACATGCAAACTCCAGGCAGGTGGTGCCAGGGTTGGGATTTGAACCGACGATCCGAGTACCACCAGGTGGAAGTGCCAACCATTTAGCCACTGTGCTGCCCATGATAGTTTCAATTTGCATGACAAGTCACACCCTTTTGTCCGCAATGGAAGTGGTCCAATCGGTGCGACCAATTTTGAATGTAGTTCATGCACTACTTTTTGCAAGTTCGGGTGCAACTTGCATAGACATCTGGGAATGAAATTGCATAATGTTTTCCAAGTCGCTCCTGAAGTCGCACTGACATCTGACTTCAAGTGAAGTTGCATGGTTTCAAAGTCAGATTTGGTGTGAATGAAATCTTAGGGCTGGATCACACCATAGAAACGCAATCTGGATGCATTTCTGTGCCCAACCTCTCTGCACAGCTCCTCCATTCACAGAAACTGTGCCACAGCTTTTATGAATGGAAAGCGATCGCTGAGTAGAGGACAGGGGGGATGATTGAAAACTCCACCCATTCCATTTATAGATTGTGTTGCATTCATAGAAGATGTAGTACCTGAATGTGACTTAACATCATTCTTTGCAGTCTATAGTACATATTGTAAAGAAGAGCTCAAAATGGGGGAAGGGAGGGGGAGCAGCTTAAGAAGCCAAATAGGTGTGCTGCAGTGCAAGGGGCATGCCGACAGGAGGAGAGAACAGAGTGACAGAGGGATGAGTTGCTTCTCTTGTCACTGTCCAATCACAGGGTAGGAACCTGCAAATGAAAGTGAAACTGCAACAGAGAAAGATTGTGTTCCCATCCCCTGCTAGGCAGTGATGTTCTGTGGCAGAGCTTTGCAAATCTCAGGACTGGACAGACAGAAAAACACATTCTTTGGCAGATAAAACATATGTATGTGTTATCTGTGTATTTGACTGTTTGCCCTGCGTTCAGCTTTAACCACTTCTGCACTGCCCTAAAGCAGAAATGCTGCTATAGGGAGGCATGGGGGTGCAAAATCACGCATCTATATGTGATTTGGCAGTTCCGCCATTTGTGGCGTTAATTGTCAATCACTGGGTTCTGGGCAGTGATTTCTCGCCGGCACCCGTTGATCGCCAAGTATCTCCGACAGGGGAGAGACCTTTGTATAAACAACACAGATCTCTCCCCTGTCAGCTTCTGCACACTGCTTTGTATGGCTCTACATAGCACAGCCATGCAAAGCAGTGTGCTTACAGTGTAAAGCATACACACAGCTTATAGTTAACCCTTTGATTGCCCCAGATGTTAACCTCTTCCTGCCCAGTGCCATTAGTACAGTGTCAATGCTTTGTATTAGCACTGATCACTGTATTAGTGTCACTGGGGATGTCAGTGGCAGTTAGACAGTCCCCTCCCAGTGTCAGAATGCCCGCCACAGTCCCGCTATAAGTCGCTGATCACCACCATTACTAGTAAAAAAAAAATCCCAGTATATATACTGCCGTTTGTAAACGCTATAACTTTCACGTAAACCAATTAATTTACACATATTGGGATTTTTTTTAGCAAAGACGTCGCAGAATACATTTTGGCCTAAATTTATGACAAAATTTGAATTTGACATTTTTTTAACTGGATATTTTTAGTAGGAAAAAGTCAAATATATTGTTTTTCTCTCAAAATTGTTGGGTTTTTTTTGTTTTTAGCGCAAAAAAATAAAAACTGCAAGGGTGATTAAATACCACCGAAAGAAATCACCATTTGTGGGAAAAAAGAATGTAAATTTTATTTATGTACAGCGCTGCATGATCACGCAATTGCCAGTTAAAGTAACGCAGCGCCGCATCGCATAAAATGGCCTGGTCAGGAAGGGGGGTAAATCCTCTGGAGGGCAAGTGGTTAAAGAGCTGATTCACATGTCAGTACGAGGTAAGCAGTACATTGACTCCAGCTGAAGTATTTCTATTGTGCAATGTGGAGGGGCAGCACCATAATTTACACATACAGTATTGGGATTTTTTTTAGCAAAGACATGTAGCAGAATACATTTTGGCCTAAATTTGGGACTTGTCTGTTAATTCACCGGATTTATTTATTTATATATATATATATATATATATATTTAAAAAAAAAAAAAAAAAAAATATATATATATATATATATATATACACCGGTATATATTTTATATATTTAAATAAAACATATAAAAAAAAAATATATATATATATATATGTTTATTTATATATATATATTTATATATATATATATATATATAAATAAATCCGGTGAATTAACAGATAAGTACCAAATTTATGACAAAATTTGATGTTTTACATTTTTTTACTGGACATGTTTAATAGCATAAAGTCAAAAATATTGTTTATTTCTCAAAATTGTCGGCCTTTTTTTTTAATAGCGCAAAAAATAAAAAACACACAGGCGATAAAATACCAGCAAAAGAAAGCTCAAGTTGTGGGAAAAAAAGGACATCCATTTCAGTTGCGTGCAGTGTTGCATGACCACGCAATTGTCAGTTAAAATAACAGTGCAGTATCGCATAAAATGTCCTGGTCAGGAAGGGGGGTAAATCCTCTGGAGGGCAAGTGGTTAAAGAGCTGATTCACATGTCAGTACGAGGTAAGCAGTACATTGACTCCAGCTGTAGTATTTCTATTGTTGTGCAATGTGGAGGGGCAGCACCATAACGCTCTGCTTTCCACTCCATTATAAATAAACATTTGTGCTTTGGGGAATTTTCTGAACTGCCAGTACTAGGCTGCTCCCAAAATAGAAATGGAACAATTATAACTAAGAGACAGAAAAAAAAAAATCAGAGCATGGCCATGTGAGACAGCTAATGTAAATTGTTGTGTAGAGAGTACGGCCAATGATGACACTGCCAGTTCTTGCTTCAACAGGTCAGTCTGCGCCATAAAACGCATTATACGCTCAGAAGGTGAAATTTGATTTAAATTGGTCGTAAACCCCTATAAATACCCATTGAAGGGACTGGCCTCAGGTGATACACAGAGATGAAACAAATCCTCCTCCATAAGTTGTACCTGTTTATCTGCCATATTCTCTTCTCTACATCCATACTGAAATTATGCAGAGAGCTGAAATTCCATACTGCAGAGCTCAGGAGAGTTCTGAGAGCTCATTGGAGGGAAGGGATACACCCCCCTTCACACAGCACACAGGAACAGAATTGAGGCTGCCACTCTTCTGGAGCTCCCTCCCCTGTCACCATTTTTCTCTTGGTGTCAGGAAAACTTGTCAGAAGTGACTCATGCAGATAGCTGATGAATGAAGCACCAGACAGAAATGTATTATTTATTTATTACAGGTACTTATATAGCGCTGTCAATTTATGCAGCGCTTTACATATATATTTTACATTCACATCAGTCCCTAATCCTCAAGGGGCATACAATCTAAAGAACACTTAGTGCTCTGGATTGAGACAAGAACACACTATAGAGGGAAATGCTTTATTCATATTTCATGTCTGAGGTTTACAACCGCTTTAAAATGATGAGTTGCTGAAATCATTAAATTATACAATGTAACTCTCTTACCTTAGCTTTGATAAAGTCAGGTGACGAAACATGTCTCAGGGTCGGGCCGCATGACGTATTCTGTAATGAGCCATCCACCTTACATCCCCCGCCGGAGGTGAAGTATCGCTCACGAGGAGGATCGGGTGAGATTATTATTATTATTACATCGAGTTTATATAGTGCCAAAGGGTTTGCTCAGCGCTGTACAATAGAGGGGGGGGGGACAATACATGAAACAGTACAGCAACAACAAACAGTACACGAGGGGTTAAAGGGCCCTACTCTTTCGAGATTACAATCTAGGAGGGAGGGGGTAGTGGTACAGGAGGATGTGTCTGTTGGGGATGGAGTGGTAGGAGGAATGAAGGAGGACGGCTGTTAGGTGAGGGTGGGGTAGGCTTCCCTGAAGAGATGGGTTTTCAGGGAGCGCCTGAAGGTGAGGAGGGAAGGTGACAGTCTGATGGATTGGGGTAGTGAGTTCCAGAGGATGGGGGAGGACCTGGAGAAGTCTTGCAGTCGTGCGTGGGAGGAGGAGACCAGGGAGCAAGATAGAAGGAGGTCCTGTGAAGAGCGAACGGTACGGGTAGGGTGGTACCTGGGAATCAAGTTGGTGAGGTAGTTAGGGGCAGTGTTGTGAATGGCTTTGTAGGTCAGAGTGAGTAGTTTGAATTTGATGCGTTGGGCAATGGGGAGCCAGTGGAGGGAGAGGCAGAGGGGGGTGGCAGAGGTGGAGTGGCTGGTGAGGTGGATGAGTCTCGCCGCTAAGTTCAGGATGGTCTGAAGCGGGGAGAGCCTGTGCTGGGGTAGGCCGGTGAGGAGGGAGTTGCAGTAGTCCAGGCGTGAGATAATCAGGGAGTGTACGAGTAGCTTAGTGATGTCTGGGGTAAGGAAGGAGCGTATCTTGGAGATGTTCCGGAGGTGGAGCCTGCATGTGTTTGTAAGTGATTTGACATGAGGTTGAAAGGAAAGGTTTGAGTCCAGAATGACGCCAAGGACTTTGGCTTGCGGGGCGGGATTGATGGTGGTGTTGTTGGTAGTGATGGATAGGATGGGGGGGGGCGTGGGCAGGGGGGAAAGATGAGAAGCTCGGTTTTGGAGAGGTTAAGCTTGAGGAAATGGAGAGACATCCAGTCAGAGATGTCGTTTAGGAGGTGAGTGATGCGGGCGGAGACTGTGGGGGTGAGGTGAGGGGGGGAGAGGTAAATTTGAGTGTCATCAGCGTAGAGGTGGTAGTTGAAGCCGTGGGAGTGTATGATTTTGCCAAGGGAGGAGGTGTAGATGCTCGTTTCATGTGATATACAGATACCCTTTACGGTTATTGTGGATATTCTGGTAACCTTTCATTTATTTCATGTGAGTACAATACTTTCTACCCAGTAAATGGTTTTTAATGGATTCACGCTATGAGTTTCCTTTTACATCTTTCCCTGATTACAGAGTGTAATAGTCTGGAGGATGTCCCGCCATCATATCATCTCTAATTGATGAAGGGCTTGTTGATTGATGATCTGCACTACGCTGACACTCACCACAAGTGCTATTGCCTATCAGGATTGGATGGGCCACGATATCTGGTGAGTGCCACTGAATTGGGGGAGGTTTTCCTCTGGAGCGCGTGGTGATATCTGAGTGCATTTTATTCAACTGATTATCATTATGTTGTTCACGTGGTGATCTCGGTGGATCAATAAGGACTTTGTACTTACCCCCTCCCTCCTAGATTGTAAGCTCGAAAGAGTAGGGCCCTCTAACCCCTCGTGTGCTGTTTGTAGTTGATGTACTGTTTCATGTATTGTCCCCCCCTCTATTGTACAGCACTGAGCAAACCCTTTGGCGCTATATAAACTTGATGTAATGTAATGTACTTCATCACAATTTTCATTTTTCAGTTGGTGGACTTATGTCAAATGATTTAAATATTTGTGTATATTTATTGAAGTGTTATATATTGTGTCATATTTTCACTTTGCAATTGTGTTTTATCATTTTTTTTGTGCTGCTTTTATTTGTCATTGTAACTCTATTACCTGCTTGCCTCGCAATAGGACAACGAGCAAACCACATTCCAATAATGGCAAATGTATCAATGGCCCATTGCCTCTACTGGTACTTGAACAGTAACCATCCCATAGCATTGTGATAGAGAAGGATCTTCAACTGGGTGACACCTCCTTGGCTATGACATGCTACAGAAGAGGCACAGAACAAAGTAGTGGGGCACAGAGTGTTCTATAGCAGTGGGCATTTTCAGTTAGCCTAGGTTCACACTTGAGCATTTTTTAGGGCATTTTCCAGTTTGCAGAAACACAATACAATCAATTTAACATGATTTCCTATGGACCTAGTTCATATTTGTGTGTTTTGCGCTGGTGCGTTTTTTTTTTTAAAGGGTCAGTGACTTTTTTCCCACAGCAGATTGTGTTCTTTGTGTAAAAGAGTTCAATGGAACTGCACCAAAAATGCAAGTGTTGCGGTTTTGATGCATTTTCATTAATCATTTTTTTTTTGCTTATAGGAAAGTATGACAGTTCTTTTCATGTAGTGTGACTTTGAATGGGTGCGAATTGGAGGCAACTTTGGGTGGGTGCGTCCTTATACTCCATGGAACTCAAGTAAGCAAAGTTGCATCAAAGTAGCACTCATCCAAAGTCACACCCATCCATCCATCTAACATCAGAGCAATGGTAACCTGACAGTTTAATATAACAACAGAAAAATACATATAGGAGAGAAAAACTGCTTAACTATCATCTGGAGCAGGGGTCTTCACACATTCTAAGCAAAGGGCCAGTTTACTTTCCTTCAGACTTTAATGAGGCTGCACTGTTACCAGTGGTAGAAGAAAGAGCCCCAGCATCAATGGGAGCATAGAATGTCTCAGACTTGGAGGTCAATGGGAGTAAAAAGTTTACATAGCACCTGTGACCAGTAGGAGAGGGAATAGTGCCCCATCATTGGTGTCAGTGGGAGGAATAGTGCCCCATCATTGGTGTAAGTGGGAGGAATAGTGTCCCATCATTGGTGACAGTGGCAGGAATAGTGCCCCATCATTGGTATCAGTGGGAGGAATAGTGCCCCATCATTGGTGTCAGTGGGAGGAATAGTGCCCCATCATTGGTATCAGTGGGAGGAATAGTGCCCCATCATTGTTGTCAGTTGGTGGAATAGTGTCCCATCATTGGTGTCAATGGGAGGAATAGTGCCCCATTATTGGTGTCAATGGAAGGAATGGTGCCTCATCATTGCTGTCAGTGGGTGGAATAGTGCCCCATCATTGGTGTCAATGGGAGGAATAGTGCCCCATTATTGGTGTCAATGGAAGGAATAGTGCCCCATCATTGGTTTCAATGGGAGGAATAATGCCCCATCATTGGTGTTAGTGGAAGGAACTACGCCCCATCATTGGTGTCAGTGGAAGGAATAGTGCCCCAGATGTAAGGATAGGTTTTTTGTTTAAGTGTATAATTTTACAATGCACCACCCTAACCATGAGATCTTAAACCCATCATTTGGACAAAAAGTGTGCACATCAAGCTTACAACTGATGAGTGAGTGAGATCTGACAGCACAATACAGATAGGGTTAATTATGGTAAAAATAACTCCCCAATCCCCTCTTCAACATTGCATAGAAGGAGAAAGCTAAGCAAGGATTTTCAGCAAGTACAATTGTAAGCAGCAATATTTAAATGTGGGAGAAATAGTTTCCCATCATTGGTGTCAGTGGAAGGAATAGTGCCCTATCATTGGTGTCAGTGGAAGGAATAGTGCTCCATCACTGATGTCAATGGAAGGAATAGTGCCTTGTCATTGGTGTCAGCGGGAGAAATAGTGCTCCGTCATTGGTGTCAGTGGGAGAAATAGTGCTCCGTCATTGGTGACAGTGGGAGGAATAGTGCCCCAACATTGGGGTCAGTGGGAGGAATAGTGCCCCATCATTGGTGTCAGTGGGAGGAATAGTGCCCCATCATTGGTGTCAGTGGGAGGAATAGTGCCTCATCATTGGTGTCAGTACGAGGAATAAAGACCCATCACTGGTGTCAATGGGAGGAAAAGTGCCCCGTCATTGGCATCAGTGGAAGGAATACTGCCCCATCATTGGTGTCAATGGGAGGAATAGTGCCCCATTGTCAGTGTCAGTGGGAGGAATTATGCCCCATTGTTTGTGTCAGTGGAAGAAATAGTACACCACTGTTGGTGTCAGTGGGCCAGATAAATGCAAGCAAAGAGCAGTATCTGAGCCATGAGCTGCAGTATGAAGACCAGTGATATGGAGCAATCAAATGAATTACCCCTCAACACACCTCTAATATGTTAGCACAGTACACACTTGGTTTGATGAAGGAGGCCTTGACTTGATGAAGGAGGCCTTTTGAACACCAAAAACGTGTTGGCTTCTTTTGATACGAGAACTCAAGTAACTCAAATCAGGGTGATATTGTGATCTCCGGACAGAACTCAGGACACAGCATCATCAGGACAGGGGACTGAGATGCAGGACTGTCCCAGGAAATTCAATATCTGTGCAGAAACTGATTGGCTCCTTGCTTTGCTGCTTTCTTCACACTCCAGCTCTGCTATACAAGGACTGCAAGGGATTGAGGACAACCTCAGGTTCTTACACTGCTTACATTTAAATGTTATGTTTACTAATGTATTAATGATTGCTGAGCTGCATTAACTTGTGACTTGGAGTTCACTTTTAAGTCAGTGGGACTGCAATGTGAATGCATAGTGAATGCATACTTAACGCATCTCATGTCTGTGGTGGCAGGCAAATGGGGAATGATTGGACAAGTTAGAAACTCCATCCCCTTGACTCCCCTGACAGCAACCACTGTCTTCTCTTGCTCTCTATTCAAAAACACTAACCAAGCTGAAGCTGACCACTTCTGTTCACTGATGTACATCACTGTGATCTGGCTATATACAATATATATGCATTGTAGCTAGGGGGAGCTAAATCTGTTTTTTTTCAGTTGGAAAGGCTGAATAGCAGCTTGCGCTGAGGCAGAGGGGTTATTTTAGGTCAGGGCTGAGAGGCTCTGCGGGTCAGTTCCTTGACTTCTCTCCTGCTCTTGAATCTTGGAGAAGATTCTAGAAGCAGTGGGCGGGGATAAGGAAGGGCTGGCCTGCACACATAGGAGACCCTGGCCAATCCCCAAGCAGGAGGCTTGGCATGGGGCCAGGGCAGCCTTTAAATGAGATTGAGCTTGTTCAGCAGCAGTAGAGTTCAGGTGGACAATGGAGTGAGAAAGCTGAGGTGTAGGAGCCTGGGATGGGACCCAGCTGGGAACGGGCTCACCTCCAGGCAGTGATGCTGGCAAGGAGGAAAGATCAGACCTCATTGGCCTCCAGAGAGAGGACCACTTAGGCAGCAGGAAAGAGTGGCCCAGAAGAAGGCCTGAAAGCAGCTACCAACCCACCAGCTCATAGGAACAGGACTGAATAATCCTACACTCCCTGTGCCAGTTAAGAAGAAAGAAGCACTCTGGTGGGAAACTGGATCAGCTCCTTGCCCAGGACTATTAACCTTAAAGTGGTAGGCACTGGTTCCCCTGCATCCCATACACCCCTTACCCCATCCAATATTCACACCTTTAAAAAAACATTTTCAAGGACTGGATACTGTCTCCTGGATGCAAATCTGTGAGGAATGCGTGTTGCCTGGTTGTGCGGGACTATAGGGGGACCTACATTTTGTATCGACTCCTAAGGGGGTAGTGCTACAACATATTCACCTGCCCTCCGCCCTATAGCAGAAGTACTGCTACAGGGAGGCAGGGCTGCACAAAATCATGTGTGTGTGTGTGTATATATATATATATATATATATATATATATATATTATATGTGATTTGCATTTCCAGGTAGGGGGCGTGCACCACGCTACCCGCGCCGCCATTGGTGGCTACAGATGTCAGTCACTGGATCTTGGATGGAGATTCCCCGCAGGCTAGTAACACTGACAGGGGAAAGACCTACGGTATGTGTAAACAACACAGGTCTTTCTCCTGCCAGTAATAACATGCTGCTGTGTATTTCTCTGCACACAAGAGAAAAACACAGCAGCATGTCTCCCTAGTAAAACACACACAGTAAAACAGCATACAGCACACAGTTAACCCTTTGATCGCCCCAGATGTTAACCTCTTCCTACCCAGTGTCGTTAGTACAGTGTCAGTGCTTTGCTTTTAAATAGCACTGATCACTGTATTAGTGTCATTGGGATGCCAGTGGCAGTTAGTCATTTCCCACCCAGTGTCAGAATGCCCGCCGCAGTCCCGTGGTCCCGCTATAAGTCGCTGATCGCCGCCATTACTAGTATTAAAAAAATAAATAAATAAAAATTCCAGTATACTGTCCATACAGCCATTTATAGACACGATAACTTTCATGTAAATCAATTAATTTACACATATTGGGATTTTTTTTAGCAAAGACATGTAACAGAATACATCTTGGTCTAAAGTTATGACGAAATTAGATTTCTACATTTTTTTTACTGGACATGTTTTATAGCAAAAAGTCAAAAATGTTGGGTTTTTGTTTTCAAAATTGTCTGCCTTTTTTTGTTTATATCACAAAAAAATAAAAATGCACAGGTGACCAAATACCATTGAAAGAAAGCTCTATTTGTGGGGAAAAAAGGATATAAATGTCATTTGGGTGCAGCATTGCATGACCGTGCAATTGTCGGTTAAAGTAAAGGAGCACCGTATGGCAAAAAATGGCCTGGTCAGGAAGGGGGGTAAATCCTCTGGAGGGCAAGTGGTTAAGAAGTGCCAGTGGTGTGAATGGCATTCTTCCTGCACTTATCCTAAGGTCTCTGAGGTCAAACCATCAAATACTTGTCCAGCCTTAGCTCCCCTCCATCACCTTTTCTTATCTCTGTGCATTTGGGTATCTGAAAGGTTAAAGATAAGGATAAAAGAGACATGATAGATCACTGCATATACAAAAGTCAATCATATGTATAAAAGTGGGAAAAAAAAGAAAACAAACATAACTAACTCTGCAACAGCCTTAATGTGTATTTTCACTTTGCGGTCACATTTTGAGAAACCCGCACCATATTTTTGTCATGTATTCCCATTCACTCAGCATACCTAAAAATTGATTTTACAAAAATGCCTTACCTTTTTAGTTGTTCCTTTTGGAACAGTTTTATCCATAGGACTGGATATGTAGCGTGTTCAGTGTATTATTTTACAATGCAATACTCAAGCTTTGAAATCTTTAACCTTTTGTTTGGACAAACAGTGCGCACATCAGGTTTACAACTAATAATGAGATATTCCAGCACAATACAGGCAGGGTTAAGGCTCCATGCGCACTAGTGTTTTTTAAGCCCCTAGAACAGTGATTCTCAACCTTCCTAATGCCGCAACCCTTTAATACAGTTCCTCATGTTGTGGTGACCCCCAACCATAAAATTATTTTCGTTGCTACTTCATAACTGTAAGTTTGCAGTGGGAGGACTAGTGCCACATCATTGGTGTCAGTGGGAGGAGTAGTGCCACATCATTGGTGTCAGTGGGAGGAATAGTGTCCCATCACTGATGTCAATGGGAGGAATAGTGCCCCATCATTGGTATCAGTGGGAGGAATAGTGCCCCATCATTGGTATCAGTGGTAGGAATAGTGCCCCATCACTGATGTCAGTGGGAGGAATAGTGTCCCATCGTTGGTATCAGTGGTAGGAATAGTGCCCCATCACTGATGTCAGTGGGAGGAATAGTGCCACATTGTTGGTGTCAGTGGGAGGAATAGTGCCCCATCATTGGTGTCAGTGTGGGGGGGGGAATTGTGCCCCATCGTTGGTGTGAGTGGGGGGAGGAATAGTGCCCCATCGTTGGTGTGAGTGGGGGGAGGAATAGTGCCCCATCGTTGGTGTCAGTGGGGGGAGGAATAGTGCCCCATCATTGGTGTCAGTGGGGGAGGAATAGTTCCCCATCGTTGGTGTCAGTGGGGGGGGGGGGAAATAGTGCCCCATCATTGGTGTCAGTGGGAGGAATAGTGCCCCATCATTGGTATTAGTGACACCAATGATGGGGCACTATTCCTCCTACTGACACCAATGATACTTATCTTGCTGACCCCTGCTCCAGCCTGGGCTCGCTCCCTCCCTCTCCCATCTACAGCCAGCATACCTGGCTGCAGCAGCACCATCTGCACGCTATAGACACTTACCTGTCAGCTGTCTTCCTTCTCCGGCCGCTCCCTCGCTCGATCTTCTTTGATCTTCACGCTTCTGCTCGGCTCCTCCTCCTCGCCGGTGATTGGCCGCCTGTGTGCCTCTCCTGAGCTACAGTTCCGGTGGCCAATCACTGGTGAGGAGGCGGAGCTGTTGAGTGATCCCGGGGATGTGGCCAGATGACGGGCGGCATGTCATCCCGCACACACATCGCGTCCAGGAAAATGTGGACGTATCTGCATGTGGGCGGACCCGCCTGGAGACTGATAGAGGAGTGGTGTCTCAGTTCCTAAGACCATCGGAAATATGTGTTTTCCGATGGCCTTAGGAGACCCCTGTGAAAGGGTTGTTCGACCCCCAAAGGGTTCGCGACCCACAGGTTGAGAACCGCTGCCCTAGAAGCTTTTATCAGCATATTTTTCTGCTCCTAGAAGCTAAATAGCGTTCTCCTATGTGTCCATGCATTGATTGAACTTCAGCGTCTAGAAAACATTTTTATTTGTAGTTTTTTTGGAGCATTTTTCAGGCAGAAAAAAACACTAAATGCTCCTAAATGCTGCTAAACACTACTAAACAGCTCCTAACAGCTTTTTTTCTAGCTTTTTTTTCCTGTACATGTACTGCAAATATGCTAACAAAATGCTAACACTTCTAAATGCTGGTAAAATGCTACTAAAAACCGCTATTACCAACATTTTTTATCAAGCATTTGTTGAGCTTAAAAAAAAACACTAGTGTGCATGGAACCTAAGTATGGTGAAAATAACCCACCAGCCTCCTCCTTAACATAGAAGGGGGTAGGCAACCTTAGAGAGGTGGAGATCTACCTGAACAACATGGGAGAAATCAAAGATCACCGGGCACAGTGTTACCTGTGTCACCCAATGTCGACTCCTCTCCACATGGAATAAAAATATATTTGAAATGTTTTTTTTAAATATTCTTCCCAAATATATTGACATATATTTCAAAATATATTTCAATAAATATATATATCTCCTAGATTGTAAGCTCGAAAGAGCAGGGCCCTTGACCCCCTTGTGTTTTCTTTTGTCACTGTATTGTCTCATGTTCTGTCCCCCACTATAATGTACAGCGCTGAGCAAACCTTTTAGCGCTATATAAATACTGTATAATAATATATATATATACACTGTATGTTGAAATGCATTTTTTATTACAATATATATGAAAAATAGTTTTAAAAATACATTTTCAAATATACTGTACGTCTTTAAAAATACAAATCTACATTTTTGGAATTGTGTATATAAATTAGTGAAGCGCTATAAATATTATATCAAATACATAGTGCCATTAATAACTCATTGTGCTATATCAAAGATATACTAATGAATTCACAATAATACGTGATAAAAATTATAATAAGGTGATAAACAAATGTCCAAATAATTCATAGATATAATTTAGTAAACTAATAATTGTGATTCACACACTTAAATCATTAATGTGCATATAAACCAAAAGAAGTCCATGCAGGTGCAACTTGTGAAAAACAGGAAGAGTGATCTTCACTTCTAGTGCTCAAATATCCTCCAATGGCAGCAATGCCTACTCACCTCCCCACCCTGACCCACACAGGGCCAAAGGGCTGTTAATCTCCTCTATGACCGATCCTTAATTGCAGGCAGCTCACCAGGGGATCACAGACTTTCCACTCCACCTCCACTCAATCGTTATATAGGACACAAAAAGAACTTCCCATAGTGTAATATTGTTTTAATGATCGAATTTAAAACATGGTAATTCACTCACATTTGTCTCCTTTGTCACAAAGAGCTGTTTCACCTCATCCCATAGGTGTGTAACATGAAGTAAGGGGAAACCAATATGGCCGTTGCGTCCGGACATGCGTCCCCACGTGACCGGAAGTGACGTGACTAGAAACCGGATATGGCGTACCGACGCGTTGCGTCACGTGCGTCACATGCGTCGTGACTTCATCAGGGTTACATTTTTGGAATGCATTTACAAATATATGTAAAAATATATGTTAAAATTACTTTTTTATATGTTAAAAAAAATCTGAAGAATATTTTTAAAAATATTGCTGTTGTTCCCAGTTCCTTCCACTTTGTTATAGTACCACTAACAGTTGACCGTGGAATATTTAGTAGCAAGGAAATGTCAGGGATGGACTTATTGCACAGGTGACAACCTATCACGGTACCACACTTAATTTCACTGAGCTCTTGAGAACGACCCATTCTTTCACATATGTTTGTAGAAGCAGTCTGCATGCCTAGGTGCTTGATTGCATACACCTGTGGCCATGGAGGTGATTGGAACACCTGAATCCAATGATTTGGAGGGCTGGTCCAATATTTTTGTCAATATATTGTATATTGCCATTTAGTTTGGGTGCACATCTACTTTAATTATACGTTTTAAGTTTTCTATGTGCGGACAGCCATATACATGCTGTGAACCCTGCTTGGCACACCTTTTATTTCAGTACAAATCAATCATCAAAGCTCTGTCAATAGACTTTCACTGAAACCAACATGCTCCTTAGGTGCACTGCCTCATAATTGTTTTCTTTTTTCATTGAACTGAATAATGCTCAGCTCAAAAAATGTCCGCCTCCACTGTGTATGGATGACCAGTACACTATAATTGGTGTGATTATGCTCCAATCTCAGAGAATTAAACACTGCACTGATTCATCGCCCAGCAGACAAAATTACTGGTGACATCACAGACAATTAGTTTTGGTGGGAGTATTTTTTGGCCTTGTATGTCATTACATCATTTTACATTTCAGTCACCATACACCACATAGGAACAAACTTCGCTACCGCTTATGTTCATCAGTTTTGCATTCAGGCATTAATGGAAAATTTTCATCACGATACAGTCAGATGTTTTTGTGAAATTATATACTTTGCAAACTTGCGCTTGGTCTCGAGGGTTTAGTCAAACTAGACTTCCTAATCAAAAAAAGCAGAATTAAGTCATGATAAGGATGATATATTAGCAGGTCCATTTTACTTCCCCTTTCTAAAAGCTTAAGAAACAATTAAGTGTACTCTTATTTTTGTGAGCTAGTGACACATATATCAGATTAGTAGTGAAAGTGCCAAGAGAGTCCTGGAAACTACCTCAGAGGTAACATACTAAAGGCAGGATCAGGCTGTCCGTCCTGTTGAGCAGTGTTCACTCTCCATCCATGATGGTAAAGATGCATGGATGAAGAAAACTAAAGCTAAAGTGGATCTATTGTCCACATCAACTGATCAGCCTCCTTGATATATTTGAAAGATGAAAACTGATTGGGTGCTGTGGACAACAGCTTCACTTTATTGCAGCTTTCATGAATGTTACAGTACTTGCAGTATCCATTCAGAGTCTTCCAAGACCTCCAGTATTCACAGTACTCAAACATCCATGTTGGGTCTTCCAGGATTTCCAGGTCTCCTAGGATCTTAAGTACTCACAGTACTGAAGGATCCATGGTGAATCTTCCATGTTGTCCAGGTATTCTAAGAAACACAGCACTTGCAGGCTTCCTGCTGAGGCTTCCAGAATTTCCAAGACTCCTATGACCTCCAGTACTCACAGTACTGAGGGACCCATGCTGGGTCTTCCAGGTTGTCCAGGGCTCCTAGGAAACACAGCACTTGCAGGCTTCCTGCTGAGTCTTCCAGAATTTCCAAGACTCCTTTGACCTCCAGTACTCACAGTACTGAGGGATCCATGCTGGGTCTTCCAGGTTGTCCAGGGCTCCTAGGAAACACTGCACTTGCAGACTTCCTGCTGAGTCTTCCAGAATTTTCAGGACTCCTGTGACCTCCAGTACTCACAGTACTGAAGGATCCATGCTGGGTCTTCAAGGTTTTCCAGGGCTGCAAGGAAACATAGCACTTGCAGGCTTCCTGCTTGGTCTTCCAGGATTTCCAAGACTCCTAGAACCTTTTAATACTCAAAATATTTATGCTGGGTCTTCAAGAATTTGCAGAATTCCTTGCATCTCCAGTACTAACAGGATCTGTGCTTGATTTGTCACTATTCTTAGGATCTCCAGTACTCACAGGATCCATCCCAGGCTTTCAAAGACTTTATCCAGGAAGGGTATTAAAGCACCAGCCTTTGAAGTGGCTGGTATTGTGTCTTATTGTCTCCTACTTGGTAGCTAAACAGCTATATTACTTGCTGTTGTCAACCTCAATTAACCTGACTACTTTCTTTCTCGCTGCCTGTCTAGACCACTGCTCAGACCTTGCTACTATCATGCATGCCACCTACCTAAACTCTTGCCTGGGCCTGACTACTCTCTCATCTGCAGCCCTGTGAACTGTCTCTACAGTGTAGGCTCTTTGTTCCAGCCACGCCCTTGGTGGGGTAATCCTGGGGGAAAATTGATGGGACTTTTCGGACACCACAAAAAAATGCATACAACACACATAAAACAATTTGCTTTTTATTATACAAAAATATTTAAAAACAATTGGAGAGTCATTTAAATCACACATTGCATAAAAGAGAAAATTCCCTAACAGTTATCAATATCATCAATCCACAAGGTGTGATATAGGACCTCCAAACATGACTACTACTCTGACATTTTTCAACTATTATCAGTCTTCTTCAGGGGTTGATGATATAGATGTACTCTACAAAAAATACAACAACAATAATAATGGAAACATTATCAAATGAGCATCTCAAATTAGCCCAGACAGATAATCATACATTTGGGGAAGGTATCCCCTGAACACTTACAAGAACCAAGACAAAAAAGGCAGCTTTAATGGATGTAATCATAACATTGGTCCATACAGCGGATCAGAGCAAACACAAAGGACACAAAAAGATGCCACATATGGCTGTATTGAATGGAAAAAAAAGCCTAAAAAGAAGGAAAATAAGAAATAGAAATAAAAAATATTAAAAAAAACATCCAAATGGCAGAAGATACTAATGGCTTATACCAAATAGACCATTCATATGAGTATGTAGTTTAACAATGGCACTTACAGACCATGAGAAGAGAATACAAGGTATCTGGCAAGGCTGTAAAGCAGAAGTTCCTAAAAAACAGTAATATAAAAAGGAGGGGGGTCCATAAAAATGTGTACGTATGCTCCATATCCAGCACTCCAAGCATCCCTAAACATTTAATGGCTAAGAAACACTAGACTCTACATACTGAAAATAAAGTACCTGAATATATCTCTTTGCTGTTTAATGAGAACTTCACACGGGGCATAGATCAATATTAAACTCCAACTACCAAGGATACGCTTCAATGGAAACAACCAAAAGGAGCCAACCACCCCAAGACTATCGGGTAAAGACGGACACTACTACAGTATGAGATGCTGGTCATCATCTATAAAAAATAATAATAAACCAACCAGGAGTTTTTTTATGCTCACATTTAAAAACATCAACTCACCAATAGAACAGCCAATTTTCCAATTCTAGCAAATAAAAGAAAGGTCTTTTTGTCACTTTATTTGCCACACGGACTCTTCTCTGACAAAGTGAAGTCTAAAAAAAGAAATGTCTCGAAACGGAAATCCTCCGTCACCAGAGGGGTGGCGGTGGACATGGTATACTTGGATTTTGCAAAAGTGTGTATGATAAAATCTGCAGGCTTGGAAAAATTTCTATGTAAATGGATAGAAAACTGGCTAAAAGATCATATTAAGAGGGTAGTTGTTAATGATTCATACTCTGAATGTTCTACGGTTGTCAGTGGTGTACCCCAAGGCTGGGACCTTTACTTTTTAATATATTTATAAATGATATAGGGTCTGGGATTATAAATACCATTTCAGTCTTTGCAGATGACACCAAGCTGTGCAGTGGAATAACGTCCGTACAGGATGTCTCCAACTTACAAGCTGTTTAGTTGGGCAATTATGTGGCTAATGAGGTTTAAAGTTGATAAATGTAAGGTTCTGCACTTGGGGGCTAAGAATATGCATCCATCATACATACTAGGGGGGGTACAACTGGGGGAATCAATGGTGGAGAAGGATCTGGGAGTTCTGGTAGATCACAAGCTTAATAATGGCATGCAATGCCAAGCTGCGGTTTCTAAAGCGAGCAAAAGAGGTATAGACTCCAGAGAGAGAGATAATTTGCCCCTGTACAAATCATTAGTAAGACCTCATCTGGAATATGCAGTTCAATTTTGGGCACCAATTCACAGAAAGAACATTGGGGAACTGGAGAAAGTACAGAGAAGGGCAACCAAACTGATGAGGCATGGAGGAGATCAGCTATGAGGAAAGATTAGAGGTCTGAATTTATTCTCTCTTGAGAAGAGGAGATTAAGGGGGGATATGATCTCCATGTATAATACATAAGGGGGGATATGATCTCTATGTATAATACATAAGGGGGGATATGATCTCCATGTATAATACATAAGGGGGGATATGATCTCCATGTATAATACATAAGGGGGGATATGATCTCATGTATAATACATAAGGGGGATATGATCTCCATGTATAATACATAAGGGGGGATATGATCAACATGTATAATACATAAGGGGGGATATGATCTCCATGTATAATACATAAGGGGGGATATGATCTCCATGTATAATACATAAGGGGGATATGATCTCCATGTATAATACATAAGGGGGGATATGATCTCCATGTATAATACATAAGGGGGATATGATCTCCATGTATAATACATAAGGGGGGATATGATCTCCATGTATAATACATAAGGGGGATATGATCTCCATGTATAATACATAAGGGGGGTATGATCACCATGTATAATACATAAGGGGGGGATATGATCTCCATGTATAATACATAAGGGGGGGATATGATCTCCATGTATAATACATAAGGGGGGATATGATCTCCATGTATAATACATAAGGGGGGATATGATCTCCATGTATAATACATAAGGGGGGATATGATCTCCATGTATAATACATAAGGGGGGGATATGATCTCCATGTATAAATACACCAGTGGTTCATATAGTGAACTCGGTGTAGAGTTATTCACCCTGAGGTCATCACAAAGGACAAGGGGGCACTCTTTACACCTGGAGGAAAAGAAATTTAATCTCAAAATACGGAAAGGTTTCTTCACAGTAAGAGCTGTGAAAATATGGAATAGACTCCCTCAAGAGTTGGTGCTGGCCAGCTCAGTGGATTGCTTTAAAAAAAAGGCCTGGATTCCTTCTTGGATACACAGAATATAACTGAATACTAACATTTTTAGGTAAGGTTGATCCAGGGAATATCCGATTGCCTCTCAGGGGATCAGGAAGGAATTTTTTCCCCTGCAGGAGAAAATTGGATTTTTTTGCCTTCCTCTGGATCAACTGTGGGTGTAGGATTATAAAAATTTTTTTTTTTAATGGCTGAACTGGATGGACTTTTGTCTTTTTTCAGCCAGACTAACTATGTAACTAACTATGTAACTATGTAACCATCCTGGTTGGACTGATCTCCCCAGAGAGAGCAGCGGCCGGAGGCATACACGACGGAGGAGGTCTCCCTAGGACAGACTGGTCTTGTACACCATGTTCCTCTGTGTGTTTCTGGGTGTGATTGTGTTATTACACACTGCTACCTTCTACCCAGGCCCATCCCGGGCCTACTGAGTTTCCAGTTTACTCTACGCAGGGTGACGGGTAGTGGAGGGGCTCCAGGTCAACTTTTGCATTGGGGCCCAGAGGTTTCAAGCTACATCTCTGATCATGGGCATCAGTAAAAGCGAGTATTAACTGTCTCTCTTTACAGGTAACGGAGTTTTTAAACTTTTGCATTGGGGCCCAGAAGTTTCAAGCTACATCTCTGACCATGGGCATCAGTAAAGTCGAGTATTAACTGTCTCTCTTTACAGGTAATAGAGTTTTTAAATTTTTACATTGGGGTCCACAAGTTTCAAGCTTTTTGCATTGGGGCCCACAAGTTTCAAGCTTTTTACATTGGGAACCACAAGTTTCAAGCTACACCTCTGACCATGGGCATGAGTAAAAGCGAGTATTAACTGTCTCTCTTTACAGGTAACAGAGTTTTTAAACTTTTGCATTGAGGCCCACAAGTTTCAAGCTACACCTCTGACCATGGGCATCAGTAAAGGCGAGTATTAACTGTCTCTCTTTACAGGTAATAGAGTTTTTAAATTTTTACATTGGGGCCCAGAAGTTTCAAGCTTTTTGCATTGGGGCCCACAAGTTTCAAGCTACACCTCTGACCATGGGCATCAGTAAAGGTGAGTATTAACTACCGCTCTTTACAAGTAATAGAGTTTTTAAAGCAGAAAATTTGTGACAAGGTCACGCAAATAACATAGTGATTGGTTGAGGGAGGAAGGAACAAAGGGAATATGAGGGGTTATGGCCCAAAGTCTTGCTTTATGCAAACTGAATTTTATAAATGTATGTGCTATTAGAAATAAAGGCAAAAAAAAGCTCATGAAAATAATATAACATATGTTTTTTGTCCCTTTAAATAAGAACACATGTATAATTTGTATAACTTTAAATGGCTAGTCGGGCGACGTTAACAATTAACTGTGACAGACTTTAAGTCAATTTGCACAGTTTAGAAAACAGGGCTCAAGATGTTTGGGAATTATTTGTGTATATTCCAAGTGAATCTGATACAGGTTTATTTCAGTAACAAAAGATCCCTGAGTCTGATACACAGCTGTGTTCTGGCCCGGGAGTTTTCAGTTACATCCCCAAAAGCTGCAATTTAACCTTCATTAGACTCAGACACCATTGTTTTCTGAACATGTGGTGATGTCCTAAGTGACCACAACTAAGCTGAGAACTTGTCAGATGGAGCCTAAGCTGGCCCTTAATGGCTCCTCAGATTGCACCATGACTAAGAGGAATCCCTATGGCACTTTCCTGACAAAGTTCCTAAGAATCACATGGAAACATCGTCTGAGGGCCAAACATCGAGTCAACAGTCAAAACCATCATTATGTCATCTAGGGTTACTGTTTTCTGGGAAGTGAGCTTTAAATTGTATAACCACTCACAGACCATCAACTGGGCGGCAGCCTCACCAAAGTGTGAACGTTTCCTGAGAAGGATTAGAAACAGGGACTATTATGTTTGGATTGAACACAGCACGTCACAGGATCTAGAACTCTGTGATATATAGCGAGGAGCCGTTGGAGACAGTCTAGCTAGAAATCCACCAGTCTGCCTAAATCGGCTACTGAGAGCTGGATTACGGGAACTTTTCCTAGATCTCACACTCCAAGACCACACATTTCAAAATAGGACTTTAGTCATGACAGAATCATTAGTAATCTTATATAATATTATTTCATATTTGTTTTTAACATGAGTTCTAGAAGTCCTTGCTTTGAAGTTTAAAGCCGAACTCCAGGAGAAGCAAATATTGTCTGAATACAAAAGGTGTGTATTACTTGAAACTTGGGGGTCTATTTAAAAAAAAATCATTGGATGAGCCTGGGTTCACACTGATGCGGTACGGAATTTGCAGCGTTTTCTGTGCGAATTCCTCACCGCATCAGAATTGCACCTCGTTCATGCGATCCACTGAGGGTGTGTATGTTAACAACACCCCGAAAGTGGTCCGCAAAATGCAGTGCGATGTGCAGAATCGGATCGCATAGGTGTAAATACCCATGTGATCTGATTCTAGTGCGGACCCAAAAAAGGGTCCTGCACATTTTTGGTGTGGGTGCGGTGTGATTAGAGCTATACAAAATGTACGGCTCCAATTGCACCGCACACAAATCGCATATGATTTGTACAAGAATGCGGTGCGTTTCCTGTGCGAATCACATGCGATATACTGCCCCACATATATGTGAACCCGGGCTGAAAGTCACAAACATTCGCTCAGCCCTCATGATTTCTTACTGCATTACCCACTTAAGGACTTCCCCCAATGTACTGCAGACTGCGCTGCGTAAATTGACGGCGCTATGTAAGTACCTGTAATAAATAAATAAATCTCGAGATGGGCACGGAAACATTTAATGATTTCATTTTCATCATATTCCTTAAGTTAAAAAGATTCATTTTCGGAATTCGATTCATATATTCGGATTCATTTCGTATACTCATTTTGTATATTCATTTGATATATTTGTTGTTCTGAATTGATTCTTATTTTCGGAAGTTATTTTGGAAGATTGCCTATATTCATTTTAAAGCGATGTTAAACTGCAGCTTAAAAAAAAAAAACTCTGCAAAGTAATGTCATAATGTGCTAGTATGCATCAGTCCTCCTTCTGGGTTCGTGAGCTCCGGCTGTCTGACTGGCCAAACCGTGATGATGTCACTCCCACGCATGCGCACAGGAGTCCCGAGCCATGGCACAGTGCTCTGAAAGAATGGCGTGGGTATGCTGTTCCTTCAGAACGAATATTTCCTAAACAGTGCACATTTAGAAGATACCCATTTTACCTACATGTAAGCTTTACCTGTAGGTAGAAGTATAAAAAAGAGTTTACTACCACTTTAGCCACTTCCCGTCTGCCCTATAGCAGATATACTGCTACAGGGTGGCATAGGTGCACAAATTCATGTATATATATGCGATTTTGCATTTCCTGGTAGGGGGCACACACAAGGCACGTGCACCCTACCCGTGCCGCCGTTCATGGCTATGGCTGTCAATCACTGGGTCCCGCCTGTTGATTACTCGCCGGAGCCTGGTGATTGCCAAGCATCTCCGACGGGGAGGAGAACCGTTAGTAAACAGTTCTCCTCCCTGTCAGCTCGTGGACACTGCTTTGCATGGCTCTGCACAGCCATACAAAGCAGTGTGCTTACAGTGAAGCACTAACACAGCCCCCATAGTAAAACAGCACACTGTTAACCCTTTGATTGCCCCTCATGTTAACCCCTTCCTGCCCAGTGCCATTAGTATAGTGTCAGTGCTTTTTATTAGCACTGATCACTGTGTTGGTGTCACTGAGGATGTCAGTGACACCAAGTCAGCCCCCCCCCCCCCCCCCCAGTGTCAAAATGCCCGACGCAGTCCCGCTATAAGTCGCTGATTGCCGCCATTACTAGTAACAAAAAATCCCAGTATATATACTTTTGTTTGTAAACGCAATAAACCAATTAATTTACACGTACAGTATTGGGATTTATTTTAGCAAAGACATAGAGCAGAATACATTTTGGCCTAAATTTATGACAAAATTTGATGTTTACATCTTTTTACTGGATATGTTTAATAGCAAAAAGTCAAAAATATTGTTTTTTTTCTCAAAATTATCGACCTTTTTTTTAATAGCGCAAAAAATAAAAAATGCACAGGCGATCAAATACCACCAAAAGAAAGCTCAAGTTGTGGGGCAAAAAGGACGCACATTTGATTTGGGTACAGTGTTGCATGACCGCGCAATTGTCAGTTAAATTAAGCAGCGCCATGACACAAAAAATGTCCTGGTCAGGAAGGGGGGGAATCCTCTGGAGGGCAAGTGGTTATTAATTTGTTATTTCGGGAGATTGCTTATGCACTCTGAGTCTCTGCTAGTCCAACCCACAAAGGGAAATGAAATGAGCTGATTGGACAATTTTGACTGGAGCAACGAAAGTAATGAATGGAACATAAATAATTGTTAAATGTTATGATTCAGAGATTCTGATGGATCCATCTCCATCCAATCCACACACAATACGTAGGATTCATCTAATTTCACTTTTATATCTTCCTGTATTTATTGCAATGTTTCCATTTCACATGTAGTGCATTTCTTATAATAATGAAAAATGTTAATGCAAGAAGAATTGGCTGATTATCCAAGTCAAAGACTCCTGAGCCGCTCTCATCTGAATAAAATAAATGAAAAACTTTTTGTCAGAATTTCAATTTTGTAACGAATCGCACATGTCTGCTTGTATCCACCTCCTCCTCTAGTTTTCTGCAGGTAGACTCCCTCACAGTCTATGAAGTGTGATGGTATCACTGCTACTTTTACAAGGTAATAACTGTGTTTGCAAAGGCATTTGGTGCACACAAAGGAGATTTATATCCTTTGTGGCTATTGATGAATATATTTAATGTGTTACTAAACCCCGGACCCTGCATTCACTATATCTGCTCTCCCACACTACACACAACATGGAGATGTAATTACTTTAGTAAACATAAACTGCAAAATACATTTTCTTATCAGCAGTTAGAGCAGTCTTGTGACTTCTATCAGCATCCAGCACAGCACTGGTTAAAGCTTGTAGGAGGAGTTTTCATTCTCCCCTGATTGTCCTATGAGGCTGCATAACCCCTGACCTCTGTCTGGGCAATGCTGATTGGCCTTGTGCTGATGACATGCACTCTCTCAAGAAAAAAAAAAACTCTCTAGCAATACACACCAAACTGAGCATGTTCTGAGTGTCTCCTAGGGCTCTTGATGGATTGAGGACTGTGGAAAAAGGGGAGGATCAGAGAAGACAGAATCAAACAGCCTTTTTATGCAATGCAGAGGATTAACCCCTTAGGTTCCACAGTGAGTATAACAAGCGTGCTTTACTGTATATACAGACTGATTTTACTGGTGTGGGTTTAGTAACACTTTAAGTCCCGGGGCACACTAGGTGCGACTTGGCATGCAATTTGCACACCATATGACTTTCAAATCCCATGCCAAGTCGCACCATATTGTTTGCAATCGCAATGGTCATATCAGTGCAGTTCTGACTTGGTCGGAGCTACACCGATTTCTAAAGTAGTACATGCACAGCGTTTGGTGCGATTTGCATAGAAAACTGTGGCAGATGTCTTAAAATCGCACCTCAAATCGGCATGACATCCGCCTTCACTGTGAGTCGCACTATTTCAAAGTTGGGATTGGTGTGATCGGGGTGTAAGTGGCCGGTCACACCGGTGTGACTTCAGGTGAGATTTGATCACACCTGAAATCACATCTAATGTCAGTGTCTTAATGTGCGATTCGCTGCAGTAGTTCTTGCAGTACTTTTTCTGCAGTTTTGTTGCGATTTCACATATGCATGAAATCATTGAAAATAAAGACTTACACCCGGTTACCCCGGACTAACAGCGAAGTCGCACAATTTCAAAGTCGGGTAAGATGCCGATTTCAGGTGCAATTTGCAAGACATCTGACACAGATGTCTATGCAAATCGCACGAAAAGTAGTGCATGTACTACTTTAGAAATCGGTGCGTCTCCGATCAAGTTGGAACCGCATTGATATGACCGCTCTGATTGCAGACAGTAGGATGCGACTTGGCATGCGATTTGCAAGTCGCATATCATGAAAATCGCATGCCAAGTTGCACCTGATGTGACCGGGGTGTTAGCAATAATGTCTTCAGAAATCACATCTGAAATTGCACACAAAATGCAAGATTTTAAATCGCAGTGGTGTGACTGGTGACTTAATGAATATTTTTGTGCCAGAAACTCTAAGATGAACCCGTGAGTGCTAGTCTCCTGCAAGACAAAACAGCACATAGACTTCCCCTACAGCACATACGTAGCACCCCGGCTCCCCACCAGGAGCGAAGAAAAGTCCTGGGAAAGGCATGTGTCCTCAGAATTGTCTCTTGTACAGTGCTATACACTCCCCGTGTACCATTGCTGATTGGTCCGGCACTGTCAGATGGAGCGAGCCCCATGCGTCTGCATATTCGGGATTATCAGGTGGTTCCTCTGACTCCTGGCTGCTGAATGGAGCAGTTGGGGAGTATAGGAAGACTGGAGATTAACACAATCAGGTTGCTTTGCCCTGAGTAAGCACATATTTGTTTTACCAGTGCATTCACTCCTGTGCGTGGGCATTCCGTGCGTTTCTGTAACACACATTTTAAAATTTTTTAACATGCACCTACTTCCAAACATAAAAAGCCAAAACCCAGAGTAAATTCACTATACAAGTTTATTTAGGTATGTGTAATAATCCCACGAGCAACCAAAAAAACAAAAAATGAAAAAAAAAAACAACACTCCAATTAAAGTCGCTTACACCCTTTACACATTCACTAAGGGGGGGTATGATCTCCATGTATAATACATAAGGGGGGGATATGATCTCCATGCATAATACATAAGGGGGATATGATCACCATGTATAATACATAAGGGGGGGTATGATCTCCATGTATAATACATAAGGGGGGATATGATCACCATGTATAATACATAAGGGGGATATGATCACCATGTATAATACATAAGGGGGGATATGATCTCCATGTATAATACATAAGGGGGGATATGATCTCCATGTATAATACATAAGGGGGGGATATGATCACCATGTATAATACATAAGGGGGGATATGATCACCATGTATAATACATAAGGGGGGATATGATCTCCATGTATAATACATAAGGGGGGATATGATCACCATGTATAATACATAAGGGGGGATATGATCACCATGTATAATACATAAGGGGGGATATGATCTCCATGTATAATACATAAGGGGGGATATGATCTCCATGTATAATACATAAGGGGGGATATGATCTCCATGTATAATACATAAGGGGGATATGATCTCCATGTATAATACATCAGGGGGGATATGATCTCCATGTATAATACATCAGGGGGATATGATCTCCATGTATATAATGCATAAGGGGGGATATGATCTCCATGTATATAATACATAAGGGGGGATATGATCTCCATGTATATAATACATAAGGGGGGATATGATCACCATGTATAATACATAAGGGGGATATGATCTCCATGTATAATACATAAGGGGGGATATGATCACCATGTATAATACATAAGGGGGGTATGATCACCATGTATAATACATAAGGGGGGATATGATCTCCATGTATAATACATAAGGGGGATATGATCTCCATGTATAATACATAAAGGGGGGATATGATCTCCATGTATAATACATAAAGGAGGGATATGATCTCCATGTATAATACATAAGGGGGATATGATCTCCATGTATAATACATCAGGGGGGATATGATCTCCATGTATAATACATCAGGGGGATATGATCTCCATGTATATAATGCATAAGGGGGGATATGATCTCCATGTATAATACATAAGGGGGGATATGATCACCATGTATAATACATAAGGGGGATATGATCACCATGTATAATACATAAGGGGGGATATGATCTCCATGTATAATACATAAGGGGAGATATGATCTCCATGTATAATACATAAGGGGGGGATATGATCACCATGTATAATACATAAGGGGGGATATGATCTCCATGTATAATACATAAAGGGGGGATATGATCTCCATGTATAATACATAAAGGAGGGATATGATCTCCATGTATATAATACATAAGGGGGGATATGATCACCATGTATAATACATAAGGGGGGGTATGATCTCCATGTATAATACATAAGGGGGGATATGATCTCCATGAATAACATGTGAGTGACATTTTATCTAATTTTAAATAAAGTGTATTAAACGATAAACCACTATTTCTGTCTATTCCATTTTTTTTAACGGACCATTTTAAAGAAGAGGAGATACAAGATTCTGCTTTTGCTGCGGGAGAAGGAGAACCACCTGGGGAGTCTTCATTCCATAAGTCCCACTGAGAGGACACAAGCGCTTTATGACCAAAGCATTATATAATGTGAGGTCAAAAAGCTCCAGATGAGAGCACAATGTGGGTGTTGGTGAAGGAACATTGGTTTATGTTTTATGAAGATGTGAAATGGTGAAAGAGTGAAGGAGCATCAAGAGAGATCCTATTATATATAGGACATTGTTCACATATATATATTTTTTGTATATGGGACTTTTCTTTTTTTGTTTATAATGTTTTTTCTGAATATTTCTGAACACTTATGTTTGTGATTAGGTTTTCAAGAGATGTCTATGAGTAGGAAAGCGCTGCACTAATATGTTTATTTCACAAGTTTATATCACACGGGCGTCCCGTTGTTTCCATCAGTTCAGTCACATTTTTTCCAAGAAAAAACAGATTAGTTCCCATTCGTTTTTCATCAGTTTACGTCACTTTTTCATCTGTTTTCATCCGTTCCATTTTTTTCTTAACGGAAGAAAAATAGGGTTTTCTTCCGTTCCAAAAAATGGGTGTTAACAGATGCGGACATTAACCACTTCCCTGCCACAGTATAGCAGATATACTGCTACACAGCGGCACGGGTGCACAAAATCACATATATATATGTGATGTTACATTTCCGGGAAGGGGGCGCACGTGCCCTACCCGCGCCGCCATTCGCGGCTGTGGATGTCAATCACCGGGTCCTGGCTGGTGATTACATGCCAGTGCCGATAATTACCGACAATCACCGACGGGGAGGAAGACTGTTTTGTTTACAAACAATCTTCCTCCCTGTCAGCTCGGGCACACTGCTCTGGATGGCTTTGTACAGCACAGCCATCCCGATCAATGTGCTTACAGTGATTTACCCCCCCCCCCCATAGTAAAACACTCCCTGCACATAGTTAACCCTTTGATTGCCCCTCACATTAACCCCTTCCTGCCCAGTGTCATTAGTACAGTGTCAGCGCTGTTTTTTTAGCACTGATCACTGTATTGGTGTCACTGGGGATGTCAGTGACACCAAGTCAGTTCCCCCCCCAGTGTCAGAATGCCCACCGCAGTCCCATAGTCCCACTAAAAGTCGCTGATTGCCGCCATTACTAGTAGAAAAATAAAATCCCAGTATCTATACCGCCATTTGTAAACGCTATAACTGTCACGTAAACCAATTAATTTACACGTATTGGGATTTTTTTTTAGCAAAGACATGGAGCAGAATACATTTTGGTCTAAATTTATGACTACATTTGATTTTTTAAAATTTTTTACTGGACATGTTTAATAGCAAAAAGTCCAAAATATTGTTTTTTTCTCAAAATTGTCAGTCTTATTTTTGCTTATAGCACAAAAAATAAAAAACGCACAGGCGATCAAATACCACCGAAAGAAATCTCAATTTTTTTGAAAAAAAAGGACGTAAATTTAATTTGGGTGCATGTAACTGAACCTCAGCAGACCGCACTTGGGTATTTAGACGTTAGACTCCAGCTTCCCTGTCCGAACACAAATCCACAGACACCACCGCCGATCATGCAGGAAATAGCACCAGACTCTTCTTAAGACAGGAAGTCAACTGCTTTATTTTAACACAAACACAAGATATATACACAGGGTGGGGAAATACAACCAGGAACAGGAAACACATCCACAGGCCCTCCCAGCAGGGGGAAGGGCTGCAGGAAACACCCCCCACCAAACCAAGACACAGAACAATGGGATTCAGCACATGGCAGTGAACAATGAACAATGGATCAACCACATGGCAGTGAACAAAGGACAACTCCCACACCCATATTAGAACATTTCACCCCTTACGCTTTAACAGACACAGGGTGCCTTAGACATAAGAGGGATTTGGGAAGATGATACAGGGGTCCCCCCACCCCCAAAAAGTCACTCCCGTCACAGTGCAGCGCTGCAGGACCGCGCAATTTTAAGTTAAAGTAACGTAGCGCCATAACGCGGCCTGGTCAGGAAGAGGGGTAAATCTTCTGGAGGGCAAGTGGTTAACGGATGTAAACAGATGATCATCCGTTTACATCCGCCAGTCCATAGAAATACGTGGGTGTCCGTTTTTCATCCGTAAACGGACATATGAAAAACGGACATACGGAAGGGGCCTAAGGGTTGGTTCACACTAGCAATCCCACAGGAAAAACAACAGACTCACTGGCTAGATCACCAGCTGAAAATAAAATAAAGAAAGACTAAAAAAAGAAAACTAATGCAGCCATCACATCTAAGAATTGGTAAGCTGCAATATATTAAATGTTTGCTTTTGGGTTTAATACCACTTTCATAAAATAAGTAGAATATGGTTTGTGTATATGATATATAGATATTTTTTTTGCTATATTTTTTCTGTGAAAGCGGAGTTACCCTTTAAACAATTTCTAGAAGGCCTATATAGCAGGAGGAATAGCAGAGTGTAGTAGATGTCACATCAATGCAGAAAGTTTTGCTGATTGTTTACGTAAGCAGGGGGGACGTCGTGAAATCCGCGCACAGCTGTGCAGCACTTTTACAGGAAATGCTTTCCATTCGCATGGGCATCCCAGTCCGTGAGAACCAGTCTATAACCACTGGCTGTTCTGCACCTGTTCTGATGATTAATGCGAAACATAAGCCCTTCAAAGTGTCAGTTTGGCACATGCTGTCAGCTCAGACTTTACTAGAAGCCAGGCAAGGCCAACCTGCGTGCCCCCCCCCCCCCCCAGCTGTCGAGGAACTACAAGTGTAAGCATGCCCTGCACAAGTATTCTTCAATCTGGAGATATTTAACAGCTGGGAAACTACAGCATATTTGTAAAGACAATATAGAGAAAGTCCCCGGTACACCATGTTGATTTAAAACAATACCAACATGTTCTTGTAAATAATATTAAACCCAGGAACAAAATAATAATATATTGCAGCTTGCCAGTCCCTCAAAGTGATGGCAGCGGCTGCATTAGTTTTTTTTTTTTTAGGTTTTTTTACCGTTTATTTTTACCTGGTGATCCGGCCAGTAACACACTTCTTGTCTTCGGCTGCATTCAGAAAAAACTCAATTATTCTCAATGGAGATGGTTCACATCTTCACTCTAAGTCGCTTGAAGCTCATACAAGTCCTGGAGCCTTTTTTGTCGCTCAAATCAGTCAGGTTTGCACGTTTTTAATTCCACAGAAATTAATGGAAATGCTTTTTTGCACATTTTGTTGTGCGTTTTTTGGTGTGTTTCTCTGCTCAAATGAAAAAAATTGAAAATAGATAATAATACATGAATAAAATGTTTTTAAAAAAGTAAAATAAATACACAAATAAATAAATAATAATAATCAATTAATAAAATAAATAAATTGTAATTTAAAAAAATTAAAAAAATTATATATATATATATATATATATATATACACACCCCTAACCTTTAACCCCCTAACCCTGAAGTTTTTTTTAATTAAAAATAGTAATAATAGTAATATAATAATAAGAATTATTATTATTAACAATAATAATAATAATAATAATAAATAAACACCTTAACCCTAACAAAAAACTACATTCATTAATTGTAATATTAAAGTGATTCTAAAGGTCAATTATTTATGTGTTTACAAAATAACAAACATGTCTATACTTACCTGCTGTGTGTAGTGGTTTTGCATCCTTTTTGGATCCTCCTCTTCTTGGGTTCTCCGAAGGCTCTCCTGCCCCTCTCTCCTCATTGGCTGGGGCTGTGATTGACAGCAGCGGGTGCCAATGGCTCCCGCTTGCTGTCTCAGCCAATGAGGAGGCAGATACCTGGGACAGCCAAGGCTGTCATTCACATCACTGGATCACGATGGGGCTCAGTTAAGTACTGAGGGGGCACTGCTGCACACAGAAGGTTTTTTACCTTGATGCATAGAATGCATGAAGGTAAAAAACCTTCAGCCTTTACAACCACTTTAAACTTTAATAATAATGATACATAAATAAATTACCACCCTAACAATAAATAAATAAATAATAAGAAGACAATAAATAAAATATTAACCCCTAACCCAACACTTAACCCCTAAGTCTAACTCCAAACCCTAACACCTAACCACTAACCCTAATTCTATCCCCAAACCCGAACCCTAACTCTAACCCCAACTCCTAACCTAATCCTAACACTTTAACACTAATCCCATACCCTAACAAAAAAAATAATAATAAATAAACAATAATAAATAAATGCTGATGGAAAAGCTAAAAAAAGCTGAAAAACAACAGCAACAAATGATGAAATGCTTTAAAATTGCTTTACAAAAAAGTCTAAAACACACAAAAAATGCACATACAAATGCGTAACAAAATGCCCCCAAAAAACACTAAAAACCACAACTCTCGGATGTAAATGCAGCCTTAGGGTGTCTCCACTCAGGATGGAGGAGCAACACACCTTTGGACAGAAGATATGTTAGTCTGTGGGAAGGGTAGTGTTAGATGGAATAGCAGATTTAGATGGACTTGACTAACAAATTACAGCCAAACTTTGAGCAGTTACTTCAAACTGTTTTTTTTCCTTTCGGGATAAAGGTTTTACACAAATAAATAGAAGCTGATCATTGTAAGTACCCCTGTCAGTGGTAAATGATTTGTCTCAATCCTCTAACTGCCACTTTTGCTGGACAGCTTTGCCTGATAAAGGACGGTAAAAAATAACAGATGGTAAAAAAAAGCATAAAAAGAAAAAGAATGCAGCCACCACATCTAAGGATTATTAAACTTCAATTTAATACATTTTTGCTTTTGGGTTTAATACCGCTTTAAAGTAAGACACAAAACGTAGTTTCATGTTTTTAAAAATGAAAGAGTCCCATAATAAAAAATACTCCATGAAGTCCATAGGCACCATTCCATAACTCTACACCAGGGGGTCTTCAAACTGTGTCCTGAGGGCCGGATTTGGCCCTTTGATAGACCTTATCTGGCCCTTGAAACACTATTCCTTCCAATGATATGAAGCACTATTCCTCACATTGACACCAACAATGGGGCACTATTGCTCTTCCACTGATACCAGTGATGGGGTACTATTTCTCCGACTAATATCAATAATGAGGCACTACTCCTCCTACTGACCACCATCCCTGAGGCCATGTAACATTCTCACTGATGCTGGGCTCAAGATATTTTCTACCCCCACTGGCTACAATCCAGCCCCTCTAAAGTCAGAAGGACAGTAAAATTGTCCTTTGTTTGAAAAGTTTGGAAACCCCTACTCTACACCAATCCGATTCTGAAAATATCCATTTTTGCTCTTCTCGTACCTGTAGGATGTTTGTGCATGGAGTGAAGCCTGCCCAAAACTCTTCTCCCCAGCTCCGTCCTGTTCTGTTCTCTAGGAAGGACTAGCCCAGTGGTCGGCAAGCCGCGGCTCGCGAGCCACATGCGGCTCTTTACAAACTTAAATGCGGCTCTTCTGTGTGTCGGGCGCCCGCCCCCCTCCCTCCTCTCGGGAGGCCGCCCCAAAAGTCAGGACTCTGCAGCTGTCAGGATGTAGGCGGGGCAGTCAGGATGTAGGCGGGGCAGCGTGACGAACTCCTCTCCTCTCACAGTCCGCCCTGAAGACCAGAACGGCACGGGAACACGGCGAGAAGAACGCGCGGAGCAAAGGTAAGTGAATTGACACAGGGGGGACTTGGGGACTTAATATGGGGGATGAATTAATATGGGGAATGAATTACTATAAGGGGGATGAATTACTATATGGGGGATGAATTACTATATGGGGGATGAATTACTATGGGGGATGAATTACTATGGGGGATGAATTACTATAGGGGATGAATTACTATATGGGGGATGAATTACTATATGGGGGGATGAATTACTATATGGGGGATGTATTACTATGGGGGATGAATTACTATGGGGGATGAATTACTATATGGGGGATGAATTACTATATGGGGGATGAATTACTATATGGGGGATGAATTACTATGGGGGATGAACTACTATGGGGGATGAATTACTATATGGGGGATGAATTACTATATGGGGGATGAATTACTATATGGGGGATGAATTACTATGGGGGATGAATTACTATATGGGGGATGAATTACTATGGGGGATGAATTACTATATGGGGGATGAATTACTATATGGGGGATGAATTACTATATGGGATGAATTACTATATGGGGGATGAATTACTATGGGGGATGAATTACTATATGGGGGATGAATTACTATGGGGGATGAATTACTATATGGGGGATGAATTACTATGGGGGATGAATTACTATGGGGGATGAATTACTATATGGGGGATGTATTTTCAGTTTTAAAAATGTGGCTCTCAAAATAAATTTCAATCGTGGTTTTGGCGAGATTTGGCTCAGTTGAAAAAAAAGGTTGCCCACCACTGGACTAGCCCAGTGGTCGGCAAGCCGCGGCTCGCGAGCCACATGCGGCTCTTTACAAACTTAAATGCGGCTCTTCTGTGTGCCGGGCGCCCGCTCCCCTCCCTCCTCTCGGGTGGCCGCCCCAAAAGTCAGGACTCTGCAGCTGTCAGGATGTAGGCGGGGCAGCCAGGATGTAGGCGGGGCAGCGTGACGAACTCCTCTCCTCTCACAGTCCGCCCTGAAGACCAGAACGGCGCGGGAACATGGCGAGAAGAACGCGCGGAGCAAAGGTAAGTGAATTGACACAGGGGGGACTTGGGGACTTAATATGGGGGATGAATTAATATGGGGAATGAATTACTATAGGGGGGATGAATTACTATATGGGGGATGAATTACTATGGGGGATGAATTACTATGGGGGATGAATTACTATATGGGGGGTGTATTACTATGGGGGATTAATTACTATGGGGGATGAATTACTATATGGGGGATGAATTACTATATGGGGAATGAATTACTATATGGGGAATGAATTACTATGGGGGATGAATTACTATATGGGGGGTGTATTACTATGGGGGATGAATTACTATATGGGGGATGAATTACTATGAGGGATGAATTACTATATGGGGGATGAATTACTATGGGGGATGAATTACTATGGGGGATAAATTACTATATGGGGGATGTATTTTCAGTTTTAAAAATGTGGCTCTCAAAATAAATTTCAATCGTGGTTTTGGCGAGATTTGGCTCAGTTGAAAAAAAAGGTTGCCCACCACTGGACTAGCCAGTAGGAGGAGCGCCCTCTAGCAGTATAAGAAAGAGTGACATCCTTTTTCCAAGCATATTAGCCCCCTTGCAATAGCAGTAAAATTTAATGAAAGAAAAAACATTAAAAATTACATTATAATGAAATAAGTAAAAAAAAATAGTAAAAAATAAAAAAATAAATTTAAGGAACACCATCACTCATGCACACACATGCAAATGCACATGTAGTGTGCACACATGTATGCGAACAGCGATTGTGCCACACATATTAGGTGTCGCTGCAGAATGAAAGCATAAATTCTAGAGCCAAAAATCCCAGGTAACTCCAAACTGATAACCTGTAAAGGCTTTTAAAACAACGCCTATGGACAATTTTGGGAACCATCGTTTTTTGCTATTTCACACATGTGCGTGCAATTTTAATATTTGCTCTAGTATGTGTATGTGAGATCTTAGCTTGTTGTAAGCTCCCCAAGGGTGGGCAATGACATGAATTTACAATATGAAAAGCATTTTGTAAATTGTCAGCACGATATAAATGCTGGTAATAACAATAATAATAATAATAATAATAGTAAACAGGGTTCTCCTCTGAGTATTTATGATGGACTTTAGTGTTTCATCTGGTGGTTCATCTTGAATATTATTATTATTATATAGGATTTATATAGCGCCAACAGTTTGCTCAGCACTTTATTTATTTATTTATTTATTTATTTATCGAGTTTATATAGCGCCAAAGGGTTTGCTCAGCGCTGTACAATAGGGGGGGACAATACATGAAACAGAACAGTAACATCAAACAGTACACAAGGGGTTAGAGGGCCCTACTCTTTCGAGCTTACAATCTAGGAGGGGGGGGGTAGAGGCACAGGAGGAAACGGCTGTGGGGGATGGAGTGGTAGGAGGAGGGAAGGGCAGCGGCTGTTAGGTGAGGGTGGGGTAGGCTTCCCTGAAGAGGTGGGTTTTCAGGGAGCGCCTGAAGGTGAGGAGGGACGGTGACAGTCTGATGGATTGGGGTAGTGAGTTCCAGAGGATGGGGGAGGACCTGGAGAAGTCTTGCAGTCGTGCGTGGGAGGAGGAGACCAGGGAGCAAGATAGAAGAAGGTCCTGTGAAGAGCGAAGGGTACGGGTAGGGTGGTACTTGGGAATCAGATCGGTGAGGTAGTTAGGGGCAGTGTTGTGGATGGCCTTATAGGTCAGGGTGAGCAATTTGAATTTAATGCGTTGGGCAATGGGGAGCCAGTGGAGGGAGAGGCAGAGGGGGGTGGCAGAGGTGGAGCGGCTGGTGAGGTGGATGAGTCTGGCCGCTGAGTTCAGGATGGTCTGAAGCGGGGAGAGCCTGCACTGGGGTAGGCCGGTGAGGAGGGAGTTGCAGTAGTCCAGGCGTGAGATAATCAGGGAGTGTACTAGTAGTTTAGTGGTGTCTGTGGTAAGGAAGGAACGTATCCTGGCGATGTTCCGGAGGTGGAGCCTGCATGTGTTTGTGAGGGATTTGATATGAGGTTGAAAGGAAAGGTTTGAGTCCAGAGTGACGCCAAGGACCTTGGCTTGCTGGGCGGGATTGATGGTGGTGTTGTTAGTAGTGATGGAAAGGATGGGGGGGGGGGCGCGGGCTGGGGGGAAGATGAGAAGCTCGGTTTTGGAGAGGTTGAGTTTGAGGAAATTGAGCGACATCCAGTCAGAGATGTCGTTTAGGAGGTGAGTGATGCGGGCGGAGAATGAGGGGGTGAGGTGAGGGGTGGATAGGTAGATTTGAGTATCATCAGCATAGAGGTGGTAATTGAAGCCGTGGGAGTGTATGAGTTTGCCAAGGGAGGAGGTGTAGATGGAGAAGAGAAGGGGTCCAAGGACAGAGCCCTGGGGGACCCCAACAGAGAGGGGGAGAGAAGGGGAGGTGGCACCATTGTAGGTGACACTGAAGGAGCGTTGGGATAGATAGGACGAGAACCAGGAGAGAGCGGTGTCTCTGATGCCAAGGGAGAGTAGTTTATTAAGGAGGAGGGGGTGGTCGACTGTGTCAAAGGCCGCAGAGAGGTCTAGGAGGAGGAGGACAGAGTAGTCGCCTTTGGCTTTGGCGGTTAGTAGATCGTTGGTGATTTTGAGGAGGGCAGTTTCGGTGGAGTGTAGGGGACGGAAGCCGGACTGTAGTGGGTCAAGGAGGTTGTTGTCATCTAGGTGGGAGCTTAGGCGATCGAAGACCAAGCGCTCAAGGAGCTTGGAAGTGAGTGGCAGCAGGGAAATTGGTCTGAGGTTGTTGAGGTCAGTGGGGTCCAGGGAGGGCTTTTTGAGTATGGGGGTGATGTGCGCATGTTTTAGGGGGGAGGGGAATACGCCAGTAGAGAGGGAGAGATTAAAAATGTGGGTAAGGGAGCGGATGAGGGAAGAGGGGGGTGACCGGAGGAGTTGAGAGGGGATGGGGTCCAGGGGGCAGGTAGTGAGACGGGCTTCTGAGAAGACTCTGCTGACTTCCTCAGTGGTAGTAGGGCTGAAGGAGTGCAGTGATGGGGGGGTTATGGTAGGCAGGGCCTTGGGTGTGGTGGGGGGCAGTGCCGTTGCGAGGTCAGAGGAGGGGAGAGATGAGGGGGTGATAGAAGGGGGGAGGCTAGATGGGGAGGTAGATTGCAAGTAGACTATGTCCTTGCGGATTGCGTCAATCTTGCTGTGGAGATGAGTGGCAATCTCGTGGGCGGTAAGTGAGGTACTGAGTGGAGGAAGGGGGGGAGAGAGCAGGGAGTTGAAGGTGGAGAAGAGTCGGCGAGGGCAGGTGGAGAGGGTGTTAATCAGGTTAACAAAGTAGGCCTGCTTGGCGGCGTGGAGGGAGGAGGTGTAGGTGAGGAAGGCAGATTTGTAGAGGGAGAATGTATGAGGGGACCTGGTTTTGCGCCATAGTCTCTCCAGCGCACGACTGCGACGTTTGAGGCATTTAGTGTGGTCGTTCTGCCATGGTTGGAGCGGTCTGGGTTTGATGTAGCGTGTGGTTAGGGGTGCCAGAGAGTCTAGTGTAGCTGATAGTGAGTCGTTGTACGTGGAGGTGGCTAGGTCAGGACATGACAGTGGAAGGATGCTGTCGTGTAGGCGGTCGGCAGCCGAGTGGAGGGGGGCTGGGTGCAGGTTGCGGAGGTTGCGGCTGGTGATGGTTTGGCGCACTGGGGGGGGGGAGTTGGGGGAAGGGGAGGTGGAGAACGTGAGGAGGTGGTGGTCGGAGAGAGGGAAGGGTGTGTTAGAGAACTGGTTGAGGGTACAGAGGTGGGAGAAGACGAGGTCCAGGGTGTTCCCATTGATGTGGGTGGAGGATTGGGTGTGTTGTGTGAGCGCGAAGGAGGAGGTTAGGTGGAGGAGTTGGGAAGTAGTCGGGGTGTTGTCATTGATGGGGATGTTGAAGTCCCCGAGGATGATGGTCGGTAGCTCAGAGGAGAGGAAGAAGGGAAGCCAGGCGGCGAAGTTATCCAGGAAGCGGGCTATGGATCCAGGGGGCCTGTAGATCACTGCGATCCTTAGGGGGGTGGGTGAGAAGAGCCGGATGCAGTGAGCTTCGAAGGAGGAAAAGGTTAGGGAGGGGGGGTTAGGGAGGACCTGGAAGGTGCTCAGCGGTGATAAGAGCAGGCCGACACCACCACCTTTGTGACCGCTCAGTCTTGGTGAGTGGGACCAGATGAGACCTCCATGGGAGAGTGCCGCAGGGGAGGTAGTGTCAGTGGCCTGTATCCAGGTTTCGGTGATGGCTAGGAGATTGAGGGAGCGGGAGATAAAGAGGTCATGGATGGCAGTTAGTTTGTTGCAAACCGAACGGGCGTTCAGAAGTGCAACCGAGAGAGGGGGGATGGATGCGGGGAGGAGGTGCACAGGTATGAGGTTGAGGGGGTTGCGGCGGCTGGCGGGGGCAGGGGGGTCCCTGGAGGGGGGGAGAGGTGGTGAGGGGCCAGGGTTCGGGGAGATGTCCCCAGCGGATAGGAGAAGGAGAAGGGTGAGGAGGGTGGCATGGGAATGGGAGGTGTAGGAGCGTGTGGGTCTGGTAGTGGTGGCACGTGGGTCGACCGGGGAGTGGAGTACCAGGAGGAGGTGGTGAGTGCCGTAGTGGGGAGAGGGCAGGAGTGAAGGGGCAATGTAGAGCTGTTTTGGGGGGGTGGGCGGGTAGAGGGAGGCGATTTTTGGGATGGAGGAGAGGAAGACGGGGAGGAGAAGTGCAGGTGGCATGCTGGGGTGAGTGCAGTGCTGTTCGGGTCGGGGGAGGTGAAGGGATACGGGTCAGGGCGAGGTGATGTGGAGAGTCTGTATCACCGTGAAGTCCATTAGAGTCCTCCTGTAGCTGCAATCTGTGAGTGCAGTATGCTGGCGTCCGAGGAGTCTTCAGTGGGTCCGGTGGATCAGCGAGTGGAGGGGTCGTAGGGTGCGATGTCTGGGGGTGTTGGTAGGCACAGCGTCTGGTGATGTTGGCGACTCGGTGGCTGGAGATTCGCTGGGAGGTCCGGGAGATTCGCTGGGCGACGTCTTGATTCGCTGGGTGGTCCGGGTGTTGGGTGTCCAGAGGTGATAGCTGGGTGCCCGGTAGCTGGGTGCTGGGTGTCCAGGGGTGGTAGCTGGGTGCCCGGTAGCTGGGTGTCCAGGGGTGGTAGCTGGGTGCCCGGTAGCTGGGTGGTAGCTGGGTGCCCGGTAGCTGGGTGGTGGGTGTCCAGGGGCGGTAGCTGGGTGCCCGGTAGCTGGGTGCAGGGTGACCAGGGGAGGGCCCAGAACCGGCGTATGGGTTGGGCAGCGGAGCAGCGATCAGTGGGCCTGAGCTGATTCCTGGTGGTCAGGGATGGACACAGGGCTAGTGAGGAGGGCCCTGCGAAGGCTGGCAGGTCTGTGGGGATCGGTGGTGGCAGCTTACCCGTTCTGGTGGTGCTGCCATGCAGGTATCCTGGGGTGGTCCTGGGCTGCTGTCAGCTTGGTGGTCCTTGCTTGCTGTTCCTGGTGGTCTAGGGTAGTCAATGAGGACCCAGGGCTGATGGAGAGGGCCCTGGGCAGGCAGGCAGGTCGGTGGTACCCGGTATTAGAGCGGAGACGGTCCGGGCGGATGTCCGGCGATGCGGTCCGGTCGGGGCAAAAATTGAGGCCCCGGCTTCAGGTGCGCGGGTAGGCCGCGATTCCCGGAGCTCCGGGAAAAGGTTGCCTGCTGTTCCTGGTGGTCTAGGGTAGTCAATGAGGACCCAGGGCTGATGGGGAGGGCCCTGGGCAGGCAGGCAGGTCGGTGGTACCCGGTATTTAGAGCGGAGACGGTCCGGGCGGATGTCCGGCGATGCGGTCCGGTCGCGGCCAAAATTGAGGCCCCGGCTTCGGGTGCACGGGTAGGCCGCGATTCCCGGAGCTCCAGGAAAAGGTCCAGGAGCTTACCCTGGTGGTCGGGCTGGGCCGGGAGTGTCTTAGGGGCCCCGCTGGGGTCCGCTGCGGGCCGGATGGCAGCGGATTGGGGCTAGGAGCGCAGGAGCTCCTAACGCATGTCTGCTCCCGCCGCCACTTCATGCACTTTACAATATAACGGGAGACAATACAGCAACAATACAGTTCAATACAAGAGGGTTAGGAGGGCCCTGCTCCTTGGAGCTTACAATCTAGGAGGGAGGGGCTAGTGGTACAAAAGGTAGTAACTGTGGGGGATGGACTGGTAGGAGGAATAGAAGATTCCATTATTAGCTGAAGGCAGGATAGGCTTTCCTGAAGAGATATGTTTTCAGAGATCGCCTAAAAGTGAGCAGAGTAGGCGGTAGTCTGATAGATTGGGGTAGAGAGTTCAAGAGGATGGGGGAGGCTCTGGAGAAGTCCAGCATGGGAGAAGCCTGTTTTACGGCTTTTCTTGTTATCATTAACATAGTCTATTCAAATTACTTAGAATCAAAGAATGATAGTTGTTCTGTATTTTCTAAAAGGGGCGGTATTGGGAGGTGGGTAACGGGTGGAACCAAGGGATGGTGTTTGAAGGTGGGTTGGGGGTGGAGGCAAGGGGTGACTCATAATGGGGAGTACCTACACCTATACTTTGAGAAAAAAAAAAGGTCTGAATATTATAATTTTTCGAACTTGTTTATCTATAACGCTTAGGTAGTTATCTTCGGTGCACTCCCTTGAGCCAACTCATGCAAGTGCAGGGAGGACATATAACACAAACTCCATGCAGATTGTGCCCTGATTGGGTTTGCAAACCAAGAGCCCTCGTGCTACAAGATATATGTGCTAACCACTAAGTCACTGCGCTGCATATATCCCCTTAAAATTGTAGTTGCTGTCACAGTTCCTGATGGTGGCAAAGCAATAAAATGGCCGAAGCTCTGTTGCCTTCAGCACTAACATGTCCTGGAGGGTGCACTGGAGGTAGAACCATCCAGAGATCTCAACAACTTTCTCTGTTCCCATACAGGTTGGTTTAAAGCCACCTGAGTTCCTTCACACCAAACATCAAACCGTATCCTAAAGGGCTTGGCTTTGTGCACCAACATGTCCCGAAGTGTGCAATGGAGGTAGAACCATCCAGAGATCTCAACACCTCTCTCTGTGACAAGGCTGGTTTACAGTCATGTAAGCTCCTTCACACCAAACATCAAACCGTATCGCAAAGGGCTTGGCTTTGTGCACCAACTTGTCCCGAAGTGTGCAATGGAGGTGGAACCATCCAGAGATCTCAACACCTCTCTCTTGGTCAAGGCTGGTTTACAGCCACCTAAGTTCCTTCACTCCAAATGTCAAATCGTATTCTAAAGAGCTTGGTTTTGTGCACCTGGACAAAGTATGCTGAAGGAGTGTTCAAATACATTTGACCATATGACTTTATCCTCATTACCAGATCTATCTGACGCGTGGGTAAATCACTGAACAGTCACACAACGCCGAGCCTACGTTCTGCTGGGCCCCATAGTACTGACATGGTCTTCTGTAGCTACAACTACACCCTTGCTGGCTGGGCAACTTATTTATAGGGTGTAACATGACTGGCTATTGCTACTAATAAAACATCAATAAAGCTTAATAAAGTTACAAAGAAATGTAACTCTCTCCATCTGGCTAACAGCAAGCTTTTGTGAATGCCAAAATTAAGGCAACAGGAAAAGAGTGGCATGGGATTAAAGGAATGGAAGACCACAAAATCTGAGACTTTTCCCCGAGCCCTATAAAATAATATTATTTATCCAATATAATTGCATGCTTTCTGTTTTACTTGTTTCAGACGGGGGTTATGAGCCTTAGCTGCTATGTGCAATCTTGGTGGAAAATACACTACAGTTGCCTAATAGAATCTGGCTTGGAGCCTAGATCCTGTGTGGTCTGAATATCAATGGATAATCCTAGCATGTTTTTAGTACTGCATCAGCTGTAAAATGAAAGAAATTTGCTCCAATCTATCTTTTCTGGCTTCGGAGTAGTTTGGCCCACAAAAGGGAGAGATCTTGATAAATTATGACTTGGCTATGCTGTGACCTGTTCACAGAAATGTATCATGTATTGGGAACACATGTACACATGGGAATGTACACAGGCTAGGGCTGTTTAAAGGGAATGTGTAATTTTTTCATTAATTTTCAAGATACACATGTAAAAGAGATCAGCTTAAGGTATACTATTACTATGTGTACATTTGTTTTGTAGATCGTGTTTCCATGTTTAGATTGTATACTGCAGTAAATACTGTATATATAAAAGGATGGTCATTATTGCTTTTTACAAACTCAAGCTCTGTTTTCTACTTTGTAGTGTAGTTTTCATAGTCATATCTGAAAATGTGTATCAATGCACCCAGTGCCGGAACAAGGTCATCTAGCACCCAGGGCAAAGATGCCAAATGGCACCCCCCCAAAAAAAAATGTATGAGCATTATATGTCAGCAAAAATCCCCTCCCTTCCTCCAAAAAACATTTGAGCACTAATCTTCACACTTACCCCCTAAGCATAAATTCCCTTTGCAAGCCAAAGTTCTCCCCAAATAAGAATGTCCCCTCTTCCAGTACAAATCCTGCCTGCCAGCTCAAATCATCTCCCTCCCCAAATCCCCCCTCTTAGCACAAATCCTCTATTAGAGAAAAACAAAACAGAGGGCGCACTGGCCTTGTGCATTACCTATTAAAAGTATGTTTATTGAATATAAAAAAGGTATTCTACTCACAATAGTAAATAAATATAAGGCACATCATGAAGGGACCACTATGTCCAATTCGCACTGCATTTCTGTCTTATAATGAGAATGATGGACATCCAAAATGTTGACGTGTTTTGAGGACTAGCCTCTTCCCCAAATTTCCCCTCTGAGCAAACCTTCCCCTCCAAATTCCTTCTCCTAGTACTAATCCCCAACCCCCAAATTTACCCTTCTAGCACAAATTTCCCCAATCATCCCTACTAGCACAAATCCTTCCTAAAAGAAACCCACCCTCCTAGTACAAATCCCCCTGCTAGCATAAGCCCCCAATTATCTAATGCAGCCACCTTTCCCTTGTCCCAGCCCTGAATGCACCCTCTGCTTGACTTATTCATATCTCCCAAGAGTACTGGATTCCATAGGACTGTCCCAGGATTTTATTATTACAGGTACTTATTTAGCACCACCAATTTATGCAGCATTTTACTTACATATTGTATATTTACATCAGTCCCTAACCTTCAAGAAATGTACAATCTAAGGTCTCCAACTCACAAAAAAGTGATTCTAAAGTCCCATTTTTTTTTATTTAAATAACAAACAAGCCTATACTTACCTGCTGTGTGCAGTGGCTCTGCACAGAGCAGCCTGTATCTTCCTCTTCTTGGGTCCCCTGTCAGTGTTCCTAGCCCCTCCCTCCCAATGGGTGCCCCCCACAGCAAGCAGCTTGCAATGGGGGCACCCAAGCATGTGCACTCCCCAGCCGCTGCTTCGTGTGTCCATTCACACATGGAGCCGCGGCTAGGCCCCACCTCCTCTCTCTTCTTATTGACTCACTGGCTGTGATTGACAACAGCAGGTGCCAATGACTCCTGCTGCTGTCTGAGCCAATGAGGAGAGGGAGTCCCGGGATAGCCGAGACTCCAGTACACATTGCGGGATCGAGAGGGGGCTTCGGTGAGTGTTAGGGAGGCTGGGATGCTGCACAGGAGGTTTTTTACCCTTATGCATAGAATGCATGAAGGTAAAAAACCTTCAGCCTTTACAACCACTTTAATACATACTAAGGCCAATTTAAACATGAGTTACAGTATTAACCTACCAGCATGTCTTTGGAGTGTGGGAGGAAACCCATGCAGTCACAGGGAGAACATACAAACTCCAGACAGGTGGTGCCGTGGTTGGGATTTGAACCAATAACCCTAGTGATGCCAGGTGGAAGTACTAATCACCACTAGCCACTGTGCTGCCCTAACACAATACTGGTGTCCCATGGATCTAACCACTACCAGCCACTGTGCTGCCCTAACACAATACTGGTGTCCCATGGATCTAACCACCACTAGCCACTGTGCTGCCCTAACACAATACTGGTGTCCCATGGATCTAACCACCACTAGCCACTGTGCTGCCCTAACACAATACTGGTGTCCCATGGATCTAACCACCACTAGCCACTGTGCTGCCCTAACACAATACTGGTGTCCCATGGATCAATCCACCACTAGCCACTGTGCTGCCCTAACACAATACTGGTGTCCCATGGATCTAACCACCACTAGCCACTGTGCTGCCCTAACACAATACTGGTGTCCCATGGATCTAACCACAACTAGCCACTGTGCTGCCCAAACACAATACTGGTGTCCCATGGATCTAACCACCACTAGCCACTGTGCTGCCCTAACACAATACTGGTGTCCCATGGATCTAACCACCACTAGCCACTGTGCTGCCCTAACACAATACTGGTGTCCCATGGATCTAACCACCACTAGCCACTGTGCTGCCATAACACAATACTGGTGTCCCATGGATCTAACCACCACTAGCCACTGTGCTGCCCTAAGACAATACTGGTGTCCCATTGCCAGACAGGTGCAGGAACTCTCATTTCAGCACCTGGCTTTGGCTCCTTTGCTGCTGTATTGGGTGGAGTGTTCCCCTTCCCCTTTTTCCTCCCACTAGCCACCAACACCAGACTTTTTTTTCCTTCCATTGAGCCACACCGTTGTCTGTCCCACATTCTCAAGTTCTGGTGTTGGAATGTATGTTTATCTCAACAATGATGTAAAGCCCAATTCCAGTGTTCACACATGCCCACTAGCCCCCCCCCCCCTCCTCTGAAGCCCCATGTACTTAAAAAAATACTTTTTTCCAGGAAGGCAGCCTTTATTCCAGTAAAATGACAACCTGCTCTGTTCACATAAACATATATATTAAAGTGGAACTACATGGCACCTGAGTATCACAAACCAAAAACACTATTTAATTTATTGTTAGTATTCAATGTAACCCCCCCCCCCCATCTATCCATGTCTCTGTGCTTTATTTTGCTAAGACATTACTTAGAAAAACACCTCCTGGCATTTCTGGACATGGCCTTCTTGAGTAAGGGCAGGTGACTCATGCAACATTTTCTTCCTGGAATCCATCTACCCTTAGCTCATGCATGCAGGAAGGAGGGTGTGCTTAGCTGAAAAAAACCCTTTTTTTTACCTAGGCCTGGAAACCAGGAAAAGTTGAAGAAATGTACAAACAAAGTTTAAAACAAGTAAATATGATATACTTTCCTATGTATTTATTAATGTTAGCAACATAAGGACTAAAAACAGTCAATGTTGATTGAGAGAGTGAAGTTCCGCTTTAAGGTGATGCAAACATACATGTTTATGTAATCCAAACCAATGGATGATCACGTGGAGCATTCACAACTGCCCGCCATGTTAGGCCTATGACCAGTTTTAAATCCTTTTCACATGAGCACTTCCATTTTGTCTTAGCAGGGAGCCCTTCACATATGTACCACTGGTGTCCATTCCTTTTTTTCATACATTTTGCGATGGAGGAAAAATGGACCCATGTAATAACTATCTGAATCCATATGCAAACATAACCTATATTCGCACATATCCATTCAAGTTTACAATTGCGAACCAGGATGCAAAGCTTTTTGTAGTCTGTATTGCAAACCTGAATGAACCCGGATGTAGACGGGCACACATTTGCACAGATATACATTGGAGTCCATTTTTAATCCAACTAATCACAAGTCTAAACCAGACTGATGGAGCAGCTGTGTGAATGGGACCTGAAAGACATAGCTCGCCTTTACCAAAATCTGCCTATACAGGTAAGGGGCATCTTTAGATAAAAATAAACTGTGCAGCCTTGCCCAAAATGAACAAATGTCTTTGCTATAGGCTATATGTACCACATGAAGCCTGAATGGAAAACCCCAGAGATTGTATCATTCCACCTTGCCTTGTTGCTAGGACATTGCTAAGACACTGGCACTCAATTCAAACTCCTTTTATGTGTTCCCCCCCCCCCCCCGTTGTAATAACTATGAGCTCATTGTTGCTGCAACAAAGGAGGTAGTGACAACAAAAAGGAGATTGGGGGGAGGGAGCGCTAAGATGCATCTACCCTGTGTGCGTTTGGTGATGAACTATCAGCAATGGGGGTTAGTAGAAGGTCCATGTGGAGGTGGTGTCCAAGTCCATCTGTAGTGGGGGGCTTGTAGTAATATGGACTTGTCTGGGGAGGCAGCTGGCTGTAAGAGCTTGTAGATACTCCTAATGCAGGTAGAGAAGGGTGGCACTGCTGTCTCTCTTCTCTATAAGAAAATGGCACCCATCTGCACACAGACCCAGCACACTGTAAATCCAAAATAAATGAGAAATGGCTTAATTTGGCTTCTCCACCTCTACGCCACAGCCGCACATGGGTGAAGCGCATTGGGACGTTCTTCTGTGGCGGAAGAACCCAGCTAAAGCCATTTCCATTTATTTTGGATTTACAGGGTGCTGGGACTGTGTGTGAATGGGCGCCATGTTCATGTAGCCTTGGCAGAGCCTGATGAGCTGATATTCATCCTGTCCGGCACCAGAGAGCAGTGATACCAGCCAACGTAGGACTACATGTTCGAGGCGGTACTGACTTTTTTCGGGGGAGATAGTGAACCACCCATGTGTGGGGGTTTGAGAGCTCACTCCTATGAAGGCGAGGGTGAGAAGTAACCAGGGGCGGACTGACCATTTGGAAACTCGGGCACTGCCCGAGGGCCTGGGGTCAGTAGGGGGCCCCATGAGATGCCCCTGGTACCTTTTTCATAGGCTTTTTTGAGTTTGGGCAAGGACACAGGGGCCCCATGATCCCCTATTGCCCGGGGCCCCATGAGTTGTCAGTCCGCCCCTGGACGTAACGTCTGGAAATGTCTTAGCAACACCCTAGCAACAAGGCAGGATAAGACAACGTCATCTCTGGGAGTTTTTTTTGCCCAGGCTTCAGGAGGTGCGTAAATGGCCTACCCCTTTAGAAAGGGCATTTGAGGCGGTACTGACTTTTTTCGGGGGAGATAGTGAACCACACATGTGTGGGGGTTTGATAGCTCACTCCTATGAAGGTGAGGGTGAGAAGTAACATCTGGAAATGTCTTAGCAACACCCTAGCAACAAGGCAGGATAAGACAACGTCATCTCTGGGAGTTTTTTTTGCCCAGGCTTCAGGAGGTGCGTAAATGGCCTACCCCTTTAGAAAGGGCATTATCTAACTTTAGTCAAAGCGGCACAGTTTGTTTTCATCTACAGGCCCGTTACCTTCATTTTTTGGTAAAGGTCAACCAACCCTTTAAAGCTCAAACGTTAAATGTTCAGCATTAAACCAAAGCCAGCTTCTTGTCAGTCCACCGAACAACATATCTGCATGAAGCCAAGTAATCTGCATATTGCCCAACTTTCTTAAGAAACACAGAAGTGCCGGGTTTTGTGAAATACTGAACTGTTTTCTTTCCTTGTCTCTCCTGCCCCCTCCTACTAAGCTCCCTGCTAAACAAACTTTGACTTTACACCCTTTGAGGGTCACTGACACCCCATAATTTAGAGTTAGGAATGCAGACTTAGGAAAGGAGGATTGGGTGAAGGAAAGCATCAAGCGTCCATCTCCTCACATTTCACAGACTTGCATAGGCTGCCCCCTTTGGCGTGTTGCCATGGTGATTTTTCCTTTGAAACTAAATAACTAGAGAGGGGAAAAAAAACTTCAGAATCCTACTGACCCAGCTGTGAAATGTCACTGCCTCTTAGAGAATGTTATGTGCTTTTTGGGAAAGGAATTTGGTACTTCTGGATATATACGGCCAGAGTTGCAAAAAAAAAAAACACGGGCCATTTGTATTCATCTGCAGTTCCGCGGTTTATGTCCAAATGTTTTTTCTTGGCTTAAAAAATAATGGACACAAGATCTTTATTTAAAACCATCTGGAAGAGAAAAAAGATTCCCAGAGTTCAACGTTAAACCACAAAACCGCTGTAAATACCTCTCGGTAATAATATGTTATGTAATCAGAGGGATCTTACAAACTTGGCAGTGTTGCTTTTTTATACTGCAAGTGGCTGCATTAAAGGCTGATTTTAGGTCATTTTTTTTAAAATAAAATAAAATTGAGTTAAAAAAGAAGCCAGATAAGACTGATAGAGATTCAACAACCCAACTCGAAGCTCAACATGTAATGAAGATGGAGTCTGAAAAGTTTGAAATTTCTCAAAAGTTTCAAATTTCTCATAACTTGTCACAGGTCAGTCAGGCCATAGATAATTCAATTTTCTTTTACTGCTTTCCTGCAGCACTATTGCGTTCTGCTGGTGGGGAGCATTCCTGGCCGGCAAAACACAACTATTGCTATGGCTATTGCTGCTGGCAGTAATTGCATCCAAAAAATTTGACAGGCTAGTTGTACTGAAGTTGATCGATGGATCGATTGATTTCAGAACAACCAGCCTGCCAATAGATGGATCAGAACTCGACCAGTTCAGCCGGTTCAGATTTGATCCATCTATGGCTAGCTTAACCAAGTCCAGAACTTGTTCAAGGGGCAGCACAGTGGGTAAGTGGTTAGCACTTCCGCCTGGCAGTAATCCCAACCACGGCACCACCTGCCTGGAGTTTGCATGTTCTGCCTGTGTGGGCTTCCTCCAGGTACTCCAGTTTATTCCCACACTCCAAACACATGCTGTTAGGTTATTGGATCCTGTCAAAATTGGCCCTAGTATGTGTATGTATGAATGTAAGTTAGGGACCTTAGATTGTACACCCCTTGAGGGTTAGGGACTGATGTGAATATACAATATATATGTAAAGCGCTGCGTAAATTGACAGCGCTATATAAGTACCTGAAATAAATAAATAAATGTGTAATAAAAAACTATATTTACCTCTGTTAAAAGAAAATTAAGGTAATTTAAACAAATCAAAGTGATCTAGATCAGCGTTTCTCAATGTTGCAATACAAACAAGACCTATAGCGACAAGAATACCATCCCCACTGTGAAGCATGGTGGTGGCTCACTGATGCTTTGGGGTTATGTGAGCTCTAAAAGCTTGGGGAATCTTGTGAAAATTGATGGCAAGATGATTGCAGCATGTTGTCATAAAGTACTAGCAGACTGTCAGGAAGGACATGCCAATAGATTTATTTATTTCAGGTACTTCTATAGCGCCATCAATTTACACAGTGCTTTACATATATATTATGGATTCACATCAGTCCCTAACCCTCAAGGGGCATACAATCTAAAGGTCCCTAACTTTTATTAATACACATATTAGGGCCAATTTAGACAGGATTCAATTAACCTACCAGCATGTCTTTGGAGTGTGGGAGGAAACCAGAGTACCCAGATTAAACCCACACAGGCACAGGGAGAACATGCAAACGCCATGCAGGTGGTGCCATGGCTGGGATTCGAACCAACGATCCTAGTACTGCCAGGCGGAAGTGCTAACCATTTAGCCACTGTGTTGCCCCCAAGATAAGCTAATACATGTTCCCTCTCGTGCTCGCAGAAATTGGGCACATGCTAATATGCATGCACGTATGCGTACACACATTGGTGCTTGTACCATGTGCATACTCGTGCACACAAATGAAAGAGGCTGGTTCCAAACAGGCTATTTAAACTGGGCTAGTGTTCAGGATCAGTGTTGCTTTGTTGTCAGCCTCCTGTGTAGCCTATGTTTCTGAGATCCTTGTCCTGATTCCAGTTGCTGAACAGGATTGTCTTGACTACCCCCCTGAACTCTGCCTGGACAGACCTTGGTTTGTCTTCTGACCTTCGCTTCTGTCTGTTCCATTGGCTTCTGCTCCACTGATCAGCTTCCAGACCTGGTTTGTACCTAGACCACACTTCTGCCTGGACCTTGTACCTGATCTGTCCTTTCTGTGTATGACCCGGTCTATCTGACTCTGCAACTTGCCTGCTGCCAATGGTACCTGCCTGCCACTCTGCTGTGCTTGCCGATCTACAGGCTGCTATCGGCCACTGTCTCAGCTGTCTGCTGTCGCCTGTACCAGTCTTCTTCAGTCTGCTGTCCAGCTGCCTGCCATTCCGCCTGCCTTACTGAAGACCCCTGATGTCTTTACCTGCCCAGCATGGACACCTGCTCTGCTGCTAGCAAGACTTACAGGCGCTCATGCTACTCTGCACTCCTACTCCTTCTGTTTACACTACCAGGGACCCCGAGTCAGAGGTGTAGGAGAGACCTTCCTCATCATATCAGGCTCTGCTACCAGGTACGTGATACAGACAATTTGCTTTCTTCTGCAAGAAAGCTGCATATGGGATGCTCTTGAATTTTCAAGCACAACAATGACCCTAAGCACAAGGCCAAGTTGACCCTCCAGTGGTTACAGCAGTAAAAGGTGAAGGTTCTGGAGTGGCCATCACAGTCTCCTGACCTTCATTTCATCGAGCCACTCTGGGGAGATCTTAAACATGCCATTCATGCAAGATGACCAAAAACTTTGCATGACCTGGAGGCATTTTGCCAAGACAAATGGGCAGCTATACCACCTAAAAGAATTTGGGGCCTCATAGACAACTATTACAAAAGACTGTACGCTGTCATTGATGCTAAAGGGGGCAGTACACAGAGTTAAGAACTAAGGGTATGCAGAATTTTGCACATGGAGCATTTCATAGTTACATAGTTAGTCTGGCTGAAAAAAGACAAAAGTCCATCCAGTTCAACTATAAAAAGAAAAAAAAAGTTATAATCCTATGCCCACAGTTGATCCATTTGTTTACTTGTTGTCATGTTTTGTTTTGTGATTGTGCTATTCTGCTATGACCTTCATTCGATTATGAATCCCATAAGGAATAAAAGAAATGTGTCTTGCCTGCTCACTCATTATTATTATTATACAGGATTTATATTGCGCCAACAGTTTGCTCAGCGCTTTACAATATAACGGGAGACAATACAGCAACAATACAGTTCAATACAAGAGGGATAGGAGGGCCCTGCTACTTGGAGCTTACAATCTAGGAGGGAGGGGCTAGTGGTACAAAAGGTAGTAACTGTGGGGGATGGACTGGTTGGAAGAGTAGAAGATTCCATTATTAGCTGAGGGCAGGATAGGCTTCCCTGAAGAGATAGGTTTTCAGAGATCACCAAAAAGTGAGCAGAGTAGGCGATAGTCTGATAAATTGGGGTAGAGAGTTCCAGAGGATGGGGGAAGCTCTGGAGAAGTCCTGGAGACGAGCATGGGAGGGGGGACAAGGGAGCTAGAGAGTAGGAGGTCTTGTGAGGAGCAGAGAGTACGGTTTGGGTGATATTTAGAGACAAGATTGTTGATGTAATTTGGGGCAGAGTTATAAATGGCTTTATACGCTATTGTTAGTGTTTTGAATTTTATCCGTTGGGTAACGGGAAGCAAGTGGAGGGATTGGCAGAGAGGGGTGGCAGATACGGAACGGTTAGTAAGGTGGATGAGTTTGGCAGCAGCATTCATGATAGACTGAAGAGGGGATAGCCTGCGATGAGGTAGGCCAATGAGGAGGGAGTTACAATAGTCAAGGCGAGATATAACAAGGGAGTGGATAAGTTGCTTAGTGGTTTCCGAGGTTAAGAACCGGCGTATCTTGGAGATGTTGCGGAGGTGAAGTCTACAAGATTTGGACAGTGATTGGATTTGGGGCTGAAAGGACAGATGGGAGTCTAGGATTACACCTAGTACTCTGGCATGAGGGGAGGGACTGATGATTGTGTTATTGATATTGATGGAGAAGTCAGGGGAAAACTCATGTTTTCTTTAACCAGTTCAATATCAGCCACTTTTATCCCCTTCCTGCCCAGGCAAATTTTTGGCTTTCAGCGCTGTCACACTTTGAATGGCAATTGCAACACTGTACCAAAATGAAATTTTTATCATTTTGTTCACACAGCTAGAGCTTTCTTTTGGTAGTATTTAATCACCACTGGGTTATTTATTTTTTGCTAAATAACTGAAAAAAAAGACTGAAAATTGTGAAAAAAACTAGTTTCTGTATAAAATTTTGCAAATAAATAATTGTTCTTTATACATTTAGGCCGAAATATATTCTGCTACATTTCTTTGATGAAAATAACCCAACTCAATGTTTATTATTTAGTATGTAGGAAAATCCACAAACTATGGTATATACTGTATCTGAAAATCGATCAATCCTGATGTACTGAAGGCCTATCTCATTTTTTGAGGCCCAGAAATGTCAGGACAGTACAGATATACCCCAAATGACCCCTTTTTCAAAAGTAGACAGTTCAAGGGATTTAGTAAGAGGCATGGGGAATTTTTTGAAGTTGTAATTTTTGTCATAATGTTTTGGAAAAAGAAAAAATGAGAAAAAAAGTTCCCATTTTTTTCACATACTGTCACTAGTGCTGTACAGAGTCATCATATAACTGGCATGGCGGTGAGATCAGGGACACTGTCTGGTGACAGTATGTAAACAAAACAAGCAACAACAAAAAAATATGTTTTTTATTTGATTTTTTTCTTTTTTCCATTTTTTTTTTACACACTGTGACCAAAGCAATATAATGTTACCATAGTAACATTGTTCTACTCTGGGGAAGTGATCAGTGATTAGCCCAGTCTGTACCATGCGATCACTGTGACCAATCACAGCTAGCAACACAATAGTACTATATGGATAGCATGATTGGTCACAGCAGTACCGCCACTGATACACTGATCAATCATTTGCTGTGTCCAACGGACACAGTCGGTGACAGATCGCACCGCCCCGCGGTCACGTAGAAGGCGCGATCCAGGAGGACATCATATGACGTCCTGCCCTGCCATCATTTTGCTATATGCAGGGTGGGAACTGGTTTAAAATGGTACATACTGTATGTTACCAATTCTCCAAGGGAAGGCAAACTTTTGAGCACAACTGTATGTGTGCATTTATTTATTTATTTTTTTATAAAAAGTTGACTTAATCTTTAAGAAGCTACACTGTACTCTTTGAAACATATGACTGATATCTGACTGTTGTAAACTCTCCATCAATGTTATATGATTTGTTCCAACCCCTGTAACTGTTACTTTTGCTTGGTCTGTAAAAGGAAGGCAAAACCATAACAGATTTACCTGATGGGCGACTCAGGGAAATAAAAAAATGCTATTGACAGACTGCATCGTACTGTATATGTCACTCCTGATGTTGCCCATAGTTCCACTTTAAATTTGCCGAGCCCTAGTTTTAACATGACAATGTAAGCAAATAAAATCTTTTCAGAATCCATCACTTCCATTTGGGCAGGATGTTTTTCAGAGAACTATGGAAGATTGTTTTGAAGATTAGGGAGTGACTTGGTGACAAATGGAAGTTAATGAAAACAATAACACTGGGAGTACTGGGAGCAAGGGGGCTCTTTTAGGCCAAGTCATGACCTTGGGCAAGTCATTTTATCTCCATTTGCCCAAGGCATCAAAACAAAAGTAGCAGGCTTGTCTGGGAGAGTGGGACTGAAGACTACAGCCTTGTTTGTTGTGACTTGAACTATTCCCAACCATTGAATTTAGTTGGTGGATTTTTCCTTGACTGCTAGGATTACCCCCTCCAGCCAATTAGATGCTGTCACTGGTAGTTTATAGCAGAGCATTTCTTAGAAATATTATGTTTCTGTTCTTTATTGGCCACAACATATTGAAGATATTTTATTTACATAGCCATTGCAAAATTTCACTTTTAAGAAGGGTATGCAAACCTTACATTGATATTAAAGGCAATGATTTTTTTTGTTTTTTTAAAATAATATTTATTTATTTCAAGTACTTATATAGTGCCGTCAATTTACACAGCGCTTTACATATACAGTTGTGTTCAAAATAATAGCAGTGTGTTGAAAAAAAGTGAATAATGCTCAAAATCCTTCTAATAGCTTTTATTTCCATACATACAAATGCATTGGGAACACGACACATTATATTCCAAATCAAAACATGAAGACAAATATATCAAATTTGTGTTGTTCCTCTAAACAAATTGAAGAAAAGTGAATATTAGACTGTACAAAAAAATCGGAGTGTTTGTATTCTTCTTTACAAACTCAAACATTCACTATATAAACTGAAAAATGTTTGAAGATTTTGCTTTCCCTTGAATCACTTAATGAATATTTAGTTGTATAAGCACTGTTTCTGAGAACTGCTGTACATCTGTGTTGCATGGAGTCACCCAACTTCTGGCACCTGTGATCAGGTATTCCAGCCCAGGATGATTGGACTACATTCCACAGTTCTTCTCTATTTCTTGGTTTTGCCTCAGAAACGGCATTTTTGATGTCACCCCACAAGTTTTCTATTGGATTAAGATCCGGGGATTGGGCTGGCCACTCCATAATGTCTATCTTGTTGGTCTGGAACCAAGATGTTGCACGTTTACTGATATGTTTGGGGTCGTTGTCTTGTTGGAACACCCATTTCAAGGGCATTTCCTCTTCAGCATAAGGCAGCATGACCTCTTCAAGTATTCTGATGTATTCAAACTGATTCATGATCCCTGGTATGCGATAAATAGGCCCAACACCGTAGTATGAGAAACATCCCCATATCATGATGCTTGCACCACCATGCTTCACTGTCTTCACAGTGTACTGTGGCTTGAATTCAGTGTTTGGGGGTCGTCTGACAAACTGTCTCCGGCCACCAGACCCAAAAAGAACAATCTTACTTTCATCAGTCCACAAAATGTTGCGCCATTTCTCTTTAGGCCAGTCAATGTGCTCTTTGGCAAATTGTAACCTCTTCAGCACGTCTTTTTTTCAACAGTGGGACTTTGCGGGGGCTTCTTGCAGATAGCTTGGCTTCACATAGGCGTCTTTTAATTGTAACAGTACTCACAGGCAGGGGCGGACTGACAACTCATGGGGCTCCCGTGCAATAGGGGATCATGGGGCGCCTGTGTCCTTGCCCAAACTCAAAAAAGCCTATGAAAAAGGTACCAGGGGCATCTCATGGGGCCCCCTACTGACCCTGGGCCCTCGGGCAGTGCCCGAGTTTCCAAATGGTCAGTCTGCCCCTGCTCACAGGTAACTTTAGACCTTCTTTGATCTTCCTGGAGCTGATTGTTGGCCAAGTCCTTGCCCTTTTGGCTATTCTTCTATCCATTCGAATGGTAGTGTAACGGACCACCTGACAGTACCTCTATCAGTCCCCTGATAGAGCCTCCCCAGAGTGCGGAGTCTAAGTACCGGAGCACTTGTTCACCAGGGCCCCTGATGGTGGGGATGGACTTGGAGCGCTCTGGGACCAGGTCGCAGCTGCTAGGTATCTCTACCAGAGGTAGAGGAGTCTGCCAAGGGCTCCAGCGGGTTAAGAGTCTGATGTGAGGGAGCCCAGGGATCCCTGAGGGATGGATGGATGGATGAGCAAAGTCAGAGTCAAACAAGCTGGGTCGGTAACTAGCGGGTCGGTGAGATACAAGACGATAGGCAAAGGATAGTCGGGTCACACGCAGGGTCAATATCAAAAGGTCATATCTATAAGGGAACATCCAGGAGCAGAGTCAGGCAAGCCAAGGGGTCAGGACAGGAGAAGGCAACAAGGTCAGACAATCCAGATCAGAGTACTCACTACACAGGCAACAGGATACAAAAGACCATTCGGCAACAAGCATCTGTGCAGGGCTGGCTTAAGTAGCCCGCCCTGCACCTGACAGTCGCCGCCTAGGTCCCAGTGCCTGCCTAGTACTGTCAAGAAGACGGGTGCGCCTGGGTCCTAGTGCCCTGCTACCTGTATGTCTTGACAGACGCCTTTGCATGTGTAGACCCATGCGTCGCGATGGTCTCTGACAGGTAGTTTTTCGCTTTCTTCCACATCTTTCAGGTTTTGGTTGCCATTTTTAAGCATTTGCGATCATTTTAGCTGAGCAGCCTATCATTTTCTGCACTTCTTTATATGTTTTCCCCTCTCCAATCAACTTTTTAATCAAGGTACGCTGTTCTTCTGAACAATGTCTGGAACGACCCATTTTCCTCAGAATTTCAGAGAGAAATGCACTGTAACCAGCATGTACAACATTTGCTGCCTTCCTTCCTTAAATAAGGGCAATAATTGCCACCTGTTTTTCAAAGAATGAATGACCTCACTAATAGAACTCCACACTGCTATTATTTTGAACATGCCCCTTTCAATTAGTGATTCAATTACACAGAATCAGCAGCATGCATGTCATGACTGTTGGATTTCTATTACTCTACTACACCTGCTAGTAAATTATTTGCCATGTACAAATATCATTTCTACCAAAAACAGTGATTTATCAGGTTAGTGATGTCTGACTGCTATTATTTTGAACACAACTGTATATTGTACATTCACATCAGTCCCTAACCCTCAAGGGGCGTACAATCTAAGGTCCCTATCTAACATTCATACATACACATACTAGGGCCAATTTAGACAGAAGCCAATTCACCTACCAGCATGTCTTTGGAGTATGGGAGGAAACTGGAGTACCTGGAGGAAACCCACGCAGGAACAGGGAGAACATGCAAACTCCAGGCAGGTGGTGCCATGGTTGGGATTTGAACATGTTATACTTACCTGCTCTATGTAATGGTTCAGCACAGAGCAGCTTTGATCCTCCTCTTTTCGGAGCAAGCAGCTTTCTATGGGGGCACCCAACCATGCTCGCTCCCGAGGCTCAGGTAAGTATTAGCCCTCATGCACACTGGACGTTTTGATAATGCTGGTAACATTAGCTGTGTAAAATAACGTTAAAAACCTGAGTTTTTCAGCTTTTTTTAGCGTTTTTGCATTTGCGTTTAGTGTCGTTTTGCTACGATTAGCGTTGTTTTTCCATGTTTGCATTTTTTGCGTTTTTTTACCCCTCAATGCTTCGGGATAAAAAAAAAGTCCAAAAATGGCGGTTTGCAGCATTTTACCACGTTTTGCCACATTTTTCAGCGTTTTTCAGCTTTAGAGCGTTTTTACAGCTAAAAAGCTCCTCTAGAAACCCGCTAATTCTGGGTTTTTTTCCAGCCAAAAAATGTTGATTACAGTCTATGTGTGTATGGACACATAGGACAACATGCTGGGGAGTTTACTGGATGTAGAAAAAAATGTCAAAAGCCAAAAACAGCCGCTGTAAAAACATCAAGTGTGCATGAGGACTTAGAGGGGCTGGGGGGCTGTTGCACACAGAAAGTTTTATACCTTTATGCATAGAATGAATGAAGGTAAAAAAAAACAGGAGCCTTTACAACCATTTTAAGCTTGGGTACATGCACAGATTTCTAAACGTTCATCAGAAATATAGTACCAGTCTTATGTGTCTTAATTAGAGAGAAACAGAATAATTGTACTGACCCATTAAGCTCATTAAGTGATATTAAAAGCTTAACGTGCTTCCAAAGCCTAAACATTTTACCTTAATGCATTGCTTGTATTAAAGTAAAAAAATGTTCCAGTACCTGTATCGCCCCCTCACCCCTGTTATACTTACCTAAATTCTCATGCGATCCAGCATTATGCCCATCTGTAGCAGCTCTCCCCACTCTCACAGGCTTTGCTGAGGCAGCAGTGGTCATTGGCTGCAGCTGCTATTAGTCAAAATAGAGCAGGAGGCCAAGCCACGCTATCTGTGTCTATGGACGGTTCGTCTTGGGATCGTGCCCGTAAGTGTGCCACAATGGAAGTGGCTTCCAATGGTGGCAGTGGAGGACCCAAAAAGAGGAGGATCGTGGCCATTCTGTGCAATTATTAATTTTAAACAAAAAACATTTTAGACTTTACAATAATTTTATTTTTTATTTTTTAAAAAGGTATTAGTTGCCTGCTATGTGTAGTAATATTGCACAGAAGGTCGCTTACCTCGTCTTCTGGCAATCCCCTGCTGGCTCTGTCATCCTCTCTCTCTGGCAGGTTTCTTCTGCAGCAAGCTGGGTGCTAAGGAGGCACTGGTGTGTGCACATTCCCGAGCCAGGCTATGTGCATCCATAGACACGCACAGTACCTGTAAGCCATGCCGCCACTCCCTCATCACATCCCAGGGGCCTTTGGCTCTGCTGCCCTCATTTTCTCCTGTGAAAGCAGGAAGTGAAGGGAGCAGAGCCGAAGCCAGAGACAGAGCTGGAGTGGTGGCATGGAACCAGGTAAGCATTTCTGTGTGTGTCTGAGCATGTGTGTGGTTTTGGTGGTTAAAAACGGGTGTATCTTGGAGATGTTACAGAGGTGAAGTCTACAAGATATGGACAGTGATTGGATTTGGGGCTGAAAGGAGAGATGGGAGTCTAGGATTACACCTAGTACCCTGGCATGAGGGGAGGGACTGAAGGTTGTATTATTGATCTTGATGGAGAAGTCAGGGGAGGGGGCACAGGCTGGAGGGAATATTTTGAGCTCAGTTTTAGAAAGATTGAGTTTGAGGAAGAAGAGTGACATTCATGCCAATATGTCACTTAGTGATCTATCCTCAAGACCCAGTAACCCAGTGGATCCTCAGTTGGTAAAGGTCTCCAAGTCTGCTCTTGCCACTGGATAACGCTTCACCATATGATGCAGACACTGCCAATGGATGCCTAAACCTAACAGCCTGGACACTGAGGACTAAAGAATTGTTTTAAGGTATCTGACAGCCAGCCGCTTTCTCCACCGCTCTTCCTTTGACTGAATGAAGCCTCAGAAAAGTGTTGTCCAGGTAACCTCCCAGAGACTGGAAAGTGTTACACAAATTTGTCTTCAAGGTGTCCTCAAGATGTTTCATCCTCTGTGCCCACTGTGAAGGCAGGATAAGCTCTGCAACTTTACCCTTGTAATGTGGATCAAGAAGGGTTGCCAACCAGTAATGATCCCTCTCCTTTCACAAGCCTTGCAGAATCAGGGAGCCCATGCAGTGTAAATTTGAAGAGGCATGAGATTCTGAGTCCTCTGGGTCACTGAGGATGACACTTTCAGGAACTACCTCCTCCCAGCCACGTACTACTCCTGGGGTTTCTGGGGACTGAAAACCATCCCTTGAAAACTGCCGTATGTTATCTTCTACTTCCATGTTGCCACAATCCTCCTCCTCTTCCTCCTCCTCCTGTGTGTTCTTCTGCCCCACAGGAATGGTATCTGCATAAAGGGGGCCTTGAGAGTAAAGGGACTCCTTCTGTTCCTCCTGCTGTTCTGCCTCAAATGCCCTGTCCATGATTCCATACAGTGTGTGCTCCAACAGGAAGACTTGAGGGATAGTGTCACTGATGCATGCATTGTTACGGCTCACCATCATTGTGGCCTCCTCAAATGGTGACAGGGAAGTGCATGCATCCTTTATCAGCAACCACTGGCTTGGTGAAAAGAAGTCAAGCTCCCCTGAGCCAGTGCTTGTGCCATACTCACACAGGTACTCGATGGCCCTCTGCTGCATGTGCAGCCACTGCAGCATTGCCAATGTTGAGTTCCACCTGGTGAGCATGTCACAAATGAGGTGGTTGGTGGGCAGGTTGAATTCCAGTTGAATGTCAACCAGACGAAAACTGGTCATGTATGACTGTCGGAAATGGCCACAGACTTTTCTGGCTTGCCTTAGAAGATCTTGTAAGCCTGGGTACCTGTTCAAGAAATGCTGCACCACAAAATTCAGGATGTGTGCCAATCATGGAGCATGTGTCAAGTGTCCCTGCCAGAGGGTGGAGAGAAGGTTGGTGCTATTGTTGCATACCACCATTCCTGGCTCAAGCTGCTGTGGCATCAACCACCTATGAGCCTGCCCCTGCAGAGCTGACAGAATCTCTGCCCCAGTGTGGCTCCTGTCCCATAGACAGACCAGCTGTCATCCTTTAGCCTGATTGCTTGCATATCCCCTTGAACATGTAGGGAGCACTGCTAGTTCAGAGGACAATTCAGCAGAAGAGGGCATAGAGGAAGAGGAGGGGATAGAGCAGACAGATGTGGCAGAATCACCACCAGCTTTTTGGAAGTGTGGGTGTGGAACAAGCTCCAGCATAGAACCCTGTCCTGCATCCTTCCCAGCTGCCAGCAGAGCTACCCAGTGCGCCATGAAAGAAATGTAGCGTCCCTAGCCATGCCTGCTGGACCCCACGTCAGCAGGAATGTGAACCTTGCTGCTGATCGCCCTGTCCAACGAGGCCAAAACATTGCCTTCCCCATGATAGTACAGAGCTGCAATGGCCTTAAGTGAAAAGAAATCTCTTTTCGGAACCTGCCACTGTGGTGCAGCACATTCTGCAAATTCACAGAAGGGGGCAGAGTCCACCAGATGGATAGGCAGCAGTTGTATTGCTTGCAATTTAGCCAAGCTAGCATTTAGACTATGATCATGTGGATGGGTGGGACAGTATTTTTTTCAGCAACTGGGGTAGCTGGTAAAAAGCAATACATGGTATACTGCTAGCATTTTGGGTGCAAGCACCTGTGGCACCCATTGCTATACCATCACCCCTCTCAGTGGAGGCTGTTGAGATGACTTGAGGTATAGTAGAGGTAGAGATCCCAGATGAGGAGCAAAAAGAAGTCTGCACTTTTTTATGATGTGGGTCTTTCAGGTGCTGTTGCCAACAGGCTGCATGGCAGGTCGTCATATGCCTTGTCATTTGGTGCCCAAGCGGCTGGTGTTTTGGCCACACTTGATTTGCTTTAGGCAGAGACTGCAAACAGCAATGCTGCACATGTATTGAAAAAAGCCCACGCCAATTAACTTTTGGAAGTCAGCGGGGAGCCAGCAGTGCCCTGCACCTCTGGAGCTCTGTCGTGTAATGCAATAGGGTGGTTGCTGTGACAATCGCGCGTCAGACCCCTGACCTTCTCACCAAACTCGTGACCAAAGGACTAGCCAATCTGAAGCCGCGATGTCACGTGCGTAACAATGCCACGCTCAGCTGCACCCTGCACAATTTTCCAGCTAATGGACCACAAATCAATGTACCGGCAGCCTGAACGCGATTGTTACTGGGTCATGTTAATTACGCAATTAACCCTTCACACTGCCACCACCTCCTTTTTGTACAGAGAAAGAGGAAACTCTGCAATATCAGCAATAACACTATGATGGTTGAGATAATCATCTGTATAGCACTGTTACCACAGACAGGTTATACAGAGGGTTAAACAAGCACAGTAGCGCTCTTTTAGAGGCAGGAATTCGTAAGTTGCATTAACGAGCTATAGAAACAGTTCAACACTTTCAGAAAGACAGATTTATTACTAAAAGGTCAAAAGTGTGCAATAAAAATATTTACAGAAAAAAGATGTAACCAATATATATATATAAATATACAGAGAACAATAGCACAGTAAAGAGGTAACAGAAAGGAGGGTAAAGGGTTAAAGTACTTGCGAATCAGCCTTGGGTTAAGCAGATCAAGTTTCAGAGCAAAAGGGCACGTCTCCCAAGTTGGTTCTGATGTTAAACGGGAGAATTCTTCAACTTCCACTCTTAGGCCTGACAGCATATTTTGTATTCCCCCAGCAGGGAGTGTCTCTGAAGCCAAGGACCAATGCCTCATTTGGGGGGGGGGGATTGTCTGGGCGGAGACCAAAACTAGAACCAAAATCGCTCATATTTTGGCTCATAACTTTTCTTAGGCACAAACAACGTTCCACCCGCGGGTAGATTAATATGCAGATGCATATGAGGAATGGTTACATATGAAATATGAAAAACATACTTGAAGGGTTCAAGAGATGTAATTTTCTGCTTTCCCATGTACTCCAGCCAAGGAGAGTGACATATCAAACTGTTTGTCTTCTCATGGCCAATCTGAATTTATGCCTGTTTTTTATGCAAGTTTCTCATATTCCAAGATATGAGACATAGGGGAAAAATGGATTTTAAAAGTGTTATCTAGTTTCTTACTCATCTGGAATGTCTTTGAACTCAGGGGAAGGCTTGGGTTATCTTTTACGAGGTGCCAGATTGCTCAGCTTCCCCGCCAGTCTGGTGCCCAGCTCAAAGATGGTCTATAGCTGTGCCCTGGCCTGCCTGTGACACTTCCAACACACACACACCGACCAAATGTCCCTGTGACTCTCAGAGAGAGAGGGGGAGAATGAGGGGAGATATGTTCGTACAAGATGGATGATCCTTTGCCAAGATGGAGGTTGGAGCCAAAATGGTTGAACTGCGTCCATCTCTGTGAGCATGATTGCTACAGTTGCCTTTATGCATGCCCCTGGAGGACATCCTGCCTCATTGGAGTTATGCCTCCTCCTCACATTCCCCCTCTGTTCTCTCAGGCACCCAAGTACAGTCAGTAACCTTATCATCCCCTCCCTAGTCGTCATAGGAGCCAACTTAGCAGTATGCTGTGGCTGGGGAACATGCCAATTTCTTGTCTGTCATTGGCACCCCCTCTCTCTAGGTTCACGTCACTCCCTTCCTCAACCTGGTAACCAACATCGGAGCATTGAAATTACTGCACATCCTCCAGCAGCATGGGGCTGACATTGTATTCAAATAATTCAGCTGACTCCTCTGTGCATGATGGTGGGGCTGCGGAAGGAGTAGCTGTGGAAAAGGAGCCTGTGGAATAGGCCACTTTGGCAGCTGCGGTGGAAGGCGAATTAGTATGAGAATGGGTGACAGATCATGAGGATGGCTTAGTTATCCACTCCAACACCTCTTCTGCATGTTGTGGCTCAATAAGACTGCAAGCACCACAAAAAATGGCCTAGCATGCCCTGCCTGTAGAGGATGCACCAAGTCCACAACCACCACTTTTCACTGTGGACACTGAGGCTGCTTACCCACTTTTAGCTGCTTGGGAGCAACTGCCGTTCCTTGTTGGCCTTTCGAACATGATGGGGATTTTTAAAACTGTTTTAATTTTGTTTTTCAATAAAGAAAGTGGGGTACAGCAGTTATGGAGAATTTGTTTATTGCTGCTACTGCTGCAAAAAAATTTTAATAAAATAATCGTAAAAAAAATTAAGAAAACCGAAAAAAAAAACCAAAAACCAATGGTGATGCAGAAGGAAGAACACCTGCTGATTAGAAGGAGGAATAGCAAAGAAAATTTTTCTGCTGCTGCTAGAAAAAAAAAACTGAAAGCGAAAGCCCAAAAAAAAAGAACGACTGCTGACACAGAAGGAGGAACACCTGTGACACAGGTGGGGGGCGGGGAACAGCAATTATGCCCTAAATATTTTTGCTGCTGCTGTAGAAAAAAAAAAAATTAAAATTAAAAAAAAAAATCAGAAAGCCAAAAAAAAAGGAAACAACTGCTGATGTAGAAGGAGGAACCCCTGCAATGCAGAAGGGAGAACAGCAATTATGCTCTAAATATTTTTACTACTGCTGCTGCAAAAAGAAAACAAAAAAGAAATATAAAAAAAATTAAGAAAGCAAAAAAAAAAGGAAACCACTGCTGACGCAGAAGGAGGAACACCTGTGACACAGAAGGGGGAACACTAATGATGTAGCAACAGAACCTGCGGCTGCAAAAAAAACAAACAAAATTGGGAACAGTGGTGATGCAGAAGTGCTATAAAACACACTGACACTTCACTGACACCACCACACTGCTCTTCACAACACTGCCCCACACTAAACTACTCTTCTAACACACCACTACTCCACTAAACTCCAGCAACACACTGAACAAGACTGCTGTGTAAGCCATGAGCCATTATTGGCCAAAGTCACCGTGGCTCTCATAGTGCATTGTGCTGTGATTGACCAAAGCATTGCACTTGATCTGTGGTCAGGCGAATTACTTTGGCCAATCATGGCTCTCAGAATACACTTGAATATCCAGCCTATCTCTAATTACCAGTAGACAAAATATATACATTTCTTTTTCTTGTGTTGAAGCACCTCCCCCTAAAGGGAAGCTCTCCAGCAAGCTGTAGAAAATAGGTATTCCTAAAGTCATAAAGTCCCAGACATGGGTGGACTGATAACTGATGGGGCCCCCGGGCAATAGGGGATCATGGGGCCCCTGTGTCCTTGCCCAAACTCAAAAAAGCCTATGAAAACGATACCAGGGGCATCTCATGGGGCCCCCTACTGACCCCGGGCCCTCGGGCAGTGCCCGAGTTTCCAAATGGTCAGTCCGCCTTTGGTCCCAGATGACTTACATCAATGTTTCTCAACCAGAGTACTGTGGAACCCTAGGGTTCCGTCTTGATCTACCTGTTCATCACAAGCAGGTGAACAGTGGATCGCATCCTCACAAAGCTGGATCACATCCCAGTATTACATAGTTGCATAGTCCATCCAGTTCAACCCCCAGTTCCCTCCTGGCCCCCTGGTGTTATACTGTCCCCTCCTGGCTCCACCCTATGCTATACTGGCCCCCTGTCCTATACTGTCACCTCCTGCCCCCCATGCTATGCTGTCCCTTTCTGGCCCCCCCATGCTATACTGTTCACTCCTGGCCCCCTGTGATATACTGTCACCCCCTGCCCCCCCCCGTGCAACACTGTTCACTCCTGGCCTCCCTGTCCTATACTGTCTCCTCCTTGCCCCCTGCGCTATACTGTCCCCTCCTGCCCCCCCCGTGTAACACTGTTCACTCCTGGCCTCCCTGTCCTATACTGTCTCCTCCTGGCCCCCCTGCACTATACTGTCCCCTCCTGGCCCCCCATGCTCCACCACTGTCCCTTCCTGGCCCCCCTGTTCTATAGTATTTTCCCCTGCCCCCCCGTGCTATTCTGTCCCCTCCTGGCCCCCCGTGCTATACTGTTCCCTCCTGGCTGCCCTGTGCTGTACTGTCCCCTCCCCCCCGTGCTATACTGGCCCCTCCCGGCCCCCCTGTGCTATACTTTTTTCTCATGGCCCCTGTGCTATACTGTCCCCTTTCCGGGCCCCCCTGTCCAGCCGGATGTACTAGAACGAGGCCAGCACATCAAGGTTAGGGGACCCGTTTAGGACTTGCAGATAGTCCTAAATCAGCTCCTCTTCCCTTTGGGAGTGGGAGGTCTCAATGGTATCCATTACATCTGCAGGGACATACGGGAAGTCCATTCCCCATTCCAATGCAGTTCTCCACTGCACATCTCTCTGGAATCTGGAGAATCTAACTCCCTGCATCTGCCCTGTCCAGGTAACACACAAGCTTGTGAACACCGGGTAATCCACATCTTGTAGGCCAAGTCCCAGGCCTCTTTCCTGTCCTTAATTTCCTAAGGCCCCTCCTGTGTTTGATGTTGAACACGAATGGGATCCAGTCTGTCTGGTCGCTATCTCTCTGCAGTGGTTGATGGTGACTCCGATCCAGCCACCCATCATGCCTGGTAAGGGGTAACGGTCCTCTCCCTCCGTCCTGCTTCCCTTCCAGATAGTCCCTCATGCAGGTCAGTGATGTCTTGAGAATCCCCCCAGTGCCATTCCTCATCCGAATCACTCTCTGGGAAATACCCAGTCTCTCTCTCCAGGGGCCCAGGTTCAGCCTCCAGACTGGGAGACCCTCAGTCAATTGCACCCCGATTTTCACTCCCCACTGGCTCACCTGAGGGTATGCAGATACCTGAACTTGGCTCCTTCTGAGTGGCAGTGACAGGGCAAACTTCAGCCACCAGCCTTTCTTGAGAAGCAACTTGCGCTGAACCAATCATGCTTGCCTCTGGTCGCAACTCTTCCTTCTCTAGACTCTGGTTACGCGGCTATCATCCAGCTTCTCCCGCAAGAGTAGTGGCACACCACACACCTCTTGCCTTCCTCCTGCCAGTTGGGATTCCTCCTTCTTCTCCATGCACAGTCCTGAGCTCAGATTCACAGACTATATAACCGGTGGCAGATTGCTGGGCACTAGTCTCATCAGTGGCTCGTCACAGTACCCACACCTCAGCCAAGCTCCGATCGCTGAAGTTGGTCTCCGAAAATCAGGGCATACCAGGCATAGCCTTTCCAATTCAATCTTCCCCTGAGTTCCAGCCGCACACCAGTATCCACCATTCAATGGTCTGGTACTGATCCTGGTACCATAGCAAAGTTGACCACTGGGTCACAAAGTTGCAGGTAGCCCACCATGTTGTTCCTCTCTCTGACCTTCTCACTGTGCTGGGTATACTGGGCAGACTTTAAGCCACATCTCTAACTCAGACTTGGGTTAACCCCTGCTCAGCCAAGCAGGTGTGTACTGGCTGGGTTGCAGGCTCAAAATGCACTTTTTCTTGACAGGAACTCAAAAGCAATCCACTAGTTTCTGCACAACTTGTCTCAGCATGCTATTTAATCTCGACCAATGTTAAATGCCTTGTCATTTGTAATCCACACTGGAATTCTGACCCATACTGGTTGTTACGGGCAACACAGCTGAGAAGCAGCTTTTGACCTCTATCACTATTCAGCAGCTGAGGGGTATTTGTCATCCACATAAAGACGATATTCCATGTTGGTTGTTTCGGGCAACAGCATGCAGAATAGCACAGTTTCTTGTTCCCGCCACCTGTGGAGCAGCAGAATATGCATGCGAAAATGATTGCATGATTGCTACAGGTAAGGACATGCAGGACAGTGATGCTGGCCTCACTGACACGAAGCAAATTGGTTGTTGGCACAAACTTTAATTCCAGCCACCTTCTGGGCAGTGGGAAGACACTTGTATAGGCACAACATTTGCATAGCATGATCACAGTGCCAGTAGTGTAGCACAAGTTTGACTTCCCTACTCGGATCCTGTGATTTCTCATCATAAAATTTATGACTTGATGGTTGCTAGTGGCAACGGCCATGCAGATAGCCATAGGAATATCCCGGACAAGCCCTCAAATGTAGCCCTACCCTCATGAGGGCCGCTGTGTTGTGGTTACCCTAAGCTTCTCTCCGCACAGCCAGGCAAATGGTTCTTTCACACAGACTTGTATCCAGAGACAGTGACCAGTCCATGAACTTGGTTTTGTTGTTTTATTTAGGGGAATTCAACTTGGATAGGGAAATAGGGATTATGGGATGCCCAATTCAATTTGAAATAATGGAAGGGGGACACTTCCTTCCTATGTACAAAGCAGATCCTGGAATGTTCTTTTCCTGAAAGCCGTCAGTCATTGCGGATCAGTAGCAGCTGCCCATTACGGGTGAGGAACTAACAACCCCTCAATAATCACTTTACTTTCTGTAGCTAAATGCAGAGACATCTTCTCTAGCCCTACAAAGCTGCTCCCTGCTCCTCAGCCTGCAGAAACGTCCAGCCTTCCTGGCTTCTCGGAAGATCTCCCAGATCAAGGACAAAATGATTTAGCTTAATGCTGTCCTTGGACCATCCACGTCTCTCCGCAGAAAGTATCCTCCTGAGCCAGCCCGAGCCCCACCTAGAGACCACCCCCTCCCTGACCTAGGGGACCCCTCCCTAGGTCAGGGAGGGGTCTACTCAGTCTACTCAGTCTACTCAGTACTCCATCTTCCACCGGACTCCCCTTTTAGCCTGACTCTCCAATATTTATAGGCCAGTCCACCACTCTAACAAGGCCTCCAAACCTGGGATTGGCCAGACCCCCCATGAATACATGCAGATTAGGCCTCCACACCTCCTTCTTACCAACCTCTGAAAGGTTCTATGGTCCACCAGAGCCAGAAGGAGGCAACAGAGCCACAGCCTGTAGAGTTGTCCAGCTGATCTACAATAATCCAACCTTAATTACATCACCCACACAACTACCATGAGTCCCACAATGAGTTTACCTGTCATTCTCTACACTATTCTAGTAGCACACTGGAGGGTGCTCCATATTGCATTGTAATGTGTTCTTTTGTTTCTGAGCAATACAATACATCACATCATCGTGGGAAGTTGTATTTTGTCTAAAAGTAATTTTCGTATCTTTAGCAACTTATTCGTTTTCAACATGAGACTAGCATGCAAAAAAAAAAGGACAATCATTTGTCCGATATTCTCATTGTGTGTTTACTAGGCTTAAAAGTTGTGTACTGTATTGATTAAATGAAAATGTGCTGTTATTGTACGAGAAAAATGTTTGTGCTTGTCCCTTCCGATAATTTCTCATGAACTGTCATGACTGGCTCTCAAAAGCTGTGTACTAACATTCAGATTATAATTATCGGACGATCACTCTGAATTTTCCATTGGATTTTCTCATCATGTGTACCAGGCATTAATGTGAATTTGACACCCCCCCCCCCCCCAGCCCTCCACTTTGCAACTATAACAGCATCCACTCATTTGGGAAGGCTTTATGGTCTGTGTGCCAAAAGAGATTAGTAGGGTTGAGGTCAGTGCTTTGCGCAGGCCACTCCAGTCCCTCCACACCAAAGTCATCAAACCATGTTGCCTTTCACACTAAAAAATGCCCATGTGAGTAAGTATGTTTAGTGTGGAACATGTCAAGATCTTTTACTTTCAATTAATTGCCTTCTTTAACAATAATCCTCAGATTGAGCAGTGAGCACCTTAGACCCGCTCCTTTTGTTGTGGATTTCAAATGTTATGACCTGGCAAGGTATGGTAGACAAGAGTTGCCTCTGCAGCATTTGCACAGGCAAGCTGATCACCCTTTTGGCAGCAGCTTTAGAAACCTAACATCACACCATGTTGTTATGCCAATGAAGATAAACCATGACTGTTGTAAGGATTGTTAAAAAGACAATGCCAATTGTTTGGCCATATCACAAGAGATTTAGTTGGACAGGACCTATGCAAATTTGTAGAAGAGAGCAAGGAAACAAAGGGAAAAGATTGAAGGACAAGGTGGATGAATGACTTCCAAGAAATAGCATGCAGCAATGATGTAAAGCAAAACAATAACTGGCAAAAGACAAGCCAGATGGAAAGTGATGGTAGAATCAAGGTTCCAAGCCCACGTTTATTAAAGACTACAAGCAATCATAGTAGGGTTAATAGTAGTGGTAATAACCATGTCTTCATAAAGCTGGCTTAGTTCTCAGGGGTACGGTCATGCTGAAAAAAAACAGCCTTCCCCACACTGCTGCCATGATTTTGGAACAACACAATTGTACAAAACAGCTTTTCTCAAAATGTTTTACATCTAAAATAAATTCCAGGTCTCAGGGAATCCCTGCAAATAGTTATTATACAGTAACTACAGCTCATGGAGAATTAATGATTAACGTGGATGGCATTTTGATATACAAAAATAAACAAGAATAAATAAAAGAATAAGAATGTGGCATACTTAGTGTATTTGACACCTAGAGTTATTCTATACATCACAATTATAATACAAATAATAAAGCTAGACCAATAATGATAATAGCCATAAAGTAAATGCAGATGGTGAAAATTGTAGTGTTCCTTCCTTTTGGTAGTTGGATAAGATGTGTCCCTTTACATTGCTGGTCAGTTGGATAAGACCCCCTTTACATTGGTGGTCAGAGGGAAGAATACTCCTTCCATTAGTGGTTCCAGATAGCCAAAAAAGATCTTTGGTGCCAGGGGTTACTTATCTAGGAGGCAGAAGACGTTAACTACTCAAGCAACCCCTAGCAACCTCTGGAGGAACCCTAGGGTTCCACACAGCCATCGTTGAGAAAGGCTGGTCTAAAATGCCTTTCTATGCTCTAGTATTAACTATACCCTTCACTGAAAATTCCAAGTTAAATAATTTCAAGGGGTGTTCTTATACTATAGCCATATATAGTATATATATAGCAATGATGAAAAAATTGAGAGCAGCCTTACCTTTAGGCGGCCCCTCTCCTCCCCTGGGTAGTCCTCCCTATGCAACCTCACTGAAGAACGAGGAGGAGCTTTGCATAGAGTTTGGTATGTATATTCATTTTTAAACATTTTAGATGAAAAACATATTTGGCAAGTATAACTACTGCGCTCACAGGCATTTCTGTCAGCTCCTCAGGTCTCCTGAGGGTGTGGCTGGTGAAATTGATCATGATTACAAGCTGGGAACACAACATAACTTATAGCGTGTTTCAGGACGGAAAAAATACAGTGAAATATTGCCCTACAGAGAGACAACATTAAAAATAAAAAGACTTGATGTCAGCGATTTCACGTCTTATGCTGGTTCAAAAACATGACTATAATTATCTGTGGATAGAGTCTCTAAAGCAGCTGAGGATTCTGGGTAATGACAAGTTCAGCCGGAGGTTAAAAGACATTTGGCAAAACAGAAAATTGTTTTCTAAACTTCTATAAAAGTGTGCTGAGTTGGGTGTATGCAATTAAATCATGACTCTGTGTAGTGTAGACAGCAGAACAGTCTTTCCTAAAAACCATTGATCCAAGAAAATATGGAAAATATGTAGGCAAAAGGGGAGAATTGCAAAATCCTAATCACCGTGACATCTCAAGGTTGAACTACATTTAGTAAAATGGTTGCAGCCGTTTCTGACTGCTGGCTCTCATCACTTATGTCCGACTGATTACTCAATTTTATTGATTTGGTAGGATTAAAAAAGATTTTTTTTTCTGTAATGTTGAAAAAAGTATACTCATCACATGTGGCCACTTAAGAAAAAAAAAATTGGAAAGATTTTTAAAGTACAATAGTATGGAGCAGGGGTGGACTGACCATTTGGAAACTCAGGCACTGCCCGAGGGCCCCGGGTCAGTAGGGGGCCCCATGAGATGCCCCTAGTACTTTTTTTCATAGTTTGGGCAAGGACACAGGGGCCTCATGATCCCCTATTGCCCGGGGGCCCCATGAGTTGTCAATCCGCCCCTGGTATGGAGGTTATTTACTAAAACTGCATGGTGCAAAATGTAGTGCAGCACTGCAGAGAAACCAATCAGCTTCCAGGTTTTATTGTCAAAGTGTAATTGAACAAGGTGAAGTTAGAAGCTGATTGGCTACCATGCACAGCTGCACCTGAGTGCACCAGTTTTAGTAAATCCCCCCTATATGTAACAAGAGAATTACACACAGCTCCAGGCTCCCTTGTGTTAGGCTTGCTGGCATCACGTGCAAGAAAACTTCAGGGCACGTCCTACCCAGGGGCGGACTGACAACCCATGGGGCCCCCGGGCAATAGGGGATCATGGGGCCCCTGTGTCCTTGCCCACACTCAAACCACACCCAAAAAAGCCTATGAAAGGTACCAGGGACATCTCATGGGACCCCCTAGTGCCCGAGTTCCCCAATGGTCAGTCCGCCCCTGGTCCTACCCTTTACAACCCGATACATAGAAGCCACACTCCAACATCCTCTGTTCATAAAGCTTTATTGTTCCATAAACTGGAGTCACACCACCAGTGGATATTTCACATAGAGTATCTGCTTGCCTCAATGTCAAAAAACACTTTGGTGAACGGCCTCTAGTGAAGCCAACAAAATGCTACAGGACATGGAACAGGAATCCTTTTAAGGTGAGAGGAACTAAGCTAAACATACACAACTCTAATACCGGCAGGTTCACAAGAAGCTGGTCAGAATTCAAGCCATGAGTGGCCCTGTCAGTAACACTCTGCCAGACATCCTTCAGGAGCTGGTTGGAAAATTGTTGGCCGAACAGTGACTGTAGCCACAGTATGCATTAGAAGTTGCAGCAAGTTAGATAGATGGATAGCCCACCCCATCTCCTGGCTCAAGGAAGTCCATCTAACCCATTCCTGCCCAGTCTGACAGTTCCTAGCCAGCTCCTTTGATTAATTAGATTTCAGTTTCTTTCCATCGTGGAGGCTCAAGCCAACCATACATGAATCGAAATTCAGAAGCTTCAGCAAATCAGATAGATAGATAGCCCACCTCATCTCCTGGCTGCAGGACATCCATCTAACCTATTCCTGCTTAGTCTGACAGTCCCTGGCCAGTCCCACTGATTAATTAGATTTCAGTTTATTTCTATCATGGAGGCTCAAGCCGGCCATTCATGGATTGAAATTCAGCTAATTCAGCAGGGACTGGCCAAGATTCAATCCATCTATGGGCAGTCTGATTGTACTCAAGTCGATCCATCAATTGACTTGGGTACAACCAGCCTGTTCTGATTTTTTTACATGTGATTACTATAGCCGCTAGCAATAATAATATTTTTGCCTGCCGGGAAGGCTCCCCGCATGGCCTCCCCCCATCAGCAGAACACAATAGCTCTGCTGGACCCATTCCCCCATCAACACCCATGGCAGAAGTAGAGAGTATCGAATCATCAATGGGTTGCTTCAGCATCACATTTGAGAGTTGTCTAGAGAGGTCTGCTTCAAATGCAGTCTGCTCAGGGGCGCCCACTCTTCCAGATTGACATCCACACATCGACCTATTATTTCCATAACTTTTCCCAGGAGTCAGCCAAATCAAGGCTGAGGGCTCTTTAGAAAATTACCGAGGCAGGGTGTTGTGGTATTTTCAGGAAGCTATGTACAGCACTTTGTTAGCAGGTCCCTCATTGGCCAGAAGCAAAAGCCATGCTGGTCCATGGCACCTCCCATCATCCTCCAGAGATAGGAATGGAATGGGTAATAGGTAACCTTGGCTATGAAGGAACTCTGCAATTTTGGTTACTCACGTGCTCTTAGCCTGAGGCTTCCCTAAATAAACAATTGTCCACTCAATCAGCCTTTTAAAATGTTTTACTACATCAGGTTAGGTTATACATAGGCTCTGTATGCACATAAGTTAAATGTGACACTGTCCATTCTAGATCCATTTTTAACAAGGGGGTGCCAACCAGTTCTTCCACCTTTCCTCATTTGTAGATTTTTCCCTGAAATGGGCTCTTGTCAGGAATGGACTTGCCAATGGTGGTGGGACTCACCTGCCTTGTGGGCTGCAGTACCAAGGCTGGCCAGCGGGTGCTCTCAGCAGCCAGAATCTCACTCCTGCAATCAGGCCATCACCTGACGCTGATTGCAGGAGGTGTATTTAAGCAGGACCAGGCCTGTGATCAGTGCCTTGGTGTATGTTTCCCATGAGCCCCTGTACCGCTGCTGATCTGATTTGTTGCCGACCCTGCCTGATCCTGACCTCTGCTGACTTCTCCTGCTTGATCCCTGGCTCGTTTGACTACTCTCCTGGACATCCCTAATCTGATCTGTACTCCTGTTACCGACCCCGGCGAGTGACCTCACTACTCTTCTGCCTGCTGCTTAGTACCACGCTGACCTGCTGTTACCGACCCGGCCCGCCTGACCACGCTAACTACTCTGCCATCCATCCATCCTGCATGGATCCAGTCATCCCTGCTCAGACCTTCTGCCTCTTCACATCAGACTTCCTACCTGCATATACCTCTGGCAGATCCCTCTACCACAAGCAGGTGTACTCAGGGTCCGTGACCTGGTTCCTGCCTGCTCCAAGTCCATCCCCACCATCAGGGGCCCTGGTGAATAAGCAGACTGGGACTTAGACTCCGCGCCCTGGGGAATCCTGTCCTGGGGACTGCTAGAGGTACCGCCAGACGGGCGTTAACAGAACCATATGGCCAGCCTGACCATTCCACCTCTCTAGCCCTGACTACGCCTGTGTTCCTGCACATACTAAGATTAGTAGAAGGTTGGTTTGTTTACTGTGCGTTGTATATTTGGGTGGCTAATAATAAGTATATTGTTATTTATATCATTCCTGAAGCCTGTTACTTCCCTGTGTCAGTCCACACACCTCTGGTCACACCCAGATCCTTGACAGCTCTCCTCTCATCCCTGCCCAAGGGCTACTCCAAAGGCCATATCTCAGTGATAGTCTGCAGGGGAGGTGTTCTCATTGAAGAGTTACCTATCCCTGCTTACAACCCTCAGCCATGATCTGCCTGCATTGTATAGGGAAGCACAAAGACCCATACGGCGCTGGCTATCAGAATACAATAACCGGCTTGGAAGATTTCCAAATGCATTGAAAAATTCTCTATAAGTGTACAGCCAGCTTAACCAGTATGACAGTCTTTTATTTTGATGTGTTGTTATTGGTGTAGACTACATTCGTTAAAGAATGTTAATGCACATGCTTATCAGCAGTCATGTGAGTTTATGTTTAAATAATGTTTGACTTATGCAGTGAACCATCTGATGAGTGTACTGTAGTTTTAGAACATCCTAATGAGCTCTGGCTCATTATCTGCTTTGATTAGGCTGTAAACCTTCATAAAGCCTTCCCAGTCTACAATGAATTGCCAGAACATTGGTTGTGTGCCCAGGGGCGGACTGACAACTCATGGGGCCCCCGGGTAATAGGGGATCATGGGGCCCCTGTGTCCTTGCCCAAACTCAAAAAAGCCTATGAAAAAGGTACCAGGGGCATCTCATGGGGCCCCCTACTGACCCAGGGCCCTCGGGCAGTGCCTGAGTTTCCAAATGGTCAGTCCGCCCCTGTGTGTGCCTCATCTCTGGAAGTGTGTTTCCAAATGACAATTATTGATTGCCTGACCCGACTTGATTGCTGTTTTGTCCCTGGTTCTGACCAGATTCTGTCCTTGCTTGTATACCTTCTTCTACCAAGACTTAAGGTGAATGTAAACCTCAAACATGAAATATGAACAAAGCACATCCTTCTATACTGTGTAGTTGCCTCTATCCATAGCATAGCATAGAGTGTGATTTCTCTCTACTACCTCTGTTCGTCTGCTCTCAGCATGAGTCACTTCTGACACTAAGAGATAAAAAGGTGACAGGGGAGGAAAGCTCCAGCGCACAGCCTGTGATTCATAGCCACAGTGCTGCATGTTCTTTGTGTACTGTGAGGAGGGGATGTGTCCTTCCCGCCAATCAGAGCTCCAATCACTGTAAGACTTCCCCTGCCCCCCTTACTGCTACAGCAGAGAAAAATCTTTTGATCTGTGTGTTCTTAGAACACTCTACAGAAGAGAGGACGGTCTGCAGCCTCTTTCAGAAGGATGGATAGGGAACAGTAAAAAATAAGTGGTTGAGCTGCAGTTAAACCGCCCCCGACCACCCACGATAAAGCCAGCGGGGACTGTATGCATGGCACAGTCACAACACTGTCACAGCCAGGGCAAATTTATTGTGACGTATCGAGTTGACAGGCGGCACTGCCTGGCTCGCCCATTTAAGTCAATGGGGTCATGCCACAACCATAAGCCAACCCTTGGTTTGCAGTTACTACATATTAGCTACATTAAAAACTGGCATAGAAGAAAAGCAAAAAAAAATATCCTCCTAAAATCCTGGAAGAGCCTGCTTAGCCGCTCTCAGAAATGTGATCATTCACAGATTGCTTTTTTAAAAGAGAGAGACAACCCAAGTGTGAACCTAGCCTTAACAGCCTTAACTTTTAACACTTCAGATGACAAAAACATTTAAAGGGGACCTGTCCATAACTTAAGACTGTATGAATAAATCCCTGATTTGCCACAATATAAAGCAACATAATTGGCAAAAAAGCTGTATCTTTTAATATTAACCACTTGCTCTCCAGAAGATTTACCCTCCTTCCTGACCAGACCATTTTTTGAGATACAGCGCCGCGTTACTTTAACTGACAATTGTGCAGTCATGCAACGCTGCACCTAAATAAAATTTATGTCCTTTTTTCCCACAAATGGAGCTTTCTTTTGGTGTTATTGGATCGCCTGTGCAGTTTTTATTTTTTGCCCTATAAAGAAAAAAAAATGACAATTTAGAAAAAAAACAATATTTTTGACTTTTTACTATTAAACCTAATGTCCAGTAAAAAAAATTAAAAAATCTAATTTCGTCATAAATTTAGGCCAAAATGTATTCTGCGACATGTCTAAAAACAAATCCCAATACGTGTAAACTAATTGGTTTCCGTGAAAGTTATAGTGTCTACAAATGGTGGTATATATACTGGAATTTTGTTTATTTTATACTAGTAATGGAGATGATCAGCAACTTATAGCGGGACTGCGGCGGGCATTCTAACACTAGGGGGGAACCTGACTAACTGCCACTGATATCCCCAGTGACACTAATACAGTGATCAGTGCTAATAAAAAGTACTGACACTGTACTAATGACACAGGTCAGGAAGGGGTTAACATCTAGTGTGATCAAAGGGTTAACTGTGTGCTGTGTGTTTTACAGTGTACAAATGCTGCTTTGTATGGCTCTGCTATGCAAAGTCATAGAAAGCAGCGCGCTGGAGCTGACAGGGGAGAGATTTGTATTGTTTACATACAGACCTCTCCCCTGTCAGTGATACTCAGTGATCACTGGGTGCCGGCGGGAAATCACCGGCTGTGACCCAGTGATCAACAGCTGAAGCCGCCAATGGGGGGTGCAGGTAGGGCTGTGCACGCCTGCCCCCTACCCGGAGATACAAAATCACATATATATACGTGATATTGCGCAGCTCTGCTATAGGGTGGTCGGGAAGCGGTTAAAATGTCTTTGTCCAATGACTTTGCTCACAGGTACAATTTGTCAGAATTAGAGATGAGCGAATTATTCAAAAATTCGATTCGGCTGATTCGCCGAATTTGAGGAAGAAATTCGATTCGATGCGAATTTATTCGCTGCGAATTTAACTTATAAAAAGGGTTTCTAAGCTTCAGAGAGCCTTTATATTAGTGCAGAACACTGTACCTTTAATTTAAATGCCCTTGGAGATGAGGAAGGAGAAGGAGAAGGATGAGAAGAAGGAGAAGGAGAAGGATGAGAAGAAGGAGAAGGATGAGAAGAAGGAGAAGGATGAGAAGAAGGAGAAGGATGAGAAGAAGGAGAAGGAGAAGGAGAAGGATGAGAAGAAGGAGAAGGATGAGAAGAAGGAGAAGGATGAGAAGAAGGAGAAGGATGAGAAGAAGGAGAAGGATGAGAAGAAGGAGAAGGATGAGAAGAAGGAGAAGGATGAGAAGAAGGAGAAGGATGAGAAGAAGAAGAAGGATGAGAAGAAGAAGAAGGATGAGAAGAAGAAGAAGGATGAGAAGAAGGAGAATTCCAAGCCGGCAAAAAGTGTATCTGCAGAGTTCCGCTATTTCTTAGCGGAGCTCTGCAGATACACTTAGCGGAGCTCTGCAGATACACTTTTTGCCGGCTTGGAATTCTTCTTATTTTCATCCTACTTCTTCATCCTCATCCTCAGAAGAAGAAGAAGAGGATGAGGATGAAGAAGAAGAAGTAGGATGAAAATAAGAAGAATTCCAAGCCGGCAAAAAGTGTATCTGCAGAGCTCCTCTATTTCTGACAGATACACTTTTTCCCGGCTTGGAATTCTTCTTATTTTCATCCTACTTCTTCTTCTTCATACTCATCCTCTTCTTCTTCTTCTGAGGATGAGGATGATGATGAAGAAGAAGAAGAAGTAGGATGAAAATAAGAAGAATTCCAAGCCGGCAAAAAGTGTATCTGCAGAGCTCCTCTATTTCTGACAGATACACTTTTTCCCCCCTTGGAATTCTTCTTATTTTCATCCTACTTCTTCTTCTTCTTCTTGTTCATCCTCATCCTCTTCTTCTTCTTCTGAGGATGAGGATGAGGATGAAGAAGAAGAAGAAGAAGAAGAAGTAGGATGAAAATAAGAAGAATTCCAAGCCGGCAAAAAGTGTATCTGCAGAGCTCCTCTATTTCTGACAGATACACTTTTTCCCGGCTTGGAATTCTTCTTATTTTCATCCTACTTCTTCTTCTTCTTCTTCATCCTCATCCTCATCCTCTTCTTCCTCTTCTGAGGATGAGGATGAGGATGAAGAAGAAGAAGAAGAAGAAGTAGGATGAAAATAAGAAGAATTCCAAGCCGGCAAAAAGTGTATCTGCAGAGCTCCGCTAAGTGTATCTGCAGAGCTCCGCTATTTCTGACAGTTCTCTGACATTCACATTTACAGCGGTTGAAACATTGTATCTATTTGTTTCCATTTATGGAAACAAATAGATACAATGTTTCAACCGCTGTAAATGTGAATGTCAGAGAACTGTCAGAAATAGCGGAGCTCTGCAGATACACTTTTTGCCGGCTTGGAATTCTTCTTATTTTCATCCTACTTCTTCTTCTTCCTCATCCTCAGAAGAAGAAGAAGAATGAAAAGAAGAAGAAGAAGAATGAAAAGAAGAAGAAGAATGAAAAGAAGAAGAAGAATGAAAAGAAGAAGAAGAAGAATGAAAAGAAGAATGAGAAGAATGAAAAGATTCTTCTTCTTCTTCTTCTACTTTTCATTCTGCTTTTCATTCTTCTTCTTCTTTTCATTCTTCTTCTTCTTCTTTTCATTCTTCTCATTCTTCTTTTCATTCTTCTCATTCTTCTTCTCATTCTTCTCATTCTTCTTCTCATTCTTCTTCTTCTTTTCATTCTTCTTTTCATTCTTCTTCTCATTCTTCTTCTTTTCATTCTTCTTCTTTTCATTCTTCTTCTTCTTCTTTTCATTCTTCTTTTCATTCTTCTTTTCATTCTTCTTCTTTTCATTCTTCTTTTCATTCTTCTCATTCTTCTTTTCATTCTTCTCATTCTTCTTTTCATTCTTCTTCTCATTCTTCTTCTCAGTCTTCTTCTCATTCTTCTTCTCATTCTTCTTCTCATTCTTCTTTTCATTCTTCTTCTCATTCTTCTTTTCATGAAGAAGAAAAGAAGAATGAAAAGAAGAATGAAAAGAAGAAGAATAATGAGAAGAAGAATGAAAAGAAGAATGAAAAGAAGAATGAGAAGAATGAAAAGAAGAATGAAAAGAAGAAGTATTCCAGTACAGTTCAAAGTGTATCTGCAGAGAGCTCCGCTATTTCTGACAGTTCTCTGACAGTTCCTTCACATTTACAGCGGTTGAAACATTGTATCTGTTTCCGAATAAAAACATCTGTATCCTAAATGGAAACAAATAGATACAATGTTTCAACCGCTGTACATGTGAAGGAACTGTCAGAGAACTGTCAGAAATAGCGGAGCTCTCTGCAGGGACACTTTTGCCGGCTGATTGGGAAAAATCCGATTCGAGCACCCGAAGTATGCTAATATTCGGATTCGCCGCGAATCGAATTTTTCCTGAAATTCGAAACGAATTCCACTTCGCCTGGTTCGATTCGCTCATCTCTAGTCAGAATGATACCATCTGCTGCAGACAGGAGGAAGAATTTTCTCAGTCTCTTCTCTTCTAGCGATTACTCTGACTGTAACATTGCAACTTGGTAGGAAGTCACAAGGTGAAAAGCTCAGTGGAGGGGGTTAATCTGTGTGAAACAACCTGTGTATTCATATAGCAGAACACAGAGGCTTAGAGCCTAACTCCACATTTAATATCCCTTTAAATAGGTCAGTTGTGCCAGGCTGGCCCAAACAAACTATTAGGGCCACGTTCACATGGGCGGATAGCGCCAGTGCGAATGACAGCAGGAGGAATCTGCTGAGTCCTGTAGCTGTTTCTTCCCTATGCGAGTGGCTAGCTGCGGCTGCTGAGCTCTTAACACTTAAATGACAAGTTAAACTCCCTCCTCTTTGGCCTACCTCATCGCAGGCTATCCCCTCTTCAGTCTATCATGAATGCTGCTGCCAGACTCATCCACCTCACTAACCGTTCTATATCCGCCACCCCTCTCTGCCAATCCCTCCACTGGCTCCCAATTGCCCAATGGATAAAATTCAAAACACTAACAATGACATATAAAGCCATCCACAACTCTGCCCCAAACTACATCACCGATCTTGTCTCTAAATATCACCCAAACTGTACTCTCCGCTCCTCGCAAGACCTCCTACTCTCTAGCTCCCTTGTTTCCTCCTCCCATGCTCATCTCCAAGACTTCTCCAGGGCGTCACCCATCCTCTGGAACTCCCTACCCCAATCTATCAGACTATCGCCTACTCTACTTACTTTTAGGTGATCACTAAAAAACCTATCTCATCAGGGAAGCCTATCCCGCCCTCTGCTAATACTGGTATCCTCTACGCTTCCAACCACTCCATCCCCCACAGTTTTTACCTATTGTACCATTCAGCCCTCCCTCCTAGATTGTAAGCTCCCAGGATCAGGGACCTCAAATCCCTCTTGTATTGAACTGTATTGTTACTGTATTGTCTCCCACTATAATGTAAAGCGCTGAGCAAACCATTGGCGGTATATAAATCCTGTATAATAATAATAATAATAAAAAATGACACGCTATCTGTGGCTGTTCGCCAGGCCAGTGATTACCTGCGGTGATGGCTTCTGGAAGTACTTTGTGCTCCTCCCCTTTCTCCAAACTAACAGATTGCACTGTCCACTAACTCTTTCCTGTGCAGACCAGAAGTTCAGGGAAGCAGCACTGAGAGAGCAGCATCGAAAGCCGTACACTGCAAGTGCTAGAGTACACATTTTAACTAATACTTAACTCTGGAATGTTTATTTTCTTGTGCTCAATGTGTTAAACTAAAATAAAAAGCAGAGGGTTTATTATTACTTTAAATCAACCCCTGCAGCAGCATTCTTACCATATCAGTTCCCTGAAGCTTTGATGCCAAACCATTACAGTATGACACGGACGCCTACCAGTTCTTAAAAATTGCTGAATTAAAGATCAGCTGTTTTAATTGTTACATGACACACCAACACCCGTCCCAGTCTTCCCTGTTCTTTTGGAAAGCCAGGCTACAGCTTTAAGACAATCTGCTTTTGCATAAGTGCTACGGTTTTCAAATGGATTTCAAAACAATTTGGATGCCCTGGAAACACAGATGGTAGTATTTTCTGCACAATTACACATCATTTAAATTCCAGAGGCTGGTTAGGACGCTGACAAAAAAAACCTGTATTTTAGGATGTCGGAAAATACGTATGAAGACCATTTTTAACATTTAAAAAGAAAAAAAAATACTCAGCCAGGAAAAAGTCTTTGCAGACAATAGTAATGGACTCTGTGTTTGTTTGTTCTGTACAGTCAATGTAAAATCAGTGTCTACACAATATATTCTGATGCAGCGTTTAAGTGGTAATGATAAAATCCATATAATAAGGAAAGTCTTTAAGTAAAAAAACGAATGCAAAGGATAGGAAACCAACACCAATTCTACAAATAATGTAGAGTGGACAACCATAATGAAGTGCGTTCAAAGCATATCCTTTATTAAAAAGTAATAAACTCACACAAATTCAATGTATTAGTTCTTGTAAGAAACCATCCAATATGGCCGCAGTGTTCAGTGTGCTGATGTCATATGTCACTTGTCCCGCCCAACGCGTTTCGTTAACGTCATCAGGGCGTGTGTCTACTCTACATTATTTGTATGAGATGTTTTTTCCATTACTGTTTCTGGAGTGACGGTATCTGGCCAACGTTCTGAGAGGACTGATGTGGAGCCAGGCGTTCTATGGAAATATCGGGCTGTTATGAGCACTTTCTAATTTGAGGGTCATATCCATTTGGAAAGCTGCTTGTCTCTATCACCTGAGGTGCAGTGTGTTTACATCTCCTTACAGAATTGGTGTTGGGATCCTATCCTTTGGATGAAGATTTTGCATCTGTTTTTTACTTAACCTCCTTGGCGGTATGATTATTTCAGATTTTTGGTGCTGAAAGCGGTACCATTATTTTGCATGGAAATATGTAGTTTTTTTATTGTAGGCTGTAATATTTAGGAATAACTCACTGAAATCTGTCCGAACAAGAGTCTATTAAACATCCCGGGTAGGATAAAATTTGAAACACAAAATCATAAATTATAATTTAATAAATAATCATAAAAAATAATAATATAATAATAATAATACATTTAATTCAATAATATAATCAAACCAAAAACACTGAAATTTGAAATATAGCGCCAAGTTCGCACATCGCTGAGCAGTCGCAGAATCGTTTTCAGTGTCTGATGACGAATTTCTCCACGAATCATTATCACTCAATTCTGCAAATGGTTCTGATTTACTATCGCTGTTCTCTAGCCGGTCTAAACCCGCTTTTGACCTAAAGGGACACTTTTTGGACACCATGGACTTTTCTAAATTTCCAGGCAGAAAGAACAGTCAAAATGCAGACGGGACAGGACAAAGCACTCGGGACAAAATGTATGTGAAATGGGTTGAAACAGCAATGTTTTACTATGTAAAATCGTTTTGAAAAAAATGACATTTTTTTTAAATTTTCAAATTTCCCGCCGGGGAAAATTTGGGACCGGAACACAGGAGCCGGATGCCGGCATCAGCCAGAGGAGATGGCCGGGGATGCTCCAGGGGACACATCGCGGGAGAGAAGGACAAGGTAAGTGCTGCAGGGACTCCCTATGCAACGCTGCATGGTAAGCCTGAGTGTAGCTCAGGGTTACCGCTTTTGGTACAGACATTTTACCCCGAGCTACACTCGGGAATACCATTAGGGAGGTTAAAGACTTGTTTTAATTATATAGATTACCACTTAAGCACTGCATCAGAATTTTTAATTATTATTATTATTATACAGGATTTATATACCACCAACAGTTTGCGCAGCTCTTTAAAAAATGAAGGTAGACATTACAGTTACAATACAATTTGGTACAAGAGAAAACAGTGGTCCTTGCTCATTAGAGCTTACAATCTAGGAGGAAGGGTTGAGTGATACAAAAGGTAATAGCTGTGGGGGGGATGAGCTGATGGAGGAAATAATAGGCAGTTTACTAGTTAGAAGCAGGATAGGCTTCTTTACCTGAAGGAATGAGGGGGGTGTATCAGCGCAATCACTGCTGAGAGCCTTTAGTAGTCTAGTTGGGGGTAATGGTGGTCCGTGTAGCACTGAGGGCAAAGCTTCTAAATAGGCTGTAGCATACTCTGCGGATGAGAGAAGGAGAGAAGCGCCTCTAAATGCAATATGACTCTTTATTAAAAGTTTATGTGTAGGAACACTCACATAGATAGGTTATGTATGGGCATAAAAACCGTGGTGAGAAGGTAGGGTGGTCTTCAGGGTGAGAAGCCGTCATCTGCTGCGGTGTGGATCGGTCAGCTTGTCACTGGAGCAGCGTGGTAGCTGGAGGAGAACAGCGGTGAGGCCGGCTGGCGTGCACGTCCTCCCTCTGAGCTTGGTGGAACACACACTTGAAAAAGGAGTGCACTTCCGCCTTCCACGGCCAGTGCATACTCCGAAACGAGTCACAGTGCATCCTGGGTGTCTGACGTCATCATGGCCACGCCGCCGCAGCCCCCCAGCGAGCAAAAGGTCTTGGGAGGATCGAAGAGAGCGGTTTGGTTGATATTTTGAGACCAGGTTAGTGATATAACTGGGGGGCAGAATTATGGTTGGCTTTGTAAGAATACTTTTCATGTTACATTTGATGATCAAACAAGTTCATGCTGGCTGCTGTAGGGTAGTTTATCTAAGCGCAGTGAACACTTTTGTAGTTTTTATATAATATATTCGCTTTACTACCTATACTTTACCATGCTTCCTATTGAGATCTGCCTACTAGATAGAGCTGTCTAAGCCCTGGAACACACTGCTGAGACTTCTCATAAGACTTGCTGTGACGTGCGACACAGAAATTTGCATGTCAAGTCAAAACACATTCATTTCAATGGGTGCCATTTTAATTGGTGAAACTCAAGTTGCAGCAGCAAAAAAATAGTTCCTGCACTAATTTTCTTCCTTGTAACATGAGTGCTATAGACTGCAATGGTAAAATCCCAAAAGTCGTAAGCTATGTTTTCTTGTCTTTGTGATTTTGAGGGTTTTGTAAGTTCAGAAATATGGAGTTGATTTACTAAAACTTCAGAGTGCAAAATCTGGTGCAACTCTCCAAAGAAACCAATCAGCTCCCAATTGTTTTTTTGTCAAAGCTTAATTGAACAAGCTGAAGTTAGAAGCTGATTGGCTCCCATGCACAGCTGCACCAGATTCTGAGTGCTCCAGTTTTAGTAAATCTCCAAAGAAAAAACTGATCACCTGCCCAGGTCTATAACTGGCTTTTTAAACAGTGAACATGGGGGGCTGTCACTACGTGAGAAAATTTCCAAAAAAGTAGAACTATCCAGTTCAACTTGCCAGCCTACCCCAATCTAATATCGGCTTTTATTGGCAAGGAACAAGGATATGTATATCTTATCAACAAAGGGGGATAAGAAAAGCCGGTTCAAACTGTCAGCCAGTTAGCCAACTATCAAAAACCAAATTAACCTGTCTGGAAACATGCGTTTAAAAACAGGGGTTTAGTTAGCACACATTTGCAAATACATACGTAAGCCACAGAGCCGCGTCATGGCACCCTGAGTATCTGTGGTCCTAGCTCTACAAGTCTAAAGAGTCCTCACAGTGGAGGCACATGCATTTAAATGGATAGAAACAAGGGCAGATAAACATGAGGGGAGCCCCACCCTTCATTAAAAAGGTTATGGGAGCGCACCTGACACCCAGCATATTGCACAACGGCAGCTAGGGAGTCCAGTGCACCCACTGAACCTACAAAGCATACAAAGAAAAAACTGATCACCTGCCCAGGTCTATAACTGGCTTTTTAAACAGTGAACATGGGGGGGCTGTCACTACGTGAGAAAATTTCCAAAAAAGTAGAACTATCCAGTTCAACTTGCCAGCCTACCCCAATCTAATATGGAGTTGATTTACTAAAACTTCAGAGTGCAAAATCTGGTGCAACTCTCCAAAGAAACCAACCAGCTCCCAATTGTTTTTTTGTCAAAGCTTAATTGAACAAGCTGAAGTTAGAAGCTGATTGGCTCCCATGCACAGCTGCACCAGATTCTGAGTGCTCCAGTTTTAGTAAATCTCCCTCTGTGTCACACTTTGTATTGTTTTGATTGGCCAAAGCCAAAAGAACCAGGAAGTTACCTGAAGAAATGGAAAAAAAAAAAGTTTAAAACAAGTAAATAAAACCTTTCTATTTATTTACCAAGGATAGAATCAAAGGATTACAAGTAGTTAATATTGATTGAAAGATATTAGTTCCACTTTAAGGCCTCCTGCATGTGGGGACCTCAAGGTGCAGTGTGTCCCTTCCAGTGTTTTAGTGCACATGGGAGGGCCAGGTGCAGCATCCAGCACTGCTGTCTACAGGCTGTCAGAATCTATGGCAGGCTGTGGATGGATGGGGCTGAACGTTGCGTTTAGGGTCCGAGGCATTTACGGACAAAGGAGATCTGAGTTGAGGTCTTTCATCCCTAAACATACGGGGCCCTAAATGTGTCCCTCCAGAGTGCACTAAAATGCCCAGAGGGACGTACTGCACCTAGACAACACCATGTGCATGTGGCCAAAGCTGAACCCCAGTGTAGCACCCTCCTAGTTAGCTAGGGGGAGCTAGTTGATTTTTCTTTTTTAGAAATAGAGGCTGAGCAGCAGCCTGGGGAATAGTCAGCAGGGTCAAATTTAGTTCAGGGCTGAGAGGCTCTGTAGATCAGTTCCTTGATACCTCCCCCTGCTCTAGAATTTTGGAGAAGATTCAAGAAGCAGTGAGTGGGGGTGAGGAGGGGCTGGTCTGCATACTCAGGGGACTCTGGCCAATCCCCAAACAGGAGGCTCGGCATGGGACCAGAGCAGCCATTACATATGACTGTGCCTGGTCAGCAGCAGGAGAATTCAGGTGGAAGATGTGAGGAAGGCTGAGATGCAGGAGTCTGGGAGGGGGCCCAGTAGGAAGGGGCCTAGCTACAGGCTGGGACTTGGACAGGAGGATCGCTCAGCCTCACTGGTCCCCAGAGTGGGAACCACCTGTGGAGCCAGGAAAGGAGCCAGCTCAGTAGAAGGCCTGAAGGCAGCCACCTACCTACACCAGCTTGCAGGAAAGAGACTGAGTGAGTAGTCCTACGCCCCCTGTGCCAGCAAAGGGGAGAAGAGAACCCTGGTGGGAAACCCTATCAGCTCCTTACCGGGACTGTTCATCTTAAAGTGGCAGGCACTGGATCCCCTTGCTCAGGGATTCCTCCAGACAGCTGGGTAAATACAAGGATTTATCTGGGGTCTGGGGTGGTACAGCAGGAGTGGCTGGAGAGCTCTCCAAGAAGCGAACCCCTTCTATGGACTTGTACATATTTGCTAACGGGTTTGCAGTCCCCTTGGGCATCCCATACACCCCTTACCCCATCCAAGTTTATCATCCCCTAATACAAATTAAAAAAAAAACAAGCTTGTTGACTGTTTTACTGTCTCTGGAATGCAAGTCTGTGGAAAATGCATGTCCCAGGCTGTGCAGGACTATAGGGGGACTCAAATCTCTAGAGACTTCTAAGGGGGTAGTGCTACACCAGGTACTGTATGATCTGTATTGCATACTTACATTGATCCAGCTTGGCACAATGTAAGTATGTATATCTCATACCTGAGGGACCACTATGGAAGCTGATAATCACTGTAGTGGGTGGCTCTACTTCTGTAATAGCTGCAGTCTACCAAGTACTGTGCCGAGTGACCCACTGCAAACTGACCATAGGAAGCCACTCTTTGATTGGATAAGGTGGAGATTGTGATGTCAATGGCCCTCCTCTCCACCTCATCCAATCAGAGAATGGCTTGTATTCATTGGAAAAAAATACAAGGCGTTCTATGAATGGTGGCAGTACGCAACCCCCTGTAGTCAGTGTGCAGAGCAGAAGGACCTGGAAGACCAATACACTTTGGTGAGCAGTACTGTCAGAATCCACTGGGTTTTTAATTTTGGCAAGTCGGCAGGCAGTTGGTTTCGCAATTGATGAGGGATTTACAATGAGGGCCATTTTTTGGGATTGTTTGGGTGTCTTTATTTCTAGGTTACATTTTTTTTCTTTTGTGAATGAGTAGGGCTATGTACTCCTTAATCATTCATATAGGGGGGACAGTATCTGGTGGCCCCATAATTAAATAGTGAGCGAAGACCTTTAAGGGGGACCTCATGCATTTTCTTTTTGCATGAGAATCCCCTTAAAATCCATACCAGACCCCTTGGGTCCAATATAATCTTCCTGGGCGACCTCACACTTTCTTTTCTGTTTTTATTTGTCTGGGTACCCTCTTAAATCATATACCAGATTTAAAGGGTCTGATTTGCATTTTGGGGGGAACTCTATGCAAATTTTTTTTTCATTATTTCTGTAGGATGTGTTATAGTAAAGTGACTTTTAAAAAGAAAAAAAAAAAGATACGGTTTAAATTGCTGGAAAATGGCTTTTCATTGCTGGCAAATGACATTTGATTGCCGGCTTCTTTTTTTAACACACAGACCTCTCCAAAGCTCCTTCAGGCTTTTGCCTATTAGCCCAAAAAAATGGCATTTTTGATTTCACAGGTTTGGTTCTCACTGATTTCATTGGGGTTTGGGATCGGCATCTGAACTTATTTAACTGCTTGCCCGCCGCCCTATAGAAGAAATACTGCTACAGGGCAGCAGGGCTGCACAAAATCACTTATATATACATAATTTGCAATTTCGGGTAGGGGGCGCACGCTTCCCCACCGGCACTGGGTGATCGTCATGCAAAGCTGACGGGAGAGACCTGTGTGTAAACAACTCAGGTCTCTTTCCTGCCAGGAAGGACATGCTGCTTTTTCTCTGCACAGCAGAGGAATACAAAACAGCATGTCTCCGAGGTAAAGCAGCACGCAGCAAACATAATAAAACACACACAGCACACAGTTAACCCTTTGATCGCCCAAACGTTAACCCCTTCCTGCCCAGTGTCAATGCATCCAGAATGCATCTGGTCTGTGTTTCTATAGTGTGAACTGGCCCTTAAAGCTTATCTATGGTCATAATGTAAAAATCAAATATTCATTTCCACGTTGCATTTCAATTATTTCCAGCCTCCTCCCATTAATTTGAATGATCTTGAAGTTTGTAAACTTCCTCTATAACGATCACCACATAATTACTACTGTGAATTCTGCGACACGTTCTCACTATGGTTAGGCACGGCTGTGTCACACATTTCACAGAGCCTGCCTTCTGACCTACAGAGAGAAGGAGTTTCAGGAGGTGGAGTCAGTACAGAAATCACTGATTGGAGGCAGCAAGGTACCATGGGATATGTAGTCCTTAGAAATAGTAAAGAGTTGCAAAGCATGCTGGGAATCCATGAAGTTATGGAAAGAGGTGGCCAGCAGACAGACAGAAAGTAGATTTTTGAAGTAAGTTTATATTGGATTGTAAACATGAAACTATTGTTAGTATTGCTATGATGTTATAAAATAAAAATGTATGCTGTGACCATAGAACTCCTTTAAGAAAAGATTTTTTAAATAACATCATCATTTTTATAAGAAATTCATATTATAGGAAATAGCATCGTGGCTAAGTGGTTAGCACGTCTGCCTAGCAGCACTAGAGTCACCGGTAGACATGTGCAAAACCAAAAAAATTGTTTGGTTTCGAAATCTAACAAATTTCGTGTAGTTGGATTCGGTAAATTCGTTTTCGGGTTTCGTTTCGGTAATTCGGATTCAAATTCAATTTGAAAGCATTTCGACCAAATTCAAAAAAGTCGTTCGTATTTGAAATTGGTTCAACCGAATTCGAAACTGATTCAGCAAAATTTGCAAAGTCGTTTGTAATCGAAAAGATTTCAACCGAAATAAAAAAAAATTAGAAAAATAACAGGGAGTCCTTCAAGCGGAACTTCCCCTTTTGGGTGGAGCTTTAAATTTGTTCTCGAATGTTTGTTCGATTTTGTTTTTGCATTTGTTTGTGATTTTGTTTTGGAATTCAAATTTGTTTTCGATCTTGTTTTCGAATTTGTTTTCAAATCGAATTTTGGACGGATTTCATTTCGTTATTTCGGATTCATTTAAATTTGTTATTTTTGTAATTCATTATTTGGATATATCCAAATCTCCAAATAACGAAAACATTTGTCAGAAATGCGATTAGGAATGAAACGAACCGCACATGTCTAGTCATCGGTTCAAATCCCAACCATGGCACTACCTGCCTGAAGTCTACATGTTCTCACCGTGCCTGCGTGGGTTTCCTCCAGTTTCCATAGACATGCTGGTAGGGTAACTGGCTCCTGTCTAATTTGGCCCTAGTATGTGTATGTATGAATATGAGTTAGGGACCAGGGGCAGACTGACAACTCATGGGGCCCCCGGGCAATAGGGGATCATGGGGCCCCTGTGTCCTTGCCCAAACTAAAAAAAGCCTATGAAAAAAGGTACCAGGGGCATCTCATGGGGCCCCCTACTGGCCCCGGGCCCTCGGGCAGTGCCCGAGTTTCCAAATGGTCAGTCCTCCCCTGTTAGGGACCTTAGACTGTAAGCTCGTTGGGGGCAGGGACTGATGTGAATGTACAATGTGTAAATTGCCATAAATAAATTCTAATTATTTTAGGAAATTATATATTATCATTTTTATAGGGAATTAATATTATAGGAAATTATATAGCATATATGAAGCTTCTAAGAGATTTCAGGTTTCCATCTCCTTTAATTTCCCAACACTTTTGTCGGACTTGTTTTTTCCATAAATGAATGTCTTTCACATCCACCTTGTGTGCCAATTCTAGTACAGTGCCCTATTTTATTATCTTTAAGACGTTTTAAGAACCCCCGTTGCATGGCCAACATTCTAATCCAATTTGCTGTGATAGTTATTTGGAATCCCTCAGAGGCCCGCCGTTCGCTCATTCTCCCACAGTACTGAGGTTTCCCTTAGCCCAGCTGGCAGAAGCTTTTAGGAGAAGAAAAAAAAAATGCACCAACTCAGGGGGAAGGATCCAAGCCTTGAATGGGGCCCATTGTCCGCGGCTCTATGAGGCCAGATTAATTATGCATTGCAGAGCACAGTTTTAAAGATCTGTATTAGGCTCTCATTGTGAGGAAGGGACAGAATTCCCATTTCCATCACTGGGACAGTTGTATAATGACTCAAAGAATTCAGAATTAAAGAAAACGCAATTAAACAGTATTTTGCAGCAAGAGCGGCGCAGCGGCTATCTCTGGCATTCATAGAATGATTCTCTGGCTTTTTTTTTTTCTCTCCATAGGTGGTTGTTCTTTGAACATTTAGACTTCTGTCTCTGTAACCAAGCTACGTTTCCCCATTCCCCTCAGCTAAATGGGAAACTTCATTTTACGCTTTGAAGCGCTAATAACCGTTACAAAAACCATCGCCTGTTAATCCTCTTTTTTTGATGCATCAATATTTTTTTTACATTTGTTGCTATTTTTATTTGATTTTTTTATGTTTGTTGCTACTTGTATTTTTTTTTTCATCCGTTCCTGTTTGTATTCGTTTTTAATCCGTTGCTATTTCTATTTTTTGTTTATTTGCATCCAGTGCTATTTGTAATTTTGTTTTCTTTTGCGTCCATTGCTATTTGTATTTTTATTTTCACCTGTTTCTATTGGTTTTTTCTTTTTTTTGCGTCTGTTGTTTTGTTTTTTTTATCCATTGCTATTTGTATTTTCTTTTACGTCTGTTGATATTTATATATTTTTTTATTTGTATTCAATGCTATTGTATTTTTTTTTTTTGAGTCCGTTGCTATTTGTATTTTTTTTTATTTACTTTGAGTGCTATTTGTAATTTTTTTTTGTGTCCTTTGCTATTTGTATTTTTTTTTGCAAGGAAAGTTTGTCTCTATACATCATCTCCTTGGGATTATACGTGAGCATTGCCTGCTTTCCTTTTATCAGGGACGGGATTTTTTTCTAAGTTAAAATAAATATATTTTTATACCTTGGTATGTGAAAAGGTGTCAACAAAACTGAATGTTTGAAATTTCTTTCATATTTGTAGATGATTTGTTTGTAGATAAAGCGGCACATTTATCAAAGTTATAATCTATGATTTTTCCCACATTCTCTCTTTTTTCTTTTATTTTTAACACAGATTCACCTTTCAGTTTTCACCTACAACATATTTGCTGTGCAGGTTTAAAGAAGATCTAATCCAAGCACTAAAATCTTATATATGATTTAAAGAGTCCCTGTCACAAATGTAAAAAGCTGCATTTAAGCGCATCAAGAGGTTTAGATATAAAACATTCACAGTGCAAATGTCTTAAGGTGGCTGTAAACCTCTGAAATGAAAAATGAACAAGTTATATCCATCTATAGTGTGTACTTGCCTCTATCCAAAGCACAGTGTGATTTCTGTCTCCTCTCTCCTTCCTCTGCTATCTGCATGAGTCACTTCTGACAGTCAATGCTGACACCAGACAGTCCTGGGAGACAGCCCCACCCCCTCCAGCACACAGCACGTGATTGACAGCCTCAGCTATGCATGTTCCCCTATAAGGAGGAGGAGGAACATTCAATTCTTCCTCCCTGTCACAGTCATGGTTCAGGGTCAGGGACCAGAAGCTAGAGTAGTAAAGTGGCAGTAGTAAGTAGTAAAGTATGCAAGCAGGTCACCCTGGCAGATGATGCTGGCTTACCAGAGGTGCGGGGTCTAAAAAACAATATTTTTTACTTTTTGCTATAAAACATATATAGTAAAAAAAATTTAAAAATCAAATTGCATCATAAATTTAGGCCAAAGTTTATTCTGCGACATGTCTTTGCTTAAAAAAAAAAATCACAATACGTGTAAATTAAATGGTTTACGTAAAATTTATAGCGTTTACAAATGGTGTTATAGATACTGGGATTTTTTTTTTTATACTAGTAATGGCGGCGATCAGTGACTTATTGTGGGATTGCAGGACTGCAGCGGGCATTCTGACACTGGGGGGGAACTGACTAACTGCCACTGACATCCCCAGTGACACCAATACAGTGATCAGTGAGAATAAAAAGTACTGACACTGTACTAATGACACTGGGCAGGAAGGGGTTAACATCTGGGGCGCACAAAGGGTTAACTGTGTGCTGTTTTACTGTGTGGACAAGCTGCTTTGTATTGCTCTGTTGTGCAGAGCAATACAATCAGCCTGTGTGTGCTGACGGGAGAGGACTGTGTTTACATACAGACCTCTCCTCTGTCAGCTACGCCGACGATCACCGAGTCCCAACCGAGAATCGGCGGCCGGAACCCTGTGATTGACATGCGGAGACGACCATAGCGGGGTGGGTAGCAGGCAACCCTACCTGGCAATGCAAAATCACACACATATATATATATATATATATATATACTGTATCAGGGGTGGACTGACAACTAATGGAGCCCCCGGGCAATAGGGGATCAAGGGGCCCCTGTGTCCTCGCCCACACTCAAACCACACCCAAAAAAGCCTATGTATTGTGCAGAGTGGCCCCGATTCTACTCTTCTCAGTGCGCCCCCATAGGAAGCTGCTTCCTATGGTGACACACCTGCGGGCCCACTCTTGAGCTGGGCTACGTGTGTCTATTTTCATAAATCTCTATGTACAGGATAAAATGTTAGCTAAAATCTACCGGACTAGTGAAGAGCGAATCTGCCTGCTGAGGGCCCGGGGAATCCAGGTTGAAGTTCAGTGAACCCAAACTAGCACATTATGACGTACCTGTAAAACAGATCCCTCCAGCGGCGTGCTGTCACTGCTGTCAGGACTTCCATTTTCACCTGGCCTTCTTTCCAGGTTCACAGGCTCTGGCCATTTGAATTGCTGAGTTGCGATGATGTCACTCTCACGTATGCAGTGTGCATGCATCGGTGCCATCAAAGGCTGTAAAATATGTAAATATCTCCTAAACGGTGCACGTTTAGGCCTTACCCTCCCGTCACAAGTCAGCATTTCTGGAGTATCTCATACCACCCAACCCCTCTCCTGTTATATGTTCTACAAGCAATAAAGCATACAAAAGACAGTCCCCTTGTCTGTTTAATGGAGCCAGAGTGAATGGACTGTTGCCTGTGTGAATAGTGGCCTCTGCACTGTTTGGGAAAGAGCCAGCTAAATCAGTGAAACCTATGAGGATAGAGCTACACTTAGCTCCAACAGGCCCGCACTTGTAAGGTTCCTTGCCGATACCAGATCCTTCTCTCCAGCTTCTTACCAAAGCCAGCACCTTCTCTCCAGCTTCTTGCCGATACCAGCTCCTTCTCTCCAGCTTCTTGCCGATACCAGCACCTTCTCTCCAGCTTCTTACCAATGCCAGCTCCTTCTCTCCAGCTTCTTACCGAAGCCAGCTCCTTCTCTCCAGCTTCTTGCCGATGCCAGCTCCTTCTCTCCAGCTTCTTACCGATGCCAGCTCCTTCTCTCCAGCTTCTTGCCAATGCCAGCTCCTTCTCTCCAGCTTCTTACCGAAGCCAGCTCCTTCTCTCCAGCTTCTTGCCGATGCCAGCACCTTCTCTCCAGCTTCTTACCGATGCCAGCTCCTTCTCTCCAGCTTCTTGCCAATGCCAGCTCCTTCTCTCCAGCTTCTTACCGAAGCCAGCTCCTTCTCTCCAGCTTCTTACCGAAGCCAGCTCCTTCTCTCCAGCTTCTTGCCGATGCCAGCACCTTCTCTCCAGCTTCTTGCCGATGCCAGCTCCTTCTCTCCAGCTTCTTTCCGAAGCCAGCTCCTTCTCTCCAGCTTCTTACCGATGCCAGCTCCTTCTCTCCAGCTTCTTGCCGATGCCAGCTCCTTCTCTCCAGCTTCTTGCCGATGCCAGCTCCTTCTCTCCAGCTTCTTGCCGATGCCAGCTCCTTCTCTCCAGCTTCTTGCCGATGCCAGCTCCTTCTCTCCAGCTTCTTACCGAAGCCAGCTCCTTCTCTCCAGCTTCTTGCTGATGCCAGCACCTTCTCTCCAGCTTCTTGCTGATGCCAGCACCTTCTCTCCAGCTTCTTGCCGATGCCAGCTCCTTCTCTCCAGCTTCTTACCGATGCCAGCTCCTTCTCTCCAGCTTCTTGCTGATGCCAGCACCTTCTCTCCAGCTTCTTGCCGATGCCAGCTCCTTCTCTCCAGCTTCTTACCGATGCCAGCTCCTTCTCTCCAGCTTCTTGTCGATGCCAGCACCTTCTCTCCAGCTTCTTGCCGATGCCAGCTCCTTCTCTCCAGCTTCTTGCCGATGCCAACACCTTCTCTCCAGCTTCTTCCACATGTTGGTCTTCAGCCATTTTTACTGGCCAATGCAGGATGACCTAACTCCCGCAGGTGACCAGGAGTTCAGTCCAACCTTGCCGGAATTCAAACTGAATTGCCCATGGGCAGCTCAGTCTACATTTTAGAGAAGACTAAGAACAGACAGATCTATTTATTTTATTTCAGAAGAGATGTTGCATGTCTCTTCTGCAATAAATAGCCCATCTGCTGAAAGTCTTTTAAAGTTCCACTTTAAACCCAATAAAGTTCTATGACTAAAACGTTTTCCCATTCACATGTCAGGTATTATCTTTCTTTAATGTTTATATTGTGTATTTTGGGTAGGGTGATAGTGATCATGTACAATCCCGTGTGTTTTGTGTGGGTGCATATTTGTGTATACCCCTACACTCTAAATCCTTTCTGGACAATTCTCTTTCTTGTTGCATTGGTTTTTATCTTGTATAATCAAACTCGTAGTAGGAAAATAATGGGTTCCGAAAGGAACTTCTAATGGGGGGTTTAAACCTAAACTTCTATGGTATGATTCCTTTGGGGCTTTTAATCTCATGCTTCACTTCAGTGGGTTCCATTATCAATGGCACTGCAGGACTACAAGTTTCATTAAAATGCCATATTCAGCATTTAAGCATTTAGAAACTAAAGGGAAATGCAAAGCACTTAGATCCCATCCAACAATGCCTAGATTGGATAGGAAAGATATTTAGGACAACTAAGAAGAGACAGAGCGGTGGATTTTCATAATGTGTCACCAATAGGCCCTTGAATGCTGGTCTTCCTAAACCCTCCATTCTTTGCAGTGGTTACATGTATCTTTATGGAAAAATGGTGTAATTAAAGCGGACATCTAGTCAAACTTTAAAAAAAAGTTAGCAGGTACAAAAAACTGTAGCTGCTGACTTTTAAAAAGCAGCCACTTACCTGTCCCTCAATCCCACAGTGTCCTCACCGTAGGCCGTTTCACCACCCATCCTGTGTTCCCGGCGCTGGCATCTTCAGTGTGGGCATCCGGCTGTAACAGCTTGTGACTTCACAGCCGGGTGACCACTGCGCATGCGGGAGTAGCGCTGCGCTTTCGCAATGGTCCTGTAGTCTTCTGGGACCTGTCATGTTTCCCAGAAGACTACGGGGAGGGAGGGGGGGGATCAACTTCCACTGCCGATCGCCTAGGCGATTGCAGCAGAAGTGGGAGCAGGTACCTGTCAATTTCAGGTACTGGCTCCGCAAAGGTGCCAATCCTTAACGGGGAGAGGGGCACCAGTTCTTAAAGCGTAACTTCCCGTTTTGGTGGAGCTCTGCCTTAAGATGATTTCTGTTTTTTTTTTCTTATAGGCAAGGTTATGTTGGTCATTAACGATGAACAAATATGTTTGCTGAATAGAAAAACGGAACCTTAGAAGCGTGACAACAGAAAAAAGACCAAGTATTCCTTCATGTCTGCCCCAGTTTTTTTTTCTTTTTCTTTTTTTTTCTTTTTACTGAGTTGAGATCTGTTCTTGTCCTACTCAATTGAACTTTTCTCCTTCTAGTTTGAGGTCATGTCTCCATGTTCTTGATCATTATTCTGAAAATACTACTCATCAACCTTATTCACTACCCAGTTTTTTTTTTATTTTTTAGATTTGCGCCGATTATTGATTATACACTGCTGAAAAACATTTAAGGAACACTTTTTAATCAGAGTATAGCATCAAGTCAATTAAACTCCTGGGACATTGATCTGGTCAGTTACAGTGCCTTGAAAAAGTATTCATACCCCTTGAAATTTTCCACATTTTGTCATGTTGCAACCAAAAATGCAAATGTATTTTATTGGGATTTTATGTAATAGACCAACACGAAGTGGCACATAATTGCGCAGTGGAAGGAAAATGATAAATGGTTTTCAACATTTTTTTCTAATAAATATCTGAAAAGTGTGGCATGCATTTGTATTCAGCCCCCCTGAGTCAATACTTTGTAGAACCACCTTTCACTGCAATTACAGCTGCAAGTCTTTTGGGTATATCTGCCAGCTTTACACTTCTAGAGAGTGAAAGTTTTGTTCATTCTTTTTTCCAAAATAGCTCAAGCTCTGTCAGATTGGATGGAGAGCATCTCTGAACAGCAATTTTCAAGTCTTGCCACAGATTCTCAATTGGATTTAGGTCTGGACTGTGACTGGGCCATTCTAACACATGAATATGCTTTGAACTAAACCATTCCGTTGTAGCTGTGGCTGTATGTTGTGGGTCGTTGTCCTGCTGGAAGGTGAACCTCCGCCCCAGTCTCAAGTCTTTTGCAGACTCTAACAGGTTTTCTTCTAAAATTGCCTTGTATTTGGCTCCATCCATCTTCCCATCAACTCTGACCAGCTTCCCTGTCCCTGCTGAAGAAAAGCATCCCCACAACATGATGCTGCCACCACCATGTTTCACAGTGGGGATGGTGTGTTCAGGGTGATGTGCAGTGTTAGTTTTCTGCCACACATAGCGTTTTGCTTTTAGGCCAAAAAGTTTAACTTTGGTCTCATCTGACCAGAGCACCTTCTTCCACATGTTTGCTGTGTCCCCCACAAGGCTTCTCGCAAATTGCAAACGGGACTTCTTACGATTTTCTTTCAATAATGGCTTTCTTCTTGCCACTCTTCCATAAAGGCCAGATTTGTGGAGTGCACGACTAATAGTTGTCCTGTGGACAGACTCTTCCACCTGAGCTGCGGATCTCTGCAGCTCCTCCAGAGTTACCATGGGCCTCTTGGCTGCATCTCTGATTAATGCTCTCCTTGCCTGGCCTGTCAGTTTAGTTGGATGGCCATATCTTGGTAGGTTTGCAGTTGTGCCATACTCTTTCCATTTTCAGATGGTGGATTGAACAGTGCTCCGTGAGATGTACAAAGCTTGGGATTTTTTTTTTTATAACTTATACCCTGCTGTACACTTCTCCCCAACTTCATCCCTGACCTGCCTGGTGTGTTTCTTTGGCTTCCTGATGCTGTTTGTTCACTAATGTTATCTAACACACCTCTGAGGGCTTCACAGAACAGATGTATTTATAGATTAAATTAAATTAAATTGCACTTAGGTGGACTCTATTTACTAATTAGGTGACTTCTTAAGGCAATTGGTTCCACTAAATTTTAGTTATGGGTATCAGAGTAAAGGGGGCTGAATACAAATGCACACCATACTTTTCAGATATTTATTTGTAAAGAAATATGAAAACCATTTATCATTTTCCCTTCACTTCGCAATGATGTGCCACTTTGTGTTGGTTTATCACATAAAATCCCAATACAATACATTTACGTTTTTGGTTGTAACATGACAAAATGTGTAAAATTTCAAGGCATTAATACTTTTTCAAGGCACTGGAAGTAGCAGAGGGGGTTGTTAAGCAGTTTCAGCTGCTTTTTTGTTGCTTTGGTGTTAATGAAATTAACAACAGGTGCACTAGATGGGCAACAATGAGATGACCCCCAAAACAGGAATGGTTTTACAGGTGGAGGCTATTGACATTTTTTCCCTACTCATCCTTTCTGACTGGTTTTCACTAGTTTAGCATTTGGCTAGGGTCAGTGTCACTACTGGTAGCATGAGGCGATACCGGGCTCTGTGTTCACTGCCCGGCACCATAGAGCTTGATTGGCATGTGCCATTGAACACCAGAATTGTCAGGTCCTCCACTGGTGCCCTGTGTTTTTCACAGATGAGAGCAGGTTGACCCTGTGACAGACGTGGAAGGGTCTGGAGAAGCTGTGGAGAACGTTATGCTGCCTGTAACCTCGTTCAGCACGACCATTTTGGTGGTGGGTCAGTGATGGTCTGGGGAAGCATATCTATGGAAGGACGGACAGAACTATACAGGATAGACAATGGCACCCTCACTGCCATTAGGTATTGGGATGAAATCCTTGGACCCACTGTCAGACCCTACATTGGTGCAGTGGGTCCTGGGTTCCTCCTGGTGCCCAGTCTCATGTGGCGAGAGTATGCAGGCAGTTCCTGGAGGATGAAGGAATTGATACCATTAAATGGCCCCTACGCTCACCTGACCTAAATCCAATAGAACACCTCTGGGATATCATGTTCCATCCAACGCCACCACGTTGCACCTCAGACTGTCCAGGAGCTCAGTGATGCCCTGGTCAAGATCTAGGAGGAAATACTCAAGAACACCATCCGTCATCTCATTAGGAGCATGCCCCGACATTGTCAGGCATGCATACAAGCACATGGGGGCCATACAAACTACTGAGTACCATTTTGAGTTGCTGCAATGAAATTTGAACAAAATGGATTAGCCTGCTGCATCATTTTTTCATTTTGATTTTCGGAGTGTCTTTGAATTCAGTCCTCTGTAGGTTGGTAATTTTCATTTTCATCAAACGATGGGGCATCCTTACGTTCCTAACACATTACCCAGTCCATATCAGTATAGATATCCAGCATGATATTTTTCCCTGTTGAGATCTGATGTGTTTTCACAGTGTTCCTTTAATTTTTTTGAGCAGTGTATGTGAGAACCTTAGCAGGGGTTCCTAGCAATTAGCAGGAGGCAGCCCGATTGAATTCAACCCAACTTCCAGGGTATGGGGGACTGGCAAATGAAGGGTGGTGTCAGAAAAAAGAAAACAGATCTTGCCAATATGCAGACAGGATAGGGCGAGCCCAAAACATATGTAGAAGATCTGCGCCCCCACGGCCACAACGAGGACACGCGACCGCAGATCCAAATCCTATACAGGCCAACCTGGAAGGAGTATGAAGAAAATGGTGGATAAACTTAAATTGAATAAATCTGTCAGCAGTACTAATAATATCTGAAAACAAATCTCCATATCCTCCTCTCATCCTTCCTCAGATAGCCCAGGAACCAACACCAACCATTTACAATTAGCAAGCTGAAAGGAGTTGGCTGACTGAAGACAGGTATATATAGTAGTAACCAATTTAGTTATATCAGGGTCCATCAGCAGTACCTCTAGTGGAGATTCTGAGAGCTCCAGGATCAAAGCCCCAAACTGCGCCCATGCAGCTTGGCAAAACAGATTTTTTTTCTATTGTTGTGTGGGGATCTATTGTTGCTATGGGGTGTCAATTATTGCTGAGAGGGATTTACCATTGAGGGAAGGGTCTATTGTTGCTGACTGCTGGAGGTTATATTGATGTTGACTGCAAAGAGATTATTTTTTGCTGACAGGGGTCAATTGTTGCCTGGGGGCATTGCTGCTGGGGGGGGGGCTCTATTGTTGCTAAAGAGAATATATTTTTGCTGGGGGCACTATTGTTGCTGAGGGCTGTATTCTTGTTGGCTGCAGGGGATATTTTTTTCTGATTTTCTTGTTATCATTAACAAATTCAATGCAAGTTATTTAGCACCACAAAATGATCCTTGGTTCTATATTCTCTGAACGGGGTGAAACTAGGAGATGGGAAGAGGGTCCAACCAAGTGCCGATGCTTGGAGGTGGGTAGGGTAAGGGGCAGAGACAAGGGGTGACTCAGAAGGGTGGGTACCTGCACCTATTCTCTGAGGCAAAAAAACCCTGCCCCCGCTGAACATAGATTTGAGACAGGGATGGAAAGTGTACTGAAAGCTTGCACTGCCCAAAGAGGACTCCATCTTCAGTTGGGTGGCATGACAGGCAGTCCAATAGCGAGCATTATTGGAAATATAGGAGCTAAGCATCACCGCCTTAAAGGCATCCCACTCTGGTCCCATCATGGAAGAGTGACTCTTCATCTCCCAATAATTAGTCATGTCAGTATGGATGGGTACTTGAAATTCAGATGTGGAGGGCTGAATCTCCAGATCCAAAAAGAGGGCCTATGACCTAATAACAAATTTACCTGGAGGACAGAATGGTCCGACAGCGTTTGAGGGGGTATAGGAAAGAAACTGGACCCATCATTCGTAGCTAAACCACAGTCCAACCTGGAAAGAGCACAGTAAGATTTAGATTGACAGGAATATACCCTATCCGTGGGAAACCTCAAATGTAAGAGATCAACATATCTATAAGTATCGAACCAATGTAAAAAAAAGTTTTGACTCAGATGGTAGAGGTTTCAAGCAGTATAACGTAGGGTTCATCACCAAACTGAAGTCTCTAAAAATAATGGCAGCAGTAACTGGTAAAGATGAAATATGGACACTCAGTTAACTAGTTGCCGACCGCAGATAGCCGAATGATGGCTGCACTGCGGCTGGACAGTTCTGGGAGGGCGTCATATGATATCCTCCCAGAACGCGCTCTCCTGCGCGACCCTGGGGGTGTGCACCCGGCGATCTCCGTGATCGCTGTGTCCTATGGACACAGCTAATCACTTGCTGTGGTAAAAGGCCAATCACAGCGGCCTTTTACCATGTGATCAGCCGTGTCCAATGACACGCTGATCACTGGGAAATGCAATTGCCGGTTCTCGGCTGCACTTTCCTCACGCTGTCAGAGCGTGAGGAAAGTACTGCCAAGAACTGGCAGTTGTCAGAGCAGGGATTGGCACCAATCATTAGGGCACCAGCAGTGCCACCCACCAGTACTGCCCACAAGTGCCCAGCAATGCCACCCACCTGTGCCCAGCAGTGCCACCCACCTGTGCCCATCAGTGCCCACCAGTGCCACCCATTGGTACCCATCAGTGCAGCCTAGCAGTGCCACCAGTCAGTGCCCAGCTGTTGTGCCAGTCAGTGCCCAGCAGTTGCGCCAGGCAGTGCCCAGCAGTGCCGCCAGTCAGTGCCGACTATCAGTGCCTACTATCAGTACCCATCATCAGTACCAGCTCATTAGTGCCACCTATCCGTGCCACCTCATTAGTGCTGCCTGTCAGTGCCACCTACCAGTGCTGCCTATCAGTGCCCATCAGTGCCGCCTATTAGTGCCCATCAGTGCTGCCTATCAGTGCAGCCTCATCAACACACATCAGTGAAGGAGAAAAATTACCTGCTTGCAAACTTTTATAATAGAAACAAAGAAACTTTTTTTTTGCTCTTTTTCTGTTTATAGTGCAAAAAGTAAAACACCAAGTAGCAAGTAAATACCACCAAAAGAAAGCTATATTTGTGAGAAAAAAATGATTAAAATTTCATATGGGTACAAAGTTGCATGACCGCACAATTGTCATTGAAATTGTGACAGGGCTGAAAGCTGAAAATTGGCCTGGTAAGAAGGGGGTATAAGTGCCCGGTAGGTAAGTTTAAGTAAAACATGGCTACTTTTGGTCTCCATGGTCCCACTGTATGTAGGATTGTAGCCACCCTCTCCAGGTCACTCCGGAGATGAACTGTGGACTATGAGATGTTTAGTGTGTTTAAAGTAGTGCACAGGATTGCAACTAACATGCACTACTTGTTCCAAATAAATGGAAGTGAGGGGGTGCTTCAAGAGCTCACCAAGGATGTTACAAGGAAGCACAAAATCATAGTAAGAAATAATTTAGTGAAAAAGAAATTACAGGGACATGAATTAGTGGATGTGTATGGATTATTTTTGGAAAATAAGGAGATCGTTTAGCGTCACATCGTTTAACTTTGGTCCTGTTCATATCACCATCCCGTGTATCTGTGCACCGTCCATCTCTGATGTTAGTGTTACAAAGGAAAGTTGTTTATAAAAAGTGTCAAAACTTGGTGAAGTAACAAGATACAGCACATTGCAGAATTTATTCCGAGTCATCCCGCGGTGCAACTCTGCATTACATTTGTCCGGTACAATTACCAGTCATTTGATCTCACATTGTACTTTATCATTTCGGTTAAACTTGTCTTCTGTCTGTGTCTGCACTTAGCCGTTAAATTCTATCTTGGGGAAGTGTGGCGCACACACACACACATGCACACAGACTATGTGGTTTTCATGGTTTAACGGACACAGCTGTTGACTCTTGACTGTTCTCCTCTCCGAGGTTCAAGAAATCCTTCAAGTTTTGAAAGACTGAGGCAATACCAAGACAAAATAAACCCTCAGCCTGGGTTTCTTTTCCTGTATTTCATATACAGATATGCATTTACAAGGCTTCATCCCAAACACAAACATTTATTATATTACAGTTTACCAATTCTTAGATGTGATGGCTTTATTTGTTTTCTTTCCTTTATTTTCACCTAATGATATGGCTGGTTAGTCTGTTGTTTTTCAACTGAACAAACTGTCCTGTGGATGTAGCAGTTAGAGGTCTGAGAGAAACCATTTACCTCTGACAGGGGAGCTCACAATGACCAGCTTATATTTATTTATGTAAAACCTTTATTTCAAAAGCTAAATGACTGTTTATGTAACTGAGCTGGAGTTTGGCTTCAACTTGTTAGTGTATCCAAATCTGCCAAATCTGCTGTTATTATTATCTAACACCCTCAATATCTGTTGATCCTGCCATGAAGGTATTTGTGCAGGCACTTCTTGTTATAGGGGGATAACTCCTAGATTGTAAGCTCCAAGGATCAGGGCCCTCCTATCCCTCTTGTATTGAACTGTATTGTTCTGTATTGTCTCCCGTTATATTGTAAAGCGCTGAGCAAACTGTTGGCGCAATATAAATCCTGTATAATAATAATAAAACCCTAAAATGCTGAATTCACAGATTAACCACTTGCCCTCCAGAGGATTTTTTTCCCCTGTTCCGTCAAGGCCATTTTTTGCAATACGGCGCTGGCTTATTTTAACTGACCGTTGCATGGTCATGCAACGCTGTACATAAATGAAATGTATGTCCTTTTTAGCCCACACATAGAGCTGTCTTTTGGTGGTATTTGATCACATGTGTGTTTTTTTAGTTTTTCCGCTATAAACAAAAAAAGACCAACAATTTTGGAAAAAAACAATATTTTTTACTTTTTGCTATAAAACATATCCAGTAAAAAAAATTTAAAAATCAAATTTCATCATCAATTTAGGCCAAAATGTATTCTGCTGGAATAATGGATTTTTTTTTATTTTTTATACTAGTAATCAGCGATCAGTGACGTATAGTGGGACTGCGGCAGGCATTTTGCAACTGGGAGGGAACTGACTAGCTGCCACTGACATCCCAATGAAACTAATACAGTGATCAGGGCTAATAAAAGGCACTGACACTGTACTAATGGCACTGGGCAGGAAGGGGTTAACATCTGGGGCGAGCAAAGGGTTAACTGTGTGCTGTTTTACTGTGTGTGCTGTGTGTGTTTTACTAGGGAAACATGCTGCTGTGTATTCCTCTGCTGTTCAGAGAAATACACAACAGCATGTTATTGCTGGCAGGAGAGAGACCTGCGTTGTTTACACACAGGTCTCTCCCCTGTCAGTGTTCCTCGGCGATCGCTGGGTGCCGGCGTGGAATCTCCGGCCGGGACCCGGTGATTGACATCTGTATCCGCCAATGGCAGCACGGGTAGAGCGGCACGCGCGCCCCTTACCCAGGGATGCAAATCACACACACACATATATATATATATATATATAGGGGCGGACTGACAACTCATGGGGCCCCGGGGCAATAGGGGATCATGGGGCCCCTGTGTCCTTGCCCAAACTCAAAAAAGCCTATGAAAAAGGTACCAGGGGCATCTCATGGGGTCCCCTACTGACCTCGGGCAGTGTCCGAGTCTCCAAATGGTCAGTCCGCCCCTGTGTGTGTGTGTGTGTGTGTGTGTGTGTGTATGTGTATATGTATATATATATATATATATATATATGTGTGTGTGATTTTGCGCAGCCCCGCAGCCCTACAGCCCTGTTGCAGTACTTCTGCTGTAGGGCAGAGGGGAAGCAGTTAAATTTATACAAGTGAGCTGTTCTACCTGCCAAAGTCTGTGCATTTCTGTCCATCCAGACCTGATCTTTATCTGCCGCAGTTACACTTTAATTTAATGGTCTCTTAACCACCTGCAAAAAGTAGCAAAATGATATAGCATTTACAATTGTTAGCCACGTTGTAGGTCATGTTATTAAAATGCCCTTTCCTGTTTATTTGCTGCTGCTGTAATTTTCTGAAAAATGCAATACAATATGGAAACCTGGAGGAGCTCTGTGCAATATAGGTGTACAGAATCCCCCTAGAAATGTCACTTCCTGCTTGTGTGATTGGCTCGCTGATTTTCCCAGAGGTTTGCACTAAGACAATTCAGATTTTAGGCATCCCCTGCAATAGGAATTTCAGTTTTGGTGAGATACTCCCCAAGGGAATGCAGACACTGCAACTTTTATTATCAGAACACTGATGCACCAGGTGATTATAATAAACCAGACCCTCCCATTCAGAATCAGTCTGCACAGGAAACAAACAGCTACAGTATGTCTCTTATGTTTGTTGAAATCCCTGCAATGAACATTGATTACCCAGAAGGGATTTTTTCTTTTTCAACAAAAGTGGAGTTACTCTTTAAGCAGGATAGATAACCGTAATAAAAATAAGACCGCTGGAGGGAGCATCCCTGTGAAGGGAGTAACTTTGGGTGGGGGGCCCATGGAACACAGCTCACTTTGGAGGGGTGGGGAGACCCCTGTCTCAGCTCCCCATACCCTTCTTATGTGTAAGTCACCCTGTGCTTGTTAGGGGTGCAGGGTGAAATGTCCTGATATTGTGTAGACATGTATAGGAGGTAGGTGGGGGTTGTGGATTGTTTGGTGTTATGTGATTGTATCCCATTGTTCTATTGTGTGTCTTGCTTGGGAGCAAACTATTATGGGATGTATGTGTTTGTGTATTGGCTTGGCGGGGGGTGGCTGCTGATGTGTTTCTTTTTGCTAGATTTGGTTTGCCCCACCCTGTGTCCTTATGCAGGGAGGGGAGAATTGTTCCCTTGAATGTATATATCTTATGTATGTGTTAAAATAAAACAGTCTATTTCCTGGTTTAATACAAGACTGGTTTTGTCTAGTCTCATATGGTCAGCGGTGGTGTCCGTGGATCTGTGTTCAGACAGGGAAGCGGGAGTATAACGGAAATACCCAGGTGTAGTCGGGGTCCAGTTCCGTTACAATCCCCAACCCTTTATGTGAAACACAGTAATCAAAATATGTAAAAGCAAGATAACAGAAGTATTATTAAAAAATGAACTGATGCAAGTTTTTACAATATAAAACCAAAATGTCAGCTTCCCTTTGTATGTCTATAGGATAGCAACAGATAGTAAGTTCGCACAGTACTGAATATGTCATACTAGAATATCTTGCTCAAGGAGTGGAAACAATCTTCTCCCAGAGAAACATATAAAAACCTTGTCCCGGAGAGTGAGACACAGTTGGCATCTCTACAGCGGGTGGGGGACTCGTACAAAACATGCAGCACACTAATTGCCCAATGTGTTGCACAGTGAAGGGACATTGCAGATATGATCAGAATGACAGAGGCTGCAGGTGTTCAGGTATTCAGTACAGTATGATCTGTCTCTGTTACATCGCCCGTCACTTGGATCAGTCGCATTGGGTACCCCTGAGAGCAGCGCGTATCTGGATGGAATTAATAAAACAAGAGCAGCACAGAGGCCTCTATTCATTGATGTACAGGGATGCAATTTCCAAGCGGAAATGAAGGCTGGCTCTCAATAACTCATCTTTCCATTTTCATTCAGCAACTCCTACAGACTAAAGTGAGTGTGAAAATACATTTGTGCTCTGTCTGATGGCCTCTCTGGTACAGATCACAATATACATAATAATATCCAATGTCTGGTAACCCTTCTGCTGACATTCCATAAAAATAAATAGATATATTTTTGGCAGAGAACTGCCCATATAAGATACCCTGGAGCTTCTTACAGTCTGTTACAGAAAATTTGGGTTTGGTACAAATCATGGCCAATGACGTTACAAATGGCAGAAGATCTGAGCCATCAAGTCCAAAATAATGTATGGATGTAGTACCCTCTCATATACGTGCTAGGTTATGTAAATTTAGTTCTTCGCTCTCTGGTGATCAGTGAGGCTGCCTGTGATCACTTTGGTCTGCTCGGAGTTTCACAGGCTGTGAGTTTCACTTCTTGCCAATGCCTTCTAATTGGTTCTGGAAGATAGTGGGCTAGGAGAGTCAAATCCACAGTATGAATATGTATGTGGTCCCAGCCAATCCCTGGGATAGGGCCCAGAAGGTGGCTGGGAGGGAGCATAAATGATTTGATAGCAGTAGGATTTTTTCCAGGAGGAGGACATCCCAGCCTAAAGGGCTGTTGCCCTTCTAGGCAGTACAGTTGCTCTTTTCTACTGCTCATCAAGGTCCCAGCCTTGCTACCTGGGGTGTGTATTCTACTGAATATTGCTGGGGCTGACTGAGGGACTTATTTTTGGGATCTGGTATGGAGAACTCACAGGAGATGTGTCTGGAAGATATTGGAAGGAGGCATCCAACTATCCAAGGACATTGAGTACAGACCGCTGTGTGAAATCCCAGTGACTGTGTGCTGCTGTCCCTCTTGCATCAGAGTAAGCTTGTACTTATAAATGGACATTGTTCGTGGTGTCTCTATGTATTGCAGCCCATTATTTGATGGTGCGTGGTCTGTGCTCAGAATTCTTAGGAAGAAGATAGATGTCCTCAAGTTTCTACTTAATGTTGCTGGAGTATCCCACTGTTATCTTGTACCCATCTAAGATCAAATTTTTTCAGTAAAGCTTCAAAAAGAATACCCCTAGACTGATCACTGAGCTGGAGAAGTTACTGAGAATATGCGCCTGGCTGCTAGTGCACCTACTGGGGAATCAACCTTGGGACCATATTAAAGGGACCTTTAGGGGGTGAGCTTTACATGTACCACAGAGGTTACGTTTGTTAGGCATTGTATCAGGCCATGTTGACTTGAATGTAGAGTGCAATGTTCAGACTGTGGTCCTTTGGTAACTCCCGTCCCAGTCTAGAAAGATTCTACTAGTGTAGGCAGAATGGAGGTAGCTTCATCCAGACCATCTTGGAACTTAGCCTTTTCTTCCCCATCGCCATTGCTGTACTCCCCATCATCTAACTGTACCACCATCCCAACATTTTATTGTCCTGTGGTAAGATGATGTGTAAAATGCATAGAGCGTTGCAGAGCTTTGGAGGGATTTTTCAAGCTCAGTACAGGGTTCGTTGACTCATTGCATATCTTTGCTTGGTTATGTAATATGGAAAACCACAGGGGTTGCATCCAGAAGGGTCAATGTGCAGATGGTGTTACTTTCCACTGAAATGTGGAATCCAACACCTCTTCACTTGGCCCACTCTACATGTAAGACCATCATGTTAATTTGTAGAGTATGGACTAATCTACTCCCTCCCAGGAGTAATTACAATTGCTGCTATTACTTTCAATATATGACATTGCTTTTAGTGGCCATATCTGGCCATGTGTGGATGCTTATTTGTTTGATGGGGTCCCTTCCAATGGCAGGTGGACTTTATTGCAGCCCCTTAACAATGGTTGACTCACATTCTACTGCTTAACTATGGCAGCCACTGTAATTTAACAATTAGTAATTTAACATAGCCACCAGGCATTCTAAATAGGTAACTTTGCAGTCATTGGAGGGCAAGCAGGGCTTCCATGAGCTTTACTATGCCTATTGTGTGTATCAAAGAAGAGCAGTGGTATGGTGGACCCAAACGAAGCTCGTCAAGGGGTGTGTCTGAGATCATGAAAAATCACATGCACTTCTCAATCACATAGCCATCAAACCTTTCAAGGAGAGGGTAAATGAATATAGTCAAATAATCAAATGTGTTTATTTTACAAATTCTTTTCAGAAGAGGACAGGGCGCCTCCTGTCCCTGGGCCCTATAGAAGGTGCATGGGCTGCCTTGACGGTAGTTACTCTCCTTAAATCTAGGGGGGAGATGAAGAGGATGTATTGCTTAACTTACCCCAACTAGAGTTGGCTCCAGCGTTCTCCTTCCTGTTTCTGAAACTCTGACCTGTGGGCAGTCCCTCAGGATCATCATGTACAATGCAGGTCTATTAACCATGCATTTTACATGAAGGAGGGTGGACCTCAGCCCAGAACATGTTAGATAAAGACAAGGATGGACTGGTCACACAGTTTGAGAAGCCTACCAGACCAAAGAATAAAGTATTACTCCTTATTCACATACCCCTAGACATAACAAGCAGGTAAACAGTGTGGCGAGGGGTCCCACTGCAAGGGTAGGCTTTGGCTAACTGCAGAAGTTCAACTTTAGGTCTCGACATTGATCAGCTTTGAACTCTCAGGGCCAATCACAAGGATAAATCCCTTGGCTCTGTCTTAGAAGTTCCCATGTTGTAAACTATTCTTTACACTAAAACACCTCCTGAACCCTCATTCTTCTTGAGCCCTCGCTATGTTCCCCAAACCTCAAATTAAATCCCTTTCACTCTTAAACCCATCTCCTGGTACACCAAATCCCACCCCCATTCCACCCTGCTTCCACCTATTCTCAAACGTTCTCATAAAAATTTTTTTTTTTAAATTACCTTCATTGTTACATGACACTCTGAATCACCACTTCCTGTAATGAGGACCTGGAATCTTCCACTGCAGACTGGCCCACCACCAATTGGTCTTGTTGCCTTTTTCCATGATGTCATTACACCGATGGAGTCTTCTGGACCCTGTGAGGTCCCCTCTGACTGACAGCCAACCTGCAGATTTTTCATAATGCTAAATTGCTGGCTTTAGTTGTGAAAATATATCTGGCATGTTTTGTTTCAAATTCCAATTTAAATTTTATCTTTAAGAATAACAAATCTCAGTACAAAAATTCAGAACTTAATGTTAAATATTTAGCTTGAAAAACGCATATTCCTGTTTATAGATAATTTTATTTTGTATATGCAGGAAAGAGGATTTAGCACTGTGCTCAGCCTTAATTTGTACAAATGGCAAATGTTTACATTTTGTTTATCTACGTTGTTGGAATTAGTGTTGAGAATGACGTCCTTTGGATGTGATCATTTTTTTGGCATTCAAAAAATGAATCCAGATACACTGCAATTTAATTTTTAATACAAGACAGATGATGACCATTAACCCCCATGAGATGATGAGAAACGGCGAATTAAAGACAATCAACAATCACGCTTTAAGATTGTCATTGCTTTAAAAACCATGTTAGAGATGTGCACAACAGAAAATTTAGTTTCATTTTGGTTTCATTCGCTAAGTAAATTATTTCATCATAATTGTTATGTTAGAACGATTCATTTGTAGAATGAGTCCTTATTTTAGGAGAGTATATATTTGTTGTTGCGATTCGACTTTGGAAGTTCTGTTATTCTTTTGTTATTTTGGAGGATTGACTATATTCATATGTTATTAGGTTGAATTCAAGTTCAAGCCTAATACAAAAAAGAAACTTAGAATATTCACGCTACGCTCACTAGAATAAAAGCAAATGGATCCAAATCAATTCAGATCATTTGTTATGTCGTTACATTATTTCAGAAGATTCAAACACAAACAAAACACCCAAACTATTGCATCATGTCATCCGACTGTAACAAGTTAAAGCGGAGTTCCAGCTGAAAAAAAATAAATAATAAAATTCAGCAGCTACAAAAACTGTAGCTGTTGACTTTTAAAATACAGCCACTTACCTGTCCCTCGGTTCAGCGAAGTCCTCACCGGGGCTGGTTTCACCGGCCGTTTCTTCTCCCTGGCACCGGCATCTTCAGTGTGGGCACCCAGCTGTGACAGCTTACGGCTAGAGATGAGCGAATCGAACCAGGCGAAGTGGAATTCGTTTCGAATTTCAGGAAAAATTTGATTCGCGGCGAATCCGAATATTAGCATACTTCGGGTGCGCGAATCGGATTTTTCCCGATCAGCCGGCAAAAGTGTCCCTGCAGAGAGCTCCGCTATTTCTGACAGTTCTCTGACAGTTCCTTCACATGTACAGCGGTTGAAACATTGTATCTACTTGTTTCCATTTAGGATACAGATGTTTTTATTCGGAAACAGATACAATGTTTCAACCGCTGTAAATGTGAAGGAACTGTCAGAGAACTGTCAGAAATAGTGGAGCTCTCTGCAGATACACTTTTTGCTGTACTGGAATACCTCTTCTTTTCATTCTTCTTTTCATTCTTCTCATTCTTCTTTTCATTCTTCTTTTCATTCTTCTTCTCATTCTTCTTTTCATTCTTCTTCTTCTTTTCATTCTTCTCATTCTTCTTTTCTTCTTCATGAAAAGAAGAATGAAAAGAAGAATGAGAAGAATGAAAAGAAGAATGAAAAGAAGAAGAAGAATGAAAAGAAGAATGAAAAGAAGAATGAGAAGAAGAATGAGAAGAATGAAAAGAAGAATGAGAAGAATGAAAAGAAGAATGAAAAGAAGAAGAAGAAGAAGAATGAAAAGAAGAAGAATGAAAAGAAGAATGAGAAGAAGAATGAAAAGAAGAATGAGAAGAAGAATGAGAAGAATGAAAAGAAGAAGAAGAATGAAAAGAAGAAGAAGAATGAAAAGAAGAATGAGAAGAAGAATGAAAAGAAGAATGAGAAGAATGAAAAGAAGAATGAAAAGAAGAAGAAGAAGATTGAAAAGAAGAAGAAGAATGAAAAGAAGAATGAAAAGAAGAAGAAGAAGAATCTTTTCATTCTTCTCATTCTTCTTTTCATTCTTCTTTTCATTCTTCTTCTTCTTCTTCTTTTCATTCTTCTTTTCATTCTTCTTCTTCTTCTTTTCATTCTTCTTCTTCTTTTCATTCTTCTTCTTCTTCTTTTCATTCTTCTCATTCTTCTTTTCATTCTTCTTCTTCTTCTTTTCATTCTTCTTCTTCTTTTCATTCTTCTTCTTCTTCTTCTTCTCATTCTTCTTTTCATTCTTCTCATTCTTCTTTTCATTCTTCTTTTCATTCTTCTTCTCATTCTTCTTTTCATTCTTCTTCTTTTCATTCTTCTCATTCTTCATGAAAAGAAGAATGAGAAGAAGAATGAAAAGAAGAAGAAGAATGAAAAGAAGAATGAGAAGAAGAATGAAAAGAAGAATGAAAAGAAGAATGAGAAGAATGAAAAGAAGAATGAAAAGAAGAAGAATGAAAAGGAGAATGAAAAGAAGAATGAAAAGAAGAATGAGAAGAAGAATGAGAAGAATGAAAAGAAGAATGAAAAGAAGAATGAGAAGAAGAATGAGAAGAATGAAAAGAAGAATGAAAAGAAGAAGAAGAAGAAGAATGAAAAGAAGAATGAAAAGAAGAAGAAGAATCTTTTCATTCTTCTCATTCTTCTTTTCATTCTTCTTTTCATTCTTCTTTTCATTCTTCTTCTTCTTTTCATTCTTCTTTTCATTCTTCTTCTTCTTCTTTTCATTCTTCTTCTTCTTTTCATTCTTCTTTTCATTCTTCTTCTTCTTCTTTTCATTCTTCTTCTTCTTCTTTTCATTCTTCTTTTCATTCTTCTTCTTCTTCTTCTTTTCATTCTTCTTCTTCTTCTTTTCATTCTTCTTTTCATTCTTCTCATTCTTCTTTTCATTCTTCTCATTCTTCTTTTCATTCTTCTTTTCATTCTTCTTCTCATTCTTCTTTTCATTCTTCTTCTTCTTCTTCTTCTTTTCATTCTTCTTTTCATTCTTCTCATTCTTCTTTTCTTCTTCATGAAAAGAAGAATGAGAAGAAGAATGAAAAGAAGAAGAAGAATGAAAAGAAGAATGAGAAGAAAGAAAAGAAGAATGAAAAGAAGAAGAAGAATGAAAAGAAGAATGAGAAGAAGAATGAGAAGAATGAAAAGAAGAATGAGAAGAATGAAAAGAAGAATGAAAAGAAGAAGAAGAAGAAGAAGAATGAAAAGAAGAATGAAAAGAAGAAGAAGAAGAATCTTTTCATTCTTCTCAGTCTTCTTTTCATTCTTCTTTTCATTCTTCTTCTTTTTCTTTTCATTCTTCTTCTTTTCATTCTTCTTTTCATTCTTCTTCTTCTTTTCATTCTTCTTCTTTTCATTCTTCTTCTTCTACTTTTCATTCTTCTCATTCTTCTTTTCATTCTTCTTCTTCTTCTTTTCATTCTTCTTCTTCTTTTCATTCTTCTTCTCATTCTTCTTCTTTTTCTTTTCATTCTTCTTCTTTTCATTCTTCTTCTTCTTTTCATTCTTCTTCTTCTTCTTCTTTTCATTCTTCTTTTCCTTCTTCTTTTCATTCTTCTCATTCTTCTTTTCATTCCTCTTCTCATTCATCTTTTCATTCTTCTTCTTTTCATTCTTCTTTTCATTTTTCTCATTCTTCTTTTCTTCTTCATGAAAAGAAGAATGAGAAGAAGAATGAAAAGAAGAATGAGAAGAATGAAAAGAAGAATGAAAAGAAGAAGAAGAATGAGAAGAAGAATGAAAAGAAGAATGAGAAGAAGAATGAGAAGAATGAAAAGAAGAATGAGAAGAATGAAAAGAAGAATGAAAAGAAGAAGAAGAAGAATGAAAAGAAGAAGAAGAATGAAAAGAAGAATGAAAAGAAGAAGAAGAAGAATCTTTTCATTCTTCTCATTCTTCTTTTCATTCTTCTTCTCATTCTTCTTTTCATTCTTCTTCTTCTTCTTTTCATTCTTCTTTTCATTTTTCTCATTCTTCTTTTCTTCTTCATGAAAAGAAGAATGAGAAGAAGAATGAAAAGAAGAATGAGAAGAATGAAAAGAAGAAGAAGAATGAAAAGAAGAATGAGAAGAAGAATGAAAAGAAGAATGAGAAGAAGAATGAGAAGAATGAAAAGAAGAATGAGAAGAATGAAAAGAAGAATGAAAAGAAGAAGAAGAAGAATGAAAAGAAGAATGAAAAGAAGAAGAATGAAAAGAAGAATGAGAAGAAGAATGAAAATAAGAATGAAAAGAAGAATGAGAAGAATGAAAAGAAGAATGAAAAGAAGAAGAAGAATGAAAAGAAGAATGAAAAGAAGAAGAAGAATGAAAAGAAGAATGAAAAGAAGAATGAGAAGAAGAATGAGAAGAATGAGAAGAATGAAAAGAAGAATGAAAAGAAGAAGAAGAAGAATGAAAAGAAGAAGAAGAATGAAAAGAAGAATGAAAAGAAGAAGAAGAAGAATCTTTTCATTCTTCTCATTCTTCTTTTCATTCGTCTTCTTCTTCTTTTCATTTTTCTTCTTCTTTTCATTCTTCTTCTTCTTCTGAGGATGAGGATGAAGAAGAAGAAGAAGAAGTAGGATGAAAATAAGAAGAATTCCAAGCCGGCAAAAAGTTTATCTGCAGAGCTCCGCTAAGTGTATCTGCAGAGCTCCGCTATTTCTGACAGTTCTCTGACATTCACATTTTACAGCGGTTGAAACATTGTATCTATTTGTTTCCATTTATGGAAACAAATAGATACAATGTTTCAACCGCTGTTAATGTGAATGTCAGAGAACTGTCAGAAATAGCGGAGCTCTGCAGATACACTTAGCGGAGCTCTGCAGATACACTTTTTGCCGGCTTGGAATTCTTATTTTCATCCTTCTTCTTCTTCTTCATCCTCATCCTCAGAAGAAGAAGAAGAGGATGAGGATGAAGAAGAAGAAGAAGAGAAGAAGAAGTAGGATGAAAATAAGAAGAATTCCAAGCCGAGAAAAAGTGTATCTGTCAGAAATAGAGGAGCTCTGCAGATACACTTTTTGCCGGCTTGGAATTCTTCTTATTTTCATCCTACTTCTTCTTCTTCTTCATCCTCATCCTCATCCTCTTCTTCTTCTTCTGAGGAAGAGGATGAAGAAGAAGAAGAAGAAGAAGAAGAAGAAGTAGGATGAAAATAAGAAGAATTCCAAGCCGGCAAAAAGTGTATCTGCAGAGCTCCGCTAAGTGTATCTGCAGAGCTCCGCTATTTCTGACAGTTCTCTGACATTCACATTTTACAGCGGTTGAAACATTGTATCTATTTGTTTCCATTTATGGAAACAAATAGATACAATGTTTCAACCGCTGTTAATGTGAATGTCAGAGAACTGTCAGGAATAGCGGAGCTCTGCAGATACACTTAGCGGAGCTCTTCAGATACACTTTTTGCCGGCTTGGAATTCTTCTTATTTTCATTCTACTTCTTCTTCTTCTTCATCCTCATCCTCAGAAGAAGAAGAAGAGGATGAGGATGAAGAAGAAGAAGAAGAAGTAGGATGAAAATAAGAAGAATTCCAAGCAGGCAAAAAGTGTATCTGTCAGAAATAGAGGAGCTCTGCAATTACACTTTTTGCCGGCTTGGAATTCTTCTTATTTTCATCCTACTTCTTCTTCTTCTTCTTCATCCTCATCCTCATCCTCTTCTTCTTCTGAGGATGAGGATGAGGATGAAGAAGAAGAAGAAGAAGAAGTAGGATGAAAATAAGAAGAATTCCAAGCCGGCAAAAAGTGTATCTGCAGAGCTCCGCTAAGTGTATCTGCAGAGCTCCGCTAAGAAATAGCGGAGCTCTGCAAATACACTTTTTGCCGGCTTGGAATTCTCCTTCTTCTCATCCTTCTTCTTCTTCTCATCCTTCTTCTTCTTCTCATCCTTCTCCTTCTTCTCATCCTTCTTCTTCTTCTCATCCTTCTTCTTCTTCTCATCCTTCTCCTTCTTCTCATCCTTCTTCTTCTTCTCATCCTTCTTCTTCTTCTCATCCTTCTTCTTCTTCTCATCCTTCTCCTTCTTCTCATCCTTCTCCTTCTTCTCATCCTTCTTCTTCTTCTCATCCTTCTTCTTCTCATCCTTCTCCTTCTTCTCATCCTTCTCCTTCTTCTCATCCTTCTTCTCATCCTTCTCCTTCTTCTCATCCTTCTCCTTCTCCTTCTTCTCATCCTTCTCCTTCTTCTCATCCTTCTCCTTCTCCTTCTTCTCATCCTTCTCCTTCTCCTTCTTCTCATCCTTCTCCTTCTCCTTCTTCTCATCCTTCTCCTTCTTTTCATCCTTCTCCTTCTCCTTCTCCTTCTTCTCATCCTTCTCCTTCTCCTTCTTCTCATCCTTCTCCTTCTTCTCATCCTTCTCCTTCTTCTCATCCTTCTCCTTCTTCTCATCCTTCTCATCCTTCTCCTTCTCCTTCCTCATCTCCAAGGGCATTTAAATTAAAGGTACAGTGTTCTGCACTAATATAAAGGCTCTCTGAAGCCTAGAAACCCTTTCTATAAGTTAAATTCGCAGCGAATAAATTCGCATCGAATTGAATTTCTTCCTCAAATTCGGCGAATCAGCCGAATCGAATTTTTGAATAATTCGCTCATCTCTACTTGCGGCTTCACAGCCGGGTGCCCACTGCACATGCACAAGAAGCGCAGCGCTTTGTGAATGGCCCTGTAGTCTTCTGGGACCTGTCATGTGTCCCAGAAGACTACGGGGAGGGAGGGGCTACCTGTCAAACTTGGGTACCCGCTCCCCAAAGGTGCCAATCCTTAACGGGGAGTGGGGGGCAAAGCATTAAAGTGGAACTTCCCCTTTTGGGTGGAGCTCATCTTTAATACAAATTAATTTTCTGTTTGCATTGTAATTTATTTTCAATTTGTTAAAGATTGTTACTATTGTGATTCGGAGATTCACATACATCTGAATCACTCAAATTTCGAACTGCACATATCTAAACTGTGTATAATTGTGTATAATTTAAAGGAGTTCTATAGTCACAGCATAGTCTTTCAATTTATGACATCAATATTGTAATAACAATACAAACTAATAGATATTTCTGCCAATCAAATATAAGCTTTTTTTGAAAAATCACCTTTCATGTTGCTGCCTGTCTGCTGGCTGCCTCTTTCCACATCTTCTTGGAGTCCCTGCATACTTTGCAGCTTCTCAGTTTCTGAGGACTACATATCCCATGGTACCTTGCTGCCTCCAATCAGTGATTTCTGTACTGACTCTGCCTCCTGAAGCTCCTCCTCTCAGGATCTCTGTAGATCAGAGGCAGACGCTGTGAAATGTGTGACACAGCAGTGCCTACTCACAGTGCATACTGACTAGGATTCAAAGAAGAAAATGTGTGGGCGGTTTCACAAAGTAAGTTTACAAACTTCAAGATCATTCAGATGAATAGGAGCATGTTAGAAAGAATTGAAATACAGTGTGGAAATGAATATATGATTTTACATTGACCATAAGTACATATTAACATTTTTATGTGCATGGGAGCAGTATTATATGCTCATTACATATGCAGGTTTTCAGGCTTTGCTTAGCTACAGAGATTGTACTTCCTTTCTCTGAGTGCCAGCCTATTAGTTTGCTCAGACAAACTGAAAACAGTAAGATCTGTATGTAGCTTACACATATTTATCTCAGCAGTTTTTTTTTTCAGGAATCTGGATTCACTGTTTTTGATTTACTAAAGGCAATCAGACTGTGCAATCTGCAAGTGCAGTTGCTCCTGAGCTTTGTAAATGAACAGAAGTTCTGCTGACTTCTATCATCCAATCAAGTGCAAGCAAAAATGCTGTTTTATTTATTTTCCTTGCATGTGATTGGGTATTCTAGGTAAAGGGAAGCTTTACCTCATTGGTTAAGCTCTGGAGCAACTGTATTTGCAGAGTACAATTGCACTTTGCAAAGTGCACAGTCTATTTGCCTTTAGTAAGTCAACCCTATTGCCTGTGATACAAATGTGCCTGTGTCCACATACCATTATGAGATACAGATCCTAAATGACAGCCAAGTCCCTCCCTCCTTCTGCATGCCTAGCAACTTAAAGTGGAGCTCCACCCAAAGGGGAAGTTCCGCGTTAAGGTCTGCTCCCCCCTCCCCAGTAAGGATTGGCACCTTTGGGGGGCGGAGGGAGTGGGTACCCGAATTTGACAGGTACCTCCCTGTAGTCTTTTGGGACATGTGACAGGTCCCAGAAGACGACGGGGCCATTCAGGTAGAGCAGCGCTACTCACGCATGCGCATTGGGTACCCAACTGTGAAGCCGCAAGCTATCACAGCCAGGTGGCCACACTGAAGATGCTGACCTCCTGGAATACAGGATGGCCGGAGAAACGGGCTGCGGGGACACACTGCAGGACCGAGGGACAGGTAAGTAGCTGTTTTTTAAAAGTCAGCAGCTACAGTTTTTGTAGCTGCTGACTTTTATTTTTGACAGGGTGAGTGGAATTCCGCTTTAAAAAGTACACAGTGAGTGGGATGTCACATCTTGATTGATGGAGGCACCACCTCCCATAAAAGCATGTGGACACTGGCTTTAGTGGAGGGTGCATGTGATCAGCAAAGAGCCAATCAGTGCTGTCTAGACAAAGGGTCATGGGTCATGCAGCCTCTGCATGCAGGAAGCTCAGAGAAGAATGAAAACTCCTCCTAGAAAACGAACCAGCACTTGGCTGGACACAGAAACCAGTTATATGACCAATGTATACCGCTGCTGAGAAAAGGTATTCAACGGTTTCAATTTACTACAATAAATGCATTACCATGTTTTATGTACTGTGGGAGACCTTATATTGTTAATTCAGTGTCATGAGTTCAGTATCAATTTAAATTAAAACAAAGTGAAAAACACTACACTTGCTATGTATAAATTAAATGATCTACCACATAATACATTTTTTAAATTTGCTTTAAGATGCACTTTAAAGTGTTACTAAAGGATATTGTTTTTTATTGAATGTATGTAATGCATTTTTTTTATTGAATGTACCGTATTTTCCGGCGTATAAGACGATTGGGCGTATAAGATGACCCCCTACTTTTCCTGTTAAAATGTAGTGTTTGGGCTATACTCGCCGTATAAGACTACCCCTCTTCCAGTGCACACCAGTGGGAAGAATCGTGCCCCATCATTGGTGTCAGTGGGAGGAATAGTGCCCCATCATTGGTGTCAGTGGCAGGAATAGTGCCCCATCATTGGTGTCAGTGGCAGGAATAGTGCCCCATCATTGGTATCAGTGGGAGGAATAGTGCCCCATCATTAGTATCAGTGGCAGGAATAGTGCCCATCATTGGTGTCAGTGGGAGGAATAGTGCCCCATCATTGGTATTAGTGGGAGGAATAGTGCCCCATCATTGGTGTCAGTGGGAGGAATAGTGCCCCATCATTGGTATCAGTGGGAGGAATAGTGCCCCATCATTAGTATCAGTGGCAGGAATAGTGCCCATCATTGGTGTCAGTGGGAGGAATAGCACCCCATCATTAGTATCAGTGGCAGGAATAGTGCCCCATCATTGGTATCAGTGGGAGGAATAGTGTCCCATCATTGGTGTCAGTGGGAGGAATAGTGCACCATCATTGGTGTCAGTGGGGGGGGAGGAATAGTGCCCAATCGTTGGTGTAAGTGGGGGGGAGGAAAGGTGCCCCATCGTTGGTGTCAGTGGGAGGAATAATGCCCCATCATTGGTATCAGTGACACCAATGATGGGGCACTATTCCTCCCACTGACACTTGCTGACCCCTGTTCCAGTACGGTGCTGCTGTAGCCAGCATATGTGGTTGCAGCAGCACCTAAGCACGGCACACTTACTTGCATCTCCACACGATTTTCGCGGGGCCGCTCAGCTCCGCCTCCTCGCCGGTGATTGGCCGCCTGTGTGCCTTTCCTGAGCTACAGTTCTGGCGGCCAATCACCGGTGAGGAGGCGGAGCCGAGCAGCCGCACGAACATCCAGTGGACGAACCGAAGGAAAGAGCAGCCGTGCTTCCTGGACCGGATCGTCGTGGGACTGGAGCCAGGTAAGAGACAGCAGCCCCTGCCCACCCCTGTACTTAGTTTCCCTTCTGTTGGAAGGGGGGGACGGCGGCGGCACCGCGCCGCCCCCCTAAAAAGTGTCAGCATGCCGCTACCGGCGTATAAGACGACCCCCGACTTTTGAGAAGATTTTCAAGGGGTAAAAAGTCGTCTTATACGCCGGAAAATACGGTATGTAATGCATTAAGTTGAAAAAATGTTTTTAGCTTTAGTATCTCTTTATGTTTTTAGATATACATGGATATGTGAGCTTGATTATGTGTCTGATGAATTCAGGTAATATTCATGGGAGGGCAGTGTTTAAGATAAATGATTACATGAAGATTTGAATGCTTTACTTCTCCATCTTCCATCCAAACTCTCCTGCTACTGAGCAGGCGCTCACACTTTTAAGGGTGTCCCAGCCCCTTGCCAAGCCTTCTGTTGTGGATTGGCTTGGATCCCTCAAAATTGCAAGTCAACCACTCCCCAGATCCACCCACTGCCTAAAGGCCTTCCTTCAAGGCTCTGGAGCAGGGGGGAATTTCAGAGAGACTGGCCCTGACCCAAATTTAACCTCCTGACTATCACACCCAGGCTGCTTCTCAGCCCTCTTCTTTGACAATCAGTTAACTAGGAGGTCACTACAAATTAGGTATATGCAATATATTTTTTTCTTTAGATGGCATTGTAAATCCTTTTTGTTAGATGGTAGCACAGATACTATTGTAATAGTGGCTCTTCCACGCTTTCTATGGGCCTTTATTTCCTCTGTTAATTTGAATGGCCTCAACATCTGTAGATGTTATTTAAAGTGGAAATTCACCCTAGAGGGGAGGTTCCACTTTATGCCCTCCTCTTGGCTCTTTTTGGCACTGTTTTATTTTGACAGGTACCCACTCCCACATCCGGTCGGATCACTGCAGTGATCCACCAGAAGTCCCCCCCCCCCCGCGACCTTCTTGGACACATAATGGGTCCCAGAAGGCTGCGGGACTATTCAAAAAGAGCAGCGCGGCTCGCTCATGGGTAGTGGGCAGCCGGCTGTAAAGCCACAAGGAATCACAGCCGGCTGCCCACAGTAGATATGCCGGCACCGGGACCTGACGACTGGCACATGGCTTTGTCATAGCTTGCTCAAGAGGATACTTACAGTCCTCAACTGTACATAGTTCTTATTTCTGGAGTATTCCACCTAATTCCCCATCCCCATCCAAGTTCTCCAAAAATAAAAACAACATAAACAACACCCCTAGACTGGCGATTGGAGAATTGTGTGAATGAGCCTATGTACCTGGGTACGGGGCAAAGTATACGGGGAAGACCTGGACAGTATTCCTGCAGCTCCTCCGAGAGTAGTGCTTCATTTATAGTTTGTAATTTGTGTTCTTTGTTTGAACCTCTAGACCAGGGGTGGACTGACCATTCGAGCACTCGGGCACTGCCCGAGGGCCCGGGTTCAGTAGGGGGCCCCATGAGATGCCCCTGGTACCTTTCATTGGCTATTTCATAGGCTTTTTTTGGGTATGGGCGAGGACACAGGGGCCCCATGATCGCCTATTGCCCGGGGCCCCGTGAATTGTCAGTCCGCCCCTGCTCTAGACATACAGTATATACTGTATATATTGTTTGCGCACTAGTTGGGAGTGCGACTTAACCCTTACAGATTAAGTTGATTTACTTGTGAGGTTTTGTGTATGGTCTTTTTTAATCTCTGTATGCAAATGGTTTTAATATGTATACCAATAAAAAGTAAAGGTTTTTATATTTGAGAATAGGGGGGCCCTAAAAGTCTGCTGGTTGCACAGTGTATAGTTTTCTGTATAATGTCTTTACTCAGCCTTACCAACCATGTAAGTATACTTTAAAGTGACTGAATACAGTTACAATTTGAAAAAGCGATCCCTCCTTGTACACAAGCTTATCCCAAACCGGCTTTACCCCCATGCCCTTTTTCCAGTGTTCCAGACATTGTGCTTAAACCACATAAGTCTGAATAATTTATGGTTTACAAAGTTCATTCACAAAGATCCAAAACTCGAAGTGAATGACATATTTGCGTTCGGCATATTATGTCCTGCACTCCCTGATGCAAGGCGCCCTGCTGAGAATGAACATAAGACCAAGCATTTATGAAAAAAAATTGCCTTCCAACTTTTCAGCCCTCACAAACTCTAACAAGCCGTTCTAACAAGTATGGGCAGGAAATGTCATAAAAACCAGAATATATTGTAGCTGTGTCAAAAGAAGTGTGACAGCTGAATTGAGCTGATACAGGCCCTTTCATTATTTGAACAATTACTCCGCCATGAACAGCATGAGCTTTCATGAAGTCTCTTTTTTTTTTTTGAGCTCAGATTCCTGATAGAAGAACATTACATAACTCCATCTTTGTAGGAGCTGGCAGACTTGGAAGCTGAAAAATCTTTATCCAGAATGCAAGCACTCAGCTTCTTTTCCTTGCGAGCCAACTATTGAACAGAAAAAGAGACTATCTTATTTTTCCACTGCGTCAACACAAGCATGTTTTTCATCACAGATTAATAAGTGAAGCTCTTCGTCATTTTACAGCTCCTTAAGGGCTTCTTCCCACAGATTTTTCACATAGGAATCAACAAGTCAATGGGATAGTGCTTGTGTCTGTAAGATGCTTGACTGTCCCATAGTTACAGAGGAGAAAAATGAGAACCATGCTTCAGAGGGTACATTGAGTCAAACATGTAAAAACTGTTTTCTAGTTCAATAGTTTTTATTATATGAAAGTATAGACTTCCCACATCCAAAATACTATAGAAAAGGTACAGATTGAGTATAAAACTCAAACAAAAAAAAAAAAATAACTTAACTTTATCGGCTCGGCACCACATATAAAAAATCCATTATTTTATTACAAATGGATAAAAACACATATACAAAAAGGTAATATAAAAACAAAAAAGCTCCCCATAATACAAATAACATACCCAGGGGCAAGAGAGCCCCAGGTTATGTACAACTCTCAATGGACTGGAAATGTAAGCACTAATCACATGTCAAATTTTTATTAACAAGTAGCGAACTTTAGGTATAGTAGTCGTGCTTCCCCAGTCTTTTTTTTCAATTCCTAATATTAAATTTGACATCATGTGATTAGTGCTTACATTTTCAGTCCATTGAGATTTGCACATAACCTAGGGCTCTCTTGTACCTGGGTATTTTCTTTGTATTTTAGGATACTTTTTTTTTATTTTTGGATTATCTTTTTGTGTATGTGTTTTTATCTATTTGTTATAAAATTATGGATTTTTATATGTGGTGTCTCTGGTGCTGAGCTGATAAAATCCAGTTGTTTTGTTTGGGAGAGATTGTGGTGTAAAACCAAATTCCAGACAGCATTCACCCTATATAAATCTGCTTTATTAAAATACAATTCCTCCTTCCATGTTGCCAAACTCTTATTAATACCTTGTCATCCAATCCTTGTCGTCTCTTCTCTACTTTTAACTTTCTCCACCGCCAACTCCACCCAGTAACTCACTCACTGTTCACGAGATTGCCAATCATTTCAGATACAAGATTTATGTGATTCGTGAGGGCACCTCCACTGCACAGACATCCATCCCACTTAGCATACCTTATACTAAAGCTCCCTCAACACTTTCCTCTTTTGACCTTGCTACTACCAAAGAAGTCACTAACGTTTTCTCAGAAGCCCGTCTCACCACCTGCCCTTTGGATCCTGTCCCCTCACAACTACTACAGTCACCCTCTTCTTCTATCCTATGCTCCCTCACTCACATCTTCAATCTCTCCCTTTCTACTGGCACCTTTGCCTCCCTCTAAAGCATGCCAAGATCACTCCCATACTTAAAAAGCCCTCACTGGACCCCACCACTTGAACAACTTAAGACCCATCTCCCTGCTCCCGTTTACCTCTAAACTCTTAGAACGCTTAGTCTACAATCGCCAGAGCTCCTACCTCACTGACAACAACCTTCTTGAACCTTTACAATGCAGCTTTTGCTCACTACACTTCACTGAAACTGCCCAACTAAAACTCACTAATGATTTAATAACTGCTAAAACCAATGGCCACTATTCCATACTCTTACTACTTGATCTCTCTGCGTCTTTTGATACTGTTGACCATCCTCTTCTCCTTTAAAAACTCCACTCTCTTGGCATCCAAGACTCTGCTCTTTCCTGGTTCTCCTTCTACCTATCGCAATGCTCCTTCAGTGTTACCTATAACTCTGTCTACCCCTCTACACTTCCTCTTTCTGTAGGGGTTCCTCAAGGTTCTGTCATTGGACCCCTACTCTTCTTCATTTACACCTCCTCCCATGGTCACTTGATAAACTCCCATGGCTTCAAGTACCATCTCTATGCTGATGACATACAAATCTATCTTTCTACTTCTCACCTCACCCCTTCAGTCTCCTCTCACATTACTAACCTACTAAGTGACATATCCTCAAACTCAATCTTTCTAAAACTGAGTTCATAATATTCCCTCCAGCTCATACCCCCTCCCCTGACTTCTCCATCAAGATCAATAATACAACCATCAGTACCTTCCCTCATGCCAGGGTACTAGGTGTAATCCTGGACTCCCATCTGTCCTTTCAGCCACAAATCCAATAACTGTCCAAATCTTGTAGACTTCACCTCTGTAATATCTCCAAGATATGCCTGTTTTTAACCACCGAAACCACATAAAAAATGTATTCACTCCCTTGTTATCTCTCGCCTTGACTATTGTAACTCCCTCCTTATTTGCGCAAGCTATCTCCTCTTCAGTCTACCATGAATGCTGCTGCCAGACTCATCCACCTTACTAACTGTTCCGTATCTGCCATCCCTCTCTGCCAATCCCTCTACTGGCTTCCCATTGCCCAACTAATAAAATTCAAAACACTAACAATAACACATAAAGCCATTTATAACTCTGCTCTGCCCCCAATTACATCACCAATCTTGTCTCCAAATATCACCCAAACCATCTTCTCCGCTCCTCCCACAACCTCCTGCTGTCTAGCTCCCTTGTCTCCTCCTCCCATGCTCGTCTCCAGGACTTCTCTAGAGCCTCTCCCATCCTCTGGAACTCTCTACACCAATCTATCCGACTATTGCCTACTCTGTCCACTTTTAGACAATCTCTGAAAACCTATTTCTTCTGGGAAGTCTATCCTGCCTTCAGCTAAAAACCAAATCTTTTATTTCTCCCACAGTTATTACCTTTTGTACAACTAGCCCCTCCCTCTTATATTGTAAGCTAGAAGGAGCAGAGCCCACCTATCCCTCTTATATTGAACTGTATTGTTGCTGTATTGTCTCCCGTTATATTGTATAGCGCTGAGCAAAATGTTGGCGCTATGTAAATCCTGTATAATAATAATAATACTTAATCCATACCTTTTCAATAGCTTTATTAATTTTTTACAAACAAGTATATAATTATATGAAAGTGAAAGTGCATCTGGATGGTTTCCACAAATCAAAGCATCGTACATAAATGACTGCCAGGACCTAAGTAGAAGATACAATCTTTAACAATTATAAGCTTTCTACAGAGATTAACCTGCCTGATCACTTCAACCATTAGGTGTATAATATGGACACCTTGGTGCTAAATTGAAGAGGGGGGGATGGGGTGGGACAAGTGTATATGGAATCAGGGTGGGCACCAAAACAAAAACAAGAAAGAAGTGATTAAACGTACAACCTAAGAGTTTACCACCACTGAAATGGTGGAATGCCAGGTCCAACTACAGTGTATATGATAAAGTCTGATGTGTATAAGAGACCAAAAACTCTAAATGATGATCAGAGCAGTATAGCAGCAGATTGCCAACCGGTCCTGCTTATAGTGTGGGAAGAGATAAGAGTAGAGAAAAGGTATAAAAGAAAGATAGAGAGAAAAAGAGAAAAAGAAATGAGAGAAAAGTGCTCCTTTCGACTTGCCCCTACCCGACTTCCTTAGTGCCTCCTGCTTATATTAAAAAGAGAAGGTTTACTTTTAGATATACAGTACTTTCAAGCTGAAGAAAAATAACTACCCTTGCCCCTCACACACTGCAAAGGTTTTGTATTTTTTTTCTCCATGGGACTGGTCCCGAGGATGCTTCTTTTTGGCAATTCTACATCATAAGTGAAGACGCCCACAACCTGGAGCATCAGAAGGAGAAGAAGAGCGATGACTTCATAGGAGCAAGGGGCAAAGACAGCCCTTTTTATCGGCGCACTCAGAAAAAACAAGAATTTAACTCTTGCAGTTGGGGGTTGTGTTGTGACCATTGTTGTACCATTTCTTGGCAGTACACCACAACTCACTATTGCTTCGACACTGACAAGATGAATTGTGATGCCACTGAAATGAATGGCACTGTATTGCACCAACTGATTTTGGGTGTGTTGCAGCACATTGTGGTAATAATGTGAATGGAACTTAAAGTGGATACAGTCTCAAAGTTTTTTACCTTCATGTATTCTATGCATGAAAGTAAAAAACCTCTGTGCAGCATTCCCCAGCCCCCCCTAATACTCACCTAAGCTGTCTATCACAGCCAGTGAGCCAATGAGAATAGAGAGGGGCGGGGCCGAGCCACGGCTTCTTGTGTGAATGGACACATGGAGCAGCGACTGCGGGGTACGCTTGCTTGGGTGCCCTCCAAAGCAAGCTGCTTGCTTTAGGGACACCCAACAGGAGGGAGGGGTCAGAGGCACCGGCGAGGACCCGAGAAGAGGAGGATCCAGACTTCTCTGTGCAAAACCATTGCACAGAGCAGGTAAGTACAATGCTTTTTTTTTTTAATTTAAACCTTTAGAATCACTTCAAAGGGGTGTTTCACCTCACTTTGGAATGATTTCCTCTTATTTCTTGTTGTGTCTCTGGGAGAAGAAGTAAAGAGAAATCCCCCGAGCAGGACAAAGACAGTAAAGAACTCCACTACTCTTTTCAGTATTAGAAACCAAAGGTGATACAGATCAAAACATTGTACATTTATTTATAAAATTATAAAGGTATTTTTTGTGTGTATTTTTTATAAGACACTATAAAATTGAACAAGTAGAAACTCCAATTTATATAATGTTAAAAATGTTTAGCAAACAAAAAGGTAAAGAAAAAAAGGAGGATGGAGTCGATAAGAGCTAATTATGATAAAAGAAAGGGGACTTCTTTATTTTAAAACACTAACAACTGTAACTATTTGATTTGCACCTAAACACTAAGAAAATTGCTCTGTAACAATTTTGACACAATTTATTTGTGAATAGAATCTGCAAACAATGTTTGCAAGCTTCATTCATACAGGAACAATTGTTATTGCTCCTCATACACAGAGCTGGATCCACATGGCAGATTACAGTGGGAGAGCCATGGTAGTATGCTGTGCCCCATCCCCTAAATCAGTGTTTCTCAACTCCAGTCCTCATGGACCCCCAACAGGTCATGTTTTCAGGATTTCCCTCAGATGAAACAGCTGTGGTAATTACTAAGGCAGTGAAACTGATCAAATCACCTGTGCAAAATAATGGAAATCCTGAAAACATGACCTGTGGGGGGTCCATGAGGACTGGAGTTGAGAAACACTGCCCTAAATGCAACACACAAGGCAGGTCCCTCTCCTGTCTTTGCATCTTCTTGATCCTGTCTTCTAATTCTGGTGTCCCAATGCCTAACTGATACAAAAAAATCTACAGATGTTTACGCCTACCTTGGGGGGGGGGGGGGATAACTAGTAGTTCTCACCTTTGGAAGTGCTCATTCTGTCTACAATGGAATATTCACCTGGCCAATCCTTCCTTCTTCTGAAAGAGCACATGGAGATAAGGGATTGATTTACTAAAAGTAAATAGGCTGTGCACTGAAAGTGCAGTTGCTCTAGATCTGAGGGGAACATGCAAAGAAAACAAAACAGCATGTTTGCTTGCACATATTTGGATGAAAGAAATAAAATCTTTGCCTCATTTCAGAGCTTCCCCTTAGATCTAAAGCAACTGCACTTGCAATGCACAGCCTGTTTACCTTTAGTAAATCCACCCCAAGGTGTGATCAGTGTTTAGTCCCCTGAACCACAGAATATGTGCATATGCTGGGATTGTCTTTACATCCATCATTTTCTGGGAGAAACCTGCCCTTCTATGGCTATCCTCATAGTAATGTATTAGGAACATAGCTGCAATCACATGATATGTGGGTGCTTTTAAACTTCTACCTAGCATTTTGATGGTGAGTTGTCAGGAAAGGCCTGCCCATAGTGCAGGTGAAGTTCGGCAGCGCACAAATATGCATGCAAATATGCGCATACGAGCCCAACAGATGTGCGGGTACTTGGACATAGGTGCGCACACGCATGCGCATACAGGAGCGCGCCTGTCACTAATGCTGGTGCCAAAAGGGATATTTAAACTGGCTGCAGTAGTTGTCCCATTGCCGTTTGGTCTTATCCCTGTTTGTGTTCCCTGATTCCTGTGATTGTCTTCTGATACCGAACCAGCTTGTTCCTGACCTCTGCTTGACCGCTACCTGCCCTGATCTCTGACTTGCCTTGGATTACCCTTCTGTCTCCTCTCCTGTCTGATTGATCTTCCGCTGCTGAGCTGGCCTGTGACCGACTATTCTTCCTCCTGCCGCTTAAAGCCTGATCTGCCTGACCAATACTGACCCCGGCTCGTCTGACCCTGCATCCTCAGTATACATCCATCCAGAACCCTGCTTCCTGCCTCCGGCCTACAACTCATCTGCTTACCAGCTATTTCTGGACTGATCACAGGCACTCATACCCCACCATGCCCCTGCGTCCTTGAGCCGGAGTTGTACGGGAGGCCTGCCTCTTCACATCAGGCTCACTATCCAGCTTTCCGGGGTACACCTGCTAAAAGGATTCTACCTACAACTCATGGACAGTGACAGTGAGTACTCTTCTTGGCTGTATCCAGGTGTCCGCAGCTGACCAGCCTAAGCAGGATCCTGGAGGGTCCAAAATCTCCCCCAACTACAAGACTTCCATTGGCTGCCTTTTTCCCCATATCCTCTTCTATGAACCTTTGTTTCAGAGTTGTTCTTTAATCTTGTCCAGGATTCAGTGAACTTTTTAGCAAAGCAATAAAACAATGTCGACTTTCAGGACCCGTGTAATGAAGGATCAGCCAATGGGAGTGCCAGGCGAGAGGTCTAGTCTGTTAGGGGAGATTGGACACAATTCTTGTGAAATCCAGAATGTTTGATATAAGAGGGATTTGCTTATCCTCACTTCATTTCCTCTTGCACAGGATGCAGCTATAGAAATAACAGACAACTATTTATTACGTGCGCTGAGAAATGTACGCAGTCATGTTAAAAGATTTTCTGGATCTGTTTCAAAAGTAGAATATTTGCTGCTTTGCATTTTTTGAAAATATGACCTTCCATTGCACCAACAGACAGACGGTACTATATAGGAGATTGAATTACTCCCTAAGTATAAGAATGTTCAGTCGGTGATCTATTACACATTAGGCTCTGTTTACAAAGTTTTAAACCAACCTTGTCACGTAAGAGAAAACTCAACAGTCCATATACCTGGAAAGAAGAAAGAAAATGTGTACATCTTCTGCCTCTTCTGCAGTATCTTCCCTTTCAGGTCTGCAGAGAAATCGGCATGTTCCGGTATGTCAATACTCTATGTCCCATACAGTACTCACTGGTTCCTCCTGCCAACCCCCACCCCCAGTCAATACTGTATCTTGTACTAACATGGACATCAGTAGTAGGAACAATGATCAAATTGCAAACTGTATCTAAACCCTAACAAACGTAGTTTAATTGAGTTTATCAGTCCTTCGATATGGTGGCTGCTTTTGTTTTCTTCTTTAAAGTGGTTGTAAACCTTATACATGAAATATGAACAAAACATATCCCTCTATAGCAGCGGTTCTCAACCTGTGGGTCACGACCCCTTTGGGGGTCGAACAACCCTTTCACAGGGGTCTCCTAAGACCATCGGAAAACACATATTTCCGATGGTCTTAGGAACCGAGACACCGCTCCTCTATCAGTCTCCAGGCGGGTCCGCCCACATGCAGATACGTCCACATTTCCCTGGACCGCGATGTGTGCGCAGGATGACATGCCGCCCGTCATCTGGCCACATCCCCGGGGTCACTCAACAGCTCCGCCTCCTCGCCAGTGATTGGCCGCCGGAACTGTAGCTCAGGAGAGGCACACAGGTGGCCAATCACCGGCGAGGAGGAGGAGCCGAGCAGCAGCGCGAAGATCAAAGCAGATCGAGCAAGAGAGCGGCCGGAGAAGGAAGACAGCTGACAGGTAAGTGTCTGTAGCGTGCAGATGGTGCTGCTGCAGCCAGGTATGCTGGCTGTAGATGGGAGAGGGAGGGAGCAAGCCCAGGCTGGAGCAGGAGTCAGCAAGGTAAGTATCATTGGTGTCAGTAGGAGGAATAGTGCCCCATCATTGGTGTCACTAATACCAATGATGGGGCACTATTCCTCCCACTGACACCAATGATGGGGCACTATTAACTCCCCCCCCCACTGATACCAACGATGAGGAACTATTCCTCCCCCCACTGACACCAACGATGTGGCACTATTCCTCCCCCCACTGACACCAACGATGGGGCACTATTCCTCCCCCCACTGACACCAACGATGGGGCACTATCCCCCCCGACTGACACCAATGATGGGGCACAATTCCCCCCCACACTAGTATCAATGATGGGGCACTATTCTCCTCCCCCCCCACTGACACCAATGATGGGGCACTATTCCTCCCACACTGACACCAATGATGGGGCACTATTCCTCCCACTGATACCAACGATGGGACACTATTCTCCCACTGACATCAGTGATGTGGCACTACTCCTCTCACTGACACCAATGATGTGGCACTACTCCTCTCACTGCAAAATTACAGTTATGAAGTAGCAACGAAAATAATTTTATGGTCGGGGGTCACCACAACATGAGGAACTGTATTAAAGGGTCGCGGCATTAGGAAGGTTGAGAACCACTGCTCTATAGTGTGTACTTGTCTCAAATAAGACTTTTGTCTGCTGCTTCATTCCTCTGCTATCAGCATGAATCACTTCTGACAAGTTTTCCTGACACCAAGAGAAAAATGGTGACAGGGGAAGGACTTCCAGCTGATTGACAGCCTCAGTTCTGTTCCTGTGTGGAGGAGGGGTGTCCTTTCCCTCCAATCAGCTCACAGAGCTCTCTTTACTGAGCTCTGCAGAGTGTAACTTCAGCTCTCCGTCCCCTTTTTTCTAAACTCTCAGACACTGTGGCGGAACCGTTCCGCCTGGGCTTCCTCGTGCGGAGCAGTGCATCTCATCCAATGGTCCCCTTTTCCGGCAAGTCTTCCAGCACTCTCCCAAGGCAGGTATTATAGCTAAAAATACTCCCTTCCCTGTTCTCCCAAACCACGAGTCGGAACTTTGTGTAGGGTGAAAATGAATGACTCTTTATTAAACACAGTTCAGTATATACATCTTCACCCCACCCCCACCAAACAGCCTGGCACCATGTTTTCCCCACCCACAGTAAAACCTACAATACTACATTACAGTATAAACTCTATTAGAGGTGAATGACTACCAGGTCACATTACCCTAAACAAACAGTGTAGAATGTCTGTGAAACATGTCCAGCTTTACAAAGGGAAGAAAACTGAAACAGAAAGGGCAAAATGGTATCACAAAGGGACGATTCGTCACAGACACGCTTTATAATTCAGCACTTTGAACAGATGTAGAGAAGAGAATACTACAGATAAACAAGTACAACTTATTGGGGAGGATTTGTTTCAACTCTGTATAACCTGAGGCCAGTCACTTCACTGGGTACATGTAGGGGTTTACAATCACTTTTAGGCTTTTTTATTTTTTTTTACTGGATCATTCTGCCAGTAACACACTTTCTTTCCAAGGATGATAACACTTACTTTCTATTCTGAAGCTTTGGAGAAGGAGTCAGTCCAAAACATTACATTACAAAGAATGTAAGGTTTTCTGTAGTTTATAGAGATGACCTGGACAGGGTTGACATATACTGGCAAGATGCAGGACAGCACTGGACTTGTGTGATCAACAGATATTTTTGAAGAGATATAACAAAAGATATTATATGGTTTATTTAAAGGTAAAAAAAGATTAAAAATAAAAAAATTCAATGTAAGGGTTATATACAATTTATCCACTTGACCTCCGAAAGGTTTTACCCCCTTCATGACTAGGGCATTTTTTGCTACTTTAACTGGCAATTACACAGTCATGCAACACTGTACCCAAATTAAATTGTTATAACTATTTTAAAAAATAAAGCTTTCTTTTGGTGGTTTTTGACCACCACTGGGTTTTTTATTTTTTATTATATAAAGGAAAAAGACCAAAAAGTTAGAAAAAAACTATAGTTTCACTTTCTATTATAAAACATATCCAGTAAAACAAAAAACTAAAATCTAGTTTCTTCATAATGTAGGTCAAAAATGTATTCTGCTATATGTTTTTGGTAAAAAAAAATCCCCATAAGTTTATATTAATTGATCTGTGTTAAAGTTGTAGCGTCTACAAAATATGGTATATATATATATATATATATATATATACGTACTGGAATTTATGCAGCTATTACTCTAGTAATGGTGGTGAACAGCAGCTTATAGTGGGACTGTGATAGTGTGGTGGGCAATCTGGTGCTAGCTGATGCCGGCTGGGAGGTACACTAACTGACTAACTGACTCTGACATCAATGGCGACACTAATACATTTATTAGTGCTAATACTGTACACTGTCACTGTACTAATGGCACTGGTTGTAAAGGGGTTAATATCTAGAGGCAATCAAGGGGTTAACTGTGTGCCTAACAAGTGTAATGTGTACAATATGAGCTGCCAGGGGCGGACTGACCATTTGGAAACTCGGGCGCTGCCCAAAGGCCCGGGGTCAGTAGGGGGCCCCATGAGATGCCCCTGGTACCTTTTTCATAGGCTTTTTTGAGTTTGGGCAAGGCAAAGGGGCCCCATGATCCCCTATTGCCTGGGGGCCCCATGAGTTGTCAGTCCGCCCCTCTGAGCTGCTTTTACTTTGCTATCCGGCTGTTTTTGTCTACCTGCTTTTCAGGTAGAAGAAACAGCCGGATCGCTGTTCACAGTACACAGAGGTCTGTGCTTTTGTAAACACTGTGTGTGATTGGACACAGCCGATCAGCTGACCTCAGCCAAAATCATTGGCTGAAATAAGCTGCTAAACTGTGTCCAATCACTCAGAAGAAGGCCGATCAAATACATGTACATGATTGTGCCTGCACATGCAGTATATTTACTGTAAGTGGTCAGCAGGTGGTTAATTTATAAAAACATAATCTATGAACTGAAACTTTTTTTACCTCTCCATAATACAGGGTTTCTCAACCAGGGTTCTGTGGTTTCTTCTGAGGTTCCTATGGGTTCCTTGAGCAGTAACCGCCTACCATTCGAGCACTCGGGCACTGCCCAAGGGCCCAGGGTCAGTAGGGGGCCCCATGAGATGCTCCTGGTACCTTTCATTGGCTTTTTCATAGGCTTTTATGGGTGTGGGTGAGGACACAGGGACCCCATGATCCCCTATTGCCTGGGGGCCCCATGAGTTGTCAGTCCGCCCCTGCCGTCTACACTAAACATCAATGCAAGGGGTTAATTTTCCACTAACCACCAACATAAGAATTCACTTCTACACTGACCACCAATGTTAGTAGTTACAATTTGTACTGTCTGCCTCTCTTTTCTGCATTGGTAACAAAATTAGCTATCCTGAGTGTCAAATATGCTAGGTACTCCAGATTACTTATTCTTTTATTTAAAACTTTTCTCAACTTAGTGATCATGCTTATTTACCATGAGCTGTAGGTAGAGTCCTTTTAGCAGGTGTACCCCAGAAACCTGAAAATTATTTCACGGGTTCCTCACGGATAAAAACGCTAAGGAAGGCTGCCACAATACATTTCTTCTTTCAAACAAAAATATCTTCTGCTCTTGTGTATATCACATTCATTTTCACTATGTGCATCATTCGTCAATTTGATAAAATATACGGATGGTCTCATTTTCATTACATCTTGCAATGTGTTTCCAATTAATAAATAATCATTCAAAAGTACATTCAATTGGACAATCTAAATTAATCACAAAAGCAATACAACTGAACTGTAGGTCAGTCTCAGAATTTGAAAGTGGGAGGGCAGCACTCTGAGCATGCACATGTGCTGAATGTGTGAATGTGAACATGCTGATACTGTAGGTGGAAGGAGAGAGGTCTGCTGTTGATCCTTCATCGTCCGGTCACAGGTAGGGGCAGAGAGATGACCAGGGTATAATGATTTACCGCATTAGTAACTGGGAAGCTCTGGACTAAGACCAGGGGGGAATTTGCTTCATGGGCTAGTGCTAATTTGATTTGTACAATATCCACCCACTCAATAAACAATATGTGCAAGAGAATAAAGAAAATACAGCTGCTGTTACATGACATACAGTGATTAATTTACTGGAGAGCGCAGAATCTGGTGAAGCTCTCTATAGAAACATAGTCAGCTTCCAGGTTTTTGTCAAAGCTTCATTGAACAAGCTGAAGTTAGAAACTGATTAGCTACCATGCACAGCTGCACTAGATTTTATACTGTTCAGTTTTAGTAAATCAACTGCACAGTCTCTCAAAATCTGCTCGTGCAAACGTTGTGAACAGATGACGAAACGCGTAGGGAAGGCTTCACTTACGCTTATCTGGATCGCACACTGGAGGACATAGCAGAATTTCCTGTGTACCATGCAAGATCTTGATTCCTATTAGGTATAATTACATTGGCCTATATTATTATATTTTTATGCATTCATTTAATTTATTTATTTTTATTATATTGAACAATATTACACTATGAGAGGCTCTTCCCCTTTTCTTTTACTTGGCTCTGCAGTATATTCCCAACTATTTCATTAGAAAATAAAGTGACACCTGTCTCCAATGAAAAATTGGTGGGGTATACAGGGAGCGAGATATTCTGTATTTGTTGCTGTTTGACTTTCTTGTTTACACATCCGATTGCGATGTGAGGATTGAGGGCACACAGGAGAGGAAGACACATGGTTTTTATAGTTATCAATTTATTGAAGCACAAAAGCACATTTATAGATTGGCAATGAGCACATCATCACATGGACTTTATTGTGTTTGTACACTTTTATCACGTGGACTTCTTTTAAAATCATATATTTCTGTTTGTATATTTTATGAATGTAGGCTATTTCACAACAAATTTGATGTATTTGGCTGGTGGTCCCGAGTCGAGATACTCCATCAGAAATTGACCAAAGCAGGATCTGCAGTCAGTAATGACACATACTGGGCATGATGTACTGTAGCTACTTGCTACTCATTCAAGCTTGCTATAACAGCATCTGGCAAAGAGAAGCCTTCCATCACCAGCTTTCTTATCAGCCCGCGGATGCTGAGAACTCTACTGAATGCTGGGAATAGCAAAGGAGCTGATACTGAAATATGCAAGAGTGTGTTGCAATAAACCATGTCCTTTAGGAACATCCACCTATTATCATGCCCACCAATCAATGTGGCATTGTGGCATGGTACACTTTCCTTAGCTCACAGATACCTGTCCCTACCATGAACTAGGCTAGTTGATTGGTGTTTGCTCAATAGGCCAAAGGTTCCAAGTCTTCCCCTGAGTAGCAAATTGCACATCTGCAGGGCTAAATGGACAGAAAAACAAATGATTTGGCAGGCAAAGCAGTTCCCATGCATGTTTTTGCCTAGAGTTCAGCTTCAAAGATTTTGTTTATCTCAAAATTGTGCTTTTCAGTGTTCAATAATATGGACCCCCTTATTAGGGACTGCCCCACTATGTGTTACGTGGCACCCCAAACTGCAATATATAGAATTATCTTGTCACAATTCAAGTCCAGCACTCCCTCAGAGTTCAGGCACTACAAATTTACAAACTGAGGTCTGTTGGCATTGGCAACGTCATATGTACCTGGATAGAAAACTGGTTACAGGAGCAAGTCTAGAGGGTGGCGATAAATGGTGTAACTTTGGGATGGTCTGTTGTAAGTGGGGTGTCCCAGGGCTCTGTTCTAAGAACAATTCTGTTTAACTTGTTCATAAACTATATAGAGGTTAGGATAAATAGTTCAATCTCAGTGTTTGCTAATGATACAAAGCTAAGCAGGGTAATAGCCTTACAACCAGTTATTAAAACCTGACAAGAACTTGATAGAATAGAGGGATGGGCAAACATTTGGCAAATAAGGGACAATGTAGAAAAATGTAAAGTAAAGCTACGCTCTAGGAGGAGAACCCCTGGGGCAATCAAGAATGGTAAAGGATCTGGGAGTTCTGGTAGACAACAGGCTCAGCAATAGCATGCAATGCCATGCTGCAGCAAGCAAGACCAACAGAATATTAGCATGCATTAGACAGATAAAACAATAATTCTACCACTTTACAAAACTCTGGTTAGGCCACATCTTGAGTATGATGTCCAGTTCTGGTTATCAGTCCTCAGGAAGGATGTGCTGGAACTGGAGAGAGCCCAGAGAAAGGCAACAAAGCTAATGAGGAGGCTGGAGGAACTCAGTTAAGAGGAAAGACTGCACACATTAAGCTTATTTTGATATGATTGCAATATATAAATATCTAAATAGAGACCCCAGCAAAGAAGAAACTGTTCAGTCTCAGGGTACTCAAAAAGACATTTGGCCACTCAATGAGGTTGGATGAAAAATGATTTAACCTTAAATTGCATAAGGAGTTCTTTGCTGTTAGAACGGTAAGGATCTGCAACTCCCTTCCACAATCAGTGGTGTCAGCAGGAAGTGTCAATAATTAAAAAAAACCCATTTAGATGGGCATCTTATTGAACACAATATACCGTGATATGGGAATTGGCAGAGACAGAATTGCATACACACCCACACAGGTTGAACTGGACGGACTGAGGTATTTATTCAACTCAACCTTACCAACTATGACTGTCATGTTTCTCAGAAGTTGCCTGAATATTGTGGAACAATGCATCATACACAGGTTTAAAGGTTACCAAAGGGGCTCGAGAACCAAATTATGACAAAACAATGTACATTCAGACAACTGCAAACGGCAACTCATGCAGGTTGGCATTCTCATTGCTGACAATAGTGAATGTGCAGGTCCACTACCAGGATCAATTCAACCAGTGTATCCTACAGCACTTCATGAATACTTACAAATAGGGGTCCATAAACACATAAACATCCCCCCCCCCCATCATGAGACACAATTCCATTGATTAAGGGAAATGGGCCCTTCTGCACCATTCCAAAAGGTTTTGTAGACATTGGTGAGATTTATGCCTTTTGGAGAAAAGTAGGTTACCATTCCTGTCCTGATTTTTAAAAGTTTGTTCATTTCTGTTCACAATTTATTTTAGGCTAGTAACCTTAGTAAAAGAACATTATCTTTTGTGAAGTTTAAACAAACCTGTATAATGTCCATGTAGGGCAAGCACAGGAAGAACATAGAAACGCCATGTTGGGTAGAGTTGGGTTGGGAGTCTAATCAAAGACCCTAGTGCTGCAAGGCCAGAGTGCTGCCCCACATACCTTTCCTTCACTCCCCCCAATGCTCTATTCTTTTTGGTATGAAGGAGAATGCGATGCATTCCCCTTCCTCTCATGTTATAGTGCTGGGGCTTGAAGATTGTCCCAGTGCTGCCACACGAGGATATGTAGACAGGTTTCAACCCTGTGTAAGCTTTGACTAGGAGGATTCTGCACAGAGCTTTCTTACTTTGCTCCTGGCAGCTGAATGGAGTGGCAAGGGAATAAAAGGCAGTTAGTCAAGAATATGTTGACTTGGCAATAAAATATGCCTGTTGAGTTGCTCTATATGGGCAAAGCACAGAATCACTTTAACATCTATTATTAACCACTTCCCGACCGGCCATTGTATATAAATGGCTGGACGGTGGCACTGCAGGGTCGGGTGGCTGTTTATAAACGGCCTCCCCACACCCTACTTGTGTGCGCTCCCGGGGAGCGCGCAGCACCGCGATCCGGTGCCCGCTGTGTCCTCCGGACACAATGAAACACCGACCGTCGGACAGGACCTCTGTACAAGGTCCCGATCATGTGATCAGTGATTGGCCAATCAGTGATCACATGCAAAGTAGTAAGCAAGGTGTCACTTCTGACATCATTGCTTACTACGTGTGAAATGTGTGAATGATCAGAGGTCACATGGTACAAGGCTATTCACAACAGCCTTGTACCATGTGACAAGCTGTGACCAATCACAGCTCACTCAGTAGTTCTCAATGGCTGCAAGAATGCAGACAGAGAGAAAGAGAAATGATTGCTTTTACATCCTATATGGGTGTAAAAGCAATCAGTGTAAAAAAAAAAATCTTCATCACCCCCCAAACGTAGTACAGTGTCACCATGGTGACCATGGTAACACTGTACTGCTAGGGTGACAGTATGTAAAAAAATAAATAAATAAATAATAATATAAAAAAAAAATAAAAATGTAAAAAGAAATGTTTAAAAATTATAATTTTTGGTTATAAACTAATTTGGCTTATTTTTTTTTTTTACTAAAAAGATAACGGAATACATTTTGGCCAAGATTTATGATGACATATTATTTATTTGCAAAATTGTATAAGAAAAACACTTTTTTTCAAAAGTTTTGGACATTTTCATTTACATAGCAAAAAAAATAAAAATCCCAGCGGTGAATAAATACCACCAAAATAAAGTGGTCTCCTGGGTACAGTGTTGCATGACTGTGCAATTGTCATTCAAAGGGTGATAGCGCTGAAAGCTGAAAATTGCCCTGGTCAGGAAGGGGGTAAAAGTGTCCGGACTGGAAGTGGTTAAATCCTTGCAACTTCCAAAGCTATTGATTTTCAGTATTTCCACCCACCCCACCCCAAGATTAGCTTGCTGCAGTTTTTTAAGTTTCACTTTAATCTCTAGAATCTGAACAGAAACTAGCAAGCCAAAAGACTCTGTTCAGAGCAAGTCTGCTCATTGATGTAGATGAAGGGTTAACCATCTCAAGCAAAGGGCAAAGGGTCACACTGACTGTTCTTTGTTATTGTGACTCAACTGTTGTCCCGAAGCCACAGACTGTATATTAATAAAATGACATTGATGCTGATCCCCAAGATGTTTCGGCAGGAAGCCAAAAGATTTCCGTGCAGAAGCAGGCCCTTCAAAGACACAAAGCACAATGTAAAGAAGAAAAAAAAATGTGAACGCATTACATCGTGTACACATGGATGCCTGTGTGAGAGAGAGAGGGTGTGGATGGTTTAAATAGAGGTTGAGAGACAACTTGACACACACTTTGAAAAAAAAATACAAAAATTGTGCAACCCACACACTTAGATTATTTTTATTGCTACACGCTTTATATTGTTCTTTCAGCTAAAAGATTGAGAGACATTCCATGCATATCTGTAAAAGATTCCCACATACTTATACGCTGAATGAATGTATGGAGTATTTAATCTTCATTAGACCAAATGGAAGTCTGCACTACATATTTGTCCAAAACCACATTATCGTCTCTCTGATTGCTCAGTAATTATAGCAGAAATGATTTTGGCTCAATTAGTTGGAATCAAATGAGGAAAATAAATTGAATAGTAAGATCCGGCTTCTACCAAAAAAGGAAAGATACAGAAGAAGGCCTGTTAGTCTTGCTTATTAGGTATTGTGACTATGGTAGCCCAAGGTTTTGACTTTTAAAAAATTGCAAATAGAATTACCAAGCAGTCATTGTGGGAAGTTTTATTAATGTTCTTGTTATTTGAGTAAAATATATTTAACTATTTTAACTCATACAGTCCAACTTTACTTAAAAAATAAAATCAAGTGCCCAGTACAATTAAACAGAAAAAAATGCAATTTTTGCTGTTGCAATGCTCAATTTTCTTTGTTGCTTTACTCGGAAACTCTGCTCTTCCACTAGACACTTCTAGACACATAGGGGTTTATTTACTAAAACTGGAGAGTGCGAATTCTGGTGTAATTCTGTATAGAAACCAATCATCTTCCAGGTTTTATTGTCAAAGCTTAATTTACCAAGCTGAAGTTTCAAGCTGACTGGCTCCCATGCACAGCTGCAACATAGTTTGCACTCTCCATTTTTAGTAAATCAATCCCCCCATGTCAATCAACTCAATTTATGTAAGCCCAGTCCATAACAGACCTCTGAGATTGTGTTCTCACATACCCAGAATGCTGCTTACTACATGCACAATGTTTTGGGCAGGAATTGGTATTGCCAATGCTGAAAATGGAGAGGAAGGACTGGTGATATCATGTGACCAGCCAGAAAACTGCAGGATTTAAGGTATGTATAAAGGAATTTAAGAAAAAATATTTAGTGTGGATGGCTTCAGGGAGGTGGGGATAGACAGAATGGAATTTGGCCCTAAATGGTAAGTTCACTTTTAGTCTCCTTTAGAAGCCTGTATAACAGGGTGGCAATGGAGCAATCACAGACAAAGAGTTTTTACCCTATAACAGAACCTTTTACAAAGTCCTTCATGGCATGGTCACCTGGAATTATTTTATTTAAAACAGCATATTTAAAGACTAAACATTAGCAGAAAAAATGTAATTGATGTTTTATGGATTGGGTGTACATATACCTCTACTTTTATGTTCTTCAGTCATCAACAATATTTACTATAAGGAGCTTATGGCATGGACAAGAAATATAACAATACACAGTTTTTTTTAATTCTGGATGGAGTTTGCCTTTTAACATGGTAATAATTTTGTCAGTTTCATAAAATAACTATACCGCATATCAATAGAAGAATGAACTTAATCAAATGAAGTGATATTTAAAAAAGTAATGGTTAGAAATACTGATTACTCTAAGAACTAGAAACTAATAGCAATATGCATTTAAAAAATACATTCTTGTAGTTTGCCAAACATGACAAGAACAATATTTAAGACTAAAAAAAAAAACAACTTCACAAGTATACATGAAAACACTATGGGACAGAGTTCTGCTGGAGAACTATATTAGATATAGCCCATGAGGTCAGCTTCTGTCTCCCAGTTTCCAGTTTTATCTTAAACATATGTATTCAATTCATGGTAAATCTTTCTAATGCAAACAAGCTGTACGCAAATAAAATTCCCGGATATTGCATCTAATTTTAACTCCAATTCCCACCCCAGCATAAATATTCTGCAGTGGAATGGATAGCAGACAATAGAAGTAAGTAAGTTTAACAGCAAATGGAATTTTTATCCAACAATATTTTAGGAATCAAGATACCACACCATGGATCATAAAGCCAAACTCCAGCCAAAGTTTGTTTTTTTTTCCTTTGGTTTTGTTTGAGGTAGAGAAAGGTTAGAATATTGTTCAGGTTTTCATTGCCATCTTTCTCCTTGTTTTTGAGGATTCACCTCATTTCTCATACTGGTGACAAAACAGGGAATGAGCTCTCCCCAGTGGGGAAACAGCAAGGAAAGCTTGTCAGCGGTTCTTGGGATTGAGCAACACCACATACAACCACACCAGTAGAAGACCAAAATATACTAAACTGTTATTAAATCAAATAATACAACAGACATCATGATATGCCAATGGCAATTTACTGGGGTTTAAAACAGATAGATTAGATTGTAAGCTCCAAGGATCAGGGCCCTCCTAACACTGTTGTATTGAACTGTATTGTTGCTGTATTGTCTCCCGTTATATTGTAAAGCGCTGAGCAAACTGTTGGCGCTATATAAATCCAAAGAGTAGCAAGAAGAACAACCTAGTGGGTGAAGAACCCACGGGTCAAGGGGGTCCGTATGTGGACAAAATTCCATCCTTTAATCCTGCTATATAAATCCTGAATAATAATAATAATAATGAAAAAAACTTTTATTAAAACAAACCAACCAAAATTAACTTTAATTGAAAACCACCTGCTTAGTTTTCAGGACTCAAGCACCAAGCATCTTTATACCACCAGTTTAATGGCTGAAATACTGTCCATCCACATAGGTGGGCGACAATATGACCAACGCAGTCAAAGCCATGACAAAGGGAGGGAAGGACCAGAGATGATAGTTAGACTGAAGATCCAAACTGCTGATAGGTTCCAGATAACAGCAATGAGGGCAGCACAGTGGCTAGCACTTCCACCTAGCAGCACTAGGGTCATTAGTTTGAAGCCCAGCCATGACACTGCCTGCCTGGACTTCACATGTTCTGCCTGTGCCTGTTTGGGTTTTGTCTGCATACACCGGTTTCCTCCCACACTCCAAAGACATGCTGGTAGGTTAATTGGCTCCTGTCTAAATTGGCCCTAGTATGTGTACGTATGAATGTGAGTTAGGACCTTGGATTGTAAGCTCTTTGAGGGCAGGGACTGATGTGAATTTACAATATACAGTATATGTAAATTGACAATAATATACACTGCTCAAAAAAAATTAAAGGAACACTTTGAAAACACATCAGATCTCAATGGGGAAAAATATCATGCTGGATATCTATACTGATATGGACTGGGTAATGTGTTAGGATCGTAAGGATGCCCCATTGTTTGATGGAAATGAAGATTATCAACCTACAGAGGACTGAATTCAAAGAAAGACAAAGTGAAAAAATTATGCAGCAGGTTAGTCAATTTTGCTGAAATTTCATTGCAGCAACTCAAAATGGTACTCCGCAGTTTGTATGGTCCCCACGTGCTTGTATGCATACCTGACAATGTCGGGGCATGCTCCTAATGAGACAACGGATGGTGTCCTGGGGTATTTCCTCCCAGATCAGGACCAGGGCAACACTGGGCTCCCTGGACAGTCTGAGATGCAACCTGGCGGTGTTGGATGGACCAAAACATGATATCCCAGAGGTGTTCTATTGGATTTAGGTCAGGCAAGTGTGGGGGCCATTTAATGGTGTCAATTCCTTCATCCTCCAGGAACTGCCTGCGTACTCTTGCCACATGAGGCCTGGCATTTTCGTGCACCCAGAGGAACCCAGGACCCACTGCACCAGCGTAGGGTCTGGCAATGGGTCCAAGTTTTCACCCCTATACCTAATGGCAGTCAGGGTGCCATTGCCCAGCCTGTAGAAGTCTGTGCTTTCCTTCATGGATATGCCTCCCCAGACCAATGACTGACCCACCACCAAAACGGTCTGGCTGAACAATGTTACAGGCAGCATAATGTTTTCCACAGCTTCTCCAGACCCTTTCACGTCTGTCACATGTGCTCAGGGTGAACCTGCTCTCATCTGTGAAAAGCACAGGGCGCCAGTGGTGGACCTGCCAGTTCTGGTGTTCAGTGGCAACTGCCAATTGAGCTCTGTGGTGCCAGACAGTGAGCACAGGGCCGACTATAGAATGTTGAGCCCTCGGGCTACCCTCATGAAGTCTGTTTCTGATTGTTTGGTCAGAGACATTCACACCAGTGGCCTGCTGGAGGTCTATTTGTAGTGCTCTGGCAGTGCTCATCCTGTTCCTCTTTGCATAAAGGATACTGGTCCTGCTGATGGGTTAAGGACCTTCTATGGCCCTGTCCAGCTCTCCTAGAGTAACTGCCTGTCTCCTGGAATCTCCTCCATGCTCTTGAGACTGTGCTGGGAGACACGGCAAACCTTCTGGCAATGACACATATTGATGTGCCATCCTGGAGGAGTTGGACTGCCTGTGCAACCTCTGTAGGGTTCAGGTATTGCCTCATGCTACCAATAGTGACACTGACCCTAGGCAAATGCAAAACTAGTGAAAAACAGTCAGAAAAGATGAGTAGGGAAAAACATGTCAGTGGCCTTCACCTATAAAACCATTCTTGTTTTGGGGGTCATCTCATTGTTGCCCATCTAGTGCACCTGTTGTTAATTTAATTAAAACCAAAGCAGCTGAAACTGATTAACAGCCCCCTCTGCTACTTAACTGACCAGATAAATATCCAAGGAGTTTAATTGACTATACTCTGATTAAAAAGTGTTCCTTTAATTTTGTTGAGCAGGGTATAAAGGGTCCAGTAATCTGGCTGTTAATTTTCTTTAAAAAAACATCAGCTTCCAATTTCTCTGACAGTTATTAATGATTCTACAGCTACAGGGGAGAGAGCTTGTGACCTGTAAAATAAAAAAGAGGCACCAGCAGAAAGCCCAGACTAAACTCTAACCTTTGTTAACAATCTGTTACATAAGATAAATTAAAACACATTAGACAGAAGAAAAGAGGGTTTGAAATATTTTGGCCACTATCTGTCTCTATGACCAAACAGGCAGTGAGGGAAAATCTGCCCAAAGGCTGCAGAAAAAGCAGTGAATATCTAAAAACAATTATTCCCCTACACCACTTTGTCCAAAATACAAACCAAAAAATTTCTATTTTGTTAGCTACATGAATACTGAGCCAACGAGACGGTGAATGGGACACAAAGCCTCGTGACTAGTCTACAGGTAATAATAGAGAATATAATGTATCTAACCCCAGAAACAAGAATGTAATTAATTGCAGCATACCAATCCTTAATTTTGGTGGCTGTACTAGATGTCTAAAAACACATTGCAAATAACTCTCTTCCTGTCTTACCTTCATTGTGGTTATGTCTCTGCCTCCCTCTCTTCTTGGTTATTCACAAAACAAAGTGTGTGTTTTGAATGGCCTGAAGGAGATACAACCACAGTGCTGGAGTCTATTGGGCCTACAGCCTTTATATCCAAGTGGTCTGGAAGTACATGATTTAGTGAATATAGAAGAAAGCCTGTATGACAGGAGGTGGCTTTTGAGGTGTTGAATGTGGTGGGGTTATTGTGTCCAGAGTCGGTCTTCAAGTCTACAGGACTGCAAGGTTGTCATTTTATGCCTATGACCACCTTGAAAGACTTATCTATGTTCAAAAGTAAAGGATTTCTTAGCAATTTGTCTGCTCCCTGTTGGCCTTTTAACACACATAATTATAATTAGCCTTATGACGGACCTACTTAAAGGTTTAAGGTGGTGTGATTCAATTTCCAAGCTCCATGCCCTACCCCTTTCCCTGAAACTCTTTTTCTGACCCTTTCTATTTGATTCCCTCCCTCTTTCTCTGCACCTCATTTCTTTTTGAAACTCTTTCATTCTCTTGCATAGCATTTGTTAGTGACCTCCTGAAGAGGTGTTCTTATACTTTGCCCACACAATCCCGATAAAGAACTGTGACTGTATGTTGCCATTTGCCTTGTGTAAGACTTACAAAAGGCTTTCCAGAGACACAATTAGCCAGTTACATATACCTTTTCAGTCTGCTCATTCATGGAGCATGGGAGGAGGAACTGTTGATACCATTTCATGCTTTGTCTAATTGTAGTGTCAAAAGCCTGACCTTTACTATCAAAGTAAAGACTAACCCTTACTAAGGGAGGTCAACCTTGGACTGACAATCTAGTAGTTCTGCTAAAAGATATATCCAACTGCAAGCTACCGAGTAGAAAACATTTTACTTACAACAGAATACAAGAAAACTGAGCTGAATGGATTCATGTTCAAGTGATACTTGAGTTCAGCTGTGAAATACAGCAGGGGTCATAGGTTGTTTTAGGGATCAGGGGTTTTCTTGGAGTGGTTTATAGCTTTTTAAAAACATTTACACATTTCATATAATTGAAATTAATAACGTTGGCACCATTGGATAAGCTTTTTAAAGGATTTTTTTTCTAATCAAAAGTAATAATATAGCTATAGGTGGTGCCTAGTGGACTTAGTCAACCCTGGCTTCTTATAAGCTTTGGATACTTCAACAGCCAGATTTCCCTATCATATTTAGCAGCTTTATTCCAGCCTGCCTGGGAGTTTGGGCATTCCTGCCTACATTTGTGTTCTATCTCCTCTTATTACATTATTTCATAGTATAAAATGAATAAAAAATCCAACAAGGAGGATTGCCAACTCCTTGTAATGGCCACAGTAGACAGCCATTATAGTGTTCAAAGTGAAAATTTCCCCCAAACATGGAGGGGCAGCCGCCATCTTTTTTGGACACCAAGCACAAGAAAGAGTTAGATTGGCTGTCATTGCAGCTTTAAACAGTAAGGCCACCCCTAGTCACCAAGCTGGAGGAGAGACATGTGCAGCTGGAGAAGGAAGATCTACTACAATGTGCAGCTGCCCAGGACCACATAGTTGCTCTTCATGGAGAGTTGTTGCCTGATCCAGAGGACAGAGACTTAGTAATTGTGGATTGTGAATACCTAAAACAGAGACTGAATTTTCTATCTTTGAGTACTCCACACACACTTCGCAGCACTCTCCAGGTAATGTACGGTGAACTTGGCCAGTGAGTATCAGCCAGAAAGCATCATAGGCTGTGTGTGCCTCCAGAGATCAGTTGTCCATTAGCCACAGTTCCAGAGTTACTGTCTCCAACTGCTGTACAAGAACCTGCTGTTCCAGGCTACATGGGCTGCTGTTCCAGACTCCCAGGTAGAGGTAGAGAGAGCCTGTCATTCGGGACCCCAAGATAGGAGTTGATAGCAGCAATATTTACCATCAGCTTGAGAGAGGACAGCTCAGAACAAGAGGGGTGATCCCTCGCCAGGACTTGGAGAGATGAACCAGGACTCCAGAGTGGTGAAAGACCTGTTGGCCAGCTCAGTTTGTACTTGCCCAGTTTGCTAACCATCGTATTATGCTCAGGGGAGAGAAGGTTTCCAGATGTATTACAAACCAAATCTCTCCAGTTGGAGAGAGTGAAATCCAACTTCTTAGGGCTTCAACTCTGGCAGACTCTTTAGTACCTTGCCAGTGGTACAGGGAGAGTCCTTAGAGGCTAGTTGGGCTCAGTTTAGAGATATCATGCTGAGTTTTATAGTATACTTGCAGTACTATGTATTTGTAAACTGTGTTCTTAATAGTTGCCTAGTTAAATTGGAATTCACTATCCACTGTGCCTTGCATGATGGTTATCTAATTTAGAAAGCATTACTGTTTGTCATAAATTTAATTGTCTTTTCTGTTCTTCTCGGCAATGTTTGCCCAATAAATTTGATCGTAAAGGAGTCATCCTTTTGAGAAAAGAAGAACCCAATACAACCAACGGCTCCTCCGGGGGTAGGTAGCACTACACTCTTACATGAATGAACTCTCAAAATTAGTCATAAGAGATTTATAATTTAGCAATATGGATATGTTGTTATCAAGAGTGATTGGTAGAAAGAGAAATTAGACATTTGCAATGAGATGAATATTTCTCAAACGGTTATTAAGAACATCATACAAGTGTTCAATGAGAACCTGATGATCTCTGCAATGGCTGCCGCAGATAAGTGTGTGTAATTATGTACATCTGATAATGGTCACGTTTAATAATAATAAACGTCCTGAAATCTGTTTGCATTCTCCTTGTTGGAATGCATTACGCTGGCTTAATTTGCCTGTTCTTTTCAAATCATGTATTGATTAGAGAATATATTTAGCAATTAGCAGTCTTTTCTCCTCCCTGGGGTATAACAGCGATGCTTGTATTAGTATTTCATAAGAGGAGTCAAAGACACAAGGCTGGCTCTAATTGTTTATTTATAATTCACTGAAGGACTCTGCTTTATTTCAGATACAGCTTTCAAATACTTTGCTGCACAAATAAGGCGTAAAGATGGTTTTGTTTCCTAATGAGTAGTTTGGGGATTTCAAGCAGATATTTGCTTACGAATATTTTAAGTAAATTATAAGCAGTGAGACTGCAATGTGAATTAAGAGGTATGATGTCACCTCTGGGGGAGCATTCAATGCTTCAATTACAGCCAACAAGTAAACACGGCTTTAGCTGCTAATAAATTCACCTTTTTTCCTCATTACACTGTGAATGCATTCAAAATAATCTTGGTATAACGAGCATAGGAGAAGAGTGTTCTAAATTACAGATCCTGCACGTTTTTTATTTATAACAACTGAGAATCTGTAACAATAGAAGGTGAGAAAATGCAAAGGATCTACAACTCCGTTTTGAAATTATTAGTTTTTTTGCATTGGGATTTGTTAGAAAAAGAAATAGAAAATTTTGTTCCTTGTCAGCTTGCTGTAAAAAAAAAGACAATATGAATGAAAGCAGTGGTCTCTCTGCTGATGTCCAACTCACCTCCTGTTGGAACAGACCATGTGTATAGTGCTCACCCCCGAAAGGGGCCCACTGGTTTGCCACAGGTTCCTCTGGGCACAGCAACAATCATTCTTTCTGGCTCAATGAACTGTCCAGGGGTGTCTTTTTGAGATGCATTGCTGAATAAACTTGGATGGGGTACAGGGAGCTATGGGATACTCCATTAACACTGAGCAGTAACAAGAGGACATGTCTCTTTGTCACTACTTCTTAGAATAGTCCCTCTGGTAGAAGCCAAGAGAATTGACAGCACTGAGACACCACAGTAAATGTCCCTGTCCAAGCAGGCACTGGCACTGATGCACAAGGGATAGTAGTGGCAGTCACCAGGATCCTGCACTCAGGTCTGTACTCACAATGTCCCTGGATACTTGGATGCCAGAGCTAAAGCTGTGGGGCCTGTTTTGCTGAAAATCTCTGAAACTAGAGTTCACCAGAGATTTTCAGAAAAACAGACCCCACAGCTTTAGCATAGCTAGGACCTCAGTGAGCACATTCTGAACTTCCACTGGGCTGCCTGGAAGGGCAGTAGTCCTTCAGACTGGGAGCTTCTCCTCCTGGACCAAGAACAGGGCTGACCTAGACCCCAGGCTATTTATACACTCCTCAGACACCTCCTGGGCACCCTCCCCCAGGGATTGGCAGAGGCAACATAAATATTCAGGCTTCTGATTTGCTTCTTTCCAGCCCACTACATTCTTGAATCCTCCAGAAGGCATGGGCAAGCAATCAAACTTGCAATCAGTGAAACCTAGAACAGCCCAAAACAATCACAAGCTACTCCACCGTTTATAGTAAACTAAATTCACCTAACCTTTTTGAAACCTCCCTAGGAGGGTGCTACATAAGCAAAGCTCAAGCTCCTTGTTCCTTGAATCTCTGCCGAGAGATTTCTTTTTCAGAACAGAGACCAAGGGTCCTTCTCTACAGCATGCTGGCAGGGGACAGGTTTTCCTGCCTAGGCTGTGGATGCTTTAGAAAGAAAACAAACTATAAAACTTTACCCACTTTTTGATTTGATGTACCTGGAATGCATACAGCTAATTTTAACTGATAGTTCAGTTGGGCTTTAATGCAATGGGTAACATTATTGACAGTCCTCAAAAGGTAAGTATGTGCCAAAGCAAGCTTACCCAGAAAAGTCTAGATTTGTATATAATTTCTGCTTCCTATATTCCTTGGTCTACTGATCATTTTGACATGTCACTAAAGATAACATTTGCCAATGTATTTTTGTACCCTATAATCAACTTGAATTGTCCTGATTTTTGACAGGTTTACTTTAGGCCTCCCTACCCTACCTAGTCCTTTGTACTGTTTTATTTTAGCATATCCTATTCAAGTCAACCTTTGAAATTTAAAACATGTCAACAATGCATGTTTCAAATGCATCAGCTTTCCCCTCACACTGTACTACTTTATTGTCTGGGCAATCCACTCAGCATTCCAACTCCTTTTTATTAATGGAGGACCAATTCCCGGGAGACGAGCTCTGGAGCTCAGTGATGTGTGCATGGCTTACACAGGAAAGCTTTATGGTACTGAGTCATAGCAAAACAACAATACTAAAGGATCCGCAAAGGAATTATGTGTTGACTGCTTTAAAACAAAAGAAATTATTAAACTGCGTGCATGTAAGATAAAAAAACATTTAGTCTTGAAGAACCTCTGGGAAATTATTCAATTTTGCTGCAAAAATGGGTTATGTGGCCCAAATGTCTACCATAGGTCTAAATAAAATATAAGTTTTAATGATAAATTTTCTCTAAATAGTACACTAAGTTCATAGCCTTTATACCTATTCCTAATATTTCCTTACCAATATCTTATTGTACAAAGAATGCATGAAGGACACCAGTTGACTATATGGATCATCTCTCCTCATATGCAGCACTCCAGAAGGTAGAAAAAAGGCATGTGGTGTGGGATCATGTATTTCAAAAGATGTTCTCAGTTGGGAGGGAAAGATTACCCTAAGGCAGCTCTCCCTGTAGTAGTCCCAGGTAAAGGCTAGATATGAAAGAAGGAAGACGCCAGACTGTGTGAGGTCCACATATAATTTTAAATTAAATCTTGAACCATAAAAAGACAACTTGTTTCAAAGGCTCTAAATGTCCCCCTTCATTAGGGCTAAAATGAGGAAAATGCTATCAGAGTTCAGAATTTGGTAGTATACATCTGATATTATTATTATTATTATACAGGGTTTATACAACGCTATAAGTTTGCGCAGTGCTTTAAAAATGAAGGTAGACATTACAGTTACAATACAATTTGGTACAAGAGGAAACAGAGGGCCCTGTTCATGAGAGCTTACAATCTAAGAGGAAGGGTTAAGTGATACAAAAGGTAATAGCTGTGGGGGGATGGAAACCATGGGAAGCTATCAGCTGACCCAGGGAAAAAGCGTAGATCGTGAATAACAGAGGTCCAAGGACAGAACATTGGGGGACCCTGACAGTAAGAGGAGTAGGAGAGGCGAAAGTAGAGTTGTAAGTGACACTGAAGGTGTGGTTAAGTTAATTTTCAAATCAACGGAGAGTACAGACATGGAAGCCAATTAAATAGACTTTTTGAGGATGAGGGGGTGGTCAACTGTATCAAAGGCAATGGAGAGGTCCAAGAGTAAAAGTATAGCATAGTGACCATTGGTTTTAGCTGTTAGTAAGCTGTTTGTAAGTTTTAGGAGAGCAGTTTCTGTGGAGTGTTGTGGGCGAAATCCAGACTGAAGGGGATCAAGAAGGTTATTCTCAATGAGGTGGCAGCTCAGCTGGTTGTAGACTAGACGTTCAAGGAGTTTAGAGGCAAAAGGGAGTAAAGTGATGGGTCTTAGATTGCTAAGATTGGTGGGGTCCAGTTAGGTGTTTTTAAGTATGGGGGTGACTAGTGTATGTTTTAGAGGGTTGGGGAAGATGCCAGTAGAAGGGGGGAGATTGAAGGATAGAGACAGAGGGTGACCGTAGTATTTGTGAGGGAACAGGGTCCAGGGGACAGGTGGTTAGGTGGGCTTTAGCAAAAAGTTTACCAACTTCCTCTATAGAAGCTGGGTTAAACAAGGGAAGTATTGATTGTGCAGGTGGACAAAGAGTGTAGGGTGAGGGAGATATCTCTACAGTGGAAATCTCATCACAAACTGCATCAGTATTTTTTAAGTGATTAGTGATCTCCTGGGCAGTGCGTGAGTTAGTGGGTGGAGGTAATGAAGGATGAAGTAGAGAGTTAAATGTAGAAAAGACTTGACAGGGACTGCGTGAGAGGGTGTTAATGAGAGTGATAAAATAGGTCTGTTTGGCAGTGTGGAGACAAGAATTGTATTTTAGAAGGGCAGATTTATATTGGTCAAAGTCTTGCTGGGTCTTAGTCTAATGAAATAAATGTTCAAGAGCACAGTTAACTTTTTTGAGGCCTCTAGTATTGTCTATTTTCCAGGGCTGTAGCTGTCACGGCCTAATTCTGTGTGTAGTGGGGGGGGGGGCAATTTGTCCAGGGTGGATGCCAGTGAACTGTTGTAGACAGAAGTGGCCAGGTTGTGGCAGGACAGGGCTGAGATTGTGTCATAGAGACAACCTGTTGCAGAAAAAAAAGAAGGGTTAAGATAGCAAAGGTTTCTACGGGTAACTGTTTGGTAGTTGAAAGACAAGAAAGAGTGCAGCTAATAAGGGAGTGATCAGAGAGAGGAAAAGGAAAGTTGGTGAGGTTGCAAGGAGTGCATAGGTAGGAGAATACAAGGTTGAGGCAGTTACCATTAGAACGAATGGAAGCATATGTCCATTGTTTTACGTCAAATTAAGTGGTTAGGCTCAGAAGTTTAGAGATAGCGGGATTGTTAAGATTAACAGGGATGTTGAAATCCTCGAGAATAACTGTGGGAATTTCAGAAGAGAGAAAGTAAGGTAGCCAGGCAGAGAAGTCATCAAAGAAGCTTGATACCGGTCCAGGAGGCTGATAGAGCACTGCAATTCTTAAAGAAACTGGAGAGAATAGACAAATGCAGTGAGCTTCAAATGAGGAGAGGGACAGAGAGGGAGGTGAATGAAGTACCTGAAAAGTGCTATGAGGGGATAGGAGGATTGCAACTCCACCTCCCTCATCAACTAGGCCTGGGAGAGTGAGCCCAGAGGAGTCCACCATGGGAGTGGGCAGCAGGAGAGAGAAAGTCAAATTCATGAAGCCAGGTTTCCGTAATTGCAAGTAGGTTAAAGGAGTTTGTGATAAAAAAAGGTCATGGACAGAGGTGAGTTTGTTACAGACAGAGCGGGCATTCCAAAGGGCACAGGAAAAGGGGAGGCTGGTTTTAGGAAGAAGATGAATATTAACCAGAATTGGTTACTGTTAGAGGATAGGAAAAGAAAAAGATGGCAGCCCAGGATTTGGGGAAATGTCTCCGGATGTTAGGAGAAGTAGAAGGGTGAGAGAGGTAATATGGGAGTATGACTTTCATGGAGGGACAGATCCCAGTGACCTGGAGGATTTATTAGTATGTGTACTCAGAATTAGCAGTTGATGAGTACAGCAATAAGGTGAAGACAGGAGTAAGGGGATGATATATATAAACTGTGGGGTGGAGAAGAGGGGTGAAGGAGAGAGAGTTTGAAGAGAGAGGATACAACTGTGAGAAGGAGTAGGGAGTGCATGTTACAGAGTGGTGAGATGAAGAAGCAGACTGGGTAAGAGGTGAAAAAGCTGGATGGGCATACAGGTCACCTGTAGTTTGTTTAGTATTTGGAGTTGTCTGCAGTGGCTTCTTGCTTTGTGTATTTGCTGAAGTGCAGAGCTGAAGTGCAATGCTCAATATGGGCTAAGGAAATAAAAATTGACAAATGCAAAGAAAATATAATCATTATAACATAAACATTCTACATATACAATTGTGCTCAAAAGTTTGCATCCATTTGAAGAATTGGCAATAGTATGTTTAATTTTTAAAGAAAACATGATTGAGCAGGCAAAATAAATTTATTTTATTTCTTATGCGATTCATATTTAACTGAAGGCCATAGCAGAATGGCACAATCATAAAACAAAACATGGCAATAAGTAAACACATTAAATGACCCCTGTTCAAAATTATGCATACCCTTAGTTCTTAATACTGTGTATTTCCCCCTTTTGTATTAGATTTCCCCAAATGTCTGCAGGTGGTATAGCTGCCCATTTGTCTTGGCAAAATGCATCCAGGTCATGCAAAGTCTTTGGTCGTCTTGCATGAACGGCACGTTTGAGATCTACCCAGAGTGGCTCGATGATAGGAAGGTCAGGAGACTGTGATGGCCACTCCAGAACCTTCATCTTTTTCTCCTGTAACCACTGGAGGATCAACTTGCTCTTGTGGTTAGGGTCATTGTTGTGCTGGAAAGTCCAAGAGTGTACCATGTGCAGCTTTTGTGCAAAAGAATGCAAATTGTCCGCCAATATTTTCTGATAACATGCTGCATCCATCTTGCTATCAATTTTCACAAGATTTCTGTGCCTTTAGAGCTCACACAACCCAAAATATCAGTGAGCCACCACCATGCTTCACAATGGAAATGGTATTCTTGTCGCTATAGGCCTTGTTGTCCTCTCTCCAAACATAGTGCTTATGGTTGTGACCATACATCACTATTTTGGTGCCGTCACTCCAGATTACAGTGTGCCAAGATATATGTTTATTGCTGCTCAAGGTAGAGAGACTCCCAATCTCCAAGCATAACTCTTCCTGTAGGTGCTAGCCCAGCTCGTGTGCTGCATAGATGAGAACAAAAGAAGTCCGATTGGCTCCACTTCAAACAATCCACTTTATTGAACCAAGATAAATCCAATATAGACAGTGGAAATACAGTGGGGGACTGACAGGTAAACGCGTTTCACCAGCGTAATGAATAAGTGCTGTCTTTGGCGTGAAACACGTTTACCTGTCAGTCCCCACACTGTTATCCACTGTCTGTATTGATTTTATCTTGGTTCAATAAAGTGGAATGTTTTGAGTGTTGCCAATTGGACTTCCTTTGTTCTCATATAGTGTGCCAGGAGCTGTGAGGCATTTCAAGGTGTTGTCGGGCATATTGTAACTATGCTTTTTTGTGGCATTGGTGCAATAAAGGCTTCTTTCTGGCAACTCCACCATACAGTTCATTTTTGTTAAAGTATTGTCGTATTGTGCTCCTAGAAACTACCACACCGTCTTTTTTCCAGAGCAGCCTATATTTATCCTGAGTTTACCTGTGGGTTTTTCTTTGTATCCAAAACAATTCTTCTGGCAGTTGTGGCTACAATCTTTCTTAGTCTATATGACCTTGGCTTGGTATCAAAAGATCCCCAAACTTTCCACTTCTCAATAAGCGATTGAACAGAACTGACTGGCGTATTCAAGGCTTGGATATCTTTTTATATCCTTTTCCATTATTATAAAGTTCCATTACCTTGTTACGCAGGTCTTTTGACAGTTCTTTTCTGCTCCCCATGGCTTAGCATCTAGCCTTCTCAGTGAATTCAAGTGAGAGCTAACAAAATTAAATCTTTATATAAAGACAATTATTGTAATTTTAAAAGCCACAGATGTGAGAAATTAACCTTTAATTGCCATTTTAATCTGTGTGTCACCTTGAGTGTCTGTACCAAGGCCAAACATTCCAGAGGATGTAAACATTTGATCAGGGCCATTGGAGTGATTTCTGTTATCATCATTATTATTATACAGGATTTATATATATATTTATATACAGCGCTTTACAAAATGAAGGTAGACATTACAGTTACAATACAATTTGGTACAAGAGGAAACAGAGGGCCCTGGACGTTAGAGCTTACAATCTAGGTTATTATGATTTAAAAAGGAGCCAAACAACTATGTGACAATAAATGACTTCATATGACCATTATCCTGAAATAAAAGACAGTTTTTTTGGCATGATCAGTCATATTTTCATTAACAATATCAAAATTTCACAATTTCTGCCAGGGTATGCAAACATTTGAGCACAACTGTATTCTTGCAAATAGAAAGTGCAATGGCATGGCTTAAATAGGAAGTTCATGGAAGGAGCAAAGGGTTCAATGTTCACAAGAAACAAGGTACAGGGCATGCAAACTTTGAGTACAACTGTAGATACATATACATACGTATAGATATATAGATACTGTATATACCATACAATGAAAAGTGAACAGAGAATGTACTGGCATAATGTAAAATCATCAATACATTTAATTCAAATAAATGTCTTGTATTTGGGGAAAAAGCAGATCTCATAAAATCAGAATGCTGATGAAGAGGGCACGCCATTGAAACGTATAAACCATTGAGGCAGCACCTATGTTGGTTGTAAGAGTTTGACAGATATTTTTTCACATCCTCTGTAGGATCATTAGTAGTGTAGAAATGCCCCCTTGTATTAGTGGCTAGTGTAGGTTGGAGATAAAATCCTCATTGACTACTGCTCAAGGAATACCTAGTAACCTCAGAATAACCTCAGAAGCACCTTGATTGAGAAAGTTGCAATGCAATGCAGAATTTATACAGCATTTCTCAGCTTCAAAAGTCAGGGGCTGGGGAACTGATGTCACCCACTGCACAGCATAGGACAAAGTGCTGAGTGTATTCTGAGATCTAAGTGGAGGGAATATTTATTTATTTATTATAGGTACTTGTATAGTGCAGTCAATTTAGGCAGCGCTTTGCATATATATATATTACATTCACATCAGTCCCTAACCCTCAAGGGGCGTACAATCTAAGGTCCCTAACTCACATTCATACATACACATACTACCACACCCCCCCTCTATACAGTCTCTTAGGGATACATTATTATTATTAATATTATACAGGATTTATATATCACCCTGGTCGTTAGAAAATGACAATCTAGGAGACATGGGCAGCTCAGGCTTTCAAGCACCTGCCGTGTGCTGGAGGCGGGGGGGGGGGGGGGCAGGGTTGTCTCCCAGGATTGCTTGTTGTCAACATAGACTGTTAGAAGCGACTCATGCAGAAGCAGAGGAATGAGAGAGGAGACAGAAATCACAATAAATGCTTTGGATAGAAGCAAGTACACACTATAGAAGGATATGCTTTGTTCATTTTTCAATTCCAAGGTTTAAAACCACTTTTTTTTTTTAAATCATCAATAAAGTGTTCCTGCTGGAGTTGGGCTTTAAGACCATATAGTGTTCTTTGCTTTACTGAAAAGTTTGGGCAATCTTTACAAAATAACTAGTAGCTATTGTATTTGGAAACCCCCTTCCTAAACTCCGAATGAAGTCATGTTATTTTATTCCTTGTAACAATGAGTACCACTTAGCCTAAAGCAACAATATACAAGATGGAATGACTTTGTAAATGTAGGCTATATGGGTGGTATACACCAATTGTTTTAGATCCCTGATGGGTATCAACTCTCAGTCCTAAAATGAGGAATGTATGTTTTTTTGTATTTGAGTTGGAAGTGGTGACATGTAAATGCTTTCTGTTTTAGGAAGGCATATCGTCATTTGTATAAATATATGAAATAAATACATTTGATGACCAATGGAGCTATAGTAAACTTCCCAAGGTCATAAGGAGCTGAATGCAGCATTTAAAACCAGCCAGCTGGGATAGATTGTTTTATTCATTCAGAGCATTCAACCTGCAAGCCAGCAAATTCTCATGACAAACTCCATTTAAACTTGACTTTGTTAACCAAACATTTCATTGAATCTATTGACATTCTTCAGTAAACACGTTACCTAATATATGATGTGCTTATGATAGGCAACAGAGACCTAGGAACGTATTTCATCATCAAAAGTCAGTGCATGCAGAGCCTCAGCAGAATATTCCAAAGGTGCCAAATTGCAAAAGTACCGTTCACTCTTGGCTGACTCTTGCTAGCTTTGGGCAGGATTTTCTTTGTAGACAATGACTCCAATGTTATTGTGGATGTGAATCTGATCAGTGTGACCTTTTCTTGGTTTACAGGCCTTTTAATTCCCTTTCCTGGACGGCACTGTCGAAGCAAAGCCACATTGGTCTATATCAGAAGTAGGTTGACTGTCAATGCTGTTAATTTCAAGTACCATAATACTTTTGCTTAGTCTTTGTGTTGAGTACTAAACCTCAAGGATGAACTTTTCACATAAGAGACAGAGTTGATGTAGTGATGCCTGAGAGGTAAATCCTTATTTAAATGTAATTTATTATTTCTATGTACATATTAGAGGCAGTTATAGACTGTCATAGACTATTGGAGCCTTGCCTATGAATGTGTTTTTTACTAAATAATGAAGTAACAGTTACCAATCAGGTTCTTGTTTAGGATGTTTGATTCTCATTTGTGGCTGAGGAGTAGCAACAAATATCATGTAAATATATAAGGCCTTTGAAGTGAATCTGGCCAGGCTGTGGACATTTAAGTAAGTGTTTCTCAACCTTTTTTCAGTCAAGGCACCCTATAAAATTATGGACAATCTCAAGGCACCTCATTCAATATGTAAAAAACTATTCTAATAGTTTTACGTAACACAGCAATATTCACACTCGTAGTACACCCAATGTTAAAAGTGATTTATTCTTCCAAAGCAATAGTTTGCACACTGGTACTGACTAGTATTTCAGTCTTTCTCCCTTAGTTTCTCTCCCTCCCTCAGCTAATGTGACCCCACTGCTAAGAGAAAGGGCAGGGGGGGGGGGCAAACAAGGATGCTGTGCACTCAACATCCTCCTTATCAACTGATGATGTCATTGGTTGTTAGGATATCAGCAGCTAGAAGGTCGTAAAAGTGCACAATGAAAACCTCTGGCTTTGTGTACTAAAAGGATTCACCTGCTGTCTGGCATTTTGGGCAATGTGTAGGCATTGTGCCAAGGCACCCCTGAAGATGCTTGAAGCCACCCCAGGGTGCCTGGGCACCCTGGTTGAAAAAGGCTGTTTTATGTATTTACATATTCTTAACAAGCAGTAAATGAGCTTTGAAACAAGCCCTCACTGGTCTCTGTAACTGTAGGCACTGAGGAGAAGTTCACCCTTTCAGTTCTAAGGAGAAGCATTAAAATGTATGTATAGCAGCTCAACTGTCCCATCCCCCATTCCTGGCAGTGACTCAGCAGCCTTGGTCACCCTACTCCCATTCCCAGCAGTGACTCAGTAGGCTTGGTCACCCTACTCCCATTCCCAGCAGTGGCTCAGCAGCTCAGCTCACCTTGCTCTCACTCCCAGCGGTGACCCAGCAGCTCAGCTCGCCCTGCTCTCAATCCCAGCGGTGACCAAGCAGCTCAGCTTACCCTGCTCTCACTCTCAGAGATGACCCAGCAGCTCAGCTCACCCTGCTCTCACTCCCAGTGGTGACCCAGCAGCTTAGCTCACCCTGCTCTCACTCCCAGCGGTGACCCAGCAGCTCAGCTCACCCTGCTCTCACTCTCAGAGATGACTCAGCAGCCTTGGTCACCCTACTCTCATTCCCAGCAGTGACTCAGCAGCTCAGTTCACCCTGCTCTCTCAGAGATGACCCAGCAGCACAGCTCACTCTGCTCTCACTCCCAGCGGTGACACAGCAACTCATCTCACCCTGCTCTCACTCCCAGCAATGACCCAGCAGCTCAGCTCACCCTGCTCTCACTCTAAGAGGTGACCCAGCAGCTCAGCTCACCCTGCACTCACTCTCAGAGGTAAGCCAGCAGATCAGCTCACCCTGCTCTCACTCCTAGCAGTGACTCAGCAGCACAGCTCACCCTGCTCTCACTCCCAGCAGTGACACAGAAGCTCAGCTCAGCCTGCTCCTATTCCCAATGATGACACAGCAGCTCAGCTCACCCTGCTCCTATTCCCAGCGGTGACACAGCAGCTCAGCTCACCCTGCTCCTATTCCCAGCGGTGACAAAGCAGCTCAGCTCACCCTGCTCCTATTCCAAGTGGTGACACAGAAGCTCAGCTCACCCTTCTCTCCCTCCCAGCAGTGGCTTGGCATCCTTCCAGCCTTATACCCCTTATTGTGAACACCGAGCAAGAACTGTGGGAGGAGGGAGCAGGGGACTTGAGCTGCTGATTACTGCTGGGAAAGAGAACAGGATGAGCTGAGTTGTTGAGTGAGCAACTTTCCCAGCTTCAGTCAAGCTGAAGGGGCTTGGAGCAGTGAAGTTCAGGTGGAGCCATCCATTCAGCGGGGATCACAAGTCCAATGCTTTGGCATTTAATCACATGACTGGCACAGAGAAGTACTTCTGGTCCTGGTTTGTTTTCTAAGGACAACTTACATTTGCAGTATACTGTATATCCACTTAAGGACCAGGCCTTTTCTGTCACTTTTTGTTCACAGGAAACAATCATTTTTTCTGCTAGAAAACTATCTAGAAAACCCAAGCATTATATATATTTTTTAAAGCAGAGGTCCTAGAGCATAAAGTTTTTCAGTTTTTTATATGTCACACAGTATTTGTGCAACGTTTTTTCAAATGCAATTGTTTTGGGAAAAAATACAGTTTTTTGAAATTTAATGCAAAACAATAACACATAACCCAATTTTTTTGTAAAATATAAAAAATGATGTTACACAGAGTAAATAGATACCAAACATGTCAGGCTTTAAAACTGAGCATGCCCGTGCAACGGCGACAAATGATGTAAATTTTACTATGCATAGGTGATGCTTTAAAAGCCTTTCCAGGTTATCACTTTAGATTTACAGAAGAGGTCTGTCCATGATTTGCGGTGATACCCCACATGTGTGGGATCAAAGCATGACCGAACATGTTTGTGTACGTGTGGGACCGAAGCGTGAGTTCGCATTTGCACACAAGCACAGGGGGGAGGGGGGGGCACTTTATTTATTTACTCTACACTTTAAATTTTTTTTTATCACTTTTATTGCTGTACAAAAGAATGTAAACATCTCTTGTGACAGCAATAAGCATGTGACAGGTACTCTTTATGGAGGGATCTGGGGTCTATAAGACCCCAAATCTCTCCTCTGCAAATTAAAGCATTCATGGAGCTGGTGTTTGATCGCCTCTGTGACCAACAGGTGGCAGTGCCGACTGGTTAATCGGGACTCCCGGTAGGATGGATGATCCCGTGAAAGCATCAGAAGGATGTCCCCTCCCGCTGCTTGTAATAGCCGTCAACTGCAAAAAAAACGGGACCAGGGTGATGCCTGCAGCTACAGGAATCATCCCGATACAATCACTTGAAGACCAGTGATGTACCAGGTATGTGATTGGTCAACAAGAGGATATTCACATTTATTTTTTTTTATTTACAGAGAGTGAGGCTGCACATTATAGTAAAAGCATCACTCAATTCATGAATGTACAGAACAGCATCTTTAATGCGTCCTTGTTTGAAACCCGCCATGCTGACATGCACTGGTTGATTATGGGGATAATGCTATAAGTACTCCTGAGAGTAGAAAAAGTATCCCTTAAAGCATTTGATCAACACTCATTGCAACATGCCTTTAGAAAGGTTACTTCCTTGCTAAATTGTCTAACTGGCTGATCATAGAATCTTAGATAAGACTTTAAACAGTTAGGGGTCTATTTATAAAAAAAAGTCTTGGCATTCGCACAACCAGGAATAATCCCTGTAATGTATCTAAAATGTTTATTTCCTTTTAGCGTCAGCTTCATCTACTGGCCATAAAGCAGTATTTTCCTGAAATACCTCAATCAGGAAAATACAGCATTATGACCACTAGATGGAGGTGACAAGTGACAGGAATTAAACATATTTGACACATTAATGGAATTATTTGCGATAGCTTTGCAAATGACAAGACACTCGCACTGTGAATTTTTTTTTGTAAAAATACCCTATGGGGGTTATTTACTAAAGTTGGAGAGTACAAAATCAGGTGCAGCAATGCACAGAATCCAATTTGCTTCCAGGTTTTATTGCCAAAGTTTAACTGAACAAGCTGAAGTTTGAAGCTGATTGGATACCATGCCTTCTGCACCTGATTCTGAGTGCATCAGTTTTAGTAATTTTCCCCCACGTCTCTTTCTGCTATAAAAGTGAATGATCCAAAAGACTGTAATGACTGTTCAGCAACCCCCTCACCCCCGCCATATCCACAATGAGTAAAAAATATATTGTAATATAAAAGGCCAGTTTCTATTGCACTTGGAAAATGTGAGTTTCTCTGTAAACAGGTAGATTTTTATTTTTGTGAGCTTAATCCCCATTTAATACATAATTGTACAATTATTACATCTGATTACATTTAAGAAACTAGGTCATTATCAGCATGTCATGTGTTGCACGTAGCATTTGTGTAGAGCCAACTTCAGCACATTTCAGCGGGTCGAGTGTGAAGGAAGTTGAGCAACACAACAAATGCCATCTGAAAAGTACCTCTCATAATGAGACTTCATTAACCAGATGCTATAATAAGAAGCTCAACATATGCTGGCCACTAATGCAAGTTACCATGGAATTCCCCTTCATCACTTTCCTGCTACTCACACAACTATATGTGCAATAACCACAATGTATTTCAGTTGAAGTTTGTCTGCACAATGGACAGACATAAGAGCATGGTTAGCTGAGCTGGCAATCCCCAAATATAATTTTTCAAGGCATGTTTTGTATAGAAGTAACAGGTTTAAAGTGAATCTGAAGTATACAATTACCTGCTGTACTTGTTCACTTTTTATTTCACTGTGTAATACTATCCCTCCTCTTCTTTATACATTTGTAGAAAGGGGTTATGTGGCTCCTTATGTAATTCTCTGTGTGGCCACTAGAGGACCCCCTTTTTCCCTAAAAAGGGAGGGTATATTTAGGTCTGTGTAGTAAGCATGAGGTGGTAGTAGTGTAATAGTCGGCAGAGAAGAGATGGCCCTTGTGGGAAACCTGGTTGCGGAAATCTGCAGCAGGAATGGCCAGATCCGCATGGCTACACTGAGGAAACTGGGACCATACTGTGTATGCTTTAAGTGAGATTTATTTACAGTGAAATAAAATCCATCCAAACACCAGCACACAGCAAACATAAAATTATAAGGGGAGGGGGGAACCAAAACCAGGAAGGCAGCAGGATACAGGGTACAGCACACAGGGCAGAAGCAGGCACATGGTAATGGCTAGCAGTACCTGGCAGCAAGCAAAACACTGGAGCAGGAGGTACTAATAGGGGAGGACCTAAATACCTTCCCAGCAGCCAGCATCAGGTGAAAACTGATTACTGGGATCTGCTGGCTGCTGGGAGACACGTGCTGGTGGACAGTGGAATTACAACCCTCCACCCAGGGAACCACAGTGACACCAGCAGGTGATCCAAGTACTGACACTTGGGGCACTCCTCAGTACAATGTAGACTTTTACAGATAGTGCTTTCCCATGCTGGGGATCATTCAGAACACCCACCTTCCCTTTGGGCTCAGCCTGGAAGACAGCAGAGGAAATGCACCTCTACAACAGGGCAAGAGGAAACATCACCTGAAATATGAGTGGCAATGTGATGACTGACAGTGATCTGTGTTAAAGAAATGCTTGGCACTGAAGATGTTTGAATTTTCCTCAGTACTTATTAAAGAAATAAGAAAACCAGCAGACTGGACTGGCTTTATTTTGTACTGGTGACCTGGTATATACCTGGGGAACTGTAAGTAAAGTATGTCTCTGGATCTTCCAGAAGAGAAGATGTTGGAAGATGTTGGTGCTTTTGCCATGTGTTATAAGGACATGAGGTACATTGACTCTTTTCGGAAGTGGGAGTTTACATTGGCGAAGTTGGGCTTGTACTGACTAAAGGGGATCAGAATCTAACTGTAGCGCATATGATAATCTGCCCCTGCCCACACATTTGCTGAGAATTTTCATGTTTTGTAATCTGTAAAAAGATTAGGTTTGCTTCTCATCCTGCTTCAGCCACCATTGGCCACCTAGGACATTCACTGCTGCTACCAAACCAGCTGCTGTGCTTGTATTCACAATGGAAGAAATGCCATTAAAGGTCCAGTTCACTTCTAGTCCTTTCACATTGTTTCCAATCAAGCCCTGATGAAGTGGGCATTTTTGGACCCTCAAATTGCTTTGGATACTTGTTGGCTTGTTCCTCTGGCTTTTACTGGAATAAAGTTATATCTGGACTTCTTAGCAGGGCTGTCCTAATGCATGGGCACCCCTGGCACTTCCCAGAGGCCCCAGGTGCATAGGGGCCCCATGATAATCTTGCATTAGATCATGCTTGCCAACTGTCCCAGATTTGCAGGGACAGTCACGCTTTTTACTAAGGATGGCCCGGGCAGCGTCCCCAAACCTGTACTGTGCCCTCTTGATCCCAGTAATGTGCCCTCCTGACTTCCTCTGTATTGTGCCCTTTGGCTTTCCTTCCCCCATACTGCGCCCTTGTGTTGATTAGTCTTTGATTTATTGCATGTTTTCTTATCGTTTAAAACCAATTTTACTGAAACCTCTAATAAATATATGTTTAATTCTATTAACTATTGATACTTTAATTCTTCAGAGTAGATGTGTAAATTGGGGCATGTTGGTAGGAGCCCCAGTGTATTACTTTGCACTTTGTACTTAGCAGTGGTGTGGCACTTCAGTTTGCAATTTTGTTACATTACATTACCAGTCAAGAAGACCGTGGAGATCCTTTGGGGTGTAGAAACCACCTGCCTAGGAACCAGATTACTGACATCAACACAGTAAGATAACAATCTTATGGGTCCAGCACTAATCTTCCACTTTCCTCAACTATTCTTGGACATTCACAGCACAAGACTGCAGAGTGGTAAAGCTGGTTATACATGGCTCAAATCTTGTCCAATTCCTCTAAATCAAAATTCAAGCCATGGATGGCCTTGCTGACACCACCTGGCTCAAGAAACTTTGATTGGGAAATTGAAGGAGCTGAGCTGAAACAGTGATAGAAGCCAATAAGCTGTGATCACAGTTAGGGTACTCTGGCAGCCATGGGTGTCAAAAGTCAGAACACAAAAGCTGGCAGTGGGAGATTGGTCTACCCTTGCTTTTGGGATATTTGAGTGCACTGGAAGCCCATTGATTTCAATTTGTTGTTTTAGTACAATGCACGTTGACATACTGTACATTAACGTACGTGCATTACCACACTATAAAAAAATAAGCAGACCCTAAATGTGGTCATTTTAACAAATATTCCATGTGTATGGTTCTCTGTTGTCCAGAAACCCACCCCAAGAAATGCCATGTAGTCATTCCTGGAGTGCAAATAGACAGGAAGTGAATGCAAACAGGCTGCAGGAGATCAACTTTTATTGACTGCACTGGAATGCAGTGGTGTGTTTAGTTCTTGTGCTTCCCTAGGCAACACAGTACCACTGAACACCTCCCTTCCTCTGGTGCCACCCCCCCTTTGCCGCTACCCCTAGGCAACACAGCAACAACTCCCCCACCCTTCACTCTGCAACCACCATTGTCTGCCACCACCGACCATCGCAACCTTACCCACCTCCCCCTCCCAATTCACTAACCTTATCTCTCTGGAATTACAGAAGAGCAGCTGGCCATCCTCGCACCCTCCAGCAGCGTGCACCCTCCTTGGATCCTCCGCAGTGCCTCACTAGGTCCCTTCTTCTGCCCACCTTAAAATTGCACCTTGTTTGCCTCGCGATAAATACGCTGCTGCTGGAACGCACTGCAAGGCACTGCTGTGAAATAGGGCCATTGGAATCCAGGTTAAACACTGTCCATGCATTTTTGATGCAGAATAAAAATTCACTGGACTGCATCTGATGAGAACCAACCATGAGAACTGAGTAATCAGCGGTCATGTGATTTCTCAGTTCTTGGGCGTAGAGTCGGTGGGGGACAACTGCAGCATCACATCTATAATGCAGCATGGAGGTATGTGTGTTTGTTTTTATAACCTCAAACTTCTTTAGGCTCCATACACACTGGGTATTTTAATAACGCTGGTAGCGTTAGCTATGTAAAGTCACGTCAAAAATGCAAGTTTTTCAGCATTTTTTAGCATTTTTAGGTTTAGCCGCATTTTGCTGCGTTTTTCTGCACTTGCAGTTTTAGTGATTTTTTGCCCCTAAAAAATTTTGCTTTTTGCAGCGGTTTGCCACGTTTTCAACATTAGAGCATTTTTACAGCTAAAAAACTTCTCTAGAAACCCACTAGTTCTGTTTTTTTTCCAGCCAAAAAATCGCTACTGCCAAAAAATGCTGATTACAGCCTATGTGTGCATGGACACATAGGATAACATGCTGGGGACTTTACTGGCTGTAGAAAAAAATGCCAAAAGCTAAAAACAACCGCTGTAAAAACGTCCAGTGTGCATGAAAAACTTTTGTCCTGCTCAGAAAATAGCCTAATACCATTTTTTTCCCCCCTATTCATACAGAACAAATGTATTGTATTCATTTTACTGGTTGAATGGCTATTCGAAGATTTTACAAATACACCCCTTTATGTCATCTACTTTAAAGCCTAAATGAATGCAAGCATTAGTTTTATCTTTAGATGAAGCATACACAAGCTCTTGTGAAACATCTACTGTATAACCTTTCCCATTTGACTGGATGGTGAATATATTGAATTTCGGATGATCTTGCTTTTAGAATAGGCCACACGCTATTTTTGTTACTCTAGGAAGTCCGAAAGAAGATGGAAACTGGATATTGTGTCGGTCACACAAGAAACGATAATGAGCAGTGATGTCATATACATTGGGGAGATAAGCCAGATGTGAGATGAAATGTCCCTGTGATAGCGGCCAGGAATGGTAACGTCATTGATTGCTACTAGGGACTCTGCTCAGACGATCAGAAAAGAAGCCAAAAGCCAAGTCAATAATATGACATGAAACACTAAAGGAAACAATGTATCACAATTATGTGAAAGTAACTGTGATTAGAGATGAGTGAGCCAAATGGAATGTGGGGTATTTTTTTTTTAGTGCTGAACTTGAACTCCAGGCAAACAGCTAGGCACACAGATGAAATAAATATATAGTTTCCTGTGAAATATTAGCCTTTCTCAACCAAGGTTCCTCCAAAGGTTGCTAAGGAGTTCTATGAGCAATGAGCTAATTCTTCTTCTTAGATGAGAAACCACTGACACCATTGATCTTTTTAACTATCTGTAAGGGGGGAATTCTTCCCATTGACCAAATATGTAAGGAACATTCTTCCCAGGAACCTTCACACTAATGTACTCTGAGCTGTAGATCTAGAATTATTAGCAGGGGTTCCCTGAGACCAGAAAATTATTTCAAGGCTTCCTCTATGTTAAAGTAATTCTAAAGGCTCAAGGATTTTTACCTTCATGCATTCTATGCATATCCGGTATGTACCGGTACATTGAAAGGTTGAAGCGGTTATACCGAGACAATGCCTGAAGCTACATCCTGGTATCTTTGTTTAGAACTGTCAATGGGCTTTTTTTTGTAAAAGGAATCCTAGTGACTAATTAGCAACTGGATCGCTTTTACAGGCAGTGGATGGGGGTCTGGGGCAGCCTTCCCGAGCTTCCCTGTCTCTCCGGGGCTGGCCGTTCCACCGGCTGACAATAGAGATGATTGAGGACCTTAAAATTCCTGATCATCTGCATCAGGGGTGTCAAACTGGCGGCCCACCAGCTGTTGTGAAACTACAAGTCCCATCATTCCTTTGGGAGTCATGCTTGTAACTGTCAATCTTGCAATGCCCCATAGGACTTGTAATTTGGCAACAGCTGGAGGGCCGCGAGTTTGACACCTGTGATCTACATGGTCTAAGAAACCAGAAGCAACAAGTATTTCATTGCTTCCAGTTTTGCCAGAGTGTAAACAAGCTATTCCTGGCTTGTAAAGGCATTAGATGGAACCGATCTGATTTTGATTTGATGCTTTGAAGGCCAGAGGAGAGATATGGGGTTGTATTGTTACTGTTTAATTGTTACTACTGTACAAATTGACCATCTGATTTGCCCACTTTAATCACTTCAATGCTGTTACCATGCTATTACTCTGACTGGATACTTAATAAAACTTTTGCAAAAGAAATACATATACAGTATGAGAGTTGTTTACCTGCAGCAGGATTTGTATATCCAGCCCAGTGATTTTTTTTATGCGGTTAAGTAGCACATACTGTATAGATCTTGGCCCTGCCCCAGCCTGTGATTGGTCAGTGAAGGAGAAGCAACAGACTTATAAATATATCTTTCTTCCACTCTTCTCTTTCTTCCTATCCTATCTGCATGTTTCTTTTTAGCACATGAGCAAAGCAGGACAAGCAGTTGGTTGCTTATAGTGCTTCTTCTTCTCCAAATCTGATCTTGGCTGTACAGGGATTGCAAGAGAATGAAAATGTGTTTCAGGTACTTACACTAGTTGTTTTCAAAATTACATGCTTTTGCATACACATTATTTTTTATGGTCGGGGTTAAAACTGCAGTTTTTAACTGAATATAAAATTTTGTATTTTTATTTTCAGCCAATAGGTGGAGCTGTTTTAACAGATATACCAAACCACAGTAGTCTTACTTACTTTGATGAAAAAGTGTGCTCCCTACAGAGCTCATGAGATCAAACCACAGCTTAAGAGAGATCAGAGTTGCCACTTTTCCTCTTTTTTTCCTCTAGGTCTGTTGTACTTTCTACAATATTTAAGTCAGACAGAGAGCCTGAAGGTAAACAGTATCTGCTCTGCCCTGTCTTTAGAATCCCATAATGTACTGTGAATCTCATATCACAATTGTGCCCTGTATTAAAGTGTAACCAAACCTAAAAATAAAAAAAAAATCATAAAATTCAAGTGGTATCAATGTTACCTTCTTCTTTTCCTAAATTTAATTTTTTCAACTGGTGATCCTGCCTATTCCTTGTCTTCTTATTCTAGGGTGGCAAGAAGAGCTATCACCCTCAGATGTGCACAAATCTATGGAATCCCAGATGGCATGCTGACACAAATGGCAATAATACTTACAGTTTTGAGGCCACTGGGAGAGAAGACATCATAAAATGTTGACCTCATTGAGAAGGGCATGTACTTGAGACTTGACTTTGGTGCATAGAATGAAAACAGTTGAAAAGAGAAGCCTGAAGCAAAAAACAAAAAATAAGTGAAGGGCTAGCATGACAAGGTAAACAGGGGAATGATGGAGAGAGAGGGCTAACTTTAAATAGTAATAGATGAGAAGCACTTACAGAGATTGGTGGGTTCACAGAGAGAAGAGGGGCAGGGGGTCTTCAAGGCAGGATCTGGAAAAGTTCTAGGCATTCTGAAGAAAACCATTGAGGAAGATACTTCTCGCCCCTGTGTTGGATCAGTTCTCCTTTGGTGGTCAAAGTGGCCTGGCGGTTGGGGTCTTTGAAAGTGTTTAACAATTTCTGTGATTATCATATTAGGGACCCATCTAAGCTGTAGAATCCCCTGTGGAATACCAGTTAATTGTGGGTTAACTGGGAAGTTGAACAGAGTGGTATCTGTGTAAAGTTGGGATTGTCCCCAAGTCGGTGTGTTGCGGCTGGGGACCTTTAAGTAGTTATGCAGATGCAAAGTAGATGTCGGACACATTTGTGCCTCCAAAGATAGACAACCTTATGGTTATGGTTATTGCCACTACTAATAGTCTTTCTGTTTTAAGGAATGTTTTTATATTTGGTTATTTGTTAAACACTTGCTCTCCAGAGGATTTACCCCCCTTCCTGACCAGGCCATTTTTTGCGATACGGAGCTGTGTTACTTTAACTGACAATTGTGCGTTCATGCAATGTTGTACATAAATAAAATTTATGTCCTTTTTTCCCCACAAATAGAGCTTTTTTCGGTGGTATTTGATCACCTGTGCATTTTTTATTTTTTGTGCTGTAAACAAACAAACCTGAAAATTTTGAAAAAAAAAATATTTTTGACTTTTGCTATAAAACATATCCAGTGAAAAAAATTAAAAAAATAAAATGTCTTCATAAATTTAGGCCAAAATGTATTCTGCTCCATGTCTTTGATAAAAAAAAATCCCAATATGTGTAAATTCATTGGTTTACATGAAAGTTATAGGGTCTACGCATGGCAGTATATATACTGGAATTTTTATTTATGTTTTTTTTTTTACTAGTAATGACGGCGATCAGCAACATATTGTGGGACTGCAGAGGGCATTCTGACACGGGGGGACTGACTAACTGCCACTGACATCCCCAGTGGCACTAATATAATAATCAGTGCTAAAACAAAATACTGGCACTGTACTAATGACACTGAGCAGGAAGGGGTTAACATCTGGGGCGATCAAAGGGTTAACTGTGTGCTGTGTGTTTTTTACTATGTAGACAAGCTTCTTTATATTGCTGCTGTGCAGAGCAATACAAAGCAGCCTGTTCGTGCTGACGGGAGAGATCTATGATCACTGAGAATCCTTTTTATCACGGTAATGCACGAGGAGAATGCGCCCCTTTTTTGCTTTCTTCCAGGGATATTTTATAATAGAATATCTACAAAGTTAGTTAGATTGATAAAAGACACAAGTCCATCACATTCAAACTGAAAGAAAAAACAAATCAATATATACAGGATCGTTTACCACAGCTGACTGAAAGAAAGGAAAAAAACCCCTAAGGGGAAGAAATTCTATACTGATCCCCTAGGACACTCAGAGTTTCTCTGGATCAACAAATTCTGTTGCTAAACCCACAACAGTATAATCAGTCTGTATATGCAGTAAAGCAAGCTTGTTATACTCACTGTGGAAACTAAGGGGTTAACCCTCTTCATTGTGTAAAAAGGCGGTTTGATCCTGTCTTCTCGCTTCCTTTCCTTCTTCTACTGTCCCTAATGCATCTGCAAGTATAAATCTCTAGGAGTCACTCTGCACATGCTCAGTTTGGTGTGGATTGCTAGAGAGGTATTTTTTTTCGGGAGGGTGCATGTGATCAGCACATCGCCAACCAGCACTGTCCAGACAGAGGGTCAGAGGTCATGCAGCCTCATAGGAAAGTCAGAGGAGAATGAAATCTCCTCCTACAAGCTTTAACCGGTGCTCAGCTGGACACTGAGAGAAGTCACAAGACTGCTCTAACTGCTGATGAAAAAAGGGCTTTAGCAGTTTATATTTACTAAAATAATTGCATTTCCATGTTCTGTGTACTGTGGGAGATCAGATATAGTGAATGCAGGGTCCGTGGAGAGCAAATATAGTGACTGCAGGGTCCAGGCAGACCGGATATAGTGAATGCAGGGTCCGGGGAGAGCGGATATAGTGAATGCAGGGTCCTGGGAGACCAGATATAGTGAATGCAGGGTCCGGGGAGACCGGATATAGTGACTGCAGGGTCCGGGGAGACCGGATATAGTGAATGCAGGGTCCGGGGAGACCAGATATAGTGACTGCAGGTTCCGGGGAGAGCGGATATAGTGAATGCAGGGTCCGGGGAGACCGGATATAGTGACTGCAGGTTCCGGGGAGAGCGGATATAGTGAATGTAGGGTCCGGGGAGAGCGGATATAGTGAATGCAGGGTCCGGGGAGACCAGATATAGTGAATGCAGGGTCCGGGGAGACCGGATATAGTGAATGCAGGGTCCTGGTAGAGCGAATATAGTGAATGCAGGGTTCGGGGAGACCGGATATAGTTAATGCAGGGTCCGGGGAGACCAGATATAGTGAATGCAGGGTCCGGGGAGACCAGATATAGTGAATGCAGGGTCCGGAGTGAGCGGATATAGTGAATGCAGGGTCCTGGTAGAGCAGATATAGTGAATGCAGGGTCCGGGGAGACCGGATATAGTTAATGCAGCGTTCGGGGAGACCAGATATAGTGAATGCAGGGTCCGGGGAGACCAGATATAGTGACTGCAGGGTCCGGGGAGACCGAATATAGTGAATGCAGGGTCCGGGGAGATCTGATATAGTGAATGCAGGGTCCGGGGAGAGCGGTTTTAGTGACTGCAGGGTCCTGGTAGAGCGGATATAGTGAATGCAGGGTCCGGAGTGAGCAGATATAGTGAATGCAGGGTCCTGGTAGAGCGAATATAGTGAATGCAGGGTCCCGGGAGACCGGATATAGTTAATGCAGGGTCCGGGGAGACCAGATATAGTAAATGCAGGGTCCGGAGTGAGCGGATATAGTGAATGCAGGGTCCTGGTAGAGCAGATATAGTGAATGCAGCGTTCGGGGAGACCAGATATAGTTAATGCAGGGTCTGGGGAGACCAGATATAGTGAATGCAGGGTCCGGGGAGACCAGATATAGTGAATGCAGGGTCTGGGGAGACCAAATATAGTGAATGCAGGGTCTGGGGAGACCAGATATAGTTAATGCAGGGTCCTGGGAGACCAGATATAGTGAATGCAGGGTCCGGGGAGACCAGATATAGTGAATGCAGGGTCCTGGTAGAGCAGATATAGTGAATGCAGGGTCCGGGGAGACCGGATATAGTTAATGCAGGGTCCGGGGAGACCAGATATAGTGAATGCAGGGTCCGGGGAGACCAGATATAGTGACTGCAGGGTCCGGGGAGACCGAATATAGTGAATGCAGGGTCCGGGGAGATCTGATATAGTGAATGCAGGGTCCGGGGAGAGCGGTTTTAGTGACTGCAGGGTCCTGGTAGAGCGGATATAGTGAATGCAGGGTCCGGAGTGAGCAGATATAGTGAATGCAGGGTCCTGGTAGAGCGAATATAGTGAATGCAGGGTCCGGGGAGACCGGATATAGTTAATGCAGGGTCCGGGGAGACCAGATATAGTAAATGCATTGTCCGGAGTGAGCGGATATAGTGAATGCAGGGTCCTGGTAGAGCGGATATAGTGAATGCAGCGTTCGGGGAGACCAGATATAGTTAATGCAGGGTCTGGGGAGACCAGATATAGTGAATGCAGGGTCCGGGGAGACCAGATATAGTGAATGCAGGGTCTGGGGAGACCAAATATAGTGAATGCAGGGTCTGGGGAGACCAGATATAGTTAATGCAGGGTCCTGGGAGACCAGATATAGTGAATGCAGGGTCCGGGGAGACCAGATATAGTGAATGCAGGGTCCGGGGAGACCAGATATAGTTAATGCAGGGTCCTGGGAGGCCAGATATAGTGAATGCAGGGTCCGGGGAGACCAGATATAGTGAATGCAGGGTCCAGGGAGAGCGGATATAGTGAATGCAGGGTCCAGGGAGACCAGATACAGTTAATGCAGGGTCCTGGGTTTAGTAACACTTTAAAGATGCCAGTTTGATATAAACATAGCCTAACACCAAATCTCCTTTAAGACAGAAGCCACCATAAATCTTGGTCTGCGTTGCGTGCCAGCGACTAATGACAGCTCCCTATTTCTTCTGAGAGGTGAGAAGTAAACATGGATTAATGAAGTCTCACACCGCAGGGGCCTAAAGTGTGTCTAGACCCCTAATACATAACTGGAATACTGGTGGACATAAGGAATGCCGTATAAATCTGCAGGATAAATTTAACCGGGCATTAACATATAAAAATAAAGGCCCAAAGCCTTCGCTTAATCAGGAGCATCTGTCTTGTGTTTGATGTTGAGTCTCAGAAACGTCCTAATACCTAGTGCTGCTATATTTAAGTAACCTTGCCCGTACACCGCTGATCACATGTCAGGAGGTTTATAGTGTTGATGTTGTTGCTAAGCCCTCGCCGTGTTTGAGGACTGCTTTCCAGTTTAGTAAGGTTAAACCGCACTTCTCCTACAATGCCTGGTGTCAGGTCACTGGACTAGTAGTTAAAAGGACACTCCACAAAAAGAAAAAAAAAATAACTGCTTCAGTCCAGGATCAAATTCATTACCTGTGATCTGACAGTCTGTGATACTTATTTGCACTAATATTTAAAATTTCAGGACACATTTCTGGAATGTTCTCTTCTGTTCGGCACCCTTGCTGTGCATGTGTGTGCATGTTTTTGTTGGTTTTTTATTTTTATGTTTTCATAGATTGTATTTAAAGTGAAACTTAAACTAAAGTTCAAAATACCTCTTCTTCAACGTTCCAACTCCCTCAAGGTCCTTTCCAACACCGGCATACTAAAAATAAAAATTCCAGTATCTATACCATAGATTGTAGACACTATAACTTTCACACAAACTAATCAATACACTTACTGGGACTATTTTTTTTTTTTACCAAATACATGTAGCAAAATACTTTTTAGCCAAAATTTATAAAGAATTTAGATTTTTTTTTTTTATTGGATATGTTTTATAGTAGAAAGTAGAAAATATTGGGGTTTTTCTCAAAATTTGGGGTCTTTTTTTGTTTATATCCCAAAAACAAAAAACCCAGGGGTGATCAAATACCACCTAAAGAAAGCTCTATTTGTGTGAAATTATTTTTATAAATTTTCTTTCCGTACAGCATTGCATAACCATGCAATCACCAGTTAAAGCAGATCAGTGTTGAACTGCAAAAAACGGCCTGGTGATGAAGGGGGTAAAATCTTCCAGAGCTCAAGTGGCTAAGGAACTCCAGTCTAAATAGAATGACAAGCTGCCAAATACACTAATGATAACACTAACAGTGGAGGTATTTGCTTTTATTATTTGTAATAGGAGATAACCTAATTTGCAATCCAAGAGCTACCAAGCTTTTAAAAATCGTAGTCTGTGTATTATTATTATTATTATACAGGATTTATATAGCGCCAACAGTTTGCTCAGCGCTTTACAATATAACGGGAGACAATACAGCAACAATACAGTTCAATACAAGAGGGGTAGGAGGGCCCTGATCCTTGGAGCTTACAATCTGTGGTTTCTCTTTCTTTGGCCAGCAATGGTAGTTCAGAGTTGTTCTATATTTGTCAAGTGATGGTGTAGTTTTTTTTCCATCTGCCACAAAGAAAAAGGGTGGTGTTTAACATGGAGGGCTCAGCTCCACATCAGCACCCCAACGGTTTGACTGTGATCAGCTACCTAGTTGCTGCACCTGATGATGCCAGTTGGAACATCACATCCTAATTTGTAACCAAGTCCTCCCACTTCAGGTTCAAGCATCCGAGCCCTGATGAAGGGAGAATGTCCGAGCCCCTGAAATGAGTTAGCTGTTAATTTTCACCCTAGTATGAACAATTAAAACTTTTTTTGTTTCTTTGACCATTGGCACAATGCTTTTATTACATCTCTATACCTTTGGAGTTTTGTAGATGTAAGGGCTCATGTACACGGGGAGTTTGGAAAATCCTTCTGAACAATGGAAACGTGGGTTAAAAAACATCAGTTTAGCCGCGTTTGCATACTGCGTTTATGCACATTTGCGTTTAGAAGCGTTTTTAAAAGATAACCTCAGGAGACCTTCCCAAATGCCCAGAATGCACTGAAAAATAGTAAGTAATTAACTATTTCAGACATTTTGAGAGAACTAGTTAGAGCAGAAGCAGAGAGAGCAGTATGTGTTGAGATGACCTGTCTTTTCTGGTTGTATTCACTATGGATCCCATCATGAGCATAATGCGGCACATTCTACCATGTTTTCCTTCATGCAAAACCTGGAACTGACTGCACTGGTGTACCGGGTCAAAGTTGAAGTGGTAGTAAAGGCTGAAGTTTTTTTTTTTTATCCTAGGGCAGTACAGTGGCTAAATGGTTAGCACTTCCGCCTGGCAGTACTATAGTCATAGGTTTGAATCCCAACCATGGCACCACCTGCCTGGAGTTTGCATGTTCTCCCTGTGCCTGTGTGGGTTTCCTCCGGGTACTCTAGTTTCCTCCCATACTCCAAAGACATGCTGACAAGTTAACTGGCTCCTGTCTAAATTGTCCCTAGTATGTGTATGTATGAATGTAAGTTAGGGACCGTAGATTGTACACCCCTTGAGGGTTAGGGACTGATGTGAATGTACAATATATAAAACATGTATAAATTGACATTCCTTTATAAGTACCTATAGTAAATAAATAAATACATATCTTCATGCATGAAGGTAAATGCCCCCAGCTCCCCTCAGTACTTACCTGAACCTCATTGCAATCCAGCAATGTGAAGGACAGCCTCAGCTATTCCAGGTTTCTGCCTCCTCATTGGCCGAGACAACAAGCAGGAGCCAATGTCAATCACAGCCAGTCAGCCAATGAGAAGGGGGGGGGCAGCACCAAACCACAGCACTGTGTGTGAATGGACACAAGGAGCAGCGGGTGCCCCCATAGCAAGCTGCTTGCTGTGGGGGCACCTGACAGGCAGGGAGAGCCTGTGGGGGACCTGAAAAGAGGAAGATCCAGGCTACTCTATGCAAAACCATGACATACAGCAGGTAAGTATAGACATGTTTGTTATTTTACAAAAAAACAAAAACAAAATGAACCTTTATAACTGCTTTAATTTTCGACCGCAGTGACAAACAAATTTGAAGGAGCAGGATGGAATTTTTTTTTGAATAAATACATTTCTAACCATGAATGTGGTTTTCATTTGGTAAAGTCCATTCACTTTAAAAACAAATGTTAACAACAAATGGAATTTTGCAGTACAGCTATCTTCAAGCCATCGAATGTACTGAGAATTTTTGTACAAATGTTCTTATGAATATTCTATGACGTTTTGTTCGAAAATCTACTAGTGTTTACCCAACTTATGAGGTGATTATCCTCACCTTGGAAAGATATCCTTTTATTTCCTCTTGAGTCTGTAGGACAGGAAGTGAAGGGAAATCCTCCCAATTAGACACAGATGGCATAAAAAATAAAAACAAAAACCAAAAACTACTCTATCCAAAATGAAAAAAAAACCTATATGCTATATATTTTATCTGTACGGAACACTTATGTTAAATAATTTAATGGTAAATAAAATTAGAATAATTGTTTCAAATTAAATAATGTTTCAAGGTATATCCATAATAAGGTAATTTCATAAACAGATGATCCGAGACTGTTATTTAGTGAAAAATAGACGCAGATAACTCAGAACTTATGTTCACTTTAACTGTATGAGGTAATACTCATCCGCCAATGTCCATCACTGCTATGCATTCCATTGGAGAACATTTCCAAACTAACAGATGATTTGATTGCAATGTGTTTAATGACAGACAGGCCAGTAGAAAATATAAAATAAGATACAATTTATTAAAGGGAAAGCATAAGCAGACAGGTTATGAGGTGGGCTAAAAGGAACCAAAAAGCTCTCCACTGAACCAGTAGGGAGGATAGTAGAGCCTTCTTGAAACAAAATGTACAATTGGTGCATGTTTCACTTCCATCATAAATCCATGTAATAAGAGATATATTCGTCCTTTTAGAATAGTAAGCCATATAAATAATTCCTTTTTGTCACTTGGCCATCTGTCCATCCAGGACTGTTGGTACAGATACAGCTAAATATTTTTACAGCCATTTTTCTTACAGCCATTTAGTCCAAATTTCAGACAGCTATTGAAGCCTTTAGTAAAGACTGAGTCAAACACTGGGGTTTATTCACAAAGCTATAAAACATGCATTATATCCCATAATAAACTCCTAATTACAACAATGTTTTAGTAATATTTCCAGTACATGTCAATTTTAATAGCAAATCATACATGAGTTTTAAATGTGTTCAAATGAAGTCCAACAAATCCAGTTACAATGTGGATGAGCATCAATTGTTCATCCTAGAATTGAGTAGGGGCGTTGCTAGGGTTCTAAAAGACCTGGGGAACCTTTGTGAACCCCAAGGAGAGTAATAATGCAGCAACCAGAAAATGCTGAGACTATCAACACTTTGGTCAGAAGTAAGTAATGTACAATATAGTGTATAGAGTGCAGAAGCCTATAAGACACAGTGCAAAGGTCAGGAGTATGTAACACACAGGGTGCAGGGAGCAGTGCCAGGTTCAGGAGTTTATAACGCACAGACTGCCAGAGACAGGAATAAGTAACACACAGAGTGCAAGGGTCATGTGTGTGTAAAGCACAAACTGCAGGGCTCATGTGTGTGCAATGCAACACATGCAGGGGTCAGGAGTGTCTAATGCTCAGAGCGCAGGGGTCAAGTGTAAGTAATGCATGGAGTGTAGGGGTCAGGAGTACCGAAAAAGAGAGTGCATGAATCCCCTGCATTCAATACCCTCCCCCATTTTACCTTTTTAGCAAACACCCACCCTACCTACCCCCCCCCCCAACGAAAACAAATTCCAGCACTAATCTGCCTGCTCACCCGCCAAACACAAATTGTCTCTGTAAGTTCCACAAATAAAAATGCAAAAATCTCCCCTCCTCACCCAATCTCTCTTCCCAGTACAAATATTTGCCTCCCCAAATCACCTCTCCCAGCACAAATCTTCTCCTTCCCCCCTCCAATCTCCTTCCATAACAAATCTCCCACTTCTGAATAAGTTCCCCCTCCCAGTACAAATTCTTTGCACTCCAGCGCAATTCCTCTTTCCTTAAATCCAACTCTCAGTGCCAATTTTTTTCTCCCTGCCCCCTAATCCTCATGCCAGTGCAAATCCCCCTTAATCCCCTTCCCAGCAAAATTCCCCCGGCCAGCAAAAATCCTCCCCTTACCCAGAATAAATCATAGTATTCTCCCCCCCCCAAAAAAAAATCTCCATCCCAGCACATATCCTGTCCCACTCCCAGCACAAATTGTTTCCCCTTCCCCAAATCCCCCTCCCACCATAAATCTTTGTTACAACCCCCTATCCAACAGGTCACTGTGTTCCCCCTCCTTCCCTGAACTTATAGATCTCTGACACAGGGTGGCAGGTGACTGGGGGACATTCTTCCTCCCAGGTATTCCTTGCCTTGTGTCATGTGACACATCAGAGCCAAGGAGGGAACTCCCCTGGTCTGTGAAGTGTAACAGCAGTTATGTGTTGAGGACATGTGATGTGCAACCACAAAGTCATATATAGGCCATCACTATTTATGTGAGGGGATCTTTAAATGTTGTTAATTTCCCTTATAAAATTCCCTGTATAACCTGCCTACTGTACTATTGGTGGTCTTCCTCATTCCAATAAGAGAGCACATGTGGCATGGTTATTTTTCTAAATAGCCACAAATGCTGCAAAAATGTATATTTTACATTTGTTTAAATGTTTCTTCATTTTGTAATAAAAGGGAGTACTGGTATATAATGCTGCCTTGATTTCTTACAGGATGCCTAGTCACTGAGTTCCTGTGCAAGCGCTTGCTAAAATACGTTTTTAGTCATTATTGAAAAAATAAATATGTCTTCCTACCACTTTCCTGATGTTATCCTGTTCTTTCTTTTTATAATCTGTATTGCATGCAATATATGAGTAAGCATGTAACAGTTCCTGCTTCCTCACCCCATAATGACTCCACTCCTCTGTCATTTAGAGCTATAATACTTAGGAAGATTATTAACATTCCAAAGATTCCATCTGATGATTCACTATCCCATTAGAACATACTACATGGTGATATGTTTGGTACACAGATGTAGGACAGTTATTGTCTGTAAATATTCCTACAACAAATTGACAAAATACAGCATATTCAAAAGGCTTTGGAAACAGCAAAAAATATTTCGAAATATTACAAATATTTGGTTATTAACCCCTTGGCACCGGCACCTCCAAGCCCTTTAAGGGGTTTGTGATTCAAGGAGGCAGGGCAGGTTTAGAGTCACGTGACTGTCGTGATTGGCTGTCCCGACGGTCACATTATCAGAAAGCTCCCAACCGCAAGTAGCAATCTGGACCGTTCTGGGAGGTGCTGGTAAATGTGCCAGAAATGCGCAGGGCATGTGCTCTCGGCACATCTTTTGTTTACATTGGGTAGGCAAATATGTGGCCCCTCGGTGCCAAGGCCCTGCTGCTGAGAGGCCGCATATTTGTGTATGCTGGGCGCCAAGGAGTGAAAAACCACTGGATGACCAAAAATGTCAATCTTTCCCACTTTTTTTCCAACTTTTTGTCCTTCTCTCTCTAGCTTGTCCCTACTCTATTCACTCCCCCTGACAGACAGGTGAACTATCTCTACACTGTGCAATTGCAAGAATGCCAAGCTTAGGAGCCAGGGTCTTAAATGGACTCTGCCTGACCCAAGATGGCACATGGGGTGGCAGCATCTAACTAGATCACTTCCCCAGTGACCCAGGAAACCATAGAGGAGTATGTTTGTCCTGACTTTCTCTTCCTTTGCAATGCCACTGAGGTTCAGTGGAGAAAATCAACTACACCTGCCTATAGGCACGCCAGCCTAGCATATTACGTTTATACATCATTTATTGATGAAATGAAAAAAATATTCTACTCACAAAGCAATGTATAAACATGCTCATTAATGAAATCCAGAAATGAAAATTCCAGAGCCACTGCACGAGGTGATTGTAGCCGTATTAGTGCATTTGTGACAGAAACAACTGAGTACTGTCCGTGATACTTTTTTTATTTGCACTAACATACAATTTTGAGAGCCACTGCACAAATTTCTTATGACGGAAAGAAACTACGCAGGTCTACAGAGGTTAACACGCTTCAAGGGGAGTCCCCTCTTCCTCAGAGACCAGGGCTCTGAGGAAGAGGGTATTCCTCTTTAAAATTCCCCTTGAAATGCGTTAGACTCTGTAGACCTGCATGGCTTCTTCCTGTGATAAGAAGTTTGTGAAGCGGTTCTGGCATTTCTGTATCTCATTGATGAGCATGTTTATACATTGCTTTGTGAGTATAACATTTTCTTTATTTCATCAATAAATGGTGTGTAAAGGTAATGTGCTAGGCTGGTGTACCCTCTCTTTGTTCTTACAGTGTTCAGTGCATTTAGACTACCGTAGGAGGGCAGTAAGGGGTGGTGGTCACCTAGGAATTGGAAGAGAAACAGAAATTATGAGAGTCATCTGATACTTGAGCACCATACTTGAATGTTTTTACTGTGTACTCTTTTTTCTCTCCTGCCCCTCTCCACTGTCTACCCCTTTGCCCCGCTTTCCACAGTACATCTCTACTCCTCTCTGCTGCCTACACATCTCTCATCCTTCTTTCTCTCATTCTTCTTCCTTTCCTACCCCACTCTCCCTCTTTCTTGCTCTTTATCCGTCTCACTGTAACTTTTTATCACTCTTCTATCTTCTCCACCCCGCTCTCTTTTCTACCCCTGTTACAGTCATTCTCCCTCTCTCCCCCTCCATCCTTTATACCCCTATTACAGTTCCTTTCCCTCTCTATTCCCCTGTCTTCTCTCTGCCCTTCTCTCTCTTTCTCCTTCTCTACCGCTCATTTTCCTCCTCCTCTTGTCTCTACCATTCCCTTATTGTTCCTCCTCCCCTTTCACTTTTCATCCTTCTCTATCCTTCTTTACCCTTCTCTCCTCTCTATACCCCTCTTTCACTTCTCTGTTTCTGTTCTTCTCTACTCTTTACCCCTCTCTTACGCTTTCTCGCTCTTTACCTCTAAGTCTCATTCACTGCTCCTCCCTCTCTAAACCAATTTTCTTTCTACCCCTCTCTCAATCTTTCTTCTCTTCAACCCTCTTACTCCTCTTCCTTCTCTACTTGGAATGAGCTGTTTGTTTATGGTGTTCTTCGTGGTCAAGCGGCAGGTACCTACACCAAGAATCCTCAGCCATGTAAGCGATGTCAGTGGTTGCTAAAGATGCAGTAGGTGAAGGCATCTGCTGAATCCTCAGCAATCACTAGTTTCACATGGCCCAATTTGCTTACATGTCTGGGAATCCCTGGCCATATTGGAAAGGGGCAGGAATGGGGGGGGGGGGTTTACATCATTGCCCAAATAAGGCTACATGGCCATACTTGGGCAATACCACTGACCAAATTGACCAATATTATGTCACCACTATCTCTGCTCTTCCCCTGATATTACTGATGACAAAGTTGTCATTTGGCAAGTGCCCTTCATTATGTAACATTCTCTGATTTTTTTCTGTTTTGGTGGGTGTTTTTTTCGTTGTGATTGGCAAGGATCTACATTGCTGGATGAGGTACAACATAATTGACTATGGATTTATAGCATGTGACTTTTTTTATTTGAAAGGATTTTTCAAAAACTGTGTATGTGTTTTTGTTTACTGTTCACTTTGTTAAAATTCATACAGGAGGGGTGGTATCTGGGTGCACCCTTATTGATAAAGGGTGCTTCCATATGAGCCCTCTCCCCGCAGATCCCTCCAACCGCCAAGGCCCTTGCCCTCATTAACCTGGGGGTAAAGCACTGTGCCAGAGGAGTAAGTACCCCCCATGTTGAGGGCTTGCATGCTCGTCCCCTCCCCCCACCCACCTTTTCTGGCCAGCCAGATTACATGCTTGTATAAGGGTCTGCATTTAATTTTGGAGGTGGCGGGGCATACATTTTTCTTTTTTTGCATGGGGTTCCACTTTAAAATCTATGCTGGATCTACATAGTCTGGTATGGATTTTGGTGAGACCCCTATACTGTTCTTTTTAGTGAATTTGGCTGTAGGAAATACTACAACAAAAGGGACATTTGCAAAGAAATTTTAATTGCTGTAGGTAGCAGGTTGTATATATCCTACAGATGTACAACTTTACCCCCCCCCCCCCCCAAGCAGGTTATCTTAATGAATTATATGGAATTAGGCATTTTTATTGTTTCACATTACGCATTACTAAACTGTCTGCTCCCAGCCAAATTTAAATTTTAAGAATACTTTTTTTACATTGGTTCATGTCCTCCAGGTCAGTGCCCAGCTCCCCATGCCATTTGTCCTAGCTAATAGACAGAAAATGGCTATTAGTGATTTTACAGGTTTGGCACTAATTGATTTCAGTTAGATTCAGATTTGATATCCAAATATATTTAAAGTTTGCTGAACTGTAGCATCCTCCTAGATAAATGCTAGGATACCTATTGTAGATCATAGTTGGTTCCTCTGCTTAACAGGAGACCTGTAAGGAAAATCTAATTACGTTTTAATCTTAACAGAGAGCTGCAATTGTTAGTAGTGCTTGCTCAGTGTGTTCAGATGCTGCTAGTTCTGTCTCTGGCTTTCTCTGTATTCAAGTAAATTAGGAAGGTTCTGGATGTATAAGTAGAACTCATACAGAACACAGTCTAAATATTAATGCCACTCCAGCCAATCTCAGGGAGTGCAGCCCTGAGAAATGTTGGGAGAGAGTATTTATTCTTTGGGCATACTGAGCACTGGGTCTTTCCTGGACAGGATTGTACCAGCCTGAGGGAAGGCATGCTGCCTCCCCAGGCACCTGCTGCCATATGGTCTCAGGTGGGCTACCTGAGGGCCTGAAGTAAGAGAGAAAGTGACCCTGTGTTCATTGAACTTCTGGAAGTAGTGGGAAGACGTCAGATGGAGAAGAAGCTTCCAAAATTCCCGCCCCGATGTCTGTCTGGGTGCTGTTTGGTGGTATAGGGGCCCGACGGTTGAGGTCTTTGGAGACATTCTAATTCTACTGTGATACTTCAGTGTAAGGACCCATCTATAGTATAGTGTCCTTAGTGGTATCCCAGTTAACAATGGGTTAGCTGGGAATTTTGGACACGGAGGTGTTGGCGGAGAGTTGGGCTTGTCCCTGAGCCAGTGTGTTGTGGCTCAGAGTTTGCGCTGATAAAAATGTGGTTGGTTCTTTAGGGCCCTCCAAAGACTGGCAACCTTGGTTACTAGTATTATGATCCTCATTATGTTTCTGTTTAAAGGAATGTTTATATAAGTTGTTTTGTTAATAAAATGTGGCCAATTTCACTCCAAATTGGTGTTGGCCTATTTATTCCAGGTATACTGGGGAAAAAAGGGGTACAGGGGGGACATAGCTGTCCTTTTGGTAAGTGAGTTAAGACATCTGTTGTGCACTATTTATGTCCATTGAACTCCTTCTTGACATTGGGACTTTGCTCAAGGCTGCTACTTAAAAAAGAATGAGTGACAGTGTGTGTGCACCTGGCTGTAGATCTACCTTGTGTCTGGCTGTGGGGGGAAGTTAGAGAAGACCTGGATATTACGAGGGTAAGCGCTACACCTGCTTACACCAAAGGTACTTTCAGCTCATTGCTATTCTTTACCCCTCTTTCACTTCTCCTCTTTCTCTGGCCTTCTTTACCCCTTTCTCCACTTTAACCCTCTCTCATTCCTCCTTCTTTACCCTTTTGTTTTTCCTTCCTTTTCCCTCTCTACTATTTGTTTTATTCTCTCTTCCATTATTTCCTCAATCTATACCCTTTTTTCTCCTGTTCTTTCTCTATCTTTCTCTCCTCATCTCTCTCACTATATTTCATATGCCCTCTTTTTTTTCTCTTTTTTTGTCTGAGTATAGATCTACTGTATGTTTGTGCAAACATGTTTGAATGTACTGTTGTCAGACTCACTACCTCTGCTGAAAGTCTATTTCAAGCAACAACTACTCATTCAGTAAAATAATACTTTCTAAGATTAGTTTTGAACTTTCCTCCTGCATGTTTAAGGTCATGTCCCTGTATTCCTGATCTTGGCTTCATATTGAAGATACTGAGCTCCTGAACCTTTTCATATTCTTAATGTATGTAGCGCCTCTCAGTAGGGTACTAGTATTAGGGTTTTCTTTCCTCCAAATAAGTTTTTATTCAAAGTTTTATATGTTTACAAAAAAAAAAAAGAACATATCACATGACATTGTACATTAGCAGTCATACATTTCCTCAGTACAGACAAATTGAGTACCCTATTTTTTACAAAGGCATATAGCAAAATAGCTATGAGATCTATAGTTCAGCAAAATCAAAAAGGATACATCCTTAACCATGAAGCCCATACAACATCCCTCAAGTCTCTCCACACACAAATGCATGAGAAGAAGTAACAAAGTATTAACCGTTATTCAGCATAAATAATAAACAAGAGATCAGTACAACCGCTATGCCATTTTAGATAACAAAAACAACACTCATGGAATGTGCCTACCAATTATGTGACATCGACCACCCATATCCGCCAATACAACAGACCATGCGGGTTTTTAATGAATTTCTCCACCAGTTCAGTTAACATTGTAAAATCTGTAGGGACATTAACGCCAAGGGGGTCAACCGAGGTACCTGCAGCCATGGGTATAGATTGTTGAACTTATAAGGGGTGCCTCTTTGAGTTTCTTTCCTTTAAGTAAGGTAGAGTTAACTTGCATTGACCAATCCTAAAATGTAGGAGGAAATGGCTACAGCCATTTTAATATGTTAGGAAAATTTAGTTTTTGGCCTCCCTGTAATCAGGGAGAGAAGTGTTCATTTTTTTATGTTTTTTTTAGACTTAACCACTTCCTCTGCTTCCCAATGAACTCTGTGATATAGTGGGTGGAAGAGCTTTAACCCTGGCCTGCATATTTATGCCTCTTCAAACCAATTTCTGGTCAGGAGAGTGATTGACATGCAGGGGGCTGAAAGGAGTATAAATAGGCTGGGACCAGGAACAGCTTTGTCTCCTTCCTGGGGGAGTAAGTCCCAGTCTGAGGGCTGAGGCATCCCTTGGAGTTGGAAACTACCTGCAATACAAAAGAAAGTCTTCTGTGGTTCCATCTCCTGCTTGGGTTGGGGACCTTTGGCCTAGCCTCCTGAAAGTATCCTGAAAGTAACACACCTGAGGATAACGGGCACAATGAGTACCTGCCATGTAGATTCCATAGACTTTTCTTTGCCCTATTTGTGAGAGCTTAAAGCAGTACATCTGGGATTATACTCCTGTTGAGGAGTTCCTGATTGCAATCTAGCTACCCTTTACATTCAAGAGAGTGGTTCTCACCCTGAAGGAGCAGACCAGATTTAGAGTCCACCATTACAGCTTTGTTAGAAGTTTTTGGAGTTACTCAATGCCTACCCTCACCCTATCCCAGTTCTTTTAGCAAAATAAACTGCAAAAAGATGTGAACAGCCTGTTCTCTCACTCGAGTGACTATGAACTACCGTGTGTCTGGCTGCTATGTACCTATCAGGGAGTGGGACCTGGAACCAAACAGCCAGACCAGTCTCAGGTTTGTGCTACATGTGTTTAAAGGTTTCAATCATGTTTCCCCTTTCCCTTCTTACCTCCATACTGTAGCATAGTCTGTTCCTGAAGTCTCTCCTGATATGTTTTGTCCCCCAGGCCTTTCACCATTTTTGTTGCCTGTCTCTGGACTAGTCCTTTCTTATCAACATCTTTTTGTAAGTGAGATTTCCGGGACAGGACATATCCGATACAGTATTCTAAATGAAGCCTAAATGAACATCTATATAGAGGAATCAGGACCTCCTTCCTCTGGCTGGTGATCCTTCTAGTGATATATGAAGATCTATATGGGGGAATCAGAACCTCCCTCCTCCTGATGGTGACCCCTCTAATGATAACCAAAGATCTATTTAGAGGAATCAGGACTTCTTTCTTCCTGATGGTGATCTCTTCAGCAATAACCAAATATCTATATAGAGGAATCAGGACCTCCTTCCTCTGGCTGGTGATCATCTAGTGATATATGAAGATCTATATGGGGGAATCAGAACCTCCCTCCTCCTGATGGTGACCCCTCTAATGATAACCAAAGATCTATTTAGAGGAATCAGGACCTCTTTTTTCCTGATGGTGATCTCTTCAGCAATAACCAAATATCTATATAGAGGAATCAGGACCTCCTTCCTCCTGCTGATGATCCCTCTAGTGATACACCCTAGAATTCTTTTCCCACTGCTTGGCCACGCTGTTTGCTCCTTTTGCAATCATCTGAACTAAGTGCCCCCCCCCCCAAAAAAAAAAAAATTTTCTGTAGTTCTGGCCAACCCTATACCTCAATAGTCAAAAGTCAGGAGTTCTGAATTTGCTCTGACTTTCTATTTTGCATGCTTGTTCCAGGTCAGATACTGAAGCCATTGACGGTCAGGCTAATAGTAAAAAGAATTCAGCAATGCCAATAAAATCCCATATAATAACTAAAAAATTGTCAACTCCATATATTGCAGGCCGAGTTACACAATCTCTTCTTTTCAGTGAAGTGCATTGTAGGATCTACTTATTCTTTTCCCTTGCATGGCCTAAATAATGAATTGAAATCCGCAGTATTGCCAAATCCATCTTCACTCTGATGAACGGCATGTATGATTTTCTCAAAAGAATCTATTAGAGAGGATGAATGCTTCTCACAAACTGTGTTCTCTGCTAAGCAAATGAATAAAATACTGGAGTTATCACCTCTATCCTCTGTGTTCCCTCTGAAAAAAAGTTATTCTTTGTGACATTTGTATTGTGAATTGCCAGATTCATCAAAGTCTCCCTGGCTATTGAATGAATCACAAGAGAACTGATTAAAATCTGATTAGTATTCAGGCTAGAAGCTAAGTGCTAGTGTTTGCTAGTGGCAATTTCTTTCTGTGCCAGGGCAGCAACCATTAAAGGAAATCATTTATAATAAAGTGGAATGTTTTATAGCCATTTCCTTGAATTAACTACCCCCTTTAGTACATGTCCACTGACAGAAATTTCAGTTCACACTTCCTTTCTATATGAAATATTTAAGTATTGTGACCCCACAATGATTTTCATTAAAATTGACATAACTATTAAAGATTTGCAAAGCAATGAAAAGTTTCATTTTCTAATTTTTATTTTAAATCTGGACTCCAGGTAAACAGCTAAAGTCACTGTTGAAATGCATATACAAAGAATGTTTTATCTTTCTGTTTTGAGATCCAAGCACCCCTGCCACACTGCATAGCCATATTGATGACCTGACTTTTCTATAATGCAGTTAAAACAATTCAGTTTGGCCACCAACCTACCCTTAGGTTATGACTGGCAGTGAAGGAAAAGCACAATGCTGATAGGCTATCACTCTGCTCTCTCCTCCTGTAAGCATGTTCTGCCTGCTGATTGACAGCGCTTTGCAAACCAATACACTTCTGATTGGCTTAGGATGAGATGATTCAGATTTAGATTGATTTAGGCATTTATGCTACTGGTTTGTAAATATATTTACCATTGTTGTATCAAGTTCACAACAAAACTAACTGTCTGGTGGGCAACTTTAAAAATATTCCGCCCCAAAGAATGGGACACCGCCAAATCAGCTTGTGTGGCTGTCTTTGAGGATTTGAGGTAATGTGGTCCTTTTACAGCAACCAATAATGCAAATATGGCCTTCTTCATTGACCACTAGTTTAAAGGGCTGTTCTGCATTGACCACCACTGGCCACCAGCGGCAGGAGGTCCTTCTCCGCTGAATCACCAATGTAAATAGGCACTTCATATCTGGCCATCAATGTAAAAAAAACTATTCTTCACTGACCATGAATGTAACTGAAACCTCCTCCACTGACCAACAATGTATGGTACCTCTTCCGCACTAGTAAACAATGTAAGCAGGCTCTTTTTCACTGTACACCAATGTAAGAAGCCCTAGTCCACTAACCCTAAGGGGGCGTTCTCCATTGACCACCAGTGTAAAGGGCTTTTCTCCACTAACCCCTCCATGGAAAGGTGCATTTTGTCACTGGCTACCAGTTTAAAGAGCTCCTTTGCCATTGACCCACCAGTGTTAATGGACCCTTTTCTTCTGGCCACCATTGCAAAGGGGCTCTTCTTCACTTACCATCAATGTAATGGAAACCTCATTCTCTGGCCAACAATGTAAGGAAGGTCTCCCCCATTGACTAGCAATGTAAGAGGGCCCTTCTCCACTGATATCTCTTACTTTCATCTCTAGCTGCATATACTGTGAGTAATTTATCATCACAACAGAGTCTCTGAAGTCATGTTTCAGTCAGTGTTTGACACATTATGACATCTGCTGTTTGTTTACAGTAAGAAGCATGGCTGGCTGTCAAGTTTCTGCTGCCAGAAAGGAGGAAAGAAACTGTAATCTGATGCCTCGGTTGTGAACTTTGAAGATGAATTTCTCCACAGTACATGCAGCTGCAGACTTTAGCGAGGGTTTGTTTTAGCTCTCATGCAGGTACATTCCTACTTACAACGTAAATCGACTGCATATTTTGATGCCTAGGCACCTCTGGTGCTGTGTACAGCCACCCATAGACATGAATGGTTGTAGGCACTTGTGTAAAGTGGTGCATGTGCACAGGCATAACTTCTTGAATGCAGGCGATCTTTCTCTGCTGTAAGGTAGCATACGCCAATCTGCATGAGCTGTAGATATTTTTTAACTGTTTTTAACTGTTTGTAAAGAATATGTTATATTTGCAATGTTAATAGAAGAGGATTTATCTGGAATATAGGGTGGTACACCAGAAAATGCTGGAGAGCTCTCCTAGAGGAGAAGTTCCTATTTTGGACCTGTACATAGTTGCCAGGAAGTTGTCCTCAGTTTACTAATCTGTGGGTATCCCATACACCTCTATTAACATTACAGGCACTTTACCATCAAATTTGAGCAGTATTGTAGTCTGTGAAACTTCATAAAATAAAGATACTGCAAGGCTAGAGTCTTTGAATAAAAATAATTCTAGAGGGTGAACGTGGAGGAATACAAAAAAAAGATTAGAAAATAGCACAGTTATTTTTTTTAACTATAAGTGAATTTCAATAATTTCCTGTTTGCAGTGTTTCATAACAAGACCTTTTTCACAGTTGGATAGTAAGAGAGGGCAGGCAGGTGTGCTAATGGGACAGGACAAATTGTATTCAGCAAAAATTGATGTTGCTCTAATTAGAGCCCGGCTAAAGCTGATTTATTGCCCCGTTTCTTCTTATGTCAATTAGCACTTTAATTAAATGCCAAACTTCAGCTTTTATTTTGCAAGTCTTCTTATTGGAATTTCAAATGCTTGCTTATCATTCATCAGCAGCTGCGGCAGAACACAAAGCAACAAGCAGTAAGTAATCCACACATTGTGGAGTTTAAAATCTATTGCAGTAAAGTGGATCAAAATGACAAGAAAACGGATGATCGTTCCTAGTTATGTACATGTCTTACTCAGCATTGACTGTGGGGAATGTTGCAAATCCCTTTATAGCAGCTCAAAGAATGTTCTTCGAAAGGGGGGGAGAGGGGTAGCATGATGTAATGGTGGGTGTTAATGGGTCCTTGCAATGCTGGGGATGTAGGTTTATTTAACATAATGATACTAATTGAATGAAGTCTGTATTTTCTCATCATTTTTTAAGTTTCAGTAAAATGTTGCTAGTGTGCATCTATATGACAGTGAAAGCCACAATAGAATATAAGCTTTTCCAAGGTATAAAATTATATATAAAGATGTATCAGTAAATATACAGCATACATGATCTCAAACAGGTCCTCAGTAGCACACTATGTGGTCAAAATATGAGTTCAGGAGTTTCCACTGAAGGACACCAATGATGTTACAAGATGCAAAGATATTTTAGACAATTGTGTGTTTCCAAACTTGTGGTAACAGTTTGGGGAAGGCCCATATTTGTTCCAGTATGACTGTACTCCTGGGGACAAAGCCAGCTCCATAAAGATGTAGTTTGATGGGATCGGTGTGTGTGGAGGAACTCAAGAGGCCTTCACAGATCCCTGAAACACCTTTTGAATTACCTGGAACATTGATTGCAAGCCAGGTCTTCATCAGTAATTGCCTTCAATGAGGAGTAAGAGGAAGATAAGTTATGTGCTTCTCATCAAACTCAGGCTTCCATATAACAAGTTCAGCCTTCTGAGTTTATCATTATAGGTAAAGGAAGTGAAACTAACTTGTCAGAGTATTGAAAGTATTAGACATGTGTAGCACCCCTCTAGATAGCTAGGTAGAGCTAGCTAGTTTTTTTAGTTAGAGAGGCTGAGTAGCAGCCTGGGCAATAGTCAGCTGGGCTAACCTTAGGTCAGGGCTGAGAGGCTCTGCAGGTCAGTTCCCTGACACCTCTTCCTTCTCTAGAATCTTGGAGAAGATTCTAGACGCTGTGGGTGAGAGTGAGGAGCAGCTGGCATGCACACTTAGAGGACTCTGGTCAATCCCCAAGCAGGTGGCTTGGCATGGGGCCAGGGCAGCCTTTAAGTGTGCTTTAGCCTGCTCAGTAGCGGGATAGTTCGGGTGGAAGATGTGAGGAAGGCTGAGATGCAGGAGCCTGGGAAGGGGCCCAGTAAGAAGAAGCCTACCTACAGGCCTGGACCTGGAAAAGAGGATTACTCAGCCTCACCGGTCCCTGGAGGGAGGACCACTTGTGGAGCCAGGGAAGGAGCCAGCCTATCAGAAGGTCTGAAAGCAGCCACCTACCCAACCAGCTCACAGGCAGGGACTGAAAGAGTAATCCTACACCCCCTTGGCCAGTTAAGGGGAAAGTGCATTCTGGTGGTAAACCTAACTAGATTCATACCCAGGACTGTTAATCCTTTCAAATAGAAGCCACTGGATCCCCTTGCCCTGGGATTCCTCCAGACAGCTCGGTAATGAAGAGGATTTATCTGGGGTATAGGGTGGTACACCAGGAAATACTGGAGAGCTCTCCTAGAAGAGAATTTCCTATTTTGGACCTGTACATAGTTGCCAGGAAGTTGTCCTCAGTTTACTGTTCCTTGAGTATCCCATACATCTCTCAACCCCATCCAAGTTTAACACCTCTAATAAAACTTAAAACCAAGCTCAAGGACTGTTTACTGTCTCTGGAATGCAAGTCTTTGAAAAATACTTGTTGCCTGGCTATGCAAGACTATAGGGGACCCAAATGTTCGGCGACTCCTAAAGAGCTACACATGTAACAACTTAATGACATCTACAGGCCAGAGGTATGAACATGTTAAAATGCTATATGCTCACAAATTCCCCAAAACACACTCCAACATTTTCCTAGAAGAGTGGAGGCTGTTGTAGCTACACAGAGGGGACCAACACCATATTAATACCCATGGTTGTGGAATGGGGATATCCAACAAGCTCATATGGGTGTGATGGGCAGGTGTCCACAAACTTTTGGCACCATAGCGTGATTATCTTCTATTATGTATATGCTGTATATCTGTTGTGTTACAAACTAGAATTCAGATTGATTTACAGGACCGCTTTGGTGAAAATTTTGTATTCTAAAAACTGCATGGGCTTAATCCATATAACAATAGAATTCCATATACAAATTTCATTTTTACATTTATAATTATACAAGCACCAAGCTGATTAACAAATATTACAGTGACAGGGTTGGGACCTCATGAAGATGAATCTCCGGCAGTGGCTATTGTATTCTGACGCCCTGCCCCACCAGCTGTCAAATTACCTCCACAGTGCCTAATTCTGATTGGATACATGTGCTGTTCGCCCAATAATTTTGAATCAATAGATGTTGGACGGGAGGCAGCTGACAGGGTTACCCACTGAGCTCATTTTCAGTGGTTCATCAGGAACCAGACAAAAAATTCAATCTGTGTATGGCCATGTAAAAGCAACTCTGAAGCCTGGGCCAGGACATGTGACTTGGATTGGTCCAAGGATCGATGTGTTTTATATTTTACAAAAGATTGTGACAACAAGAAATTACAGGTTTCCTTTCTATTTTCTTTTTTGTTCCTTTTTGTTCTTTCAATTCACAGGAAAAATCTACATGTCTTGGTGTACTTCAAGTGAGCATCTGGATTCCTCTCTAGGTTACAATGCTGACAGACTCTAGTATTAGCAGTTACTTTGTTGTGCCAATACAGACTTGGAAAGTAAAAGTAAGGCTTCTTTTTCTGACTTTGATTTGAACGGCTTACATTGTTGCAGCAGTTAAATACACCAGCGCTTTTACGTTCCATGCACACGGGGCGTTTTAATAACGCTGGTAACGTTAGCTGTGTAAAGTTACATAAAAAATTTGAGATTTTCATCATTTTTGTATTAGCGTTTAACTACGTTTTTTCGAGTTTTTTCATCAAAAGTCCAAAAATGCTGGTTTGCCATGATTTACCATGTTTTACCATGTTTTACCGTCTTTTGCCACGCTTTACAGCGCTTTTCAGCGTTAGAGCATTTTTACAGCTAAAAAACTCCCCTAGAAACCCACGAGTTCTGGGTTTTTGTTCCAGCCAAAAAACGCTGATTACAGTCTATGTGTACATGGACACATAGGATAACATGCTGGGGGGTTTACTGGCTGCAGAAAAAAATGTCAAAAGACAAAAACAGCCGCTGTAAAAACGTCCAGTGTGCATGAGAACTTAAGCATTGCGTGGATACATAATTTCGACCCCTTGGTGGTCAGTTTAGAAGTTATAGCTTGAATTAAATTTTCCATCTATACCCAAGAAAAATAAGCACCTTTCAAAAAAAAATAAAATCATAACAAAACACTTCCAATAGTATATTTACTGAACAAAAAGAGGAAAATAAGTGAAGTTTATTGTTAGAGTTTATATATACTTTATTATTATTTTTTCGTAACAGTAAGGCAAAGTTGACATTAATGCTAAATCTGGAGTTTGGAAAGTGTTTTGGGGCCAAACAAGCATCCCCAAATCCTGGGTAGGAAAATGTATACTAAATTGTATGGCCCAGTACCTACTTCGGTGTTTGGTGGGCATTCCCTTAATGCAATCTTAATGTTTTGAACACAAGATATGAGTAATTTACCTCCAAACCTTGCAAAGTCAACACAGGCTCTACCAGGGGCGGACTGACAACTCATGGGGCCCCCGGGCAATAGGGAATCATGGGGTCCCAGTGTCCTTGCCCAAACTCAAAAAAGCCTGTGAAAAAGGTACCAGGGGCATCTCATGGGGCCCCCTACTGACCCCGGGCCCTCGGGCAGTGCCCGAGTTTCCAAATTCTCAGTTTGCCCCTGGGCTCTACATGCCCTTTACCTTCAGCTTCCATGTAAACATTAAGTATAGTAAAAGTCATCTGCGCTCATGTATAGCACAAATACTGTGGAAGAAATCTCTCAAAGTCTCATGCGTATCTAGAGCATAAACCTGGTCTTAGTCCACTAAGTTCCACTTGGCTTGGCTGCTCTCCTCAGAATGGGTGATCCATAAGCATTTCATGCAAAAGAACAAAAGAGGGTTCACCATCCTCATGTAATAACCGAGACACCATTTATTTCCAATGGTAAAAGTAGATTATATACTTACAAGCAGTAGAACACAACATGCTCACACAAATCTCCAAAAGAATGACCAGAACTGATATGCACACCTCCAGATGGACTTGCATCCATCTGGTCGTACAGTCCTACAGATTTCGAGGGTACCCCCTCTTCACCAGAGACAGAACCTCAGTGCAATCTTAATGTTTGTAACACAAGAAATGAGGGATTTAAAATGGTTGTAAACCATTGCATACACCCAGTGAAGTGACTGGTGATGCACAGAGATGAAACAAATCCTACTACATAAGTTTGTTTATCTGCAGTATTCTCTTCTCTACATCTGTTCAAAGTGCTAAATTTAGAAAGCTTGTCTGAAAGTTCAGAAAAAAGGGGGCAGAGAGCTGAAATTAAACTCTGCAGAGCTCAGTGAGGATATTTCAGAGAGCTGATTGGAGGGAAGAGACACCCCCTCCACACAGCTCACAGGAACAGATCTCAGGCTGTCAATCTACTGGCGATCCTTCCCCTGTCACCATCTTTCTCTTTGTCTCAGAAATGACACTTAGTGCTCTTAACTGAGACAAGTACACACTATAGAGGGATATGCTTTGTTCATATTTCATGTCTGAGGTTTACAACCACTCCAAACCCTGCGAAGTCAACACAGGCTCTGTATGCTCTTTACGTCCAGTGTCCATGAAAAAAATAGGTTAAGGCTAAACTCCAGTCAGTTATAAAGCTAAAGCAGAAAGATTTTAGTTTTATTTTGCTTTACTAAAAATAAAAATACATTTATTTTTAAATTGAACTAGTATACATACCTGAATTTAATTTTATTTCAGCCTCAAATACTTTTCAGAATGGCGACAGAGGGGCAGTAATAAGAGCAAATCAATGTTTTGCAATATACAAATGCCAATAAGGAAAATGCTGACAGGTGGAGAGAACAGTCTCCCAAATCAGTTTTTTGCTGCTCCTTTACTGTCAAATCTTTTTTTCTCAAAGAATAGGTGCATTAACTCCCTCCTTCTGAGTCACCCTTGTCTCCGCCCCCTACCCATCTTCGAGAACTGTCACTTTGTTCCACCCCCGACCCACCTCCCAGTACCACCCCTTTTAGAGAATACAGAACCAAGTATCATTTTATGGTGCTAAGTAATTTGTATGCAATTTGTTGATAACAAGAAAAGCAGAAAAATAGATCTCCTGCAGCTAACAACAATAGACCCCTCCCCCAGCAACAATAGATCTCCCCAACAAAAATAGATCCACCTCAACAACAATACCCCCGGTAGCAACAACAAATCTCTAAGCAGCCAAAATCAATAAACCCTCAAGCAGCCAGCAACAATAAACCCCTCCCTCAACAGTAGATCTTTTCCAGCAACCGTAGATCCCCCACCAGCAACAATAGACCCCCCAAGATCCCTCAGCAGTCAGTATCAATAGACCCTCCAGCACACCCCAGTACTCCTTGTCATTACATACATTCAGTGCTGGAGGTCCTGGAATTGCGTTTCCCCACATTCCCGCTGGAAAAAAGCCCTGGTCATATCACAGGAGGAGGGCAGCTGACCTATCCTATCTTAGGCTAGGTTTGCATATGCGCGGGTGGTGCAGCTGTGGGACCTGCATAAAAATACCAGCAGCCGCACCACCCACACAGAGCAATGTGGGACCCGCGGACGGGTGCCATTAATTCTAATGCCACGCCGCCCGCACTGGAAATCACAACCGTATTGGGAACCTCAGTTCCCGTGCGGATTGCAGTTTCCCTACGTGTCCTGGGGCACAGGAGTCCATTCAAATGAATGGGGTCTTGTACCCACGCAAAATGCGGCCCGCACGGCCGCAGATATGTGAACCAGGGGTTATGGCAATTAAAACAGTTCCCATATATTTGTTTTAATTGTGTAATTATCTGTTTGCCCGAAGCTCAGCTGAAGCTTCATGTGTCATGTCAGCTAGTGACACAAATGGTGATTTCCTTTAAAATACTTTTATGAGAATGTCAGCAATGCCTATCAGGCTATAATATGGACATTATCACTGATTAACTTATACATTTATTTATTTGAACAATCATGTCTCTATTAGAAAATATGAGAACTAAGGATATAATTTCCTTACACTCAAAAACTGCATGCATTATGATAAAAAGACATTCAATTAAAGTAAAGACCCAGGATTACAATCACCACAAGAATAGCGAGAATACGTCCTCTTTTAAACATACCTCATTCTTTAATAATGCAAAGAAGTGCTTAGAGAGAAAATCTTTTTTCTAGAGAAAAAAAATGGGTCTTCTAGGAAATGAAAAGGATCAGGCAATTATTCCGCCTTCTGTGAAGTTACTTTCTGGTGCATCACAGGAATTGCATTCATTTAACATAAATGGGATTAAAGTCACCTCCAGCTCATGCAGCAGTTTAACAGCATGCTGAATATGGGGCTTAATTCCCATAAAGAGGATTTGATCCTTTCTTTTCCTCTGTCTGTTATATACATGTGCTATAACGGTGACTACATCAGCTATGTGGCCGGCTGGAGCGGATAGTATGGACAACTTTTCACTTACTACTATGGCTGTGGTCACATAATATCGGGCCATTAATGTGCACGAGTTTCCTAAATTAGACATATATAACAATGGCCAACAATTAAGGCAGCTTTGAGTTTGTCTTTATTTTAGCCTGTCAGGTTTAGCTGGACCTCAAGCAGGGAGGGCCAGCAAAAGGAACTAATAAAGCACCATGTTTTCCATCTAGCACTGTCAATAGGCTTCCATGAGGTGTGCCCTCTATTCTTCGTTGTCCAATCAGCAGCATAGAGTAAAAAGTAAAGGTAAGGTAAAAGTAACTCTGTGATACCTGTAATGGAACTGACCCCGTCTGCGTTTGAGTACTTCCATTAGAATACCGCTTCCCCTTCGGGACACCAACAACAGACACCACAGCTAATCATACAAGACTAGACGACACCAGTCTTGAAGTAAACCAGAGGTAAACTACTTTATTTGAACACAGATACAAGATATATACACTCAGGGAACAATCCCCCATCCCTGCATAATAACACAGGGTGGGGCAATCTACATTTAGTAACAAGAGACACACAGGTATTTAAGCTTCACACCAGCAGACAGTTCCATCAGGAGGGAGAGCTGCTGGAGACACCCCCCCACTAAGCTAATACACATAAACACATACATTCCATAATAGTTTGCTCCCAAGCCAGACAAACAGTAGAACAATGGGATGCAGCCTCATAACATTAACCTCCGCGGCGGTATGATTATTTCCGATTTTTGGTGCTGAAAGCGGTACCATTTTTTTGCATGGAAATATCTAGTTTTTTATTGTAGGCTATAATTTTTAGGAATAACTCACTGAAATCTGTACGAACAAGAGTCTATTAAACATTCCGGATATGATAAAATTTGAAACACAAAATCATAAATTATAATTTAATAAATAATCATAAAAAATAATAATATAATAATAATACATTTAATTCAATAATATAATAAAACCAAAAACACAGAAATTTGAAATACAGAGGCAAATTCGCACATCGCTGAGCAAAGTCACAAAATCGTTTTCAGTGTCTGATGACGAATTTCCCCACGAATCATTATCACTCAATTCTAAAAGTGGTTCTGGTTTACTATCGCTGTTCTCTAGCTGGTCTAAAACCGCTTTTGACGTAAAGGGACGCTTTTTGGACGCCATGGACTTTTCTAAGTTTCCAGGCAGAAAGAACAGTCAAAATGCAGGCAGAACACAGGACAAAGCACTCGGGACAAAATATACGTGAAATGCATTGAAACAGCAATGTTTTACTATGTAATAATCATTTTAAAAAAAATGAAATTTTTAAAAAATTTCAAATTTGCACCGGTTCCGGCGCACGTACGTCCTGACGTCACAGGGACCGGAACACGGAAGCCGGATGCCGGCATCGGCCGGAGGAGATGGCCGGGGACGCTGCAGGGGACACATCGTGGGAGCGAAGGACAAGGTAAGTGCTGCAGGGACTCCCTGAGCAACGCCGCATGGTAAGCCCGAGTGTAGCTCGGGGTTACCGCTCTTGGTACTCAAATTTTACCCCGAGCTACACTCGGGAATACCGCTAAGGAGGTTAAACAATCAACAACCCCCCCCCCCACCTGTCTCCTAAACATGTCTACACAGTCTGAGACAAAACCCACACAATATTAGGACAGATCACCCTGTACCCCTAACAGGCACAGGGTGATTTACACAAAAGAGGGATATGGGGAGCTGAGACAGGGGTCTCTCCACCTCTCCAAAGTGAGCTGTGTTCCATGGGCCCCCCACCCAAAGTGACTCCCGTGACAAAATCCCTAATAAGAGAACTACAAGCAAAGCTCGGTCAGGTATGTACCAAAAGGTATCTGATCTGACCTGATACACTGAAGAAATCATTTTCAAAGCCTCTGGAGGCCTCTAAAGAATAACCACTACCAACATAAGGGGAGTATAGATACACCACCCCATCACCCATGAGTTAGAGCAGTTCTGTATGTCAAATACTAGAAGTGCTCCATATTCTTCATTCTTTTTTTTATTATAATAACTACAACTTACTGATCACACTAATGTAGCGCTCACCCCAGTAGGAGCCACTAATAATTGGATTCTGTTGTCCTTATCTGTCTCACAATGACCCATCCAAACTGGCCAAAAACTCACTGACACACCTTGTGGATTTTGATGGGCTTTAATAAAGGGCAAAAGCCCTTTAGAGAGTTAAAGTGTTACTAAACCCACAACAGTAAAATCAGTCCGTGGATGCAGTAAAGCATGCTTGTTATACTCACTGCGGAACCTAAGGGGTTAATCCTCTGCATTGTGTAAAAAGGCCATTTGGTCCTGTTTTCTCTGCCCCTCCTCTTGTTCACATGTCCACCTGATAAGAGAGACTGAATCCACAGTCACATGCACATGGTCAGTTAAGTGTGTATTGCTAGAGAAGTTTTTTTTTCTTGGGAGAGTGCATGTGATCAGCACATGGCCAATCAGCACTGCCTAAACAAGGGGTTCTGCATCTTCCTAGAGCAGAAAGAAAACTCCTTCTACAAACTTTAACCTGTGCTCTGCTGGACACTGATAGAAGTCACAAGACTGCTCTAACTGCTGAAGAGAAAGGGTATTTAACAGTTTATATGCTAAAATAATTGTATTTCCATGTTCTGTGTGCTGTGGGAGACCAGATATAGTGTGTGCAGGGTCCTGGGTTTAGTAGCACTTTAACCGCTTCCCTGCTGCCCTATAGCAGATATACTGCTACAGGGCAGCAAGGGTACACAAAATCACGTATATATATACGTGATTTCATATTTACGGGTAGGGGGCACGTGCGAGCTGTGCATGCCCTACTCGTGCCACCATCCGAGGCCACAGCTCTCACAAAAAATAAAAAATGCAGAGCGGATCAAATGCCACCGAAAGAAAGCTCAATTAGTGGGAAAAAAGGACGTAAATTTCATTTGGGTGCAGTGTTGCATGACCGCACAATTGTCAGTTAAAATAACGCAGTGCCGTTTCGCAAAAAATGGTATGGTCAGGAATGGGGGTAAATGCTCTGGAGGGCAAGTGGTTAAAGTGGTAATAAACACTGCTTGCTCACTTGTAGCTACAAGTACCTGCAGGTGCAGGGAATGTCTCCTAAACATACACCATTTAGGAGATATTCACTGTTTGTGTGCATGTGTGAGAATAATGTCATCATGGCCCGGCCATTCACACAGCAGGCCTCGAACTCGGAAGGAAGAAGATGAAAGACCTTTGAGAAGTGACAGCGCACTACTGGAGGGCTTGCTTTGTAGATTAGTTTTTCATAATATGCTATTATGTGGTGCATACTAGCCAGGGGCAGACTGAGAACCCATGGGGCCCCCGGGCAATAGGGGATCATGGGGCCCCTGTGTCCTTGCCCACACTCAAAGCACACCCAAAAAAGCCTATAAAATAGGTACCAGGGGCATTTCATGGGGCCCCCTAATGACCCCAGGCCCTCAGGAAGTGCCCGAGTGGTCAGTCCGCCCCTGATACTAGCACATTGTCGACTTGCAGACCACCCACCCGCAATATGCTGATTGGCTCTGTTCAGTCACAGCCCAGATCTCTGTACAGAGGGAACGATCTCTCTGTTTCTCATCCCTGAAAAGCAGGGATGAGAAACTAAGAAATCTATTAGTATAAGCAGCACACTTTACACATATTACACATTGTTAGGCACACTTTAACTCGTTAATTGCCTTAGATGTTAACCCCATCCCAGCCAGTGTCATTAGTACAGTGACATAGTTTTTCACTGATCACTGGTGATGTCAGTGTGATGTACAATCTAAGGTCCCTAACTCACATTCATCCATACACATACTAGGGCCAATTTAGACTGGAGCCAATTAACCTACCAGCATGTCTTTGGAGTGTAGGAGGAAACCGGAGTACAAAGAGAAAACTCACGCAGGCACAGAGAGAACATGCAAACTCCAGGCATGTGATGCTGTGGTTGGGATTTGAACCAACGACCCTAGTACTGCCAGGCGGAAGTGCTAACCATTTAGCCGCTGTGCTGTTCTTCTAAAAGGGCTGTCGCACACATGTGATGGGGCAACACTGTAAAAATCTTAACGGATAAGATCACCTTTAGAACACATTACACCTGACACATTTAAAATCAGGCTCAGCCCGCACAGCCACGTTATTCATCCACAGCGATCTGTGAATGAATAACCTACAATGCCCTCCTGCCACCGCAGCAGATGGGTAGTAGTTAGGCTCCTGTGGGAAAAAATAATAAAAGCATATTTTTTTTTGTAAAACTAGAAACAATAGGAGCGCTACCTTGTAAGTGTAGATGTTTTATTAAAACCAAATAACGGGTAAAATGCACTCACTTCATTAGGTAGGTAACAACATATAATATCCGCTAGTCCCATCTGCAGAGCTCAGCAGTATCACGGCTGGGTATGGAAGAGCTATGCCAGGAAGTGGCTGGAAGGCTGCATACCATACAGATCCCTTGTAAGTTTGACAAAGATGTGGTCCCTGTTGCTTGGAAATACGTAGCCACACCCCCATGCCTTCCTTGTCATCATGTTTCTCCTTCCCTGCATTTCCGTTCCAGTCCTTGGTCAATGGTATGTTCCACGCTGGCTCCTTGAAGGCTCTTCCTGTCCCAGCTGCCTCTTGTAATGGATTGTCTTCTCCAGCAGTGCCCCCTTGGTGAACCCTGCAGAAGACCTTCCAGCCACTTACTGGCATAGCTCTGCCATACCTGGCAGCAACCCTGCTGAGCTCTGGAGATGGGAATAGAGGATGTTACATGCTTTTACCTAACTAACAGTGTAAGTGCATTTTAACCCTTTATTTGGTTTTAATAAAACAGTTACACTTAGAAGGTGGCACTTCTAATTTTCTTGTTTTACAGACTACAGAGTGTTCATCCCAAACTCTACCAAGGAGCTGCAGCCATTCATATAGTGACTTGTATTGGACTTTTTATAGAGACTCCCCTTTTCTAGAGAGACTTCCATTTTTCCTACTTCACCACCCCAGCTTCCTTGGACTATATATATATATATATATATATATATATATATATATATATGCCTGGGTTAAGGGATTCCTAAAATATTTATAGAGGGAGCCAGTGGAAAACCAACCTATGGACTGCAGAGGTTGTCCTGGAGGAAGGAGCTCGCCCACAGTGACTGAAACATGTGTTTATGTGAGTAGTGGTAGTTGTAACCATAGACTTTTGGGCTAATACAACTGGGCAGTACCCTGCAACCACTGACCGGGTGTTCTACTCCCAAGCATAAGGGGAAGCAGGCCTCCATATAAAGACACTAGTATCACAAGCATCCCGCACCATTGTTTAAGTATGCAATGGAGCAAGAGATGACCCAGTCCATGGAAGATTGCACTAGAAAATAGTGCAAAATTAAACTTTAGATGGAAATGTGTTTAGAGGATGCCTGTGCTCATCTCTAGGAACAAGCACCTGAGATAACTGTAGTCTGACAGTCCATGATAAGTGCAGCAACCAGAGTAGTATAGTAGCAGAAAGAGGTCTATGCAGAAGGATCGGGATCTGGTATAAAAAGCCATCATGACAGGCTGGTAAGATCAGGTCTTTTAGATCACAACAGATAAAAGAACACCATCTGTCACCAGCATCACCTTTGGAAGACCCATTACCCTTGCCCGGTACCACTTCACGACTGCCTGCCAACTCCTTTGCTTGGTTAATCCATTGTGGTGGCCCTCTTGCGCTCCCTCTTCACCCCTGAGTGTATATAACAGGCCCTGTTCTTTTGGAAATGACAAGGTGAATTATTCATACTCTGAATGTTCTAGGGTTGTCAGTGGTGTACCCCAAGGTTCAGTGTTGGGACCCTTACTATATTTATAAACAATTAAGGGTCTGGGATTCTAAATTCCATTTCACACTTTGCAGATGACACCAAGCTGTGCAGTGGAATAACATCTTTCCAACTTACAAGCCGACCTCAATGCACTGTTTAATTGGGCAACTATGTGGCAAATGAGGTTTAATGTTGATAAATGTAAGGTTCCGCACTTGGGGGCTAAGAATATGCATGCATCATACATACTTGGGGGGGGGGGGTACAACTGGGGGAATCAATGGTGGAGAAGGATCTGGAAGTTCTGGTAGATATCACAAGCTTAAAAATGGCATGCAATGCCAAGCTGCGGTTTCTAAAGCGACTATGTAACTAAGTAACTATGTAACTAAGTACTTTGATTCACACCTTTTGTAGAGACTTTGGACCAGGCAATAAACAATGTAACTTTTACTGGTATGCTCAAGAATACAGTCCAACAGTACAAGTACAGAACATAAGTGCAGTCCTAGCTACCAAGTGTAGTCTGCCCAGATGTGAACCTGCCCCAAAGTAAGGGTCCCATATGGATGGTGGGTGGCTCTCCAATACAGACTACATGATTGAGCAGACCCTTTGCTCTAGTCCCATGTGGGTGCTTCCAATGACCTTGGCCTTACAACCTCCCCCTGTATTCGTTGGTCCACCAGAGAGGGCAGGACCCAAAAATACCTTGGAAAAGTCTGAGACATTGTTAACCCTTCCCCACCCTGGGCAGCCTGAACTCACTGAATACCCATATAATGCATATAATAGAAGCACCTGCTTATAGTTATTATCTTTAAAATTTCATGAGTGTTTAAAGTTTTGAACTTGGAGTTTTACTTTAGCTCCACCAGGAATCAGCCTGTCTGTAACCCCAAAAAATGTCCTCGTATATTTCAACCTCTGAGTTCAGGAGAAATAAAGCTCCAGATACCAAAGTGTGCAAGCTAAATCCCTGAAAGTTGAATGCGTACAAGCAGTTTTATGCAAAGTCAGAATGACCGATGAAATATTGTACTCTTATCAAAGAAGATAGTAACTACAAATGGCTGAGGACCACCATATAAGGTAGTTCTGTTTCATCAGAATAGAAACCAAAGCTATGAAATGATAGAATTAACAAGTGAAACTCAAAAACAAAACTAACTTGTTCACACATCTAAAATTGAGGGGTTATACATAATGGTTACCAGTTAATAAGACATTTTTTCCTTACACCACCCATTTAAACATTCCTCCAAATTTGATTTTGTAGGGTGTGGATGGCATACCCTCCTTAATGTGGTTGTAAACCTCTGACATGAAAAAATAACAAAGCACATCATTCTATGGTGTGTACTTGCTTCAATCCAAAGTACCTAGTGTGATTTCTGTCTGCTGCCTCCTGCCTGCTCTGCTATCTGCATAAGTCACTTCTGACAACTGCAGTATAATAAATGTTTGCTTTTGGGTGTAATAGCGCTTTAACCACTTGAGGACTGCCTGCAGGACATTCAGGTATAACAGATGGCCATGAGTGCCCTGTCCCCCCACCCCTTCTGTGCTGTTATTCGGTAAAGTACAAATTTGGCAGCAGGTCCCAGCCAATTATTTATAGTCGGGACCTGCTGATCGGCTGTGTCCAATCACAGCACAGAGCCCTGTGTTTACAAACAACACAGGGCTCTGTACACAGAGCACCGATGTAGCAAAGCCAGATCTGTTTGTAAAAGCAGCACATATTACACACAATACAATTGTTAACCCTTTGATTGTATTGAAGATGTTAATCCCTTCCCAACCAGTGTCATTAGTAGAGAGACAGTGTACAGTATTAGCACTGATCACTGCATTAGTGTCACTATTAATGTCAGTGTCGGTTAGTCGGTTTGGGGTAGATTTACTAAACTGGTGCAGTTAGAATCTGGTGCAGCTGTTTCTTGGTATTCAATCAGCTTCTAACTTCAGCATGTTCAATTAAGCTTTGGCAATAAAACAAGATTTTGCACTCACCGGTTTTACTAAATAACCCCCACAGTTTACCTCCCAACCAGTGTCAGTTAGTGTCAGATTACTCGCCGTGCTATCATGTCCCACTATAAGTCCCTGATCACCGCTGTTACCAGTAAAGCATCATAGCTGCGTAAATTCCAGTATATATACCATAGTTTGTACACACTATAACTTTTACATAAACCAATTATTATACACTTATTGTGTAGCAGAATACATTTTGGCCTAAATTTATGAAGAAATTAAATTTTAAAATTTTTTTTTATTTGATATGTTTTATAACAGGAAGTAGAACATGTGTTTTCAAAATTTTTAGTCTTTTTTAATTTATATAATTAAAAACTAAAAAACCCAGTGGTGATCAAATACAACCAAAAGAAAGTTCTATATGTGTGAGAAAAATTATATAAATTTTAATTTGGGTACAGTGTTGTATGACCGTGCAATTGCTAGTTGAAGTAGCACAGTGCTGAATAGCAATAAAAATGCCCTGGTCATGAAGGGGGTAAAACCTTCCAGAGCTCAAGTGGTTAATTCATATTATTTTCTTGCCCAGAGAGCCCCTTTAAATTCCCTCTGCAGCATGTTCAGTGCAGTTGTTTTTAAACCAGAATTTTTTTTTCCTTTTCTATTTTTTAACCAGGCAAAGAAAAAAAAGCAATTCAGCTTGTAATATAAATTAAAAATAAGCATGTGTGAAAAATTATATAAATTTTAATTTGGGTAGAGTGTTGCATGAACGTGCAATTGCTAGCTGAAGTAGCACAGTGCTGAATAGCAAAAAATGCCTTGGTCATGAACGGGGTAAAACCTTCCAGAGCTCAAGTGGTTAATTCATATTATTTTCTTGTCCAGAGACCCCCTTTAAATTCTCTCTGCAGCATGTTCAGTGCAGTGGTTTTTAAACCAGAAATTTATTTTCCTTTTCTATTTTTTAACTAGGCAAAGAAAAAAAAGCAATTCAGCTTGTAATATAAATTAAAAAAATAAGCATGTGTGGAAAATGATATACATTTAATTTGGGTACAGTGTTGCAAGACCGTGCAATTGCTAGCTGAAGTAGCACAGTGCTGAATAGCAAAAAATGCTCTGGTCATGAAGGGGGTAAAACCGTCCAAAGTAGTTAATTCATATTTTTTTCTTACCCAGAGACTCCCTTTAAATTCTCTCTGCAGAATCTTATTATTATTATTATGCAGTATTTATATAGCGCCAAAAAGTTTGCTAAGCGCTGTACAATATAGTGGGGGACAGTACATGAGACAGTACAGTAACAATACAATACACAAGGGGTTCGAGGGCCCTGCTCTTTCAAGCTTACAATCTAGGAGAATGTTCAGTGCAGTTGTTTTTAAACCAGAATTTTTTTTTCCTTTTCTATTTTTAACTAGGCAAAGAAAAAAAAACGATTCAGCTTGTAATATGAATGAAAAAATAAACATGTGTGAAAAACTATATAAATTAATTTGGGTACCGTGTTGCATGACCATTCAATTGCTAGTTGAAGTAGCACAGTGCTGAATAGCAAAAAAATGCCCTGGTCATGAAGGGGGTAAAACCTTCCAGAGCTCAAGTGGTTAATTCATAATATTTTCTTGCCCAGAGCCCCCTTTAAATTCCCTCTGCAGCATGTTCAGTGCAGTGGTTTTTAAGCCAGAATTTTTTTTTCCTTTTTTATTTTTTAACTAGGCGATTCAGCTTGTAATATAAATTAAAAAAATAAGCATGTGTGGAAAATTATATACATTTAATTTGGGTACAGTGTTGCAAGACCGTGCAATTGCTAGCTGAAGTAGCACAGTGCTGAATAGCAAAAAAATGCTCTGGTCATGAAGGGGATAAAACCGTCCAAAGTAGTTAATTCATATTTTTTTCTTACCCAGAGACCCCCTTTAAATTCTCCCTGCAGCATGTTCAGTGCAGTTGTTTTTAAACCAGAATTTTTTTTTCCTTTTCTATTTTTTAACTAGGCAAAGAAAAAAAAACGTTTCAGCTTGTAATATAAATGAGAAAATAAGCATGTGTGAAAAACTATATAAATTAATTTGGGTACAGTGTTGCATGACCATTCAATTGCTAGTTGAAGTAGCACAGTGCTGAATAGCAAAAAAATGCCTTGGTCATGAACGGGGTAAACCCTTCCAGAGCTCAAGTGGTTAATTCATATTATTTTCTTGCCCAGAGCCCCCCTTTAAATTCCCTCTGCAGCATGTTCAGTGCAGTGGTTTTTAAGCCAGGATTTTTTTTTCCTTTTCTATTTTTTAACTAGGCAAAGAAAAAAAAAACGATTCAGCTTGTAATATAAATTAAAAATAAGCATGTGTGAAAAATTATATAAATTTTAATTTGGGTACAGTGTTGCATGAACGTGCAATTGCTAGCTGAAGTAACACAGTGCTGAATAGCAAAAAAAATGCCTTGGTCATGAAGGGGGTAAAACCTTCCAGAGCTCAAGTGGTTAATTCATATTATTTTCTTGGCCAGAGACCCCCTTTAAATTCTCTTTGCAGCATGTTATTATTATTATTATACAGTATTTATATAGCGCCAAAAAGTTTGCTCAGCGCTGTACAGTAACAATACAATACACGAGGGATTCGGAGGCCCTGCTCTTTCAAGCTTACAATCTAGGAGAATATTCAGTGCAGTGGTTTTTAAATCAGAATTTTTTTTTCCTTTTCTATTTTTTAACTTGGCAAAGAAAAAAAACCGATTCAGCTTGTAATATAAATGAGAAAATGAGCATGTGTGAAAAACTATATCAATTAATTTGGGTAGTGTTGCATGACCATTCAATTGCTAGTTGAAGTAGCACAGTGCTGAATAGCAAAAAAATGCCCTGGTCATGAAGGGGGAAACCCTTCCAGAGCTCAAGGTGTTAATTCATATTATTTTCTTGCCCAGAGACCCCCTTTAAATTTCCTCTGCAGCATGTTCAGTGCAGTGGTTTTTAAGCCAGGATTTTTTTTTTCCTTTTCTATTTTTTAACTAGGCGATTCAGCTTGTAATATAAATTAAAAATAAGCATGTGTGGAAAATTATATACATTTAATTTGGGTACAGTGTTGCATGACCATTCAATTGCTAATTGAAGTAGCACAGTGCTGAATAGCAAAAAAAATGCCTTGGTCATAAAGTGGGTAAAACCTTCCAGAGCTCAAGTGGTTAATTCATATTATTTTCTTGCCCGGAGACCCCCTTTAAATTTCCTCTGCAGCATGTTCATTGCAGTGGTTTTTAAGCCAGGATTTTTTTTTTCCTTTTCTATTTTTTCACTAGGCGATTCAGCTTGTAATATAAATTAAAAATAAGCATGTGTATAAAGCCATTCTTTGCTGATTGTTCTTCCTAATGTTTTCCAGGTCTGTTTTCGGGACAGCTGGAAGGGGGCTGGGAGACTGTTTACAATATTTTCACATGATCATTGTGGTCGGGGCCCTTGCAGTGTGTGAAAGACCTTCTGTTTTCAGATGGCATTGAAAGTTTACCGTCTCTGCAGACAAAAGGAAGAGGGAGCTTTTTTTTTTGCCAGCGGATGAGTAATGGGCATGGCGGAGGCACAATAAGTTCAATCCAGCCCTAAATTTACTTGGTGTTCCAAAAAGCTTCCTTCTCTCTTCCAAAGCCACCATTGTCTGTCCTCGGAGCTCTCCGATGAAGCGGGGAGAATGCCAAGTGGGGGGCTATGGAACGACAGTTGTTCGCGGCATAGAACGCACTATCTGCCTTTCCTACTTCTCCGGCGAGCGCTGGATAGGCATCAATAATTGGTTATCCCTCTGTCAGATAGAACTACGGGGCCATCTGCACAGCATTTAGTTCCAGAAGAATCCAGCAACTCGCAAAGTTTTAATATATCCCTCTGCATTCAATTAGCCTGATGAGCGGTATTATATGAGTAATTGATGGAAATCAAGATACTGTTTATTGTTGCAAGCTGTATTTATTCATTCCCCCCACATACAGCAGAAGGCTCAGACTTTGCTAATAAATTTTTGGATCGGTGACTCCTTAGAAGTAAAAAAAAAAAAGAACAAAAAAAATGAATTAAGACAAAAACATCTGCATCTGTTTTATTGCTACGGGAACATTTTACTGGGCAATCAAAGGCTTTGTTGGCTAAAAAAAGGTTTCTTTAAGTAGCGGTAATAATTACTCTTCATGATCGGGAGGAAATAAAGAGGATTGTGCACCAAAAGAAAGGTTTTAATATTATTTGCTTTTTTATATACATGTTCATAAAATACAAAACAAAATTGTAAAAGAAATCATAGTAGCTATTGACAAATATCATAGGACCACGGTATGGCTAGATTTAAACATGCAGCTAAGGTTGCTGTGCTCCTGAAATTGTTCCATGGTGGATTGCTTTTCAGAGGCATTTTACAAGTGATGAGGGGGTGATTAGATGCCTCCACACCAGCTGTTTTAGCCCCTTTAAATTCTGCACCACTAGGCAGCAACAGTGTGCATTACACACAGTCACAGGGTAGTTGTGGTGCAGCCCCATTTGCTTAAATGGGTTGTGTTCAACGACTTTACTGCCCAACAAATGCAATTGGGAGATCATTTTTGCCACAGGTGTGTCAGATTTTCCATTTACACCTCTGCCCTTGGGGTTCCCTTTGGTTATGGATTGGTTACATCTAGCTTGATATCTGGATTTTTTTCTGGTGACCCATTTGGTCTCCCCACAGGCTGGTGGGCTATCTCCGTTTGCCCCCTGGATCGGGAGGTTCCTCCATACCATAGCAGTGCACACGTTCATTATCAATTGATATAATAAATATTTATTATCAATTATTATTGAATATCTCAAAAGGCATAGATGGTCCTGATGAAGTGCGAAACGCGTAGTCCATTTACTTCATTGAAACTGTTCTATAATATGCCTTGCTCATTGAGTATTGGATAGGCCCACTGGCCATTTTATATTTGACTTTTATAATAAAAATTGTTGGGTTTTATTGTAGCTATAATGGTTTTGGTATACGTTTACTCCCAGATATGTCATATATAAAGTCTCACTCATTTGTTGTACTTTGCTCTTCATGTGTGCTACTCCATCCAGCTGCCTTTGCAGATTATGGGTGATGTTCAGGAGGCACTAAAAACATAGCTCAGCTTCCTATTTGTAGTAGGGATGATCTCATGTGTATTCAGACGTGAGTCTGAACCCGCCTGTTCTATCCTGAGGGGAAGCTGTCAAAGGTGACAGCCAATCATAGGCGGCAGAGGCACTCCCCGCAGCTGTACATATGCAACGGGCTTGTATACGTAAGACTGCAGGGTCAGAAATGCCTCCACTGCCTATCATTGGCTGTCAGCTCTGACAGCTTCCCATCAGGATAGCTCAGATGTGTTTTAACCCTGTAGATGCCATACCACCACACACGCACACGGTTACAGGGTAGTTGCAGTGCGGACCCCTTTGCATGAAAGGGTTGCGTTGAGCAGCAGTGCATACCAAATGCTTGCTAGTGTGGGCTTCTAGGGGTTAAAATAGGTGTTGAGGAGACAATACAACACCTCCTCACCGCTTGTCAAATGCTCTCTGAAGAGCATTCTAAACGCAGATCGTTAATGAGCCCTAACCTGCCAAAAGGTTTGTAGTCATGATAAACAGCACATCCTGTATAAAAAAGATCTGTGTATTAACCTCATTATTATCCGGTCGGGTCACATGATTCAGCAGCTCTGGCTTAACCATGTAAGGGGGCGCTCAACAACGGCTGGCAGTTGTGATGACACCCATAGGCTTCCATGGCCAATCCTTTGCTGATGCTCTGCCCTCTCCCCTATAGCAGCTCACGTGTAAGGGCCCCTGATTCACCTCAGGCATCGGTCATACCAGCCCAGGGCACCTCCTATCTTTCTCCACAACAGGAACAAAATTGTGTACTGTACGCCTGTCAAATGAAGGCATTCCACCATCTTGATTACTCGCTAGCTCCCAGCCAGAGGCCCACCTCATGAAATAAAGGAATGTCCACATGATAAACAAATATAAAAATGATATGTATCTATGCAAACTAATTATAAAATAGCAAGCAAGACCCCTCTGAAGAAGCCCCTACCCAGGGACGCAATGCGTAAGGTCGGAGTGAAAGGAGTGACACAATTTTTATCACTATCACCATTTACTTAATATTTAATATTTTGAGAGTATTTATGACACCATGGATTTATATATTTTTATACACTTATTTATTGTATATTTTTGGGGTACAAAAATTTTGAATTAGTGTTCACCATTTTATAATAATTATTGAAATATTGATTGATTAGCGCTGCACATAATTTATTGATTATTTTTTTGAACGTCCATGCAATAGCCTTTTGAATGCTTTACTGTAGCATGAACAAAGTGCAAGGTTCTTCCCAACTCAGAAGTTCACCTCTTCCTCTTTGCTCCAGATATCAACATTAGTGTATGGTCCAAACCCAATGTTAACTTGGGGATGCCAACCAGCTCTTCCATTTTCCGCAGTTGCATGTTCCCTGTGATACGTTTCCCTCTGGGGCCTATATTTGGCATACCCCAAAGGCCATACTCCACTTTAGACTATGGCCTACATAATGACGCACTGCAGGCTATCTCTTCCCATTAACCCTCACCTCTGGTTCTTACGGCCCTGGCTTATAAAGGAATCAACTAGCCCAACCCACAGTACACCCCAGGGTTTGCCCTAAAAGGGATACTAACCCCTGCCTACACAATGACACAGGGGAGCTGTAGTTGCTGGACCATGGGACCAGACTGGATAAAAAAAATATGTTAGTACACGTATCTTTTTTCTACAGGGTAGAGAGAATAAGTAGGAGTAGGGGGAAGGGAACACATTTAGGGATAGTTATAATTAACCTTATCTTCCACTTTATTGGCCACAAAAACCTCTCTTGAGCCCCTCTCCAGTTTAGCTTCAATTTGTTACTAGGGATTGCCTCCCCCTGCCAGTATTGGCACTTTCATAGGGCAGGGGAAGGCAGTAGGTGGATCTTGGCCATAAAGTTAGGGAAAGTCAGACTCCAGTAATAATGAGAAACTAAATCAGAGAGGGGCAGAGAATGGTCTTTTAGGTCTAGAAGGATATTTCTTGTCTTCTCTTAGACAGGCTTTCTATATATAAAAGTTTAAATTGGAAGACAGGTTCACTAGACAGCCAAGGGAATTCCAATGAAGCCAGTAACAGGACTTTAATTGTTGTTGTTTGATGGGAAGTAGAGGCCAGACTCTCCCTGAGGACCTTTGAACAGAGCATCTGAGAAGCATGTGAGTGGTCTTCCCGTCTGAATGGGAGCTTATTGACAAACCCTTCCTTCATGGGGAAGTAATGTTGTTTCCGTCATGCTGTTATCAGTGAGTGGAGTTGGTCATGTCCCTCAAAACTAGTACGATTATGATGAGGGAAGTCTATCCCGTCTCTACCTGACCACTGAAATGTTACTTTCCTCGTCAGCTCATCCTTCACAGTTACTACAAATGAATAGCCAAGTAAAATACAAAAATATCAAAACCAATGTGTGCAGTAATATTCACCTTCAATACAGAGATTTCCCCCACTACTTTTTTTTCCACTAGATGTCCTCAGTCTGATGACTTCCTCTGAGCCCAGGTCATCCTGGACTCATCCCTCTGAGTCTGTGACTGGATAGTGAAAGGTGAAGCAGCACAGTGATGAGCTCATCATGCTGTGCTTTCTCTTCCTATCAGCATGCTTCTTTGCTCTTTGTAAGGCTTCTTCCATGCAACCATGCTGTACAGGGATTGGCAGAGGCTGATACTCAGGTACTTACACTGCTTGAATTTAAAGGCTTAATCCACCATTGGAACCATGTGCTATGTTGCTCCCATAGTTTTCTTTATCCACTTGCTCTCCAAACGATTTACCCCCTTCCTGACCAGGCCATTTTTTGCATTACGTCGCTGCGTTACTTTATCTGACAATGGCGCGGTCACACAACACTGCACCCAAATTAAATTTGTGTCCTTTTTTCCCACAAATTGAGCTTTCTTTTGGTGGTATTGATCACCTGGGCGGTTTTTATTTTTTACGCTGTAAACAAAAAAAGACTGACAATTTTGAAAAAAAAACAACATATTTTTGACTTTTTGCTATTAAACATGTCCAGTAAAACATTTTTAAAAATCAAATTTTGTCAGAAATTTAGGCCAAAATGTATTCTGCTCCATGTCTTTGCTAAAACAAATCCCAATACGTGTAAATTAATTGGTTTACTTGAAAGTTATAGCGTTTACAAATGGCAGTATATATACTGGATTTTTTTTTTTTTTATCAATACAACGGCACTGGGGGGAACTGACTAACTGAGCTGCCACTGCTATCCCAATGACACTAATACAGTGATAAGTACTAATAAAAAGTACTAATGACACTGGGCAGGAAGGGGTTAACATCTGGGGCGATCAAACGGTTAACTGTGCGCTGTTTTACTATGTTGTCTGTGTGTGCTTTACTGTGTAAGCACGCTGCTTTGTATTTTTCTGCTATGCAGAGCAATACAAAGCAGCGTGCTGGTACTGACAGGGGAGAGATGTATATTGTTTACATACAGACCTCTCTTCTGTCTCTGCTCCTTGGCTATCGCTGGGTGCCAGCAGGGAATATCCATTCGGGACCCGGTAATCGACAGCTGTAGCCGCCAATGGTGGCGTGGGTAGGTATTTTGCACAGCCCTGTCACCCTTTAGCAGTACTTCTGCTATAGGGTGGTCGGGAATTTTGTTACATTTGGTGTGGCTGTGTGTAGCATCCATTCAGAGATCCATTACTGCAGGATCTGTGAGTGGAAAGACTACAAAACCCGTTGGCCACCCCAGAAGAGAATCTCAATGAATCACAAGTCACACACTTGTAGTCCATCTTTTGCTTTCTCCACTTAATGTATGTCACATTGTTGCATAGTTGGTAAGGTTGAATAACCACTCGAGCACCAGAAGATTTTACCCCCTTCATGACCAGACCTTATTTTACTATACAACACTGCGTTACCTAAACTGGTAATTGTGTGGTCATGCAACGTTGTAGCCAAATTAAATTTGTATAATTTTTTTCACAGAAATAGAGCTTTCTTTTGCTGGTATTTGATCACCACTGGGTTTTTTTCAATTTATATATTTTTTTACTTTTTACGGTCTGCTACATAGTCAATAAAAAAAACAAAAAATAATCAAATTTCTTCATTACTTTTTCGACAAAATGTATTCTGCTACATAACTTTGAAAACAAATACCAATAAGTGTCTATTTATTACTTTGTGTGAAAGCTATAACGCCTTTTTTATATATACTAATAATGGTGAAAAGCGACTTATAATGGAACTGCAATAGTTGGCGGGCAATCTGCCACTAATGATGCTGGTGTAAACTAACTGGGTCTGACATCTCCACTGATATTAATACAGTGATCGGTGATAATACTATACACTGTCACTGTACTAATGACACAGGCTGGGAAGGGGTTAACATCTAGGGCGATCAAGGGGTTAAATGTGTGCCTAACTATGTGAATTATGTGTAAAGTGTACTGCTTTTTACTAAGGATATCTTAGTTTCTTATTTCCTCTGTACAGAGCCCTGTGGTGATTGTTGATTGTCAACTGTGACTGCACACAGCCGATAAGAAGGTCTCGGCCATGAATTATTGGCTGGGACTTTCTGACAGGCTCCCACTGTGGCAGGTGGAGGTGTGCGTGCCCCCAAAACCTGGAAACAGGGTATGTCGCTTTTCCTGTGCGGGATGCTCATCCGCATTACATTGTGGGCAATCCAAAAGTGGTTAAATACATCAGTCCATCCAATTCAACTCTGGGTGGGTGTATGCATTCAACTCTTCCCATATCCCTGTACATTGGTTATGCTAAGATGGCTATTTAAGAGTTCTCTGAATTTGTCATCACTTCCTGCTAACACAGTTGGTTATGGAAGGGAGTTCCACATCCTTACCATTCTAACAGTAATGAAGTCCTTACGCAGTTTGAGGTTAAACCTCTTCTTGTCCAACTTCACTGAGTCACCACATGTCCTCTTTTCTCCGTATGCTAGAACCGCCATTTAGATATTCATCTTTTGCTATCATATTTATATATTGCAATAATCTTTATATATTGCGATAGTACCCACTGGAGATATTCATCCTCACTTTCTGTCCCTTTGACCACACAGGAAAATAGCTCACCCCAGGGGTGACACAAGCAACAATTTCTGACAAACTGAATTGACCATACCCTCCTTGACATTTTATGCACAACAAGGAAATCCACTGGAAATAAAGTCAAAAGTACAAAGATAAGGTAATTAAATAAAATTCTGTTTTGGTTGGGCTATGTTTATTCCTCGAAAATTTCCTCCAGGTGGAATGATCCTTTAAGCATACGTTTGCTTTATTCCAGATGTACAGTAGCAGTGCCATTAACGTCTCCCTCTTCAGCCCCAGGGGAATGATTCACATACCAAAGAAACAAGATCCTCTTTAACTTAAAGAAAATTAAAAAGAAAATGGTCAACCATAAAAATGTTTTTCATCTCAATATTTTCTTAGCGTTATCATGCTAATACCCATCAGAATTTTTTTTCTGTCTTTTTTAACTTGAAGCTGAATCGTTGAGTCAACGCAAATATCACCGTTGTTTTTTTTGCAGTTATTTTCAATTACGGCATATTTGTGGTTCCCTAAGGAAACATATGGGATTGGCTGTTATACCTTTCAACCTACTAAACCCCTTTCAGCCTTCCTGGGAATAGAATCAGATTTCACAGTGTCAAGTGGGGCATTATACCACAACAACACTGGCAAATGGTCGACCCAGAACCACTTAAAGGGCCATTTTCCAGCAGGCCCTCCTTTTTTATATTTGCACACATTTAATGGTATCCCTGACCTCTGTACCTGCATTTTTTTCTTTCAAACGAAAGCACAAAACATACCCATTGGTGTTTACGTGATACTAAATTTATAAAGTTATTTTTATACATAAGAATACATTCGTTATACTTGCAGGCTCATGGAAAAGAATAGGTGCCCTTAGGGTAAGTATCATTTACATCTAAATACTCTTGTTGGAAAAACGTCAAAGCTGGCATAAAACAGGGGTATCCTTTGCTTAGTTTACTTTCAGTCTTTTTACTTAAAGAAAAACCAAAGAAACCCAAAAAATATGAATATATAATATATGTGGCCTTATTTAGTGATGAGATCTAGTGAGTTGGTATTTTAGAACTAAATAACAATGATTGGTAATGTGAGTTACAGCATTTTTCAGTGCAAGGAGGAAAGCTTACCACCCCTAGAAATCAGAATACTGTTCGATAAAGGTCTTATTCACACGTATGCATTGTTCTACCACTGCATTTTCCATTGAAATCATTGGTAATGCATCAAAAAACATCAGGTATATAGGTGAAAAGGATGCCACTCTACAGACCAGCCCATGTGAGAGTAAGAAGCACCTTCAACTGTCAATCCTCCACAAATCGCACCCTCTGATGCGCTTCACCCCATGGGGTGGGGGAAAAATGCATCAAAAGGCATGGTTTTCAGAGGAGGGACAGCTGAGGCCACTTCTTACTCTCAGCTCACATGGCCTGGCCAGGAAAGTGGAGTCCTTTTCATCTATATAGTATCAATATTCCCATTGCACACCTTCCTGGATAAGGCTTCAGAAGTAACGGGTGCTGAAGCAACAACCAGCTGGAATTGAAGACATCACAGATCAAATGCACATATTCACCAGCACACCAGGGATCATCAAATACATCCAAATCATTATTGAAGAATTATCACATCTGTGATGGACAGCAGAAATATTCTTTTATTTTTGTGTTGTTTTGTTTGTGGCCAAACAGTCAGCTTGTCTGCTTTGTCTACAATTTGGAGTTCCTGTGCCCCGCAGGGGGCGGGAAATGGGATTGATCTCAGCAGGGAGCGCAGACAGCATGGTGTTGTGTGGATGGGAAAGCCCCTATTGTGTGCACCAGGAGTTTGGGGGCTTGGTCAATTGAAAGGGCCATACTGTCTTTTTATGAATGAGAGAGTTTGAGTCAGGATCTCAGAGCCACTCCTGTCTGAGCCCTAGCTTGGAGATGCATTGAACTGTGCTTTGTTTTGTGCACTACTGGGACTTGTGGTCCTATACTGCCTGTGTAGTCTTGAAGCTGCGGTCAAGCCACACAGCCCTCTGAAGACCCGTGCAGAGTTCGTCCCCTGCTCGGGGCAGAGTGCTGTGAGGGGTCTGAGTTGCGGCCAGACCCCACAGCCAAGACTCTGCCAGAGCCTGCAAGCCTGTCTACTGAGCACCCCTGCACCCTTGCCCGCTGCTGGGTGCCCCTGGAAGCTGACCACTGGGAGTGTCCCTGGAAGATGTCCGTTGCTGAGTGTCACTGGAAGCTGTTCGTTGCTGAGTGTCCCCTGAAGATGTCTGTTGCTGAGTGTCCCTGGAAACTGTCCATTGCTGAGTGTCCCTGGAAGCTGTCCGTTGCTGAGTGTCCCTGCACACTGCCTGCTGAGTGTCCCTGGAAGCCGACCGCTGTGAGTGTCCCTTCACACTGCCTGCTGAGTGTACCTGAAAGCTGCCCGCTGCTGAGTGTCCCTGGAAGCCACCTGCCATGAGTGTCCCTACAAACCGCATGTTGCGGATTATTGTTGCCTGGACTACCCCATGGTGTGCCCAGTTATCTTTGCCTGAACTGCCCCACTGTGTGCCCGGGTTATTGCTAAATAAACTGCCCCACTGTGTGCCCGGATTATTGCTACCTGAACTGCCCCATTCTGTGCCCAGTTATCTTTGCCTGAACTGCCCCACTGTGTGCCCGGGTTATTGATAAATAAACTGCCCCCCTGTGTGCCTGGGTTATTGCTACCTGAACTGCCCCACTGTGTGCCTGGATTATTGTTGCCTGAACTGCCCTATTGTGTGCCCGGATCATCTTTGCCTGGACTCCCCCCTATTGTGTGCCCGGACGCTACCCTTATTACCCTGACCAAGTGTCTCACATCCTTCAATAAATCCCTTGTGTGTTTATCATTCTCCGTGTGTATTCTGACCTGCCTACACCTCCGTCACAACATCACAGAAGACATAGTGCAACATCTCAGAGCCACGCAGGACCCCTTTGTCAGGCATGTGATGAAGTGGTCCTGCACGGCTCTGAAATGTTGCACTATGTCTTCTGTGATGTGATCATTCTTCAATAAAGATTTGGACATATTCCGTGGTGAGCTGGCTGTAAATTTCACCTATATGCCTGACACTTTTGAAACTGTCTGTCTTGCCGCCGATACCTCTTCTCCTGGAGAGCACAGAGAAAGTATCTTCTTTTCCTGCTTAGAGTATCACTCTAAGTTTTTTTTTAAGCATCAAAAAATGCTTTAATGTGCATTTTTTGCGTGTTAACGCATCCTGTCATTCCACTCTGAAAAGAACACATAACGCGTTGATGTGTATTTTAATGCATGTGTTGACAAGTATTTTGAATACTTTCTGTTGATTTCAATGTCAATGTATCAAGCAAAAATACAAAGGTGTGAATCCAGCTTTAAAGAGATCTGTCTCATTGCCCATTTAGGCAAAAGTGACATATTCCTGTGATGGTCACCCCTACATCCTCTCATACTCACCTTCTCATGCTCCTTCAATGCTCTGTTCCCCTGCAGGAGTGTTGAATCTAATCCCTATGTAGTAGAGGTAATAGGACTTGATGTTTCAATCCCTATGGCCAATTGGCACTCTTGATGTTGGGATTGGTGTGGCTAAAAGGAAAATGGTAGGTGAGTAGTTAGGTGCAGGTAGACTTCCCACCTGTAGGTGGCTTGTGCCATCACTACATGGGAGGAAGAGTCCCATAAGAGAATTGATCCCTTTTGGATTACATCATTTGCCTTGTGATTCAGAAGATTCTAGAAGCTAGTGGGCTGAGGGTTGGAGACCAAGATCTGCTTATTCATGGCAGTCTGACAAATCCCAGGCATGAGGCCTGACAGTGTAGCAGATGGGCCCATAAATTTGAGAGAGCTTAGGGGGAGTCTGGTGATCGGGTGGAAGATAGAGTGTTGAGGATTGTGAGGCCTGGGAAGGGACCCAGGGGAAGGGGGGCTATGCATCCAGGCTGGAGCTGAGGAGGAAAGAAGGAAGGAGAAGAGTAAGACAGAGGAAACTGCAAGTCCTATCCAGAAGGAACCCTGCTCATAATGGAAGACTAGCACAGCTAAAGTGCCTGAACCAGTAGTCTTATGCAAAACTGAAGGGCACAAGGGACAGAGTGAGTACCTTTACACCCCCAGGGCCTATACGGGAGTAGGCTGCCAGATGCAATATCCAGCATCCTTTCACAGGGACAGTGTCACAGCTAACCTAATCTCTTGCTCTGGTACACTTACCCAAAGTAGCCAGGTGTGCTACTGATCTTTAAAGGGACTGATACCACATCCAGGATCTATTACTTTTTTTTGTCCATAATCACAGGAAGTTTGTCCTTAATCTGTTCTTCTAGTCAAGTTGGGCATCCCATAACCCCTATTCCCTATCCAAGTTGTTTTCCCCTAATGAAAACAACAAAAACAAGCCCATGGACTGGATTCTAGACTATGTGTTTGCTAAAAAATGCATGTTGCCTGACTGTGAAGGAAATAGTGGGATCCAAAATCCAACGGCTCCTTAGGTGGTAGCCCTACATTTGTTTGTGCTGGTGCGGCTAAGATCGGAAGGATTTAACCAATTACGCATTGTTTGACCATTTATTATACAGTGGCCATATTGATCTGGTAAGAGTCCTGTGTATTTATTGAGCGGAGCACTGATTGCTGGGTGTCTTTCCCGCTAAACAACCATCACAAGGAGCGGATTGTTGGGTGTTTTTTCCAGAGCTGTAATATTACTAAGAGTGGAACACTATGGCACTTCCTTTTAAATGTTTAATGGATAGATATGGACACCACTAATTGGTAATATATATTTGTTTGGACTTTGGTACACATTGATTTCACGGTCCTTAATTGGTTATAAATTGGGATTATTTCTTTCTGAAACAACACATATATGTTGATGAATTTATCTGTTCATACGTTTGGATTTACGTTTAAATGCTTATTGGATATATTTTTCATAACACATTGTAGCGCTGCAACAACATTATTGTGTATTAATTTGGTATCACAAATTTTTGTGCTAGCAGCTAACAGTCATTTCACCTGAGATCAGTTTTCTTTTCTTATACCACCATAACAAACTACTCATTAGTAATATGCCAGAGGTGGCTAAACCTGGCCGTGGTCCTTTATTGTGATTTAAAACAATTTACGTCAATGAAACTAACTTTCAGTAAACAAATCAATAAACCATATTTTACCAGAAACCGCCAGATCAGTTATCCCTGTCAATTGCATATTGTGGCTCGGCGTAATCATTAGCCACCCAAGGCTCACCACCACTGTGACAATGCAAACAAGGTCCACCAGAATTGATATGACTCCTAGTAAGAAAAGTATTGCGCTCACTGTGCATGATCCTTTTATAACAATGAAGTAAACAACAATTCACGTTATACGCATTGTGGTGACTGCAGGCCATTGTTCATTTGGCTCTACTATGCAATGCGTTGAGGTGCTATTAACAATTAATGGCACCATTATGCAACACATATAATGCAGGTGCATCAGCATGCATTGCCACAACACACTAGTCTGAATGGGCCCTGACAGAAAATACAAATTTCAGCTCACTTTCTCAACAAGTATGCCTTGTCATATTTACATAGCCATGCTCATCACAGCTCCTCCTCAGATATATAACATACATGCTGGCATAAAAAAAAACCTTCCTAAATTCCCCTTTTACTCAATTAAATCCATAGTCATGTGACCCTTGGGTCCTGAGTCTCTTCTTCATTTCCATGCACAGGAGATAGTTACATAGTTAGTCTGGCTGAAAAAAGACAAAAGTCCATCCAGTTCAACCGTTAAAAAAAAGTTATAATCCTATACCCACAGTTGATCCAGCAAAAGGCAAAAAAACCCAGCAAAGCATGATCAAATTTGCTCCTGCTGGGAAACAAAATTCCCTCCTGATCCCCCGAGAGGCAATCGGATATTCCCTGGATCAACTTTACTTTGTTAGTATCCAGTTATATTCTGTGTATCTAAGAAAGAATCCAGGCTTTTTTTTAAAGCAATCCACTGAGCTGGCCAGAACCAACTCTGGAAGATAGGGTCCTTCTTTAAGCTGTCCTGCACTGGGGCTCTCTCGGGATCCAGAAGAGAGTGTGCAGATGACTTCAGCACAACGGGGCAGGTTGGGACCAGTTAGCCTGAGCAAATCTACAGTGCTGTATTACTGGTCCCCACATCCAAGCACAGCGTTGGCAGGGACAGAGACAACACTGCTCCTACATAGATACAGTAGAGTGAGTTGACCCCCCCCATCACCAGGACACAAAGTGTGCCATTGGATAGCCAGGTGAAAATAAAAGGAAAAAAGCCTAAGGTTTGAACAGTGCAGTAACTAAGTGGTTAGCAATTCCACCTGGCAGCACTTGAGTCGTTTGCATGTTCTCCCTGTGCCTGTATGGGTTTCCTCTGGGTACTCCGGTTTTCCCCCACACTCCAAATACACGCTGGTAGGTTAATTGGCTCCTGTCTAAATTGGACCTAGTATATGAATTAGTGTGCGTTAAATTGTAAACTCTTTGAAGGCAGAGACTGTTATTATTATTATTATTATTATTACAGGATTTATATAGCACCAACAGTTTGCTCAGCGCTTTACAATATAACGGGAGACAATACAGCAACAATACAGTTCATTACAAGAGGGATTTGAGGGTCCTGATCCTTGGAGTTTACAATCTAGGAGGGAGGGGCTAGTGGTACAAAAGGTAGTAACTGTGGGGGATGGACTGGTAGGAAGAGTAGAAGATTCCAGTATTAGCTGAGGGTAGGATAAGCTTCCCTGAAGAGATAGGTTTTCAGAGATCGCCTAAAAGTGAGCAGAGTAGGCGATAGTCTGATAAATTAGGGTAGAGAGTTCCGGAGGATGGGGGAAGCACTGGAGAAGTCCTGGAGATGCTGGAGAAGTCCTAGAGATGTGATGTGAATGCACAATGTATATGTAAAAGCGCTGTGTCACTTGACGGCGCTATATAAGTACCTATAATAAATAAACTTAGGACTGGTAACCTGCAATATTTTTGGGTTTAAATCTACTAGAAAATCGTAAAGGACAACTTCAAATTAGTCCTAAGGTGAATGCAGACGTGGCAATAGAATCCCTTTTGTCCTTAAAAGAATACCACTAAGGGATATGATACGGTCTAGTTTTAAGTCCAGCTAATTAAAATCTACAAGTGCTGTGTAACTGAGAATCAGCCATCACCCACCACTTTCCCACAGGCAAGAAAGAAAGGACTTCAGTACAGCAAAGTCAGAACATGCTTCCATCACCAAGAACAGAAGCTGCAATTCATCTCCGCTTCTCCTTATCAACAGCTTCCACTTCTGTGTCTCTGCGGAATCATATTAGAATTAGATTGATCAGCACAATGTCACCTTTGGAATGTTCAAGTCTTTAATAATGTGGCACAACTCTTTTCGAGGGCAAAGCATGGATTTCTCCCTTTTCCCATGTTAAGGGGATAAATGGCATGGCAAATGTGTTCCTGTAATAAAGCTGGGAGGGTTATTTGTTTCACTAATGAGTCTTGAGAATGCCTTGTTTTATGTTAGCAGCTGTTTAACTGGTATTAATTTAAAAATTGTAAATAAGAACTACAAGGATAATTTGCATGCCTCCTGCCGAATGACAATTTATTAAGCTATAAACAAAATAATAAAGCAGAGAATGACAAGCGGAACATGAGGATAAAGTTTACAATTGGGACAAATGCTTCAAGTTTGGCGTTTGTTAAAGAGAGATTGAATTTTCCTATGCCGAGCATTTGTTAAGGGCCAATAAACCAACATTTTAAACTGTATCTAAACTCTTTTTTTTTTAATTTTTGTGGTAAAAACCTCTAGTTGTGTCTCTTCCTTTATTAGAAGTGACCGCAGCTGGAATTTTCTAGAAGAGGAATCAACACACAAAAGCACGTTGGAAGTCTGATAGTCAGAGGTGCCCAATGTGATTTTTGGAAGGGTAGGAATGCTTTCTTTGCTTTACCAAAATATCCAATTTCTTTATTTCACCAAATAAAATGTGTGTTGTGGCATTAAAGCGCCAATTCCTAAGTTCAAGGTAATAGAATTGATGTAGAGTTAAGGATAGTGTCATGGAGCTGGAATTTTCTGGCCTCCCTAGTGTTGCTCTTAGTGATCTTGCCTACAGTTGCCCCAAAGCAACTGCAGGTATTATTGCTTCAGTGTCCAGGGGTGAGAGGGTTAGCGTTTACAGGGCACCCAAAACAGCTACAAGTATTCCCTCCACTCAAATGACCGAGCTCCTCTCTTGGGCTATTGGTGTGCCTTCAAGCTGAGACTGTCAGTCTTCCGTTGTGTGCCTTTAAGTCAAGACTGTCAATGGACTGAGCAAACTCATCTGAAGCTGCTTCCCGTAACCACTTCCCGTCCGGTCATTGTATATAAATTGTCGAACAGGAGCATTGCAGGAGCGGGTGGCCATTTATAAATGTCTTCCCTGCCTGTGTGCGCTCCCTAGAACATCGATCGCTGTACGGGACCTCTGTGTGAGGTCCCGATCATGTGATCACTGATTGGCCTATCACATGAATAGTAGTAAGTGTCAGACCCCTGACCTTCTCACCAAACTCGTGACCGAAGGACTGGCCAATCTGAAACCGCGATGCCACGTGCGTAACAATGCCACACCCAGCTGCACCCTGCGCAACGATTTTCCAGCTAATTGGACCACAATCGATGTACCGGCAGCCTGAGCGATTGATACTGGGTCAGGTTAATTACGCAATTAACCCTTCACACTGCCACCACCTCCTTTTTGTACAGAGAAAGAGGAAACACGGCGATATCCGCAATAACACTATAATGGTTGAGGTAATCGTCTGTATAACACGGTTATTCAGAAGGTTAAACAAGCACAGTAGCGTTCTCTTTAGAGGCAGGAATTTGTAAATTGCAATACAGAGCTATAGAAACAGTTGAACACTTTCAGAAGGAAAGATTTATTGTTAAAAGGTCAAACGGGTGCAATAAAAATATTTACAGAAAAAGATGTAACTAAGATATATGTATAAATATACAGAGAGTAACAGCACAGCAATGAGATATCAGAGAGAGGTGAAAGGGTTAAGGTACTTGCCAAAGTCCTGGGTTAGCAGATCCAAGTTTCAGAGTAAAAGGGCACGGGTCTCCCAGGTGGTACTGATGTTAAAATGGGAGACGTCTTCAACTTCCTCTTCTTATGCCTGACAGCCTAATTTGTAGTTCCCCAGCAGGGGGTGTCTCTGAAGTCAAGGACCAATACCCTGTTTAGGGCGTGGAGGTCTGGGCTTGGACCTAAACTAGAGCCAAAATCTCATTTAGTTCATATTTTGGCTCATATCTTTTCCTATGCACAAGTGACATTCCACCCGTGGGTAGATTATTATGCAGACACGTTTGAGGATTGATTAGATATGAATTATGAAATTATACACTGAACGGTTCACAAGATCTATTTTTCAGCTTTCCTATGCATTCGAGACAAGGCGAGTGACCTATCAAATTGTTTGTCTTCTCTTAGCCAATCTGGCAATATGTCTGGTTTTTATGTAAGTCTCTCATATTCCAAGATATGAGACATAGGGGAAAAATGGACTTTTAAAAGTGTTATCTGGTCCCGCCTTCCTTGGAATGTCTTCAACTCCAAGGAAAGCTTGCCTTATCTTATACGAGGTGTTACATTTTACAGGTTCTTCGGACAGCTAGGCTCCAGCTCCCTTGGGGACTTTATAGCTCCTAGCCCCCTGCTGGGCCCTGGCCTCCTTTGACACTCCTAACACACATACACACTGGCTAAATTTCGCTGTGACTCTCAGAGAGGGAAGGGGGGAAGTATGAGGGGAGAAAATGGAGATTCTCAACAAAAATGGAGGCCTGCGTCAGTCTCTGGGTATACGCTGGTTACAGTTAGCAAGATGTCACTTCTGACATCATTGCTTACTACCAGGGGCGGACTGACAACTCATGGGGCCCCCGGGCAATAGGGGATCATGGGGCCCCTGTGTCCTTGCCCAAACTCAAAAAAGCCTATGAAAAAGGTACCAGGGGCATCTCATGGGACCCCCTACTGACCCCGGGCCCTCGGGCAGTGCCCGAGTTTCCAAATGGCCAGTCCACCCCTGCTTACTACTAGTGAAATCTGTGAAATGATCATAGAGGTCACATGGTACAAGGCTATTCACAACAGCCTTGTTCCACGTGACAAGCTGTGGCCAATCACAGCTCACACAGTATTTCTCAATGGCTGCAAGAATGCTGCCAGAGAGAAGGAGAAATGATTGCTTTTACAGCCTTTATGGGTGTAAAAACAAACAGTGTAAAAAAAAAAAATCTTCATCACCCCCCCCCCCCACAAGTAGTACAGTGTCACTATAACGACACTGTACTGCTAGGGTGACAGTATGTTAAAAAAAATAAAAAACATAATTAATAATATAAAAAAATAAAATAAAAATGTAAACTTTTTTTTTTTTAAATTATAATTTTTGGTTATAAACTAATTTTTTTTCACTAAAAAGAGAGATGAATAAAGTTTGGCCAAGATTTATGAAGAAATATTATTTATTTTCAAAATTTTATACAAAAACACTTTTTTTTCAAAATGTTTTTTCAAAATTTAAATCCCAGTGGTAAATAAATACCACCAAAATAAAGTTTTAGCTGTCTCAAAAAAATGCTAAAAAATTCATGTGGGTAAAGTGTTGTATGACCGTGCAATTGTCATTCAAAGTGTGATAGCACTGAAAGCTGAAAATAGGCCTGGACTGGAAGGGGGTGAAAGCGTCCGGACTTGAAGTGGTTAAAATACATCTTCCTGCCTTCCATGCCATAGCATAGGCCCTTTCCCAATCCTAGGGACTTGGCTCCAATACTGTTCATTCCCAAGCAACTGGCCTGGTAGGCAAGGGGCATAAAACATTCTTGTGATTGGTCAGGAAACAGGCAGAAGTTAACATATTGAATAATGTTAGCAGCTGACAAGAGCAGACCTGCCAAAAAAGATGGTATATAACAAATCCTATGCGGAGTAAATATTCACTATTATAGTGGATGCAATTATTTTATTGAGATCAATTAGATCATGAAAAGGTAGACATTGGAATCATGGTGAAAAACATGGATACACCCCTATTTATGGCACTTTTTCTTTTTTGTAGACATTAACGTATTCCCTAAGCTTATGAGAAACCCAACAAATGTTGAAAACTATAACAATTAGAGCTTGGGATGGCTACAGCCTAGTTGCAAAAACTAAATTTAGACTCACAGCACTCCATTTTTGGCAGAGCTACTATACTTTTTCCTTTTTTCATTCCAGTTTGTCATAAAAATACGGTAACACCTGCCTTCCCCCCAAGACGTCCTGTGTAAGGGTGATAACGTTGACTTTCCATACCTGGTATGTAGCCATAAAGTCACTCCGGATGATTTCTACCATCAGGGGTGTATTTACCACAAGGCAAACAAGGCATTTGCCTAGGGCAGCATTTCTCAGGGGGCAGCACTGAACCTCGGAAGAAGGGACGGACGAAGGGACACACGCGGCATGGGGACCTGGGGGCTTCCGAGAGATGCTGCGGGTCTTATGATGGTGTATGCACAGCCCAACTCTTGTTCCCAGGGATGTCTGGAGCTGTTAAGGTGAGGGTCTCTCTCTCTCTCTCTCAACATGGGGGATGGTGGTTGATGTATGGGGGGGCAGAGGTAGTGGAAGGCTTTCTTGGGTGAGACGCAGGGGTGTTTTTGCTCAATATCAGCCTCTTTCTGCAGGGGGCGCCAATTTTTTTGTTGCCTAGGGCAGCACAAAACCTAAATACACCACTGGCTACCAAGGTCAACTAGAAGACAGCATCCTATGTAGACACATCCAGCAACTCTTACAGATCAAGGCAGCTCACAATCCTACCTCTAGGATCCAGCGTGATGCTGTTTTATAGTTACAGGTGACAACAGTGCCTCTGTATACAGGGTATAAACAGGCAGCATTGTTACCCTTACGCAAGAAGTCTTAGGGGCTGAAGTTTGCATTATTTTTATGACAAGCGGTTTGGAATAAAAAAATAGACATACAGTGAAGGAAATAAGTATTTGATCCCCTGCTAATTTTGAATGTTTGCCCACTCACAAAGAAATGATCAGTCTAAAAATCGAATGTTCGGTGTATTGTAACACTGAGAGGCAGAATAGCAACAGAAAATTCAAAAGAAATGCATGTCTAACAAATTATGCACTGATTTGCATGTTCATGAGGGAAAGAAGTATTTGATCCCCTATCATTCAGCAGGCTTTCTGGCTACCAGGTGTCTTTCATACAGGTACAAGCTGAGATTAGAAGCAGTCTCTTAAAGGGAGTGCTGCTAATCTCATTTTGTTACCTGTATAAAAGACACCTGTCCACAGGAGCAATCAGACAATCAGTTTCCAAACTCTCCACCATATTTACCCAAGATAAGGATTTGCATACACCTTAAATGGTAACTCCACTTTTTGTGGGAAAAATAGGGATAATATAGAGCATGAGTGTCAAACTGGTGGCCCTCCAGCTGTTGCCAAACTACAAGTCCCATGAGGCATTGCAAGATTGAGAGTTACAAGCACGATTCCCAAAGGCAGAGGCATGATGGGACTTGTAGTTTTGCAAAAACTGTAAGGCCATCAGTTTGACACCCCTGACATAGAGTATACAATAACAACACAAGTCAAATTGTAATTGAATGTTATTAAAAAAAATACCTTTATTTTTCAATCTGCAGCTCTGTAATTTTCTGTAAAATGCAGTGCAATGTGGCAGCTTGAAGGCGTACTCTACACAGTGTACAGAACACCCAACAGAAATGTCATTTCCAGCTTGTGTGATTGACTTTTAGATTTTCCCAGAAGTCTGCACTAGGATACAAATCAGATTTTTGGCATCCCCTGCAACAGAAATGTAATTTTTGTTGAGATACTCCCAAAGGAGGAAATCACTTCTAAGGGGATGCAGACCCTACCACTTTCCTCATTAGAACCCTGCAAGTGCAGCAGCTGATTGATAATTTAAAAAATCACTCCTATACAGATTCACTCTGCGCATGAACGCAGACAAACACACAGCTACCGTATTTCTTCAGAATAATAAAAGGTAGGAATCTGCAACAACATTTGTTAAAATCCTTGCAAAGTACATTGGACACTCAGTGAGGAATGTTTTTTTTTCTCAACAAAAGTGGAATTACTTTTTGAAACTGAACAGCTAAATACACAGTTGAAATAAACACCTTGGATGACAACATATTTCTAAATCTTTTCAACCAGTCTTGTAATCAAAGCACCCCTGCCTGACAGGATAGCTGGGTCCGTGACCTCACATTGAAACACTGCATCCTACTGATTGGACAATGGAACATCAGCTCACTGCTCTGAGCATGACTCTGCTCTCTTCACCTGTTAGCAAGCTCTCAGTGTTAGATTAACAGCAAGACAAAATGCTATAAAACCTAACTGGCTCACAGCTTATTCTTCTCTTCAGCTTGTTCTGTGATAGACTACAGAAACAAATATAAACACACATTTCAGGTATAGCGCCTAATCTTAGTTTAGGAATTGTGATCTTTCGTTTTTAGAGCTAAATACAGGTAGTAATTCCTAATAAATACAGTATCTGTTAGGATAAAATGTTGACTTTCAGTTGCCCTAGAGTTCAGATTCAAAAAGTTATTTCTAGTTCATATTTAGATTTTTCATATCTTACCTTGAATTTTTTTTTTACCAAAACCCTTGTGTTGACAATCTGTACAGAGGGAATGATCTGTGTGTTTCTACTCCCTGCAAAGCAGGGAGAAGGAACAATCAGATATTTAGTAAAAAAAAGCACATATTACACACATTACACATTGTTAGGCACACAGTTAGCACTTTGATTGCCCCTAGATGTTAACCCTTTCCCAGCCAGTATACATAGTGCAGTGACAGTGTATAGTAGTATCATTGATCACTGTATTAGTGTCACTGGTGATGTCAGTATTAGTCCCACTCAGTCAGTGTCCCATTCAGGATTAGTTAGTGCCAGATTGCCCAGTTGCCCGCACATACCCACTATAGGTTGCTGATCACCTCTATTACAAGTATAAAAAAAAAAAAAAATAATTCCACTATACTCTATATACAATAGTTACTAGAGGATATCACTTTCATACAAACCAATAAATATATACTTATTGGTATTTTTTTTTTTTTACCAAAGACATGTAGCAGAAGACCTGTACCAGAATGCATTTTGGCCTAAATTCATGAAGAAATTTGATTTAAAAGAAAAAATGTACTGGGTATGTTTTCAGCAGAAAGTAAAAAAAAATATATAATGTTTTTTTAATTATCCGTCTTTTTTTGTTTATAAATTTCAAAAATCAAATACCACCAAAAGAAAACTCTATTTGTGTGGAAAAAATGATCTAAATTTAATTTGGGTAGGTGCAGCATTGCATGTCCGCACAATTAATAGTTAAAATAGCATAGTACTAAATAGCAAAAACTGGCCTGGTCATGAAGGAGGTAAAAACCTATGGAGCTCAAGAGGTTAAGTAATATAGAATTGAATACACTTTTATTGGCTGCCAATGATACTGGCAGATTGGAGCAACAAATGTCCTCCCATTGGATATCGTGGGTATACAAGGCAATCATTTGAACTCAGCACCAGGGTGTCTTATTCATCTTTGTGTGTAGTACATGAGAATACAGTTTAGATACCAGGCTTTTAGGGCCTTGAGATTTATTTATCACAATCGGAGTATAATCAGAGATATGAACATCTTGATATCTAAACTAGGTACTTAATGTTTGTCTCAGTTGTAGATATCTATAGCAAAAGTACCTTGGTGGTAATATTTCATTTGAAGTTGTTCAAAGTAACATAAGGCTCCATTATGGTAGACATCGCAGAGGGTCTCCACACCCCTAAGGTTCCACATAAATGAATCTGGGACTATTTTAAGTTGTGGATTCCACAAAGCCAGTGTCACTGGGAGATCTGAATAGGAGGTCAAATTCCTAGCCACCCTCCATACCAACCTAGTCAATGTCACAATGGGTATATGAACCTGGAGTACGAGGTGTTGTGTGGCCTAGTATATGAGGAGTTGGTCTACAGTATTTTCAATATTGTTACCAAGTATTTATCTGCTGATTGTTAGATTGTAATTAAACACCAGTTATTTAGAGGCTTTAACTGCTAGACAATAGAGGTACATGTTGGATAAAGCCATGCCCACTTCATCTTTGGCTCCCTGCGGAGTATCAATCGTCAGCTTACAAATAATGTTAAACCAGATGATGGTTGAGAAGTGTGAGCTCAGTTGTGTGAAGAAGGATTTCGATTATAGGCACTTGCGACCAGAGGCGGACTGACAACTCATGGGGCCCCCAGGCAATAGGGGATCATGGGGCCCCTGTGTCCTTGCCCAAACTCAAAAAAGCCTATGAAAAAGGTACCAGGGGCTTCTCATGGGGCCCCCTACTGACCCCGGGCCTTCGGGCAGTGCCCGAGTTTCCAAATGGTCAGTCCACCCCTGCTTGCGACACAATCAATAAACACTTTGGCAGCAGGATAATTCTGATTAATTGGTTCTGCTGGCTTCTAAGAGATGTTGCAGTATCTAAACCAACAATGAATGTTTGACATATCGCAAGAGAAGCTCTATATTAGTGGCGCTGGCTTGGAAGGAATCCCTAGTTGTGACTATCCCAAAATATTTAAAGGAAGTTATAATTAAAGGGGGTAAATTGTAGAACCAGGTATTCAGGGATTAGGAGATAGTGGCATGGGGACAAACGTTTTGCCAGCTGATTTTGAGTCCCAATTAGGTACCAAATGTGTCCTGGTCAGGATGGTTACAATTGGGGTTTTAATTGTATCCTGTATATTTAGAATTAAATCAAAAGAGTAAAGGACCCACCTCTTCTATTCTGCCTCCCAGGGTGATTACCCTAGATCTATCCAGTTGGCAAATCGTAACAGACACCATTTAATTGTTATCCCAAAAGTGGGGATATTAATTGCCCTTGTCAGATACCCCAGTGCAGCAGTAGTAAAGGGGATAGTATAGTATTCACTAGTATGTTGGAACGAGAGTGGGCATACATAACAGAGACCCATCTACAAAATCTAGAGCTGAAGTCATTGTGTCTGATGACGGCTTAACGGAAGGACCTTTCTTTGGAGTCAAATACCTTGGCAGTATCAACGGAAGTCAAGACACAGGATTCTGGAATGTAGTCCAGTAACTGTGCTATAATCTGTCTCCTGCAGATATTAAAGGAAATGGATTTCCTTGGCCTAAATCCAGTTTGATCAATGTGTATAATGGAGAGGATAACTGTATTCAGCCTAAGGGCTGATTTTTGATAATATAATGTCATGTGAATTCAATAAGGAAATTGATCTATAAGATGAAAAACCTTTTGGGTATTTTTCTGGTTAAGGTACATAGCTGCACCATCCTACATTGATTCGGGCCAGATGCAACATTCAAATGTATCCTTGTATACATGTACCAGGACAGGTCTGGTGCCACTATATCCATACATACCTCTAAGGGTAAACTGTCAGACCCAAAGGCCTTGCCCATTGCCAAACCAGTTATTGCAGCTTTCACCTCCTCCTCTGTGATTATATAGTCCAGCAAAGTCACTTGGGCAGCAGTCAACAGTGGAAAGGTCATATCAACCAGGAACAGCATCTGAGCATACATATTGTTTATATAGACATCATGAAAGCACATAAGGACCTCATAAACAGCAGCAACCTTTCTACCAGAGCTGTCTCAGACCTTGGGAACAGCAGTACCAGGTTGTCGGTGCCCAGGGCTTTTTTATTCTCAGAAAATAGGTGTAGGGACTCAGCTATGGCCCTCAAAACACCCAACTCCCCCTCACACACCCTCCAAACTGCATCAAATAGTGGGTGAGGTCAATTTCACTAACATGCATAGTGCAGAGTTCAGGAGTGTGCTGCATACAGAGTGCAGAGTTCAGGAGTGCACTACATTCAGAGTGCAGAGTTCCGGAGTGCACTACATACAGAGTGCAGTGTTCCGGAGTGCACTACATACAGAGTGCTGAGTTCCGGAGTGCACTACATACAGAGTGCAGAGTTCCGGAGTGTACTACATACAGAGTGCAGAGTTCAGCCTTCTTCCACAGTTGCTTATCTCTGCATCCCCCATCCATATCTCACTTTCACCCCTCTTTAGCTCTGACCTCTGTATGCAATCCCCCCTTAACTATAACATATTCTTCCCCCTCCTTAAAAGCTCCACCAACTTCCACATGACTGTCTTACTTTGCTGTATTAAGCTAAAGTACCCAGCTGGCTCTAGTACCTCTCCGCACACTGTAGGTGGCCTCACCTCTCTAACTTGAAGGGAGATCATCCAGTGGTGTGTCGGGATCTGTGCTGCACTCTGGGCACCTGCATCTCCCTTGTCCCCATCCTGCACTCAGTGGGAGTTGTCCAGGAAATCAGCTTTGTGGGAGTCGTTGGGAGAAAAGCTGTCGCTTGTAAACACATAGAAGCTGGACTTCTGTGTCTGCAAGTGATAGTAGTGACCGGGAGTAAAGGGCCTGAGCCAGAGGTGGTGGAACTGAATTCCACCAAGTTCAAGCAGAAAAAAAAGCCCTGGTGTGCTAAACAGTATGTGCCAACAATTGGCTCGATTTATTACCATCATCATATTATTCATGTTTGGTAGAAAAAAATGTATTTGGCAATGTCAAACATTTCATTTGTATTTATGCAGAACCAGTCTACAGCATGCTGTAGAATTGCAGGCAATAGCTCGTTTTTAAATATAGCACAGTGGCTAAATGGTTAGCACTTCCACCTGGCAGTACTAGGGGCATTGGTTCAAATCCCAGCCACAGCACCACCTGCCTGGAGTTTGCATGTTCTCCCTGTGTCGGTGTGGGTTTCCTCCAGGTACTCCAGTTTCCTCCCACACTCCAAAGACATGCTGGTAGGTTAATTAGATCCTGTCTAAATCAGTCCTAGTGTATGTATGAATGTAAATCAGGGATTATAGATTGTAAACCCCTTGAGGGTTAGGGAATGATGTGATTGTACAATATATGTAAAGCACTGAGTAAATTGACAGTGTTATATAAGCACCTATAATAACAAGTATAGGATATGGTGGATTTCATTGCACACTTAATATTGCTTTCAAAATAACACCCCTGCCCTTTTCTCCTCTTGGTCTTACAAGAACTCTAACACTCTGCTATAGGATCACTGGAAACTATCAGACCCAACCAAATGGGGTGAAACCTCCATTTGGGTCTGAGACCAACACTTTTCAAATTCAAGTTCTAACGGGGAGTGATCAGATGTAGCTCTGGGTCAATATGCAACTGGCTGCAGTCTTGGTAAAGTCTTGCTGTTACACAATGCCAGATCTATTCAAGATTGGGTCCCCTTGCCAGTGATAGACCAGAAGTAAGACCTAATATTTGGGTAAGTATACCTACACAGATCTATTCACCCTACTTCATCCTACTTCAGTACTGAGGTGTTTAAACGTGTTAGAGTGTGAACATTCAGGACCTCTACTTCTGTCTAGCAGTGGATCGAACAACAAACTAGTCACCCAGACATAGAATGTACATACCTGGGTACTTGGCTATAAATGAATCTTGGCATATAGAGATACAAAACAATCCTTGGGATCACATTGTATGTGAATACAGTCCCATAGCATGGATTGATCAACCACCCCTGATATTTTTAAACTGAATTTGAAAGCAAGGAGGGATATAAAAAGGCAGAGAGATATTTGCAATGATAGGAAAGTGCATATCATCTAAGAAGAGTCCCCAATAAAGATGTGCGTTTCATTTTGTTTTGATTCCTTTTTCAGACGAAAATTTCATTTTTGGAGATTCAGATGTATACGAATATTTGAATGGACATAAAAGCAAATGTCATCAAATCTGAAAAAAAAGTATATATAGAAATTAATGAATGCATTTATTTAATTTGTTTCATTCGGATGATGTCATACCATGCAATAGTAGTTCAGGCCCATGGGGTAATAAATGAAATTTTCAAATTTGTTCGATAATTCGGATTCAGATAATGAACTGATCTGAATTTCGTTCCATTCAATAACTGGGATGCACATGACGGCAGTCAAAATTGTCCAATCATCTCATGCCATCTCTCTGGGTGGGTTGGACTAGCGTCCAAAAATGTTGACTCCTTCTGATTCAAATTTGTCCAAATCAATAATATATTGAATAAATAGCAATTTTCCAGAAAAACTGCAACATTTTTTGAATCCACTCAGACCAACAAATATACAAAAGGAATGCCAAAGATAGGAAACAAATTCTAAAAACGAATTGGGTCAACACAGCGAATATGACAAAAATTAAATTCTTTAATAAACAAATGCATCCGAATCACAACAAAACAAAAATTTTCAGCATGCACGTTTAGTCCCCAAAACAATGATGATGGGAGGTTTTACCAAAAAAAAAACCCTGACCCTGAGTTGTAACCTTTGTTAAAAATGTTAAAGCCAAACTTTTATTTTTTATTTTCGAATAGAGTGGTGAGGAATTAGAACCCATATTAGGTTTTATTGCTGTCTGTGTCCCCATTGGGTAGATTTACCCTTTCTATTTGTCCTAGTGACAATTATTATCAGGACAGAAAACTATGGGAAATCCTAAATTTTACAGCTATCACTGGAAAAAGAGATGAAGACAAATCTTACAATAGGGACACCTGTTCTGGTGACAGCTGTCTAAGACGGGATAGATACACTAAGTTGCCAAAAGTATTGGGCCGCCTGCCTTTATACGCACTTGAACTTTAATGGCATACCAGTCTTAGTCCATAGGGTTCAATATTGAGTTGGCCCCGCTCTTTGCAGCTATAACAGCTTAAAGTCCTCTGAGAAGGCTGTCTACAAGGTTTAGGAGGGTGTCTATGGAAATGTTTGACCATTCTTCCAGAAGCGCATTTGTGAGGTCAGTCACTGATGTCGGGGGAGGAGGCCTGGCTCACAGTCTCTGCTCTAATTCATCCCAAAGGTGTTCTATCGGGTTGAGGTCAGGACTCTGTGCAGGCCAGTCATGTTCCTCCACCCCAAAATCGCTCATCTGGAATATGCAGTTCAATTTTGGGCACCAATTCAGAAAAAAAACATTGGGGAACTGGAGAAAGTACAGAGAAGGGCAACCAAACTGATAAGAGGCATGGAGGAGCTCAGCTATGAGGAAAGATTAGAGGAACTGAATTTATTCTCTCTTGAGAAGAGGAGATTAAGGGGGGATATGATCAACATGTATAAGTACATCAGTGGTTCATATACTCAGTGTAGAGTTATTCACCCTAGAGTTATCACAGAGGACAAGGGGGCACTCTTTATGTCTGGAGGAAAAGAAATGTAATCTCCAGATACAGAAAGGTTTCTTCACAGTAAGAGCTGTGAGAATGTGGAATAGACTCCCTCAAGAGTTCGTTCTGGCCAGCTCATTGGATTGATTTAAAAAAGTCCTGGATTCTTTCTTGTATGCACAGAATATAACTGGATACTAACATTTATAGGTAAAGTTGATTCAGGCAATATCCGATTGCCTCTCAGGAGATCAGGAAGGAGCTTTTTCCCCTGCAGGAGCAAATTGGACCATGCTTTGCAGGGTGTTTTGCCTTCCTCTGGATCAACAGTGGGTGGTTTTTTTTATGGTTGAACTGGATGGACACAATTTGCAAAGAACGTTGTATTTTAACAGCCAAGTCAACAGTATGAACAAGCCTGTCTGGGGCAACTTTCAACTGAGCAACAGGCAGACGATTGCTGTGTAAATGACTCAGCATTTGTTGAAAAGAATTCACCAGTGTGCAATTTAAAGCAGAACTAAAGGCAAAACCTTTTTTTTTTTCATTTTGGATAAAGTAAGAGAGGGGCATAACCCCTGACAGTTTTTTTGCCAAAAGTGTGCCTTTGGGGACATTTCCCTTCACTTCCTGTCCCATAGCCAAAACAGGAAGTTAAAGGAAATACCCTCAGAGTGAGGAATCTCATGTTTTCACCAAGGTCACAAATTTGTGTCACCATTGGAAGAGTTCACCTCTATTACTGTCCTAGGGACAACCCGAAATGTGGGATTTTTTTTACTTTAATTTTTTATGATAATGGTACACATGACAAACAGAGAGGGTGAATATTCCTAAAGAGGGCACATAGGGCAATAAAGACCTGACAAATGATCAAATTCCTCTACAATCAATCTAACACTAAAAAAAGGTATAGGACTACCCCCTTAGGGACTGCTGCTACATTTGGGACCCCCTATAGTCCCACACAGCCAGTCATTCAGCATTTTCCATACAAGCTTTCATCTGGAGACAGAAACCAGTCCTTGAGCATTGGTTTTGTTATTTTATTGAGGGGATTAGAACTTATATAGGATAAGAGGGGCATAGAATGCCTAAGGGAACTAATATCTGAGGTCAACTTCCTGAGCTATTTACAAGCTTCTCTTCTCTTTTGCAATCTCTGTTGGAGTGCTAGCCAGCATCTCCTAGTTGTACCACCCCAGACCCTAGATGATTTCCTCTTCACCCAGTAATCTGAAGACTTTCTTCCTGAGCAGGGGGATCTGGCTCCTGTTCCTTTAAATGAGATGAATAGTCACTAGTAGGGGGCTAGTCTGGTTTCCCACCAGAGTGCTCCTTCCCCTATCCACCCAGGGGGTGCAGGTGTACTCACTCAGATCCTCTCCTGTACCACTTGCAGGATGGCTGCTGCTACTAGTCCTGCCAGCTGGGCTGCTTCTTTCCTGCTATACAGGTGTTCCTCGCTCAGGGAGACCAGCGAGTCCCGAGTTTTTCTCCTTTCCAGCTCCAGGCTCTCAGGTAGGCCCCATCCCACTAGGCCTCCTGGCAGCCTTCTTCTTCCAGCCTTACATTTTTCTATTCCTTCTTCCACTTAACACCTCACCACTCCTACTACTGAGCAGGCTATTGCACTTTTAAGAGACATCTAGGCCCTTGCCAAGCCTTCCATTGGGGATTAGCTGAGGTCCCTAAAGGATGCAGCCAGCCTCTCCTCAAATCCACCACCTGCCTCCAATGCCCTCCTCAGAAAGCCTCAGAACAGGGGGATATTTCAGAGGGGCTGGCCTGCAGAGTCTCTTAGCCCTGACAATTTGATCCCTTTGGCTATCACACTTAAGCTGCTAACTAGCTCCTGACTAACCATTAGGGTCTAGCTCCCCCTAGCTGAACTATGGGGGTGCTACAAAAGTTTTCCCTTAAATTCTACTTGAAGGTATCTGGTTTAAAAAAAATTCTCAGAATTCTTATAACCACCACAAATAATCTCCGTAATGTGTCTAATACATCTACTTTCTATAGGGACCCTCAAGTTTAGCTAGGGGGAGCTAGTTAGTTTTTTCTTGGGTACACCCTGAGTAGCAGCCTTGGATGAGTTAGCCTGGGTGTGAGTCAGTCAGGTTTGCTTTAGGTCTGGGCTGAGGGCTCTGCAGGTCAGTTCCCTGACACCTCCCCCTGCTCTAAAGGCTGGAGAAGTTTCTGGAAGGCAGTGTGTAGGGGTGAGGAGGGGCTAATCTGCATTCTTAAGGGATTTTGGCCAATCCCCAAGCAGGAGGCTTGGCATGGGGCCAGGACAGCCCTTAAGTATTAAAGAGCCTGATCAGCAGGGGAGTCAGTGTTGAGTGGAAGATGGAGTGAAGGCTGGAGTGTGGAGCGAGTGAGGGGGCCTAGGGAAGGGGCCTACCTACAGACAGGTGCTGGACAAGGGAAACTCTACTGCACCACTGTCTCCCAGGAGGGACAGCAGGGAGGGAGCCAGCCCAGCGAAAAACCTGAAGGTAGCCACATACTCATTGAGCTATCATGAAGGACAATGTGAGTAACCTTACTCCCCCTGGGCCTGATAAGGGGAGAGGGCAGTCAGGTGGAGAACCCAACTATCTCCTCATCTGGGACTTTTTTCTTAAGTTGGCAGTTTATGGGTCCCCTTCCCAGGGATACCCTCTGGCAGCTGGGTGAAGAGGAGGATTAATCTGGGGTCTGAGAAGGTACACCAGAGTTCTCTTTAAAGGAGAGACTTTTTGTCCACGGACTTGTACATAGTTGCTAAGGAGCTGATTCTCACAGTTCATAGTTTCCTTGGGCATCACATACACCCCTCAACCCCATCCAAGTTCAAAACCCCTTAATAAAACATCAAAAGCAAGCTCAAGGACTGTTTCATGACTTCAGTGTGCAGGTGTGGAAGAAAATGTGTGTTGCCTGGCTGTGCAGAGCTGTAGGGGGACCCAAAACTCAGTGACTCCTAAGGGGATAGTACTACATTTCTGTGATTTTCAGCTCCATCTAGTTGTCATAATGTGGTATTATCAGGAAAATACCTCAATCAGGAAAATACAGCATTATAGACACTAGAAACAAAACAAAAACAAACAAAGGAAAAAAACATATTAGACAACTATTAATGATTGGCCAAACACCCTCTGAACACCATCTGAGTATGCTACTGAAATACTGCAGGAGTTATATTATTAAGTCATGAAGCATTTACTTATATATAATGATGGCGGCGGGAGCGGTTGCACATCAGTGAGCTCCTGAGCTCCTGCGCCCCTGGCCCCAATCCGCCACCATCCCCTAGCGGGGGCCCTACTACACTCCGGTCCCTGCCTGGCCACCAAGGAAGGCCACCGGACCTTTTCCAGGGCTCCGGGAATCGCGGCCTACCGCGCACCCGAAGACGGGGCCTCGATTTTTGCCGCGGCCGACCCGGATCGCCGGACATCCGCCCGGACCGCCGCCGCTCCGTCCCCAGCTCCCGCCGACCTGCCTACCTCCCCAGGGTCCCCCCATCAGCCCTGGGTTCTCGCTGCCCACCAGGAACCGGCTCGACCCCATGGTGGACTGCTGCTCCACCACCCAGCCCGCCGACCTGCCCGTCTCCCTGGAGCCCTCCCCACCGGCTCTCAGGCCAGCAGCATCCAGCCGCCGGCACCCAGTTGCCACCTCCGGAGACCCTGCTACCGACACGCAGCTGCCTGCACCCAGCGGCCCTGCCTGGGGGCTGCTTCGGGCCACCTAGCACCCTGCATCAACCGGCACCCAGCCCCAGACCAGGGACCTCTCCAGGCCTCACCTCCGCCACCCGCATCAAGAGGGTAAGCCTCCACTACCAGTTCCCTCCCTCCAGGTACCACGCGGTCGGCACTGGGCACCTACCACCGAACAGCCCAAGCCCTGTCCAATCCGGCAGAGTCAAGCCTGCCACGCAGCCCTACCGCTCCCACCGACGTTGGGCCCCTAGCACCCTCATTCGCTGGCCCGCAACATCCACTTGCGCTGCCCACTTCACCCACAGACGCCGAGCCCTACTGCAACTAGCCCACTCCACCTCCAGACGTTGGTCCACACCACCTCCTGATGCCGGGCCCTTCAGCACCTTCAGTGCCTCCCGACGCCGAGCCCTCAGCACCTGGCCCACAACATCCACCTGCGCTGGCTCAATTCGCCCACAGACGCCGAGCCCTACTACAAATACCAACGCCTAGCCCACTCAACCTCCAGACATCGATCCACACCACCTACACCACCTCCCGACGCCGGCCTAAATCACCTACTGACACCAGCCTACACCACCTCCTGAAGTCGGGCCTTCTGCACCCCTGATGCCGGGCCTTCAGCACCCCTGACGCCGGGACCTCAGCACCTCCTGACACTGGGCCCTCAGCACCTCCTGCCACCGCTGGGCCCACATCGCCTCTATCACCGCGTCTCACGGCTTGTCCAGCCGCCGCACCACTGTGCCCACTGACGCCGTGCCACAACACCCGCGGATGCCGGCTTACAGCACCCACAGACTGCAACCAGCCAGCTGCGGCCCCAGCCGCCCACCACTCCTTCTCCCCTCCTACGATCGGTCACTGATGAACTCCGACACGGCATAACAGACTCTCCCCATCCCCATGTCCTGACCAAAACCTCCCTCCTCTCTGACCCGATCAGAATTCTGCCCACCCTAGCATGCCACCTGCACTCCTCCTCCTCGTTCTCCTCTCCTCCATCCCCAAACTTGCCTCCCTCTACCCCTCTACTCCCCCAAAACACCTCTACATCGCACCCTCACTTCTTCCCTCCCCCCTCTACGGCTCTCACCACCTCCTCCTATTACTCCACTTCCCCGCCGACACACAAGCCACCGCCAACCGACCCTCGCGCTCCTGCACCTCCCATTCCCATGCCACCTTCCTCACCCTCCTCCTTCTCCTAACCGCCGGTGACATCTCCCCGAACCCTGGCCCTCCATCTCCCCACTCCCACACCCGGCACCCCCCTACAGACGCCAACCACCGCAACCCCCTCAATCTCATATCTGTCCCCCTTCTCCCCACATCCACCCCTCCCCTCTCGGTTGCACTCCTGAATGCCCATTCGGTTTGCAACAAGCTCACCGCCATCCACGACCTCTTTGTCTCCCACTCCCTCAACCTCCTAGCAGTTACCGAAACCTGGATCCAAGCCACTGACTCCACCTCCCCTGCTGCCCTCTCCTATGGAGGCCTCGTCTGGACCCATTCAACCAGACCGAGCGGACGCAGAGGTGGAGGGGTCGGTATGCTCCTACCACCGCTGAGCACCTTCCAGGTCCTCCCTAACCCCCCCTCCCTATCCTTCTCCTCCTTCGAGGCCCACTGCATCCGGCTCTTCTCTCCCACCCCCCTACGGATTGCGGTAATCTACCGGCCTCCTGGCTCCGCATCCCCCTTCCTTGACGACTTTGCTGCCTGGCTTCCCTTCTTCCTCTCCTCCGAGCTACCGACAATCATCCTAGGTGACTTCAACATCCCGATCAACGCCAACAGCCCGGCTACTTCCCAACTCCTCCTTCTAACCTCCTTCTTCGCGCTCACACAGCACACCCAGTCCTCCACCCACTCCAATGGAAACACCCTGGACCTCGTTTTCTCCCACCCCTGCACCCCCCACGACTTCACTAACACCCCCTTCCCTCTCTCTGACCACCACCTCCTCACATTCTCCATCTACCCCTCCCTCAACTCCCCCCCCCCCGAAGCGTCTAACCATCACCCGCAACCTCCGCAATCTGAACCCGACCCATCTCCACCCAGCAGCTGACCGTCTGTATGACAGCATCCTCCCTCTGTCATGCCCTGACCTGGCCACTACTGCATACAACGACTCACTGCTAGCTGCCCTTGACTCCCTGGCACCCTTAACCACTCGTAGCATTAGACCCCGACCGCTTCCACCCTGGCAAAACGACCACACGAATGCCTCAAATGACGCAGTCGCGCACTGGAGTGCTTATGGCGCAAAACCAGATCCCCTCCCGCGTTCTCCCTCTATAAAGCCGCCTACCTCGCCCCCCCCCCCACCCCCACCCAGCACCTCACTCACCGCTCACGAGATTGCCACTCACTTCCAGAACAAGATTGACGCAATCCGTAAGGACATTGTCAACTCACAATCCACCTCTCCACCCAGCCTCCCGCCCTCCTCCAAACCCTCTACCCTCCCCTCCCCCGACCTCATAGCCGCACTACCCCCCACTATACCCAATGCCCCGCACACCATCACCTCCCCAACACTCTGCTCCTTCAGCCCAACTACCTCTGAGGAGGTCTCTAAGGTCTTCACTGAAGCCCGCCTCACCACCTGCCCCCTGGACCCTATCCCCTCACAGCTCCTCCAGTCACCCCCCCTCCATCATCTGCTCCCTCACCCACATCTTCAATCTCTCTGTTAGGAATGGACTGGCCAGCAATGGTGGGACTCACCTGCCTTTTGATCTGCAGTACCAGGGCTGGCCAGCGGGTGCTCCCAGCAATCAGAGACTCAACCTTTCAGCCAGCTAACACCTGGAACTGATGATGCTGGGGTATTTAAGGGATGGCCAGACTTGCAGACTCTGCCTTGGTGTTGTGTTTGTCCTGGGCCCTGTATCTGTCCTGCATCCTGTTTCTGTTCCTTTGCTGACTTCTCCTGCTCTGATCCTGGCTTGTGACCCTGACCATTCCTCTGTCTGACCCTCTGTACTACGCTGCTTGCTACCTGTTCTGATCCCTGGCTTGTGACCCGGACCATCCCTCTGTCTGACCCTCTGTACTATGCTGCTTGCTACCTGCTGAACCTGGCCTGTGACCCCGACCATTCTCCGCTTGCTTCCCCTGTACCTACCTGCCCAATTGATATTGACCCGGCCTGCCTGACGACGCTTGCTTGTATATACTGTTATCTGTGGGTGGTTTGGTTTGGTTTGTTTGCACTGTATTATGTTTTAGTATTGCACTGCGTTTATGTTTGTACTGTTAGTGTTAATAAATTATATTGTTTATAACATATCTGAGGTCTGCGTTTCCCTGCTTCAGTCACACACCTCTGGTCATACCTGGGAGCCCTGACATTACACCAAGGCCAATCCTGACCAGAAGTGGCTGCACAGGGAAGCCATCTTGGCTTGTTGATGGGAAGGATGGATCTTGATGAGGTTGAGTATTTATATCTGCTAGTGTTTGATGACAGGGAGTATGCTTATCAAACTCTGAAGGAGTATACCCGGGATGAATTGCTAGAATGTATACGGCTCGCTCATGTTCTAGTAGATCAGGGCACAGTGTTCTCTGAGGTGCAGCCATTGATTGAGGTTTGTGCAGAGTTGGTTTCATCTGGTTCCCCCGAATGCAGGGATGAATTTTTGCCACCATTTAGTGCAGACCAGGTAGAGTCCCTGGTGTGGTTATTAGAGGATGATGTGGGTTACTTTCTGGAGCGTTATTCCACATGTTCACCACAGACACTGCAAGATTGTATAAACGCAGTGCAGTCATTGACCAGACAGACTTTGTGTAAGCTCAGCTTTGTTCAACCCCTACTGCAGACATGGACAGACTTGTTGCACCCAGCCTCAGTCAGCTTACAAAAACCCAGTCCTGTTTCTAACTCTACTCCTGTATTCCCACCAGCTCCTCCAGTTACAGCCCAGTATACTTGGCTATCTACCGCATGTCAGTACCCTATTCCCACTCGCTGCACCTATCCTGCCTTTAACCCTGTAAAAAAGCCCTCTGTAGCAACTGCTCCCTCTCCTGTTCCATCCTCCAGTTTTTCTCTGTCTCCAGCTGCTCCATTCGTTTGCAGACCTGCGTTTACTTGCAGTGCTCCAGTAATTAAAACCAGAAAAAAGCGAAAATTCTTTCCAACCAGTACCATCCTGCCAGTATCCAAACCGGTGAACCAGCCTGAAGCCTCTACTCAGCCTGAAGCCTCTCTTCAGCCGGATGCCTCTCTTCAGCCGGATGCCCCTCTTCAGCCGGATGCCCCTCTTCAGCCGGATGCCTCTCTTCAGCCGGATGCCCCTCTTCAGCCGGATGCCCCTCTTCAGCCGGATGCCCCTCTTCAGCCGGATGCCCCTCTTCAGCCGGATGCCCCTCTTCAGCCTGATGCCCCTCTTCAGCCTGATGCCCCTCTTCAGCCTGATGCCTGCATTCAGCCTGATGCCGCTACTCAGCAGGATGAACTGATCCAGCCCGACGATCCTATTAGGCCAGTTGACTCGATGCCCGCTGTTGATCCAGATGATCCGGTACCTGATCCAGTGCCCGCTGTCGTGCCAATTGACTCAGAGCCCGCTGTCATACCTGGTGACCCGGTGCCCACTGCCTTGCCAGATGACGCGGTGCCCGCTGGCAAGCCAAATGACCTGATGCCTGGTGACCCAGTGCCCGCTGTCATACCTGGTGACCCGATGCCCGCTGTCGAGCCAGACGATCCAATGCCTGGTGACGCGGTGCCCACTGCCTTGCCAGATGACCTGATGCCTGGTGACCCAGTGCCCGCTGTCATACCTGGTGACCCGATGCCCGCTGTCGAGCCAGACAATCCGGTACCTGATGCCCCGGTGCTCACTGTCGTGCCTGTTGACTCGGAGCCCACTGCCTTGCCAGATGACGCGGTGCCCGCTGTCGAGCCAAATGACCTGATGCCTGGTGACCCAGTGCCCGCTGTCCAGTCAGACGATCCAATGTCTGACCCAGTGCCCGCGGTCATACCAGTTGACTCGGAGCCCACTGCCTTGCCAGATGACGCGGTGCCCGCTGACAAGCCAAATGACCTGATGCCTGGTGACCCAGTGCCCGCTGTCATACCTGGTGACCCGATGCCCGCTGTCGAGCCAGACAATCCGGTACCTGATGCCCCGGTGCTCACTGTCGTGCCTGTTGACTCGGAGCCCACTGCCTTGCCAGATGACGCGGTGCCCGCTGTCGAGCCAAATGACCTGATGGCTGGTGACCCGATGCCCGCTGTCCAGCCAGACGATCCAATGTCTGACCCAGTGCCAGCGGTCATCCCAGTTGACTCGGAGCCCACTGTTGTGCCTGGTGACTCGGTGCCCGCCGCCCCGCCTGGGGGCCCGAGACCTGTCGTTCCGCCTAAGGGCCCGAGACCTGTCGCTCCATCTGGGGGTCCGGCGCCCGCCGCTCCGTCTGAGGGCCCGAGACCTGTCGCTCCATCTGGGGGTCCGGCGCCCGCCGCTCCGCCTGAGGGCCCGAGACCTGTCGCTCCATCTGGGGGTCCGGCGCCCGCCGCTCCGCCTGAGGGCCCGAGACCTGTCGCTCCTCCTGGGGGTCCGGCGCCTGCCGCTCCGCCTGAGGGCCCGAGACCTGTCGCTCCACCTGGGGGTCCGGCGCCCGCCGCTCCGCCTGAGGGCCCGAGACCTGTCGCTCCAGCTGGGGGTCCGGCGCCCGCCGCTCCGCCTGAGGGCCCGAGACCTATCGCTCCATCTGGAGGTCCGGCGCCCGCCGCTCCGCCTGAGGGCCCGAGACCTGTCGCTCCGCCTGGGGGTCCGGCGCCCGCCGCTCCGCCTGGGGGCCCGATGCCTGTCGCCCCGCCTGGGGGCCCGATGCCTGTCGCCCCGCCTGGGGGCCCGATGCCTGTCGCCCCGCCTGGGGGCCCGAGGCCTGTCGCCCCGCCTGGGGGCCCGAGGCCTGTCGCCCCGCCTGGGGGCCCGGTGCCTGTCGCCCCGCCTGGGGGCCCGGTGCCTGTCGCCCCGCCTGGGGGCCCGGTGCCTGTCGCCCCGCCTGGGGGCCCGGTGCCTGTCGCCCCGCCTGGGGGCCCGGTGCCTGTCGCCCCGCCTGGGGGCCCGGTGCCTGCTGCTCCGCCCGGGGGCCCGGTGCCTGCTGCTCCGCCCGGGGGCCCGCTGCCTGCCGCTCCGCCTGGTGGCCCGCTGCCTGCTGCTTCGCCTGGTAATCCGATGTGCCTCTGCCCGGAGTCCTGCCCGATGTGCCTCTGCCCGGAGTCCTGCCCGATGTGCCTCTGCCCGGAGTCCTGCCCGATGTGCCTCTGCCCGGAGTCCTGCCCGATGTGCCTCTGCCCGGAGTCCTGCCCGGTGTGCCTCTGCCCGGAGTCCTGCCCGGTGTGCCTCTGCCCGGAGTCCTGCCCGGTGTGCCTCTGCTCGATGTGCCTCTGCTCGATGTGCCGCTGCCCGGAGTCCAGCCCGGTGTGCCGCTGCCCGGAGTCCTGCCCGGTGTGCCAGTCTTTGATATCCCGCCAGTTGCCAGACCCGGGCGGTGGAACATTTTGCCCAGCTAGGACTGTTTGGAGCGTCCTGAGGCCGCTCCTTGAGGGGGGGGTACTGTTAGGAATGGAGATTTTTTATTATGTATTGATGTCATACATATCCATCAGACTTATGCATAAAAGTATAAATATAAATAAATAAATAAATAAATACAAAACTCAACAGAAAGGAAACTAAAATGTCCCAACAGTCCCTGGGGAAAAAAAAAAAAAAAAAAAAAAAAAAAAAAAAAAAACAAAACTCAAACATAGCCTGAACGGCTCATAAATAAAAGTCCATAACCTGAAAGGAAAAAAAAAAAACGGAAACTATATACAATATTTACAGTACAAGGCCTTTATGGCCGAGACCACATGACTAAGAGCCTTTATGGCTCAGACAAAAACATAAACCATATGCAATTTCCATATTCAAACCTGCTGCTTACGGCCTATATGGCCTAAACTATATACAAAGGACCTAACCATACTATTATATACACCACAGGGGAGGGCTAAGGAACCCGCAAATCTTCCACGTCTGACCCCTACAACCTACCATGCAAAAGGCTACCAAAAAGATCCGAACGCAAAAATCTAGGGAGTGCTGAAGGCAGAAACTAGGGACAGATCCCACCACCCGAGATCAACAGACCGCAGCAACAGGCTTGATGTTCCTCCACGCCTCCATCCAAGCTCTGCGTCGCAGCCTGTCTTTCTCAAGACCCCGAATTTTCCCAACCTCACCAAGGATGTCACTCGCCACCACCTGAACAGGGAGGACCTTCTGCCGAATGGAGACCTGACACCGTGCCATCCAAGTGTAATAACGGACAACTAAGCTGACTAAAAACAGGGTGTCCAAATTAAAACCCATGCGACTCTCGAATGCTCCGTACACCCACTCCGCATACGACATGCGATGGAGGAAAGGAACACCCAGAGCCCCTCCCACCTGTTTATACACCTCTACGTTAAAGGGGCACTGAAGCAAGAAGTGGTCCATAGTCTCCACTTCACCCCCACACTCCGACCTCGGACAACCACGGTCATCCGCAGGACGGTACTTCAGGTTACCCCTCACGTAGAGCCTGCCATGGAAGGCGAGCCAGGCCTGGTCCCGCAACTTCAGGGGGATCCGCTCCAGATTTATCAACCGCAAACCCTCCCTCATAACATGGCCCGGGCAATCTCTCAAGGCCAGCGGCGCATGGAAAGCAGATGCCACAATCCTCTCACCCAGGAGCCTCCTGGGGAGGGACCGGACCTCCTCCGCAGTCACATGCCACCGCCGGAGTAACTTCAGGCACAGGGCCACATAAGCCGGGAGCTTACCATGCTTGACCCGCAGGCTTCTCACTGGCCCGCCACTCTCCCAACTGTGCAGAAAGGGTCCAAACCAGATCCGGAACAGTCCTACCCATGCAGGCGGTCTCTCTGCCAGCATATTACCAAAGTTATGTTTCAAGAACATCAGAGAGAAAAAGACCACCGGGTTGACCATACCTAGGCCACCCTCCCGCCTGGATGAGTAAGTCACGTCCCTCTTGACGAGGTTCAGCCGATTCCCCCATAACATCTGGAAGAAACAGCTATAGATTCTCGTATAGAGCGATTCTGGCAAGAGGCAAACGAAGCTGACGTACAAAAAGACTGGGAGCAGGAAAGTCTTGATCAAATCAACCCTTTCCCTCAAGGAGAGCCGCCACCCCTTCCAACATCTCACTTTGACCTCGGCATCCGACAGCTTGGATTCCCAATTTTGCTTGCTGTAATCAGCAGAGCCAAAATTGATGCCCAACACTTTGATGTTCGGCTGAGGCACCGGGAAGGCGTCCGGGAGTGAGAAGCTCTCACCCTCCCTACCCATCCAGAGAACTTCACATTTGTCCTGATTGACCTTGGAACCTGATGCCTCGGCATACTGATCCATTACTGAAACCACCTCCTGAGCCTCCTCCGGTCCAGAAATGAAAACAGAAACGTCATCAGCATAAGCCACAACTCTCAAAGGCGGATCTCCAGTGGCACCCACCAGCACCCCACTCACCGCCCCGCCATCTAGCCTCCTGACGAAGGGGTCAATGGCAAAGGCATAGAGCAAGGGACTCAGCGGGCACCCCTGGCGCACCCCAGATCCAACCTCAAAGGGCTGCCCAACCCAACCATTCACCAACATGAAGCTCTCCGCCCCTTGGTACAATGTCTTCAACCAGCCGATGAACCTCCCCTCCAAACCATACCGGTCCAGGAGATGCCAGAGGTACTTGTGATCAACTCGATCAAAGGCCTTTGCCTGATCCACCGCCAGCAAGTACTTTCCCCATCCTTCAGCCTTACATCGCTCCAGAGCCTCCCGGACAGCTAACACCGCTGTGAAGGTACTCCTGCCCCGGACCGAGCAATGCTGCTGACGAGAAAGCAAACTGTCTGCCACTGACGACAAGCGCCAGAACAAGATCTTCGCCAGAACCTTTCTATCGACATTGAGGAGGCTGATGGGGCGCCAGTTCTCAATAGCCGAAGGATCTTTACCCTTTGACAGGAGAATAACTGCAGACTGTCTCATGGAAGGAGGGAGAGATCCCTCATCCAGACAGCTGTTATACACTTCCGCGAGACGAGGTACCAGGCGGGATTTAAAAGCCTTAAAAAATTCGGCAGTCAGACCGTCTGGCCCAGGAGTCTTTTTAATGGCCAGACTATCAATCGCTCTGGACACCTCTTCTGCAGTAATCTCCCCAGTCAAACTCGCCAGAGGGACATCACTGTCCAGACCAGGCGTGGATTCCAAAAAGCTCGACATCCCTGTCCGGTCAAGGTGTTTCTCACTCAGTAAATCCGCATAAAAGGACCTGGAGACCTCCAGAATCCCTGACCTGGATTTAGCCAGGGACCCTGTACTATCCCTCAGAGCAGAGATCGTCTTAACTGCTGCACTCTGTTTGCAATTCTGGAAAGGGTCAGGCGAGTGGTATTTCCCATAATCCCTCTCCAGAACCAAAGAGGCACGCCGATCATACTGGAGTTCCCTAAGGAGAAGCTTCACCTCCGAGATTGCCCCCGAATCTCCACCGCTAGAAACAAGGCGGTCGAGCTTCCTCCGCAACCGCTGGTAGGCGTTATACTGTTTAAACTGCCGTCTCTTACCAATAGCCTTGAAAAACCTGCTGATCCGCACTTTGGTGAGCTCCCACCACTCAGACTTACTGCCGCAGAAATCCAGCACCGTCTCCTGCGCCTGAAAGAACTCCTCGAAAGATCGTCTCACCTCCTCGTCCTCCAGCAGAGACGAATTCATCCTCCAGATGCCCTTTCCTCTCAGCGGCGTGTCTGAAATATTCAAGGTGACAGATAGCATAAGGTGATCGGAAAACTCCACCGCCTGACACTCAGGTGCCGAGAAGGCAGAGTTCTCCTTCAAAAAAAAACCTGTCTATCCTACTCTGGCTATTACCTCTCCTAAAGGTGAAACCCGTGCCGTCTGGGACACTTTGAATCCAAGCGTCAACCAGACCTGCCTCCCTGACTATAGCATTTAGAAAATTGCTATCATATCCCAGCCCGTCAGTGAAGCCTCTCCTGTCCTTGGGCCTAGTAATGGTGTTAAAATCACCTCCAAAGACTACCAGCCGGGATGTAAAGAGGTAAGGTTTAATCCTCGCAAAGAGGTTCTTCCTGTCCCACTTGGACTGTGGGCCATAGATATTAATGAGACGGAGCTCATGCCCCCTTACGAGAACATCCAGAATCAGACATCTTCCGATCTCTACCTCAATTATCCGCCGACACGTTACCATGCCGGTAAAAAGCACCGCAACTCCGCTGTAAAGCTCAGCCGCAAGAGACCAGTAGGAGGGCCCACGCCTCCACTCACGCTTGGCCAGATGGACATCAGCCAAGGTGGGCAACCTGGTCTCCTGCAAAAAGAAAATATCAGCTTCCATCCCACTGATCAAAAATAAGGCTGTTTCTCTAGCACTTACAGACTTTATGCTGGCAACATTAATGGTTGCCACCTTTATCGGAGCGGGAACTGCCATTAAGATAATTGAGAGGGACGTTTCTTAATCCTCCTCTTGACTTTCTTGGCAGGGTCCCTCACTCTCTTAAGAGACCCCCCAGCATCCTCGTCCTCCATCGGGGAAGCGGGATCACTTGACCCCTCCTCCTCCCCCGACAAAGCCCCAAACCTATTCCCCAGGGCCACCTCCCCCGCCTCTAAAGAGGACACCGACCCTGCTGAGGACAAAACTGGCTTACTCCGCCTACCCACCAGGGACCACCCCTCCTCCACCCGAGCCCCTACCGGAGCAGAACCTTGGGACCCACGGGACTCCCTACCGGGCCTCCTACTCCGCCGCAGCGGCAAGAGCAAGGGGGGAGCAGACACTGAGGGACTAGACCTAGCCTCAACCATCCCGGCCCCTTTAGCAGCCTCCCTCAGCTGTTTCTTAGTCCTGGGAGGAGGAACCGGCACACAAGGGGGAACAACAGGGGACTCCAAAGGGGTAGACGAAACAGGGGGGACAGAGACAGGAGGGGCCACAGAAACCTCCCCTTCCCTCACAAGGGCCGCCACAGCAACCGAAGCCGCTCTCTCCAATGCCGCCTCCGCCTCTTCAGCATCTACCCGATCCAACTCTGCTTCAAGCTCCCCCACCGGAAGGTTGTGGAGGGCCTCCGGGCACTGGTTGTATGAATGCCCAAGCTCCCCGCAGAGATTGCATCGGACAACATTGCAGTCCCTGGCCAGGTGTCCTATTTCCTGACACAGGGAACATCTAATGACGGGGCAGGTGGCCGCAAAATGCCCCTTGCCCCCACACCGGTGGCAGACCCTCGGCTGACCCGCATAAAAAATTATCAGGCGGTCCTTCCCTAGAAAAGCGGAAGAGGGAATGTGCTGGAGCACATTTCCAACCACCTTTAAGCGGACGGTGGTCGTCCACCCACCTGTCCATATTCCCCTCTCATCCTTGATCTTCCCAAGGGGCCCCATCACATCCCCATATCTGCTTAGCCAGACCACAATATCTGATGCAGGGATGGATTCATTTCTCACCAGCACCGTTATTTTTTTAATCAGGGACTGGCGAGAGACGAGCCTCGGGGTTAGGCCCACCCACCTAGGGCTGGTGACAAAGGTGGCCTCATACCTCTGCCAAAAGAGGTCCAACAATTCTGGCCGCATGAAGGACACGTCATATTCTCCAGTACCAACTGGAGCAATAAACGCAAAAATATCTGCGGCATGGAAGCCCATTTCTAATATGCGGTCTATGACCTCTCTCCTGCTAAGGGGGGGGCCCTCCCCTGACCATTTCAACTGAACAACATTTCGCCTTGCGGCGGAAGTGGGTAGGTTACCTGCCCTTGCCCGGGCCGATCCCACTGACCCCTGACCTCCCCTAACTGCAGCAGAGTAACTGAGCCCCGATCCAGCCCCAGGGGCACTCAACATCAAGGGGGCATGACCAGGGGAAGCCGCCACACCAGCAGCAGCAACTGAAGGGGCAGATGCTGATGAGCCATGACCTGGGGGAGCCCGGGGCTGGGGACCACCCATACCAGCAGGAGAACCCACCTGAGCCGGACCCGCAGGAGCCTGGACCTGAGAACTTGGAGCCCCCTGAGGAGAAACCGGGGGACCTGCTGGTTGCACACCAGAGGCCACCATGCCCCCCAAAGGGGCGGGGCCCAGTGGGACCACCACCGGAGGGGAAACACCCTTAGCCAGGACTGTAGGGCTAACCTGCAGCTCAGACAATTTTGCAGGCATTATACCCGCTACCCCAGTGTCCAGAACCATTTCACCAACACAATCAGCAGAGTCCTTCTCCCCTTCCAGTGGCTCCCCTGCCTTTGCCAACACGTCCTTGGGGATGCGTTGCAGCATGACAAAGGCAGCATGCTCTTTCACCACCGGCTTAGCCGGCTTGCGGGGGATGACATCACTTTCAGCTTCTTCCTCTGAGTCCTCGGACGTAAACCTGAAGTCGGCTCCACGCAGCTCTGCAACCGCCTCTGCCAGGAACTGCAATCCGCCCACTATCTCCTCCTCCTCCACCTGGGTCCCCCAATCCACAGGCAGCTGCCCAGGGGGGAGGGACTCTGATGATCCTGCCACCACGCTGTCTTCCATGATAGACGCCATTTCCTCTGAGGGTGCTGTGGGCTCAACCTGCCCCTGCTCGCCTTCCACCAGCAACTCCCCCGACAATTCCTCCACCGAAGAGGCCTCCTCCACCGGACCCCGCATCGCCGCAACACTGCGGCTTCTTGCAGCCTTAAATCTCGCTTCATTCAGATACTTCTCGCTTAGGACGCCGCTCTGGCGCTGCAGCGCCGCCACATACCTCCCCTGCTGTGACACACGAAGTTCCAGCGCCTCCAGGTCCGGTTTCATGGCCTGCCGCTTAGTAGACCATACACGGTCGTAGGATGACCGGAGCTTCTTTAGCCCCAGAGTCAGCTTCTGGAGCTTGGCTTCCTCCTTCTCTATTAACCTGGCCCGAGCGGCCACACGGTCCCGGTAGGCAGAATAAACTTCCCCCTTCCTAGGGGCCATTCCCAGGTCCTCTACTGGTGGAAAAGAGAGGCCGGTACTAGGCCCCTCCAGGGCCTTCTCCCCGCTGGACCCAGGCCCAGGATCCGCCATCCTGCCTGGGCTGGGCAGGGCACTTTAGCCCCAGGCTTCTCGGGCCTTTCTGGAGCTCAGCAGACAAGTGCAACACACCCTCTCTCAGGAATGAATTCACCAATAATGGTGGGACTCAGCTGCCTTGTGATCTGCAGTACCAGGGCTGGCCAGCGGGTGCTCCCAGCAATCAGAGACTCAACCTTTCAGCCAGCTAACACCTGGAACTGATGATGCTGGGGTATTTAAGGGATGGCCAGACTTGCAGACTCTGCCTTGGTGCTGTGTTTGTCCTGGGCCCTGTATCTGTCCTGCATCCTGTTTCTGTTCCTTTGCTGACTTCTCCTGCTCTGATCCTGGCTTGTGACCCTGACCATTCCTCTGTCTGACCCTCTGTACTACGCTGCTTGCTACCTGTTCTGATCCCTGGCTTGTGACCCGGACCATCCCTCTGTCTGACCCTCTGTACTATGCTGCTTGCTACCTGCTGAACCTGGCCTGTGACCCCGACCATTCTCCGCTTGCTCCCCCTGTACCTACCTGCCCAATTGATATTGACCCGGCCTGCCTGACGACGCTTGCTTGTATATACTGTTATCTGTGGGTGGTTTGGTTTGGTTTGTTTGCACTGTATTATGTTTTAGTATTGCACTGCGTTTATGTTTGTACTGTTAGTGTTAATAAATTATATTGTTTATAACATATCTGAGGTCTGCGTTTCCCTGCTTCAGTCACACACCTCTGGTCATACCTGGGAGCCCTGACACTCTCCCTTACCACAGGCACCTTCCCCTGCCCTCTAAAGCACGCACACATCACCCCCATACTCAAAAAACCCTCCCTAGACCCCACTAACCTTAACAACCTTAGACCCATCTCCTTGTTTCCCTTCACTTCCAAGCTCCTTGAGCGCCTGGTCTACAATCACCTAAGTGCCCACCTCACTGATAACAACCTCCTTGACCCCCTACAGTCTGGCTTCCGCCCCCTGCACTCCACAGAAACTGCCCTACTTAAAATCACCAGTGACCTGCTAACTGCCAAAGCCAATGGCCACTATTCTATCCTCCTGCTCCTTGACCTCTCCGCGGCCTTTGACACTGTTGACCACCCTCTCCTCCTTGCCAAACTGAACTCCCTTGGCATCAAGGACGCTGCTCTCTCCTGGTTCGCCTCCTACCTTTCCCAACGCTCCTTCAGCGTCACCTACAACACTGCCACCTTGCCCCTCCCTCCCCCTCTCTGTCGGGGTCCCCCAAGGCTCTGTCCTTGGGCCCCTCCTCTTCTCCATCTATACCTCCTCCCTTGGCAAACTTATTCACTCCCACGGCTTCAATTACCACCTCTACGCCGACGACACCCAAATTTACCTCTCCACCCCCCACCTCACCCCCTCACTCTCTGCCCGCATCGCCCACCTCCTAAACGACATATCAGACTGGATGTCGCTCCACTTCCTCAAACTTAACTTATCCAAAACCGAGCTCCTGGTCTTCCCCCCACCCCGTGCCCCCCCCCTCCCAATCCTCTCCATCACCACTAACAACGCCACCATCTCTCCCACCCCACACGCCAAAGTCCTGGGTGTCACTCTGGACTCCAACCTCTCCTTCCTACACTCCACATCCAACTGCTATCTAGATCTTGCAGGCTCCACCTCTGCAACATCTCCAAGATACGCACATTCCTCACCCCAGACACCACCAAACAACTCGTACACTCCCTCATCATCTCACGCCTGGACTATTGCAATTCCCTTCTCACTGACCTACCCAAACGAACGCTATCCCCACTCCAGTCGATCCTAAACTCAGCGGCCAGACTCATCCACCTCACCAAGCGCTCCACATCTGCCTCCCCCCTCTGCCAATCCCTTCACTGGCTCCCGATTGCTCAACGCATCAAGTTCAAGCTGCTAACCCTGACCTACAAGGCCACTCACAATGCCGCCCCGAACTACATAACTGACCTGATACCCAGATACTACCCTACCCGTGCCCTCCGCTCCTCACTGGACCTCCTGCTCTCTAGCTCCCTGGTCTCCTCCTCCCACGCCCAATTGCAGGACTTCTCTAGGACTTCCCCCATCCTCTGGAACTCCCTACCCCAATCCATCAGAATGTCACTTACCCTCCTCACCTTCAGGCGCACCCTGAAAACCCTCCTCTTCAGGGAAGCCTACCCCAACCTCACCTAACATCCGACCTCACCTAACAACCAACCTCCTTCACTCCACCCACCACTCCATCCCCCACAGCCATCTCCTCCTGTGCCACCTTCCCCTCCCTCCTAGATTGTAAGCTCGAAAGAGCAGGACCCTCGAACCCCTCGTGTAGTGTATTGTTACTGTCTTGTCTCATGTTATGTCCCCCTGCTACTGTACAGCGCTGAGCATACCCTTTGGCGCTATATAAATACTGTATAATAATAATAATAATTTTAATAGTGAAAACATTCTTTAATGTTTCAGCTATCAGTGGGGTTCCCCGCTGACAGCTGAATGTACAAAGAACTGTCGGCATTGCCCGGCAATTACATTTTTTTGTCTCGTATAGATTTTGAGGGGAACCCCTCACGGCAACATTTTTTAAAAAAAATGGCATGGGGCCCCCCCCAAAATCCATACTAGACCCTTATCCGAGCATGCAGCCAGGCAGGTCAGGAAAGGAGGGGGGACAAGCAAGCACTCCCCTCCCGTACCAGGCCACAGGCCCTCAACTTGGGGGAGTGCTATGAGGCAGGGGGGCTCCCCTCCCAAAGCACCTTGTCCGCATGTTGATGGGGACAAGGGCCTCTTCACCACAACTGTGGCCGATGGTTGTGGGGTCTGCAGGAGGGGAGCTTATTGGAATCCCACCCCCCTCCCCATGTGAATGAGTATGGGGTACATGGTACTGCTACCCAGTCACAAAAAAAAGTGTAGTAGAAAAAAAGACATTAGACAGTTTTGAAAAGTCCTTTATTAAAAACAAAAATTGAAAAAGCCTCCTGAAGTAATAAAGCTCCAACGTCAATCATAATGTCCACCACCACTGCCAACTTGAAAAAAGAATTTTAAAAAACCCGCTCTGCTCAAGCTGCTGGCTCCCACTGTCTTGTAATGTTATGCACTGTGATTGGTGAGGTTTGGCCAATCACAATGCACTGTCAGAGACACGCCGAACACCCTTACCATTCGTGTGTTCGCCGAAAACACAAACAGCCGATGTTCGAACTTATGTTCAACATGAACATCTAGCCCATCTCTAACAACTATGGGGATTATTCATGATGGTTGTGCAAATTCAAAGACATTATTAATAAAAAGACTTTTTAAATTGCACACTAGTGACTCTGTTCAACTAACGTGGGGAATAGTGAAAGAAGCTGGTTTACAGCAAAAGAGTATAAATACTTATAGAAGCAAGACTTTTCATGGAGAAAAGTACTTAGGTTTTTCTTTCCACCCATTTTTATTTTAGGTTACTCTACAAAATGTGGAAATGTCCAGGGGGAATGGAGACAAAGCGTATTAATGTTTGAGTTCACCTCCTCTCTCTATGGAGCTGTCTGGTGCTTAACGAACAATTTTGCTGATTTTGTCTTGTAAACAATGTAAGCTACAAAAAAAAAAGTTGCACAATTTGCCCCTATTACGTAGCATCCTGATTAGCAAGCTCCTAATGAATTGTTTACTGTCTTAATGAAGGACCTTGTTAAAAAAAAACCCACTTCCATGTGTTTTATAATCACAACCATATTTTGTTTTCTTGTCAAGTAAGGAAACACATTATCATCTAATAAGAAAAAATTCCGGTCTTTTTTCCTTTGCATGAACTTTTTTCCATAGTCTTCTTCACCATTATGGCGGAGCTGCATTGTCATGTGTTACCCATAGCTGTCTCCCAACTATAATTGATTTTCTTCCATGCAGTTTCTACACACCACATGTTCCAGCTGTTGCCCTACCACTCACATTAGGATGATATTTGTTAGCCATTTGTATTCAACATTTTTTTCAGGTTACTCACTTTTTCTGTAACCAGAAGTGAATGTGGCGCAACATCTTAATTACCAGCCGACATGTGATTCTTCAGCAGCTTATGAGCTCGGCTAAACTTGTGCTGAGACAACCTTACAAGATAAATATTCCAATCGGACTGTTATTCAGAGTTCTATTTACTGTTGATCTCTCCAGTGCATAAGGACGAAGCACAAAGAAGGGTCCTAGTTTTTTCATGGCTTCCAATGGATTTTCTGAATATACAGTACTGTGCAAAAGTCTTAGGCAGGTGTGACAAAATGCTGTAGGTTAATAATGCTTTCAGAAATGGAAGTGGTATTGTTTATTTTTATCAATTAACAAAATGGAAAGTAAATGAACAGAAGAGAAATTCAAATCAAATCAATGTTTGGTGTGACCACCCTTTTCCTTCAATTCTTCTAGGTAGACTTGCACACAGTTTTTGAAGGAACTCAGCAGGTAGGTTGTTCCAAACATCTTGGAGAACTAACCACAGATCTTCTGTGGATGTAGGCAGCCTCAAATCCTTCTGTCTCTTCATGTAATCCCAGAGAGACCCCATGATATTGAGATCTGGGCTCTGTGGGGGCCAAACCATCACTTCCAGGACTCCTTGTTCTTCTTTACACTGAGGATAGTTCTTGACCACTTGACCTCCAGAGGATTTACCCCCCTTAATGACCAGGCCTCTTTTTCTACTCGGCACTGCACTAATTCAACTGATAATTGCACGGTCATGCAATGCTGCACCCAAACAAAATTTACGTCCTTTTTTTCACACAAATAGAGCTTTCTTTCGGTGGCATTTGATCATCTGTGCGCTTTTTATTTTTCACGCTATAAACAAAAAAAGGCCAAAAATTTTGAAGAAAAACAATATTTTTTACTTTCAGCTATAAAAAATATATAGTAAACTCAAAGTTGGTTATAAATTTAGGCCAAAATGTATTCTGCTCCATGTTTTTGGTAAAAAAAATCCCAATGAGTGTATATTGATTGCTTTGTGCGGAAGTTATAGCGTCTACAAACTATGGTATAAATACTGCAATTTACGCCATTTTTCTGCTATACAGCGCTGCGCTAGTTTAACGGACAATTGCGCGGTCATGCAATACGGTACATAAATGAAATTTACATCCTTTTTTTCCCCACAAATTGAGCTTTCTTTTGGTGGTATTTGATCGCCTGTGTGGTTTTTATTGTTTGCGCTATAAAAAAAAAGGCTGACAATTTTGAGGAAAAAAAAACACAATATTTTGGACTTTTTGCTATGAAACATGTCCAGTAAAAAAAAAATGCAAAAATCAAATTTAGTCATAAATTTCTGCCAAAATGCATTCTGCGACATGTCTTTGCTAAAAAAAAAAAAATATGTGTAAATTAATTGGTTTAAGTGAAAGTTATAGCGTTTACAAATGGCGGGAAAGATACTGGGATTTTTAGTTTTTTTTATACTAATAATGGCGGCGATCAGCGAATTATGGTGGTGATTAGTGAGACTTATGGCAGCGACCAGCGACTTATGACGGGACTGCGGGACTGCGGCGGACATTCTGACATTGGGGGGTACTGACACCCCCAAAAACACTAATACAGTGATCAGTGCAAAGAAAAAACCACTGACACTGTACTAATGGCACTGAGGAGGAAGGGGTTAACTTTATTTTGCAGGGAAGGGTTATCTGTGTGAGGGGGAGTGCTTTACTAGGGGGCGGGGGTGTTTACTGGATGGGACACCGCTGATCGAGAGAGAGAAACTCTTCTTTCTCGATCAGCTCGTCCTCGAGCTGTCAGGGAAGTGACAGACAGCACAGCTACTGCAGCTGTGCTGTCTGTCACTGTTTGCTGCCGATCGCCGGGAAACAGCCGGTAAGGACCGGCTGTGACCCGGCGACTGACATCCGCGGCGGTGATCAGCGGGACAGATAGGGCGGCGGCGCGCCTCGCGCACGCCCCCCATCTGTTTACAAAACACACGTTTTAAAACGTGGTTTTGCCTGCCCGTGCCGCCCTGCCGCCGTATTTCTACAGTGGCAGGGCGGCAAGTGGTTAATGACATTGGCTGTATGTTTGGGGTCATTGTCCTGCTGCAGATTAAATTTGGGGCCAATCACACTCCTTGATGGTATGGCATGATGGATACCTATCTGCCTCTATCTCTCAGCATTGAGGACACCATTGATCCAGACTGAATCTCCAACTCCATTTGCAGAAATGCAGCCTCAAGCTTTGTAGGAACCTCCACCACGCTTCACTGTTGTCTGTAACCACTCATTGCTGTACCGCTCTCCAGCCCTTCGCCAACAAACTGCCTCCTACTACAGCCAAATATTTCACATTTTGACTCCTCAGTTCAGAGCACCTGCTGCCATTTTTCCGCACCCCAGTTCCTATATTTCCGTGCATAGCTGAGTCTCTTAGCCTTGTTTTCATGTCCCATGAGAATCAGTAACGGTTCTTTCACATTTGCCCTCTGAAAAGAGATCCACGTTCAAAGCACCTTTCAGAGGGTATTTGACAGGTGATGAGGAGATTTTTTATCACCTCCTCACTTCCTGATTTAACCCTGCAATGCCATATTACCTTGCTACAACTTTGTGCAATGCCTCATTAAACTCAATGGGCACGTTTGACAGGAGCTACCACTTTTGGCACCTTTGGCTAGGGAACTGAAAGTTCAGCGCTTCATCCATTGGCCATTTATGGGACACTGAATAAGACCACCTCCAGGTCTCACATATTGATGATCTTTCCCTCGATTGGAAAAAATCCATCATTCAGAAAACAGCAGGCACACAGGAGACTCCTTATGAGACATTTAAGCTAGGTCCATGCTTGTCAATCTCTGAAAAGTGATCCAGGGTGGATAGCTTTTCAGAGTTCGGCTAAGCAGCACTAAACAGTGATGTTTCAGAAGCCAATACTGATGCCTCCTGGATGATTTTTTTCTTTTTGCCGAATGGCAATTTTATATGGGACCAATGCTCCGCAACCATACTCGCAGTTGTTGCACAGCCCCATTGCTTTTACTACTGCTGGGTTGCTTATATTTTACTTTTACTTTCAACTAAGGTCCTTCTTTAAGTTATGTAGATTCCAATAATAATAATGCAAGAACAAATATTTGTGTCTTTCTTTGTAGATATAATTCTTAAAACATTTGCCTTTAATTCTACAACTAAAATATAGGTCAGGGGTGAGAAGCCCAACATTGAGAAAGGATGTATGGGTGGTATTTGTGATGACTGTTCACACCACAGGCCCCCGCTCAGAGTACGTCTACTCCAGTGACCTAACTTTATCAATGTGGCCAAGCTGTGGGTGAAACAAATATATGCCTAATGTGGGTTTTTACCTATTTAATGTCAGCACAAAAAAACTATGACATGTTGGGTGTATGATATGTCAGAATGTAATAATAGCCACCGATACTAGAGCGATCGCTGCTGTCTACCGGATCCTGCGCTGAATGACTGCATTGCTGCATAGTAACCACAGGGGGCAGTGCAGGCACCATTCAGAGAACACTATTTTTATTAATGAGCGTGATGTCACTACACCACCTCTCCACCACATCCAATCAGAGAATGCTTTGCATTCACTGAGAAAATGCAAAATGTTCTCTGAAAGGTACCTGTGTGAGTAAGAAGCCTGGTTACTATACAGCAGGGTAGCCACTCATTTATTTATTATAGGCACTTATATACTGCTGTCAATTTACACAGCACTTTACACATACTGTATATTGGACATTCACATCAGTCCCTTCCCTCAAGCAGCATACAATCTAAGGACCCTAACTTACATTCATATATTAAGACAAATTTACCTACCAGCATGTCTTTGGAGTGTGGGAGGACACCCGCACAGGCACAGGGAGAACATGCAAACTCTAGGCAGGTAGTGCTGTGGTTGGTATTTGAACCAACGACCCCACTGCTACCACTTAGTGATTCTCTACTTCCACTGCAGTCCTACAGGTACAGAATATGGATACTGACATTAGTCCAAGCTGAACCAACATAACTATAGGAAAATATCCATACCTGGAATTCAATTTTAACCTCTTAGCATCAGCCACATATATGCGTGTGTGCAGGGGCGGACTAACAACTTATAGGGCCCCCGGGCATTAGGAGATCATGGGGCCCCTGTGTCCTTGCCCAAACTCAAAAAAGCCTATGAAAAAGGTACCAGGGGCATCTCATGGGGCCCCCTACTGACCCTGGGCCCTCGGGCAGTGCCCGAGTTTCCAAATGGTCAGTCATCCCCTGCGTGTGTGCCTTACCGCCACGTGGCCGCATATATGCGGCCCTGGTAAAATCACTTACCATGCTGAGAATGTGCTGCTTGCATGCTGCCAGCATGGTAGCCAATGGTGATCAGTAAGCTCCCAATGCATACTTGCGATTAGGAGCTTTCCGATCATGTGACCATTATGATAGTCAATCACAGTGGTCACATGACCCCAAGGCCTGCCTCACGACTTTTAGAAACCTTAAAGGACTGGGAGGTGGCAAGCTCCAAAGGGTTAAAGACCCACTGACACTTTAAGGCAAAACCACCTAGAGACCTAATAGCCAATAGGATTTGTGCTATGTGCTGTACTCATGTAAAGCACATACCTTGCGGGTGTACATTGTACAGACAACATTTTACATAACATTTTGCTGCCAACATGATCCTATGTAAAATTACACACCCATGTGCATGCGCTCATGGGATGAGCAGCATTTTGGCATGAGCCTACAGTATATCCTGGACCAGAAAAAGGTCTTCCCCAAACTGCTGCCACAAGGCTGGAAATACAAAATTGTTTGCAATGTATTTGTGTTCTGTAGTATTTTATTGTCATACCATTTGGGTGCCCCAGAAGCCTGGCTGAAAGACTCCCAATTAGTAACCCCCATGACCTGTCTTGTTACTATGATGTGAAAAGTTCATTTTCTCTTTTGTAACACTGGGAAGCAGCGTCCCAGTTAGAAACCACATAGGACGTGGGGGTTGCTAACTGGGAATTTTTTGCCCAGGTTTCTTGGGGGGCCCAAATGGCCTACAGGTATGAAAACAAAATGAATGAACATTGTACAAAGATTCACAGTTTACTGATATCTACTGTGTCCTTCTGAACGCATAGGCTATTTTCTTGAAATTTAGACTTTAACTTAGGAGTCTCAAATCTTTCTAAACAAAGGGCCAGTATACTGAACTTCCGACTTTATGAGGGCCAGACTTTGGCCACTGGGAGTAGAAAATGCCCTGGTTTCAGTGGACACAGCCAATTCCCCATCATTGATATTAGTGGTAGGAATAGTGCCCCATAGTTGGTGTCAGGGTGAGGAATAGTGCTCAATTGTTGGTCTCAGTGGAAAGAATAGTACCCCACCATTGGTGTCAGGGTGAGGAATAGTGCCCCATCATTGGTGACAGGATGAGGAATGTTGCTCCATCATTGGTGTCAGTGTGAGGAATAGTGCCCAATCATTGGTGTCAGGGTGAATAATATTACTCCATCGTTGGTGTCAATGTGAGGAATAGTCCCTCCTTGTTAGTGTCAGGGTGATGAATAATGCTCCATCATTGGTATCAGTGGGAGGAATAGTGCCCTGTCATTGGTGTCAGTGTCAGGAATAGTGCCCCATCATTGGTGTCAGGAATAGTGCCCCATCATTGGTGTCAGTGTGAGGAATAGCGCCCAATCACTGGTGTCAGGGTAAGAAATAGTGCTCTATTGTTGGTGTCAGTGGGATGAATTAAGCCCTATCGTTGGTGTCAGTGGGAGGAATATTGCCCTACGGTTGGTGTCAGTGGAAGGAAAAGTGCCTCATCATTGGTATCAGTGTTAGGAATAGTGCATTTTATCAATGGCCAAATAGTGCCCCAAGGGCCAGATAAAAGCAAGCAAAGGGCCACATCCAGATTTTGGGCCGCAGTTTGAAGACCACTGCTTTAACTCAGTGATTTTGAGGAGTGTCCACATGCTTCTGGCTATATGGTTACAATATATCATTACAAATTATTGATACAATCTATGCTTTTAAACTTTATAGACACAAACTGATGTGATTATTTACAATCTGATCTTTTTTTTTTTATTCCATAAAAGTTTATTGAAATAACAAAAGTAAGATGACAGGCAAAAAGAATGTACATTGAGATGCAAGTAAACATATTGTCAAGGTCCTACCTTTTCCCTGACGTTATGTTACTCCATGTGCTGGCGTCCATCTTGGATTCTGCTGTGCATGGTGGGAATCCTTTTATGCCTTCAGGTCTCTGTGGTCCATCCCCCAGAGGGGTGTGGCTGATGACATATAAGCCTGTGGCCCGCACATGCTCTTTGCACTTGTGTCTTGTGTCTTTGTGTTGCTATTACGCTGTTCTGATTCTCGTGATTCTTCTGGTATTCTGATTCGGCTTGTGACTTGAATATTCTTTGTATTCTCCTTTGATCTGACCCTCTGTTGCTGAACCCGGCTCGTGACCTGTGATTCTCGTCTGCTGTCCTGTACTGTTTTGTCCTGTTGTTGTTGACCCTGCTTGTCTGACTACTCTTTTGTCTCTTCCACCAGCTACACGCCATTGGCGGCGGCCATTACGGCAGCTGAGGTGTCTCGGGGGCCGCGACCTGGTTCCTGGCTGCGTCAAGTCCATCCCCACCATCAGGGGCCCTGGTGAAGGGCAGCCTGGGACTTAGACTCCGCGCCCTGAGGGACTTCGGTCTGTGGGTGGTGGTTGTCGTCAGCCAGTGCGTTACATTGTTAGGCCTGCCTGTCCGTTCCTCAGCTCCTGCCCTGACACATATTGGATATGTAAGTCACACTGAGCTGAACATTTTATGTAATCCTAATATACACAGTAAGCCTCAGTCACTAATTACGAGAGTTACTTTTCAATACAAATATTTTGATAACAGATAAAACATTGTAAAACAGAACACACAGTGGGTAACTTTGCAATTCTCTGCCATCCATAGTTGTTTGACATGTCTGGTAAGATGGGCAATAGATAGAGAGGGGCGAGTGTAATAGCACCCTACAGTGTGTTGTAGATGGGGTAAAGTCTGATAGGATCCTGTATGGGAGATCTCTTTTACTCTATCCAAAAAAAGACTATTCCCTTTAAGAAGCCACATACTTGTAAAAAAACACTGTAAAAGTACCATATGTTTCATTCTGTTTTATTAGCAGAGATAATTCTTTAATATTTATCTTTCTGGTTGCTGTGACAGGTCAATTTTAAAATATGAAGTCTCCCCTGTAGTTGGTTATCCACAAGCTTATGAAAGGTCTTGCTAAAAACCTGCGGATTTACTCCTAAGCTCTGGGGATTTGTGATGTATAGACATTATATATACATAGTGATGACTGTATGCAGAAGACTCATGGGGAGGAACTGGTGAAGAGAGCATATTAATATTTCATGTTAATCGTTCATACAAGTTTTATTTCTTAGCATGGGTTGTTACTCTTCACTGTGCAATATTGAGCAAGATATTCTCCATCTAACCCCCACCTTCCCATGTGAGGTCTCACAAGATTTAATTATTGCAATGTTTTCTTCCCCTCTGTCCTCTCTTTGACCTTCAATTTTATGCCTCTTGGTGACTGCAGGTCCTTAACTTTTAGAGCACTTTATGAAATGAGAACCATTCTCTTCTAGCGGCCATAAATTAATGTCCTGTGCTAAGTTCTTTCAATAAGACGATATTACACCCATTCCCGGAGCCTTAGGGGAAAAGCACCACACTAAGAGTCTTTGTCCACATTGAGTTCAAAGAGGGATCATCTATTTGTGATGTGGTGGAGGGCAGTCTATAAATGAAATTAAATCAATTCACCATCATATACATCTTCTCATGTTCAACCCTGGTGAGATGTAATAGTGTCCATGCATTTCAGATGGCGGCTTTGTTTACAGATTTTGATTTATGGCTACTCTTAATTTATTTTTAAACTGAATAAGGCTTACTTAATGTAAAACAGCCATTCAGCAAATTATTGTGCTGGCATGCAATTACTGGTATAATAAGGTATCGTTACATTAATTTGGTTTGAAAGAATGGACCTGTCAATGGACATAAAGGGGTTTATTTACTAAAGCTGGATAGTCCAAAATCAGACTCCCTTCTGCATAGAAACCAATCAGCTTCTAACCTCAGCTTGTTCAATGAAGCTTTGGCAATGAAACCTGGAAGCTGATTGGTTTCTATGCAGAAGGGAGTCTGATTTTGGACTGTCCAGCTTTAGTAAATAAACCCCATAGGGACATACTAGGCCCAAATGCCAACTTCTCTTCATATTGCTTCTTAAAGTCACCTCCGGATTTTGTACAAGAATCTGAATATTCAGTCTTAAAGTGGAAGTAAAGGCAAAACTTCATTAACTCTAAACCTACTCTCAGCCACATTCTAAGCATAATCTATCCAGCCCTGTAAGGAAAAATCCACTATAGTTATCTGTTCTGCAGCTGTGCTGTTCCAGTCCAGCTCTGCAGGAGAGGCAGCTGACAATGAGAGCCCCATAGTAAGTCTATGGATGACATAACTTCCCAGGCATTTCCCAGCTATTGTTGGCTGTCTCCCACACACAGAAGGTGCTGCTGGAGACCTTAATGGAGTAGTTACAGAACAGGTAAGTATAGTGATTAATTCTTTACAGGGCTAGATAGATTAAGCTTAGAATTGATTTATGTCAGGTACTTATATAGTGCCATCAATTTATGTAGTGCTTTACATATATATTGTACATTCACATCAGTCACTGACCCTCAAGGTATACACTGTAAAGACTCTAGCTCACATTCATACATACACATACTAGGGACAATTTAGACAGGAGCCAATTAACCTACCAGCATGTCTTTGGAGGGTGGGAGGAAACTAGAGTACATGGAAGAAACCCACACAGGCACAGGAGAACATGTGAACTCAAGGCAGGTGGTGCCATGGGTGGGATTTGAACCAATGACCCTGGTACTGCCAGGTGGAAGTGCTAACCATTCAGCCACTGTGCTGCCCCTTATATAGAATTTAGTTGAGAGTTGGTTTAGAGTTAGTTAGGCTTTGCCTTTACTTCCACTCTGTGCGCTCTTAATTACAAAAGATTTATATTTGCCCCATAATTTAGCTTTATTTACTGTAAGCCAGACACTTCAGTTTGAGTGTCTTGGGTGTATGCATTGATACTGCACAATTATATATATACGTAATAGACAATGTCTGTGGACTGAATCCTTATTTGTTGGTTTGGATGGTTGCTTTTGGTCTTAAGCTGCTCAACCCCTGGGGAGACCAATCTAGGTGGTGGTCCATCAGCAAAGTGACATTGGTATGTGGTGGGTGAGGAGCACATTAAAGTCTCAAGCACAAAGGACTTAAAAAAACACACTTTTACAGGTGTTTCACTTTTTTATTCAGCCTGTAAACACACATCTTTATTAGCCTATGTAGCCATGCACACATAGATATAAACAGGTGTATTGGAAAAGGAGTGTTTACAAGCTGAAAAAGACTCATCAGCAGCGTGTTCAGGAGAGGAGCTTTTGGACAGAAAAAACACTTGACGAGCCTAAATGCGTGTAAACACACATAATGCTGGACTCCTTGGCAGGTGAGTGTTCATTCATTCCAATGGACAAAATAAATTAATATTCTTGCCACTGGAATCCATGAACGCTCTGACTGAACATGTCTAAATGCACCAGTAGCAAAGGCATTCAGGGGAAGAAAAACATAAACTGTGTGCATGAGGTCTAAAGAATAAATCATACAACTTGATGGTTATGATACACTTTTTAATTGATAAAACAAAAATAAAATAAAGCCAACAGCCAGACAAACTAAAGCTGAATTAACCAATTCTTTCATCAGTGTGTGAAACACCTTCCAAATTAAGTAATAAAGATGTCCCGAAAGCCAGACATCAAGATGCCCGACAGTCTCTTGCGTAAAAGCATCTCAGCCCAGCTCCATCCAGGCCACATTACCAATGCATTTCGCCCTGCCCATGGTGCCTAGTCACGAGGTTCCTGTGAGTGGGGCAAAAGGTGTGGCCTGGGCGGAGCTGGGCTGAGGCTGCTTTTACTCAAGTGACCGGTATGTTGGTGTTCAGTGTTCGGGATATCTTCTTTGCTGGATTTGGAAATAGGTGTGTTTTAAACACTGATTACAAAACTGGTTAATTGTTGGCTTTAATTTGGCTGCCTGTTGGCTTTGTTTTATCAATTAAAGATTGTATCATAGCTATCAAGTTGCATGATTCTTTAGGTCTCATGCACACAGGATGCGTTTTTCCTTCCCTGAACGCCTTTGCTACTGGCTCATTTAGACACGTTCAGCTTGTTCACGAGCTCAAACCTCTTCCCAACACCACATTTACCATAAGCATTATTTTATTGATTTTATAGTCATATTACATTTATTTATGGTAATTTATGTGCACCTTTTGTCCTTTTTACACACATTAGCCTTTAAGAAGGGGGATTCTGTAATCTTCAAAACGTGTTGGCTGTATTTTTTAAGTTTTACAAAATGTAAAAAAAGTTTTAGGTTCGGACCATAACCATCAAGTTGTACAACTCATTGTTTAAGGGCACTTCCCACCCAGTGAAACATTTTAATTAAGCAATAGCATTCTAAAATAAGTCCAAAAGTGACACTATAGTGCTGAGGGTGTAGTTAGAACTTGATTTGTTATATTAGATGACCACTCTGTTGTAGACTCCCATCAAAAACAGATGCACTGCGCTGAAGCTACCCTCTCCAGACAGGGAAATCTTGAACAGTTGTAAACAGAAACAAAAGGGTGCAAAGGCCTAGTGCATGACCAAATGTACATTTATTAATGAAATAAAGCTAATGAGTGCGTACTCACAATAGCTAGAGGACATAATAGCAGAAGAAAAAACAACACAGCCCAAGTGGTAAGATGAGCCAATTAAAGATGAAGATCAAATGACCCTGACACTTAGACTTGCCAGCTGACGTATTTCAAGGGAGAAGCTCTCTTCCTCAGAGAAGAACTTTTGCCAGTAAGAGATGAAGATCACAACACCTTGACATCACTCACAAGTTTCAGAGGACAAACCCTCTTTCTCAGGGTAGAGTGATGTCAGGGTTGCATGATCTTCATCTCTATCTGGCAAAGTTTTTCTCTGAGGAAGAGGGCTTGTCCCTTGAAACGTGTCCGTTGATAAGTCCAAGTGTCAGGGTCCTGTGATCTTCATCTGTAATTGACTCATCATATCATTTGGGCTGTGTTGTTTTTTCTGTTAGCAATATCATGCAATTATGACCTGGTAGCCTGTAGCATCCAGAACTGTGGCAGCTAAACAGTAGAGAAATAATGTATAAGTGAGTATGATTTTTACAATATTTGTAACAACAGTAGTGTGTCTGTTAACATGCATTACATTTCACATTATGAATGGGCTGTCAAGGCACCACAATGGATCAAAAAAATACAACTGACCATTTTTTAGCAATGCAGCCCACCACATTGCACAGTATGTGCATTGTTGCAGTGTATTGCATTCTATTGTAGTATGCAGTGCAATGAATGGCAACAATAAGGTGCTAGATACAGAGCAGGTCCGTGAGCAGGTTGCTAAAAAGCAAGTATGAATGGGCCTCAAGCAGGTTTTGTGTTCAACAAATAACATTCTCACTGAAAAAAAGAATATTTTGTCATAGGTTTGTAAAGTAATTAAAATGTGTACCTTTGCCATGTTCTAGGTCTGGGTTTCTCAACCAGTGTTCCATGGAACCCTAGGATTCCTTCAGAGATTGCTAGGAGTTCCTTAAGCAATGAGCAATTTCTGTCTCTCAGATAAATTCCCACTGACACCATTGATCTTTTTAGCTATCTGTAAGGGGGTAATTATTCCTAAGGACCACAAGTGTAAAGAGCATTCTTCCCACTGTCCATCACACTAATGTATCATGAGTTGTAGATATAGTAAATATTAGCAGGGGTTCCCTGAGACCAGAAAGTTACTTCAAGGGTTCCTCTCTGCTGAAAAGGTTCACAAAAGGCTCTGTCCATACTTAAAGTATGTGGCTGACTGCAGCATTGCGCCATGTATATATGCTCTATTTGGAAAGGTTGAAATAAATGGACTTGGGCTTTTCTTTTTCAAAAGCTGTAAGAAAGAAATTCAGTAAATGATCAGATACAAGTTCTTATTTGTATCAGAGTTCTTGAAGTGATAATCACCCAGGATCCGTAAATTATCATGTTCATGCACCACTGGTTGCTCAAAAGCATGGTGTCAATCTAGGCAAATCAGGAAGCCAGTGCTCCTAATATAACTAATTCCTTACTACTACTACTGTCTCTAGGAGGACATTCTTACTGGCTACTTGGAAGTGCCTGGCAGTCCTCAGATTGGAATGGTCAGTTATTAAATTCTACATAATTCATCTAGAATCTAGAATTCATCTAGAGATGTAACCTCCAAAGCTTTGCAGTAAGAGCTGTGAAAATGTGGAATAGACTCCATCAAGAGTTGGAGTCTGGCAAGATCAGTAGATTGTTTTAAAAAAAAAGGCCCAGATTATTTCCTAGATACAAAAAATATAACTGGATACAAATATTTATAGGTGATGTTGATCTAAATATCCAATTGTCTCTTGGGGGATCAGGAAGGATTTTTCCCAAATGGAGCAAATTGCTTTATTTTCTTTTTTTTTTGCCTTCCTCTGGAATAACTGTGGATATACACTCTCCTGCCACTTTATTAGGTACACCTTGCTAGTATTTGGTTGGACCCTCTTTTGACTTCAGAACTACCTTAATTCTTTGTGGCATAGATTCAACAAGGTGTTGGAAACATTCCTCCGAGATTTTGGTCCATATTGACATGAGGTACTGTTGCCTTTCTATCATCACGAACCAGTCTGCCTATTCTGCTCCGACTTCTGACATCAACAAGGCATTTTCGTCCACACAACTGCCGCACAATGGATATTTTCTCTTTTTTGGACCATTCTCTGTAAACTCTAGAGATGGTTGTACGTGAGAATCCCAGTAGAACAGGGATTCTCACGTACTCAGACCAGAAAGTCTGGCACCAACAATCATTCCATGTTTAAAGTCACTTAAATCCACTTTCTTCCCCAATCTGATGCTCGGTTTGAACTTCCGAAAGTTGTCTTCACCACATCTACATGCATTAAGTTGCTGCCATCTGATTGGCTGATTAGCAATTTGTGTTACCAAGCAATTGAGCAGGTGTACCTAATTAAGTGGCCAATGAATGTGTATATGGAGGTTTGTGTGTGGGTTTTTTGGGGGGTTTTTTCTCTGTGGGTTGAACTGTCTTTTTTCAACCAGACTAACTATGTAACTAGTCCCTGTCTTAGCTGCAAACTAGCCAAGTAGCCTCCATGACTTTTCAAACACCCTCTCTGCATTTCTATTAGCAGTTTGCATATAAAAACTCAAAAAAACTACAAAAATAAAATTATACTTTAATTGTGTCCTAATTCCACTGCATCTGAAAAAATATAGCATTAACATAATTATTTTTGTCAAGTAAACATTTTTTGTAAACAGATCAAAGTTTTGGATTGTTTGAACACATTTAGTCTTTCCTTTTTTTGGCATGAGCCTTTTCTGGATCTAATAAAACAACATTATCTTTTATTGCTGCTTAATACCGCAGTGCAGTGGAGTTGTGATTCTTACGGCAGGGCTTGGTTTTCATTAGCGGTGACTGTCACTGCTGTGCGATTCTAAGTTTGCGTTTTATGAAGCACATGGTGGAAAAGCTGTCATGTCAAAATTTTGTAGCTCTGTTCTCAAGATCACAGGAAGGATGTTTTTAATAACTACAACTAGGAAACAGAACGCATATTCAGCTCAACATAATTGTAATTATTTTATTTCTCTTTCATGCAGATGTCACTCTTATTCTGTAAATGTTTAAAGCCACGCCATCACTTTTTCTTTTAACTTGTATTTGTTTTTTATTAGTTTTACATTTTGTTGTTCTTATTTTAAGTATTTATGGAGTAGTATTCTTAGGTCCTGTTCACACCTTTGTGAGAGCTAAAACACACTATTGCATAGTGTTTTAGGACTTTGAATTGTAGTTTTGAAAAGTCCTGCTTGCTGCAAATTTTGTGCATTTTAATTTTTTTAAGTTGCATGGCGATATTTCTCAGGTGTCTGAAGGAAAATTAACATAACAGGAAAACACATACAAAATGCATATATAACGCATCATGCATTGTTTTGAACTTAACAACGACAATAAAATCATAAAAAAATGCAACATATGTGTTCACGAAAATGCATATTGTGTTTTCTAATGCAAAAGTATGAATGGGCCCTAAGTTGTGAAAGTCGTGTTGGCTCGCTATCATGCTCTTGCAAACTCAGAACAGAAATGTTCAGACTGGGAGAGGGAAAAGCAAAACAAGGAGCTAATCCAGCCATTCTCAAGCTATTTACATATGATGAACCCTTAAAATAATATTTAGGTCTTTGAAAACCCTTGCTAAAACCAATTCATCGGTAGTAGGTGAAAAAATGCCCCTTACATTAGTGGTCAGTAGAAAAAATACATCCTTAAAGTGATGGTCAGTGTCCAGGCCCTGGAACTAGACAGGTACCATCCTATGGGAAGTCAATCAGCCACAGCTCAACAAACCCCTAGTAACCTCAACCATGGAACCCTGGTTAGGATTAGTTAAAAAAATTAGTTTTGCTACAGTGCTTATGTGCTAATAAAGTACACGATGACAGAAGGAATGAATAGAGGGATTGCAGGCTAAAAGAGAGATAAGAACTGTAAGTGATACTAAAGATTTTTTTCTGGCTAAAGTAAAAAAATATACTTACAGTACTTGCTGTGTGCAATGGTATTACACTGAATGGTCCCTTACCACCTCCACTGGAGTCTACGGCCAGCGTTGTCTCCTCCTCCTCTTATCTGGGTGCCCCATGAACAAGCCATGTGCTATGGGGGCACCTGTGAGGACACCCTCTAGAGCTGGTTTGTGCCATATATATATATATATATATATATATATATATATATATATATATATTGCCTACCTCTTTTTCTGTAAATATTGTTATTGCACCCTTTTGACCTTTTTAGTAATAAATCCTATTATCTGAAAAGTGTTGAACTGTTTCTAAAGCTCTTTAATGCAAGCTACAGGCCAGTCAGTCTAACGTTGATAGTATGTAAACTATTGAACGGATGATAAGGGACTAAACCCAAGAATTTACTGATGAAAACAGTATCATCAGTAGTAATCAGCCTGAATTTATGAAAGATCATTCTTGCCAAACCAATCTGCTAACATTCTATGAGGAAGTGAGCTCTTATCTAGATAAAGAAAGGGCTGTGGATGTGGTATATTGGGATTTTGCAAAAGTCTTTGATACAGTCCCTCATAAATGCTTCATTTACAAATTGAGGTCTGTAGGTATGGACCATAGGTTTTGTACATAGATAGAAAACTGGGTACGAGGGCAAGTCCAAAGGGTGGTAATGAACATTGTGTATTTAGACTGGTCTGGAATGGTAATATATATAAAGTGTTCCTTTAATTTTTTTGAGCAATGTATATATACAGTATATGTATCAATCATATATATATAAAATAAAACCTCCATATTTGGCAACTTGTTTTGGTTTGGAAACGTATTAAAGCAGCGAATGGTCATGTGATAGCTATAAGAGAGGCCCTGTGATTCATGTTGGTTCTCTTTGAAAAGTTTTTTCCCTTTCGCTATCCCTTTTTACTAAAGTCTTTGACAGAAATTAATTTACAGAGCTGTGAGTCATTTGCCATCTGTTGCTGGGCAAATTAGAATTGCTGATGTTATTTTGGCCTAACCCTGATTCATTAAACGAAAAAAAAAAAAAAGTTGTTGGACCACGTTTTCTCGTCTTCCCATTAGGCCCGGCAAAAAAAAAGAAAAAAAGAAGAAAAGTTTCAATTGCCCCTGGAAGATAGTGAGAGATGTTTGCTGTGAATCTGTAAGTGGTTACCATTTGAATTAGTGAATGGACAGTCTGAGTAACGAGGCACAGAAGCCAAAAGGATATCTGAGGTCAGTTTTGTCAGGGTATAAGAATCCTAAACAATGAGGGCATTGGTTGGAGATTGGGGAAGAATGTGAAAAAAGAGCTCTTCGAGCAGAATGAAATGAAGCATGGGAGAGAATTAGAGGAGATTAGTGAGACTGTGAAGAAACCCAGAAAAGACTGCCAATCACCCATTAAAAACATGTGGCTTTCACATTGGACTGCAGATGGGAGTTATGAGCTGAGCTCCCAGCAAACTGTACACCGGCATGGCACAGATCATCAGCCATTTATTACGGGACTATGAATGATCTACTATTAAATACATTGTACATTGACCATTCTTGTTATTTTCCCAGGAGACCCATTGAAAGCTTTTTACTTGTTCAGAAATGTTTTCAAGTGAAGTATAAAGCTCAATAAAATGATAAGGTCCTGTCTGACTTTTTCACAACTGTAATGTTGAAGTTGTATTAAATCCAGAATCAAAAATGTGTTATGATGCAGGTGTGAGGCTGCATTCGTTTTTTTTTTCTTTATTTTCACCTGGTGATCCTGCCAGTAAGTCTGTTATTTTTCCACAGACCAAGCTGTCCAACAAAAGTGGCAGTTAGAGGGAAGCGACAAACTATTTACCACTGACAGGGGTGCTTACCATGATCAGCTTTTTTTGAGCAGCTTTTTTTTTCAGTGAAGTAAAACCTTTATCCTAAAAGGAAAAAAAACCCCTCTTGCTGTAACTGCATAAAAATTCTTAGCTCTGAGGTAGCCTCTGCCTTGGCAGCAGGGGCGGACTGACCATTTGGGAACTCGGGCACTGCCCGAGGACCCGGGGTCATTAGGGGGCCCCATGAGATTCCCCTGGTACCTTTGCTAGGCTATTTTGGTAGTGGTTTGAGTGTGGGCAAGCACACAGGGCCCCCATGATCCCCTATTGTCCTGGGGCCCCATGAGTTGTCAGTCCGCCCCTGCTTGGCGGATACTCCGGTGAACTTGTCGTTGCAAATTTGCTTATTAGATGCTCCCATTTCGGGGATCCCTGCCAACGTAATGAAGCTAATTCACACTATCTGTGTCTCTACCCTGTGGGCCATTGCCCGTAATTGGAAGTCACCAGTGGTGCCTTTGTCCTCTGTTTTGCGGAGAGTGATGCTCATGGAACGTATTCAATATACCTTGTTGGATAGGATGCACTTATTCAACAGAAAATGGGATGGTTGGAAGACATTTGGGCATCAATTGATAGATTAATGGACTATCATAGATTTATTGGCATTATGTTTTTGTTGGTTGTGTGGTTGTTCTGCATGACTTACTGCCTACCTCATTCATGTACTCAAACTTTCTTTTTCTATGATTTGGTGTTATAATACCATTTTGTACTTATGTGCCTTTTTCTTGATGTATGCTATACCTCATGCAGTGGTGCTATTTTTGTTGTCCATCTCTCATTAAAAACAAAAAAAAAAGTATCTGCTGGACTTCAGCTTTAATCTGTTAGTCGAACCCATCTAAATCTGCTAGTGCACATGTGTCAACACAAGGCCTGCAGGCCAAATCAGGCCTGCCAGGCCATTTCATGTGGCCCTCACACCTCTCCTGCAGCTGTGGCACCCCCCTCGTCTCCACCCACACCTTATCTCAGCAGGTGGCAGTAGAAAGGAGGACAAAACTTCTCCAACACATACTATGCCTCTCTGTGCAGCCACAGCACCTCCAAATATCCACCTCCCCTAGTCTCAGCATTTAGCACACTCCAGCAGCTGACTTCTCTGGTTCTCCTCCAGACTCTGCACTTTCTGCTTCCCAGCTCCACCCCCACCTACTTCCCTGCAGCAGCACAAGATAAGGCAGTGCACTGTGATGTAAGGGAGGGTAGGGGTCTCTTGACTTCTGTTTAAAGGGGGGGGGTTCTGGACATCTAGTCTTACGGATACAACGGCTCTTTGTGGGCAACCATAATGTTGATGCGGCCCATGGTGAATTTGACACCCCTGTGCTTGTGTATCTAACACTACCCTCTCCTGCTGCTGTCCAGAGGCTTTTCTGTTGATCCTCCATCCAGAGTAGGAGCACTCTAATATAGGAGATTTGTTACTGGACAGATGACTAGGTGAAAACTTAGGAAAAAAGCCTAAAAAAGTAAACTAATGCAGCCACCACATCTAATGATTGGTAGACTGTAATATTTTTGGATTTATGCTGATCTAAAGGTTATATTTTATTGTATCTCAAATCTGGGATGAAAACAATCCCCTTGCTCCCTATACTGCAAGAGTTAACCGGTTCTCGCTCAGCCTATGACCGAATGGCGGCTGGCAAAAACCCTCACTGCTTCGGGTGGACGCCATATGGCGTCCTTTCGGGCATGCGCAGTTTGCATGCCCGCAGAGTCGCGCACAGCGCGATCTGTCACCGGCCGTGTACCTTGGACACGGCCGATGACAGATCTGAGTACCGGCCCCCGTTTCCAGTACCATGTGACCTGCTGTGACTAATCACAGCAGGTCACATGACAGATGTATACAATGGATGGCTTCCTATCATGCCATCTGTTGTATACAAGTGTGCCTAGCTGTGAATGGTCACAGCGATCACATGCACAAGCTGGGCCAATCACAGTCCAGCTGTGTCATGTGATTAGCTGTTTTCCAAATCACAAAGAAAAAAAAAATCCTGAATGAATTGATTTCATTCAGGTAAATGCTTGCTTATTGTGTAAAAAAAAAAAAAATAGATCACTTCCCCAAAGTAGTACAATGTTACCATGGTAACAATGTACTACTTTGGTCATAGTGAAATATGAAGAAAAAACCTTAAAAAAAGAGAAAAAAATTTAATAAAAAATATACAATAATAATAATAAAAAGACAAATTATCAATTTTTTTTTCATACTGTCACCAGTCAGTGTCCCTGATCACCGCCATGCCAGTTATATGATGACGCTGTACTGCACTGGTGACAGTATGTAAAAAAAATAGTGAAAAAAATATTTTTTATTTCTTCATTTCCGAAAAATTCTGACAAAAAAATTACAACTTCAAAAAACTCGCCATGCCTCTTATGAAGTACGTCGGACTGTCTACTTTGCAAAAAGGGGTCATTTGGGGGATATTTGTACTGTTCTGACATTTGGGGGATATCTGTACTGTCCTGACATTCTTGGACCTCAAGAAATTAGATTGGTTGTCAGTACTTCAGGATTGATCAATATTCAGATCTATACCGTAGTTTGTGAACTCTATAACTTTCCTACAGACTAAATAATAAATACTAATTTGGGTTATTTTCACCAAAGACGTAGCAGAATACATTTTGGCCTAACTTTATGAAGAAAAATTATTTATTTGCAAACTTTTATAACAGAAACAAAGAAAACGTTTTTTTTTTTCAAAATTTTTGGTCTTTTTTTGTTAATTTAGTAAAAAATAAAAACCCCAGCGGTGATTAAATACCACCAAAAGAAAGCTCTAGCTGTGTGAAGAAAATGATAAAATTTTAGTTTGGGTACAATGTTGTATGACCGCGCAATTGTCATTCAAAGTGTGAGAGCGCTGAAACCTGAAAATTGGCCTGGGCAGAAGGGGGGTAAAAGTGCCCTGTATGGAAGAGGTTAAATGCTCATTAACTCCAGGGAGTAGAGGAAGAGACTGAATTACTTACTGAATTCCTTGCTCTGGCAGGCTCCTGCGCTTCTTTTTCTCCCTGACTCACGACTTTGTGGGCGGCTTCACAGTATCATCCTGTATAATGCAGGACTATTAGCCATGCATTGCATATGATGAGATAATCGTGCAGCTGCAGGCCAGAATGCCCTAGAGAGAAAACCGGTTGCACAGATGGAGGAAGCTAGGAATAAGGTAAATCTACCCCCCAGACTTAAAGCGGCATTAAACCACAAAACAAAAATGTAATATATTGCAGCTGACAAATCATTAGATGTGGTGGCTGCATTCCTTTTCTTATTTCCCTCTGTTTTCACCTAGTGATCTGACCAGTAACACACATCCTGTATTAGAGGGCCTTCACTCTGGATGAAGAGACACAGGGGGCACCTTTGGATGGCAGCATTGTCAGTCAGGGGGTCAGGCAGTGTTAGGTAGTACTAGCAGATTTAAATACACTAATACAATGACAAATTGAAGCCAAACTCTAGCTAATTGGATATTAGGAATTAAACAGCGCTCCCCAACACCCTGGTAATATACTCTCCTCAATATATCAGACAGGTATGTAAACCGTGAAAGAAAAGTGCTAATGTGCAAAGACAAGAGTGCTAAATACAAACACTAAAAAAGTGTCATATGTATCAAAAAGCTCCCATATTCTAATTAATATACAAAATCATAGTGCACCTCCCCAGGGGTGTATTTACCACAAGGCAAACAAGGCATTTGCCAAGGGCGGCATTTTTCAGGTGGGCAGCGCCGTCCCCCGAAAGAAGGAAAGAAAGAAGGGACACACGCAGCATGGGGACTAGGTATGATCTGAGAGAGGCTGCAAGTTGCATGATGGTATATGCACCTTGTTCCTGGGGATGCCTGGGGCTGTGAAGGTGAGTGTCTTATCTTTTGCTGGGGTGGGGGTTGCCAGTGTATGAGGGGAGGTGGTAGTGGAAGTCTCTCTTAGGTAGGGGAGGGAGGGGGGCTGGGGTGTTGTTGGTCAATGTCAGGCTCTCTTCGTGGGGGAGGGGGGTGTTGGTTGGTGTCAGGGTCTCTCCGTGGGGGGAGCCAATTTTTGTGTTGCCTAGGGCAGCACAAAGACTAAATGCACCACTGACCCCCCTCCAATCATAAAACATATCACATTAATATAACAATTTGTGCAAAAAATATATATATCTTGATGATATATAAACAGTTTGTGATAAAAAGTCCATCAATTCATATATTTGATTTTTGTGTTCTCTAAAGTGTTCACCACCACGCCGTGCCAATCCACCACTCATCTCTGTAACTGCTACATCTACAGGAGACTTTTTCTGTTAAAAAACAACAGACTTACTGGCTGGATCAGCAGGTGAAAATAAAGGAAAGAAAGCCTAAAAAAGAAAATGGATGCAGCCACTACATCTAAGAACTGGCAAGCTGCAATATAAGAAATGTTTGCTTTTGGGCTTCATACCGCCCACTGCCAAGGCAATTTTTTTCCTGTGCTCAAGCTTTAAAGTTGACTAGTATACTAATCTTCTGGTTATCATGCATAGTTTTTTTTTTGCATTAAAAATGGCGTTACCATAGAGGGTTGGTGGTTAATAATTTATGGCTTTAAAGCCCTCTGCGGAAAGTACATTCACTGCAGATCACAAGACAGCGGTGCAGTTAGGAAATCCACCATGTGTCAGAAGCAGGTCTCCAGCAGGAGGTTGAGTGTGTGTGATTATTTATGGCACAGTTCATGCTAAACAAATATTTGATGAAACGTTTATCTGAAAACACAGCTGCAGCGGAAACCGTAGTGTGGCCGGTACTGTGGTCGGAGAGAATGGATTCATTGTAACAAAAGGCCGCTGAAGAGTTCTTTAAAAATACTTGGCATAGGTATAATCAGAGCAAGAATGCTGACTTCACACAGCAGGACCAATGGATTCACAGGGGAATCTACCGAGTATTGCCCTGGCCAAGAAGTTCAATTGCAAATAGTCTATTAGTAGAGATGAGCGTATCGGGGAAAATTCAGCCAATCATCTGGTTTGTGACCCTGATCGGCTCCAATAGGAGCACCCAGAAGGCCACTCTTTGCTGAAATTGAAAGTTCGCATGTCCCTCCTAGATTGTAAGCTCCCAAGATCAGGGCCCTCCTTTTCCTCTTGTATTGAACTGTATTGTTGTTGTATTGTCTGCCGTTATATTGTAAAGCGCTGAGCAAACTGTTGGCGCTATATAAATCCTGTATAATAATAATAATGACTGTTAGGCCTTGCTCACATGGGCAGTGGGTTTACACACACACACACCAAAAATGCAGTGGTTACATTTTCAGTGGTGGTTTAGGATTGGTTCACATTTGTGCAATGCAAGAATGTATGCAAATCATATGAGATCCGCAGCTAATAAAAAAGACGGATCACTTTTGCAGGCATGTGGCGATGCCATTAATGACAACCCAATGCACCTTGCTAATGTGAACATGAAATTTTACGCCAAAACGCATTATCAAAAAAGATGCTTGCACTTCGTTTGTGCCATATTTGCACATTGGGTGGCCCATTGAAATGAATGGAATGAATGAAGAGTGGGAGGCAGTTCAGGAAGTGTGTTACTAGCCAGATCACCAAGTAAAAATTAAGTGTAGATACCCTGCCCTAGGCAGGAGTGTCTATTTAAATTTAGTGGTGCTAAGCTTTCAGGTTCCAGGGCCCCCAACAGGGCCTGAGCAAAAGAGCACTCCCAGAAAACATGATGAGACGTTTCCTCATGGATGATGCAGAAGGGGCAGTGTCTGTATCTGCTCAGGTTCCTGGCATGCATAAATGTCCTGAGAGGCAATCCCCCTTGGATTGCCATCCATGCCAGGTCTTTATGCCTGTTGGTGAGAATGTTTGAAGAAACATTCCTCCAGACCACCTTGCAGGTGTCTGAAGGCAGGCCTGGAACCGACTCCAAAATGTCGCTTGCTCTGATGAGCTTGTAAATGGTCTTTGGTTTCCACAAGTCAGGCTTGACTCCCTGCAGCCCCTGCTCCCTGATGAACTTGAAGGTATCCAAGTAGTACCAAGGGGTGTCCCAGTTGTAGGGGATGGAACTGTCCCAATTGTCCCATCCGAGGGACCTCCAGAGAGGCAACAGGAAGAAGCGTGACATTGCGTTCCCGCCAGAGTCCATAATCCTTTTGGGCAAAGTTCTGCGGATGCAGTTGCAGGCAAAGAACACCCTCAGTTGGGTGGCGATGTCGGGCACGCCCTTACCGCCCTTGAGGGGTTCCTTGAACATGACTGCCCGCTTCACTCTGTCCATCTTGGAGCCCCAGATGAAGTGAAACACCGCCCTGGTGATGGCCTTACAGGTGTTGACCCGTGGGGGCCAGGCCTGGGCGAGGTACTGCAACACAGGGAGAATCTCGCTGCAGAGTACCAGTGTCTTCCCTTCCCTTCGATGGTGAGGTCTCTGAGGCTCCAAAGTCCAAATTTCTGTCGCATCTTTGCCAATCTCTCCTCCCAAGACTTCAGGGCTGCGCCCTCGACACTAAACCAAACTTCCAAAATTTTCATGAAGTCTGTCTTGATGCCAAAGGGCATGGATGCAGAAGAAGGCAGGAACCACTTTCCGAAGAGCATGACTTCCGACTTCCCGCAGTTGACTTTTGATTCTGAGTGAAAAGGTAGCACAAATATAAGTGCAAGGTGACACACGTGGAGAGAAAATAAAGTATGCAAATATAAAAAAGGTGCCAGTGCAGGTACATTGGCTAGACTTGCTGTCTTGTAACAAAAATTGCCCTGGTCTTAACCAAAAGGCAACTCTGGCACCCTCTGGAATGCTCACTTTCAGGGGCACTTGACACCGAGTGCCCTCTGCCTTCTTGGCCCCTTGCCAGACCAGGTAGTACCATCAAATCGGAAGACACTGGGCCCTTCAGAATCCTTCATCAGGGATTTACTCCTGTGCCTCACCTCACAGGAAGATCTCTTGGTACCCCCATCATACCAGCAGGGGTACTATACAGCCTGCCATCCATGCCATAAAGTCAGAATGACAGTGGACACCGAAAAGAACAGATACTACAGCTGATCTTAGCCAAAAGGTCATTAAGTGAGTTTGGAGACCCTGTTCTAGATGATGTTCCAATCAGAAAATGGGATGGGCACTGTCTTACTTGCTGCAGTTTCTAATGCAGATTAGGAAAAGCTCACAGTGTGCAGTGAAATCAGAGCAAGCCATTTCAGTACAGGAGAGGAACATGTACAACTGTGCAAGACTGAAGGTAATGTTAGAGTTCAGCTTTAGGCTTGGCAAAAAAAAAATGGCCATTTCTCCTAAGAACTATCAAGCGTTTAATCACCCAAAGAGTTCTCTTGAGTGTCGTGAATTGCCAATCACATGTTTTATTCCATGCTGAACACTTGAGCCCAATGCCAATTAGCCTAAATTTCCCTAGAGAGGTTCTCTACGGTTTATAATGGCTCTGAATTGTCATTTACCCCTTCAATAAAGTGTTCCCATTGTTTCCATACAAACAGTCCTGAGATCATTTTTTTGCATCCACATGTTGAATGTACACCAAACCATAAAAAGCATTTCAGGATGAATACATGTACTGTGAGTTCTGGGAAGGACTCACTAGTAACAATACCAACCTGTGTGAGATATTCGTTGCCTACGCTTGTGGCTGCCATCCATTGTCATGGCACAGAAAGGCCCTTTTCTTCCACTCATACATTAAAAAGCACCTGTCATTCACACATTGAAGAGCCAGTTTATTTTTTTCTTGGCTGAACATACATTCATGAGCATTCAGGCTATCTGATTCATTAGGAACTAATAACATGATGTCATTGCAAAGTTAATAAATGGATAGTTCGAAATTTCAGAGTTCATTATTTTGTCATTGTATTGGTTGCTTTTGGACTGAGCTGTTGTATTATTTATTATACTAATGGGAATGCAAAGGGAGCTCTGACCTCACTCACCTCTGTGCCCTATCTATTCTAACGTCCATTATTTAAAATTTTTTATATATATATATATATATACTGTTCAATACTGTGCAAAAGTTTTAAGGTGTGAATTTTTAGCAAATAACAAAATGGAAAGTAAAGGACCAGAGGAGAAATCTAAATCAAATCAATATTTGGTGTGACCACCCTTTGCCTTCAAATCAGCATCAATTCTTCTAGGTACACACAGTGCTGGTGCACACAGGAACTTGGCAGGTAGGTTGTTCCAAACATCTCGGAGAACTAACCACAGTACTTCCGTGGATGTAGACTGCCTCAAATCCTTCTGTCTTCTCATGTAATCCCAGACAGACTCCATGATGTTGAGGTCAGGACTCTGTGGGGGCCAAACCATCACTTCCAGGACTCCTAAACACTTCTTTACACTGAAGGTAGTTCTTAATGACATTGGCTGTATGTTTAGGATCATTGTCCTGCTGCAGAATTAATGTGGGGCCAATCACACACCTCCCTGATGGTATGGCATGATGGATAAGTAGCTGCCTGTATTTCTTAGCACTAAAGATACCACTGTGTCTCACCAAATCTCTAAATTAATTTGCAGAAATGCAGCCCCAAACTTGCAAGAAACTTTCAACATGCTTCACTGTTGCCTTGAAACACACATTATTTTACTATTTTGCAGCCCGTTGGCAAAAAATTGCCTCCTGCTACAGCCAAATATTTCAAAATTTGACTCATCAGTCCAGGGAATGTGCTGCCATTTTTCTGCACCCCGATTCCTGTTTTCTTGAGTCGCTTAGCCTTGTTTCCATGTTGGAGGTATGACTTTTTGGCTGTAATAATTCCATGAAGACCACTTATGGCCAGACTTTTCTAGACTGTAAATGGGTGTACCTGAGTCTCCCTGGTTTCTGCCAGTTCTGTGACGATGGCACTGCTGGACATTTTCTGATGTCGAAGAGAAGTAAGCATGATGTGTCTTTCATCTACTGCATTAAGTTTCCTTGGAAATGCAGGAGGGCAGCCAGTAAGAGGAGAGCTGGGTTATGACATTAATTACGTCATGTCGTCATATCCCTGTCACTCCTAAATCTGCTTCGCTGACGCCAGCATCAGACCCATGATGCTCTTAATCTGGCCCTGTGTTCTCTTCACAATGGTGGTGTCACATACCTGATTGGAGACTGAAATGACGAGGTCGGCCTCACTTGTGTCACTGACCCCGCTGGAAGTGGAACAGAGGGTATCTAGGGACCAGGGGGACAAGAGCTCCAGCAGATGTTGTTTGCAGCTCTTGCAGCTTGAGACTTTGGACGACTGATGAACCTCCAATTCAGGAACAGTAGTGATATGCAGAGCTGGTATGGTAGATCGCCAGGTGTGCACCAGCGTAAGACAGGAAGCTGGGATGGGAGACAGGAGCAATGTCATAGGAATAGCCGGGGTCATCAACGGGTGGACAGCGAGGTACCAAATCATAAGCAAGCCAAAGTCAGGAGCGGAGCCGAGGTCAGAAACAAGTATCAAGCGGGAGAGTAATCAAGTCAGGTCAGGAACAAGCCGGGTCAACAACAAGGGAATCACACAGGAACAAGCAGGAACTGGGGAACAGCTGAAGACCAGTCAGCACTTAGCATAGGCCGAGGCACCCTTTAAATAGTCCATCTGCCGCCAATCTTCGCCGTGTGTGCGCACATGCGCGATTGCGCATTTCTGTGCACATGCGCATGAGAGATCACTCTTCTCCAGACGTTTCTACGCGCATGCGCATTTCTATTCACCATTCGTCTCACCGGGATTCCCTTACAGGCGGGCTGTGCACAGGAAGCTAGTAGGCCGACTGTTGGGCACAAGGCTCTAGAGGAACTGTATACTTTGTGGATTTGCACACCTGCATGTCTGAGCTGTTACTTACCTGTTGTATAGTTTCATAGCTATGTAGCACCCTCCTAGTCAGCTAGGAGGAGCTAAGCCTCAATTGTTATCTAGGGCTGAGTAGCAGTCTGGGAATAATAGCTAGAAGGGGGTCAAAATTGGGTCAAAGCTTAGAGGCTCTACAGACCGGCCCCTCAAGAATTCCCCCCTGGTCGAGAGTTTTGGAGAAATATCTAGAAGCAGTGGGCGAATTTGAGGAGTTTCTTTAAAAATTAAAACACCAAATAAATAAGATGTTTAAAGTGGCGCTGAATAAATAATCAATAATGAATACAATGATAAAAAAATATAATGAAAAAATATATTGTGAATACCCATAAAACTCAATAGTGATAACACAAGCTTATAAATAGTCCGTGATTACTGTAAAAAGCAATAACAAACACAAAAAGTGATGGACAGTCCATGAAAAAAGTGTAGTAAAGTTATCCAAAGTCCATAAAATGAAATCTTCTATTTCAGCATGTGCAGCAAACTGAAAACAAAGTGCTCCATAGGATTCCCCCACATAGATGTGAACTCACCACAAATTTTTGCCTTCCACTCTCGTGGTTGGCCAACAAGCTTCCTGGGACATATTTCCCATTTATAGATGGATTATAGATCACTCGAGATAAAGATTCCACTGCATCCAAATTGACCATGTAAAACAAACAAAAAATGCTCCAATGATGTAGTATGAACAAACAGATCCTTTAATAAAGTGATTGGACCTTATTCACAAGAAAAATCAATAAAACAAGCCCGAACAATATATCCTTCGATAAGCCTGAAGTGAACATAGATCAGGTTCTCTCACCATCTTCGGTTTGTTAGTCACTTCCGGTCACGGTCCACGTCACGTCCGTTCGCCGCACCGTCATGCCCTCTTTGAGGATTGTCTTGTTTGTATTCTTAGGGGATCCTGGCCATTTCCCAACAGGAGGCTTGACAAGGGGTCAGGAGGGCTTTTAAGAGTAACTGAGCCTGCTCAGCAGCAGGAGAGTTCGGGTGGAGGAGAGGGAAGAATGTGAGGCTGGAGGCAGGAGCCTGTGAGGGCAGCCACCAACCCACCAGCAACACTGGAAAAAGACTGAGTGAGTAGGCCTTGCACCCCTTGAGCCAAATAGGGGAAGGAGCTCTCTGGTGGGATACCAGATTAGCTGCCACCCGGGACTATCTTGTTGTCTTAAAGTGACAGTCACTGGATCCCCTGCTCAGGGATTGCTTCAGGCAGCCAGATAGAGGCGAGTCTGGGTTCTGAGGTTGTACACTGGGAAAGGCTAGCTAGCTCTTCAGAAGAGAATCTTTTGCTATACAGACTTGCAAATAGTTTCAGGAAGTTTGTCCTCAGTTCCAGTGGGCATCCCGTGCCACCCTATCCAAGTTTTATTATCCCCTAATAAAACATCAAAACAAGGTCAAGGACTGGCCACTGTCTCCTGGATGCAAGTCTGGATGGAAAATGTGTGTTGCCTGGCTGTGCAGGACTATAGGGGGACCCAGAATCTTTGCAACCCCTAAGGGGGTAGTGCTACAGCTACATACTGTAGACTGCTTTTGTTTTTCTGTTTTGACTGAATTTGTAAACAGTAGCTATGGTTACTTTATGCACTTCCAGTCTCTAATGTATATAGGTTTTCTTTTGTTACTATTGTTTAAGATGTGTTTGTGGCCTGAAACGGATGCAATTGTGTACACATATAAGTACTTTTTGACTAAATAAATACTGATATGACTCTGGACTGCCTTCTTCAAACATTGGGATTGTTGGGTTATTGTATTGTTTACAATGATACGTGCTGTCTGCCACCTTGGAATATATATATATTTCCAGCCTCTCTTCTCCACGGCCAGACACATTGAACAGGTTTAGTTTTGTTCCTAGGTATTTGTTGGTGTAAAATGTAAAGTAAAACTCCAGGAAATTAAATAAATAAACTGACAAAGCTCAACTGGACTTTCCAGTTATATACACTAAATACATTATAGATCAAAACAAAAGGTGTCCAAAATCTTACAGCTGTTATTCTTTAGAAAGCAGCCACAGCCTGAGTGCCAGCATTCTGCAGGGAAGGACCCTTGCTCTCTGGAAGCAGTGGTGTCTCTGCAGAACTCTGACACCCCCACTGAGTAACAGCTAGAGTTCTCCAGTCAGTTGGAAGAATGAGACTGGAAAGCATGTGGATCCTTATGTGAAACGTATTTATCCACTAGGCTCTACATTTGTATTACCTTGATCACAGTCTCTAGGATATGGATTTCTTTTAACCATTTAATTTGTTTTATTGTATAAATAAAGTTATTTTTGTATTTATATCTTGCATTAAGTGATACTTACTACACTCCCAAACTCCAATCACCTGTGTTGGTAAATTGGAATCTCATTCCCTATTTTTTGTTTATAAGATTGGAACCAGGGGCAGACTGATCATTTGGAAACTCAGGCACTGCCCAAGGGCCTGGGGTCAGTAGGGGGCCCCATGAGATGCCCCTGATACCTTTTTCATAGGCTTTTTTGAGTTTGGGCAAGGACACAGGGTCCCCATGATCCTCTATTGCCCAGGGGCCCCATGAGTTGTCAGTCCGCCCCTGATTGGAACGCTTTAGTTCTGACTCAGTGGGGGTGTAGCAGTCCTCTGCCAAGAGAGACAAAATACTGGCTTTTCTACTCAGGCTGTCTCTGCTTTCTAAAGAAAATGAACCATAAGACTTTACACATCTTTTGTTATGATGCACCTGAAATGTATTTAGTGGCTATAAATGGAAAGTCCAGTTTGGCTTTAAATGTGTGCTGTATATATTTACTATTTTACCTCCCAAATAATCTTTGAAGGACAACCACACCTTTGTTTTTTTAATATAAATACTGTAATGAGCCTAGTACACTTACAAAATCAGCAATATAGATGCCATACAGTGCTTTTTTTTCCAAATAAAGTACGATTTTGCCATGGTCTACCTAAACTTAAAAACCACAACGATGGCCACTTATATCATCACTAAGGTTCTTGTGGAGTAATGAGTACTCATCCATCCAATATGTTAATAGCCATTTAGTTGAAACTTGAATATCAATAAAATCTGGCTTGGTTACTGGTTAGTGTGAGCTTCACCCAAGTGTGGAATCGCTCCTCCATTCTGCTGAGATAGAATGGTGAGCATATAAATGCTGCTGAATCTACTCAGCATGTCAACAATCAGCTAACATTGTATTAGAGGGAAAGTGAGAAGAAGTGAGTTTCCTCAGGTACATAGAATGCTCAAGATAATATTTCCAATCTCCTTGTTCCTTCATAGGGGCCTGGATAGTCACTTAGTGATGATGAAGGTACCACTATTTTGTTGATTTTAGCAACAGAGGTAAAGTATCTGTAAAGTCGAACAGGCTTCATGCATAAATAGCTGCAACATCAACATTGCAAATGTAGCCCTACTCCCGTAGGAGCCGCGTGAATACTGTTCAGGTCTTACCCTAAAGTTTTGCCCCGCAGCCAGGCACATAGGCTTATTTACACATTTCTTCAGTGAGCAGTCTAGGGGTGTTGTTTTTGTGGTTTTTATTTTGGAGAACTTGGATAGAGTTGAGGGAATTAGGTGGGATACTCCAAAAACAAGAACTATATACAGTTGAAGATGTTGGGTATTCTTTCAGATAAGCTATGACGAAGTCCGTAGACTTCAGCTTTAGGACAGCAGCAGTAGTAGTAGTAGCAAACTAGGGCAGAGTATCTTTAGATTAAGAGGACAAAGCTCTTTGGAGTCCCGGTTAGCTAGACCCAAAGCTGACTCCCTGGCACCAGAGGAGTTTAAGCAGGACAAAGTCTCTAAGATTCTTTCAGAGGTGCCTGTACTCACAAGGCGCACGGACAGATGGTTGTTTTCCTGTGTGATAACAGACAGGGCTGGATCTAGCCTGTCTGATTTGGGGGTGCAGTAAAAATATTGGGGGCAGAGGATGCAAGGTCAGCAGGGCAGTGTATAAGAGTCAGTAGAGAAGTGTACAGGGGGTTGGCAGTCTGTAGGGCAGTGTACAGGGGTCAGCAGTGCAGAGGACAGGAGTCAGCAGTGCATAGGACAGGGGTCAGCATGGCGGAAGACAGTGGTCAGCAGAGTTGTGGACAGGATCACTGTTGGCATGGCACTTAAGAGATCTTCTCCTCCCCACATAGCACATAGCTGAGATCAGTATCCCTCCACACAGTGAATTCAGGGAATTTTAAAGGTCAGAACTGCAACTGCAGCCAGCTACACATTGTGCAGATCGATGCTGTGAGGATTCTGATCTCAGCTATGTTTTGCGTGGGGAGGAAAAGATCTGTTGAGTGCCTTGTGTGCCATGTGGGCAGTGCCGGGACAACGTCATCGAGCACTCAAGGTGAAGGTGACCAAACTGCACCCCCCTCTCCAAAAAAAAAAACAGCACCAATCAACATGCTCACTCCTAAGCATAAATCCCTTCTGCAAGCCCAAATTCTACCCCAAAAAATGCAAAAATTCCCTGTCCTCACAGTCCAAACCCCCTTTAAGGACAAATCTTTGTCCCTTAATCCCACCTCCCAGCTCAAATCCTCCCCAATCCCTAACAAATCTTCCATGCCCCAAAAATCAGCCCTTCTAGCACACATCCTCTTTCCTTCCAAATCCCCCCTCCTAGTACAAACCCTCTCCCCCAAATCCCCACTCTCAGTACTAATTTTCTTCCCAATCCCCCTGCAGAACAAATCCCCACTCCTAGGTTAAATCCTTTACCAAATTCCTTCTTCTAGTACAAATCCTCTCCCCTCCTGGCGTAAATCATCTCCTCAAATCCCCCCTCCTAGCACAAATATTCCCCTGGGTACAAATCCCCCCCCCCAAATCCTCCCTCCTAGTACAAATCCCCCCATCCCCTCTTCTAGTGCAAATTCTCCCCCCCCCCCCAATTCCTCCTTCTAGCACACCACCTACAAATTTCCCTTCCCAGCACAAATCCCCGCATACCCAAATCACCCTAGCAGCACATATCACCCCCAATTCCCCCCACCTAACACTAATGCCCTCCTCCCAAATCCCCCTCCTAGCACAATTCCCCACTCCTAGCACAAATCTTCCCCAATCCTGCCTCCTAACACATCACCCCAGTTACCCTTCCCACCACAAATAGCCCCCCACCCCTCCTCCACAAGCTCTCCCTCCGCCAATCTTACATTGGGGGAACAACAGGAGTAGTGAGGAGATGCGGGCTCTCTGTGGTCTCCCCCTCCTGTCATAACAGCGATCCTCCATACAGCAGGTTACATAGGATCGCTATTACATCCATCAGCACAAAGATTCATTACCCACCCCCATCTTCTCCAATGACTGTTCAACTCTTGGAAATGTGGATGGAGGTGGGTAATGAAGCCGTATATCGTTGGATATTATAGCGATCCTATGTAACCTGCTGTATGGAGGATAGATGTTATGATAGGAGGTGGAGATCACAGAGAGCCCGCATCTCCTCCCCGCTCTCTCCTCTCTGGCGCTCCTGTCTAGACTGATTACATTACATAACTGCGGCTGGCGGTGAGTGCGGGAGGCTGAGTGGGCATGGCACAACATACATGGAAGGAGGGAGGCACCTGGCCTAGGGGGGCACAACTGAAATCTGGGGGGGGCACAGCCCACCCCAGCACCCTCTAGATCCGGCCATGATACCAGACCAGACCTTCAATTTGATTTGGGGATTTGGTCCACTAGTCAGCTTTAAAAAAATCCAGGTCTCAACATTCAGGCCCTCAGGCCACTCGCCTATGTCAGTAGATCCAGCAACATTGCCATGGAGGGAAGCATATCCTCTCCAGGCTGGACCAGTCCTATACAGGAAAAAACTAACCTTTAAACAGTAATAACATAAAAAGGAAACAAGGTTTGCACCACAGGTTACACCTGGTCATATAGATGACCTTATGTGTCCATTACACCATTAAATTCAAAAAATGATTTCTATTGTTCACATAGAATTTCCCACAACAGTGCAACATTTCAGGGCCATACAGGTCCCCTTCATCATGTATGATCATGTCAGAAAAGATAATGGGTCTTGGTGATATATATTCTTCTTTGATGTAGTTCACTGGTCTCAAAAACTGGGTCCCTCACTTGCCTTAATCCTGCCCTCTGACACCAACAATGGAGCATACTTCCTGCCACTGACACCATAAAAGGGGAACTATTCTTTCCACTGACACCAACAATGGGGCATCATTTCTCCCACTGACATAAACAATGGGGTATTGCTCCCAACGACACCAACAATGGGGCACAATTCCTCCCAATGACACCAATTACGGGGGTGCTATTTCTCCCAATGACACCAACATTGGGAATGCTATTTCTCCCACTGATGCCAACAATGGGGACACTATTCTTCCAACTAACACCATGATGAGGCATTATTGCTCCCTCTAATACCAAAGATGAGGCATTCTTTATTCCCACTGATGCCAGACCATTTTCTACTTCCAATGGCCAAACTCCTACCCCCCCCCCCCCCAAAGCCTGAAGGACAGTAAACTGGCCCTTTTGTTAGAAAGTTTGGAGAACCTTGATGTAGCTGGACAGCACCATCCATGCAGTTGCTAAAGAACCTATTACTACATGGTCCAGTTACTGATAGCTGTACAATTAACATACGTTTTCCTTGGTCCTGTAAATACCTTGATAATGAGGATCAGAGAACCAGGAAGGGGATCCTTCCTTGGTGGATACATAATACAGCTCAAAATATTTTTGGATTTGCCACTGAGGTATAGTTTTGTAATTGCAATCAACCTCTATCCGTAAATCAAGTGTAGATATTTTTTATCTATTTTTAAGATTTTTAGTCTAGCTCAGCCATTCTCAACCAAGGTTTCTCCATACGTAGCTAGGGATTCCTTGAGCTGTGGCTGATTGACTTCACTTTTAATGGTCCCTGCATAATTCCAGGACCAAAACCACTTGGCAAAGCAAGAGCATGACACCAATTATATTTTTAGCTTTCTGTAAGGGTGGCAATTTGCCCACTACTTTTCTTCCTACTGACCACCAATGTTGCATTCTCACATTAGCCACCAGGGTAAAAGTTGCATTCTTCCCACTGACCACCAGTGTAAAAGACATTGTTGCTCCATTTGACCACCAATTAATTTAGTAGGGTTTTATTACAGGTTTCCCAAGACCTGAAAATTATTTTAGGGGTTCTTCTGGAGGACAAGAGGTTGAGAAAGGATGGGCTAGGTACATGTGTTAGGGTATGAATATGTAGCACACTCCTAGATAGGTGCTAGGATTAGTTAGATTTAGTGCTGGCTCACTGTGTGTTTTTGGTTCGGTAAATTTAACTTGCCTCACTATAGCCTGTGTGGCTGTAATTAGTGTGTTAGGCAAATCTAGCTGTGCTCACAGTATCCAGTGCGGCTGATTAATTAGGTCAGTTCAGTGTTCTCAGCTGCTGCTAGCCTTATAGCTAACTCTGCTTTCCAGACAGTAGTAGAATTCTATGGAACGTAGGTGTGGAGCTAAGCAGATGGCAGTATGAATATTTATGCAGTTCTGGCCAATCCCAGGGAGCAGGGCCCTGAAGAATTTTGGGTAGCTGTAAAAATACTCTAAGAGACAGAGCTTCTGGGTCTCTTCCTGCTAAGCATCAGTCTAGCCTTGAGGGCCGCTGCCACCCAGGGTAACATACTTGCCCAAATTCTACCCAAGAAAATGCAAAATGCCATGTACTTGCCTGGATACTGCAGCTACAGAGAGCTGGCTGAGGGGTTGCCTGCTAAAGATCTGATCTGGTTATTACAAGAGAAAAGTGTTGCATGGGTGTTGGAAGGAGGCTAGCAAACTTTCTTGGACATTGGCTGGTGTTCTGAAGAGCTCTGGCTATCTAGTTCTCTGTGAAAGGATTCTGCTCTTGTTGCTCTAAAGCATTGTTTCTCAACTCCAGTCCTCATGGACCCCCAACAGGTCATGTTTTCAGGATTTCCCTCAGATGAAACAGCTGTGGTAATTACTAAGGCAGTGAAACTGATCAAATCACCTCTGCAAAATAATGGAAATCCTGAAAACATGACCTGTTGGGGGTCCATGAGGACTGGAATTGAGAAACACTGCTCTAAAGGAAGAAGCTTGTGTGCTTTTATTGTTTCTATTACAAGCCAAGTCCACAGTTTGCTATATGCAAGGACTTCTGCTTCAGCTTTATGGAAAGGAGATCGCTGTCCTCAACTTGTACATAGTTTCTGTTTTTAGAGTATCACACTCAATTCCCTCAACCCTATCCAAGTTCTCCAAAAATAAAAACAACACCCCTAGACTGGTTATTGAGGGAAAGAGTGACTGGGTTTGTTAGCTCTAGGGCAATCCACTGGGGAAAAACCTGGGCAAATTTACTAGAAAGAGAGAAAGCACTACATATATGTACCCTAGTAACACTCCCTAGAACTCTAGCAACACCCTTGCATAAAGTGAAGGGTTCTTTGGGCGTAACAGAGAATCTGATTCTAGTACCCAGGGCACAGCAAACTCACTTGGGCCCTGATGCAAAATGTAAGCCAGGGGTCCGCTACAGCTCTTCAGCTGTCACCTCTTCAACTATTGTATCTACAACACAGCTAGTGACTCTGTACCTTATTGTGTTCACTGGTTAGTAAGCAGTTTATGATTCAAGCCAGTTGCATGTTACCAATTTTAGCTCTCTTTGTTTGTACTCTAAACTTCCAAATTGGGCAAACTTTCACTTAAAGATGGACCTCATCACTATAAAAGCAACAACCGGATGACAGTGAAATCCCCCACAAATAACTGGACTTTGGATGGTCAGCCAATTAAAATCAGTGCATTTAAAATTGTATATTTAGACAACCCAAACAAACTGCCAAGAACATGTGCATTAGCTTTGTTTGTGTTACCGCTGCTAACACGGTTTTGCAAAGTTAAGGCTGTTAATGGATTTAAAACAAATCTGAGGTGTCTGAGAACATTCTATCACCGATAAGACTTGTTATTGTTTTTTCCAAAACAGGAACCAAGATTTGAAAAGTGAATACTGTCAGATGTTTCCTGTGCACTAAACTAACTCAATACTAGCAATCAACAGAATAATCAAGTATGTGAGTTGGCAAAAGTCTCCTACATCATTGTCAAGTGATGCGTCCAAAACTTGTGTAAACATTTAAATATGCTGATACTCATTAAAAGAGACTGTATTTTGTAGGAAGGGAAGTAGGAAATGTGCCGATACTACATTATGTTTTAGATAATGCTGCCTTGCTAAAGTAATACTCCAGCCTAAATAAAATCACAAAAAAATTAAAATGAGAATTCAAGTTTTATAGCTCAAACCTTTTTTTTTTGGACAGAGTCCAGAGAGGGTTTAAACCCCTGTCAGATTTTTTTTTTTGTCTCTGTACCTCTGAAGAAATTTCCCTTTACTTCCTGTCCCAAAGATGTAACAGGAAGTTAGAGAAAATCTTAGACGGATGTCCCCAGAACCAATTTTCCCGTCCTCTGTTGCTGACCTCTCTTTATGGACTGGCAACAGCAGCAGCCTCAGCGTGGCTTTGCTTAGACCAGTGTTTCTCAACCTTTTTTCAGTCAAGGCATCCTTTATAATTTTAAAGGGTGTGTCAGCACCTGTGGTAGTGAGCCCTTGTAGATAATCAACAAGGGGTTCCCCAGAGCACGGAGTGTAAGCCCCAGCCTGCTTCTTCACTAGAGCCCCTGATGGTGGGAATGGACTTACAGCAAGCTGGGACCAGGTCGCGGCCCCTGGATACACCCAGCTGAGGATAAGGAGACCGCTTGCAGGAGCAGAGTACAAAGGGAGGAGACAAACGGAAATCCGATAGACTAGCCGAGGTTAGGATGGGCAGAAAACAAGCACGGTCAGAGAACGAAGCCAGGGTCAGTAGACAAGTAGTCATTGCAGGATACAGGCAATAGCAACACACAAGAGCTCAGACAACTAGGAAGTTGCTCAGGCAAAGTGGCCTAGACTGAGCATGTCTTATATAGGCAGGCAAAAAAGGAGGCGGGCCAGGAAGTGATGGAAGGGAAGGAAATAAAACCCAGAGAACAGCAGATGATGCCCATAGGTTATCACAGACAAACACACATGTGAAGGGATCAGGAACAGCATTGCAGCAAGGAGGTAAGAACACAAACAAGAAACTGCAGGCTAACCTGTGACAGGGTGCCTCAGGACTTTCCATAATTTTAGACAGTCTTGAGGCACTCCATTCTAAAATGGGGTGCCTCTAGCCTGTTCATCATTTTAAAAGGGCACCACATTCTAAAATGTGAAAAACTATTCTAATAGTTTTATATAACCCAGCAATATCCACACATATAGGACACCCAACATTAGAGGTGATTTATTCTTCCAAAGCAAATACACTTTTGCACACTGGTACTGAGTAGTATTCCAGTGCTTCTCTTCTCCCTCAGTTTTTATCCACCACTGAGATAATGTGACCCCAGCACTGATGGAGAGGGGCAGGGGAGAGTCAAACTAGGATGCTGTGCAGGCAGCTGACATACTTCTTATCAACTGATGATGTCATTGGTTGTCAGGACGCTGGTGGCTAGAAGGTCATAATGATGCACAATGAAAACCTGTGGCTTTGTTATAACTAAAAGGCAGGCTTGTTCCGCATGCTGGGTTGTATACAAGATTTGGTACATTTGTAGATATTTTGCCAAGGTACTCCTGAAGGAGCCACAAAGCACCACAGGGTGTTGGGCACCCTGGTTGAGAAAGGCTGGCTTAGACTATTCAAGGCACAGTGGCCAGAGTTGTCATAGACAGCACCTGAACCCTATGAAGGTCGACTATATTGGCCAGGATTGATACCAAAATATTAAAAAGTGAAGAACACCCTTTGTATTTTCACATGCCCCTCATAGACCGCTGGCCTGCCCTGCTGCAAGTGTGATGTCCGAGATGGTCTTCAGAGCAGAAGGAGGACTTGTCACAGAGAACAGCTTCCGCCTGCCCCAAGGCAACATTGACCAGTTGACTTTTATAAAAATAGATCTGGCCTGGATTGCATGACACTTTAAAACACCAGACCAGGCAGCATGCCTTCCAACATTGCAATGAAGGCTACCTTGCATGGGGCAAACCTTTCCTCCTTGCAAATCACCCTGGTCCCAGTGCTGAGGGACAAGAACCTCTTCCGCACATCTGATGCCCCAGAAAGGAGTTGGTAGTAATATGGGGCGGGGGCTATAGTGGAATCTGGCCCCAAAATATCTGCTTCCACCCAAAGGAATGAGCACAGGGTTACATTATTACCTTTTACCCATTCCCAAATTATTATCCCAAAATTTCCATTCCCATGTAAAAAAAAAACAACATTTTTTCAAATTTCTTTAAATTTGACATTGGAACATATCCCCCATAGCAATGTCTGGCTTCGTATGTCTCTTTTTTTTGGTTAAATGTTTTTTTTAGCCCCTTAAGAATGAACAACCACCGCTAACATTAACATTACATTTGTATTATCAAAGAACATAATTCTTCAGATAGATGGACTCATTAGCTTTTGTCATTATAGGGGCATTCACTAAAAGATTTCATTAGCAGAGCAAGATCAGACTGTTTGATATGTTCTAAAGAATGAGCACTCCAAATAAATCTATGAGGGAGGTCATTGGATTATTATTAGCTGTGTCTGTAAGGACAGTGTTGTTGGACTATTAATCATGAGAACATACACATGTATTACACACGAATGAACTAACCTACTTCTATGAGCTAAGGTAATTTACCAAAAAAACTGTCAGCCTTGTATATTGGGTAGAATAGAATATGCACAGACATAATTGTGCCTGATCTTGCACATGCACTGTACAACATCATCTGTTGAAAAAACATTTTTCAATCAGAGATCTTGCAAGATCTCAAAGTTTAGAAACAAGATCTCCCTGGAAGGCATTGGTGACATAACCTTTCCAGTGGACAGCTGTGAGAGCAAGGCTACGTCACCAGTTCCGCAAGAAACCAGAAAAGGTATTGCAATGAACTGTAAGTAAAGATTTCATTTGAAATGTTTTGTTTTAAACACTTAACCACTCTTCACTTTTTAGTATTTCGGTATCAACCCTACCGAACGTCAAAAGAGTGAACTGTTATTTACAGAGCAGGTGATGCGATGACCACCCCCAAAATCGGAAGCGACAATGATTTTGTGAAATCAATTTATGAAGAAATATGATTTTTTTTTTTTATTGGTAATGTTTATAACAGAAAGCAAAAACATTGGTTTTGTTTTTCAAAATGTTTGGTCTTTTTTTTGTTTATATAATAAAAAATAAAAAGTGGTGATTAACCTCCTTGGAGGTATTCCCGAGTGTAGCTCGGGGTAATGTTTCAGCACCACAAGCAGTAACCCCGAGCTACACTCGGGAATACCCTGCAGCGTTACTCCGGGATCTCTTCTTCCCTTACCTTGTCCTGCACTCCCACGATGTCCCTCCTGTGTGAGATGGGGAAACAGCTCTCATTGTTTGAACACTGTGTGGAAGTACATTAATGTTTTGACTGACATTCTGCGGTTTAGCCACAAGATGTCACTGTTTTTCTAACACAGATTAAGACTACATAGATATTTGTATATTCATGAAGAGGTGGAGTTTTGCACTCAGAGTTTGGAGTTTAGTGAACAGGAAGAGGAGACGGCAGCCATGTTTTGGACGATGCTGAATGAGGGGGCTGAGAATCCGATGACATCCAGGTGTGAATTCGTCTCTCACTAACCAGACCTGCAGCTGAGTGAAGCTGATGAATTTGCTGCCAGGAAGCTGATGAGATTACTGCCAGGAAGACTGATGAGAGCAGAGGAACTAATCAACATATACGGCAAGACCGCATGCTTGTTGGAGAGACATTTGTTCTGTTCAGAGTCACCAGCGGATGCAAAGCAGACCCGGGTCGGTAAGATCGTGCACACACCTCATTTCAGTGTTGGCGCCTATAGACTGAGTCCAGGCCTATAGTTAGTTAGTTAGGATCTCTTTTTTGTGTCAGGCCACAAGTGTTATTACTCATTATTGGAAGGACTCCACAACTTAAAGTGACATTTCACATTGGAGAGCTGATAAAATCCTACAAACTCAAGCCAGACTGGCATTTTGCTCAGAAGGAATACTCAGGCACGTGCTACAGGAGGGGGAATACTGTAGAGTTGTGTAAGATTGTAAGCTATTGTGCTGCACCGCAGGCTAGCCCATACCGTACACCCATACACTGATTCCTGCTCTTTTAGGGTAATAACAGGTAAGGTGTGGCAGCTTAGTTGTGCCCGCCAGTAGGTAAATTACTACACTTTCTAACTTCATCCATCAGAAGGCGCCGTGCTGTGCAGCACAAGGGTCTCAGCCTTTGGGCTGGGTGTATGTAAATTTATTGTATGTTTCCAGCATTTGTGGTTGTGTTTATTTGCCACATCTAAGTAAAATTCTGTTGTGGCAAAAGCTGGTGTTGAGGTTGCTTTTCTCGTTCGTGACTTCACTGTATCCTGGGGAGCCCACCCCGGTACACGGCTTACACCTGCAGTGTCCCCGGCAATGTCCTCCGGCCGATGCCAGAATCCGTCTTCTGGGTTCCGTTCTCTGTGATGTCAGGACGTATGAGGACGGAACTGGCGGGAAATTTTAAAAGTGAAATTCACTAAATTCACTAAAATCACATAGTAAAACATTACTGTATCAAACCATTTCACATACATTTTGTCCCGAGTGCTTTGTCCTGTGCCCTGCCTGAATATTTACTGTTCTTTCTGCCTTGAAACTGAGAAAAGTCCATGGCGTCCAAAAAGCATCCCTTTAGGTCAAAAGCAGTTTTAGACCGGCTAGAGAACAGCGATAGTAAATCAGAACCACTTGCAGAATTGTGTGATAATGATTCGTGGGGAAATTCGTCATCAGACACTGAAAATGATTTTGCGACTTTGCTCAGTGATGTGCGAACTTGGCGCTATATTTCAAATTTCAGTGTTTTTGGTTTGATTATAATATTGAATTAAATTTATTATTATTATATTATTATTTTTTATGATTATTTATTAAATTATAATTTATGATTTTGTGTTTCAAATTTTAACATACCCGGAATGTTTACTAGACTCTTGTTCGGACAGATTTCAGTGAGTTATTCCTAAAAATTACAGTCCTACAATAAAAAAACGACATATTTCCATGCAAAAAAAATGTACAACTTTGAGCACAGAAATATGGACATAATCAGATCACTAGGGAGGCTACATACCATTTGTGAAAAAAAAATTATATAAATTTTGTTTGGGTACAACGTTGCATGACCACGCAATTACCAGGCAAAGCAAAATGCAAAATAGCAAAAAAAAATTGGCCTGGTCATAATGGGGGCAAAATCTTCCAGAGCTCAAGTGCGTAAGCAAATATTGGATTGTCAATAATAACTATTATCTGTATTGTTATTACAATGCTGATGTTATAAAATGAAAATGTATGCTGTGACCATAGATCTCCTGTTTAAGCAAATTAACATTTCTAGATGTTACCACTGATACCTTTCAAGTTCACATCTACTGTAGCCCTGCAAAACCAGACATAAAAAACATTGCAATAGGGGCCCTTTTTTTTTTTTTTGGTGCTGTTTTGCAGTAAAGTCTTGGAGAGGTCACTTCAAACGATACAGATATGTCACCACCGCCTGTAGCTGACCATTGATAATTTGTGAAGTGCTAACTTTGAATTCGGTCACCCCTGATTTAGCACTTTTTAAACACAGGTGTCCATTTCTGCGATCTTGTAACATTTCCAACATATACTGCGTTTGAGAGAAACAGGAAAAAGGGGACACATCTGCGAAGGAGGAATTAAGATATAAGCAAGCTAAAAAACATTATAAATGATGGGGAAACAGGATTGTGATAAGCACAAAACCTCTGAAGCAGGAAGCCAACCCACACCCAGCTAAAAGGTCCACATTTATAGCTCTCCTATTGTCTTCTGTGGAAGTTTATGTACAGGTTTCCTTCCCCTGAATTTCCTTTTAAAAGGAAATGATTTCACTTGTTAGAAAAGGTCATACATGAACATTTTCTGTACAGCCAAGCTTGTTTGCTAAAGGAAAAATGCAATCAATTCGAACTCAGCAGAACATGGAACAATTAACACTTAGTGGAAAGGAATCAAAGTGACAATGGTCTATGTATCATGGGCTACAAGAGACCAGCAGACCAAAGGTATTAACGCAGAATTTCCCATAGGTAAAAAAAAAACACATGAATGCAGTTCTGTAATCACTAATACATCATTAAACATGTTTGTTTTTTAATTCAAGCACCTGAATTTGATTTGGAACCAGCATGTACAGCAGAGCTCAGACTGGGGGAGGGAGAAGCAGCACAATTAGCCAATGAGTGCTATGTAGTGCAAGAAGCACACAGACTGGAGGAGAGTGCAGAGTGACAGAGAGATAAGCTCATCAGCCTGCTGCTGCTCTTCTCATTTTCTAGATTAGGGGTCTCCAAACTGCGGCCCGAGGACCAGATGTGGCCCTTTGCTAGCCTTTATCCGGTCCTTGGGGCACTATTATTATTATTCAGGATTTTTCTCAGTTTCTCAGTTTTCTCAGCGCTTTACAATATAACGGGAGACGATACAGCAACAATACAGTTCAATACAAGAGGGTTAGGAGGGCCCTGCTCCTTGGAGCTTACAATCTAAGTAGCCAGTAAATGTAGCTCAACCCAACATGATTAGAGGTTCAGCATGAATCCCTCTCGAAACATTTTTGAGCCCTGCTCCTTGGAGCTTACAATCTAAGATTCCTCCCAATAATATGAAGCAGTATTTCTTGTACTGACACCAACAATGGGGCACTATTTCCTCCACTGATAACACTTCCATGGTACTATTCCTCCCATTAATACCAATGATGGGGCACTACTCTTCCTCCTACTGACCACCATCTCTGAGCCATGGTTATTCTCACTGATGCTGCGCCTGAAACATTTTCTATCCCCTCTGGCCACACTTTGGCCCTCTTTAAATCTGATGGACCATAAACCGTCCTTTTCTTAGAAACGTTTGGAGACCCCTGGACTAGATAAAGGGTAAAGCTGGGTATACACTATTCGATTTTTTAATTAAAATTCATATATAAATTCTAAGTATATTCAAAAGCTTGACAAATGTCGTCCAAAATTCCCTATACTTTCAATTTTGATTTTTGAATGAATGGACATTAACAAACCACATACACTGCAAGGGCTCATGCACTTGTGAAGTTGCGGTGGTGGTAAAACCTCATGGTTGAGCCACGCTTTTATTTCACTGCACCGCACTGCTGTGATATGAAAAAAGTGTCACTTTGTGCACTTCACATAAAGTTTATTAAAATAAAGGGAGTTATATGATGCAATAAGAGGTGCATCACACCGCCCCCTGCTGTGCATCATTAGTCAGAACAGACTGCTGCCTGCACACTAAACCGCTGAGGTTCATTGTGTGGGTAAGTGTCAACAGGTATTCCTCTCAATTTTTAGAGATTTCCTCTTACTTGCTATTAAAGTATATTTCCACTTTTGCAGCCAAATTGGGATAACATCTACTTTATATGAAGGGCGTTCAAGACAAACCGGGACTTTTAATTTTACAGGTATAAAAAGGGATGCTAGCGTGGCGGCACTACATGCAGTAGTAAGTGGCAAGTGTGTCCTATTACTGATAGGCGGCGTAGCAGGCCAGTCCAGAGAACATTAATCAAGATGGCAGACAACAGTGTCCGTGCGTGCATGGAACAGTGTGTGGTGCAGGGGCAGACTGATCATTTGGAAACTCGGGCACTGCCCGAGGGCCCGGGGTCAGTAGGATGCCCCATGAGATGCCCCTGGTACCTTTTTCATAGGCTTTTTTGAGTTTGGGCAAGGACACAGGGGCCCCATGATCCCCTATTGCACGGGGGCCCCTTGAGTTGTCAGTCTGCCCCTGGTGTGGTGATGACGTTTCTTGTGAACAAAGGCGTAAAACCCGTGGATATCTATAGAAGACTTCAAGCACAGTACGGTGATGAGATGCTCAGCTGCAGTAAGACATCTAAATGGTGTAAACATTTCAAAGATGACCATCCGTCTAACAGTGACGCTCCCTGCCTTGGTGGTTCCCAGCCCACAGCAGTCATTCCTGTGAACATTCAGCTCATGGAACGCCTGATCCTGGATAATCAACGCATAGCCTGTCGTGAGACAAATCTTTCTGTGGGAACAGTGAACACAATCATTCATGAATGCCCTAGGATGGTTGAGGCGTACTGACAAATCTTCCTTTCCAGGCATTAGTTAATCACTGGGATAAGTGTATAAGTATAGCAGGGGAGTATGTCAAAAAAATAAATGCAGATTCCTCTCCTTGAAATTTGTTCTTTTATTATATAAACTCAAAAGTCCCAGTTTGACTTGAACACCCCTTGTATCTGTTACATGTTCCTATTAACAAAGCATAACTTTAAATACATTTAGAAAATCGCTGGATATCTGCTTTTAAGTGTTTTTTTTACATGTTTTAAAATCCTTACAGGTCCTCTCTGCTTTGTAATATTTAGGAGGGGTTGTGGAGTAATGTTTAACATAATGAACCCTGTCTGCCGGGGCGTATTTACCACAAGGCAAACAAGGCATTTGCCTATGGCGGCATTTTTCATGGGGGTAGCTCCGCTCCTGAAAGAAGGGATGGAAGAAGGGACACACATAGCATGGGGACCAGGTGGGATCTGAGAGAGGCTGAGGGCTGCTTGACAAGGGTAGAATATATGCCTTTCAACCTAACCAAGCCTGCTAGGCCATACCCGCCACCATCCCAGCTATGCAAAATACGCAAACAAGTTTCTGGAGTCAAAATGGCCATAGCAGCCTTTTATTAACCAATAAATTATTTTAACATAGATAACATAACATTCCAAATTATAAACAGATGAAAATGTGGTGGTCTTTTGAGGGCCATAAACCCAACTTCACTTTTACGGAAAACATTCCTTCAACTTAGGCCCCCAGCCGAAACCCACCGTTTCAAGGACAATCCTACTTATCCCCAGCCGCAACACACCGGCTCGGGGATAACCCTACTTATCCACAGGGACCACCATTTTATCTATTCTGAGTTAACCCCTTGTTAACTGGAATGTACCGAGGTCCCCATACCACTGATAGGTCCTGAATCTGTCTCCATACAGAATTCTTTCCTCCTCCAAAGACCAACCACTGCCAAGGCAGCCGTGACAATCCAAAGCAGAAAGGGGAGGGAGGGTGGGAAGCTTCTTCATCCAAACTTCCCCCAGTGGACTTCCTGAGGACAGACCCTCCTTTTCCTCCCTGGGAGAACCTCCCCAACATCCCCCATCCAATAACATAAACCTTAATCCCCAAAACTTCCTCTCCATAATTTAACCCTCTGTTGTCACTCTATTCCCCCTAGTCATGTCAACCCTGCAAATATTTTTTTTTTTTTTTTGCTCCTCGCCTACCTTGATGGTTTTCGGGGATGTCCAGAGCTGTGAAGGTAAGTGTCTTTTCTCCCTGGGGTGGGGGAGGGGTTGCCAGTGTACGGGGTGTGGTGGTAGTGGAAGGAGCTCTCAGGTGGGGGGGGGGGGGGTGTTGTTGATTAATGTCAGGCTCTCTGCATGGGTTAGGGGGGTGTTGGTCAGTGTCAGAGTCTCTCTATGGTGGGGGGGGGGAGACGATTTTGCCTAGGGCAGCACAAAACCTAAATACACCACTGCCTGTCTGCCAGTCATTCATTTTCAGCTGAAACTAGCTTTGAACACTGCTTGGCCCAACAAAGGGTTAAATGTATGTTGATGAGGGAAAGCTCAGTCTGTGTGGGGACAAAGACACTGTGAGAATGTTCAGAAAGTCTTAGAGTCAGCCATGACACGTTCTCTTAGAAACATCTAAAGGCTCATTCATGCTAGTGCTTGAAGGGCAATACAACCCTGCAGTTGAGCCACATTCTTATCGACCCTCCCCGCCCAGCTGCTCCCCCTTTAGCTACAGAGGCAGCAGCCAGGGGTGCACACATGCCACAGTTGTGGCATGCTAGTGTAGGGTTCATAGGGTTAAAGATGGCGGTGAGGAACCTATACAATGCCTACCACCTGTTAAATGCTCTCTGAACAGCAATCTGAACATGGATCACTCTTAAGAGACCATAGCAAGTATGAACGAGTCCCTAAGGCTTTGCTGACGCTTGCTACAAATACAGATGCTGAACCAGCACTCCTATTGAGTTAATGCACATTATTTGGTGCATTTGACATGCATTCAATGTGCATTAAAGGTGTGTTAAATATACAACCCAGACACCCTGTGCTTGTTGTTTAAGGCACGGTTCACACTACTGCGAGCTGAAAGTTGCACGACTTACAGTGTGACTTTGCTAGGCAACTTCCTGGCAGTTTGCTGCCAACTTAATGCAGCTTGGGTACAACTTTGATGCAACTTGATGCGTGACTTTCATGCCATGTGACTTTGCCTGGGTAATCTTTCTGTAATGTCGGATCCAAATCACATTAATATAGTAGATGTGCATCCAATTTGGAGGCAACTTCCATTAAAGTCTATGGGCACAAGTCAGTTAGAAGTCACCTTGAAGTAGTACAGGACCCTTTTCTAAAGTTGGAGCGACTTCAATAGTGCTAATTAAGACAGCTCTCATGGACTGACATGGGCTTTCACATGTCATGCGACTTGGTGTTTCAAAGGTCAGGTCCCAAGTCGTGGCTGGGTGAACCAAGCCTAAAATGCAATATGGCAACCTGAAGATGGTGTACAGAACGCCCCCCCTCCAAGAAATGTAATTTCCTGTATGTATGATTGGCTCCCAGAAATCTGCACTAAGATAAAATTCCAATTTTTGGCATCCCCTGCAACAAAAATGTCATTTTTGGTGAGATACTCCCAAAGGGAAATCACATCCAAAGGAATGCAGACTCTGCCACTTTCCTCATTAGAGCCTTGCAAGTACAGCAGCTGATTGATAATCATGAAATCACTCCCATGCTCGTTCATTTTGCACAAGGACACAGACAAACAGCTGTTTCTTCAGAAGAACAAAAGGTAGGAATCTGCAACAAAGTGTGTTCAAATCCGTGCAATGTACATAGATCACCCAGAGGGAATGCGTTTTCTCAATGGAGTTACTCTTTAAGAAATATTTATTTCATATTTTTAAGGTATGCTGTGTGAATGGGAACACATGGTTTTCTTAAATTTGAATGCAAAAATGGAACTACCCTTTATGTATCCAGGACAGGAAATAAAGGGAAATTTCCCCCATGAAAAATGGACAGGCAAAAAAAAAAAAGGACAAGGGTTTTAACCCTTAACTGCTCTGTCTAAAATGAAAAATAAGTTTTGGCTATACATATACTTTAAAACAGCTATGCAGTATGGGTGGCACAGTGTGGGTCTAGGACAGGCTTCATAGTAAAAACATAAAAACTGTAATTACTTTCAAAAATGATTTCCTTTTTTTCTTGCTGCTGGAGTGGCACTTGAATCTGTTTTTTTTTTTAGCTTTTTTTTTTTTAACATAAGTTAATGATATTAGCATGATGCTTGTTTTCTGAGCTCTTGGATGCAAAGGAATTTTTGTTACTGGGGTACCAGAATGGGAGACTGGAGCTCCACTAAATTGGAATGTGTTGAGAGTCATCGCTATTCACTGTTCCAGGACAAGAGCGCCTCCCGGAATCATTCATATTTGAACAGCCTGTGGGCTCCTGTAAAGCAGTTCACTTCACTTCTATTTAGGGGGGGGGGGGGGGTTAAGGTGCCCTATTTCTCTTGCAAATCCTCTACAGAAGTGGACGCTCATGAAAAATGCATTATTCAGAACCTGAAAGGGATCAATGCCGTAATGTCATGTACAGTTTTATAGGCATTCACTCTCCAAGGGAAAGCAAAAGGGAGAATCTGTTTTTTCAGTCCTCGGTTCACACATTGAAATGTTCAAACAATACTTTTCTAAAGGAATTTATTTGTATTATGAATTGAAATTTGAATATCAATATTACAAAGTCATTTCTCACTTCTGAAAGTTTAAAACAATTAAATAAAAAAACCTAAACATTAAGGCATTTTTGTAAATCCATATACTAATTGCTTTAATAGATTTAATTAATAATTAATTTGGTGAATTATTGACTGAAAATTAAACCTTTGCATGTAAACAAAAACATTTTTTTTTATATAAACTGAAGAAAGAAAGAAAGAAAGAAAGACACTTCAGCTCCGAATTGTTTTACCCCCTTTATGACTAGGGCATTTTTTGCTATGTGGCCCTGGGCTAGTTTAACTGACAATTGTGCGTTCATGCAACACTGTACGCAAATTAAATGTATATCACTTTTTTTCACACAAATACAGCTTTCTTTTGGTGGTGTTTGATCACCTGTGGGTTTTTCATTCTTTTTTATTTTTTAAACAGAAAAGATTGAAAAGTTAAAAAAAACCCAATATTTTTTACTTTCTGCTAAAACATAAACAATAAAAAAAATTAAAAATCGAATGTCTTTGTAAATTTAGGCCAAAATGTATTCTGCTACATGTCTTTGGAAAAAAATTTCCTAAGTGTATACTGAGCATATACAGTATATATATATATATATATATATATCAGTAATATGAGTGCACAACGATGATCAACCACAGTGCACAGCAATTAGGCCCTCCCAAAGGCCATATATAGAAAAAAGAAAAATGGATTGCTGCACAATCCAATTTTCTTATATACACCCTGTTCCAAATTATTATGCAAATGATATTTTTCTCATTTACCTAAATAATTGATGTAAATAACAGTCAGCATAATTCTGATGTTATCACCTATTAAGAGTACAATTCAGATTTTATTGAACAAACCTCCTAATAATAACAGGATTTGTTTTAAACATAAAAAACTTACAATGCACTGTTCCAAATTATTACGCACAGTAAGTTTCAAAACACTTTATAGGTTGTAAAGAACTGAAAATTGTCATTTGTTGTGTTTGCAGCATATTTACTGAAATCAAAAGCTATTTCAATCAAACTTTTAACATTTTAACTTTTTAAACATTTGAACAGGTCACGTTACATTGTAACATAGGACCCCTTATTTGATAGCAGCTTCACAAGTCTTGCATCCATTGAACTTGTGAGTTTTTGGAGAGTTTCTGCTTGAATTTGTTTGCAAGATGTCAGAATAGCCTCCCAGAGCTGCTGTTTGGATGTAAACTGCCTTCCACCCACATAGATCTTTTGCTTGAGGATGCTCCAAAGGTTCTCAATAGGATTGAGGTCAGGGGAGGATGGAGGCCACACCATGACTTTCTCTCCTTTTATCCCCATACCAGCCATTGATGCAGAGGTATTCTTTGCAGCATGAGATGGTGCATTGTCATGCATGAAGATGATTTTATTACTGAAAGCATAGTTCTTCCTTCTGTACCAGGGAAGAAAGTGGTCAGTCATAAACTCCACATACTTTGCAGAGGTCATCTTTACACCTTCTGTTCCCATGTTTCTGGCCCTATACATGACTCCACCACTGCCTTGCTGATGTCGTAGCCTTGTTGGAACAGGGTGGCCGTCCACCAACCATCCACTACTCCATCCATCTGGACCATCCAGGGTTGCCCGGTACTCATCAGTGAACAGGACTGTTTGAAAATTAGTCTTCATGTATTTTTCTGCCCAATGCAGCCGTTTCTGCTTGTGAGCATTGGTTAGTGGTGGCCAAATAGAAGGTTTATGCACAGTTGCAAGACTCTGGAGGACTCTACACCTTGATGTCCGTGGGACTCCAGAGGCACCAGCAGCTTCAAATATCTGTTTGCTGCTATGTAATGGTATTTTAGCAGCTGCTCTCTTGATCCGATGCATGGATCTGGCAGAAATCTTCCTCAATGTACCTTTATCTGCACGAACCCGTCTGTGCTCTGAATCAGCCACAAATCTCTTAATAGTGCGATGATCACGCTTAAGTTTTCATGAAATATCTAATGTTTTCATACCGTGTCCAAGGTATTGAACTATTTCACTCTTTTCAGCAGCAGAGAGATCCTTTTTCTTCCCCATATTGCTTGAAAATGGTGCTCTGCTTAATAATGTGGAACACCCTCGTTTAGTAGTTTTTCCTTAAATTTCCTTAAATTGGGCTCACCTGCCAATCTAATTATCACCAGGTGTCCGAGATTGTTTTCAGTGATCAAAAGAGCCCTGACACACAATGCCATCCATGAGTTACACTGAAAAACAAAATATTTCATCTTTGTGACACTTAAATAGAATTTGCACAATAGTTTGGAACAGGGTGTATATATATATATATATATATACACACACAAATTTATGCAGCTATAGATGCGATACTGGTAATGGCGGTGATCAGCGACTTATGGTGGGACTGTAATAGTGCGGCAGGCAATCTGACACTAACTGACACTGGGTGGTAACTGACTTACAGTGACATCACCGGTTACACTAATACAGTGATTAGTGCTAATATTGTACACTATCACTGTACTAATGACACTGGCTAGGAAGAGGTTAACATCTATGCGCAATCAATGGGCTAACTGTATGCCTAGCAATGTGTAATGTGTGTATTATGTGCTGCTTTACTAAACAATGTATTTGCTCTTTCTACCAGCTTTGCAGGGAGAAAAAAACAGGCACATCACTAATCTCTGTTCAGAGCCCTGTGTTCTCAGTAAACACAAGGCTCTGATCTGTCATTCACCATAAATCATTGGCTGGGACCTGCTGATCGGCTTGTGTTGTAGTGAATGGCAGCACAGAAGGGTCAGCAGGCACATGCTTGTGCCCCCTACCCAGAAATGTCAGTGGGGCAGCTCTGCTGCAGTAAAACTGTGGAAAGCAGTCAGCAACTGGTTAAATAGTAACAAAAATGTAATATAATGCATGCTGTGTTCATTGAATATTTCACACTACAATATTACTAAGGTGCCCATCTAAAGATTTTTTTCAACACGTCGACACTCGGCACTGGCACCACCAACTGTGGAAGGGAGTTCCACATCCTTGCTGCTCTAACAGTACAGAACTCCTTACACAATTTAAGATCAAATTGCATTTAATTAATATGCCTATTTGGGCTCGATCACAACAGGTGCGTTGAGCTGCATTGATCAGCAATCATCAATACAGATGCAATGCAAGCTCACATAGAAAACAATAAAATGTAATTATTAGAACATAAAATAAAAATGTTTATATTTCTATATTTGAATTTAAGATGTTGTAAACCCTTACATATAGCAAGTGAAGTGACTGGCCTCAGGTGATACACAGAGATAAAACAAATCCTCCTACATAAGTTGTACCTGTTTTTCTGTCACATTCTCTTCTCTACATCAGTTCACAGTATTGAGTTTATAAAGACTGTAGAGATGTCAAAAAAGGGGGCAGAGACCTGAAGTTACAATCTGCAGAGCTCAGTGAGGACAACTTTAGAGCTGACTGGAGGGAAGAGACACCCCCCCCTCCCCAAACACACAGCTCACAGGAACAGAGCTGAGGCTGTCAATTAGAGATGAGCGAATTATTCAAAAATTTGATTCGGCTGATTCGCCGAATTTGCGGGAGAAATTCGATTAGATGCAAATTTATTCGCCGCGAATTTAACTTATTTAAAGGGTTTCTAGGCTTCAGAGAGCCTTTATATTAGTGCAGAACACTGTACCTTTAATTTAAATGCCCTTGGAGTCTGCTGGGGAAGAGAAATAATACTGTCAGTCAGTATGACATGCAGATGAGTGCCGTCGATCTTAGAATCACCGCACACTTCACTCATTTGGGCAGTCACGGGGCACAACGAAGAAGAAGAAGAAGAAGAAGAAGAATGAAAAGAAGAATGAAAAGAAGAAGAATGAAGAAAAGAAGAAGAAGAAGAATGAAAAGTAGAATGAAAAGAAGAAGAAGAAGAAGAATGAAAAGAAGAAGAAGAAGAATGAAAAGAAGAATGAAAAGAAGAAGAAGAATGAAAAGAAGAAGAAGAAGAATGAAAAGAAGAATGACAAGAAGAAGAAGAAGAATGACAAGAAGAAGAAGAATGAAAAGAAGAATGAAAAGAAGAAGAAGAAGAATGAAAAGAAGAAGAAGAAGAATGAAAAGAAGAAGAAGAATGAAAAGAAGAAGAAGAATGAAAAGAATAAGAAGAAGAATGAAAAGAAGAAGAAGAAGAATGAAAAGAAGAATGAAAAGAAGAAGAAGAAGAATGAAAAGAAGAAGAAGAAGAATGAAAAGAAGAATGAAAAGAAGAAGAAGAAGAATGAAAAGAAGAGGAAGAAGAATGAAAAGAAGAAGAAGAAGAATGAAAAGAAGAAGAGGAAGAATGAAAAGAAGAAGAAGAAGAATGAAAAGAAGAATGAAAAGAAGAAGAAGAAGAATGAAAAGAAGAATGAAAAGAAGAAGAATGAAAAGAAGAAGAAGAAGAATGAAAAGAAGAATGAAAAGAAGAAGAAGAAGAATGAAAAGAAGAAGAAGAAGAATGAAAAGAAGAATGAAAAGAAGAAGAACAATGAAAAGAAGAAGAATGAAAAGAAGAATGAAAAGAAGAAGAAGAATGAAAAGAAGAAGTATTCCAGTACAGCAAAAAGTGTATCTGCAGAGAGCTCCGCTATTTCTGACAGTTCTCTGACAGTTCCTTCACATTTACAGCGGTTGAAACATTGTATCTATTTATTTCCGAATAAAAACATCTGTATCCTAAATGGAAACAAATAGATACAATGTTTCAACCTCTGTAAATGAACTGTCAGAACTGTCAGAAATAGCGGAGCTCTCTGCAGTGACACTTTTGCCGGCTGATCGGGAAAAATTCGATTCGTGCACCCGAAGTTTACTAAAATTCGGATTCGATGCGAATCAAATTTTTCCTGAAATTCGAAATGAATTCCACTTCGCCAGGTTCGATTCGCTCATCTCTACTGTCAATCTGCTGGAGGTCCCTCCCCTGTCACCATTTTTCTCTTGGTGTCAGGAAAACTTTTCAAAAGTAATTCATGCTGATAGCAGAGGAACCAAGCAGCACACATTAATGCCACTTAGTGCTCTTAATTGAGACAAGTACACACTATAGAGAGATATGTTTTTTTTTCATATTTCATGTCTGAGGTTTACAACCACTTTAATAAAAATAAATTAATAAAGAAACAAAAATAAAAATTATATATATATATATATATATATATATATTCACTTAATTATTTTCTGATAAAACTTTTTACAGAACAAGAAACAAAGGCTATTCTATTCTTAGATATATAAGGACAGTTCCCCATGAAAATACACAAAGGCTGCACGTATGCTGGAGATACGTTTTCAGCTGCAATGTGCAATTCATAACCAGCCAATTACAAAACAATAGCCATAAAAAATGGTTTGTTTGCTGAATTAAAACACTTTATGAGATTCATGGTTAATATGCTGTGAATAAGCAATGTCAAGACCCCAGTGTGTTCTCTCACTGTAGCAGCATAGCCCCTCGCTGCTTTCCCAGCCATAAAAAAAAGAAGAGTAAAGAGGACAAAAGCATTTTTGCAAACCATTTACATACTGTATCAGCATACGCATCTTCTGGAATACATCATTATGGGCTGTGTTTAAATATCAGATAGATGCATTATGACAGATTTGGCATTAACATTGTAACATTAAAGAAGATCTTTGATGTAAATATTTATTTTGATTTAAAAACTATTTCTTGCCTGCTTACCATGTGTAACTAAAAATATGCTCATCCAAGTTCTTTCATTTACCTAATTTGGAGGTTGCTTAGATCACATGGTCTCTGGTTACCAGGAGTATTGTGAGTATTTCTACTTGTAGGCAGGTTGTGAATGGGCAGCACAGTGGCTAAATGGTTAGCACATCCACTTGGCAGTACTAGGGTCATTGGTTCAAAACTCAACCACAGCACCACCTGCATGAAGTTCTCACTGTTCCTGTGTGGGTTTCCTCTGGCTACTCCAGTTTACTCCCATCACTCCAAAGACAGGCTGGTAGGTTAGTTGGCTCTTGTTTAAATTGGTCCTAGTATGTGTATGTAAGTTCGGGAGCTTAGATTGTACGCCCCTTGAGGGTTAGGGATTGATGTGATTGTACAATATATGTAAAGCGCTGAGTAAATTGACGGCGCTATATAAGCACCTATAATAACAAGCATAGGATATGGTGGATTTCAGTGTACTACTTAATATTGCTTTCAAAATAACACCCGTGTCCTTTTCTAATCTTGGTCTTACAAGAACTCTAACACTCTGCTATAGGATCACTGTAAACTATCAGACCCAACCAAATGGGGTGAAACCTCCATTTGGGTCTGAGACCAACACTTTTCAAATTCAAGTTCTAACAGGGAGTGATCAGATATAGCTCTGGGTCAATATGCAGATGGCTGCAGTCTTGGTAAAGTCTTGCTGTTACACAATGCCAGATCTATTCAAGATAGGCTCCCCTTGCCAGTGATAGACCAGAAGTAAGACCTAGTGTTTGGGTAAGTATACCTACACATATCTATTCATCCTACTTCAGTAAAAAGGTCTTTAAAATGTAAAAGTTTAAATTGTCCACAGTATGTGTATATGATTGTAAGTTAGGGACCTTAGATTGTTCACCCCTTGAGGGTTAGGGACTGATGTGAATGTACAATATATATATATGTAAAGCACTATGTAAATTGATAGCACTATAAAAGTACCTGTAATAAAAAAATAAAATGTGAATAGGTTAGTTGGGCAGCTGCAGACCCAGGCTGGGGAAAGGGTTAATTGTTTTTAGCTCAGTTCCTGGGATTTTGGTTCTAGCCAGCCCACCTGTGCTAAAAAAAATGGGGACAGCAAGGGTCCCGAGTGCAGAACCTGTAGGTCTAGGAGTGACAACCTCATCTGTGAAACCAGAGGACATCCAAGCCTTGGACAATCCCATTAGGACTCTCACCTCATGGAGGCATTCCTGAGCCACTATATTATTCTGGTTAGGATTAGGGACAATAAAGTTCAGTAAAGATATATTAATAATTCTGAGCCTGGTGTGAAGTTACTCAAAGGGGTGCCTGATGGTTCTAGTTTATCAAAAGAAGCAGAGTCTGTAATGAACTATGAGGTATAAAGTAACATGGATACAAAAGGGTTAACTCAGCAAGACACAGAGAAGCAGAATGTAAATGCTATGGGTAACCAAGTAAGGAGCAAGATACAGTGGGGCAAAAAAGTATTTAGTCAGCCACCAATTGTGCAAGTTCTCCCACTTAAAAAGATGAGAGAGGCCTGGAATTGGCATCATAGGTAGACCTCAACTATGAGAGACAAAATGAGAAAAAAAATCCAGACAATCACATTGGCTGATTTGGAAAGAATTTATTTGCAAATTATGGTGGAAAATAAGTATTCGGTCAATATCAAAAGTTCATCTCAATACTTTGTTATATATCCTTTGTTGGCAATGACAGAGGTCAAACGTTTCCTGTAAGTCTTCACAAGGTTGGCACACACTGTTGCTAGTATGTTGGCCCATTCCTCCATGCAGATCTCCTCTAGAGCAGTGATGTTTTGGGGCTGTCGCTGGGCAACATGGACTTTCAACTCCCTCCAAAGGTTTTCTATGGGGTTGAGATCTGGAGACTGGCTAGGCCACTCCAGGACCTTGAAATGCTTCTTACGAAGCCACTCCTTTATTGCCCGGGCGGTATGTTTGGGATCATTGTCATGTTGGAAGACCCAGCCACGTTTCATCTTCAATACTCTTGCTGATGGAAGGAGGTTTGCACTCAAAATCTCACGATACATGGCCCCATTCATTGTACTTTAATTGATGCACACAGTGAAGGCTCATCTCTAAGCTGGAGGACTGCCTTAATGTTAGATTCTTCACAGTCTCTACCTGGTCTCAGGGACTGATGGGCACACTCCGCACGAAAGGTACCCCCACATTCATGAGCTCAGATGATATTCTTTAGAAACTGCAGTGAGCCTATTATGTTTCATAGTTCACATTTTCCAGTCATATAGAAGGATCGGCAAGGTACAAACAGTAAGGGCTCATTCACTCATGATTTGGTTTCTGAAGAGAGATTCTCATTGGAGGACGGGTGGATAAATGAAAGGTCCACCTCCTCAATTCACAGAACACTTTTCATTGATGGAAGTTATAGTACAGCTTCTATGAAAGGAGGAGGGTGACCTAGTCAGTATTCTTGGTAAGTGCGTATGTCAGGGCACTTGGCTCTATTAAACCTCAGAAGCCCAAGAAGAATATGTCTGTGTGATATAGTAATAGGAGAGGACACAGGATTTCAGCTATGACAGGTGGCACCAGCACAAGGGACACTTCAGATTAAATGTAAGTACCTGTCCCTTGTCGTATTTTTCTAAAAAAAAGATTTACCTAAACTTAGACTTTAATGCGGAGTTCCAGCCCCAGCCCCCTCCCCCCAAAAAAAGTAATTAGCTACAAATACTATAGCTGCTGACTTTTAATAATAGGACACTTAACTGTCCAGGGATCCAGTGGTGTCTTCACCCCAAGCCATTTCTTCAATCAGTTGGCGGGTACTGGGGCTGCCATCTTGACTAAGGGAAACTGGCAGTGAAGCCTTGCAGCTTCACAGTTGGTTTCCTGCTGCACATGCTTGAAGCACGCTGTGTTTTGTGAATGGGCCACAGTTTTGTGGGACCTGTTGATTTTCCCAGAGGGCTGCGGGGGGGGGCCAAAAGCCAGAAGTGGTGGCGGGTACCTGTCAAAACCAGGTGCCAGTTCCCCTCTCCCCCCCCAGAAGGAGCAAAATGTGGCAGCAGAGAGGGGGAGGAGGCAGATAAGTGGAGCTTTCACTTTTGGATGGAACTTTATCAAATTCTTTCTTTTGCAAAGTTGGAGAACCTGCAAGCTCAATCATTTCCTGTTTCAGGTTGAAAGCAGTAAGCTGTCTCCTGAATAGCAGAAGCATTGTCAACCTGCCGCATGCACTCCTTAAGCTGACTGTCAGGCTGCCTATCAGTTCTTCAAAATCATTTAGTCATATATTCTTTGGCAATTAAACAAGCATTAAAGGAAAAATGTAGACTACCAGGGCTAAAAAAAAAACTGATTGCCTGGCTGGTATGCTGATCCACCAACCTCAATACCTTGAGTTAAAGTGATTGTAAAGAAAAAAGAAAAATTCAAATAACAAACATGTTATATTTACCTGCTCTGTATAATGGTTTTGCACAAAGTGGCCCCGGTCCTCCTCTTCTGGGTTCCCTCACCAGAGCTCCTGGCTCCTCTCCCATTTCTGAGTGTCCCCAAAGCAAGCCACTTGCTATGGGAGCACGCGGAAGGACACAATCCCGAGCCAGGCTCTGTGTGTCCATTGACACACACACACAGCACAGCTCCCTCCTCACAGGTTGTGATTGACAGCAGCAGGAGCCAATGCTGCCCTCATGACTAGTGAGGAGAGAGAGAGTTGAGAGGCTCTGCTCTCGGACACAGCACTGGATTGAGATCTGGCTCAGGTACAGTAAGTATTTAGGGGGCAGGTAAATACAGAAGGATTTTTTACCTTAATGCAGAGAATCCATTAAGGCTAAAGAAAATGTCCACCTTTTAAAACCTGGTACTTGTATACCGATCAGGAGTTTTGACATTCAGCTATCTTCAGTAGCAGCAGGTCATTAAGACCGGAGATAGCCACAGAAATAATATTTTCATACAAGGGACATTATTGACAGCCCCTTTATCTCTCTCTGTTCAGGTTTCTTCTAAAGTGTACCTGTGAGGACAGACCATGGGGAATGTCTTTGCAATCTTGTTTTTAAATTTGCAGATTCCAGGGCTGTCAACATTAACTTCAGTGTCTAGAGCAGGGGTGGGCAACCTCAGCACTCCAGCTATGGTGCAACCACAAATCTCATTATATCTCTGGGGGTCATGCCTGTGGCAGTGTTGCAATGCCTTAAGGCGCTTGTAGTTTCATAACAGTTGGAGCGCTAAGGTTGTCTACCCCTGACCTAGAGAGTAATTGAATCTCAATCCATGAATGGGCAGACATTTGTTTTCTAGTTCAGAGCATTGCCCTCTGTAGCACTTGGAAAGGGAGGTCATGAGAACCTACAGCCTAGAAGCATTCTAAATTAACCTCATAGTTTGAGTGGACTTTTCTATCTTTGGCAGAAAATAATAACAACTTAATGGTTAATTCTAATGGATTATAAACATTTAAAAGCTGCTTTCAGGATTGGAATTTTTGCATTTAGATTATTGTTGGGACTTTTCCTTCTTTTTAAAAAAATTTTTATTAATATACTAAAGTTAATTTTAGGGCTCACAAATGAAATGTATTACCCAGTTTTTTGTAACATATAAAAGATGAGGTTGCACCGAGTAAATGGATACCTAACATGTCAGGCCTTAAAACTGTGTGTGCTCGTGAAAGGGCAACACATTTTGGTACCTTCAATTTTTGCCCTTAACCCCCACATACACGCTTTCCTGCATAGGTGCGTGTATGTGGGGGTTAAGGGCTAAGGGCTCAAAAATGTTTTGAGAGGGATTCATGCTGAACCTCTAATCATGTTGGGTTGAGCTTGTAAGTTCCAAGGAGCAGGGCCCTCTTGTATTGAACTGTATTGTTGCTGTATTGTCTCCCGTTATATTGTAAAGCGCTGAGCAAACTGTTGGCGCTATATAAATCCTGTATAATAATACCTATCTGTAATTTTGTATTTCTTCTTGGAAACATCAATAAAAATCTATTGAAAAAGAAAATAAAACATTTTGGGTGGGGTTAAATTAAGTGCTTGGGTGTAACTTTAAGTTTTAACACTTTTCTAAAAAAAAACATTTCTACTAATCTTTTTTGTCATCACATAGGGATACGTCCTGAAAGCCAACAGTTGGCTTAAATTATACACATACTCCTGGGCACCTTTAGCAGTCTGGAGTGTTTTAAAAAGCCCCTTATCCCAGCACTGTTTTAAAACTGAAGCTGATAAGTAGCCCCTGCCCTTTTCACTTGCATTTCATGCCTGCTGCAGCATTTCCTGTTAAAGAGGCTGCTCACCCCTGTGCAATGGATAACCATTCTCCTCCTCATCTCCCCTCCCCCTTCCCCCACTATTTCTGCATGGTGTAGATAGGTAATTTAGCCCTGCAGGCTCTTTTCTATGCCTTTTGTCAAATCTAGTCTACTGCAAGGTTTTATCAGACCCTCTGAGGTAAGGGGGGCTCTGATGGGGGCTCTGATGTAAGAGGGACTCCAATGTAAGGGGAACTTTGATGGAGACTCCGATGTAAGGGAGGACTCTGACGTGCTCACGTTTATTTGGAATTTCTTTGCTTTGTTTTACTAAAGTTTTTTTTTTGTTCAAGTATATTTTATATCATGCTGACTATGAAGGAACTTCAAGTAAAACTCATTCATTAATTTACATTTTTTTTTTCATTTATAAAACTGTATTTGTAAAATATACATTATGGTCCTTGAACTGAAAAGTTTGGAGACCCCTGCCCATAGACTGTAAATTGCTGTTAACAGAAATGAGGTGTAAAAATGAAAGAGAGATCCTGTCAATTGGGAGGAAAAAAAATCTGCATTGCCTGGGGATGGACTTAAAAAGATAAAAAAAATAACATACCATAATTATACAATAATAATAATAACAACAGCAACAATAATTGTTATTATTATTATTATTATTTTCTAAAAAAAATAAATCTATCTATCTATCTATCTATCTATCTATCTATCTATCTATCTTATTCTATCTATCTATCTATCTATCTATCTATCTATCTCTCTATCTTATTCTATCTATCTATCTATCTATCTATCTATCTATCTATCTATCTATCTATCTTATTCTATCTATCTTATTCTATCTATCTATCTATCTATCTATCTATCTATCTATCTATCTATCTATCTATCTATCTATCTATCTATCTATCTGTCTGTCTGTCTGTCTGTCTATCTATCTATCTATCTATCTATCTATCTATCTATCTATCTATCTATCTATCTATCTATCTATCTATCTATCTCTCTCTCTCTCTCTCTTATTCTATCTATCTATCTATCTATCTATCTATCTATCTATCTATCTATCTATCTATCTTATTCTATCTATCTTATTCTATCTATCTATCTATCTATCTATCTATCTATCTATCTATCTATCTATCTATCTCTCTATCTATCTATCTATCTATCTATCTATCTATCTATCTATCTATCTATCTATCTATCTTATTCTATCTATCTATCTATCTATCTATCTATCTATCTATCTATCTATCTATCTATCTATCTATCTATCTATCTCTCTATCTTATTCTATCTATCTATCTATCTATCTATCTATCTATCTATCTATCTTATTCCATCTATCTATCTATCTATCTATCTATCTATCTATCTATCTATCTTATTCCATCTATCTATCTATCTATCTATCTATCTATCTATCTATCTATCTATTCAACTGGATAACAAGTATATCATTTTTCTTCCACTATTGCTTCCTCTTTCTCCCATGACTACTGATAAATGGTATCATTTAAGACAGTTTTTTTAGAACATCACAAAGAATAATGAGGCAACTGAAATGATAAACAGCATGGAAATTCATGCTATAGGACATGAAATCTAACCCATCCTCTAAGTTGTCTTCTGGCTTTTGTTTATCTTTTCCTCCATGGAGTCAATCAGTTATGGTTGGGGTTAAATGGATAACTTTTGTCCCTCAACAAAGGCAATGGATGAAAGAAAGGCTCTCTGATTTACTGCCTGATGTGCTTTGAAAAATTAAGCGAGGTGTCATGGCCTTTTAACAAAAAAAGAAAATTTGAATAATTTGCATTTTTATTAAATGTTTGTGCCATTCTATGATGTTGTTCTGTGTGAATTTGACATAAAAAGAAGAAAAGAAATAGGAAACAGGAGGACAGAAGGTGTTACAAGCTTGCTAGGCTACACCAAAGTGACTTGTTTCCTAAAAATAAAACAAGTTTAAAGTTTTCGGATTTTTATTGCAATGTTTTATTGCAATTTCATACTGTGCAAAGACAAATTTTACACATACGCTTTAGAATGAACTCAAGAAACTTTAACACAAAGATAAGGATCTTTTTTTTTCAGCCACGAATGAACTTTCAAATTTCATTGAACTCATTGGAAAATAACTTTTTTTAAATTAACATTAAACATTTTAAATTAACAATAACATGGCGTGTTTGTGTTGCGAATTGAGCAAATTGCATTCAGATTAATTATACATTCATCTGGGACAAATAAATTAAACACATAATTAAACAATGACTTAAGCTTGTCAGAAGCAAATTCATTTGTAAAATTAGATTTTTTTAAAATGCCCAATAAATGCTCTTGTGTTTCATTGACTGCCCTGTGTGTTATTGACTTTCAAATTATGTGAAAACTGATGAATTCCTTCCTATTAGCCAATCGGTTTGTCATCTTGGCATCTCTATTGACAGCTCCGTCAGTTAGTTGCGCCTTTTCAGATATTTCTCGAAATGTGAAAGCTCACAGTAAGGACTTCTCACCATATACGTAGTCTTCAACTGACAATAGAGTTACCCGTATGCATAGGTTTGAGCTTTGGAAGATGAACGGTTGGACCCTCCTTCTTTCAACCTCTCTGCACATCTACTATTCAGTGTATGTCAATCCATTGGGTTGGCATTTGGATTGACACAATTTATTTATTCTTTACCAGCTAGGATAAAACTACAGGAACATTTTCAAGAAGCCAAATTCCTTACAACACCAACATTGTTTTTCTAAGGCATGCCAGATGTTATTTTGTCTCCAAAATGATTACATTGATTAACACATGCTTAGAAAGTTTATATAATTTATACTGTCAACATTTCTGCTTATTTACGACCATTTGAAAATGCATGGGACCAAAGCATTGGACCTCTAATTAAATATAAAACTATCTCTCCTAGATTGTAACTGAACCTCTAATCATGTTGGGTTGAGCTACATTTACTGGCTACTTAGATTGTAAGCTCCAAGGAGCAGGGCCCTCCTAACCCTCTTGTATTGAACTGTATTGTTGCTGTATTGTCTCCCGTTATATTGTAAAGCGCTGAGCAAACTGTTGGCACTATATAAATCCTGTATAATAATAATAATAATCTTTCATTGTGTTGCCCTTGTCATTTGACTCATGCCAGTGGTGTAACTAGAACCTTCAGGGCCCCTGTGCAAGAAACCATGAAGGGCCCCCTGGCCCCCAGCTGGGAACCTTCCCTCCAAGCCTGGAGGAGGAACACCAGCCTCTGGTCATAAGTGTGACCTTTGTGACCCTGGTAGTTCCACCACTGGTGTCAGTAGTTTTTTTTTTTTTTTGGTATTTTCTTGTTTATTATTATTTTTTTTGCCATTTTTTATCTTATTTTTCACAATTTTTTTTTTATTTTTTTTTACTATTTTTTTAGGAGCCCCTATGGGGGGTGCTTTGGTGAGATATCAGGGGTCTAAACAGACCTCTGATGTTTCACCTTTGAGACAGAGAAAGGAGATTGAGGACACAGCCCTCAATCTCCTTCTCTGAAGCCTCATTAGCACAGAATGAATGAACAGGAATAGCTCTGCACAGAGTTTCCCGCCCTTAGACAAGGAGTTCTTGGTCATTCACAAACTGAAGCATAGTAAATGCAGTTTACTATGTTTCAATTATGAATGGTCAGAGACAGTGATTGGTACGGATCACTGACTCTCCATTTACAGGACCCTTCTCCGCTCTCCATCCTGACAGATCCCTAAGAGCACAGCGGGGAAGAGTGCACAGGGAGGACCAAAGAGCAGAGGGGGATCCGGAGAGCACAGCTGGTGTTGGAGTGCACAGGGGTGGCCAGAGAACACAATGAGAGATGGAGAGCACGGGGTGTAGAGGGGGGGCAGAGAGCACAGGGAAGGGGGGGCGGAGAGCACAGAGGGAATGGAGAGCATAGAGAGGCAGGAGAGCACAGGGGGGCTGAAGAAAGCTGGATAAGGGGAACGTTGGTGGCTGCTGCATGTAGAGGAATCGGTTTATCCATTTTCCTACTGCAGCCGCTGAAATGAGGGAGAGGTGGAGAAGCGGATATTCAGTGGCTGCAGGAAAATGGAGGGATCGATTCCTCTATATGCAGCCGCTCCTCCTATCCAGGAATACATGGGGCCAAGTCGCTATTGTGACCCCTGTAGGTACACCCCTGGCTGATACCATGTGGCATGAGGGGGAGCATCCACGAAAAACATTTAACAAAACACAGGGTAGTTAGGTATGGATAGGTCATTGATATATTTATACCTAAAATCAGAAGTAAATAGTGAACGCTAGAGATTTGGAGCTGATTGAACTAAAAAGGGAGTGACAAAATGCAAAATATAAATACAACAGAATAGTGCAGCACATAAAACATATATCAAGAATATGTACAAATTATTATAGGTACTTATATAACGCTGTCAATTTATGCAGCGCTTGACATATATATATTGTACATTTGTATCAGTCCCTAACCCTCAAGGGGCGTACAATCTAAGGTCCCTAACTCACATACATACAGATACTGTACTATGGCCAATTTACCTACCAGCATATCTGTGGAGTGTGGGAGGAAACCAGAGTACCTGGAGGAAACCCATGCAAGCACAGTGTCAGGAATGGACTTGCCAATAATGGTGGGACTCACCTGCCTTGTGGGCTGCAGTACCAGGGCTGGCCAGCGGGTGCTCTCAGCAATCAGAGACTCACCCCTGCAGTCACCCCTGCCAAACACCTGAAGCTGATTGCAGGGGTTGTATTTAAGGAATGGCCAGACTCACAGTCAGGGCCTTGGTGTGTGTTTTTCCATGGGCCCCTGTATCTTATATCCTGTGTTCCTGTTCCTGCCTCTGCCTGACTTGTTGCTGACCCTGCTTGATCCTGACCTCTGCTGACTTCTCCTGTTTGATCCCTGGCTTGTGACCCTGACCATTCTCTGCCTGACCCTCTGCACCGCGATGCCCGTGAGTTACTGAACCCAGATTGTGACCCCGACCACTCTCCCGCCTGTTCCTGGTACTCCGTTTGCCCGTTTGCTACTGACCCAGCCTGGCTGACGACTCTTGCATTGTATATATTGTTATCTGTAGGTGGTTTGGTTTGTTTGCACTGTGTTTATGTTTAGTTTTGCACTGCGTTTTGTATTGTTAATCTTAATAAATCATATTGTTTATAACATTTCTGAAGCCTGCATTTCCCTGTGTCAGTCCACACACCTCTGGTCATACCCGGAGCCCTGACACACAGGGAGAACATGTAAACTCCAGGCAAGTGGTGTCATGGTTAGGATTCAAACCAGCAACCCTAGTACTGCTAGCTGGAAGTCCTAACCATTTAGCCCCTGTGCTGCCCCAAATAAATATATGCTTACCAAAAAAAATAAATAAATAAAATATTATAAGTCAATATTAATATGCAAATAGTGCTCATTAAAGTGCCAAATGCAGTGATGTAACAAAAGTCCTTCAGATTACAGTCCTATAAAAATCTCCAGTGAAATAATTCCAAAAAAATGCTGAATCGAAAAAAAAAAAAGCTCCTCTCCTGTGCAAGGTCCTGCACCACCAAGTACTCACCAGAAAGCCAACTCATCAATAGCCCATAGTTCAACAAATAGGGAACCTCCGCCTCTCACTCCTCAATACCGCTGATGGCACGACCAGGAGCCTAGAGGAAAACGAGGGAATGCCGAGACAGCCCCGGACAGAAGTCTTTCACCATCACAGCCACTTTCCTTAGGAATTAGTGGTGATCTTTATGGAGACCCATGCCTAAGCACTAGTGTTTCTTCATACATTTTTCTTATATTGCACATCAGTGCTTTGGCTACCTTACACACATTTTTAAGCAGGTCAGGTTCACTTTAAGAATCCGAGCCACTATGCTGTGCTGGATCCTGCCTCTTCTAACCTGCATGCTAGGGAAGAAGCACTGGCATTTGTTCATATTTCTACCTAAATTACAATATAACTGCTATCACGATGAGCTATCAGCACCTTTGTTGGGTTTTCTGTATGAGATTGGTCTGGAGCCAGAGCAATTGGATCAGACAAGCAGGTGCAACACTGTGAATAGGCCATTGAGGATAACATAAATAATGTCTCTTGGATCTGGCTTGAGAAATACTATTTGTTCCTTTACACTGATCAACTGAACTGTTTTATACCAAATTGCTGTGACTCTCGCGGATATTTGTTAATTAGATTCGCTCAATCTCTGAAAACATTACCGTACAAATAAACGTGTCATTTGCTGCTTGTGGTACAGTTATGGTAATACTTATGCATCTCCGGTTTTAAACCTTGTGTTCCACAAACATCTTCTTACGCTTTGAAAATTCCTTTTGCAGTCAGTCTCCAATCATTTCTGAAGAGCCTATTTTTCATGTGGTGTGCCTCAGGGCATGCTGTCTGTTTGGAATCATTTAATGAATGCATTGAACGATTGGTTCTCTGATCATTCACTGCCAAGATCCTGTTGGATCTTTTGCTAGAGTTATAAAGAACATTAACTGGACATATTTGCTTGCACATGTTCATCCAATGGATAAACAGAAATGTTAGCCTAGTTATAATATGGGTCATTTTACTGCTGCTGCTCCCAACCTTATTCAGATGGCATTAGTTTTATTCCACTTGCTTACAAGTCCAGTTCGATAGTTTCTTCTTCTGCGGCAGCCAGTAGTGGTCTCACTGAGAGAAACAGGTAAGTGCTTTGGGAGGAGACTTGGGGTGATGGTTTAGTAAGAGTCTTGGGGTGATGGTTTACTAAGAGTCAAGGTAGACCAAAAGAAGAACAGTTGCATTGCCCTAGATGGAAAGGAGGAAGCCTTGTGGGAAGATGTGAAAGACCCCACCGAACAGGAAGCCCACCATATGGCTTCTTGTTTGGGGGTAAAGCCAGGATTTTTACCCCAAGAAAGCAAAGACAAGGTTCCTAGAGAACCAGAGTAGCAAAAGACTGACTTAAAATTACCCTTCATGTGGGCAAAGAACCAAGCCAGCCAAAGAGTATGAATTAATATGTGGATCAACTTTATTATGCAAAAATATCTTTTAAGTAAATAGCATCAAAAGAAAAAAAGAGCACTAAGTCTTTTCTAATGCCTGTGAATAGGTAGGGTACAGAGGCTTTGAAACCAGATGTGATTGGGAGACAGGTGGTTGGCTTAGTCAATGAGATCCCATTGACATGGCTGCAGTACAAAGGGTCTCCCAATTTAACAGTGTTCCCTGGGACCTTGATATCTTACGGGTCTGAGTGTGTAAAGAGTGTTTCTAAATATAGCCTGGAGGCCTTGGAAAAGTATGCCAAAGTGGTGGCTCTGGGTTCTTGGACCCTCTATCACCTAGATATGTGAAGTAGGCCTATGCAAGTTCTGAGGATTAGACAAACTCACATCAAGGTGGAACTATACATTCACTGCCGCACACTGTCACAGACATTTTCCTCCTTGCTATTGAGTATTTTTTGGCTATGGTGCTCATTGGCATATACTGGCTGCTCCCTGCCCCTTGTATCTGCTTCAGGGAAAGTTGTAACTTCCATGAAAGCTTAAGAGAAATGCAGACAAATGAGCAGAAAGTGCGGGCACATCTACACACACCATCCAATAAATTCACAATTTAAATAACCTGCATCATCATAGTAATGCCACATTTCTGCCATAAGTCTATGGAAACATAACACCACAAATGCAATACTCATCACAACAGAAATTAACCTCTTCCTTCCGATGGTACCTTTTGGTGGGTGGGCTTTAAGGCCAAGAGGCTTCTAAATGCTGGAAGGCGGAAGCAGGTATTCGAGTCATGTAACCACTGTGATTGGCTGTCACAGCAGTCACATGATCAAGAAGCTCCCGATCCCATGTATGCATCGGGACTTTCCAGTCCCCTCCAATAACTGTGCTAGCAGCACGCAGGGCTCACACTCTCAGCACAGAAAAAGTGTTTACATGTTAATGTATATGTGAAATATACTGGGAGGAAGAACTTGATTTATATATTTACTTTTTTTTTGAAAAATGCATTTACACTTAGCAAACACATGGGGTTGAAGAAAAATTTGACGTCTCTTTACTGGACTTTTATAAGATTTATCTTCCCAAAGAAAAATCTCCCACTCTTCACGATCACGCCTTATTCATGTCATCAGTTTTCGGGCAGCACCTGTATTTGTGAGCAACTACTTTCAAGAATAAAGCACACGAAGATCAAAATTAGAACCAAAATATCTGTGGAGTGCTATGGGGGCACCCGAGCAAGCGCACTGCCGAGGCACGGCTTTGATTGTCCATACACGCACAAAGCCATGGCTCTGACCTACCCCTCCCTCTCCTGATTGGCTCACTAGCCAATGGCTCCCGCTGATGCCTCAGCCAATCAGGAGTGAGAGTCCCTGGAGAACCAAGGCTTTCGTGGATATCGTTGTATCGGGATGGGGCTCAGGTAAGTGTTACGGGGGGCTGCTGCAAACAGAAGGTTTTCCACCTTAATGCATACAATGCATGTAGGTCAAAAACCTTGAGCCTTTGCAACCACTTTAATCTTTTTTTGTGTCCATCTACTAGATGGTTAGGTTTGTTCACAGTGTTGATTGAGTAATAATGCTTTCTTTGGGCTTATAGCTGAATTTATGCAGTAAATTGACTTTTGAATTGATTACTTTTTGGCTAATTTATTTGATACTTGATCATTATTTGTTATCAGTTTGTTCATCCTTTGTTGATTTGATGTATTAATTAGGCTGATTGATTGCCTTATTGATTTCTAGTCTAATTTTTTAAGTTAGTGAAATTTATTAGGTGGTCTAACTTATTGTTTCACTTCATGTGTTTAAAACTCACATGTGTTCTATTTGATCATTGAATACATTAGCAATTGTCATCAACTGGTAGGTTATTAGGCTGCCTTAAGGAAATTTGGGGACTTTTTTTTGTTTTATTTTCATAATGAGATGTCCATTTTCAGAAGAAGAACTGATGTTAATGTATATACCATATATCACCCAATTTACAGGTAAACATTTACATACAGTACACAGAAGAAATATACCTATTCACACCTAGTGGGGAACTTTGATTTCCAAATCGCACTAAAATCTGCTGCAAAACAACCCAGGGGTGAGTGCCAGGACTGTCAAGGGAGGTCAGCAGGGAAGGGGAGCCCACATAATGACCACATAAGAGCACTAATTAGTCCATGGAGTAACATTGATTTAGACATTGATATCAGAACTGTATTGAGGTAAATGTACTCCTCATGAACCGGAAGTGACATCACTCTGGCCCTCCAAGGGCATAGAGATGAGTGGAGACCATCTCTCCTTCACTTATCTCTATGCCCAGTGCCAAGACCATTCAGTGGTTTCTCAGGTAAGGCTGATAACTACCGAGCGGCGGCTGGTGATAGCAGTGGTGTGCAGGCAGTGGCACAGGGTGACGAGGGGCGAGGCGGCAATGGCGGACGGCAGCAGCGATGAGGGGGAGGAGTTATTTTCAGCACCTGTATAGGTGCTTTTTTGCATAACGGCCAACGGCTGATAGGGGTGTTTTCCGCCAAAATGTTTCAGCCATCTAAATTTCGGTGCAGCCCTAGTTTATTTCCTATATATATCATGTACAGCCACAGGCACCTAGGGATATAAATTACAGTTTCATCAAATAATAATATTGTGTTAAATTATGCAGATTGAACAAAATGTTGAGGATGCTGATTCATGATTAGAACTAATGTTGCTCAAATATGTCTCTATTTGATTTGCTAGCAGTTCAGCTGAATAGGTCAAAATATTTATAATTCAGAAGATGTAGAATCCAAACCAGCAACTTCTGGAGACAAATTCAACAAAATGGCATGGGAAGCCCATCACATGTCTGAGGATCATGTTGCTATTAAAAGGAAAAAAAAAAGTGTGGGAGGACTCATGGTACATAAATCCTTCAATTTACAGCTTTGTGGGTCCCTTAATTTTCTACACTCTGTTGCAGAATCACTAAGGGTCATTTCTGGGATTCCCAATAGCGACACTATACCTTGGCAGTGCATACATTGCTCCATATGTTAACATTTTTTTTTTATATTTTATATTTTGTTTGTACACAATATCACTTTTTCTTTCTTTCACTTTGATTTAATTGAAAAGTAATGAGGTTGAGCATGGTACATATACTGTACATAACATAGTAACATTTGTACAAAAACATTATTGAAACATCTCAACCCTTTTGAAAACGAGGTGAATGAAACAGTAAAATGTAAAAAAGAAATACAAGGGATGCTCTGGGTGTCCAATGATGGATAATTGGAGAAAGTCATGTACATGTATTAAAGGGGATGTTGACCAGAGCAATATTTATATAGTACATATTGGCCCATTTAAAGAGAATCTCGGTAAAGCTCATGGGAAACCATTGGGAGTTGTGAATTAGCTATATTCTGAATATTACACCTGCTTATTCGATACTGCCCATGAAGGAATGAGGGGCACCTTTATTGTGGGGAGAGAGGAAAAAAAATGTAAGACCACAAAGGAAGTCAAATAGAGAAGTTGGCAAATGAGGGGAAGGGGTAAAGGGGACCAGTGAGGAAGAAAAGTTGGGTACAGCAAAGGAAAAAGAGAAAAAAAAGGAATGGGGAGCCACAATTTTTTAAAGAAATGTCAATCTCTTTTGCATCTTTTGAAGCATAAGCCTCAATGGGTTTCAGTTTACCAAAGGGTATGATTCAAAAAACTAATTTTAAACAAGTCAGTGAGAAAAAAGGTCGTTCTCTTAGTAGTCAGTTGTAAGAACGACAGCAAGTTAAAAGTAAGAATGGATTTCACAGCAGGCATCTATCATGGTAACCTGAAAATAGAGCTTCTTCCCTCTGGGTTTGAAAACGGGATGCCACATGCTGCTTTTTAACCCTAAAAAGCAGCATGTGGCATCCCGTTTTTATGGCAAGGCATTGCAAAGTACAAATAGCGGTCCTGGTAACAAAAATGTGCCAGCCCTTGGGTAAATATGAAAGTAATTTTTCAATTAGCCGGGCCGATGTACCACATTTAGACAGCAATCTGAAACTTCAGGCAGAAGGCTCTTGAAGGTGTCTTTTAAAAAGGAAATAACGTTTTTAAAGTTTTACATTTCAGAGTTTTATTTACATTTAATGTATTTCTCTACCTTATCTGTCTATTTTGTGATTCATTTTGTTTTGGGAAGGGGGAGGATAATAGGTTGGAATGAGACTACGCCAGGAACTAACTAGATCAGCACTGGCATTGGTGGCTAGCACCAGTCATTTACAAACCAGAAATTAAGAAATGCTGTCATGAGAGGAATTCAGAGGCAATAGTAACAACAGCTAACAGTAACCACCACCTAGCAGGAACAGTGTGTACCCTTGATTCTGTAAATATATGTTCCGCCACAGAAAAAATTAATTTGGGGTCATGTCCTCCTTGGGTAGTGGAGGTACAATGGGTAAGTAGCAGAGGCATCCCTGCAGCCATCGGGAAAGGTTTTGTAGAAACATCCTAGAAGCTTCTTCTTGTATTATATTGCATTTTGTCTTCTCTTTCATATGCTGGGATACAGTCAGCCATTTTGGTCTTGTAGCATGGTTCGGAGAGGGTGGCAGAAGGCCCTTGAAGCTGTCTGAAAAAAATAATAATAATAAAAAAATACATTTTGAAACTTTTAAATGGATATTTTTATTTCTGTTCTGCTTTTCTCATTTATTTATGTGTTTATTTAAATAACTATTTATTATGCTGATTGGTTGAATCTGTCAGGGGTCAATGCTATCTGGGGAAGCCTGCCCTCTGTGGCTTTGAGCGGGTGCCCCTGGAGAGGGACTCAGAAGAGAGGTCTATCTCCAAACTATTGTAATTTTAATATATAATGTAATATTTTATTGTTTTAGTATTTGCTTTTGATAAGAGAAATAGCAGAAAAGTCAATGTAATGTCACAGTGTCAGTGGAAGAAAAGGATGCACTCATAGAAAAAAAATTCATTTTAAAAAAGTAGTCCAAACTCACACACAGAAGCAAAAGAGCCATGGGGGTCTTTGGTTTTCTCCATTCAAGAGAGGTGGTTGAAATGGTTTGAGGTGGCCTATGTTATGTAGATATCTCCTGATTTTTTTTTCTAATTAGCAGAAGAAATCTGGCCCCAAACAGTATAAAAAAAATCTTTAAATTTAGCTGTAAATGTTTATGCTACGACCATGTAACACCACCTGAAAAACCTGCAAAAATTTTTTCCTAATCTTGATGATTGCAGTGATTCCACATATGAGTGTGTGATTTTTTTTCTTCTTTAATGTGTACAGCTGTGTTTTTTCTTTTACAAAGAGCTTTATTGAATATTAAACAAAGATAAACAGACATTCTGAGCATAAATTCAATGACCAACAATTATAAATCATATTAAATGACGAAAAGCTGGTTCAAGGCATGCATCAATAAAGGCATAAATTGAAGAGTTTACATAGAAGCCCTGTAGGAAAGGATGGGGGAAGGGGTTAAAAGGGAATGTTTAACAAACCTTTGTGGGTCAATGATAATGTAAACTCTAAAGAGAATTTTTGCTACATCAACATTATAGAAAACGGGAGAGGCACGAGAAGAGGCCTCTCCAAAAAATTGTACCTGATCATATCCTAGAGTGTATAAAGAAATCTAAATTGCATAAATAGTACTGCGGACGTAGCGCAGAAAACAGCAAGCACAATCCGTAAAATATGTTTAAGGACAGATTGAACAGCAGGGTAGGAAAAGACAAACAGTAGAGAGACACGGACAGCACAAACAACAACAGAAAAAAAAAAAAAAAAAAAAGGGGGGGGGGGTGTTGGGGCTCCGAGGGGATCACAGCAAAATCCATCCTCATATCGACAGAAGGGACTGGTCAAATTTCGAGGGTTGAGCTATATCCAACCAGGGACGCCATATCTGCAAAGATTTTGTATGGGTATCCAACAATATGGCCGTCAATTTTTCATTAACCATTATGAAGTTCATCCGGTTTTTGACAGCCTCAAAACTAAAGACAGGAGTCTTCCAAGCCCTTGCAATTGTCAATTTAGTTGCCATAAATAAGTGTGATGCCAGCTGCCGTTCAGAACGGAGAAGACCCTCCAGTGGTTTAAATAGAAGCGCTTCATACGGGTTACGTTTAATGTCTGTGCGGAGGAGGGCATACACCCTAATCCATAATCTGCTTACTTTAGGGCAAGTCCACCAGATGTGAGCCATGGTGCCCAATTGTTGGCAACCCCGAAAACAGACCGGGGAATATGTAGGGATAAAACTAGCTAGACGAGCAGGCATATAATACCATCGGTATAGAATTTTGTAGGCATTCTCAAGGGTAATGACATTCCTAGAGCATTTAGATAATGTTTGGGTCATGTTCTGCCAGTCCTGCTGATCCAGGGTCCCCCCTAATTCAGACTGCCAATGCTGATGATAGGAACGAACCGGAGGGGTTCTATAAGATATAATGGAAGAATAAATCAAAGAGATCAAACCTGGGGCATGAGGTCTATGTCTGCACTGGCTTTCAAAGGGGGACAGACGATAAGGTCCCGGATGCGTACGTATTAGTGTATTTAGGAAGTGACAAAGTTGAAGATAACCAAAATGTTCTCGAAGAGGGATATTATAAGAAGAGTGCAGAGCGTCAAAGGTAATTATTCTAGTGGGAGATAGGAGTGAGTGAACATCATAAAAACCATGCGCCTGCCACCATGCAAACTGTCTAGGATTATCCCTACCCGGAGGGAATATTGGGTTATGCAATAGACGTAACAGCGGCAGGTGAGGAGAGATAAGGCCAGCGGAATATTTGATAGAATCCCAAAGACGTAGCAAAAGCGTCAGCATTGGGCTAAGGGTAGATGGACCTTGAGAGATAGGAAGCCATGGCAAGGAGGAGAGCGGTATCGGGTGAGAGTCCATCATATCTACAACAGCCCACAGAGGGAAGTGATGAGATGCATGAACATGAGCCAAAGGGACAATGTTAGCCGCCAAATAATAAGACTGGAGATTCGGAACAGATAACCCGCCTGCACTCCATCGCGTGAATAAGATATGTTTGCTAATTCTTGGTCGAGAGGAGCTCCAAATAAAGGACAGAAGTTTTCGTTGATGGATACGCAATATATGCGAAGGTACTGGAACTGGCAAAACACGAAATAGGTAAAGACGTTTTGGGAGATAGGTCATACGGATTGCATTAATTCTGCCGAACCAAGAAAGCGGGAAATGAGACCAAGAGGACAATAACTCAGTCAGCTCATGAAAAACAGTGGGGAAGTTAGCCTGATACAGTCCATCATAGGTCGGGGTAAGCTTAATTCCCAAATATGGTAATGCCAAAAGCCATTGAAAAGGGAACGTTTGCTTCAAAGTAGCCAAAAGTGATGGTGAGAGGGTAACTGACATAGCTCTTGATTTTGCTGGGTTGACATGTAAACCTGAAAGGGTGGCAAAGGAATCGAGAACTGCGAGCAAATTGGGCAAAGTAATCCCCGGGTTCGAGATTGACAATAATATATCATCCGCAAACAAAGACAATTTATGCTGGGAGCCTGCCACATCAATCCCCTTAATATCAGGATGTAAACGGATGGCTTCAGCCAACGGTTCCAAGGCTAAGATAAAAAGTAAAGGGGAAAGCGGGCAACCCTGTCTAGTGCCTCTGGCAACCGAGAACGTAGAAGACTGAAATCCGTAGTATCTAAGCTTTGCTTGAGGGGATGTGTATAGTGAAGAGATCCATCGTAAGAAGGAAGGGCCAAAACCAAAGCGGTGAAGGACCGATAGGAGATACGGCCAGGATAAAGTGTCGAAGGCCTTATTGATGTCTAAGGATAACAGCATCATATCGAGTTTACGAGTATGGGCCAAATGTTGCAATTGCAAAATACGTCTGATAGCATCTCCAGCCTGCCTGTGGGGAACAAATCCCACCTGGTCCTTTTTGACCAGACGAGAAAGGAAGAAATTCAATCGAGTAGCCAAGATCTTAGTAAGAATCTTCATGTCGATATTGATAAGAGAAATAGGCCTATAATTTGCCCAAGAAGAGTGATCTCGATCCGGTTTAGGGATCATAACCACATTAGCAGTCAAGGAGTCTGGGGAAAAATTTGAACCTCCCTTCACCGCGTTAAACATAGCGGCAAGGTGGGGAGCGAGCACATCAGCTAATTTCCTATAATATAGTGCCGTATATCCGTCAGGACCTGGGCGTTTGCCCGTTTTCAGGTCTGCTATGCATTGCAAAACCTCAGATACTTGGATATTACGGTCCATCAAATCCTTATGGGCCGGCGTTAAAGTAGGCAGGGGCAGATGAGCTAAAAAGTCAGAAATAGACTGAGGGTCAGCCCGAGTGGGATCAGAGTAAAGTTTAGCTAGTCAGTGCCGGAACGCCTCCAAGACCGCTACAGGGTTACTCGTAAGGGTATTGTGACGAGTACGTAAAGATATCGGTTTGGGATGTTGCGCGAAAGAACGCAATCTACGGGCTAACATAGAGTCTGGTTTGTTTGCTTTACTATACCATTTCTGATGAGTCCAACGTAAGGAACGCTCAGCCTCATCTGTTAAGCACAGATCCAATTCTAGCCTGATCCAACAGTCTACGATTCGACGGGGAAGGTGACTGTTTAAATTGGGCCGACACAGAAGCTAACTTCGATTCCAACTGACGTTGTTTAAACTTCCTTTCCTTCTTTCGCCTCGAAGCTATGTGGATAATATGACCCCTAAGAACCGCCTTGTATGCTTCCCATAATGTTACTGAAGAAGAGACAGAACCCGAATTTAATTGGAAATATTCCTGAGACTTACGATGTAGCTCTGTCTGAATCTCCTTCAGCGAAAGCAAGGAGTCGTTCATTATCCAGGAAGAGGAGGCCGGCCTACATAGGAGAGATCGGCAGACTACCAGAATAGGCTCATGATCTGACCATGGGACCGTTAAAATAGAAATAGAGCGAACCAAAGGGAGGTGTTTACGTGAAACGAATGCATGGTCAATTCTGGAATGAGAATGATGAGGGTGTGAATAATAAGTGTAGTCTTTCCCCCGAGGATGAAATTCACGCCATAAATCTACCAGATCATGGGTATTTAACATGCGTACAAAGGACTTCGCTGATGCGGAAGGGTCAGAGCGCTCTACTGGATATTTATCTAATGCAGGGTTTAGCACTAAGTTTGAATCCCCTGCCATCAAAAGCGTACCCCGTTGGTGTGTAGCCAGAAGAGAACATAGGTGCGACAAAAAAGGCCCAGGGTTAACGTTAGGAGCGTAGTAGGACAGTATGGTAACATCTATTCCATGAATCGTGCCCTGGAGCAGAAGGTATCTGCCATTGGGATCAGCAATACGCCTCACACAGACAAATGGAGTTTTACTATGGAAGGCGACCAATACGCCTCTCTGTTTAGTGGGGCCATTAGCTTGAAATATCTGAGGGTAACGTGCATCAAATATTTTGGGGCAGAATTAGTGGAGAAGTGAGTTTCTTGCAAACAAGCAATGTCAACTTGGCGAGCCCAGAAAAACTTAAATATCTTTACCCGTTTCTGTGGAGAGTTCATCCCCTGGACATTCAGTGATAACCAGTTCAACGACATGGAGATCTAAAAAAAGGAAGAGTAAATCCACTGCAGTCCCCGGGAGCCCTGGAAAAAAATTTACAAAAACACAAAACACACATGACAAAGGACAAAGAGAAAGAGACGAAAAAGAAAGGAGAAGACATCTGATATACAAGCAAGATATCTGTGAAACATGGAGGTTGATTCAAACAATATAGTTATCAATTGTGGGTAAAACACCCACATAAAGGCTAGGTAGCGGGCGGGACAGAAGACCAGACCGCTAGCCAGCTCGGTGGGGGACACGACCATCCACCGGGACAACTCGGCATGGATATAAAATACAAAAATATTATACAAACAACTGAGGCTAATACACCCGTAAATAAGCAATCCGAAACTCGCAGGACTATAGAGATCTCAGCCAATCAGTGCAGAGAAAAGAAACATCTACTCTGGATTGGAAGAGATAAAACACACGGAGATATAAAATCCCCGAACAGATCCAGAATCAAGTCCAGAAGGTGGCAGCAAAAATCCACATGGGACTAAGCTATATACTGACGGCCAGCTTTTAAACATCAAGTTGCGGAGACTTCCTGAAAACGTTGGGCCCGTAGAGATTGGAGGGCCTGTGGACCATTTTGACTAGAAGGAGAAGGAGATTTACGCGAAGACTGGGAATTTCGAAGACGCGTAGGGATTGGAGTCTCCTCACTCTGGGATTGTGGCAGTTCCAGTTTAAGCTCCCGGAAGTGACGCGAAGATCCACAGGCGAAGAGGCTTGGAATTGACTTATCCTTCAAAGTATCCAGCTCAGCATGTAGATCTTCCACTTCTTGTTCATGACCTTCCAAGACTGTAGTCGCCAGATCCATACGTTGCTCCAACTGATGGGCGCGCAGGCCCAACTCCTTTAGGCCTCTCGCCAGATCAGAAGATAATTTGCGCGAGGCAGCTGTAATCTCCTCTCGCACTATAGCACGGAATTTGTGTAGCAAGGCTTCGGGATTGTGTTCAAGAGAATCAGCCATCCCCGATGGGAATTGCCGCTGACTATCTCCGTCACACTCAGGATCACCTGGAAGCTGGGTGTTGTCGTCAGGCTCAGGCGGGCTAGGTATCAGCTTAGCGATGTGGCCCTGTGGAGAGGATTGTTGTCGGGCCCGATGTTTAAGTTTAGTGTGGGGAGTGCGGTGCATTGCCGGGAGTGTTCCACAGGTTTCCAAGGCACCCTCAGACTATTGAAGTGACGCGTTAGGGTGTAAAAGCTCAATGGCCGAAAGAAATAGCTCGGTGGCACGGCACAGGGAGGTCACGTTGGCATTTTCCCCCTGGCTCGCGTACGTGTCCCCCACCGGGGAGGTGTTCACAGAAGGTTCAACATAATGCCGCAGCCAGTAAAATGTAGATGATTATGGTACCCAGGCCGGTTATGCAGGCTGAGTAGAGGCTGCCAAAATATATATAGCTCAGGCACTCCTGATTTATCCACTGGGGAAGGGGGTTATTAGGAAGAATTCCTTCCCTCCTCCAGCTCTATTCCTGCAGCAAATCAGATCACCAGTATCTCACTGTGATCCTGCAGGGATATGGTGTAATCCACAGGGCCACCAGGAGGATCAGGGGGACCCACCCAGCCCGTCCCAATAGCTGACTTGTATCCAGAGCTGGATGGGCAGGGTGAAGGTGCGGTGATCCGGCGGCGGCAGCAATCCGCTCCGGCCGCGGATTTAGGAAAGACCACGGCTTCACACGCCGCGGTAGGCCTCAAACCGCCCCGCGCCCCAGATGCTCAGAGAAGGGGCAGAGTTGCTCGACACCCCTCCTCGGATGTCAGACAAGGTCCGGGCAGCCAGGGATACGTCGCGGGTGGCCCCCGCTCCCCGGATGGCAGCGGATGGAGGATCAGGGTGCCGGAGCTCAGGAGGAGACGTCTGCACCCGGCGCCATCTTGGACACGCCCCCCACAGCTGTGTTTTTTCATGAGTGGTAGTTTTATTCCTTAGGCTACCAGCAATAAAAACTAGGAATAAAACACAGCAAGAGCAGCATTGGGAAGATCATGGAAGGGTCTCCCAGACCTAGGCCAACCGTGAGCAAAATCAGTTTGCATGTTAAAGCGGTAGTAAATCGCAGCTTGAGAAAAGAAATAAAAAAATCCCCTGGAAGGTAATGTCATAATGAGCTAGTAAGCATTGCATACTAGCACATTATGCAGGACGTACCTTAAAATTAAGCCCTCCAGCAGCGCGGTGTCCCCGCTGTAGAGGCTTCCATCTTCACCTGGTATTCCTTCCAGGTTTCTGAGTTCTAGCTTTCTGACTGGCCGAGCCGCGATGATGCTACTCCGCGCATGAGCGAGGGAGTCTCGGGACACAACACGGTACTCTGTAGGAATGGCACGGGTATGCCGTTCCTTCAGAGCACATGCACCAGCTGGCAAAACAAGTGAATATCTCCTAAACGGTGCACGTTTAGGAGATATTTATTTTACCTACAGGTAAGCTTTATTGTAAGCTTACCTGTAGGTAAAGGATACAAAAGTGGGTTACTTCCACTTTAAATTCTTCTAACTACAGAAATACTTGTTATTGGAGAAATTGCTTTATACTTTGCTAGGAAGATCTCTTGACTTAGTTCAAGTCATATGCTTCATTCACTGCTACTTCATTTAGCCAAAGATAAACAATATACAGTATAAAATATAGTTGCCCTTTAATTTGAAATGAGATCCTTTTTTCCATTGAGATTGCCTGTGGATCCAATGTTCTCAATAAGCATGGAGGGCAGTGGTAAAAACGTAGGATGAGTTAGAATCTAATATTATAAAGTAGAAGATGAAGAGACACTAGAGATGCCATGTTTATCACTGCAGCCAAACAACAGATTTTATTACTAGAAGGTTTAATGAATGCAATGTTCTGAACAGACCTGGATAAAAAGACTTATTTAGCACGAACATACACTCAGCGGCCACTTTATTAGGTACACCTGTTCAATTGCTTGGTAGCAGAAATTGCTGATCAGCCAATCTCATGGCAGCAACTCAATGCATTTAGGCATGAAGACATGATGAAGATGACTTGCTGAAGTTCAAACTGAGCATCAGAATGGGGAAGAAAGGGGGATAAAGTGACTTTGAATGTGGCATGGTTGTTGGTGCCAGACAGGCTGGACTGAGTATTTCAAAAACTGCTGATCTACTGGGATTTTCATGCACAACCATCTCTAGGGTTTACAGAGAATGGTCTGAAAAAGAGAAAATGTCCAGTGAGTGGCAGTTGTGTGGACGAAAATGCCTTGTGGATGTCAGAGGTCAGAGGAGAATGGGCAGATTGGTTGCTGCGACATTCAGATGGTAGGGTCAGAATTTGGCATACGCAACATGAAAGCATGGATCCATCCTGCCTTGTATCAATGGTTCAGCCTGTTGGTGCTGGTGGTGTAATGGTGTGGGAGATATTTTCTTGGCACTAGCAAGGTGTACCTAATAAAGTGGCCGGTGAGTGTAAGTTTCAAGCTTTAAGGTTCTCCTACAAATTAATACAGTGACATTTTCCAGAAATAATAACCAATGTCTCTGAATCTTTCTTTTAAAGGAATCAATGAGAAACCATGTACTGGTAGAATTAGAATGCCATAGCTTATCTCACCTTCTGAAGCTTTACTTTAAAGAACATTTGTATACATTGTAGATAGCATAACTATATGCTGAATATTCATGTCTTGATTCTACAAGAGCACATTTTTTTAAATTTAATTCAACCAAAACTTTTTAGCAGCACAAGAAAAGTGTTAGGAGCAGAAGCTCAATTCACAAATCTAAGACACTAGGTATTCTTGTTTTTTGAAATAGTGAAATTTTTTTGATATCCAATGAGATTTGAAAATTAAAATCATGAGGCTACAAAAAAATCCTTATCATTGTGTTAAAGCTTTGGGATTTTAGTTAGGCCTGAATTTACCATTAAGTAGAGTAGGCATTGGCCTACAGGTGAGACGAAGAGGTGGCTTTTTCTTGTTTAATTGTTGACTACACATGTTTTTCCCATCATCAGCAGAAATACAGACATTAAACATTGTCACAATTTTATCGATTGGGTTTGTAGCAATAAAACAATAAAATGTACTCTTTAAAAAGAGGTATTGAATCAAAGTGTACCAATTGTGTTCGCAAATTCCATTATTGGAAACTGAGCCCTGGTTAGACCCCTGCCTGGTTCTCATTGCTGCCCCTGTCCTTTCTGGGGTGTTTTTTTTTTTAGAATACATTTTGAAGTTTTAAACCATATCAAGACATACAGTAAAGTCAACAAGCATATCGTAAGAAGGAAAGTGCATCAAGACAGACATATCTCGACATGTACAAAATTTAAGGAGACACTACTTTGCTGCCCCAGGCACATTGAAACCATCTGAACACAAAGGGGTTTATTTACTAAAGCTGGAGAGTCCAAAATCAGACTCCCTTCTGCATAGAAACCAATCAGCTTCTAACCTCAGCTTGTTCAATGAAGCTTTGGCAATGAAACCTGGAAGCTGATTGGTTTCTATGCAGAAGGGAGTCTGATTTTGGACTCTCCAGCTTTAGTAAATAAACCCCAAAGTGTCACCCAGTAACTGGGTAATTAGGTAGGATGATTGTGTTGAGTCTCATGCGACATGGGAGAGATTTACTAAATCAAGAGCACTCAGAATCTGGTGCAGCTGTGCATGGTAGCCAATCAGCTTCTAACTTCAGCTTGTTCAATTAAGCTTTGACAATGAAACCTGAAAGCTGATTAGTTTCTGTGCAGATCTGCACCAGATTTTGCAGATTTTTTTGCAGATTTTGCTCTATTTTTAGTGAATAATCCTCAATGTCTCTTGAACCCTGAGGTGTTTTATCTTTGGCAGCAGTTCCTTAATAAAGGGTGCTTCCTTAATATCTTATGGCTCTATAAGTGCCTGGAAATTTTCGGAATGGGCATGATATAATCATTATAGCCCTTGGACCACTTCTGTTTTTAAAACATAACATAAGCTTACTATTATAATATTTTAAACCTGTAATATAAAGGTGGGATTTTAGGCAGCCAATGAAAACATTGTTTTGAAAACTCCTCATGGTCCAGTGCAGGGGCGGACTGACAACTCATGGGGCCCCCGGGCAATAGGGCATCATGGGCCCCTGTGTCCTTGCTCAAACTCAAAAAAACCTATGAAAAAGATAGGGGACAGGGGCATCTCATGGAGCCCCCTACTGACCCAGGGCCCTTGGGCAGTGCCCGAGTTTCCAAATGGTCAGTCCGCCCCTGGTCCAGTGCACCTATCATGGTCCTCCGGGTCCAGTGGACCTCATGGTCCAGTGCATGGACAGTGCACCTATAAGAAAAAAATGAGCAAAATACCTCAAATATTCTTGCAAAATCTGGGTCATGTGACAAGCAGGCCCCTTACAAGCTCCGAGTACCTGCAGGCAGATGGGTGTATCAGGCTTGAAGTTCTGCATTAGTTGGACACAGTGACATAGCTCACTGGTACTCATACTGCAAATCCTAGGACCCAGTATTGGGGTGCCATGCATACAAGGTTCTCAGGCAGGGGCAGACTGACAACTTATGGGGCCCCCGGGCAATAGGGGATCATGGGGCCTCTGTGTCCTTGCCCAAACTCAAAAAAGCCGATGAAAAAGGTACCAGGGGCATCTCATGGGGCCCCCTACTGACCCCAGACCCTCGAGCAGTGCCCGAGTTTCCAAATGGTCAGTCCGCCCCCGTTCTCAGGGTTAGAGTTTTGCAATGAAATGACTAAAGCACATATACACTTTAATCCTGGGGTACAGCTTTGTTCATCTCTACTCAAAAATATCATTAACTATATTTATTTTGATTATAGCATACACTACACTTCAGCATACCAGACACTACACTACTTCTGTGACAGTGCCAATGCACTCTTTATGTAACTCCCTGCCTCCAGCTGCTTATACACACCTTCCATACTTGCTGGACAGAGCAAAAGAAAAAAAAGCCCTCTGTAAATCCCAAGTTAGAAAGGGACATTGGACAAAAGACCATCCACTCCTTCCTATGTGAGAGCAACTGGGTGTGGGAATTGGCAACTGAGGCACCTGGTGCTGCATTATGGCAGAAGGGGAGCACATCAAATGCTACAACATACCTGAAAGTTCTGGCTATGTCGCTTTGCTTGGTCATGCACAAATCACAAGTGTATTATATTGTGCTTCTATTGAACATTACAACTCATGGTTGTGGAAACCATTCATCAACGGAGTAGTGTGGTACTGTGTATATTTTTTACACCAGATACAGACTGACTCATCTTGGTTTCCTACAAATGTCAAAGCTAGACTGTTCACCTTTTTTTTTGTGGCACCTGTCTTTTCTCTTTAAAAATGTTACTAAACTCAAAGTAGTAAAATCAGTCTGTAGATGCAGTAAAGCATGCTTGTTATACTCACTGTGGAATCTAAGGGGTCAATCCTCCACATTGTGTTAAAAAGCTGTTTGATTCTGTCTTTTCTGATCCTCCCTGTCTTCTACTGTCCCCAATCTATCTGCTGATAGTACAGATCTCTAGGAGTGCACATGCTCAGTTTATTTTTTTGTAAAGCTAGAGAGTTTTTTTTTTATCTTGGGAGGGTGCATGTGATCATCACAGGCTAAATCAGCACTGTCCAGAGGGTCAGGGGTTATGCAGCCTCATAGGACAGTCAGAGAAGAATGAAATACCCTTCTACAAGCTTTACCAGTGCTTAGCTGGACACTGATAGACGTCACAAGACTGCTCTGACTGCTGATGAGAAAAGGTATTTAGCAGTTTATATTTACTAAAATAATTGCATTTCCATGTTCTACGTACTGCGGAAGACCAGATATAGTGAATGCGAGGTCCGGGGTTTAGTAACACTTTAAACAACTTTATCTTAATGTATATGTCAAAGTAAGAGAAAGTTGGGAAGTACAGTACAACTGTTGGACCTCAGAGCTTATGAATGCCAGTGCATTATCCTCAGATAATTTAGAGCCATCAGAGCACTGGGACCAATGCCAATGTACACCCAAATGCATGGCTGCATTGTCTCTTCTGTGATGTTTGGGTAAAGCCTTTGCACAATGCAGCACTGTATCACACAAAATAAAACTGCCCTGTCACCAAAGCTTACTAAATAAATACAGCTGGCTGAGTGATATTTCTCACCAGTGTCCCGATGGCATGGAGTGTCTTTTCAAACAGCCCTGATTTGTTTTTCTAAAGAAAGAGCAGCTGCGGAATAGCAGAGGGAATGATGCTGACTATCACAAGCTCAGCATGAAAATGTTTCAGGAAATGCATCAATAGTGCTACCTTTTCAATTTAACAAGCATGAGAATTATGATGGAAGAGATCACTTCAAGTAAAACACAACTCTAAAAAAAATGCTAGGGGGTAGAGCTTCTTGTATATGAGGTTTTGTATGTCTCTTTAAAAAAAAAATAAAAAATTCTCCCCCTTTCTTCTATCTTTTTTTTTTGCACACCCACTACCCACTTCTGGCATCTGTAAGATGCCTTGAATATAGATGGAGTCACATCATCGGTGGCCACCCAGTGGCTGAAAAGGGAAGATGACAGGCATGGAAGAGGCAGCAGAGAAGATGGCAGTGGCAACAGAGTGGTGTTGGCAAGGTTGGATCAGTCAGTTCTGGAGGGGAGCAGACTAGGGGGTAAGTCTACAAATTATGCCTGAGCTCCCCCTGTAACCTGAAAATTATGGAATATACTAAGCTTTAGTTACTATCACAAAGTTTTATAGACCCTTTCTGTCACTAGGGGTGTTAGCAGACTAAGAGGCAGGACAGTTGCTAGAACAGTGTAAGTCATCAGACATACTGAGCATATATGTGCATAGGAAATATCAGAAAGAGGCAGAACCAGCAGATTGATAATCAGATCAAGCATAGACAAACCAATCCTAAGTAGAGTCTAGGTTTCAAACAGACAGGCAACAGACAATGAACAAACAGAGGGCACACTGGCCTAGTGCATTACCATATAAAATGTTTAATAAGAAATAAAGTAGGTGTTGTACTCACAAAGGACAATAAAGTCAAGGCATGTCATAAAAGAACAGCTTGGTCAACACCGCGCTGAGTAACAGTCCACAATAGGGAGTGTAGACATCCAATAGGCTGACGCATTTCGAGGAAGAGGCAAGTCCGTGAAACGGATTCTGATTCTGTTACTATTTGCCAGAAAAAATGTGCATTTATTATTTTTCCCTGCAGGAGTCTGCAAAGCATTGAACCCGTGATCAGTGGATTGCGGGTGCAATGGCAGACTCCTGCACACTCTCCCTTCAGCTTTCTTGCCCATACCTCTGTATAGGCTGTCAGTGTGAAAGCTGGAGGGCGCTCATTAGCACCCTTGTAGTCCATTGAGAACTACAAGCCGTTTGCTGCAGTGGCACATGGGACTTGTAATTTTTTCTTTTGCAAATTCTTCCACCCACACAGCCATGCCGATTTTAAAATGTGACAGCAGCTGGGGGAAGAAGAATATAACATGTTTTGAAGGTGAACCTATCCTTTAAAAAATGTTTGTGTGACAACTGTCAATTCTCTTTGTACTGGATTGCAAAATATTTATGTATCGAGTAAATTAATTTTAGTTGACCACAAAATGAGAGTGTCCCAAATTCATAATTAACGCTTGGCTTTCAAGCCTTGCTGAATATTTCAACCAATGAAACCAATATTAAAAGGAATAATTCATAAAAGTAAGGATCCTTATTGATTACAAGAGAATAATACATTCTGTTACTGATCTCCGATGTAAAAGTTTTATTTTGGGGCCACCGCAGGTGGGTTTATGCCATAATATGCTAGCAAACCTGGTATATTAGTACATTATGGCAGACTTACCTATCAAACAGTGCCCTCCAGCGCAGTCCTGGGATCGATCTGGAGAGCCCCTGGCACTTCCAACTTTACCCGGTCTTCCTTCCGGGTCCTTTGACTTCGGCCTTGTGATAGGCCGCACCACGATGATATCACTCCCACACATGCTCATGGGAGTCACATCGCTGCAGCATGGATCAGGGTTGGAAATTTTCACTGAGCTGCGCATGCATGGCTCAGTATACATGGCAGCTGACAAGCAGGAGGATGCATTTATGGCAGAAGAGACCAATAGGATCACTTCTGCCATAAATAACCTGCATGTCAGCAACTTTTTAAAAATTGACTTTACTTCCACTTTAAAGCCCAGCAGGTGCAGCAGCTGGTTGAAAATTCTAAAATCACTTCCATACAGACTCAGTCTGCGCATGGACACAGATAAACAGCTCTCTCTTCAAAATAACACAAGATAGGAATCTGCAACAAAGTTTTTAAAATCCCTACAATGTAAATTCTGTAGATCACCCAGAGGGCAATGTTTTTTTTCTCAACAAAAGTGGAGTTACCCTTTAAGTTTTCACATGTTGATGGTCCATTTGACATTTTGACATTTTTGACATTTTTTTAGTGTGTAATACAAATTTATATTGTGTAAACACATATATATGTATATAAGTTTGTGTTTAATCATTAGTACCCAAGATACAAAGCTTTTTCTCACTATTATATTATATTTTATTATATTATATTATTACATGCAGCACGCATTTATATATTTAATTTTAGATGACCACAAAATGAGAGTGTCCCAAATTCATAATTAATGCTTGGCTTCCAAGCCTTGCTGAATATTTCAAACAAAGAAACTGATATAAAAAGGAATAATTCATAAAAGTAAACAACCAGATTGATTACAAGGGAATAATACATTTTGTCACTGTTCTCCTTGCATAAACCTTGCTTTACTGGTAAATATCAGATGTACATTTTAACATTTTCGGGCACCAAATTAAATTTGGAGGTGCAGGAGTAACTTCTCTGTGAACTGATCATCTGGAGGAGAGGGTCTCTGAGAGTATGAGAGGGAGCTCAGTGCAGGTGTATTCAATGGGCTTGCTTGCTTGCTAATGGTTAGAGTTGGGCTTGATGTTCATCAGCCATTTGGCCCGAACATCGGCCGTTTGTGTGTTTGGCGAACACACAAATGCTAAAGGCATTCGCCAACCGCGCCCCACAATGTACTGTGCCCTGAACAGTGCATTGTGATTGGTCAAAGCAATGCACCTGACCACAGGTCAAGAATGGAGCGTTTCCTTTTTTTGGGTCAACGGTGGCGGTGGACATTGTGATTGACATGCAATCTATTTAGGGGGAAATTTTTGTTATTTTTGTTTTTAATAAAGGACATGTCAAAGACTTTCTACTGTCATTTTTTACACTGCACTTTTTTGTGTGAATGAGTAGCAGTACCATGTACCCCATACTCAATCACAGGGCACAAATGTGGGTAGCCACTCAGAGTCTGCAGAATTACTGAACTTCTTTATACTGTGAGGATGTCTAGGGGGTTATTTACTAAAACTGGAGCGTGTGCAAAATCTGGTGCAGTTCTGCATAGAAACCAATCAGCTTCCAGTTTTTTTTTGTGAAAGCTTAATTGAACAAGCTGAAGTCAGAAGCTTATTGGTTACCATGTACAACTGCACCAGATTTTGCACTCTCCAGGTTTAGTAAATTAAACCCATAATAAAGAAGGGGTCAGTGTAACACATAATTATGCAGGTAAAATATTTGCTTCAACTGTGTTTGGAAGGCTAAGGCTTCATGCACCCTGGTTTAAAAATTGCTGCTTCAGCAGGAGTTTTGTGCTTTGCCTGTAGAAGCAGCTCAATGTTATCCTATGTGTTCATGCACATTAGGACGATTAGAGGCATATTTTAAGCTCCAAGTTTAGAGGCAGGAAAAAAAGCCTTCTGGTTTATGTTTTGATTTGAGCTTTCTGGCAGAAAAATGCAAAACTCTCCTATACTTATCCCATTGTATAAATTGACATATCTCTCCCGAGGTTGCCCCAAAAAGTTTCAAAAGGTCTGGGATATTTGGATCAAATCTACCTCTACTACTAGTGCTAGAGATGATACTGTGCTTGACTAAAATGAATGGTGAGTGAATTCAATGTTTCTTGAGGGGAGGGACTTATCTGATGGATGACCTGGCACCCCCTCCCCCACTGAGCCTGTGTACCCCTTCTTCACCTTGTAGCATCTCCCTGGGACTATACATTGCTCATACTGCACATTATTATGAATTTAGTTATTTCAGGTACTTATATAGCGCCGTCAATTTGCGCAGCACTTTACATATATATTGTACATTCACATCAGTCCCTAACCCTCAAGGGGTGTACAATCTAAGGTATTCATTGTGTTATTCTCGTTATTTTCTTGCTTATATTTCTGAAATTTGATATGTGCATAATCAATATGATAGTGCCTAACTTCTACCCCCTGATTGCCTACCTTGGTTATGTGGACGCTGTTACCTTGTTGATCAAGGGGTACCAGAGTTATGACTATAGTTGGGATTGTTTTATGTTCTATGAGATTGCCAATCACTTCAAAAACAAGATTGACACTATTCGCAGGGACATCACCACTGCTCAAACTTCCTCCCCACCCATCCCCTCTCACACAGCAATCCCCTCATCACCCCTCTCCCTCGGCCTCACCACTGTTCTGACCTCCACCCCACCTAACATTCCTCACATTGAAGCTCCCTCAACACTCCACTCCTTCGACCTTACTACCATCGAGGAGGTCACCAAGATCTTCTCTAATGCCCGCCTTACCACCTGCCCCCTTGACCCTATCCCCTCACAACTCCTACGACCTCCCTCCTCCTCCATCCTACGCTCCCTCACCCACATCTTTATTCTCTCCCTCTCTTCCGGCGCATTCCCCTCCCCTCTGAAGCACGCGCACATCACCCTCATACTTAAAAAGCCCTCCCTGGACCCCAATGACCCGAACAACCTTAGACTCATCTCCTTACTGCCATTTACAAACAAACTCCTAGAGAGCTTAGTCTACAATCGCCTAAGCTCCCACCTCAACCACAACAACCTCCTTGATCCCCTACAGTCCGGTTTCCGTCCCCTACACTCCACTGAAACTGCCTTACTCAAACTCTCCAACGACCTGCTAACCGCCAAAGCTAACGGCCACTATTCAGTGCTCCTACTCCTCGACCTCTCCGCGGCCTTCGACAGTCGACCACCCCCTCCTCCTCAAAAAAACTACACTCCCTTGGCCTCAGAGATTCCGCTCTCTCCTGGCTCTCGTCCTACCTATCACAACGCTCCTTCAGCATTACCTATAACGCTACCACCTCCCCCTCACTCCCCCTCTCTGTTGGGGTCCCCCAAGGCTCTGTCCTCGGGCCCCTTCTCTTCTCCATCTACACCTCCTCCCTTGGCCAACTCATACACTCTCACGGCTTCAACTACCACCTCTATGCCGACGCCACGCAAATCTATCTCTCGACCCCTCACCTCACCCCCTCTCTGCCCGAATCACAAGCCTACTGAACGGCATATCAGACTGGATGTCACTCCACTTCCTTAAACTGAACCTCTCCAAAACTGAGCTCCTAGTCTTCCCCCCAGCCCGCACACCACCCCCCATTGACTTCTCCATCACGTCCAACATTGCCACCATCAGGCCCGCCCCGCAGGCCAGAGTACTTGGTGTCATACTTGACTCCAATCTATCCTTCCAGCCCCAAGTTCAATCACTCACAAACTCATGTAGACTCCACCTCCGCAACATCACCAAAATCCGCACGTTCCTAACCCCAGAAACCACTAAGCAGCTCATCCACTCCCTCATCATATCACAACTCGATTACTGCAACTCCCTCCTCACTGGCCTGCCGCGCCACAGGCTATCCCGTCGATCCTGAATACGGAAGCCAGACTCATCCACCTTACCAACCGCTCCGTTTCCGCCACCCCCCTCTTCCAATCTCTCCACTGGCTTCCGATTGCCCAACGGATAAAATTCAAAATCCTTACACTGACGTACAAAGCTGTCCATCATACTGCCCCAAACTACATCACCAACCTAATATCCAATTACCACCCAACACGCACTCTCCGCTCCTCACAAGACCTCCTTCTCTCTAGTTCCCTTGTCTCCTTCTCCCTTGCCCGCCTCCAGGACTTCTCCAGGGCGTCACCCATCCTCTGGGACTCCCTACCCCAATCCATCAGACTATAACCTACTCTCCTCTCCTTTAGGCGCACCCTGAAAACCCACCTCTTCAGGGAAGCCTACCCCACCCCCTCCTAATTGCCGCCCTCCTCCACTCTTCCTACCACACCATCCCCCACAGCCATTTACTCCTGTACCAGTATCCCCTCCCTCCTAGATTGTAAGCTCCAAGGAGCAGGACCCTCGAACCCCTCGTGTATCGCACTATATTGTTACTGTATTGTCTCATGTATTGTCCCCTATTGTAATGTACAGCGCTGAGCGAACTGTTGGCGCTTTATAAATACTGTATAATAATAATAACAATAATAATATGTTATGTTTTCTTTTGAGCCAGGGAATGCCTAAAGGCTTAATTTTGTAGACTATTTTTTTAAAACCAATAAAAACCCCTCTCCTAAACTCGCCTAAATGGTGTACAAAAATGCTCTATATCACAGTTTTTTTGTGTCAAGGGAACTAGTGTTTTTTTTAAGCCCAGTATATGTGGAGCCTTCTTGTCTGTTTGGCTGAAGGTATCATAAAAGCGATGAACAGCATTTTCCACTTTTATTTTGTATTATTGCTATTTTTATTTATTTATTTTCAGGTGTAAACATTTAATTTTTGTATTTCTCTTTTGTTAATTAACCCCTTCATGCCTAAGGGTAAAACAAATCTAAATGCCTAAGCACGCTTTTGCAACGTTGACATGTGTTAGTATAACTGTACATATCATCACAACTATTTTGTACATCCAGGTGAATTATACCTTGCTTTTTTCAGGACACCTTGGGCTTTCATTTGGTGGTAAATAGTAATGGATATCTCCTGATTTATTTTTATTATCAAGGGAAAACTGGCCCAAAATAGTAAAAAAAAAAAATTTTTTTCCATTTAGCTGTGTGTTTCTTGTTACTATCATAACCTACCACCAAAGAACAACCCGAAATAAATTCTCCAGCTCTTGACGATCGCAGCAATACCATATATGTGTATGTTATTTGTTGTTTGTACCTGTAGTACAGCCCAGAAACAATAGTGCACATTTTGTTTTTGTCTTTTTTTTACCTACAATATACTGACATTTACACTATATACACTGATACCAAATTTTTTGACCCTGACCTTTTGACCTTGACCTTTGACCCTGACCTTGACCCAAACACTAACCCTGGCACTGAACTAGATCAAACCTTGATCTAGGTATATTTTCTTTATTTTTTAATATTTATATATTTTTTATTTATTTATTTATTTATTTTTTATTTATTTATTTATTTTTACAAACATTTTTTTTCCCCTCTATGCCAGGAGTTAGAGAGATACAATGTATCTGTCTCCTCCATTCATAGAGAGAGAAAAAAAACAAGGGGACGGCTGTACAGTGACTGATCACTGTTATAGCCAAACAGAGGCTATCACAGCGATCATGTGACCCGGAAGAGGGAGTCCCGGGTTCCGATTGTTAGAACGGGACCTGGTGCTCTCAGTGACACTGCGATCTTTGTGCTGGGAGTACGCTGTGCGGCACACTCCCAGCAGCAAGACTGGTACGCAAAAATGCAGCCCCACGGAAAAAAGCCCAGTTCTGTGAGGTCTTATATTTGTGTTACATCGGCATCAAGAGGTTAGTTACAAAACACTGAATACAAAAAAAAGCCACATTTAGTCTTTTGCTGTTTGCAGGTAGACTTGGAATAAGTCTGGTAGACCAGGATTTAACCTCCCTCGCGGTCTGATTATGTCCATATTTCTGTGCTCCAAGCGGTACATTTTTTTGCATGGAAATATGTATTTTTTTAATTGTAGGCCTGTAATTTTTAGGAATAACTCACTGAAATCTGTCTGAACAAGAGTCTAGTAAACATCCCGGGTATGTTAAAATTTGAAATACGAAATCATAAATTATAATTTAATAAATAATCATAAAAAATAATAATATAATAATAATACATTTAATTCAATAATATAATCAAACCAAAAACATTGAAATTTGAAATATAGCGCCAAGTTCGCACATCACTGAGCAAAGTCACAGAATCGTTTTCAGTGTCTGATGACGAATTTCCCCACAAATCATTATCACTCAATTCTGCAAGTGGTTCTAATTTACTATCGCTGTTCTCTAGCCGGTCTAAAACCGCTTTTGACCTAAAGGGACGCTTTTTGGTTGCCATGGACGTTTCTCAGTTTCCAGGCAGAAAGAACAGTAAAAATGCAGGCAGGGCGCCGGACAAAGCACTCGGGACAAAATGTATGTGAAATGTTTTGATGCAATAATGTTTTACTATGTGATTTTAGTGAATGTCACTTTTTGTCATTTTCAAATTTCCCGCGGCTCTGTCCCCGTACGTCCCGACGTCACAGGGGATGGAACCCAGAAGACAAATGCTGACATCCACCAGAGGACATTGCCAGGGACACTGCAGGGGGGACATCGCGGGAGAACAGGACAAGGTAAGTGAAGAACAGATCCTGGAGCAGCACCGCATGGTAAGCCTGAGTGTAGCTCGGGGTTACCGCTTGTGGTACTGAAACTATACCCCGAGCTACACTCGGGAATACCTCCAGGGAGGCTACGTTAGCTGGTTTACTGCTGTAATTTAGCAGTATCTCAGATTACACACCCAGAAGAATGAGCTATCTGAGTGGCTCAAAGAAAGGACATACTCTCTCCTCTTCTGCGGTAAAAACGGTGCTGTGCAGATCTTCAGTCTGCAGGACAATTGCGCAGCTAGTGCTGGGCTTTCCTATTATACAGCTCAGCCTGTACTGCACACTCCAAATCTTGGCAACACCCTATAATAAATGTTTATTTGTAAAATAAGAATTTATACAAAAAATAAAGTAATGATATCAGTTTATCAACTGCTAACCTAAAAAAAAAAAAGTTACAATAAAATGAACGAAAACAGCAATAGTTTTTAATTTGAGAACTGCATGGTAAGGTACAATTTCCTGGAGCAAACCAATCAAATTTTTTTTTCTTGGTTTTGAACAGTCAGAACAGGGAAAGATGATTTCTGATGATGTGCCATAAGAGAGTGCACATTACTCTTTCCTTAATCTAATAAAAGGACATTGTTTAACAAAAAACACACAATGCCGAACCTAGTTAAGCTTTCCAGACATGAGAACAAATATTGAGAGAAGGAGTGTCTGCCCAACAATTCTTATCAAGGGCACAATGCAAAATGCCATGCTTGTTAATCTTATAAAACTTTCTTCCTTTCCAAAGTGATATAGTATACAAAGTCAGCCAGTGAGATCATCTTTATATTACTATATGTGGTGTACTAGTGTTAGTAACTCTAGACCAGGAGCAGCTGAAGGATGGCACCAGCAATATGTATAGCGGGTAATGCTTGTTTGCATTATCTGTTGTGAGACTGGACTGTCGATTACCTTTTCTGACATCATCCCCTCTACATACATGTCAGATTACGTACAGTTTTATATATGAATTAAAGTATTTAAGTCACCCTCATCAACAGCTGCTGCCCTGGATCCTGTTCCTATATCCTGTGTGGAATATGGGTATGCCTGCTGTACCAAAGGTGTAAATTCTTGAAAGCAATGGGCTCACTTTCACTTGCTTTAATGTTTTGAAAAGTGATCTGATTCTGCTGGGAAACGCATGACATCCTTCTAGGATGGTTGGACATAACGTTGAAGTATATGTATTTGTCATGTCTTTATATAGAAAGATAGAAGTCAAAACTGGTGAGAGGCACGGAACCAAATGCTGAGGTCTTAAAATACCTATTCTCAGAATCAAACTGTTGAATGACACCTCAACATAATCATGTAACAACGCGACCACATATCAGAGCCAGATTAAGACCCAACTTGAATTAGAAAGGCTAACTGGTTTGAGTCATCACATCTGAAGAACAACACAACTACCGTACAAGTGTAAGATATTAGGTGCAGGATACATCTGGGCAGCTATTTCCTTGACTTTTATGAGTATCGATGTTTGAATGGAAACAAGTCCCTCTGAATGCCCTCTTGTTGGTTTCTAGAGAGCCATCTATGGCTCTCTAGCCATACCATACTCACAAGACATGGCTGAGCACCAGGACATGCCATGATCCTCACTCAAAACCAGCACATGCTCCATACTCTGATGTTTTATTCTTCTCCATCAAAGAGTGAGGGATTGGGATTGACTGCCAGAAAGATTCCCCAGTAGGTTGGAAAAACTCTCTGAATAGTAACAAGTTCCTCTGAATGCCCTCTTCTTGTTGGTTTCTAGAAAGCCATCTATGGTTAACCAAAACTAATCCCTTCACCTTCTGGCATACGAGGCTGTAATAGTACAAATATACAGAAGTTGTATTGCTTAATAAAATAATTTTTATTTGTTTTGGCAATGTTATTATATACCCTAAAAGCGTATCTGCAGGACACAGTTGGGCAGCTATTTCCTTGAGCTTGATGTATGAGGTGATATCTACCATCCTTGCATGGCATGGCTGAGCACCAGGACATGCCATGATCCTCACTCAAAACCAACACATGCTCCATACTTTGATGTTTCATTTTTCTCTATCAAAGAGTGAGGGATGGGGACCCACTTCCAGGGAGATTCCCCTGCAAGTTGTAAACTTTCTCTGTATGGTAACAAGTCCCTCTGAATGCCCTCCTGTTGGTTTCTAGAGAGCCATCTATGGTTAACCAAGACTAATCCCTTCACCCTCTGGCATAAGAGGTTGTGATACTATAAATATACAGCAGCCTTATTGCTTAATATTATTATTTTTATTTGCTTTGGCAATATTATTACATGCAACATTACTATTGGGAAAAACACGGAACAATGGCAGGCTTGTGAAGTGTGGTCAGCCAGAGAACACAATACTATTATGACTAGCGATAGTTTATATTTTATTAAGGAATAAGCTTCTCCATCCAGTGAAAACAAGTGTGGATTGACATAATTAATGTGGTTTCCATAATTAATACAAATATTATTTTGTTTTCTAGCTTTCAGCCAAATCAAACATCTATGGGGATGGCGTGTATCCTACCATCCTACCATCCTACCAAAGCAGCGTTTTATGTGTATGGTTTTGGCGAAAACAGTGCTTCAACAAATCATTGACAATTCATTTTGGGTTCAATGTTTATAATTGCAGAGTGAAATCATATTATTATCTTTTATTTACAGAGTGGAGGGGGTCAGACTGGTCCTCTTCAGTCCGTGCTCATTCATTAATGTCAGAAGTGAAGCACGCAGAGTTTGCCAACATTAAGCTATTCAAGTGTGTTTTTTAATGAAATGAGAAACATTTGTCTGTAGGAAAGATTACATTTTGCTGATTGTGTGTATGATGATTTATGTTGACAGGCATTTGCTAAAACTGAAAAATCTTTTTAAAACATTATTTCAAGGTAAAAAAAACATGGGAAAGGTTGCCTGTGGAGTGGATTTACTAAAGGCAAATAAACTGTTCATTTTGCAACATAACTTGCACTTTGCAGGGGAGTTATCCCTATATCCTAGTGGATGTGGTGAAGTTTCACTTGCTAAAGAATACCAAATTACATGCAAAAATGTAAAAAGCAGCACTTGTGTTTGCACATAATTGGATGATGGAAGTCATCTGAGCTTCACCTCATTCACTAAGCTCTGGGGAACATTCCCTTTCAAAGTGAACAGCCTATTTGCTTTTAATAAATCAAACCCATAGTCTCACACAACCTATTTCAAGCTTTCCACCATGAAAATAATTTTCTTTAACATTTCTTTGTACATTAGTGAAATTTTGTGTATCCAATGTGTTTGACATCAAGAGTGGAATTAGGTCAGGCCAATTTTGGTAGCCTATCTATAAATGACACTGTACTCGAGCTTCAGTCTAAATTGAAAAGTCTAGGGGTGATATTTGATGCTAGTTTAACCTTTGATCCACATGTACAAAATGTGGTCACAACATCTTTTTTTTACACTGTAGCTGAAAAGCTGATCCATATATTCTCTCGACTTAAATTGTTACTAAACCCACAACAGTAAAATCAGTGTGTATATGAGGTAAAGCATGCTTGTTATACTCACTGTGGAACCTAAGGGGTTAACCCTCTGCATTGTGTAAAAAGGATGTTTTACCCTGTCTTCTTTGATCCTTCCCTTCTTCTACTGTCCTCCATCCATCTGTTGATAGAACAAGCCTTGGGGGCAAGCTGCACATGGTCAGTCTGGTGTGTATTGCTTGAGAGTTTTTTTTTCTTTTTTGGGAGAGTGCATTGGATCAGCACAAATCCCATCAGCACTGTCCAAACAGAGGGTCAGCCTCATAGGGGAGAATGAAAACTCCTCCAAGCTTTAACCAGTGCTGTGCTGGACACTAATAAAAGTCACAAGACTGCTATATATTGCTGATGAGAAAAGGTATTTAGCAGTTTATATTTACTAATATAATTGCATTTCCATGTTCTGTGTACTGTGAGAGTCCAGATATAGTGAATGCAGGGTTCTGGGTTTAGTAACACCTTAACTACTGCAATGCTCTACATGCTGATCTACCTAAATCCACTATTACGACTATAATATGTACAATATTCTATAGCCAGTATCGTAACTAGGTCTGGTACAAGTGACCATATTATCCCTTTCCTGGAGTCCTTGCACTGTTTAACCGTCAGGTTTTTCATAGACTTTAAGATCCTTTTGCTCACCTAAAAGGCTCTTCATGGCTTGGCACCCCATTATCTATCTGAACTTTTATCAACTTACCCCCCCCCCCTCCCCGTAACCTCCGGTCCTCAAATTCTGGTCTTTTATTGTACTCACCTACACTCAATGGGAGATAGAGCCTTCTCCTGCTATGCCCCAAACCTCTGGAATTCACTGCCAAAGAACATCAGAGAGTCATTTTCTCTAAACTCATTCAAGTCAAATCAATATTTTTTTTTTTTAAACAAGCTTTCACGTAATTGTCCATTTTTATCTTGTTTTACCCCATGTACTTCTTGTGTTTCTCTTGTCTTTGGAAAGTGCTTTGAGAAGCTACCTATAAAAGTACTATATACAATAAAGTTTTTTTTTTTTATTATTATTATTATTATTATAATTTTAAGACACTTCTGCTTTTTAGGACAAAGTTATTTTTAGTAATAATCATGAAACATTGCTACTAATAATAAGGACCAGAAATAAAATGCAGTCAATGAAAATGTAGCACACCCTTCCATTGTGGATCAGTTAGAAGTCCCATTGTGATCCCCCTGCTGCTCACTGCTCAAGGAACCAACACCAACCTCAGGAAGAACCATAGGGTTTCATGGAATTCTGATTGAGAAAGACTAGGTGACATTTTTGGCCAGAAAATAACTGTACATCTTAGACAAAGAATTGAGCTGAGCTGAATATTCTCAGCCAATTCCTGTCATTTTTTTCAAGTTCAGGTGTCTGTTCTCTGTCCTCCATAAGTCCAAGGTGACATGTTCTGTCCATAGGTCTATGGAAAGATGTTTCATAAAACCTTAAATATTTAGATAATTTTTTTTTGCATTATAAGTCAACCAAAAACATTATTATTTGGTTGTACTATCTCTTTTAGATTTACCAATAACTATGCAATGTGTGAGACCTACTGGACTGAATTAAAATAGAATTAATTTTTTGGGTTTACCCTGGCATTATGTAATTGTTGGAAAAAGCCAAAAGAGATTCTGAAGGGGGTTGTACAATTAGGTTGTAACTTGTTTAGCTAGCTGTAATTAGAATACTGTAGTCTAAGAAGAAGGTGATAGCTGAACCATGACAACGTTGAGTCAAATGTATGCTTGAGTCAAAGTAAAACCTTGACATGCACACAGGAAGCTCAACATACATGCTATGGGCTCCATCCATCTAATTGGTACTCTGGTGACCTGGGAACACCTGTTAGTCATGCAGGGGAAAGGTTCCCAACCACACCCACTGTAGCTTCTTACTTCCCTCACACATAAACAACAGAAATCCCAGTGTTATAAATGTCACAACAAAAAGTTGCTCTCAGGCTTTCTTTTTGTAATTGTTTTAGGGTGTCTCATATATTTGGATTTAAAGCGGAACTGAACTGCATCACAACCTGAAAACACTGTTTAATATTCAAGGCAAACTCACCCATCCATCCATATCTCCATGCTTTCTTTGGTTACGCATTTCTAGCCATGGCCATCTTCAGTAAGGGCAGGTGATTAATATAGCATTTACTTCCTGGAATCCATCTCCCTTTAGCTCAGGCATGCAGGCAGGTTGGTGTGTTTAACTGAGAAAGCATCACCTCTCCTCCTCTAGATAAAAGAAAAAAAGGCCAGTGAAGACCTGGAATGTATGACATCATTTTGGCCTAGACCAGAAACCAGGAAGCAAGGGAAGAAAAGTAAAAAAAGTTTAAAAAAAGCAAATACAATAGTAATAGATTTATACAGCGCCAACAGTTTGTGATGGTAAACATTCTATTTACTAATTCTAGCAGAATAAGCATTAAGACAAGTTAATGTTGATTGAGAGAGTTTAGTCCAACTTTAACAATTTGGGGTTCCTCTGAAAAAATATAGGCATTTACTATAACAAGATAACAGTTTTTAAACCAACATTACATTTAATAAATAGAAAAAATAAAATAAAGGTTTGATATATCAAAGTCTAAAAATTAAAATTAATTTTTAGTGACAAAATATTGCAAAAAAACCTGTGCTAAGTGTTTGGTTTATATAGATAATTACCACTATAGGGATGCTAAATGTACTATAAACAGGCGTTTCAACTATTAAAAACACTTAATGGGATTTTTTTTTCTCCCACCCTGTTTTCTAATCTGGAGTTACAGGTCCTGGATTAGCGGCTGGTCTAAGTTGGGTGCATGTTATTTATAAGGTGCTATGTTTAGCACCCATTGAACTGGAGAATGACATTCCAAATGGAAAATCAAAATATCATGTGGTAAAAATAGAAATAAATTGCATTCAAGCTCTTCCAATAAGGAAGAAGTATAGGTTACATAGTTGCAGTATGAAATTCAAGACTGCGTGCTGATTTATACTCTGTAATCTGGCCCATGATTCTTTCCACTCTACTGAAAGAGCACTCTAAATTTAAACACAGATAAACAGTTTAGGTGACGGGTGCTATCTGCATATTCTCTTAACAGAAGCTCTTGGACTGGGCTTACCGAGCAGTTGCCTTCAGCAGCAGTTGTGCGGGTTGTGGCCAACTCGGCCCAGAGATGGATGGCAGTGCTACATCATGCAACTACTTAGGCAGTTGTCAGTCCTTGGACTCTGAAATCCCTTCAAATGTCAGAAGATGTCTTGTGACACAGCTCTTCAGTCCTGGCAGACCGCACTGTCTCTATTGATCTGTCCCTTCTCTTGTTTCCTCATCCTGCCCATGGAATAATGCACTTGCTAAATTGTAAAGCACAAGTAACTTTTTTAACTGTATCAGCGGTATAAAAAAAAAAGAATGTTTAGGGTTGTGACCCATGAAGATAGATATAATATAGAAACTATGGTTATGCCAATTAGAGGCTAAATATACAATTTTAAAGATTATGGCCCTTTTCACACAGGCGTTCCGTAAGTCCGTTTTTCATCTGTCCATTTACGGATGACAAACAGACACCCATGTATTTCTACGGACTAGCGGATGATCATCTGTTTACATCCGTCAATCTGTTAACATCTTGTTCTTTGAACGGAAGAAAACCATAATTTTCTTCCAGTAAAAATGGTACGGATGAAAAACTAATGAAAATGGACAAAAATGGACGTAAACGGATGAAAAACGGATGAAAATAGATGTAAATGGATGAAAAACAGATGTAAACTGATGAAAAATGGATGCAAACTGATGAAAACGGATGTAAACTGATGAAACACAGATATTAACTGATGAAAAACAGATGAAAACTGATGAAAATGGATGTAAACTGATGAAAAACTGACGGAAACTGATGGAAAATGGATGTAAACTGATGAAAAACTGACGTAAACTGATGAAAAATGGATGTAAACTGATGAAAATGGATTTAAACTAATGAAAAACTGATGTAAACTGATGAAAAATTGATGTGAACTGATGAAAACAGATTTAAACTGATGAAAAACTGATGTGAACTTATGAAACATTGATGTGAACTGATGAAAAATGGATGTAAACTGATGAAAACGGATGTAAACTGATGAAAACAGATTTAAACTGATGAAAACAGATTTAAACTGATGAAAAACTGATGTAAACTTATGAAAAATTTACGTAAACTGATGAAAAACAGATGTAAACGGAAGAAAACGGAAGTAAACTGATGAAAACGGATTTAAACTGATGAAAAACTGATGTAAACTGATAAATAACTGATGTAAACTGATGAAAACGGATTTAAACTGATGAAAAACTGACGGAAACTGATGAAAAATGGATGTAAACTGATGAAAAACTGACGTAAACTGATGAAAAATGGATGTAAACTGATGAAAATGGATTTAAACTAATGAAAAACTGATGTAAACTGATGAAAAATTGATGTGAACTGATGAAAAACTGCCGTAAACTGATGAAAAACGGATGTAAACTGATGAAAACGGATTTAAACTGATGAAAAACTGATGTAAACTTATGAAAAATTGATGTGAACTGATGAAAAACGGATGTAAACTGATGAAAACAGATGTAAACTGATGAAAACGGATTTAAACTGCTGAAAAACTGATGTAAACTTATGAAAAATTGACGTAAACTGATGAAAAACAGATGTAAACTGATGAAAACGGAAGTAAATTGATGAAAATGGAAGTAAACTGATGAAAACGGATTTAAACTGATGAAAACCTGATGTAAACTGATGAAAAATTGACGTAAACTGATGAAAAACGGATGTAAACTGATGAAAACGGATGTAAACTGATGAAAACTGATGTAAACTGATGAAAAACTGATGTAAACTGATGAAAACGGATGTAAACTGATGAATAACTGACGTAAACTGATGAAAACGGATTTAAACTGATGAAAAACTGATGTAAACTGATGAAAACTTGATGTGAACTGATCTGTTTTTTCTTGGAAAAATGTGACTGACCAGATGAAAAAAACTTAACACCTATCTCCACTTTTGGTAAAAAAAAAGCCAATTCCCTCTGAATGATCCATGTACGTACATTGCATGGATTTGAACAAACTTTGGTGTCCGTTTATGACACAGAGAATAGCTGCGATTCAACAGATCTCAGCTATTCTCTGGTCATTCACAGTTTATGACTAGAGATGAGCGAATCGAAGTAGCCGAAGTGGAATTCGAGTCGAATATCGGAAAAATTTCGATTCGCGCCGAATCCGAAAAATAGCCTAATTCGGACGCGCGAATCGAAATTTTTCCGAAAATGGCGGCTGACATGTGCGGCGACGGAGCGGGGATGTCTGGGAAGGCGCGCAGACAAGGCGCGCTGACCCATAATGCATTCCTCAACGACATGTGATCGCATCAGCCAATCAGCAGCCAGCCAGCTAGCACTGTGTAATGGTCGAGCTATAAATAGCGGCCATTTTGGAATTCTTCATTTGCCTGCAGTCATTGAACAGAGGCAGACCGCTCTGTATTAGGGACAGGGACAGAGTTAGGGCCACAAAAACGATACTTGGGGACAGAGAAACGATACTTAGGGACAGAGAACTATTACTCAGGGACACAGATTTGTTAATTAGGGCCACAGAATCGTTACTTAGGGACAAAGAAACGCTAGTTAGGGACACAGAATTCATACTCAGGGACAGACAGAATTGTTACTGAGTGCCAGAGAATTGTTACTTAGGGCCACAGAAACGTTATTAGGGCCACAGAATTGTTACTCAGGGACAGACAGAATTGTTACTGAGTGCCAGAGAATTGTTACTTAGGGCCACAGAAATTTTAGTTAGGGCCACAGAATTGTTACTCAGGGACAGACACAGAATTGTTACTGAGGGCCACAGAACTGTTACTTAGGGCCACAGAATTGTTACTCGCACAGACACAGAATTGTTACTCGCACAGACACAGAATTGTTACTGAGGGCCACAGAACTGTTACTTAGGGCCACAGAATTGTTACTCGCACAGACACAGAATTGTTACACAGGGACACAGAACTGTTACTGAGGGCTACAGAACCGTTACTTAGGGCCACAGAATTGTTACTCGCACAGACACAGAATTGTTACTCGCACAGACACAGAATTGTTACTCGCACAGACACAGAATTGTTACTGAGGGCCACAGAACTGTTAGTTAGGGCCACAGAATTGTTACTCGCACAGACACAGAATTGTTACTCGCACAGACACAGAATTGTTACTGAGGGCCACAGAACTGTTACTTGGGGCCACAGAAACGTTAATCAGGGACACAGAATTGTTACTGAGGGCCACAGAACTGTTACTTAGGGCCACAGAATTGTTACTCGCACAGACACAGAATTGTTACTCGCACAGACACAGAATTGTTACTGAGGGCCACAGAACTGTTACTTAGGGCCACAGAATTGTTACTCGCACAGACACAGAATTGTTACACAGGGACACAGAACTGTTACTGAGGGCCACAGAACCGTTACTTAGGGTCACAGAATTGTTACTCGCACAGACACAGAATTGTTACTCGCACAGACACAGAATTGTTACTCGCACAGACACAGAATTGTTACTCAGGGACACAGAACTGTTACTGAGGGCCACAGAACTGTTACTTAGGGCCACAGAATTGTTACTCGCACAGACACAGAATTGTTACTCGCACAGACACAGAATTGTTACTGAGGGCCACAGAACTGTTACTTGGGGCCACAGAAACGTTAATCAGGGACACAGAATTGTTACTGAGGGCCACAGAACTGTTACTTAGGGCCACAGAATTGTTACTCGCACAGACACAGAATTGTTACTCGCACAGACACAGAATTGTTACTGAGGGCCACAGAACTGTTACTTGGGGCCACAGAAACGTTAATCAGGGACACAGAATTGTTACTGAGGGCCACAGAACTGTTAGGGCCACAGAATTGTTACTCGCACAGACACAGAATTGTTACTCGCACAGACACAGAATTGTTACTGAGGGCCACAGAACTGTTACTTGGGGCCACAGAAACGTTAATCAGGGACACAGAATTGTTACTAAGGGCCACAGAACTGTTACTTAGGGCCACAGAATTGTTACTCGCACAGACACAGAATTGTTACTCAGGGACACAGAACTGTTACTGAGGGCCACAGAACTGTTACTTAGGGCCACAGAATTGTTACTCGCACAGACACAGAATTCTTACTCGCACAGACACAGAATTGTTACTCAGGGACACAGAACTGTTACTGAGGGCCACAGAACTGTTACTTAGGGCCACAGAATTGTTACTCGCACAGACACAGAATTGTTACTCGCACAGACACAGAATTGTTACTGAGGGCCACAGAACTGTTACTTGGGGCCACAGAAACGTTAATCAGGGACACAGAATTGTTACTGAGGGCCACAGAACTGTTACTTAGGGCCACAGAATTGTTACTCGCACAGACACAGAATTGTTACTGAGGGCCACAGAACTGTTACTTAGGGCCACAGAATTGTTACTCGCACAGACACAGAATTGTTACTCAGGGACACAGAATTGTTACTCAGGGACACATAATCGTTTAATTAAAGAGTATGTCAGACAACATGCAGAGGAGTGGCAGAGGAGGCAATGTTTTAGGAGCGAGCAGACGTGGCAGCAGAGGAAGGGGTCGAGGCAGCACTATTCGCAGCCAGAGGCCAGTGCTCCCGGTGTCATCCAGCGGTCGTGTCTCCACCGACAACCCTGCCGTCGTCGATTGGTTGGCTCGGTCGTCTTCCTCTTCCCAGGTCACCTCTGACACCTACAGCCAACGGTCGGTGGGTACGTCAGACACAACCGTTAGTTGGCATGGCCCGGGACCAAGCCCACTGAAATCACGTGTCCTCTACCTGCCCCTGTCCTTTGGTGTTCCCTCACCAAGCGAAGTATCGCATGCTGTGGGCTCAGCCCCACTGTACAGTGAGGAAGAGCTAACAGAGGGCGGTCAGGAACGGGGGGAGACATCTGCCTTTTCAGCAGCCAGGCGAAGAAGTAGTGGCGAGGAGAGTGGCCCGGTAGCCGGTCTAGAGACAGGTCTGTCTCCTGACCCAGACGCAGCCGAGGGGGCTAGTAGTGAGGCGGAGACCCTACTTGATGATGAGGAGGTTGATCGCACTTGGCAGCCTCGTCGTCATCAGGCAATTTCTTCCGCATCATCAGGAGAAGAGGGTGGCAGCTTGGCAGTGAGCGAAACAGTCGGTGGGTTGCCCAGGAGACAGCAGCAGGGTCGCAGCAGTGTCAGTGGAAGCAGTGTCAGTGGAGCCAAACGGCCACGGAGTAGAGCACCAGCTCCACTGCAGCCTACCACCACGGCCAGTAGTGGTGCCGGTGTGCACGGAGGAAGCAGCAGTCAGCCAGTGAGGAGTATCGGGGGCAAAGTTTCCTACTCGGCGGTGTGGCAATTTTTCGTCAAGCCGCCCGAGGAAGTAAACGTAGCCGTATGTCGACTATGTGGCCAGAAAGTCAAGCGTGGCCAGGGGGCCCATGTTGGGACTACAGCATTGCGGCAGCATATGCAGCGTCGCCATTTGGTGGCCTGGGAAAACCGTGATAAAGATACGGCGGTTCTGCCCGCCCCAGCCCCCGCTCCATCACCCGCTCCGTTACTTGCTCCGTCACCCGACGTCAATCGCCCTCCATCAGCCAGTCAAGGCTCCAACACCTCTGCTGAGGGGAGTTGTCGCTCGTTGGCATCTTCCGCTCGTTCAGATGCTCCTTCTCCTGCTACTCCTCTTCACGGATTCCGTCAGCAGTCTTTCTTGGAATCCGTTTCCAAGAGACAACAGTTTGCGAGCACGCACCCAACGGTGCAAAAGCTGAACGTCCTCCTGTCCAAGTTGCTGGTGCTGCAGTCCCTCCCTTTTCAAGTGGTGGACTCAGCACCTTTCAGAGAAATGATGGCTTGTGCCGCACCGCGGTGGAGAGTGCCAAGCCGTCATTTCTTCGCCAAAAAGGCAGTGCCAGCCCTGCATTCACATGTAGAAGACATGGTGGGCCAGTCTTTGAGCATGTCGGTCTCTGCCAAAGTGCACGGCAGCGCCGACGTGTGGAGCTGTAACTACGGTCAGGGACAGTACATGTCATTTACGGCCCACTGGGTGAACGTGGTGCCGTCACAGCCGCACCAGCAACTTGGACAGGTCACGCCGCTTTTGCCTCCACGTTTGCACGTCCTTGGTCCGGCAAAGATGTCCGCCTCTACCACCTCTTCTTCCGCCGTGTCCTCAGCCGCCACCCCCGTGCCAAGTCCCATTACCCGACCGGCATATCACATGTGCAGGGCGCAACGGTGTCACGCTGTTCTGCACCTGGTATGCCTTGGCGAACGTAGTCACACAGGGGAGGAACTTCTGAGTGTAATGAACAGAGAAATCGACAGATGGCTGTCTCCGCGCAAACTGAAAATCGGAACCATGTTGACCGACAACGGAAAGAACATGGTGTCTGCTCTGCGTCAAGGAAGGTTGTGCCATGCGCCATGCATGGCTCGCGTGTTCAATCTGGTTGTCAAGCGGTTCCCAAAATCCACCATCCCACTGCAAGACATCCTTAAAATGTCACGTAAACTTTGCATGCATTTCAGCCATTCCTACACCGCAAAGCACACCCTCCTTGAGCTGCAGCGGCAGAACGGAATTCCACATCATCGCCTGATCTGCGACGTTGCAACAAGGTGGAATTCAACCCTACACATGTTAGACCGCTTTTACGAGCAGCGAAAGGCCATCACCGATTTCCTGATGTTACAAGCGGATAAAGGTACTCCCCTGTGTAACTTCGATGTCAGCCATTGGCAGCTCATGCGTGACACCTGCCGCTTGCTCAGGCCCTTTGAGGAGGCCACGCTATTCGTGAGTCGGCAGGACTATGGGATGAACGACGTCATTCCTCTGTTGCACGTCCTTGAACAAATGCTGTTAACAATGGCTGGTCAGGGTGCGGTAGACGTGGCGCACAGATCTCAACGCCACATGACCCCTGTGGGGGCAGGACAGGAAGAAGAGGAGGAGGTAGAGGAGAACATTTGTGCTCAGGAATTATTGAGTGAAATGGGTGGTTTTTCCACTCAGCGGACAGGAGTGGAGGAGCAGGAGCATCTGGTAGAGGAGGAGGAGGAGGAGACAGAGGACCCAGACGCACCGTGGCAGTATGCTGTGGAGATGGAGGCAGGGAGTCCCTCGCATTCCTTGGCACAAATGGCCCATAGCATGCTCGGTTGCTTGCGTAGCGACAGCCGAATAATAACCATCAGACAGAGGGATGACTTTTGGCTGTCCACCTTGTTGGACCCTCGCTACCGTTCAAAAATGGTGGCCTTTTTCACACCTGCTGAGAGGGAGGCCAAAATAACGTACTATAAAAACCACCTATGTAGTCAGTTGGTCTCTGCCTTTGTGCGCCAACGTCCATCCTCAGACACTGTGGGCCCTGTGCGCTCGCGTTCCGCTGCCATGGCAGCAGGGGAGGGGTGGGGTGGTAGGAGCAGTGGCAGCTCCACCAGCAGCGGCTGCCTCAGTCTGCAGTCGATGATGAGTAGCTTTCTTCACCAGCGCAGTGAGGAAACTACTAACCAGCCGCAGCAGCAGCAGCAGCAGCATCAGGTGGACCTGGAGCAGGACCTCAAACAACAGGCTTGGGCCTACTTGGACAGCACCCTGCCAACCGAGGTAGACAATCCCCTTGACTACTGGTCAACGAAACTTGACCTTTGGCCCCAACTAGCTGAATTTGCCCTTGAAAGGCTGTCATGCCCGGCCAGTAGCGTGGCATCGGAGCGCGTGTTTAGTGCGGCAGGAGGTATTGTAACTCCGCGGAGGACACGACTGTCCACCCAAAGTGTGGAGAGACTGACGTTTGTGAAAATGAATCAGGCGTGGATTAGTCTGGATTTCAAACCACCAGTTCATGACAAAACTGACTAAATCCGCCATGAATCATGCCTCAAACATGTGCCACTTTGAGGTCTCCTCACACACTGCTGGTGTGTTGAATTTTTTGACATAGGGTGCTGGCAGATTACGGGCCTCCCATTGCTGCTGCCAGGCCCCTAATCTGCCATAGGCCCCTATATACCGCCTCCTCATGCTGCTGCCAGGTCCAGAGTCTCTCATGGGTCCCTGTACGGCCTCCCATTGCTGCTGTCTCCATCGCCACACTCTGCCATGTGCCACTTTCAGGTCTCCTCACACACTGCTGGTGTGTAGATTTTTTTGACATAGGGTGCTGGCAGATTACGGGCCTCCCATAGCTGCTGCCAGGCCCCTAATCTGCCATAGGCCCCTATATACCGCCTCCTCATGCTGCTGCCAGGTCCAGAGTCTCTCATGGGTCCCTGTACGGCCTCCCATTGCTGCTGTCTCCATCGCCACACTCTGCCATGTGCCACTTTCAGGTCTCCTCACACACTGCTGGTGTGTAGAATTTTTTGACATAGGGTGCTGGCAGATTACGGGCCTCCCATTGCTGCTGCCAGGCCCCTAATCTGCCATAGGCCCCTATATACCGCCTCCTCATGCTGCTGCCAGGTCCAGAGTCTCTCATGGGTCCCTGTACGGCCTCCTATTGCTGCTGTCTCCATCGCCACACTCTGCCATGTGCCACTTTCAGGTCTCCTCACACACTGCTGGTGTGTAGAATTTTTTGACATAGGGTGCTGGCAGATTACGGGCCTCCCATAGCTGCTGCCAGGCCCCTAATCTGCCATAGGCCCCTATATACCGCCTCCTCATGCTGCTGCCAGGTCCAGAGTCTCTCATGGGTCCCTGTACGGCCTCCTATTGCTGCTGTCTCCATCGCCACACTCTGCCATGTGCCACTTTCAGGTCTCCTCACACACTGCTGGTGTGTAGAATTTTTTGACATAGGGTGCTGGCAGATTACGGGCCTCCCATTGCTGCTGCCAGGCCCCTAATCTGCCATAGGCCCCTATATACCGCCTCCTCATGCTGCTGCCAGGTCCAGAGTCTCTCATGGGTCCCTGTACGGCCTCCCATTGCTGCTGTCTCCATCGCCACACTCTGCCATGTGCCACTTTCAGGTCTCCTCACACACTGCTGGTGTGTAGAATTTTTTGACATAGGGTGCTGGCAGATTACGGGCCTCCTATAGCTGCTGCCAGGCCCCTAATCTGCCATAGGCCCCTATATACCGCCTCCTCATGCTGCTGCCAGGTCCAGAGTCTCTCATGGGTCCCTGTACGGCCTCCCATTGCTGCTGTCTCCATCGCCACACTCTGCCATGTGCCACTTTCAGGTCTCCTCACACTGCTGGTGTGTAGAATTTTTTGACATAGGGTGCTGGCAGATTACGGGCCTCCCATAGCTGCTGCCAGGCCCCTAATCTGCCATAGGCCCCTATATACCGCCTCCTCATGCTGCTGCCAGGTCCAGAGTCTCTCATGGGTCCCTGTACGGCCTCCCATTGCTGCTGTCTCCATCGCCACACTCTGCCATGTGCCACTTTCAGGTCTCCTCACACACTGCTGGTGTGTAGAATTTTTTGACATAGGGTGCTGGCAGATTACGGGCCTCCCATTGCTGCTGCCAGGCCCCTAATCTGCCATAGGCCCCTATATACCGCCTCCTCATGCTGCTGCCAGGTCCAGAGTCTCTCATGGGTCCCTGTACGGCCTCCCATTGCTGCTGTCTCCATCGCCACACTCTGCCATGTGCCACTTTCAGGTCTCCTCACACACTGCTGGTGTGTAGAATTTTTTGACATAGGGTGCTGGCAGATTACGGGCCTCCCATTGCTGCTGCCAGGCCCCTAATCTGCCATAGGCCCCTATATACCGCCTCCTCATGCTGCTGCCAGGTCCAGAGTCTCTCATGGGTCCCTGTACGGCCTCCCATTGCTGCTGTCTCCATCGCCACACTCTGCCATGTGCCACTTTCAGGTCTCCTCACACTGCTGGTGTGTAGAATTTTTTGACATAGGGTGCTGGCAGATTACGGGCCTCCCATAGCTGCTGCCAGGCCCCTAATCTGCCATAGGCCCCTATATACCGCCTCCTCATGCTGCTGCCAGGTCCAGAGTCTCTCATGGGTCCCTGTACGGCCTCCCATTGCTGCTGTCTCCATCGCCACACTCTGCCATGTGCCACTTTCAGGTCTCCTCACACACTGCTGGTGTGTAGAATTTTTGACATAGGGTGCTGGCAGATTACGGGCCTCCCATTGCTGCTGCCAGGCCCCTAATCTGCCATAGGCCCCTATATACCGCCTCCTCATGCTGCTGCCAGGTCCAGAGTCTCTCATGGGTCCCTGTACGGCCTCCTATTGCTGCTGTCTCCATCGCCACACTCTGCCATGTGCTACTTTCAGGTCTCCTCACACACTGCTGGTGTGTAGAATTTTTTGACATAGGGTGCTGGCAGATTACGGGCCTCCCATAGCTGCTGCCAGGCCCCTAATCTGCCATAGGCCCCTATATACCGCCTCCTCATGCTGCTGCCAGGTCCAGAGTCTCTCATGGGTCCCTGTACGGCCTCCTTTTGCTGCTGTCTCCATCGCCACACTCTGCCATGTGCCACTTTCAGGTCTCCTCACACACTGCTGGTGTGTAGAATTTTTTGACATAGGGTGCTGGCAGATTACGGGTCTCCCATAGCTGCTGCCAGGCCCCTAATCTGCCATAGGCCCCTATATACCGCCTCCTCATGCTGCTGCCAGGTCCAGAGTCTCTCATGGGTCCCTGTACGGCCTCCCATTGCTGCTGTCTCCATCGCCACACTCTGCCATGTGCCACTTTCAGGTCTCCTCACACACTGCTGGTGTGTAGAATTTTTTGACATAGGGTGCTGGCAGATTACGGGCCTCCCATTGCTGCTGCCAGGCCCCTAATCTGCCATAGGCCCCTATATACCGCCTCCTCATGCTGCTGCCAGATCCAGAGTCTCTCATGGGTCCCTGTACGGCCTCCTATTGCTGCTGTCTCCATCGCCACACTCTGCCATGTGCCACTTTCAGGTCTCCTCACACACTGCTGGTGTGTAGAATTTTTTGACATAGGGTGCTGGCAGATTACGGGCCTCCTATAGCTGCTGCCAGGCCCCTAATCTGCCATAGGCCCCTATATACCGCCTCCTCATGCTGCTGCCAGGTCCAGAGTCTCTCATGGGTCCCTGTACGGCCTCCCATTGCTGCTGTCTCCATCGCCACACTCTGCCATGTGCCACTTTCAGGTCTCCTCACACTGCTGGTGTGTAGAATTTTTTGACATAGGGTGCTGGCAGATTACGGGCCTCCCATAGCTGCTGCCAGGCCCCTAATCTGCCATAGGCCCCTATATACCGCCTCCTCATGCTGCTGCCAGGTCCAGAGTCTCTCATGGGTCCCTGTACGGCCTCCCATTGCTGCTGTCTCCATCGCCACACTCTGCCATATGCCACTTTCAGGTCTCCTCACACACTGCTGGTGTGTAGAATTTTTTGACATAGGGTGCTGGCAGATTACGGGCCTCCCATTGCTGCTGCCAGGCCCCTAATCTGCCATAGGCCCCTATATACCGCCTCCTCATGCTGCTGCCAGGTCCAGAGTCTCTCATGGGTCCCTGTACGGCCTCCCATTGCTGCTGTCTCCATCGCCACACTCTGCCATGTGCCACTTTCAGGTCTCCTCACACACTGCTGGTGTGTAGAATTTTTTGACATAGGGTGCTGGCAGATTACGGGCCTCCCATTGCTGCTGCCAGGCCCCTAATCTGCCATAGGCCCCTATATACCGCCTCCTCATGCTGCTGCCAGGTCCAGAGTCTCTCATGGGTCCCTGTACGGCCTCCCATTGCTGCTGTCTCCATCGCCACACTCTGCCATGTGCCACTTTCAGGTCTCCTCACACTGCTGGTGTGTAGAATTTTTTGACATAGGGTGCTGGCAGATTACGGGCCTCCCATAGCTGCTGCCAGGCCCCTAATCTGCCATAGGCCCCTATATACCGCCTCCTCATGCTGCTGCCAGGTCCAGAGTCTCTCATGGGTCCCTGTACGGCCTCCCATTGCTGCTGTCTCCATCGCCACACTCTGCCATGTGCCACTTTCAGGTCTCCTCACACACTGCTGGTGTGTAGAATTTTTTGACATAGGGTGCTGGCAGATTACGGGCCTCCCATTGCTGCTGCCAGGCCCCTAATCTGCCATAGGCCCCTATATACCGCCTCCTCATGCTGCTGCCAGGTCCAGAGTCTCTCATGGGTCCCTGTACGGCCTCCCATTGCTGCTGTCTCCATCGCCACACTCTGCCATGTGCCACTTTCAGGTCTCCTCACACACTGCTGGTGTGTAGAATTTTTTGACATAGGGTGCTGGCAGATTACGGGCCTCCCATTGCTGCTGCCAGGCCCCTAATCTGCCATAGGCCCCTATATACCGCCTCCTCATGCTGCTGCCAGGTCCAGAGTCTCTCATGGGTCCCTGTACGGCCTCCCATTGCTGCTGTCTCCATCGCCACACTCTGCCATGTGCCACTTTCAGGTCTCCTCACACTGCTGGTGTGTAGAATTTTTTGACATAGGGTGCTGGCAGATTACGGGCCTCCCATAGCTGCTGCCAGGCCCCTAATCTGCCATAGGCCCCTATATACCGCCTCCTCATGCTGCTGCCAGGTCCAGAGTCTCTCATGAGTCCCTGTACGGCCTCCCATTGCTGCTGTCTCCATCGCCACACTCTGCCATGTGCCACTTTCAGGTCTCCTCACACACTGCTGGTGTGTAGAATTTTTTGACATAGGGTGCTGGCAGATTACGGGCCTCCCATAGCTGCTGCCAGGCCCCTAATCTGCCATAGGCCCCTATATACCGCCTCCTCATGCTGCTGCCAGGTCCAGAGTCTCTCATGGGTCCCTGTACGGCCTCCCATTGCTGCTGTCTCCATCGCCACACTCTGCCATGTGCCACTTTCAGGTCTCCTCACACACTGCTGGTGTGTAGAATTTTTTGACATAGGGTGCTGGCAGATTACGGGCCTCCCATTGCTGCTGCCAGGCCCCTAATCTGCCATAGGCCCCTATATACCGCCTCCTCATGCTGCTGCCAGATCCAGAGTCTCTCATGGGTCCCTGTACGGCCTCCCATTGCTGCTGTCTCCATCGCCACACTCTGCCATGTGCCACTTTCAGGTCTCCTCACACACTGCTGGTGTGTAGAATTTTTTGACATAGGGTGCTGGCAGATTACGGGCCTCCTATAGCTGCTGCCAGGCCCCTAATCTGCCATAGGCCCCTATATACCGCCTCCTCATGCTGCTGCCAGGTCCAGAGTCTCTCATGGGTCCCTGTACGGCCTCCCATTGCTGCTGTCTCCATCGCCACACTCTGCCATGTGCCACTTTCAGGTCTCCTCACACTGCTGGTGTGTAGAATTTTTTGACATAGGGTGCTGGCAGATTACGGGCCTCCCATAGCTGCTGCCAGGCCCCTAATCTGCCATAGGCCCCTATATACCGCCTCCTCATGCTGCTGCCAGGTCCAGAGTCTCTCATGGGTCCCTGTACGGCCTCCCATTGCTGCTGTCTCCATCGCCACACTCTGCCATATGCCACTTTCAGGTCTCCTCACACACTGCTGGTGTGTAGAATTTTTTGACATAGGGTGCTGGCAGATTACGGGCCTCCCATTGCTGCTGCCAGGCCCCTAATCTGCCATAGGCCCCTATATACCGCCTCCTCATGCTGCTGCCAGGTCCAGAGTCTCTCATGGGTCCCTGTACGGCCTCCCATTGCTGCTGTCTCCATCGCCACACTCTGCCATGTGCCACTTTCAGGTCTCCTCACACACTGCTGGTGTGTAGAATTTTTTGACATAGGGTGCTGGCAGATTACGGGCCTCCCATTGCTGCTGCCAGGCCCCTAATCTGCCATAGGCCCCTATATACCGCCTCCTCATGCTGCTGCCAGGTCCAGAGTCTCTCATGGGTCCCTGTACGGCCTCCCATTGCTGCTGTCTCCATCGCCACACTCTGCCATGTGCCACTTTCAGGTCTCCTCACACTGCTGGTGTGTAGAATTTTTTGACATAGGGTGCTGGCAGATTACGGGCCTCCCATAGCTGCTGCCAGGCCCCTAATCTGCCATAGGCCCCTATATACCGCCTCCTCATGCTGCTGCCAGGTCCAGAGTCTCTCATGGGTCCCTGTACGGCCTCCCATTGCTGCTGTCTCCATCGCCACACTCTGCCATGTGCCACTTTCAGGTCTCCTCACACACTGCTGGTGTGTAGAATTTTTTGACATAGGGTGCTGGCAGATTACGGGCCTCCCATTGCTGCTGCCAGGCCCCTAATCTGCCATAGGCCCCTATATACCGCCTCCTCATGCTGCTGCCAGGTCCAGAGTCTCTCATGGGTCCCTGTACGGCCTCCCATTGCTGCTGTCTCCATCGCCACACTCTGCCATGTGCCACTTTCAGGTCTCCTCACACACTGCTGGTGTGTAGAATTTTTTGACATAGGGTGCTGGCAGATTACGGGCCTCCCATTGCTGCTGCCAGGCCCCTAATCTGCCATAGGCCCCTATATACCGCCTCCTCATGCTGCTGCCAGGTCCAGAGTCTCTCATGGGTCCCTGTACGGCCTCCCATTGCTGCTGTCTCCATCGCCACACTCTGCCATGTGCCACTTTCAGGTCTCCTCACACTGCTGGTGTGTAGAATTTTTTGACATAGGGTGCTGGCAGATTACGGGCCTCCCATTGCTGCTGCCAGGCCCCTAATCTGCCATAGGCCCCTATATACCGCCTCCTCATGCTGCTGCCAGGTCCAGAGTCTCTCATGGGTCCCTGTACGGCCTCCCATTGCTGCTGTCTCCATCGCCACACTCTGCCATGTGCCACTTTCAGGTCTCCTCACACACTGCTGGTGTGTAGAATTTTTTGACATAGGGTGCTGGCAGATTACGGGCCTCCCATTGCTGCTGCCAGGCCCCTAATCTGCCATAGGCCCCTATATACCGCCTCCTCATGCTGCTGCCAGGTCCAGAGTCTCTCATGGGTCCCTGTACGGCCTCCCATTGCTGCTGTCTCCATCGCCACACTCTGCCATGTGCCACTTTCAGGTCTCCTCACACTGCTGGTGTGTAGAATTTTTTGACATAGGGTGCTGGCAGATTACGGGCCTCCCATAGCTGCTGCCAGGCCCCTAATCTGCCATAGGCCCCTATATACCGCCTCCTCATGCTGCTGCCAGGTCCAGAGTCTCTCATGGGTCCCTGTACGGCCTCCCATTGCTGCTGTCTCCATCGCCACACTCTGCCATGTGCCACTTTCAGGTCTCCTCACACACTGCTGGTGTGTAGAATTTTTTGACATAGGGTGCTGGCAGATTACGGGCCTCCCATAGCTGCTGCCAGGCCCCTAATCTGCCATAGGCCCCTATATACCGCCTCCTCATGCTGCTGCCAGGTCCAGAGTCTCTCATGGGTCCCTGTACGGCCTCCCATTGCTGCTGTCTCCATCGCCACACTCTGCCATGTGCCACTTTCAGGTCTCCTCACACTGCTGGTGTGTAGAATTTTTTGACATAGGGTGCTGGCAGATTACGGGCCTCCCATAGCTGCTGCCAGGCCCCTAATCTGCCATAGGCCCCTATATACCGCCTCCTCATGCTGCTGCCAGGTCCAGAGTCTCTCATGGGTCCCTGTACGGCCTCCCATTGCTGCTGTCTCCATCGCCACACTCTGCCATGTGCCACTTTCAGGTCTCCTCACACTGCTGGTGTGTAGAATTTTTTGACATAGGGTGCTGGCAGATTACGGGCCTCCCATAGCTGCTGCCAGGCCCCTAATCTGCCATAGGCCCCTATATACCGCCTCCTCATGCTGCTGCCAGGTCCAGAGTCTCTCATGGGTCCCTGTACGGCCTCCTATTGCTGCTGTCTCCATCGCCACACTCTGCCATGTGCCACTTTCAGGTCTCCTCACACACTGCTGGTGTGTAGAATTTTTTGACATAGGGTGCTGGCAGATTACGGGCCTCCCATTGCTGCTGCCAGGCCCCTAATCTGCCATAGGCCCCTATATACCGCCTCCTCATGCTGCTGCCAGGTCCAGAGTCTCTCATGGGTCCCTGTACGGCCTCCCATTGCTGCTGTCTCCATCGCCACACTCTGCCATGTGCCACTTTCAGGTCTCCTCACACTGCTGGTGTGTAGAATTTTTTGACATAGGGTGCTGGCAGATTACGGGCCTCCCATAGCTGCTGCCAGGCCCCTAATCTGCCATAGGCCCCTATATACCGCCTCCTCATGCTGCTGCCAGGTCCAGAGTCTCTCATGGGTCCCTGTACGGCCTCCCATTGCTGCTGTCTCCATCGCCACACTCTGCCATGTGCCACTTTCAGGTCTCCTCACACACTGCTGGTGTGTAGAATTTTTTGACATAGGGTGCTGGCAGATTACGGGCCTCCCATTGCTGCTGCCAGGCCCCTAATCTGCCATAGGCCCCTATATACCGCCTCCTCATGCTGCTGCCAGGTCCAGAGTCTCTCATGGGTCCCTGTACGGCCTCCCATTGCTGCTGTCTCCATCGCCACACTCTGCCATGTGCCACTTTCAGGTCTCCTCACACTGCTGGTGTGTAGAATTTTTTGACATAGGGTGCTGGCAGATTACGGGCCTCCCATAGCTGCTGCCAGGCCCCTAATCTGCCATAGGCCCCTATATACCGCCTCCTCATGCTGCTGCCAGGTCCAGAGTCTCTCATGGGTCCCTGTACGGCCTCCCATTGCTGCTGTCTCCATCGCCACACTCTGCCATGTGCCACTTTCAGGTCTCCTCACACACTGCTGGTGTGTAGAATTTTTTGACATAGGGTGCTGGCAGATTACGGGCCTCCCATAGCTGCTGCCAGGCCCCTAATCTGCCATAGGCCCCTATATACCGCCTCCTCATGCTGCTGCCAGGTCCAGAGTCTCTCATGGGTCCCTGTACGGCCTCCCATTGCTGCTGTCTCCATCGCCACACTCTGCCATGTGCCACTTTCAGGTCTCCTCACACACTGCTGGTGTGTAGAATTTTTTGACATAGGGTGCTGGCAGATTACGGGCCTCCCATAGCTGCTGCCAGGCCCCTAATCTGCCATAGGCCCCTATATACCGCCTCCTCATGCTGCTGCCAGGTCCAGAGTCTCTCATGGGTCCCTGTACGGCCTCCCATTGCTGCTGTCTCCATCGCCACACTCTGCCATGTGCCACTTTCAGGTCTCCTCACACACTGCTGGTGTGTAGAATTTTTTGACATAGGGTGCTGGCAGATTACGGGCCTCCTATAGCTGCTGCCAGGCCCCTAATCTGCCATAGGCCCCTATATACCGCCTCCTCATGCTGCTGCCAGGTCCAGAGTCTCTCATGGGTCCCTGTACGGCCTCCCATTGCTGCTGTCTCCATCACCACACTCTGCCATGTGCCACTTTCAGGTCTCCTCACACACTGCTGGTGTGTAGAATTTTTTGACATAGGGTGCTGGCAGATTACGGGCCTCCTATAGCTGCTGCCAGGCCCCTAATCTGCCATAGGCCCCTATATACCGCCTCCTCATGCTGCTGCCAGGTCTTGAGTCTCTCATGGGTCCCTGTACGGCCTCCCATTGCTGCTGTCTCCATCGCCACACTCTGCCATGTGCCACTTTCAGGTCTCCTCACACTGCTGGTGTGTTCAATTTTTTGACATAGGGTGCTGGCAGATTACGGGCCTCCCATTGCTGCTGCCAGGCACGTAATCTGCCATGGGCCCCCGTACCGACTCCTCATGCTGTGACGTTGCAACAAGGTGGAATTCAACCCTACATATGTTAGACCGCCTTTACGAACAGCGAAAGGCCATCACAGATTTCCTGATGTTAAAAGCGGATAAAGGTACTCCCTGTGTAACTTAGATGTCAGCCATTGGCAGCTCATGCGTGACACCTGCGCTTGCTCAGGCCCTTTGAGGAGGCCACGCTATTCGTGAGTCGGCAGGACTATGGGATGAACGACGTCATTCCTCTGTTGCACGTCCTGGAACAAATGCTGTTAACAATGGCTGGTCAGGGTGCGGTAGACGTGGCGCACAGATCTCAACGCCACATGACCCCTGTGGGGGCAGGACAGGAAGAAGAGGAGGAGGTAGAGGAGGACATTGGTGCTCAGGAATTATTGAGTGAAATGGGTGGTTTTTCCACTCAGCGGACAGGAGTGGAGGAGCAGGAGCATCTGGTAGAGGAGGATGAGGAGGAGGAGACAGAGGACCCAGACGCACCGTGGCAGTATGCTGTGGAGATGGAGGTAGGGAGTCCCTCGCATTCCTTGGCACAAATGGCCCATAGCATGCTCGCTTGCTTGCGTAGCGACAGCCGAATAATAACCATCAGACAGAGGGATGACTTTTGGCTGTCCACCTTGTTGGACCCTCGCTACCGTTCAAAAATGGTGGCCTTTTTCACACCTGCTGAGAGGGAGGCCAAAATAACGTACTATAAAAACCACCTATGTAGTCAGCTGGTCTCTGCCTTTCTGCGCCAACGTCCATCCTCAGACACTGTGGGCCCTGTGCGCTCGCGTTCCGCTGCCATGGCAGCAGGGGAGGGGTGGGGTGGTAGGAGCAGTGGCAGCTCCACCAGCAGCGGCTGCCTCAGTCTGCAGTCGATGATGAGTAGCTTTCTTCACCAGCGCAGTGAGGAAACTACTAACCAGCCGCAGCAGCAGCAGCATCAGGTGGACCTGGAGCAGGACCTCAAACAACAGGCTTAGGCCTACTTGGACAGCACCCTGCCAACCGAGGTAGACAATCCCCTTGACTACTGGGCAATAAAACTTGACCTTTGACCCCAACTAGCTGAATTTGCCCTTGAAAGGCTGTCATGCCCGGCCAGTAGCGTGGCATCGGAGCGCGTGTTTAGTGCGGCAGGAGGTTTTGCAACTCCGCGGAGGACACGACTGTCCACCCAAAGTGTGGAGAGACTCACGTTTGTGAAAATGAATCAGGCGTGGATTAGTCTGGATTTCAAACCACTAGTTCCTGACACAACTGACTAAATCCGCCATGAATCATGCCCCAAACATGTGCCACTTTCAGGTCTCCTCACACACTGCTTGTGTTTTCAATTTTTTGACATAGGGTGCTGGCAGATTACGGGCCTCCCATAGCTGCTGCCTGGCCCCTAATCTGCCATGGGCCCCTATATACCGCCTCCTCATGCTGCTGCCAGGTCCAGAGTGTCTCATGCCATGTGCCACTTTCAGGTCTCCTCACACACTGCTGGTGTGTTCAATTTTTTGTCATAGGGTGCTGGCAGATTACGGGCCTCCTATAGCTGCTGCCAGGCCCCTAATCTGCCATGGGCCCCTATACCGCCTCCTCATGCTGCTGCCAGGTCCAGAGTCTCTCATGGGTCCCTGTACGGCCTCCCATTGCTGCTGTCTCCATCGCCACACTCTGCCATGTGCCACTTTCAGGTCTCCTCACACACTGCTGGTGTGTTCCATTTTTTGTCATAGGGTGCTGGCAGATTACGGGCCTCCCATTGCTGCTGCCAGGCCTGTAATCTGCCATGGGCCCCCGTACCGCCTGGTCACGCTGCTGCTGGGTCCACAGTGTGACATGGGTCCTTGTACCGCCTCCCATTGCTCCCACTGCATGTGCCACTTTCAGGTCTCCTCACACTCCTGCTGGTTTCCATTTTGTCATAGGTTGCTGTATGGCCTCCCATTGCTGCTGCCTCCACCGCCACACTGTGGCTCCAAACACTGGTTTTGGCCCCGTGACTGCCCAAATGAGTGAAGTGTGCGGTGATTCTAAGATCGACGGCACTCATCTGCATGTCATACTGAGTGACAGTATTATTTCTCTTCCCCAGCAGACTCCAAGGGCATTTAAATTAAAGGTACAGTGTTCTGCACTAATATTAAGTCTCTCTGAAGCCTAGAAACACCCTTTTTTAAGTTAAATTCACAGCGAATTTATTCGACTCGAATCGAATATTGTCCACGAATTCGCCGAATCAGTCGAATCGAATTTTTCATTTCTTCGCTCATCTCTATTTATGACACTCAGGAGATCATGTCAGCCCTTCTCTGGAGATCTGTGTTCTCCCTCCAGATTCTCCAGCCCAGAGCTGGAGAATCAGAGGGACCGAAAACTAAGCAGAGATAATTTACCTCTGCTTAGTAAACTGATCTTTTACTGTAATCTCGCGAGATTATAGTAAAATGAGCCGGTTTTCAGAGTTTGTAGAACGTTCTCCAGCGTTTGGAGAACTGCTTCATAAACTGCATTCACAGGAGAACTGTGTTCTCCGAGAATGCCGGAGAACTGAGCAGCGATCTATTACCGCTGGTCCATAAACGGACACCATAGTTGCAGATTCCTACCTGAAGGAAAAGCTGTTTGCTGGGATATGTGCGGAGTGAATCTGAATAGGAATAACCTTTTCATTATTAACTAGCTGATGAACTTTCAGCGCGGGTTGACACTGATACGGTGCGTCACATCGCATGTGATTCGCACAGGAACCGCACTGTATTCCTGTGCAAATCACATGTGAATTCTGTGTGGTCCAATTTGAGCCGTACATTTTGTATGGCTCAAATCGCACCGCATTTACACCAGAATAGTGCAGGACCCTTTTTTTTTGTCTGCACCAAAATCAGATTGCATGAGTGTTCACACCTTTGCGATCCGATTCTGCACATCGCACCATGTTTTGCAAGCTAATTTCAGGGAGTTGTTAACTTAAAATACACACCCGCAGCGGTTCGCATAAATGTGGTGCGATTGTGATGTGGTGTGGAGATTGCACATAAACCGCTGTGAATTCCGCACCGCATCAGTATGAACCAGGGCTTAGAGTTTTAATAAGCTGCAGGTCGGCATCTCTGTAGAAGTAATTACAGTGATTGCAAACCCTTAGCCCGGGTTCACACTGATGCTGTGCGGAATTTGCACCCGGTTTCTGTTCGATTTTGCACCGCATCAGAATCGCACCCCATTCATACGAACCGGTGCGGGTGTGTATTTTAGGTTAAAAACACCCCAAAAATCAGTTCCCAAAATGCAGTGCAATGTGCAGAATCACATTGCATGGGTGTCCACACTCATGCAAACCGATTCTGGTGCGGACAAAAAAAAGGTCCTTAACTATTTTGGTGCGGATGCGGGGCAATGTGAGCCATACAGCATGTATGGCTCACATTGCACCGCACAGAAATCGCATGTGATTTGCACAGGAATGCGGTGCGGTTCTTGTGCGAAGCACAATGCGATGTGCCGCACCGCATCAGTGTGAACCCAGGCTGACATATACTCAGTAAAGGGATTGGCCTTAGGTGATACACAGGGATGAAAGGAATCCTCCTACATAAGTTGTACCTTTTTATCTGCAGTATTCTCTACAGTCATTCAAAGTTTATAACGTATAACGCTTGTCTGAGTGTTCAGAAAACTTGGAAGAGAGCTGAAATTACACACTGTAGAGCTCATTAAGGAGAGCTCTGAGAGCTGATTGGAGGGAAGGGGCATACTCCCTCCACACATCACGCAGGAACAGAGCTGAGACTGTCAATCACAGACTCTGTGCTGGAGGTCCCTCCCCTGTCACCTTTTCTCTCTTGGTGTCTGGAAAACTTGTGAGATGTGACTCATGCTGATAGCAGAAGAAACGACAGAAATGACACTTAGTGCTCTGAAATAAGACACACTATAGAGAGATATGCTTTGTTCATATATCATGTCTGAGGCTTACAACCAGTTTAACAAAATGTATGTGAAATGATTTGATACAGTAATGTTTTACTATGTGATTTTAGTGTATTTAGTGAATGTCACTTTTTGACATTTTTAAATTTGCAGCCAGTTCTGTCCCCATACGTCCCGACGTCGCAGGGAATGGAACCCGGAAGACAGATGCCGGCATCAGCCGGAGAACATTGCCGGGAACACTGCAGGAGGGACATCACAGGAGCGAAGGACAAGGTAAGTGAAGAAGAGATCCCGGAGCAACGCTGCAGGGTATTCCCGAGTGTAGCTTGGGGTTACCGCTTGCGGTGATGAAACTTTACCCCGAGCTACACTCGGGAATACCTCCAGGGAGGTTAATAGGGCTGCACTGCAAACACCCTGCAGTGCAGTTGCAGTGCTGTAGTGCAGCAATTAAAGTGTTACTAAACCCCAGACCCTGCATTTACTATATCCGGTCTCCCACAGTACACAGAACATGGAAATGTAATTACTTCAGTAAATATTGCTAACAATGAAGTAGTCCCAGCTGAGAACTACTACCCTCTCCTTATCTGGCCCAGAGGGTGTAGGAGTACCCACACTGTCCTGGCCTGTCAGCTTGTTGGGTTGGTGGCTGCATGCAGGCCTTCACTGGGCTCAGGTTGTCCTCCCCAGGAGACAGTGGGAAAGTGGAGATTCTCTCTTCCAGAATACTGCCTGCAGGTAGGCTCCCCTCCCTGGAGCCCCCTCCCATGCTCCTCACTTCAGCCTCCCTCTTAATCCATCATCCACCCAACACTGCACACCTCTCCCTAGGCTCTGCCACATTTGAGGGTTGTCCTGACCACCATACCCAGTCTCCTGCCAGGGGATTGGCCAAGGTCCCTCAAACATGCAGATCAGGGCCTCCTCCCCTCCTTCACTCCTCTTCCAGAATTTCTGCCAGTTTCTGCAAGGGTGGGAGGGCTCCAGAAGCCCTGACCTGTAGAACCTCCCAGCTTGTCCTGAGGTGAACTCCTGCCTCACTCCCAGGCTGACTCATCCCTGGCTGCTACCCAACCTCTATCTTAAAAAAAACCCAAAAACCTATCTAGCTAATCCTAGAGGGCATTACACTAAAAATCAGTCTTTAAAATAAAGCTGCCCTTTCCAAAGCATGAAATACACACCTCTCCATTTGAAAAGAACATGCCGGATGAGGATTCAGCAGAATATGATATTTTGGGAGTGTCCATTTCCTCTATGATATAGAGCTACATGACTGCTTTATATCCGATGCACAATTGCCGAAGGGTATTAGGGAATAACTTCTATACCTGTACCCACTATCATTAAAGTCCACCTTCAACAGGATTTTGCCAAAATCTCCCCTGCAATTCCATGTTCTCCTATTATTGTACATACTCCCATGACACATGCAGCTGTTGGGAGGGGGCTCTATACAAAATACACTGGCCAGTTTGTAGGACAGGCAGAAATCTACACATGTGAACAAGTCAAAGGTCAATAACAAGGTTGCAGGTTGGGATCAATGGGAAGCAGGGGCGGACTGATAACTCATGGGGCCCCCGGGCAATAGGGGATCATGAGGCCCCTGTGTCCTTGTCCAAACTCAAAAAAGCCTATGAAAAAGGTACCAGAGGCATCTCATGGGGCCCCCTACTGACCCCGGGCCCTCGGGCAGTGCCCGAGTTTCCAAATGGTCAGTCCACCACTGATGGGAAGCATAGTCAAGGAAAAAGCCAAAATCAGTAAAGAATGGTAATGGCGATAAAGACAGCTGCACATACGTAAAGTAGCAATATATCGGCTGGAGAGAGCACAATAATCTGGCAAACTGTAAATGCAATGGCATGGCTTAAATAGGAAATTCATGGGAAGAGCAAAGAGTTCAAGGTTCACCAGAAACAAGTCAAGATTATCCAAGGGTTCAGGCAGGATGCTCTCCAGCATTTCAGGAATGCTTCTGCCAGATGCAACAGAGGTTGTGGGTTCAGATCCTGGTCCTGACTGATGTGCACCATTTAAAACAGATTGTGTTGTACTAATAAGAGCATATGGAATTACATAGGGGGATTTTGGAAAGATCATGCTGAAGGCAAACTAACACTTCAAAGAAGCCCCTTGTTTTCTACACTTGTGATGGAAGTGATGACATGTTAATACTATAAAGTCTCTGCTGTGCCATATATTATGTAATAATTATTTATGAGAGTAGACTGCCATTTGCAGTACATATCAAGTTCAGCATAGAATATGTATTGGCAATAGAACTCTGAATAATTGCTATTGGTATAAATCCTGATAATAACAGTAAGCTTAGTCATAGATGAAGTCCTTCTTATCTTGCAAGTTATACAATGTAAGCCAAAAAAAGAGTAACATTCTTGACGTGATTTAAAGGGTGATTAAAAGGAACAAAGAACTTGAGAATGCAAGCTCCAAAGCCAGTACTAATTTGTTTCCTATTATGGTATCTTAATAATCACTACTTTTATGTCGGGGGTCAGGGTTTTGTAATATGTGTAATGACTCCAGCAGCTGAGATGAGGCTTGACATCCTATAGGACACAAGATCCAAAGAAAAGAAAGAGTCCAATTAACTTATAATACATTTAGCATGGTCACTGGTAGTGATGCGTGAAAAAGAGATTGATTAAAAGCTCAACTGAACTTTCAGTTTAAATTAGCTAAATACATTTCATGCACATTGAAGCAAAAGGTGTGCAAAGTCTTATAGTTTGTAGAAAAGCCTGTCCACGGCCAGCATGCTGCGGGTCAGATCCATTGTTATCTGTGGGTAAGCAGCAGGGGCGGACTGACAACTCATGGGGCCCCCGGGCAATAGGGGATCATGGGGCCCCTGTGACCTTACCCAAACTCAAAAAAGCCTATGAAAAAGGTACCAGGGGCATCTCATGGGGCCCCCTACTGACCCCCGGCCCTCGGCAGTGGCCGAGTTTCCAAATGGTCAGTCCGCCCCTGGTAAGCAGTGATTTCTTTGCAGAAATCTGACACACCCACTGCTGAGTCAGTGCCAGAGGGTCTCCAATCAACAGGGAGCATAAGCTTTGCTGATCACAGAACTATAGACCTGATTTAGTAGGGAGCATGTCAGACCTCTACAGAGAGACCACTGCTTCACAATCCACTCCCACTGTTGCTCCACCCTGTACCAGACAGTGAACAAGTAAAGGAGTCCAATGGATGCATGTAGACTACCAGACATATGCAGTTCTATTTTAATTGACTGAAAGAGGAATTCCTCAGCCCAATTACACATTGGGGGAGAGTTACTAAAACTGGTGCAGCTGTCCATGGTAGCCAATCAGCTTCTAACTTCAGACTGTTCAATTAAGCTTTGACAATACAACCTGGAAGCTCATTGGTTTCTCTGCAGAGCTGCACCAGATTTTGCATGCTCCAGTTTTAGTAAATCTCCCTATCATGATGTAATTACAAAAGAAGTGGCATGCCTCCTTTTTGGCTAAGTGATATAAATATGAAAATGAAGAATGTATATACAGTATGTAATGATTTAAAGTCATTCTAAACTAACAGACATGTCTATATTTACCTGCTGTGTGCAATGGTTTGCACAGAGCAGCCCGGATCCTCCTCTTCTGGGGTCCCCCCTCCGGAGTTCATGGCCCCTCCCTCCTGTCGGGTGCCTCACAGCAAGTAGCTTGCTATGGGGGTCACCTGAGCATGCGTGTTCTCCAGCCGCTGCACTGTGTGTCCATTCACACATGGAACCACTGCCCGGAGCCACTCCCTCTCTCTTCTCATTGGCTCACTGGCTGTGATTGACAGCAGCATGCGGCAATGGCTCCCTCTGCTGTCTCAGTCACTGAGGAGAGGGAGTCCCGAGATAGCCAAGACTCCAGTGCACATCGCTGAATTGAATGAAGGGGCTTAGGTGAGTATTAGTATTAGTCGTGCAGACTCCACCTTCGTAACATCGCTAAAATACGCACGTTCCTAACCCCAGAAACCACTAAACAGCTCATCCACTCCCTCATCATATCACGACTCGACTACTGCAACGCCCTCCTCACTGGCCTGCCTCGCCGCTGGCTATCCCCGCTTCAGTTGATCCTGAATACGGCTGCCAGACTCATTCACCTTTCCAACCGCTCCATCTCCGCCACCACCCTCTGCCAATCCCTCCACTGGCTTCCGATTGCGCAACGGATCAAATTCAAAATCCTAATACTGACGTACAAAGCTGTCCACCATACTGCCCCGAACTACATCACCGACCTAATATCCAAGTACCACCCAGCACGCACACTCCGCTCCTCACAAGACCTCCTTCTCTCTAGTTCCCTGGTCTCCTCCTCCCATGCCCACCTCCAGGACTTCTCCAGGGTGTCACCCATCCTCTGGAACTCCCTGCCCCAACCCATCAGATTATCACCTACTCTCCTCTCCTTTAGGCACACCCTGAAAACCCATCTCTTCAGGGAAGCCTACCCCACCCTCTGCTAACCTGCCGACCTCCTCCACTCTTCCTACCACTCCATCCCCCACAGCTATCTCCTCCTGTACCACTATCCCCTCCCTCGAGCAGGGCCCTCGATCCCCTCATGTTTTGCATTGTATTGGTATTGTTCTGTCACATGTTCTGTCCCCCTTTGTAATGTACAGCGCTGAGCGAACTATTGGCGCTTTATAAATACTGTATAATAATAATAATTAGAGGGGCTGGTGGGGATGCTGCACAGAGAAGGTTTTTTACCTGAATGCATAGAATGCATGAAGGTAAAAAACCTTGAGTCTTTACAACCACTTGAATTACTTTAACCAATATGTAGGTCAATTATCTGCTTAAGATCTCTCATCGCATGTTGTTTAAACTTCTGATGAGATGGCAGGTGATGCATAATACTGAAATAGGAAATAGTCAGCAAGTTAACAGAGCAGAATTTAGAAATGTTTTTAAAACAATTCACATATATGTATTTCAGATAATTGAATTGCTAAAACTCCACCTATGTTAAGAGAAAACAATCAATCTCTGGGTGACCTATGTGCATTGAAATGATTTTAACTCATTTTGATGCAAAGCCCTACCTATTTCTGTGCTGAAGAGAAAGCTGTTTGCTCCACTTTGTCCTTTGTCAGGACTGATTCCTGAATGGGAGGGCCTAGTTCGTTATAATCACCATTTGCGCTCTCTGTGTTCTAATGAGGAAAGTTGCAGCCCTTTGGAAGTAGTTAACCCTTAGGGAGCTAAAAATGAAATTCTTAATGCAATGCCTAAAATCTGACTATCTTCACACAAACTTCTAGGAAAATCAGTGAGCCAATCATACAAGCAGGAAATTACATTTCTGGGTACACTACTGGGTATGGAACACCTCCTGGTAGCCATACAGCATTGATGTTTTGACAGTTTTAAAAAATTATAGAGGCGTCAGATTGAAATGGATAGGTCATTTTTAATATCATTAAATTACAAAATGGCTTGTGTTGCAATTTTATGCAAAAACATGAATACATTTGCATGTTTTGCAGAGATGTACTAAATGGGGTTGATTTACTAAAGGCAAATAGACTGTGCACTAGCTCCAGAGCTTAGTAAATGTGCAGAAGCTCTGCTGACTTCCATCATCCAATCATGTGCAAGCTAGAATGCTGTTTTATTTTCCTTGCATGTGATTGGGTATTTTTTGCATAGTGAAGCTTTATGTCATTTACTAAGCTTTGGAGCAACTGCACTTGCAAAGTGTACAGTCTATTTGCCTTTAATAAATCAACCCCAATGTGTTTTTTCATTTTTCCCAAACATACACTTTATATTTCAATATTTTTATTAAGTTTTTCAGAGATAAACAGGGAAAAACAGGGACAAGAGATATGGTTCATTCATACATACAATATTGCACTAGACAAAATATGGTTGATCATTTTTGTTGTAGTTCTGCCCATTGGACGGGTGAGGTGTTGGTCTTGTTTAGCAATATCATCAGAGGTATTCATATGCAATTGATGAACCTTGGTAATGAGTTGGGGTGTTAAGGGGGTTTTGGTGGAGAGGTGGGGGAGGATAGGATTGGGGGGAGGAGGGATATAACTGGGTATTTGAGGAGATACTAGTCTTGGTATGGGGTGTGATTTCATCTCGTGAAATGTCATCAGGGTTGTACAGAGCATTTTGGGTGATTTAGCCATCGGGTCCATTGAATATTGAATTTGTGATAGGAAGAAGTGTTAATTGCGGATAAGTTTTCCATTAGGCATTGAGTGTTTAAGTCTGTAAGTAATGAAGTGATTGAGGCGGTATTGTTTGTGTTCCATAATCTAGTAATATTAATTTTGGCGGCAAAGAGTATGTGGGTAATAATTGATCGGGAGTGGGGAGGGAGTTTCTCGATTCCGATGTGTAGGAGTGCTAATGAGGGGTTCGGGACTATCGAAATTTTGTCAAACATACACTTTAAAAGGGGAATTGTTACAAAGCAGTAAATGTGACATTAACCAAATGTACCAGGAAAATTTGTCCAGTGCCCAGGGCAAAAATGCAGAACTGCGCTCCCACCTTCCACTGCTAATGCATGTCGTAGAATGGGCGTACCATACTGCACCCATTTTTTGCTTCCTTGCTCCAGCTGCTCATGGTTGGCATGGGGTGGGCACTACACATGCATGGTCAATCACTTCCTTTCTACCAGCTAGAAGGTAGTTGTACATGTACGGTGTGTTTTTCATGCCAGCCTTGGGCAGATGGGTGGAGAGTGGGCATGTTGGAGCACAGAGTGGCAGCAGTAGCGGTCAGGGCAGACATAAAGTCACAGCACATTGGTTGCGAGCCACTTATCTGGAGCATACGTGCAGTGAGATAGAGCCCCCCCTGGTGTGCCTGGGGCAGCTGACCCTCCGTCCCACCCCTTGCCCCATCCCTGTTAACAGAAAGCATTCACTGTTAGTGAATCAATCACTGTAAGTGAAAGTGCATGTACCTGGAAGTTTCACGTACAATAAGGGCTCATTCTCACTAACTGTGGTGACCTGCGTTTTTTCCACATGGGATAAATGCAGTTCACCATTGCGCTTTACCATGCAGACTAGTGTGAACCTAGTCTAAATGCTTGACGAATGTCAGATTCACTTTATTATTATTAATATTATTATTATTATACAGGATTTATATAGTGCCAACAGTTTGCTCAGAGCTTTACAAAATAAAGGGAGACAATACAGCAACAATACAGTTCAATACAGGAGAGTTAGGAGGGTCCTGCTCCTTGGAGCTTACAATTAGAGATGAGCGAATCGAAGTAGGCGAAGTGGAATTCGAGTCGAATATTGGAAAAATTTCGATTCGCGCCGAATCCGAAAAATAGCCTACTTCGGACGCGCGAATCTAAATTTTTCCTAAAATGGCGGCGGACATGTGCGGCGACGGAGCGGGGATGTCTGGGAAGGCGCGCAGACAAGGCGCGCTGACCCATAATGCATTCCTTAATGACATGTGATCGCATTAGCCAATCAGCAGCCAGGCAGCCAGCACTGTGTAATGGTCGAGCTATAAATAGCGGCCATTTTAGAATTCTTCATTTGCCTCCAGTCATTCAAGAGAGGCAGACCGCTCTGTATTAGGGACAGAGTTAGGGCCACAGAAACGTTACTTGGGGACAGAGAAACGTTACTTAGGGACAGAGAAGCATTACTCAGGGACACAGAATTGTTAATGAGGGCCACAGAATCGTTACTTAGGGCCAAAGAAACGCTAGTTAGGGCCACAGAATTGTTACTCAGGGACAGACAGAATTGTTACTGAGTGCCAGAGAATTGTTACTTAGGGCCACAGAAACGTTAGTTAGGGCCACAGAATTGTTACTCAGGGACAGACACAGAATTGTTACTGAGGGCCACAGAACTGTTACTTAGGGCCACAGAAACGTTATTAGGGCCACAGAATTGTTACTCAGGGACAGACAGAATTGTTACTGAGTGCCAGAGAATTGTTACTTAGGGCCACAGAAACGTTAGTTAGGGCCACAGAATTGTTACTCAGGGACAGACACAGAATTGTTACTGAGGGCCACAGAACTGTTACTTAGGGCCACAGAAACGTTAGTTAGAGCCACAGAATTGTTACTCAGGGACAGACACAGAATTGTTACTGAGGGCCACAGAACTGTTACTTAGGGCCACAGAAACGTTAGTTAGGGCCACAGAATTGTTACTCAGGGACAGACACAGAATTGTTACTGAGGGCCACAGAATTGTTACTTAGGGCCACAGAAACGTTACTCAGGGACACAGAATTGTTACTGAGGGCCACAGAACTGTTACTTAGGGCCACAGAAACGTTAGTTAGGGCCACAGAAACGTTAGTTAGGGCCACAGAATTGTTACTCAGGGACAGACACAGAATTGTTACTGAGGGCCACAGAACTGTTACTTAGGGCTACAGAAACGTTAGTTAGGGCCACAGAATTGTTACTCAGGGACAGACACAGAATTGTTACTGAGGGCCACAGAATTGTTACTTAGGGCCACAGAAACGATACTCAGGGACACAGAATTGTTACTGAGGGCCACAGAACTGTTACTTAGGGCCACAGAAACGTTAGTTAGGGCCACAGAATTGTTACTCAGGGACAAACACAGAATTGTTACTGAGGGCCACAGAATTGTTACTTAGGGCCACAGAAACGTTACTCAGGGACACAGAATTGTTACTGAGGGCCACAGAACCGTTACTTAGGGCCACAGAATTGTTACTCAGGGACAGACACAGAATTGTTACTCAGGGACACAGAATTGTTACTCAGGGACACAGAATTGTTACTGAGGGCCACAGAACCGTTACTTAGGGCCACAGAAACGTTACTCAGGGACACAGAATTGTTACTGAGGGCCACATAACCGTTACTTAGGGCCACATAATTGTTACTCAGGGACAGACACAGAATTGTTACTGAGGGACACAGAATTGTTACTGAGGGCCACAACCGTTACTTAGGGCCACAGAATTGTTACTCAGGGACACAGAATTGTTACTGAGGGCCACAGAACCGTTACTTAGGGCCACAGAATTGTTACTCAGGGACACAGAATTGTTACTGAGGGCCACAGAACTGTTACTTAGGGCCACAGAATTGTTACTCGGACAGACACAGAATTGTTACTCAGGGACACAGAATTGTTGCTGAGGGCCACAGAACCGTTACTTAGGGCCACAGAAACGTTACTCAGGGACACAGAATTGTTACTGAGGGCCACAGAATTGTTACTTAGGGCCACAGAAACGTTACTCAGGGACACAGAATTGTTACTGAGGGCCACAGAACCGTTACTTAGGGCCACAGAATTGTTACTCAGGGACAGACACAGAATTGTTACTGAGGGACACAGAATTGTTACTGAGGGCCACAACCGTTACTTAGGGCCACAGAATTGTTACTCAGGGACACAGAATTGTTACTGAGGGCCACAGAACCGTTACTTAGGGCCACAGAATTGTTACTCAGGGACACAGAATTGTTACTGAGGGCCACAGAACTGTTACTTAGGGCCACAGAATTGTTACTCGGACAGACACAGAATTGTTACTCAGGGACACAGAATTGTTACTGAGGGCCACAGAACCGTTACTTAGGGCCACAGAAACGTTACTCAGGGACACAGAATTGTTACTGAGGGCCACATAACCGTTACTTAGGGCCACATAAAAGTTAATCAGGGACACAGAATTGTTACTGAGGGCCACAACCATTACTTAGGGCCACAGAATTGTTACTCAGGGACACAGAATTGTTACTGAGGGCCACAGAACCGTTACTTAGGGCCACAGAATTGTTACTCAGGGACACAGAATTGTTACTGAGGGCCACAGAACCGTTACTTAGGGCCACAGAAACGTTAATCATGGACACAGAATTGTTACTGAGGGCCACAGAACCGTTACTTAGGGCCACATAAAAGTTAATCAGGGACACAGAATTGTTACTGAGGGCCACAGAACCGTTACTTAGGGCCACAGAATTGTTACTCAGGGACAGACACAGAATTGTTTCTTGAGGGACACAGAATTGTTACTGAGGGCCACAGAACCGTTACTTAGGGCCACAGAAACGTTAATCAGGGACACAGAATTGTTACTGAGGGCCACAGAACCGTTACTTAGGGCCACATAAACGTTAATCAGGGACAGACACAGAATTGTTACTGAGGGACACAGAATTGTTACTGAGGGCCACAGAACCGTTACTTAGGGCCACAGAATTGTTACTCAGGGACACAGAATTGTTACTGAGGGCCACAGAACCGTTACTTAGGGCCACAGAATTGTTACTCAGGGACACAGAATTGTTACTGAGGGCCACAAAACTGTTACTTAGGGCCACAGAATTGTTACTCGGACAGACACAGAATTGTTACTCAGGGACACAGAATTGTTACTGAGGGCCACAGAACCGTTACTTAGGGCCACATAAACGTTAATCAGGGACACAGAATTGTTACTGAGGGCCACAGAACCGTTACTTAGGGCCACAGAATTGTTACTCACGGACAGACACAGAATTGTTTCTTGAGGGACACAGAATTGTTACTGAGGGCCACAGAACCGTTACTTAGGGCCACAGAAACGTTAATCAGGGACACAGAATTGTTACTGAGGGCCACAGAACCGTTACTTAGGGCCACGTAAACGTTAATCAGGGACAGACACAGAATTGTTACTGAGGGACACAGAATTGTTACTGAGGGACACAGAATTGTTACTGAGGGCCACAGAACCGTTACTTAGGGCCACAGAATTGTTACTCAGGGACAGACATAGAATTGTTACTGAGGGACACAGAATTGTTACTGAGGGCCACAGAACCGTTACTTAGGGCCACAGAGTTGTTACTCAGGGACACAGAATTGTTACTGAGGGCCACAGAACTGTTACTGAGGGCCACAGAATTGTTACTCGGACAGACACAGAATTGTTACTCAGGGACACAGAATTGTTACTGAGGGCCACAGAACCGTTACTTAGGGCCACAGAATTGTTACTCAGGGACACAGAATTGTTACTGAGGGCCACAGAACTGTTACTTAGGGCCACAGAATTGTTACTCGGACAGACACAGAATTGTTACTCAGGGACACAGAATTGTTACTGAGGGCCACAGAACCGTTACTTAGGGCCACATAAACGTTAATCAGGGACACAGAATTGTTACTGAGGGCCACAGAACCATTACTTAGGGCCACAGAATTGTTACTCAGGGACAGACACAGAATTGTTACTGAGGGACACAGAATTGTTACTGAGGGCCACATAACCGTTACTTAGGGCCACAGAATTGTTACTCAGGGACAGACACAGAATTGTTACTCAGGGACACAGAATTGTTACTCAGGGACACAGAATCTTTGAATTAAAGAGTATGTCAGACAACACGTAGAGGAGTGGCAGAGGAGGCAATGTTTTAGGAGCGAGCAGACGTGGCAGCAGAGGAAGGGGTCGAGGCAGCACTATTCGCAGCCAGAGGCCAGTGCTCCCGGTGTCATCCAGCGGTCGTGTCTCCACCGACAACCCTGCCGTCATCGATTGGTTGGCTCGGTCGTCTTCCTCTTCCCAGGTCACCTCTGACACCTACAGCCAACGGTCGGTGGGTACGTCAGACACAACCGTTAGTTGGCATGGCCCGGGACCAAGCCCACTGAAATCACGTGTCCTCTACCTGCCCCTGTCCTTTGGTGTTCCCTCACCAAGCGAAGTATCGCATGCTGTGGGCTCAGCCCCACTGTACAGTGAGGAAGAGCTAACAGAGGGCGGTCAGGAACGGGGGGAGACATCCGCCTTTTCAGCAGCCAGGCGAAGAAGTAGTGGCGAGGAGAGTGGCTCGGTAGCCGGTCTAGAGACAGGTCTGTCTCCTGACCCAGACGCAGCCGAGGGGGCTAGTAGTGAGGCGGAGACCCTACTTGATGATGAGGAGGTTGATCGCACTTGGCAGCCTCGTCGTCATCAGGCAATTTCTTCCGCATCATCAGGAGAAGAGGGTGGCAGCTTGGCAGCGAGCGAAACAGTCGGTGGGTTGCCCAGGAGGCAGCAGGGTCGCAGCAGTGTCAGTGGAGCCAAACGGCCACGGAGTAGAGCACCAGCTCCACTGCAGCCTACCACCACGGCCAGTAGTGGTGCCGGTGTGCACGGAGGAAGCAGCAGTCAGCCAGTGAGGAGTATCGGGGGCAAAGTTTCCTACTCGGCGGTGTGGCAATTTTTCGTCAAGCCGCCCGAGGAAGTAAACGTAGCCGTATGTCGACTATGTGGCCAGAAAGTCAAGCGTGGCCAGGGGGCCCATGTTGGGACTACAGCGTTGCGGCAGCATATGCAGCGTCGCCATTTGGTGGCCTGGGAAAACCGTGATAAAGATACGGTGGTTCTGCCCGCCCCAGCCCCCGCTCCATCACCCGCTCCGTTACTTGCTCCGTCACCCGACGTCAATCGCCCTCCATCAGCCAGTCAAGGCTCCAACACCTCTGCTGAGGGGAGTTGTCGCTCGTTGGCATCTTCCGCTCGTTCAGATGCTCCTTCTCCTGCTACTCCTCTTCACGGATTCCGTCAGCAGTCTTTCTTGGAATCCGTTTCCAAGAGACAACAGTTTGCGAGCACGCACCCGACGGCGCAGAAGCTGAACGTCCTCCTGTCCAAGTTGCTGGTGCTGCAGTCCCTCCCTTTCCAAGTGGTGGACTCAGCACCTTTCCGAGAAATGATGGCTTGTGCCGCGCCGCGGTGGAGAGTGCCAAGCCGTCATTTCTTCGCCAAAAAGGCAGTGCCAGCCCTGCATTCACATGTAGAAGAGATGGTGGGCCAGTCTTTGAGCATGTCGGTCTCTGCCAAAGTGCACGGCAGCGCCGACGTGTGGAGCTGTAACTACGGTCAGGGACAGTACATGTCATTTACGGCCCACTGGGTGAACGTGGTGCCGTCACAGCCGCACCAGCAACTTGGACAGGTCACGCCGCTTTTGCCTCCACGTTTGCACGTCCTTGGTCCGGCAAAGATGTCCGCCTCTACCACCTCTTCTTCCGCCGTGTCCTCAGCCGCCACCCCCGTGCCAAGTCCCATTACCCGACCGGCATATCACATGTGCAGGGCGCAACGGTGTCATGCTGTGCTGCACCTGGTATGCCTTGGCGAACGTAGTCACACAGGGGAGGAACTTCTCAGTGTAATGAACAGAGAAATCGACAGATGGCTGTCTCCGCGCAAACTGAAAATCGGAACCATGTTGACCGACAACGGAAAGAACATGGTGTCTGCTCTGCGTCAAGGAAGGTTGTGCCATGCGCCATGCATGGCTCACGTGTTCAATCTGGTTGTCAAGCGGTTCCTAAAATCCACCATCCCACTGCAAGACATCCTTAAAATGTCACGTAAACTTTGCATGCATTTCAGCCATTCCTACACCGCAAAGCACACCCTCCTTGAGCTGCAGCGGCAGAACAAAATTGCACAGCATCGCCTGATCTGCGACGTTGCAACAAGGTGGAATTCAACCCTACACATGTTAGACCGCCTTTACGAACAGCGAAAGGCCATCACCGATTTCCTGATGTTACAAGCGGATAAAGGTACTCCCCTGTGTAACTTCGATGTCAGCCATTGGCAGCTCATGCGTGACACCTGCCGCTTGCTCAGGCCCTTTGAGGAGGCCACGCTATTCGTGAGTCGGCAGGACTATGGGATGAACGACGTCATTCCTCTGTTGCACGTCCTGGAACAAATGCTGTTAACAATGGCTGGTCAGGGTGCGGTAGACGTGGCGCACAGATCTCAACGCCACATGACCCCTGTGGGGGCAGGACAGGAAGAAGAGGAGGAGGTAGAGGAGGACATTTGTGCTCAGGAATTATTGAGTGAAATGGGTGGTTTTTCCACTCAGCGGACAGGAGTGGAGGAGCAGGAGCATCTGGTAGAGGAGGAGGAGGAGGAGACAGAGGACCCAGACGCACCGTGGCAGTATGCTGTGGAGATGGAGGCAGGGAGTCCCTCGCATTCCTTGGCACAAATGGCCCATAGCATGCTCGGTTGCTTGCGTAGCAACAGCCGAATAATAACCATCAGACAGAGGGATGACTTTTGGCTGTCCACCTTGTTGGACCCTCGCTACCGTTCAAAAATGGTGGCCTTTTTCACACCTGCTGAGAGGGAGGCCAAAATAACGTACTATAAAAACCACCTATGTAGTCAGTTGGTCTCTGCCTTTGTGCGCCAACGTCCATCCTCAGACACTGTGGGCCCTGTGCGCTCGCGTTCCGCTGCCATGGCAGCAGGGGAGGGGTGGGGTGGTAGGAGCAGTGGCAGCTCCACCAGCAGCGGCTGCCTCAGTCTGCAGTCGATGATGAGTAGCTTTCTTCACCAGCGCAGTGAGGAAACTACTAACCAGCCGCAGCAGCAGCAGCAGCAGCAGCATCAGGTGGACCTGGAGCAGGACCTCAAACAACAGGCTTGGGCCTACTTGGACAGCACCCTGCCAACCGAGGTAGACAATCCCCTTGACTACTGGGCAACGAAACTTGACCTTTGGCCCCAACTAGCTGAATTTGCCCTTGAAAGGCTGTCATGCCCGGCCAGTAGCGTGGCATCGGAGCGCGTGTTTAGTGCGGCAGGAGGTATTGTAACTCCGCGGAGGACACGACTGTCCACCCAAAGTGTGGAGAGACTCACGTTTGTGAAAATGAATCAGGCGTGGATTAGTCTGGATTTCAAACCACCAGTTCCTGACACAACTGACTAATTCCGCCATGAATCATGCCTCAAACATGTGCCACTTTCAGGTCTCCTCACACACTGCTGGTGTGTTCCATTTTTTGTCATAGGGTGCTGGCAGATTACGGGCCTCCCATAGCTGCTGCCAGGCACCTAATCTGCCATGGGCCCCTATACCGCCTCCTCATGCTGCTGCCAGGTCCACAGTCTCTTATGCCATGTGCCACTTTCAGGTCTCCTCACACTGCTGGTGTGTTCAATTTTTTGACATAGGGTGCTGGCAGATTACGGGCCTCCCATAGCTGCTGCCAGGCCCCTAATCTGCCATGGGCCCCTGTACCGCCTCCTCATGCTGCTGCCAGGTCCACAGTGTCTCATGCCATGTGCCACTTTCAGGTCTCCTCACACTGCTGGTGTGTTGAATTTTTTGACATAGGGTGCTGGCAGATTACGGGCCTCCTATAGCTGCTGCCAGGCCCCTAATCTGCCATAGGCCCCTATATACCGCCTCCTCATGCTGCTGCCAGGTCCAGAGTCTCTCATGGGTCCCTGTACGGCCTCCCATTGCTGCTGTCTCCATCGCCACACTCTGCCATGTGCCACTTTCAGGTCTCCTCACACACTGCTGGTGTGTTCAATTTTTTGACATAGGGTGCTGGCAGATTACAGGCCTCCCATAGCTGCTGCCAGGCCCCTAATCTGCCATGGGCCCCTATATACCGCCTCCTCATGCTGCTGCCAGGTCCAGAGTCTCTCATGGGTCCCTGTACGGCCTCCCATTGCTGCTGTCTCCATCGCCACACTCTGCCATGTGCCACTTTCAGGTCTCCTCACACACTGCTGGTGTGTTGAATTTTTTAACATAGGGTGCTGGCAGATTACGGGCCTCCTATAGCTGCTGCCAGGCCCCTAATCTGCCATGGGCCCCTATATACCGCGTCCTCATGCTGCTGCCAGGTCCAGAGTCTCTCATGGGTCCCTGTACGGCCTCCCATTGCTGCTGTCTCCATCGCCACACTCTGCCATGTGCCACTTTCAGGTCTCCTCACACACTGCTGGTGTGTTGAATTTTTTGACATAGGGTGCTGGCAGATTACGGGCCTCCTATAGCTGCTGCCAGGCCCCTAATCTGCCATGGGCCCCTATACCGCCTCCTCATGCTGCTGCCAGGTCCAGAGTCTCTCATGGGTCCCTGTACGGCCTCCCATTGCTGCTGTCTCCATCGCCACACTCTGCCATGTGCCACATTCAGGTCTCTTCACACTGCTGGTGTGTTGAATTTTTTGACATAGGGTGCTGGCAGATTACGGGCCTCCCATAGCTGCTGCCAGGCCCCTAATCTGCCATGGGCCCCTATATACCGCCTCCTCATGCTGCTGCCAGGTCCAGAGTCTCTCATGGGTCCCTGTACGGCCTCCCATTGCTGCTGTCTCCATCGCCACACTCTGCCATGTGCCACTTTCAGGTCTCCTCACACACTGCTGGTGTGTTGAATTTTTTGACATAGGGTGCTGGCAGATTACGGGCCTCCTATAGCTGCTGCCAGGCCCCTAATCTGCCATAGGCCCCTATATACCGCCTCCTCATGCTGCTGCCAGGTCCAGAGTCTCTCATGGGTCCCTGTACGGTCTCCCATTGCTGCTGTCTCCATCGCCACACTCTGCCATGTGCCACATTCAGGTCTCTTCACACTGCTGGTGTGTTGAATTTTTTGACATAGGGTGCTGGCAGATTACGGGCCTCCCATAGCTGCTGCCAGGCCCCTAATCTGCCATGGGCCCCTATACCGCCTCCTCATGCTGCTGCCAGGTCCACAGTCTCTTATGCCATGTGCCACTTTCAGGTCTCCTCACACTGCTGGTGTGTTCAATTTTTTGACATAGGGTGCTGGCAGATTACGGGCCTCCTATAGCTGCTGCCAGGCCCCTAATCTGCCATAGGCCCCTATATACCGCCTCCTCATGCTGCTGCCAGGTCCAGAGTCTCTCATGGGTCCCTGTACGGCCTCCCATTGCTGCTGTCTCCATCGCCACACTCTGCCATGTGCCACTTTCAGGTCTCCTCACACACTGCTGGTGTGTTCAATTTTTTGACATAGGGTGCTGGCAGATTACAGGCCTCCCATAGCTGCTGCCAGGCCCCTAATCTGCCATGGGCCCCTATATACCGCCTCCTCATGCTGCTGCCAGGTCCAGAGTCTCTCATGGGTCCCTGTACGGCCTCCCATTGCTGCTGTCTCCATCGCCACACTCTGCCATGTGCCACTTTCAGGTCTCCTCACACACTGCTGGTGTGTTGAATTTTTTAACATAGGGTGCTGGCAGATTACGGGCCTCCTATAGCTGCTGCCAGGCCCCTAATCTGCCATGGGCCCCTATATACCGCGTCCTCATGCTGCTGCCAGGTCCAGAGTCTCTCATGGGTCCCTGTACGGCCTCCCATTGCTGCTGTCTCCATCGCCACACTCTGCCATGTGCCACTTTCAGGTCTCCTCACACACTGCTGGTGTGTTGAATTTTTTGACATAGGGTGCTGGCAGATTACGGGCCTCCTATAGCTGCTGCCAGGCCCCTAATCTGCCATGGGCCCCTATACCGCCTCCTCATGCTGCTGCCAGGTCCAGAGTCTCTCATGGGTCCCTGTACGGCCTCCCATTGCTGCTGTCTCCATCGCCACACTCTGCCATGTGCCACATTCAGGTCTCTTCACACTGCTGGTGTGTTGAATTTTTTGACATAGGGTGCTGGCAGATTACGGGCCTCCCATAGCTGCTGCCAGGCCCCTAATCTGCCATGGGCCCCTATATACCGCCTCCTCATGCTGCTGCCAGGTCCAGAGTCTCTCATGGGTCCCTGTACGGCCTCCCATTGCTGCTGTCTCCATCGCCACACTCTGCCATGTGCCACTTTCAGGTCTCCTCACACACTGCTGGTGTGTTGAATTTTTTGACATAGGGTGCTGGCAGATTACGGGCCTCCTATAGCTGCTGCCAGGCCCCTAATCTGCCATAGGCCCCTATATACCGCCTCCTCATGCTGCTGCCAGGTCCAGAGTCTCTCATGGGTCCCTGTACGGTCTCCCATTGCTGCTGTCTCCATCGCCACACTCTGCCATGTGCCACATTCAGGTCTCTTCACACTGCTGGTGTGTTGAATTTTTTGACATAGGGTGCTGGCAGATTACGGGCCTCCCATAGCTGCTGCCAGGCCCCTAATCTGCCATGGGCCCCTATACCGCCTCCTCATGCTGCTGCCAGGTCCACAGTCTCTTATGCCATGTGCCACTTTCAGGTCTCCTCACACTGCTGGTGTGTTCAATTTTTTGACATAGGGTGCTGGCAGATTACGGGCCTCCCATAGCTGCTGCCAGGCCCCTAATCTGCCATGGGCCCCTATATACCGCCTCCTCATGCTGCTGCCAGGTCCAGAGTCTCTCATGGGTCCCTGTACGGCCTCCCATTGCTGCTGTCTCCATCGCCACACTCTGCCATGTGCCACTTTCAGGTCTCCTCACACACTGCTGGTGTGTTGAATTTTTTGACATAGGGTGCTGGCAGATTACGGGCCTCCTATAGCTGCTGCCAGGCCCCTAATCTGCCATGGGCCCCTATACCGCCTCCTCATGCTGCTACCAGGTCCAGAGTCTCTCATGGGTCCCTGTACGGCCTCCCATTGCTGCTGTCTCCATCGCCACACTCTGCCATGTGCCACATTCAGGTCTCTTCACACTGCTGGTGTGTTGAATTATTTGACATAGGGTGCTGGCAGATTACGGGCCTCCCATAGCTGCTGCCAGGCCCCTAATCTGCCATGGGCCCCTGTACCGCCTCCTCATGCTGCTGCCAGGTCCACAGTGTCTCATGCCATGTGCCACTTTCAGGTCTCCTCACACTGCTGGTGTGTTGAATTTTTTGACATAGGGTGCTGGCAGATTACGGGCCTCCTATAGCTGCTGCCAGGCCCCTAATCTGCCATGGGCCCCTATATACCGCCTCCTCATGCTGCTGCCAGGTCCAGAGTCTCTCATGGGTCCCTGTACGGCCTCCCATTGCTGCTGTCTCCATCGCCACACTCTGCCATGTGCCACTTTCAGGTCTCCTCACACACTGCTGGTGTGTTGAATTTTTTGACATAGGGTGCTGGCAGATTACGGGCCTCCCATTGCTGCTGCCAGGCCCGTAATCTGCCATGGGCCCCCGTACCGACTCCTCATGCTGTGACGTTGCAACAAGGTGGAATTCAACCCTACATATGTTAGACCGCCTTTACGAACAGCAAAAGGCCATCACAGATTTCCTGATGTTAAAAGCGGATAAAGGTACTCCCTGTGTAACTTAGATGTCAGCCATTGGCAGCTCATGCGTGACACCTGCGCTTGCTCAGGCCCTTTGAGGAGGCCACGCTATTCGTGAGTCGGCAGGACTATGGGATGAACGACGTCATTCCTCTGTTGCACATCCTGGAACAAATGCTGTTAACAATGGCTTGTCAGGGTGCGGTAGACGTGGCGCACAGATCTCAACGCCACATGACCCCTGTGGGGGCAGGACAGGAAGAAGAGGAGGAGGTAGAGGAGGACATTGGTGCTCAGGAATTATTGAGTGAAATGTTTTTTTTTTCCACTCAGCGGACAGGAGTGGAGGAGCAGGAGCATCTGGTAGAGGAGGAGGAAGAGGAGACAGAGGACCCAGACGCACCGTGACAGTATGCTGTGGAGATGGAGGCAGGGAGTCCCTCACATTCCTTGGCACAAATGGCCCATAGCATGCTCGCTTGCTTGCGTACCGACAGCCGAATAATAACCATCAGACAGAGGGATGACTTTTGGCTGTCCACCTTGTTGGACCCTCGCTACCGTTCCAAAATGGTGGCCTTTTTCCCACCTGCTGAGAGGGAGGCCAAAATAACGTACTATAAAAACCACCTATGTAGTCAGCTGGTCTCTGCCTGTCTGCGCCAACGTCCATCCTCAGACACTGTGGGCCCTGTGCGCTCGCGTTCCGCTGCCATGGCAGCAGGGGAGGGGTGGGGTGGTAGGAGCAGTGGCAGCTCCACCAGCAGCGGCTGCCTCAGTCTGCAGTCGATGATGAGTAGCTTTCTTCACCAGCGCAGTGAGGAAACTACTAACCAGCCGCAGCAGCAGCAGCAGCAGCAGCATCAGGTGGACCTGGAGCAGGACCTCAAACAACAGGCTTAGGCCTACTTGGACAGCACCCTGCCAACCGAGGTAGACAATCCCCTTGACTACTGGGCAACGAAACTTGACCTTTGGCCCCAACTAGCTGAATTTGCCCTTGAAAGGCTGTCATGCCCGGCCAGTAGCGTGGCATCGGAGCGCGTGTTTAGTGCGGCAGGAGGTATTGCAACTCCGCGGAGGACACGACTGTCCACCCAAAGTGTGGAGAGACTCACGTTTGTGAAAATGAATCAGGCGTGGATTAGTCTGGATTTCAAACCACCAGTTCCTGACACAACTGACTAAATCCGCCATGAATCATGCCCCAAACATGTGCCACTTTCAGGTCTCCTCACACTGCTGGTGTGTTCCATTTTTTGTCATAGGGTGCTGGCAGATTACGGGCCTCCCATAGCTGCTGCCAGGCCCCTAATCTGCCATGGGCCCCTATACCGCCTCCTCATCCTGCTGCCAAGTCCAGAGTCTGTCATGGGTCCCTGTACGGCCTCCCATTGCTGCTGTCTCCATCGCCACACTCTGCCATGTGCCACTTTGAGGTCTCCTCACACTCCTGCTGTTTTCCATTTTGTCATAGGTTGCTGGCAGATTACAGGCCTCCCATAGGTGCTGCCAGGCCCCAAATCTGCCATGGGCCCCCGTACCACCTCGTCACGCTGCTGCTGGGTCCACAGTGTGACATGGGTCCCTGTACCGCCTCCCATTGCTCCCACTCTGCCATGTGCCACTTTGAGGTCTCCTCACACTCCTGCTGGTTTCCATTTTGTCATAGGTTGCTGTATGGCCTCCCATTGCTGCTGCCTCCACCGCCACACTGTGGCTCCAAACACTGGTTTTGGCCCCGTGACTGCCCAAATGAGTGAAGTGTGCGGTGATTCTAAGATCGACGGCACTCATCTGCATGTCATACTGACTGACAGTATTATTTCTCTTCCCCAGCAGACTCCAAGGGCATTTAAATTAAAGGTACAGTGTTCTGCACTAGTATAAAGGCTCTCTGAAGCCTAGAAACACCCTTTTTTAAGTTAAATTCACAGCGAATATATTCGACTCGAATCGAATATTGTCCACGAATTCGCCGAATCAGTCGAATCGAATTTTTGAATACTTCGCTCATCTCTACTTACAATCTAAGAGGAAGGGGCTAGTGGTACAAAAGTTAATACCTGTGGGGGATGGACTGGTAGAAGGAATAGAAGATTCCATTATTAGCTGAAGGCAGGATAGGCTTCCCTGAAGAGATAGGTTTTTAGAGGTAGCCTAAAAGTGGGCAGAGTAGGCTATAGTCTGATAGATTAGGGTAGAGAGTTCCAGAGGATAGGGGAAGCTCTGGAGAAGTCCAGGAGATGAGCATGGGAGGAGGAGACAAGGGTGTTAGAGAGCAGGAGGTTGTGGGAGGAGCGGAGAGTACAGTTTTGGTGATATTTGGAGACAAGATTGGTGATGTAATTTGGGGCAGAGTTATAAATGGCTTTATATGTTATTGTTAATGTTTTGAATTTTATCCGTTGGGCAATGGGAAGCCAGTGGAGGGATTTGCAGAGAGGGATGGCAGATATACCCGCTAGCACTTGATTTGTGATACATATAAATGCCGCTTGAGATAGAGATGAAGAAAATTGGAACTAAACATCTCACATACCCACCTGAACACAGGTGTGAACCCAGAAATATTGAAAACTCTTTCATTTTAGTCCCTGTTTACACTTGCAAATTACATGGCAAGTCGTACCCTATTGTCCGCAATTACAGCTGTCATATTGGTGCGGGTTCTAAAGTAGTACATGCGCTACGTGTCAGATGTCTTGCAAATCGCACCTCAAATTGGCATGTCATCCGACTTTGAACCGTAAGTCGCATGATTTCAAGGTCGGGATCGACGTGACCGGGGTGTAAATGTATCTGGTTGGGAAGATTTTATGTGTGATGAAATTATCTACAACAAAAAAAAACATAAAAATAAAACACTTCATTTTAGTTGAAGAAAAAAGATGGTTTCCTTTGAATTACAGCTGTTTAATTAAAGTTGTTAATTTTATGTCTTTAAACTACATGGAAAACAAGTTGGTCAGCCCAGATTGTAATGAGATCAATAAATCAAGTGTGATTGCGTTGAAGGAAATACCTCAACCAAGCTTCACAAGTAAAAAACAAAGGATGGGGAAGTACACCATGAGAAGTACAAAGTGCCTGCATTGCAAAATGAGTATTGAGCATACAAGTTTGAAATATACTGTAGATGTAATTCTATTTGTATTACTTTTAAAGAGGCTCTCTGCTTTAATTCTGGATTCCAGGCAATCGGCTCAATACACAGCTCAAATACCTATATGTGAATGTTTTTACATGCCAAAAAATTTTTAATTCAGTTCAATGACCAGAACCTGTCTGTAGACAGTTGTGATTTGGCCAAGGGTGGTGCTGTTCAGAGTAGTGAATAAGGGGGAATCCATGTTCCTCTAAGGCAGGGGTGTCAAACTGACAGCCCTCCAGCTGTTGCAAAACTACAAGTCCCATCATGCCTCAGCCTTTGGGAGTCATGCTTGTAAGTGTCAATCTTGCAATGCCTCATGGGACTTGTATTTTGGCAACAGTTGGAGGGCCGCCAGTTTGACACCTGTGCTCTAAGGTCTTCATAGTTGTCTTCAGGGGAGCAGCTATCTGATTGGACACTGCTGCACTGGCTGACCTCTGTGGCCATCTTTGGTGTGGGCAGTGTTAATAAATAGTACTGTCCTCCTTCAGTTGGCACACATTTTTCAAGTGGAAAGGTCAGGTTAGGAACAGGACAGGTTCCTGTGGAGGAAGGACAGAACAAATACTGTTGCTGGTTTTTGGTCAACAGACCTTCCTCTTTCAGGTGCCTGTTGTCGGTCTGCCTTCCTCTGTCAGATGCTGTCAGGTGTCAGTACTGTGCATGGATATTTTCTATATGGTTTCTTGTAAATGCTTTGACCCAATGTGGCTGTGCATACAGGTTCTGTTACACTTCTTCAATGCCCTCCTGTTAATATACTCTCCTGCAACATCTGGTCTTTGTGCGAGTTCTCTTCCCCAGTGGGCACCGAACACTAAACCCCGCTCCTATGCCCCAGATTGCTGATGGGTCAATGAAGAGCAACAGCCTACTGGCATTTTATTTATCTGAGTGCATTGAGACCATATTATGCTTGCGATTCTTTCACTGGCCACAACTCGCCATTGTCAGGATCACTAAACAGTACAGTGAAAATGCTCAAATCCAAAGTATTTCTCTGCCCTGCCCTGTCCTGCACTGCGATCCTCCATTGCTGCTCTGCAAATTTGTTGTTACTCCTTGTGGAGAGTTCAATACTGGTTCTAATATAGATCTGTAAAAGTCACTGACGTCTCTGAGTCCATCCAAGTTTTATCCTGTGTTGAGCCCTGATGAAAGGGGTGTTGCCCCCAAAACACAGTGGATGTTTTTTTCATCTGACTGGTTTTGGTCTGGTGCTCCTTTCTGTTGTTTCTGTATGGTTTGAGCTACTGCATTGGAATCTTGTCATTGAAAAGTTCTGCAAAGGAGACATGGCAAAATAAAAAACATATTCTGCTTTAGAACCCACCCATTAATGAAGGCGCTCCAATATTTGTGAGCACAGGGGCACTTTAAGGAGATTCTATCATTGAAATAAAAATTGTCAACAAAAACATGCTGCATACTATCTGTCCTCGTGCTGTTCAGTGGAATTTTTGCTTTCTTCAAGAGCACAGCCATCCACAGAATAATCAAATACAACACTTTTTCTGAAATGTTTGATGTATGTGTCCCCCACCATGGGCTGTGATTTAACCCTTTCAAATACGGAGTCTCTCAAAAGCAAGCCCGCCCTTTACCCATGAAGAGCAACAAAGACATTTCACAAATGGGTTGTGTTAGGCACAGCTCATTGCCCAAAATCATGTACTTCTAGGCTCTTCTATTAAGTGCTCTAATTGGGTCCTGAAGTATAGGCAGACTCCACAGCTACATTTAAGCATTATTCAATAACTTGTGGGCCTCAGAGAAAATTTTGGACCTGCCTCCTGTCTTTACTGACCTCTCTACGTTTACTGGGCAGAGTGAACATCTTCACTCTTGACACTGGACACATCCTTACAGTGGATCATCAACTCCTTTTGTTGGGCAATAGCTGATTAAACTTGTAGCGCCACTCAAAACCAGAGAATTTGAAAAGACCCCATCCATAACAGAGAATGGGAGCCAGCACCCTTAAGTTGATTTAGAACAATGGAAGATAAAATAATGGTCACTGCAGTGGCATCCCGAAGCAGGTGCAAGGAGTGCGGCCCGCACCGGGTGACACCGACCACATGGGGTGATACCAGACCCGCTCCACGAAAAGGTAAGTTATAAAGCAAGCCGACGATCCCCACAGGATGGATCGCATCCATCCTGTGGGGATCATCGGCTTTCTTTACAACTTACCTTTTCTTGGAGCGGGTCCGGTGTCACACTGTATAGGTTGCATGCCGGCGATCCCCGCATCCTGTGAGGATCGTCGACATGCAACCTATACGGGGTGACACCGGACCCACTCCAAGAAAAGGTAAGTTGTAAAGAAAGCCGACGATCCCCGCATGATAGATCGGATCTGCGGATTGAGCATAATGGATCGCAGTCCAACCCATTATGCTCAATGCGCAGATCCGATCCATTCTGTAGGGATCATCGGAGGGGGTGTCACCAAGTGTTACTGCACTGGGTGACATCAACCCTAGGGATGCCTCTGGGTCACTGCATCAACCTCCCCAGTAAATGTATCGGTGTTGGCTTCACCTGCCACTCCAGTCACGCACCCTGATTTGTTTCACCCCACCCGCCAGGGCTTGGTCACAGAGGTCAGAGGCCTTTTGTTGGGCTGCAACCATTACACACTTACTAAAAAACAGTGACTGTGTGTAGAAGAGTTTTTCTTTAATCACCTTTCCAGTGGCCCACACCTATCTTTCCACAGTTCCAGCAATCAAGAACTGTGGGAGTGTTGGGTACCTGTGTTCCCCACTGTATACATTGCTCCATCCTTTAACCCAATCACTGTTTAGTGTTGTAATGATGTAGGGCTTAGAGGATGAAAGCAACAATTCCTGGCATGCCACTATGCCTAGACACTCCTAGCTTAGCTGTATATCTGAAGTGTGAGATCTTCTAAGGCACAGCTGCCTCTGACTGCTGATCTCCTGAGATTTGGAGTAAGATTTGGTGATGTCAGTGCAAGGATGTTCCTGCTTCTGTTTCATTATGTTCTTCCAGCACCTCTCCTGATATTTTATATTCCCTTACCAGCCATCAGATCACCAGTAGTCATCAGGGCAGCAGCTCTGACAAGAGGTCAGTGCAGGCAGTGCAGAATCAGACATCATAAGCCAGTAATGGGGAAAGGATCAGCTGGTCTTTTGCCCTATGCTTGCCTTTTTTTTTTATCAAGGTGACGTCACTGCATCTCACCACTGCCTTTTGGCTTAGCTGTGTATTTGAAATTGTATGAGCAGGGCTTCTTTCAGCAGGAACACTGAGGAATGCAGTTCCGTCACCTCCAAAACTAAATTTATATAATGGCAAGGAGTACTGGGAGTGGGCTAGAGGGTCTATTGATGCTGACTGCTCAGGGATCTATTGTTGCTGGGGGAATATATTGCTGAGGGTCTATTAATGCTGGCTACTGGGAGGTCTGTTGTTGCTGGTGGAGGTCTATTGTTGTCCTGGGGTGGATCTGTTGTTGCTAGGGGTATTGTGTTGCTGGGGTCTATTGTTGTTGGGGGGGGGGGGCTATTGTTGCTGGCTGCAGGGGGTCTATTTCACTGCTTTTCGTATTATCATTAACAAATTCTATATAAATTATTCGGCACCACAAAATGATACTTAGTTCTATTTTCTCTAAAAGGGGCAGTACTGGGAGGTGGGTAGGGGGTGGAACCAAGGGACAGTGCTCGGAGGTGGGTAGGGGGTGGAGACAAGGGGCAACTTGGAAGAGAGGAGTACCTGCACCTATTTTCTGAGCAAAAAAAAACCATGCCTATGAGAATACGCCTTACAATGGGCTGCAGTACATTCCTATGTTATTTTGAGCCCCCAGCTATCCCTGGGCAATGGTGAGGCATAGTGACATAATCTATGTCATAAGCATTGGAAGCCTGCACTTAGGTAAGCATTTTTTCCTTTTTTATTTTAGTAACAGCTTCATTTTTGAATTGCCTTTCCAGGCAATTTTTCTTTGATGGGTGGGGGCTTTCAATAGAGAGGACCATACATTTTCATGGAAGATCAACTTAAGTTTAAATATAAAATTTTCACGCTTGACTGGCATTTACCTTTAAATAAAGCTGATAATAAATTATAAGATTCTAAAAATGATCTGTTATGTTACAAACTTGTCACCATAAGCCCTGTAAGTTTGTGACAGCTGCTTTTATTTTGACGTCATTCAGTTTATGATACCTCTGTAATGTGGTTAGATAAGCTTGTCAGAGTATATTTTTCTCTCCGTTCCAACATGCTTTGCAGTGACATAGACAGATTATGTGACGGTACAATTCAAGTTTATTTACAATAGATATATTGCCGGTTACAAGGTCTTTCATACATGGTGGCTGGTTCCGTTTTGATGAACTCTACAAAGATATTTTCAGTGTTTCTCCAACTTACATTGCTGGAGCCATCCTAAGCCAGCCATGGTTTGGTATCAATGGCTGTTAGAGACTTTTTTGCAGCATTTGTGTAAGCTCAGACTGTATATTTTCTGTGTACACAAGGTCTGTTAAAGTAAATCTGGACTTTGCACACACAAGGCAAAGAAAAAAAAATACTTTACTGGAGGGACCAGTGTGACAGAGCTTAGGCCTGGTAATTAGGCATTTTTGACCATGAACCCACGTCATTACAACACTAAACAGGTGAAATGTCACGTTTCTCCATAGGCAGAAGTACTGGGTATTCCGTGTCACATCTTTGCCAGGAGTGCCGTCATATTGTGAGATTAGGCAGGAGGCCTGTTAGTGGTGTTGTACTCTCCTATATAGGATGCTAGGTAAATGTAATTTTTGGCTTGCTCTGTAATCAGAAGAGCAGTGATTATTGGCCTTGGTCTGCTCATGGTTTCACAAGCTAGGGGTTTCATTGTTTCCCCCAGTCTTTGGGAGAAGCTTCCAGAGCTTAGCGAAGGAAATTCAAATGAGTGGCCTGAATATTTACTATGCCTTGGTCGATCTCTGGGGAGGTGTGCAGAGAAGGTGGTCAAGGAAGGTGGTAGATAGGCTGGGCAGACTGTCTTTTTCCCTGTCAAGGGATGGATCTGTGAGCTTCAGGGGGCAGACTGCACCTGAAGCACCTCTGGACTTGATGCTGGACTTCTCTATCAGGGGATTGAGCCTGAGTAGATACCCTGACTGACACCCTGCAAAAGAATAACCATACCTCATTGTCCCCTATGAGAATTTAATCATTCTGAAGCCACATTGTGGTCCCTAGCTATGAGACTTTAACTATTCTGGAATTATCTCATGGTGCCCAGCTATGATACTTAAAGGAGAAGTACAGCCAAAGCTCTTTTGGCTATACTTCTCTTGCGGATCACTGGAGTACAGTTAGTTCTGCACTCCTGTGACTAGTTGTTAGCTGACAGTGGGCTAAAGTCCGTTGTCAGCTGACGTCACTCAGCCAGTCCAAGCTGGGGAAAGATCATGACTTTAAAGTCGGAATCTACACTAGAGTCTGGAGCAGCACCTGGATCAGCCTGTCAGCGATCTGCTAAGAGCCTGAGACAGCTGCTCCCTCCAGTACCACAGCCAGGGGCGGACTGACCATTTGGAAACTCAGGCACTGCCCGAGGGCCCGGGGTCAGTAGGGGGCCCTATGAGATGCCCCTGGTACCTTTTTCATAGGCTTTTTTGAGTTTGGGCAAGGACACAGGGGCCCCATGATCCCCTATTGCCCGGGGGCCCCATGAGTTGTCAGTCCGCCCCTGACCACAGTCCAGCACTCCAGTGAGTGCAGGGGGGGGAGGTTGGGCCAGAGCAGACAGTGGTGACTGATAGTCATCGCTCTCTACTCACAGCGGTGGTGAGAACTCAGCGATTAGCGGTCATGTGATCGCTGAGTTCTCACACTTAGAGCTGGCAGGAGACAGATGCAAGATTGGACTGATGCTGCATCCACCTAGGTAAGTATAATTTGGGGGGGGAGAAAAACGTGCTTCTCTTTTAAACTGTTCTAGAGCTACCCCATGGTCCCCAGCTATGATACTTTAAAATTCTGAAGCTACCTCATTTTCCCTAGCTATGATACTTTAACTATTCTGGAGCTACCTCATGGTCCCCAGCTATGAGGCTTACACTATTTTGGAGCTACTTCATGGTCCCCAGCTATGAGGCTTACACTATTCTGGAGCTACCTCATGGTCCCCAGCTATGAGGCTTACACTATTCTGGAGCTACCTCATGGTCCCCAGCTATGAGACTTAAACTATTCTGAAATTACCTCATGGTTCCCAGCTATGAGACTTAAACTATTCTGGAGTTACATCATGGTCCCCAGTAATGTGACTTTAACTATTCTGAAGCTACCTCATGGTCCCCAGCTATGAGACTTAAACTATTCTGGAGTTACATCATGGTCCCCAGTAATGTGACTTTAACTATTCTGAAGCTACCTCATGGTCCCCAGCTATGAGACTTTAAGTACCTCACAGTTCCCAGCTGTGAGAGCTAGAGTGTGCTACATTTACAAAGAGAATAGTGTTTTCCATGAATGGAAGCATTTTGGATTATTCCTTAGCCGTTATGCCTCTCCTGTTAAATTTCTGCAAGCAATAAATCGTAAGAAGACATCCTCTAGACTGTTTAAAGGAGTTGGAGTGAATGAACTGTTGCTTGTGTGACTGATGGCCACTGTACTACATAGGAAGAACCTGTGAAATTCTTAGCGGCCCCTTTCGGGGCTAGTGTTACAGTGGTACCAGAGATGTAACAATGTACTAACATTTCCTTTGCCCTGCCCACACACTGATTACACTAAACGCTCCTGGTGTAATCTGCAGGACTGAACTGCTAATTTGGCAACTTGGTCCTGCACAATGCAGGAGGATGTCTCTGCCGCCTATGCCTGCTCCCAGCCCTGAGTGTGTTGGAGCAGATCCCACATCCCTGTGTGGGGTAGGAGTAGGAGAAATAAAGTACATGAGTAAGCTAAGAAACATTCTCACTTTGCCTCTTGTTGACTCTTCTGAAAACACCTTACAGTAGGAAGTTCCTAAAGAACCCTTAATATTATATATTCCTTCCAGAAATCTGGAAAACTTGGCTCTAAATACTGTGTTTAATCATGTTTATATGTAAGATTATTTTCATAAATTCTGTTTCTCACTCTGCATGTCCTTTTCAGTTCCAAATTCCATTTGATTGGCTACCCCCTCCTTCTACAAACCAAAACTTTATATTTTATAACTTCCTCTTTCATAAAGGTTCACGCTAGTGATCAAAGAAAAGAAACGGGACATTGAATTTTTACACACAGAACTTCCACACAAGTATGCAGAAATGCTGTATAATTTATAGGATTAAGACTCATGCCAAGAGCTGAAAACCCAGCATATGAATGATGCTTGCATGCATGGACATTTTCCATTCTCCGAAATGATATGTTATGAATTACCACCTTATGTAACATGTGCCAGCTTGCCAAGCATTATTCCTTCCCCTGACAGACCAGGAATTGTGGAGCTGCCTGCAAGAGCGCAGATAGATTTTATGGCGGCTACACGGTCACAGCAACGCCAATCCAGTGCCAAGTGTAAATATTCCTAAATTTCATCTAGTTAGCGCAAAAGCATGAATTTATATGATGCTAGCCATTCACTGTATTTTTCATTTCTAAAATGTAAATCAGTACGTTGTTTGTTTGACTTTTATTTGAAATTCAGTAAATTCAGTAATTCAGGAAAATTACAGATAAAATCTAGGCACTAGCATACAGATTAGATTGACACTAAAAAATATCCTTATACACCATAACTAGTCCATAAACATCCACTACTAAATGGCCCTTTATTCTTGTTTTCATGAAATTGTTTCTTACTGTGTTTTTTCTGTCTTCTTGTAACATCCTTCATGAACTCCCAAACAACTCTTTTTCTTCTTCATTCGTGTTTGGAATGAGCAGTGCACGTTAGTTGTGGTCATGTGCACTGCTCTATACTGTACCACCAATCTCATAGCCAATAGTCCATCTCGGAAGTGAGCAAAAGAGAAGGTGGCTACATTTCTACATGCAGTGGGACCACAGACAACAAACATAGCCAACCTCTAACAGGAAGTTGGAAAACAACCGCAAAAAAAAACAAAACAAAGAAAAGCAAAGAAAAAAAACAACAAAGAAAAAACAAAAAAGGAATTTTGAGATTTGGAAGAGGCTGAGAACAATAGAATAGTACTAGCAATAGGGGTTTTTTTTACCGTCATGAAGTTTAGAGCTGGGGTCTCCAAAAGTTCTAAATAAAAGGCCAAACTACTATCCTTCAGATTTTAGGGGGATCAGACTGTGGCCAGCAGGAGTAGAAAATGCCCTAGCAACACTGGGAGTAGAAAATGTCTCATGATTGTTGATCAGTAGGAGTAAAACAATTATCTAGCGCCTATGGTCAGCAGAAGGAGGAATAGTGCCCCATCATTAGTATCAGTGGGAGGAATAGTGCCCCATCTTTGGTGTCAGTGGGAGGAATAGTGTCCCATCATTGGTGTCAGTGAGAGAAACAATGCCCCAAAGGACAAATAAAGACAAACAAAGGGCCGCATTTGGTGCATGGGCCACAGTTTGGAGACCCCTCGTTTAGTGTAATGGTGTTGATGCAAAAAATGAACTTGATATGAGCCCATAAATAGTCTGAGGCCCGGGGCAGGGGGAGAGAGTTTCTAAGTCCAGTCCTGCTGGAGGATTCCCACTGTGCAGGGGCTCTGCCCCTGGGGCAGGTGTGCTAGAGGTGCCACTAGGAAGACATCGAGGTCTCAGCTAAGCCTTAGCTTGGGGGGCCTATTCACAAGTTTAGTCTTGGAGTTAGTTTGGATCTGGAGAAGTTCACTGTAGAAAGCCAGGAGGAAGTTGGGGGAAAGTGTCTAGCTGTCCTATGGTGGTGTGAGTTTGCATCTCCCTCAACAGCCTGGTGGATATCGGAAGGAGGCAACCAATGATCCTGTGGCTGAGTAGATGATTCAATTGTTGAGAAGTCAGTGACTGTGTGTAGATTTTGGTCTCTGGGCGAAGTCATAGTCACCCTCAGCATGGAGATTCTATGGGACATTTTTGTACGCTGCAGCAGGATACTATAGTTTAGGAATCCGTAAAGTGTTCAGTTTATCTGTTCTGCGGTATCCAATGCTCCCCTCATCCCATCCAAGTTCAACATTCCAATAAAACCCTAAAAATATACCCCTAGACTGTCCCTTAGAGACAGCGGAAGAGTTATAAAAACGCTGTGTGCCTGATTATGTGTGCTGTAACTGGGGGAATGGAGCTACTGTAACTTAACTTGCAGCACTTTAGAGGGTGTATTAAAACTATCACATAGCAAATCTTTAATGTTGAGTTTGGACCTACTTTAACTCTTGCCCTGAGCCATTTAAATGTTTCTTCCTGTCTGACGATACTTGGGCATGCCGAGAATCCGCCATTTTTAGAGTCATAACATTCCTGAGAAAACTGGGACTGTTGGGCTATTTTTGATCGTTTGCTAAAGCAAAAAAAACAGTCTTTACTATAAACATTTTTCTAATATAGGTCAAACACTTTTACAGAAAAAAATGTAAGTAATGATATACTGTACAGCAGGTAGTTACATAATAATTAGAGCACATGTGTGCGCCTGTGAAAAGGAAGTCTAGAGGTTTTGGTGGTGGATTCTGTTTAATATCGATCATCACAGAGAGCCAAGTTTCAGTTACAAATGACCCTTTGAGGAACATTTTGTGGCTTTTATTGGTTAAGCTGTTGAAATAGGCTTCAGATGCCAGCAGGAAACTGCTGTTTAAAATGCCTGATATCAAAGGAAAACTTTCCTCGGCAGTTGAACAGTCTCCTTTGTTGGTAAGAGAATATTTATGTTGTGTTTGGTATAGTTATATAACATTTCTTAAGGTTACAGAAATTAGAATGCAGCTGATCTCTCCTTGTCAGTACCACATTCATAATGAGAAAGCGACAGTCCTACTAAACAATAAAGCACAAGTTGTTTTTGTATTTAAAGGAAACTATAAATTGTGACTATGATTATATTAGTAGACCTACACTCATTCCTCATATAAGCTTTAACAAGTAAATCCCCATGCACACTGGACATTCAACCCGGTGTGTGAGGCTCCAGCATTAAGGTGATGACGGAAAGCACAGGTGCACCATTCAGTCCCGCTGCCAGCAGTCTTTTAAACTCTACGAGAGGCTGACAGCTGCTGTGGCTGGATGGTGCACTAAGAGGTACCTATGTTTAGGCAGTATGTGCTAAGAGATACAAGAAGTCTGCATTCTCTGCATTCATCTATTGATGCATACTTGTTTAGCCAGGTGTTTGGCTAAGAATGAAGAGTAGGCGAAACACTGGCTGCAGCTGCTCTCTGTAGCTGCTTCCCTGTGGTGCTGAGCTTAGTAACGGCTATATTAACAAGTAGAGAGGGACTCTGAGCAGGAAGAGTTCAACAGACTGAGTCAGGCAGCACTGCACTGTGGGAACTGTAGTCCAGAGGAAAAATATTGTACTGTAATCAAGAGCTTTTTAACTGCATTTCTCTGAGAGAAATTCCTCAAACGAGGGGGAAGAGCTGCATTCTCTCAGGCTTTATAGGACATGGCTTTCTCTTGCTGTGAGGGAGACAGGAGAGTGCACATCGCTGTCCAGTGTGCACCACCACTTGTAAATAACTGTGGACTGAGCCTAGGTGTGCCAACAGTCAGATTCACCTGGATGCGGAGCAGAGAGTGGACTAATTGCTATGTGTGGATGGTGAGCTGCAATATCACTAGGACTGGTAAGCTGCTGCTGTGGGAATTTATTTTCTAATGCTATAGAGACTGAGCCCTTTAGGAACTGACCATATAGCTTTCTAGTAGTCTTATGGTAGCCTGCAGGCTTTACTAGGGTTATTCTCATGTGCACCAACTATACAATTGGGCCCTAACACTAGCCAGCCAAGCACCAACAATATTAGTTGTGGTGTTATAGGCCCAGGGCCACTTTGGCCAACACATATCAAGGCATAGTGTGTTTGTGTCATAATGTCTTTGTGGCACTTGTGCCCAGCCGGGGGTGTGATGGTCCATTATTTCTGCATTTGGACATTGTTTTTTCCAAAAATACTTTATTGTTATAAGAGAAGACAAAAAAGCATTTAGAGCATGTACAGCCATAGATCACAGTCAAAACATAGACATGACATGTTGCTTCCCGTTTCGCAGATGGGACAAATTGTAAACAGTCATACATGACGAAATGGTGTAGGAAATTACATCAATCATACAATGCAAAATGGTGGATACCAAGAGGAAAATGGATGAAGTGATGTTGGTGAAAGTTATCTCGTCTTGACTCTCATCAACTTTTTAAGTGGTGAGGTATTGTGATGATAGGGATAGGGGTAGGGAAAGTGTTGGGTACTGTGACGGTCATTGTTTACATAATTATAACTAGAGTATGTGCTATGGTTGAAGTTAGTCATATCTGTGTGCAGGTAAATGCTCTATTTGGTTGGTAGAGAATAAGTGATACAGGTAATTGACAGGTGTGAAAAAAGCAGGTTAGAAAGAAAGACAGTAAGAGAGAGAATTGTAGGGTGAGATGCTGGGGCGGAGAGAAAAAAAAAGAGAAAGAAAACAAAAAAAAGGGGGGGAGGAGAAGGGATTACATCCTCATGTATTAGCCAAGCCAGACAGGTAGTACTAAAGCTTAAAATATTATATGTACAGGATCGGTCAGTGGGGTAACACGTGGATCAAGAACCCCAGAAGGCATGTTGAGATGTAGATCTACAGACCATCCTTATGTGTGAGAGAAGTGTCCTCGGTTATCAGGGTATTTCCTCCTACAGCATTGTAGTTAGACATTCAGCCAGAGGGTCTCGGTTAATCGTGTACTGTTAGATGATAGGTAGGGGTGGATTTAAAATGACTCCAGCATGCCCATGTTTTCCTGAATCTCTCGGGATGTTCCTTAGCTACGGAAATCAGTTCCTCCATTTCCTCAGTTTTGTCAATCCTAGCAAACCATTCTCGTATAGTGGGAACATGTGTTGAGTGCCAGTGGACTGGGATACATTGCTTAGCAGCATTTACCATATGCATACGCAGTGATTTGCGGTATGTCCAAAATGGAAGTACGGTATGATGGAGCAGAAATTGTGCGGGGGAAAGGTCTAGGGCATACGTAGTAACTTGTGTAATTGTAGATTGGACTTTCCCCCAGAAGGGTTGCAACAATGGGCATTCCGACCAAATGTGTAGGAGTGTACCCGTCGTTTGATGGCATCTCCAGCACAAATCTGATAAATTGGGGTTGAAGCGGTGAAGCAGTGATGGAACTCTATACCATCTAGAGTAAACTTTAAAGTTATTTTCTTGTGTGGATACACATATAGACCCTTTGTGTATGTGTTCATATATGTGCTCCCAGTCTTCCGGCGATAGTTGGAGTTGTAGGTCTGCGCTCCAGGCCTTACAAGCTTTCCTCCTTGAGAAGATCCAGAAGATGTTGATATTGAATTTGAAGTAGAATTTCTAAATGTTAACCTTTAAAAAAAAAGTTTAAAGAAGAATTAAACTTTTTCAAAGGAAAGCACAAGTTATTAATGTTCAATAAATGCTTTTGAATCCTTAATCAAACATACACATTATATTAGTCATGAAACCAGAGTTGTCCAAGTCTCTGCATCTTATTCAATTGTGTGTAAATTTCAGGTAAATCTAATCTAATGAGATCTGTACATGTGTTTTTTTACTACAAAGAAGCAAAGGAGACAGAGGAAACCATGAAAAAAAAGAAAAGAAAATGAAAGCTCCACCTGCTGGCTAAATTTAAGAATGCAAAATATTACCATGCAATATTCCGTATTTACATAAATACATTTTTTTAGCTCTCACTATAATAAATTAAATTTGAAAAGAAAATGCATTCAAAGTCACTTTACATTCATTTTAAGTAAATTAAGTTGTTGTAGAGTGTTGTACCATGTTAGTTATTGATGAATGCACAAAGCTTAAAATTTAAGTGATACCCTTTATTGGTTAACTTAAGTTATTAAAGCTTCATTCACATGGCTGTAAAAATATTCATATACTAATGTTTTTTTAATTGCGAATCAGAACACAGCTACATTGTTTCCAATGGAGTTGTTCACACAGGTGTGTAAACATGAGCTACTTTCAGATCCTTAACACAGAATCCAAACATCTGAGTCTAAGAATGTGAGTAAATTAAGTCCAAACAAAGAGAAAAATAGAATGCTTAAAATGCAAGCTATCAGGAAAATGTTGACACCCTTGTCATCCTAGCACTGGTTGTGGAAGGAGTATTCTTTCTGCTCTAGGAGGATGCAGAACCCCTGACCTCTATTTTTACAGTGCTGGTTTGCCCTGTGCTGATCACATGCACTCCCTCAAGAAAAAAAAACTCTTTAGCAATACTTACCAAACTGAGCATGTGCAGAGTGTCTCCACACAATATGTCTTATCAGGTGATAAGAGGGAAATACTGGAAGAAGGGGAGGATTAGAGAAGTCACGATCAAACAGCAATTTTAATCAATACAGAGGATTAACCTTAGGTTCCACAGTGAGTATAACAAGCATGCTTTCCTGCATATACAGACTGATTTTACTGTTGTGGGTGTACTAACACTTTAAGTCTCTGACACGTGTACAAATCCTAAACCTAACCCTCGGTTCACACCTAAGCGTTTTATGCAGCATTTTGCTTTGTGCAGAAACACAGTACAGTACATTTAATATGATTTTCTATGGGACATGTTCACACCTGTACGTTTTCACCCAGTGCGTTTTTGGAAAGGGTCAGGGACTTTTTTGAATGCAAAAAGTTGCATTTTTGGTTCTATAGACTTCAATGGAAATGCTGCAGAAAAGCATGTAGTGTGTTTTTGCTGCATTTTTTATGTGTTTTTGTTGCGTTTTAAATCTGTCTAACAAGAAAAAAAAAAAAAAAAAAGCATAAAAAACGAGAGGGCAAAAGCACAAAACACAACGCAAAACGCAATGCAGACACGGCTCAAAAGCAACCTGCATATGTGTGAACCTAGGGTAAAGGTTACCTTACCTGAAAATTATAATTCAAAGGTATTCCAGCAACTTACACATTTTTAATAGTTACAATCATCAGTGACAGAAAACTGATTATTAGAATTCTTTTTTATTTTGCAGTCGTTCCATTTAATGTGGTTAATGCGCCCTTCATGTAGGTATCCCAAACGTTCTCATTTTATATGAACTGTTTAAACTGTTCTAAATTACATTGGGGGCCATTGTCTGCACTAATTCTTCTGGAATTCCCCGCTGACAAATTTCCTTTTCAACATGCCAATTAAAGCAGAAACCATTTTTTTTCTACATCTTTGAAAAGTTCAAAGAAACAGTTATACTTTTATTCCCCGATAGGAGCTCCTATTATACCAGGAGAAAGGGTCCACACAATTGCTGGTAACATGCATGATGTGCTCCTGCGTGGGGTCTAATTGGTCTTCTACTGCAGATCCGCATATTACAGCATTAATGTCAGGCCACAGAGGAGGCGGACGTCTTTTTTCAAGATTTTTAACAACCAGGTGTTAATATTAAATTAACTTCACTAAACTGGTTCCTATTGTGGAAGTCACAACCCTTCTGAAAGGTTCAGTCGAAATATGTCTTTCATTGTGTGATCACTCCAGAAATCCACTTATTCTAAACTGGTACTTTTATTTTATTATTTCATACAGAGTAGATATAATGCTCAGTGGTTAGAGCAATCCTGTCTTGAAAATAAAAATGCCCGTAAATGCAGTGCCTGTGAAGAAGAAATATATCCTGTATTGCTGGCTCTGCTGCCATACACCGCGACAATCCAGAGAAATCATTGGCTGCAGAACCAGCATTACCAGCTTCCCGGTCACCCTATAGCAGAAGTGCAGCTTCAGGGTGGCAGGGCCGCGTAAAATCATGTATATACGTGATTTTGTATTTTGGGGTAGGGGGTGCGCGCGTACCCTAACCGTGCCACCATTGGCAGCTTCAGCTGTCAATCACCAGGTCCCAGTCAGAGATTCCCCGCTGGCACCCAGCAATCGACGAGTATCACTGTTGGGGGAGAGGTCTGTATGTAAACAATATAGATCTCTCCCCTGTCAGCTTCAGCATGCTGCTTTGCATTGCTCTGCACAGCAGAGTACCCGCAGGCACAGGGAGAACATGCAAACTCCAGGCAGCTGGTGCTGTGGTTGAGATCTAAATCACCATGACCACAAACCGTGTGACAAAATGAAAAATAAATAACATCATTTTTATTTTGTTTTACTAATGCGGCACAGAGAAAAAAAATGAACAGATTATTATTTATTATTATTACTGTAGCGCCCTCCTAGTTAGCTAGGGGGAGCTAGAGTCCTGATTGTTAGAGAGGAGAGATGAGTAGCAGCCTGGGTGCAATAGTCAGGAGGTCAAATTGTGGTCAGGGCTGAGAGGCTCTGCAGGTTAGCACCTCTGTAATTCTCCTCTGCTCTAGAGCTTTGGAGGAAGGTCTAGAGGCAGTGGGAGGATCTGAGGAGTGGCTGGCTTGTACTTTTGAGGGATCCTGGCCAATCCCCAACAGGGATGTGATGTGTAATTTGAGCCATAAATTTTGTATGGCTCAGATCGCACCGCATCCGCACCAAAATAGTGCAGGACCCTTTTTTTTGTCTGCACCAGAATCGGGTTGCATTTGTATTCACAAACATGCAAAATGATTCTCCACATCGCACTGTGTTTTGCAAAGTGATTTCAGGGTGTTGTTAACTCAACATGCACACCCGCAGCGTTTCGCATGAACGGGGTGCAATTGTGATGCAGTGCAAAAATCACACAGAAACTGGTGCGAATTCCACACTGCAGTATATCTGCTTGCCTGTGCATCCTGTACAGGAAGCAGATATACTGACAGGTCAGCAGGAGACCTGCATAGCACCAATGATCTGCTGACCGCCAGTGCAATGCTTTCCAGGCTCCTGCAACCAAAAATAATAAATGCACATTTTTTTTACCTGCAAATGAATGTGCATTTAATATTTTTGGTCAAAAGGTGAAGTTATCCTTTAACCCTTTTGCTGTCAAGTCCATACATTGTACGGACCTGACAGCGAGGGTTTTATCCACAATCCGGTCCGGGATTTTGTATAACATTGACAGGCAGACTCTTGCCCATCAGGTGGAAGTAGTCAGGTGGCTGCGCTGCCACACGATCACTTCCACAGCCCCCAGTAATGGTGCTGTCCCCCCCCCCCGCATGAGTGCACGCTAAAGTTACACCCAAGCAAATAAGATCCCCCCAAAAAATATTTGTGAAGCCACCCCCACATATACACACATACGAATGTAAACGCACACGTCTGGGTGCCTACGCATGAAAGCGGCAATTGTTACATGTCGCCGAGCACGCTAGAGTGAGAGCAATAAGGTTTGTCATGTTGAGTATCTATTTACTCAGCGCAACTTCATCTTTTATATTGTTCTAAAAAGTTGTGTATTTTTTGCATTTGTTTGCCCTAAAATTATTATTATACAGTATTTATAAAGCGCCAATAGTTCGCTCAGTGCTGTACATTACAAAGGGGGACAGAACATGTGACAGAACAATACCAATACAATGCAAAACATGAGGGGATCGAGGGCCCTGCTCTTTCGAGCTTACAATCTAGAAGGGAGGGGATAGTGGTACAGGAGGAGATAGCTGTGGGGGATGGAGTGGTAGGAAGAGTGGAGGAGGTTGGCAAGTTAGCAGGGGTTGGGGTAGGCTTCCCTGAAGAGGTGGGTTTTCAGGGTGGGCAGAGAGGAGAGTATGTGATAGTCTGATGGGTTGGGGCAGGGAGTTCCAGAGGATGGGTGACACCCTGGAGAAATCCTGGAGGTGGGCATGGGAGGAGGAGACCAGGGAACTAGAGGGAAGGAGGTCTTGTGAGGAGCGGAGTGTGCGTGCTGGGCGGTACTTGGATATTAGGTCAGTGATGTAGTTCGGGGCAGTATGGTGGACAGCTTTGTACGTCAGTGTTAGGATTTTGAATTTGATCCGTTGGGCAATCGGAAGCCAGTGGAGGGATTGGCAGAGGGGGGTGGCGGAAACGGAGCGGCTGGTAAGGTGGATGAGTCTGGCTGCTGTATTCAGGATCGACTGAAGCGGGGATAGCCTGTGGCAAGGCAGGCCAGTGAGGAGGGAGTTGCAGTAGTCGAGTCGTGATATGACGAGGGAGTGGATGAGCTGCTTGGTGGTTTCTGGGGTTAGGAACGTGCGGATTTTGGCGATGTTGTGGAGGTGGAGTCTGCACGAGTTTGTTAAAGATTGGACTTGGGGCTGGAAGGATAGATTGGAGTCCAGAATGACACCAAGTACTCTGGCCTGCGGGGTGGGCCTGATGGTGGCATTGTTGGACGTGATGGAGAAGTCAATGGGGGGTGCGCAGGCTGGGGGGAAGACTAGGAGCTCGGTTTTAGAGAGGTTCAGTTTAAGGAAGTGGAGTGACATCCAGTCTGATATGTCGTTCAGTAGGCTGGTGATTCGGGCGGAGACTGAAGGGGTGAGGTGGGGGGTTGAGAGATAGATTTGTGTGTCGTCGGGATAGAGGTGGTAGTTGAAGCCATGAGAGTGTATGAGTTGGCCAAGGGAGGAGGTGTAGATGGAGAAGAGAAGGGGCCCGAGGACAGAGCCTTGAGGGACCCCAACAGAGAGGGGGAGTGAGGGGGAGGTGGTAGCGTTATAGGTAACGGTAAGGTAAAATTCACTTTAGTTTGTTTTTTACTCAAATTTTGCATTTCCTAGACCTTTGCGGTAATACAGTGTGACATAAAGAATTTGAACTACCACTGTTGTATCCTCTAGGGCAGCGGTTCTCAACCTGGGGGTCGCGACCCCTTTGGGGGTCGAACGACCATTTCCCAGGGGTCGCCTAAGACCATCGGAAAACATATTTCCGATGGTCTTAGGAACCGAGACACCGCTGCTCTGTCTCGCGATCTGTGGGCGGGATGATATGCTGCCCCTGTAACCTGGCCACACCTCCGGGATCACTCAACAGCTCCGCCTCCTCACTGCTGATTGGCCACCGGAACTGTAGCTCAGGAGAGGCACACAGGCGGCCAATCACCGGCGAGGAGGTGGAGCTTGGAGAGGAGGAGCCGAGCGGCAGAGCGCGCAGATCGAAGAAGATCGAGGGAGCTGCAGGACCGAGTGAAGAGGAGAGAGGCCAGAGAAGGAAGACAGCTGACAGGTAAGTGCAAATTTTGCTTCTGCAGGCTGTAGATGGGAGAGGGAGAGAGCGAGCCCAGGCTGGAGCAGAGGTCAGCAAGGTAAGTATCATTGGTGTCAGTGGGAGGAATAGTGCCCCATCATTTGTGTCACTAATACCAACGATGGGGCACTATTCCTCCCCCCACTGACACCAACGATGGGGCACTATTCCTCCCCCCACTGACACCAATGATAGGCACTATTCCTCCCACTGACACCAACGATGGGGCACTATTCCTCCCACTGACACCAACGATGGGGCACTATTCCTCCCCCCACTGACACCAACGATGGGGCACTATTCCTCCCCCCACTGACACCAACGATGGGGCACTATTCCTCCCCCCACTGACACCAACGATGGGGCACTATTCCTCCCCCCACTGACACCAACGATGGGGCACTATTCCTCCCCCCACTGACACCAACGATGGGGCACTATTCCTCCCCCCACTGACACCAACGATGGGGCACTATTCCTCCCCCCACTGACACCAACGATGGGGCACTATTCCTCCCCCCACTGACACCAACGATGGGGCACTATTCCTCCCCCCACTGACACCAACGATGGGGCACTATTCCTCCCCCCACTGACACCAACGATGGGGCACTATTCCTCCCCCCACTGACACCAACGATGGGGCACTATTCCTCCCCCCACTGACACCAACGATGGGGCACTATTCCTCCCCCCACTGACACCAACAATGGGGCGCTATTCCTCCCCCCACTGACACCAACGATGGGGCGCTATTCCTCCCCCCACTGACACCAACGATGGGGCGCTATTCCTCCCCCCACTGACACCAACGATGGGGCGCTATTCCTCCCCCCACTGACACCAACGATGGGGCACTATTCCTCCCCCCACTGACACCAACGATGGGGCACTATTCCTCCCCCCACTGACACCAATGATAGGCACTATTCCTCCCCCCACTGACACCAATGATAGGCACTATTCCTCCCCCCACTGACACCAATGATGAGGCACTATTCCTCCCACTGATACCAATGATGGGGCACTATTCCTCCCACTGACACCAATGATAGGCACTATTCCTCCCCCCACTGACACCAATGATGAGGCACTATTCCTCCCACTGATACCAATGATGGGGCACTATTCCTCCCACTGACACCAATGATGGGGCACTATTCCTCCCACTGACACCAATGATGGGGCACTATTCCTCCCACTGACACCAACGATGGGGCACTATTCCTCCCACTGACACCAACGATGGGGCACTATTCCTCCCACTGATACCAACGATGGGACACTATTTCTCCCACTGACACCAACGATGGGGCACTATTCCTCCCACTGATACCAACGATGGGACACTATTCCTCCCACTGACACCAACGATGGGGCACTATTCCTCCCACTGATACCAACGATGGGACGCTATTCCTCCCACTGATACCAACGATGGGACACTATTCCTCCCACTGACACCAACGATGGGGCACTATTCCTCCCACTGATACCAATGACGGGGCACTATTCCTCCCACTGCAAAATTACAGTTCTGAAGTAGCAACGAAAATAATTTTATGGTTGGGGGTCACCACAACAGGAGGAACTGTATTAAGGGGTCGCGGCGTTAGAAAGGTTGAGAACCACTGCTCTAGGGTGTCTGCTTTCAGAAAATATATAATGTTTGGGGGGGTTGTGTAATCTTCAAGCCTGATATCATTTGTAAAAAAAAAAAAAAAAAAAGCAAAACCAGCTCTGGCAGTGAAAGGGTTAACATTTCAGATTCCTGATATGTGCCTGCTGTACCATGTACTTGTATGAAAAGTATCCTGTTCTCTTTGCATTGCTTCCTTTGTTTGAAATCCCTGGTGTTCCTGCTAGTCCCTCTGGTTTCTAAAAAAAAACAAAAACAAAAACAAAAAAAACTGACCACACTAGGCATGAGAGCACAGCATGGTCAGTTCTCTAGCTGTGCTGGGAATTCAGCCTGCTCTCCTCCAATGATCAGACTTGTCCTGACAGGTCCTGTCTGCACAGCCATTCACTGGGAAGACTAGTATCATGATGTTTCTCCTCCCCTAGCTCTTATACAGCTGAGAACAGAAGGTACTATATGTGATAACTTAAAAAATGGGAAAAAAGGTATTTATAATGTTTTTTTATCTATATCTATACACAAATGTTTTCCCCTTCATTTCTATTTTGAACTGTATGGATTGTTTTACAAGGTGAGGGTTTACATGTACTTTAAGCCAGGGTTTCCAGTTTGCAGAAACGCACTACAGTCCATTTAACATGATTTCTATGGATCTAGTTCACAACTGTGCATTTTTTTGAAAGGATGGGGGACTTTTTTTCCTAAGCAGATTGTGTTTTTCTGTGAAAAATACTATAATGGAACTGCACCAAAAATGCAACTGTTAAGTTTTTGATGCGTTTTGCTTCTTTTTTTTTTTTTTGGCTAATAGGAAAGTATGACAGTGCTGTTCATGTAGTGTGGCTTTGATGCGATGTTGCACTCTTTGGCACTCAAGTAGCATCAAAGTCGCATCAAAATCAATACTTTCCTATTGGCAAAAAAACAAAACAGGTATTCAAAAATGCAAAACACACAGAAAAGTGTCCTGAAAAAGCACATCAACCGCAACACGCAGAGATGTGAACCTAGCCTAAGGCTGGCCATACATGGCTCGAAATTCGACCAATTTTTAATCCGAAAATGGGACCTAAGTAAATCGGTTGATTTTCACTCTGTTAGTGGATCAATGGCACAGCCGATTTTCGTGGTTCCTCCCCTTTTCGGTGATCTGGCATGTTGGAAAATTCATGAAAAACGACCAATTTTCGACTCAATGATGGTCAAATCGTACGATTATTTTTCCGAAAAGAATATGCGCATGAGCCATGACCTGGAAGGAACAGAAGTTTCGCCTGTTATATGGGGTGAACTTTATGACTTGGTCAACCGATTTTCAAAATCATTAATGGCACCATCGGATTACCGAGCGAATGGCGTTTTCGATTTTCGGACGAAAAATCGTTTGGAATTCGACCTATGTATGGCCTGCATAAGAAAACTCTGGACCTGACTCCTGAGGCTGCTGCCATGGGATGCATTGTATATGGCCAGCAATTACAATCAGGGCAGGGAGAGTCCACTAGTGGTTTAGCTTTGTACATTTATTTGTTATTTTGTATACAGATCACCAGCAACTAGTCACACAATACACATATAAAAGGAGAAAATTGAAGTAGACAACAAAGTGAAAATCTCCCCCCCACAAAAACAAAAAAAAAGTGAAAAGTAACTATACACAGGGGTGTCCCTAGGCAGGTGCGGGGGGTGCGCTCTGCACTGGGTGACATCTTTTGCACGGGGTGACAACAGACCAACTCCACGAAAAGGTAAGTTTTAATGCAAGCCGACGATCCTCGGCAGGATAGATCGGATCTGCGGATTGAGCATAATGGATCAAAGTCCGATCCATTATCCTCCCCAATCCGCAGATCCGATCCATCCTGCGGGGATTGTCGGCTTACCTTTTTGTGGAGCTCATGCAGAGATCAGTTAACCCCATATAGGTTACAAGCCGACAATCCCTGCAGAATGGGTCGGATCTGCGGGTTGGGAAGCATAATGGATGAGACTCCGATCCATTATGCTCAATCCGCAGATCCGATCCATCCTGTGGGGATCATCAGCTCGCATTAAAACTTACCTTTTCGTGGAGCTCATGCAGAGATCAGTTAACCCCATATAGGTTACCAGGGGCAGACTGACCATTAGAGCACTCGGGCACTGGCCGAGGGCCCAGGGTCAGTAGGGTGCCCCATGAGATGCCCCTGGTACCTTTCAGAGGCTTTTTTGGGTGTGGTTTGAGTGTGGGTGAGGACACAGGGGCCCCATGATCCCCTATTGCCTGGGGGCCCCATGAGTTGTCAGTCCGCCCCTGTAGGTTACAAGCCGACGATCCCCGCAGAATGGGTCAGATCTGCAGATTGGGAAGGATAATGGATCAGACATCCGATCCATTATGCTCAATCCGCAGATCCGATCCATCCTGCGGGGATCGTTGGCTTGCATTAAAACTTACCTTTTCGTGGAGCTCATGCAGAGATCAGTTAACCCCATATAGGTTACAAGCCGACGATCCCCGCAGAATGGGTCGGATCTGCGGATTGGGAAGGATAATGGATCGGACTCTGATCCATTATGCTCAATCCGCAGAACTAAGTGTTCCGACACTGGGTGACACCAACCCTAGGGACGCCCCTGACCATACATAAGTAAAAAAAAAACCCATAAAATTCACCGGGTATAAAATATAAAAGAAAGACAAACTTCTGCTTTACAGGAAAACACAATTACAGAAATATTTCTTCCCTTCCAGAAGGGTTTTCCTTTAACTGCCCTTTGCTGAGCTCCATGACAGATCAGATCAGCGTAAACTTTACATAGTTCCAATTCATCCAATTTTAATACACTCCCGGGATTGTGCAGCCGTGTCTCTCGCTGCTTCAAAATTTAAAAATAATAAGCTGTTTCTCATTTTGGAAATCAAATAAGGGCCTATTTTTAAGCATGTGAGCCGCAGGAGATGCATGTCAGGAGTCTCCAGAGCGCAGTAAAGTCGTGCGAGATGGGGATCATGCACGAACCCAGCCCTCTGAGATGCGTGATTTTCATGTGAGTAATGACTTTGTATTTTAAATAACTGCAGAGCGTTCTATTGCCTAACCGGCGGCATCCTGGGATATGTCCGCCTTCAGTTGGCGCGTCTCAGCGTCTGCTTCTTCTATTGCGATACCTTTGCCCTGAGCCTAATGTGTTCCACAGTCTTCTCATCCACAATCAAAATACCAACGCTCTGTATCATAGAGAATATTGGAGGAGGCTAACGGGCCTGACCTGCTTCTGAAAACACTGCTCGCCTGGCTGTCTCTGGTTTCAGTACATTATAGGTCTCTGACCCTGAACAATCATGCAGCAAGTGAGTACAAAGGACTCCTGTTCTGCTGATTGGTTACAATTTTGGATTGGCTTGAAGTAATGTTAAAGTGTTACTAAACCCACAACAGTAAAATCTGTCTGTATATGAGGTAAAGCATGCTTGTTATACTCACTGTGGGGGTTAATCCTCTGCATTGTGTAAAAATGCTGTTTGATCCTGTCTTCTCTGATCCTCCCCTTCTTCCAGTGTCCCCCTCTTATCTTTTGATAAGACATATCATGTGGAGACACTCTGCACATGCTCAGTTTAGTGTGTATGGCTAGAGAGGGTTTTTTTTTCTTGGGAGAGTGCATGTGATCAGCAGAGGGCCAATCAGCACTGTCCAAACAGAGGTCAGGGGTTCTGCATCCTCCTAGAGCAAAATGAAAATTCCTCCTACAGGTTTTAACCAGTGCTCTGCTAGACACTGATAGAAGTCACAAGACTGCTCTAACTGCTGATGCGAAAAAGTATTTTACACCTGTATAACTCATTAGAAAGACCAGTTTTGGGCACCAATAGAACATGGGGGAACTGGAGAAAGTGCAGAGAAGGGCAACCAAACTGATAAGAGGCATGGAGGAGCTCAGCTATGAGGAAAGATTAGAGGAACTGAATTTATTCTCTCTTGAGATGAGGACATTACGGGGGGATATGATCCCCATGTATAATACATAAGGGGGGATATGATCACCATGTATAATACATAAGGGGGGGTATGATCACCATGTATAATACATAAGGGGGATATGATCTCCATGTATAATACATAAGGGGGATATGATCACCATGTATAATACATAAGGGGGGGTATGATCTCCATGTATAATACATAAGGGGGGATATGATCCCCATGTATAATATATAAGGGGGGATATGATCTCTATGTATAATACATAAGGGGGGATATGATCTCCATGTATAATACATAAGGGGTGATATGATCTCCATGTATAATACATAAGGGGGGATATGATCTCCATGTATAATACATAAGGGGGATATGATCTCCATGTATAATACATAAGGGGGGATATGATCAACATGTATAATACATAAGGGAGGATATGATCTCCATGTATAATACATAAGGGGGATATGATCTCCATGTATGATACATAAGGGGGGATATGATCTCCATGTATAATACATAAGGGGGATATGATCTCCATGTATAATACATAAGGGGGGGTATGATCTCCATGTATAATACATCAGTGGTTCATATAGTGAACTCGGTGTAGAGTTATTCCCCCCGAGGTCATCACAGAGGACAAGGGGGCACTCTTTACATCTGGAAGAAAAGAGATTTAATCTCCAAATACAGAAAGGTTTCTTCACAGTGAGAGCTGTGAGAATGTGGAATAGACTCCCTCAAGAGTTGTTTCTGGCCAGCTCAGTGGATTGCTTTAAAAAGTCCTGGATTCTTTCTTAGATACACAGAATATAACTGGATACTAACATTTATAGTTAATGTCAGGGGCGGACTGACAACTCATGGGGCCCCCGGGCAATTGGGGATCATGGGGCCCCTGTGTCCTTGCCCACACTCAAAACACATCCAAAAGAGCCTATAAAAGGTACTATGGGCATTTTATGGGGCCCCCTTCTGACCCCGGGCCCTCGGGCAGTGCTCGAGTGCTCGAATGGTCAGTCTGCCCCTGGGTAAAGTTGATCCAGGGAATATCCAATTGCCTCTTGGGGGATCAGAAAGAATTTTTTCCCCTGCAGGAACAAATTGGATCATGCTTTGCTGTGTTTTTTGCCTTCCTCTGGATCAACTGTGGGTGTAGGATTATAACTTTTTTTTATGGTTGAACTGGATGGACTTTTAACAGCCAGACTAACTATGTAACTAAGTACCTTGATATATAAATAAATATTGTAACTTTTACTAGCATGCTTTTTTTTTTGGTTGAACTGGATGGACATTTGACTTTTTTCAGCCAGACTAACTATGTAACGATGTATTTAGCAGTTTATATTTACTAAAATAATTGCATTTCCATGTTCTCTGTACTGTGGGAGACCAGATATAGTGAATGCAGGGTCCGGGGTCTAGTAACAATTTAAGGCTAGGTTCATATATGCGCGGGTGGTGCCTCTGTAGATCCGCACGAAAATCCGTGCAGCCGCACCACCCGCACAGAGGAATGCGGACCCGTGGGAGGGTGCCATTAGTTCTAATGGCATGCCGCCCGCACTGGAAAACGCAGCAGTACTGGGAACTGAGGTTTCTGTGCTGGCTGCATTTTCAGAAGTGCAGGGACTTCTTCCCTGTGTGTCACGGGGCATGGGAGTCCATTCAAATGAATGGGCCCTCGTGCCCATGCAAAACGAGGCCCGCACGGCCGATATGTAAACCGAGGCTAAGTCCCCAATCTCCACATCGAGCTCAATAAACAAATATTCCAACATGAACTTTTTATTAAAATTCATACCTCAGCACTTGCAGTTTACATCTTTCAGACCTGGTTCACACTAATGCGGTGCAGGAAATGCAGCGAATCCTGTGCGTTTTCCGCACCACATTCCAATCGCACAGCATCCATGCGATCTGGTATGGGTGTCAATATTAAACTAATGACACCCAGAAACAGATCGCAAAATGCAGTGCAATTGCAAGAAATTTCCAGTGTGGACACCCATGCGATGGGAATCAAGTGTGGAAAAAAAAGGGTCCTGCATCTTTTTGGCACAGAAGCGATGCAATTTGAGCCATACAAAATGTATGGCTCAACTTGCACCACACAGACATTGCATGTGATTTGCACAGGAATGTGGTGCAATTTCTGTGCAAATCACATGTGGTGTCCTGCATTGCACAAGTGTGAACCTCAATGCTGCCAGCTCCTGCTCTCAGTGCTGCTTCCCTGAACTTCCAGTCTTCACAGGAAAGAGTCAACAGTGGACAGTGCAGTCTCCAGTCAGTGTGTTAGTCTAGAGAAGGGATGAGGGAAGAGAACCCTTTGGTAGAGTGGTCTCTGGAGCACCTTTTTCTGTCTACCTGGCTGACTTTGCATAACACTTAGGCTCTGTTCACACCAATGCATTTTTTAGTGCGTTTTGCAGAAACGCACTGCAGTCCATTTAACATGGTTTCCTATGGAACATGTTCACATCTAAGCTTTTTTGAGCTGCTGCATTTTTGGAAAGGGTCAGGGACTTTTTTAAAAGCAAAAGCAGTATTTTTGCTACAATAGAGTTCAATGAAGAAGCTGTTGAAATGCATGGTAGTGCATTTTTGCTGCGTTTTGCGTTTTTATTCTGCCCAGCAGCCAAAAAAATTCCACTGTAACAAAAAATAAATAAAAAAAAAGAGCTGAACAAAATGCGCTAAAAACACGTCAAAAACGCATCAACAATGCGTGTAGTAAAACACTGCAAAACGGACAAAAAGCAAACTGCATAGGTGTGAATGGAGCCATAAGGACTTTCAAAATTTACACACTTTTTTTGTATATTATCTTTTTTTAACCACTTATTTGATTCATTTTACCTATAAGGCTCCATGCACACTAGTGGGGTTTTTTAAAGCTCAAAAAACGCTGGGAAAAACACTAGTGTGTCTTTTAGTAGCAGTTTAGTAGCATTCAGAAGCGTTTAGGAGCGTTAGCGTTTTATTAGCGTTTTTACAGTACATGTAGAGACAAAAAAACTAGAAAAAAGCTATTAGGAGCATTTTAGTAGCATTTAGCAACTTTTAGAAGCATTTAGCGTTTCTTTTTCTGCTGGAAAAACACCACAAAAAAACTAAAAAAAAAATGTTTTTCTGCACCTACATGCTGAAGCTCAAAAAAAAGCTAATTATTGCTTCGATTTATACTATATGGCACAGATATTGAATACTTTTTAAAGGGGCAGAGCACTGTATTTAGAATTGGGTATATTAAAGCAGAACTTCACCCTCTAGGGCATGGGTGTCAAACTGGCGGCCCTCCAGCTGTTGCCAAACTACAAGTCCCATGAGGCATTGCAAGACTGACAGTTACAAGCATGACCCCCAAAGGCAGAGGCATGATGGGACTTGTAGTGTCACAACAGCTGGAGGGCCGCCAGTTTGACACCCCTGCTCCAGGGCATGTTGCCTCCCATCCACCCCTCCTCGCCTCCACTGCAGAAATTGGGGCTGGGTTCTTTTGTCCTTTTTTTGTTAAAAAAAAGGCCTGGCTAGCCCCCCTGTGCACGTCATTTGTCTAGGCCAATAACACGCACTTTGCCTTCATTGCCTCCTGGGAGCTTACCGAGGACATCACAAAAGAGATGGCGCGGTACCATGGGGGGGGGGGGGGGTTGCAGATCAAAAGTGGATCTCAGCAGGACAATGCTGGATCCACTGGGCGGCTGAGTACATTCAGTGTGCAGGACCTGCAACCAGAAGGGTGGGGGTTAAAAGGGGGGGGGGTTAGGGAGCCTAAAGTTTCATTTTCACAGGAATATATTGTAACAAAAGTCCAGCAATACACAGTGAGAGCAGCCCGACCGGGAACACTCACAAGTTGTAACAGCAAAGCAGCATTAGAGCCAGGCCAGATTTGTGGAGTGCACGACTAATAGCTGTCCTGTGGACAGATTATTATTATTTTTTAGTATTATACAGGATTTATATAGCACCAACAGTTTGCTCAGCGCTTTACAATATAACGGGAGACAATACAACAACAATACAGTTCAATACAAGAGGGATAGGAGGGCCCTGCTCCTTGGAGCTTACAATCTAGGAGGGAGGGGCTAGTGGTACAAAAGGTAGTAACTGTGGAGGATGGACTGGTTGGAAGAGTAGAAAATTCCAGTATTAGCTGAGGGCAGGATAGGCTTCCCTGAAGAGATAGGTTTTCAGAGATCGCCTAAAAGTGAGCAGAGTAGACGATAGTCTAATAAATTGGAGTAGAGAGTTCCAGAGGATGGGGGAAGCTCTGGAGAAGTACTGGAGACGAGCATGGGAGGAGGAGACAAGGGAGCTAGAGAGTTGGAGGTCTTGCGAGGAGCGGAGAGTATGGTTTGGGTGATATTTAGAGACAAGATCGGTGATGTAATTTGGGGCAGAGTTATAAATGGCTTTATACGGTATTGTTAGTGTTTTGAATTTTATCCGTTGGGCAATGGAAAGCCAGTGGAGGGATTGGCAGAGAGGGGTGGCAGATACAGAACGGTTAGTAAGGTGGATGAGTCTGGCAGCAGCATTCATGACAGACTGAAGAGGGGATAGACTGCGATGAGGTAGGCCAATGAGGAGGGAGTTACAATAGTCAATGCGAGAGATAACACGGAGTGAATAAGTTGCTTAGTGGTTTCCGAGGTTAGGAACGGGCGTATCTTGGAGATGTTGCGGAGGTGAAGTCTACAAGATTTGGACAGTGATTGGATTTGGGGCTGAAAGGACAGATGGGAGTCTAGGATTGCACCTAGTACCCTGGCATGAGGGGAGGGACTGATGGTTGTGTTATTGATCTTGATGGAGAAGTCAGGGGAGGAGGCACGGGCTGGGGGGTATACTAAGAGCTCAGTTTTGTAAAGATTGAGTTTGAGGAATTGGAGTGACATCCATGCTGATATGTCACTTAGTAGGTTAGTAATGCGAGAGGAGACTGAAGGGGTGAGGTGAGGAGTAGAAAGATAGATTTGTGTGTTATCAGCATAGAGATGGTACTTAAAGCCGTGGGAGTTTATCAAGTGACCAAGGGCGGAGGTGTAGTTGGAGAAAAGAAGGGGTCCAAGGACAGAACCTTGAGGGACCCCTACAGTGAAGAGGAGGAGGCAGCATTATAGGTAACACTGAAGGAGCGCTGCGATAGGTAGGAGGAGAACCAGGAGAGAGCAGATTCTCTGAGGCCAAGAGAGTGGAGTTTTTTGAGGAGGAGGGGATGGTCAATCGTATAAAAAGCCGCAGAGAGGTCAAGTAGTAAGAGTACAGAGTAGTGGCCATTGGTTTTAGCAGTTAGTAGATCATTAGTGAGTTTTAGTAGGGCATGCTTTAGAGGGGAGGGGAAGGCACCAGTAGAGAGGGAAAGATTGAAGATGTGAGTGAGGGAGCATAGGATGGAAGAAGAGGGTGACTGTAGTAGTTGTGAGGGGACAGGATCCAGGGGGCAGGTAGTGAGACGGGCTTCTGAGAAAACCTTAGTGACCTCTTCGGTAGTAGCGAGGTCAAAAGAGGAAAGTGTTGAGGGAGGTTTAGTATAAGGTATGCAAAGTGGGATGGATGTCTGTGCAGTGGTGATGCCCCTACGAATTACGTCAATCTTGTTTTTGAAATGATTTGCAATCTCGTGAGCAGTGATTGAGGTACTGGGTGGAGGTGGAGAAAGTAGAGAGTTAAAAGTAGAGAAGGACTGGATGAGAAGGTATTAATAAGAGTGACAAAGTAGGCTTGTTTGGCAGCATGAAGGGAGGAATTGTATGTTAAGAAAGCAGATTTATATAGGGTGAATGCTTGGTGGGATTTGGTTTTACGCCACAATCGCTCCAGCGCACGACTATGTCGTTTAAGATTTCTGGTGTGGTCAGTCTGCCAAGGTTGTAATGGTCGGGGCCTGATGCTTTGTGTTGTTAGAGGAGCAAGCGAGTCTAATGTGGATTAAAGCGAACTGTTATAGACAGCAGTGGCCAGGTGAGGGCAGGACAAGGGAGAGATTCTGTCATAGAGTTGGTCAGTTGCAGAGTGGAAAGGAGCAGGGTTCAAGTTGTGAAGGTTTCTGCGGGTAATTGTTTGCTGCTTGGAGGGATAGGTGTTTGAAGAGGAGGACACTGTGAAGGTGATGAGATTGTGATCAGAGAGAGGAAAGGAGGTGTTTGTGAGTTTGTAGGGAGTGCAAAGATTGGAGAAAACAAGGTCTAATGTATTCCCATCAGAGTGAGTGGAGGACTGTATACATTGTGCCATAGCAAAAGATGAGGTTGTGTTGAAGAATTGGGATGTAGCCGAGTTGTTGACATTAATAGGGATGTTAAAATCTCTGAGAATGATAGCGGGTAGTTCAGAGGAGAGAAAGTAGGGTAGCCAGGCGGAGAAATCATCAAGAAAGCGGGACAGGAAGCCGATAGATCACTGCAATCCTCAGAGAAATGGGAGAAAACAGCCGAATGCAGTGAGTCTCGAAAGAAGAGAAGGATAGAGAGGGAGGGTTAGGGAGCACTTCAAAGGTGCTGAGTGGGGATAGAAGCAGACCAACTCCACCACCTTTCCGACCACTGGGTCTGTGTGAGATGAGGCCTCCATAGGAAAGTGCTGCGGGGGAAGCAGAATCTGCTGCTTGGAGCCAGGTTTCTGTAATTGCTAGTAGGTTAAGGGAGCGGGAGACAAAAAGGTCATGGATGGAGGTGAGCTTATTACAGACAGAGTGGACCTTCCAGAGCGAACATGAAAAAGGGATGGTGGTTCTTGGGAGCACAGGGACCGATATTAAATTTAGGGGTTTGCGGCTATTCCCGGAAGAAAGAGGATGCCTGGTGTGGGGGTGAAGTAGTGGAGGACCAGGGTTTGGGGAGCTATCCCCAGGAATTAGGAGAAGAAGGAAGGTGAGGAAAGTAACATGGGAGCGGGATGTACATGAGCGCACATGCCTTCCAGTCCTGGTGTTTGGGTCAGCAGGAGAGTAAAGTATCAGCAGGAGGTGATTAGAGCAGTAGTAGGGTGATGGTAGCAGTGAGGGTGAGATGTACAATACAAGTTTTGGGGTGGAGCAGAGGGATAAAGAAGTGAGATTTTGGGAACGCAGGAAAGTAATATAAAAAGGAGGAGTAGAGGGAACATATTAAAAGGTACACGGAGTGGGACTCAGACTTGTAAGAGTTGTTTCCCGGGGTGTTTGCTTACAGTCTGTCCAGCATGCAGTAGTTTCTTGTTGTTGTTGTATCTTCCTGCTGCTTGAGTTCTCCTGCTTTAGTTCAACTGCTGTGTTCAACTGCTTCTTCGCACTCCATCAATGCAGCACTCACGCAAAAGCAGCACCCCATCAGTGACTGTGCCCCCCCATCAGTGATCTCCCCCCATAAGATGGTCTAAATTTATAGGGAAATTGTCAAATCCACCTGAGCTGTGGATCTCTGCAGGTCCTCCAGAGTAACCATGGTCCTCTTGGTTGCTTCTCTGATTAAGGCTGGCCATACACTATACAATTTTCTTACACATTTCTGTCCAATTTCCTTTAGATTTACCTTCAACTATGTAGCACAAGAGCCTACCTAATTGGATACAATTGAAAGTGTTGTTAGGTTTGACCTCCTATGATATGGTTTTTGGCAAATCTAAACCAAAAATCTCCAGAAAAGCGTTTTAATAACACTGGGAACGTTAACTGTGTAAAGTCACGTTAAAAACGTGAGTTTTTCAGCTTTTTTTTTTTTACGTTTTTGCATTAGCGTTTAGCAGCATTTTTTCATGTTTGCAGTTTTCAGCATTTTTTTATACAAAAAAATTGGGGGGCGGGGTCAAAAAAAGTCCAAAAACACAGGTTTGCCACGATTTACCACGTTTTACCACGCTTTTCAGTGTTAGCCCTCATGCACACGTGACGTTTTGATAACGATGGTAACGCTAGCTGTGTAAAGTCGTATTTAAAAATGTTTTTCTGGCTTTTTTTAGCTTTTTTGCATTTGCCGCAATTAGCTGCGTTTTTCCATGTTTTTCTGTGTTTGTGCTTTTTAGCGTTTTGTAGAGATTTAGATAAAAATGTCCACAAACACCGGTTTGCGGCGTTTTACCGCGTTTTTCAGCTTTAGAGCGTTTTTACAGTTAAACAACTCTTCTAGAATCCCACTAGTTCTGTTTTTTTTTCCACCCTAAAAACGTCTGTAGAAAAAAAAGCAAGAACCAGCTGCTGTAAAAATATCCAGTGTGGATGAGGACTAATGCTTTCCTTGCCCGGCCTGTCAGTTTAGGTGGATGGCCTTGTCTTGGTAGGTTTGCAGTTGTGCCGTACTCTTTCCATGAATACTTTTTCAAGGCACTGTATTTACATGGTGATCAGCTGTGATTGGACACATCTGACCACGTGGTAAAAGGCCACTGTGATTGGCCCTTCACTGTGACATGTAATCAGCTGTGTCCAAAGTCATTCGGCTATAGCGCGGTCAAGAAGTGATTAATATCACTTTATAGCTGAACTCTGGGCCAGGGGCGGACTGACCATTCAAGCATTCTGGCACTGCCCGAGGGCCCGGGGTCAGTAGGGGGCCCCATGAGATACCCCTGGTACCTTTCATTGGTTTTTTCATAGGCTTTTTTGGGTGTGGGTGAGGACACACGGGCCCCATGATCCCCTATTGCCCGGGGGCCCCATGAGTTGTCAGTCCGCCCCTGCTCTGGGCAGATATGAAAGTTACACATTAATCCAGCTCTGTAGTCATTAATAAATGATGAAAGGTATGCATTTAATGCAAGCAATAAAAATACCTGAATTCAATTGGGGGCAGCCTCATGCAACTCCACTGATCTGAGAGAGGGGGCAGCAGCACAAGGAGCCAGTCAGTTGTGCAGCAGAGCTCATGTGTTAACAGAGAACATGCTGATAGGAGGAGACAGCAGAGTGACATAGAGACAAGATCGCTTCGTCTTTCATTGCCCAGTGGGAGGAAGCACAGTGCACACTGGGAAACCAGGAAATCGACACTCCCGGAAGTGTCAGATTTTTTTTACACAATCTTAAAGTGTAACTAAAATCTTTTTTTTTTTAGTTTTGGATAGAGGTTTTTATTGCTGTCTGTGCTCCCGTTATAGAGATTCACCCTTCCTAGCAGTCCTGTTTACCATTAACATTGAAAGTAAAAGTAAAAGTAAAAGAAAATCCCATATTTTAAACATATCTTCCAATAGTGACATTAGTTCTGATGACCCTGGTGACAACCAAGTATTCCCTCAATTTCAAGGGTTTTTCTCTCACTTTCTATGTCGGCTAGGAGACAGGAAGTGAAGGGAAATTTCCCTCATGGGACAGAGATGGCAAAAATAAACATTATAGGGGTTATATTATATTGTAAAGTGCTGAGGAAACTGTTGGCGTTATATAAATCCTGTATAATAATAATATTAACCCTCCCTTACTGTATCCAAAATGAAAAAAAAAGGGGTTGACTTTAGTTTTAATTTAAACTGGGGTATGGGCAGCAAAAAAAAAAAGGAAATTGTTAAAATAACTTCAAAAGTAATTTTTAATAACATAACAACTGCAAATATTTCTGGCACCCACTCTTTGGTTTTATTGCTGCTCGGAGTCACCCTTTAATGCGCGCCCCACCTTTCACTAATGCATAGCAAATTTCTTTAGCTGTGAGCGCTCTGTAATTATCTTCCCAGGTGAAGCATGAACTGGATTTCCACTCATGTGACAAGTTTAAATAATCAAAAGTAACTCTAGAACCGGCCTTTATCGCAGTAAGCTTGACATGTGAAGCAAAGCTTTTATATGATGCGCAAATTATGTAACCGAATCCTCAACTTGAAATGTTAGATATCTGAATACACAGGATAGATGATATATTATGTTATATTAAAAGCAGAAAGAGACATGCAGCATTTCGTTGGAATGTATGAATTTTTATTATTATGTTTGAATAGGTAAAAAAAAAATAATAATTTCAGTAACAATATATATTTTTTATTGGTATTACACAGCCTGTGAAAAACATGGGATTTGTTAAAATCAGCATATTAAGAAGCGTTGTATCGGGTAACCTGAATATAAGGCTTTTAATTAATGTACTGTTGTAACAAAAACCCTGTTCTATTAAAGTCTAAAAAAATAAACAAAAATGAAAATATATTTTTATATATTTTTCATGTTTTACATTTTTGAATTATTTCTTTTTTTATTACTGTAAATGAGCCTGACAATTACAGTATTAAATAAAGGTATGCTGCCATTTGCAGACTGAAGGCTTAAAGTGATTTTTTATTGGTATTACACAGCCTGTGAAAAACATGGGATTTGTTAAAATCAGGTAAATAAGAAAAGTTGTATCAGTTAACTTGAATATAAGGCTCTTTAAGTGGAGCACTCTTTTAACAAAAACCCTGTTCTATTAAAATCTAAAAAAAATAAACAAAAATGAAATATATTTTTATATATTTTACAGGTTTTAACTTTTTTAATTATTTCTGTTTTTAATACTGTAATTGAGCCTGACAATTATAATATTAATTATAAGCATGCTGCCATCCGCAGACTGAAGGCTTAAAGTGATTTTTTATTGGTTTTATACAGCCTGTGAAAAACACTGGATTTCTTAAAATCAGGTAAATAAGAAGCATTTTTTTCGCTTAACTTGAATAGAAGGCTAATAATTGGTGCACTGTTTTAACAAAAACCCTGTTCTATTAAAATCTAAAAAGTAAACAAAAATGAAAATATATTTTTATATATTTTACATGTTTTAACTTTTTGAATTTTTTTTTTAATACTGTAAATTAGCCTGAGAATTACACTATTAAATAAAGGTATGCTGTTATTTGCAGACTGAAGTGATGTTTATTGGTATGCTGCCTGTAAAAAACACAGGATTTGTTAAAATCAGAAGGGTTGTATCAGTTAACTTGAATATAAGGCTTTTAATTGGTGCACTATTTTAACAAAAACCATGTTCTTCTGGTTAGCACTTCCACCTAGCAGTACTAGGGTCATTGGTTAATTCTCAACCACAATACTACCTGTCTGGAGTTTGCATGTTCTCCCTGTACCTGCATGGGTTTCCTCCGGGTACTCCGATTTTCCTCCCACACTCCAAAGACACTCCAAAGACATGCTGGTAGGTTAATTGGTTCCTGTCTAAACTGGCCCTAGTATATGTATGTATGAATGTGAGTTAGGGACCTTAGATTGTACACCCCTTGAGGGTTAGGGACTGATGTGAATGTACAATATATATATGTAAAGCACTGCGTAAATTGCGCTGCACTATATAAGTACCTGAAAGAAATAAATACAAAAATATGGAGGAGAACGCAGGAAAAGTCACTCCAGCCAGGAATTCCGCAAAACCCCTACAAGTAATACCCCCAACCCACCTAGTTAGTTGCTAGAATGAGCTGGGGGTCGCTAAATGTTGCTAAAGCTCCATTTACACTGGTGCGATTTCACATGAGACTTGAGTCTCACAGAATCACATGGCATTAGAAATCGCATTGTTTTCAATGGTGCCCGTTTACATCAAATCAGCAAGTTCCTGTGCTACTTTGCAGTTTTGGACCTACAGAATATGCAAACCACATCCAAGTTGCACTACGTAATCGCACTGAATATCACATCAAAATCAGATGGCAGCAATGTGAACCTTGCCTTAGCCCTGGTGCACATATGTGCATTCTTGCGGTCCGCGTTTTGCACGGACACGAGAGCCTATTCATTTGAATGGACATGCAGGGAAGAAGTCCCCGCACTTCTCCTGAAAACTCAGCCCGCATGGGAACCTCGGTTCCCAGTACAGTTGCAATTTCCAGTGCAGGCGGCATGTCATTAGAATTATTGGCACCCACCCACTGGTACGCATTCCTCTGTGCGGGTGGTGCAGATGCACGGATTTTCATGCGGATCCGCAGTGGCACCACCCGCACAGATGTGAACCTGGCCTTAGTGTCCAAAATACTCACCTACTGTAAATCTGTAGTCATGTGATGTGCTGGGACTGCAGTGGACCCTGAATACAGTGCTGGATCACCCATACCCAACTTTTTTTTTTAATGGTGATTACGGGAGAGGCATTTTATGATTTTTTTTTCTTTTTTTATACCTGGAAATGGGATTTATAGAAACACCGCAATAATAACCCAAAATATGTAGGCACATACTATACTTTTCCTTTAAATCAATGCTGTGAATAAAAATGTTGTTCTAGGTATTATATTTTATTTAATTTAAATGCACGGATGACAGAGTGGTTTGAAGTCACCGTTTCTGGTTGAATGTATTTCACTATAACATGATACAGCACGTTGATACCTCGCACTGCGCCGTGGGATGAGCCTGTCTGGAGCGGAGATATTCATAATCCCAAGGCCAGCCTTGACTTGATATTTGAAGATGAGCTCAGCAATCACGGCAAAGATTTATATCCAAAGATAGGATGCTGGATGTCTGCAAATTCTGCAAATTCCACCATTGATTATCTGTCAAGCTTGCAATGCTCATTTAACTTGTAATAAACATTCTATACAATGACATACAATAATTCATGAAGTCAGCCTAACCGTAGGGGAAATTCTGTATCGACGCCTTAATAATTATACTTGCAACATCAATGTCTCCTGCATATATGCTGATGAAACTGGAGCTGCTCAACACATTATAAATTCAATGAATAAGGACTTTTTTTTATTTTTATAATTTTTTTATAATTTTTTATATATATATATATTTAATTTTTTTTATCTTAGGAAAATGCATCTTAACCCCCTTGCACCGGCTCCTGCCAGCTCTTTAAGGGGCTTTAGATGCCGAGAGGCGGAGCAGGGTTTCTGATCATGTGACTGCTATGATTGGCTGTCACAGTGGTCACATGATCAAAATGCTCCTGATCGCAAGTAGAGATTGGGAGCTTTCCATTAGCCGCCAGTAACTGTGTCAAGAGCGCGTACAGGGCGTGCTTTCGGCATAGGTCTGTTTACCTTTAGGTACGCATATATACGGCTTCTCAGCATTAAGGTCCACCTGCCAAGAGGCTGGAGCCAAGGAGTTAAGTAATGTGTAAGTATAAAACTTTTGGGTAGTTGTCACCTCTCATAGAGATACTCAATACTCACCCTGACAAAGCTTTCATCCTCTATTATTTCCAGAAGGACGAAGCCATCTTCATTCAAGCATCATCCAGGGTCTTCATCTATATTTTGGATTGTCATGCCAGTTCAGAGAGGGCACAGTTATGTAAATCCTGCTGTCTTTGAAGTTCTAAGCTGTGTTCACAAATGTCTGACACAGATCAGCCCCTATTGCAGCGTTTTAACCTTGCAACATGCTACAAAGTTAAAATATGGCAGTAAGATCAGTGGGAGAGGGGAGACTGAGAAAATGCTTCCTCGTGCTTGCAGCAGACTGTTGACATCAGCCTAGAAAACATCACTTGACTGAAGCTGAAGAACTTCTTTTAACATTTAAAAGTATGTCTTTTCTTATAAACTCCAAGTTTATTTAAAACCCAACTCCTTGCCATTCCCTCACCACCCTCCTCCAACCCCCTACACACATGCCGTAAAAAAACTTCCAAGCATGATAATGTCACTCCAGTAGGCTCTGCCCTTACGTGTTACGCCCCTGGTAGAAGACTTCTTCAGAGAAGGATGGCCACTGCCGCCATCTTGGGTGGTATGCTGGTGCAGCAGGGGAAGAAATCTGTGAGTTTTCCTAGCTGCCCGTCCTACGTTCTAGGCAGGAGTTTGCTTTCATGCAAAATTCAGCATTAAGGCATAATTCCAGGCTTAGAAGCTATCCACAATGAGAACAGTTAACCTCTAGTAACTCCAGGATAATTGACTGTACTGTTTTCACTAAACACTCTAGACACTACTACAGCTAGAGAACACCAACTCCAAGGTGTGCAACATTTAGGAACTGGTGCCACAGATCCTGCACTCCCAGTATTATGTCCACAGTTACTAATGGATACAGGAAATGAACCTCACTCTGTAACTATGTGCTTGCTGTCTCTCACACACGTAGGGACCCCTCTACATCTCTCCTGGGACTTCCAGGCTAGGTCCCTAGGTACTCTGTACCACAGGTCTGGACCCAAAATGCAGAGAGCCAGCTGCTAGTGAAAGAGACAAGCACAACACCCCTTCACTACTAGAATAATTGTCACCCTATGCCAGTCATCCATTCCCTGGCTGGTTGGCTGCTTTAAGCTATAAAACACATACGGTTGTTCTTAGAAACAACAATTTAGCCTATACCAGATAGAAAACTACATGGGGGTTGTAGCTGAGTTCCTGCACCTATTTTTTGAGAAAAAAAAGCCCTGCTGGGAGGCCCACTTTAATAGTTGCGTCTGGCATCTAGACGAAAATAGATGCGTCTGGCAGTCCAACTGCCCTAGTCTCCTGTGGCCTGCCCACAAATCTCGGGCAGAACCAGCCTACTTATAAACACTTTATACATCTATGTATACACATATACATCAGCAAGATTATTCAGACCTTTCTATGCATCCAACCACAAATCACATCTGGGTAATGGTTAGCAGGTGTTCACGCAGAGCCTCCTCTGACAGACACACATTTCATTCTAAGTTTTCAGTTAAAAGAATGTGAACCTCTCATTGTTTTCTACATTCCAACTTTCTCTCCCTGCAGTTCTAATGGAAACATTATGCCTATGAAATGATTTAATAACGCGCATTATACACTGAACCCTTCCCAGTAAACCCCTTGCAGTTTTTCAATATTGCAATTCCGCATTCATAATCCTTTTTTGTTTTTTTGAACGAAAGCCAAAACAGCTGGTGAACTGGATCAAAACTTGTAAAATAAGACCGTGTACAAGCAGAATTCCGTAATCTCCTGTACGCAAACCAGTAATAATAGTCCAATTCCAAACTTGAGAAACAAGATGTTGGCTCAGCAGTTTCCCAGCGTGGAACTCTTATGCACAACGTTGCCGGTAATTGACAAGGGCATTTGCAGCACAAATCCATGGGCCGAGATTTACTCGAAAGGCCAAAGGAATCTTGTTATTCTCTTCCTTTTCCATCTCCAAACAAATGCTATTTATAATGGAATGTACAATACAATGCCACGGGCTATGCCAAAGGATTTTGGCAAGCTCTCTTAATCTCAAGTTGCCTTTTCTTCTGTAATCACCAACCTTAGCGTACAGGAAACATAATTGCTTTTCATGTTTACACGGGCATACCTTTACTGCTCTGTAATTGCTTCAGACGTCAATGGCTGCTTTTAATTATGGCTGCTCATCAAATTGTATGGACTTTGCAGTTGATGTTATGGGGCATGATTGCATTAAGGAGACTCAGGGATGTAATTTAATTTATAATAGTAGAAAACTCAATTTGTGACAGTAGAAACCTAATAGGGAGGTAAAAAAGCAACATGATTATTAGAGAGGTGGTTTGTATAGCTGGAGTAGATGTCAATATAGAGCAAACTAATGGTTTATGTGTACATCTACAAATATTAATATACATGCTGTTACCTTGCTCTTTCAGTGCACCGTCACCTCCTGTGACACGTATTCACTATGCCCTATGGTTAGGCACTGCTGTGTCATACAATTCACAAAGCCTGCCTTCTTCACTACAGAAGATCTGAGAGGAGGAGTTTCAGGAGGCGGAGTCACAGCTTGCTGGCAGGAAGGTACCATAGGATACATAGTCCTCGGAAATTGAACAGCAGAAGAGAAGCTACAAAGCAGGGAATTCAAGCAATTGTGGAAAGAGATGGCCAGCAGACAGGCTACACTCACAATATGAAAGGAGATTTTTCAAGTAAGCTAATATCAGATTGTCAGTAATAACTATTGCTGTTATTGCTATTACAATGCTGAAGCTATAAAGTCAAAGTGTATGCTGAGTCAGGGTCAGCCATGTAAGGAAAAACGTTTTTTGTTTTTGTTTTTCGTTTTTTATCTTGTTCAGCTCAGTTCCTGCACCAGAGGAGCTCAGGGTCTGATGTTACTAAAAGCCTTAGTATGTATGGATGTGAGTTAGGGACCTTAGATTGTACACTCTTTGAAGGTTAGGGACTGATGTGAATGTACAATATATATATGTAAAGCACTGCGTAAATTGCGCTGCACTATATAAGTACCTGAAAGAAATAAATACAAAAATATGGAGGAGAACGCAGGAAAAGTCACTCCAGCCAGGAATTCCGCAAAACCCCTACAAGTAACTTTAATGGCATCCCAGTCTTAGTCCATAGGGTTCAATATTGAGTTGGCCCCGCCCTTTGCAGCTATAACAGCTTCAACTCTTCTGGGAAGGCCGTCCACAAGGTTTAGGAGGGTGTCTATGGGAATGTTTGACCATTCTTCCAGAAGCGCATTTGTGAGGTCAGGCGCTGATGTCGGACGAGAAGGCCTGGCTTACAGTCTCCATTGTAATTAATCCCACAGGTGTTCTATCAGATTGAGGTCAGGACTCTGTGCAGGCCAGTCAAGTTCCTCCACCCCAAACTCACTCATCCATGTCTTTATGGACCTTGCTTTGTGCACTGGTGCGCAGTCATGTTGGAGCAGGGAGGGGCCATCCTCGAACTCTTCCCACAAAGTTTGGAGCATGAAATTGTTCAAAATGTCTTGCTATGCTGACGCCTTAAGAGTTTCCTTCACTGGAACTAAGGGGCCAAGCCCAACCCTTGAAAACCAACCCCACACCATAATCCCCCCTCAATCAAACTTTACACTTGTCACAAAGTCAGGCAAATACCGTTCTGGCAACTGCCAAACCCAGACACGTCCATCGGATTGCCAGACAGAGAAGCATGATTTGTCACTCCAGAAAAAACGTCTCCACTGCTCTAGAGTTCAGTGGCGGTGTGCTTTACACCACTGCATCCGACTCTTTGAATGGTACTTGGTGATGTAAGGCTTGGATGCAGCTGCTCGGCCATTGAAACCCATTCCATGAAGCTCTCTATGCACTATTGTTGCTAATCTACAGGCCGCATGAAGTTTGGAGGTCTTTAGCTATTGACTCTGCAGACAGTTGGTGACTTCACATTGTGCGTTATTTATTTATTATTTATTTATTTATTTATCGAGTTTATATAGCGCCAAAGGGTTTGCTCAGCGCTGTACAATAGAGGGGGGACAATACATGAAACAGTACAGTAACATCAAACAGCACACAAGGGGTAAGAGGGCCCTACTCTTTCGAGCTTACAATCTAGGAGGGAGGGGGTAGAGGTACAGGAGGAAACGGCTGTGGGGGATGGAGTGGTAGGAGGAGGGAAGGGCAGCGGCTGTTAGGTGAGGGTGGGGTAGGCTTCCCTGAAGAGGTGGGTTTTCAGGGAGCGCCTGAAGGTGAGGAGGGAAGGTGACAGTCTGATGGATTGGGGTAGTGAGTTCCAGAGGATGGGGGAGGACCTGGAGAAGTCTTGCAGTCGTGCGTGGGAGGAGGAGACCAGGGAGCAAGATAGAACGAGGTCCTGTGAAGAGCGAAGGGTACGGGTAGGGTGGTACTTGGGAATCAGGTCGGTGAGGTAGTTAGGGGCAGTGTTGTGAATGGCTTTATAGGTCAGAGTGAGCAGTTTGAATTTAATGCGTTGGGCAATGGGGAGCCAGTGGAGGGAGAGGCAGAGGGGGGTGGCAGAGGTGGAGCGGCTGGTGAGGTGGATGAGTCTGGCAGCTGAGTTCAGGATGGTCTGAAGCGGGGAGAGTTTGCACTGGGGTAGGCCGATGAGGAGGGAGTTGCAGTAGTCAAGGCGTGAGATAATCAGGGAGTGAACGAGTAGTTTAGTGGTGTCTGGGGTAAGGAAGGAGCGTATTTTGGCAATGTTGCGAAGGTGGAGCCTGCATGTATTTGTGAGTGATTTGACATGAGGTTGGAAGGAAAGGTTTGAGTCCAGAATGACGCCAAGGACCTTGGCTTGCTGGGCGGGATTGATGGTGGTGTTGTTGGTAGTGATGGAAAGGATGGGGGGGGGGCACGGGAAGGGGGAAAGACGAGAAGCTCGGTTTTGGAGAGGTTGAGTTTGAGGAAATGGAGCGACATCCAGTCAGAGATGTCGTTTAGGAGGTGAGTGATGCGGGCGGAGAATGTGGGGGTGAGGTGAGGGGTGGATAGGTAGATTTGAGTATCATCAGCATAGAGGTGGTAGTTGAAGCCGTGGGAGTGTATGAGTTTGCCAAGGGAGGAGGTGTAGATGGAGAAGAGAAGGGGTCCAAGGACAGAGCCCTGGGGGACCCCAACAGAGAGGGGGAGGGAAGAGGAGGTGGCGCCGTTGTAGGAAACGCTGAAGGAGCGTTGGGATAGATAGGACAAGAACCAAGAGAGAGCGGTGTCTCTGATGCCAAGGGAGAGTAGTTTATTAAGGAGGAGGGGGTGGTCGACTGTGTCAAAAGCAGCAGAGAGGTCTAGGAGGAGGAGGACAGAGTAGTCGCCTTTGGCTTTGGCGGTTAGTAGATCGTTGGTGATTTTGAGGAGGGCAGTTTCGGTGGAGTGTAGGGGACGGAAGCCGGACTGTAGTGGGTCAAGGAGGTTGTTGTCAGTTAGGTGGGCGCTTAGGCGATCGTAGACCAAGCGCTCAAGGAGCTTGGACATGAGTGGCAGCAGGGAAATTGGTCTGAGGTTGTTGAGGTCAGTGGGGTCCAGGGAGGGCTTTTTGAGTATGGGGGTGATGTGCGCATGTTTTAGGGGGGAGGGGAAGACGCCAGTAGCGAGGGAGAGATTGAAGATGTGGGTAAGGGAGCGGATGAGGGAAGAGGGGGGTGACCGGAGGAGTTGAGAGGGGATAGGGTCCAGGGGGCAGGTAGTGAGGCGGGCTTCTGAGAAGACTCTGGTGACTTCCTCAGTGGTAGTAGGGCTGAAGGAGTGCAGTGATGGGGGGGTTACGGTAGGCAGGGCCTTGGGTGTGGTGGGGGGCAGTGCCGTTGCAAGGTCAGAGGAGGGGAGAGATGAGAGGGTGATGGAAGGGGAGAGGCTAGATGGGGAGGTAGACTGCAAGTTGACTATGTCCTTGCGGATTGCGTCAATCTTGCTATGGAGATGAGTGGCAATCTCGTGGGCGGTAAGTGAGGTACTGAGTGGAGGAGGGGGGGGAGAGAGCAGGGAGTTGAAGGTGGAGAAGAGTCGGCGAGGGCAGTTTGAGAGGGTGTTGATCAGGTCAACGAAGTAGTCCTGCTTGGCGGCGTGGAGGGAGGAGGTGTAGGTGAGGAAGGCAGATTTGTAGAGGGAGAATGCATGAGGGGACCTGGTTTTGCGCCATAGTCTCTCCAGCGCACGACTGCGACGTTTGAGGCATTTAGTGTGGTCGTTCTGCCATGGTTGGAGCGGTCTGGGTTTGATGTTGCGTGTGGTTAGGGGTGCCAGAGAGTCTAGGGTGGCTGATAGTGAGTCGTTGTACGCGGTGGTGGCTAGGTCAGGACATGACAGTGGAAGGATGCTGTCGTGCAAGCGGTCGGCAGCCGAGTGGAGGGGGGCCGGGTGCAGGTTGCGGAGGTTGCGGCTGGTGATGGTTTGGCGCACTGGGGGGGGGGAGTTAGGGGAAGGGGAGATGGAGAACGTGAGGAGGTGGTGGTCGGAGAGAGGGAAGGGGGTGTTAGTGAAGTGGTTAAGGGTACAGAGGTGGGAGAAGACGAGGTCCAGGGTGTTCCCATTGTTATGGCGTGCGCTGACCCCGCTCTGTCATTTTTCATGGCCTACCACTTGCTGGCTGAGTTGCTGTTGTTCCCAGTTGCTTCCACTTTGTTATAATACCATTAACAGTTGACTATGGAATATTTAGTAGCCAGGAAATTTCATGGATGGACTTATTGCACAGGTGGCAACCTATCACGGTACCACGCATGAATTCCCTAAGCTCCTGAGAGCGACCCATTCTTTCACAAATGTTTGTAGAAGCAGTCTGCATTCCTAGGTGCTGGTTTTATACACCTGCGGCCATGGAGGTGATTGCAACACCTGAATCCAATGATTTGGAGGTGTGTCCCAATACTTTTGGCAATATAGTGTATCTATGGGCAGCAAACATACAAAAACTGCACACATTTGGCAATATAATTTATATGTAAAACGCTGCGTAAATTGATGACGCTTTATAAGTACCGGTAATAAATAAATAAATAATATGCACAACTACACAAGACACACACTACAAACACATGTAAAAACACCCGCACACAATACCAATACACACACTCTAGGGCCAATTTGTCTTTTGGTGCAGTGCCAAACGTCTCTTAGCTAATGGAGTGACCAGCTGTTTCTGTGTGTAAATAAATTGCTATTTAATGAATACATTTTTATAGTTCTTGTAATGTTATGTTAGAATCCACCCTATTAATGATTAAAGGTTTAAATCATTAAACTGTAATGCTCATTATCTGCTGTGAAGACTTATTTTCAGCAGTGAGAGCTGAAAATAACAGTCATCTGCCTAAGATAAAGATTGCTATGGCACATAACACATGCATTATGTATTTATTACAGGTACTTATTTAAAACCGTTAAATTATGCAGCACTTATATATATATATTGTACATTCACATCAGTCCCTGACCTCAAGGGGTGTACAATCTAAGGTCCCTAACTCACATTCATACATACACATACTTGGGCCAATTTAGACAGAAGCCAATTAAACTACCAGCATGCCTTTAGAGTGTGGGGAAATAGAATACCCGGAGGAAACCCACACAGGCACAAGGAGAACATTCAAACTCCAGGCAGGTAGTGTCATGGTTGTGATTCAAAATGGCCTAGTGCTGCTAGGCAGAAGTGCTAATCACTTAGCCACTGTACTGCCCTATTATACATAGCTTATTAAATTGAACTATTGTTATTATTTATTATACAGGATTTATACAGTTTATGCAGCGCTTTACAACATAAGGGCAGACAATTACAATACAATTTACTACAGGAGGGATCAGAGGGCCCTGCTCGTTAGAGCTTACAATCTAAGAGTACTATAGAGAACATAAAGCCCATTGTACTTAAGAAAAGGAGGCCTTGACTGCTGAAAGCGGGGAAATGAATTTTGGTAGTGTTTAAGGCTCCTGCCTATGCCTAGGCTACTATTACTTGGGTTGAATTTGGGTTGGCCTTTTAATTTAACAGAAGTAAAGTGAGGGGTAGGAAAACAGGCATGAGAAGGGAGCAGCCATCTGGGGAGTCATCTGCGTGTGAGGATCTTTCCTATTGGTGCCACATGCTTCAAGAGCTGTTGTCCTTACTAAAAGAGTGAGAGGGGTGGTCAAGAGAGGGGAAGCCGACTTGCTTATGCCCCTTTTATCTGGGATCCTGCCTCTGCCCCTTCTGCACTGCCAGCTTTGGGCCCAGAGGATGCAAGTGTTCAGTTATTTAGGGGGCTTAAAAGTGCAAGACCACCTTCATGTCTCAGTCATAGTCCCACATGCCTTAGAAGAAGGACTGAACCCAGTCGGCAGTGGATCACAGGTGCTTTGTAGGCTGGTGCTGATGCTGCTGCCCCTTGATCTAAGTACTCCTCCCTTGCCCTTAGCTTCACAGCAGGGACACAGCCTCAGGCTTCTCCCTCTGCTGTTTCAAATCAACGGGATCAAACCTATTTTTCAAGCAGTTGTGCTTGTTCCTTTTTATCAATGATGGCCCTCCCTGCTGCCCTGAATGTTGAGCAACCACTCTTGGCCCACATTTTCAAATCTGAGTTAGTAGGACTGAAATCCCATTTGAGTAAGGGAAAGTGACTCTGATTATAGATTGACAAGAATAAAATGTTTCATTGTGCATAGGTGTCCAACCTAGTGGTAGCGGCTCTGCCATTGGACACATAGTTGGTGCTTCTGCTGCTATGTTATCACAAACGTCTCCTTTGGGCACACTTTTCCACAGAGGTAAACGAAAAAAAATTGGAAACACGAGTTTGTTAATTTGCTTTGATTGGTAATCCATACAAGGAAACAATCAACAAATCTAAATTGATTGATAGCATTCAAAGAGATAAAGCAAAATCACTGCCATCAACCTTTTGAAATTCGCTGCAAGGTTTTTGCAATTGTGTTCCAGCATATAGTGGGAAATGTTTCTATAATTCTTCACTTTTTACATGGATTTAATAAGGGGGCTTTCAAGGTTGATGCTTTGCAATGTTGGTTCAGCTATGATGCTCAATTCCATCGAAAATGATAATTTCATGATCATCTCAGTTTTGGCTGTCAAGACTGGAGCTTATGATAATTATTAATAATAATGATGTGCCCACATAGACCCTTGACCTTGCCATATTCAACTGATGCCTCCACTGTAGCATTGGCAGTTTCCAAAAGGAGATTGGTGGATGTTTGAGAATCACTGCAGATGGTACAATTCCTACAGTTTTAAGCACAAGTCTTCCTGCTGCAGTGGAGCTCAACCAGCGACACGATGTTTCAGAAAGGGAAAGCAGCCCACTGGTGAAGCTGGTCCAAAAACTGGGCTTCCAAGACCATACAAAGGATGATTCTATGGCTGGGTTGGTACCCTCTCAGAAGAGCCGCTAGAATCATTTGTTTGTGGGGGCTTCAAAGTGGGTTTTTGAATACTTTCAAATCCCTCAGCCACTCCCATGTTGTCTGACAATTTAAAATTAGTTTCCCAGCATGAACAGGTAGTTACTGTGAAGCTCCAAAAAGAAATAGAATTGAGTTGGATGGCTTGTCCCTTGTTCTCCCCACATTATTTGAACCTTAAAGTGTCCCCACTAGGATTAATACTAGAAAAAGAACTAGGAAATATCAGACTCATACATCATCTTCTCACTTGGTTGGTCTTTTGGTAAATACCAGGCTTTAAAAAAAATAATAAAGAACACAGTTTGAGTCCTTTGATAAAGCTTTATCATTCATCAGGTCTTCTGGGGCATAGGCACTTTTAGCAAAGGCAGATATTGAATCTGCTTCTAGACTCCTTCCTGTTTACTGTAAATGCTTTAATCTTCTGGGTTATTTCAACATTTTGTAGACATACACCTGACAATGAGCTGCACTATTTATTTTTGTTATTATTTTGAAAATTTTAGTTGTTTTTTTTATTGGGTTTTTATGGTTCTGCTTCTCTGCTACAGTACTTAGATGATTTCCTTCTCGTTGAACCTTGCAAAAGCCAACTTTGTCAACAGCCATTGCAGGTTTGTATGCAAAGACTTTAGAGTACCTTGGACAGTGACAAGACAGTTTTTATCTTTTTTTGGGTATCAAAATTGATACCATCAGTAGGCTTTTCTAACTTCCTCAGGAAATCTGGAATGCTTGTGTTCACTTCTTCAACTGGCAGATGGCACTGTGAAAAAGTAAGCAGATCCAGTTTTTGGGGCACACAAAAGGTTTTAAGGCTTCATTCTGTTACATAAGGGATACTTAACCTATGAGTAATGATTTGGAGATCAGGTTGTCATTACTGTCAGAATATAATAGTTACACCTGCTGACAATAAGAAGAGGTGCTCAATTCAGTCCTTAGAATCATTTATGAACCCTGCAGGATTTTGCAACTTTGGTGCAGTTTTTCAAAATGCTTGGCGTGTTGAGCCAGGGCCAGCCTCATTGGCCTAGTTTTAACTTACCTGAAAAATTACCATGTTGAAGTTTTTTCCAATCACAGTAGCAGTTGAACTCTTTGAGAAAAGATTGGAGGCATTTAATCTTTTCGTTGGACAGTATAAGTGTGGTCAGTATGATGAATCGCTTGTCTTTCAGTTTCCCTGCCATAGATTCTTTATTGCTTTTCTTGGTCAAACATGCCTTCGCTGTAATACTCCATATGGTTCAAGCTAATCATCACAGGAGCATCTAATGCCAGTGGAATTTAAGGCCCTGGCCCCTCTGGAAGACAAGGATGGCCATCCTTGCCCAAAACACTTATGGGATCGTATTTCCAGTGCCATGTAGATCTATTCTAAGCTTAGCTGTTGATGTTGACATGGGATTCCTACCAGCAAATATGGTTTGAGTGAATATCATCCTACTTTACACCATCATAGGTGCCTGGCAATACCTTTCTATTTAGGATGCATACAAAGCAAAGGAAGAGTCATCTGCTGTTAAAGCCATGTCAGCTTTATTTTTTTATTTTGACTCTCAGACTTGGAAGATGTGCCTAGGAACTTCATTATATGTTGTATAATTAAGGGATGGAAACATCTATCCTTTGCCAGTGGATCTTTTGTCTCACATCCTAACATTGTTGCCAGATATTTGTTTCTTCTTTCAAGAATACCTCCTATTCCGTGTCATGTTTTTGTGGACATTTCATGGAGCTTACTAAATCAATGAACTAGTTGCTCTGTCACAAATATCTCCAAAAGGCATTTAGCAAGATGTGTCATTTTCGTATAACCCAGTTAGTATTGTTATTCATAGATCAAAAACAGACAAATAGGGTAAATTAAAGTGTATTATTGCAAGTTTGCAGTGGTAGTGCCTGTCCTGTCAGTCTTGCATAAGATTACTCATTTGGTATGATCATTGCCCAGAGTATTCCTAGTTTACTCTGATTCCACCATCAACAGTAACATTTATTTTGTCCAAGTTTCAACAGTTGTCAGTGGATTTCAATTACTTGTTCATATTTGTTTGTTAAAATCGGTCCTGAAATAAATTTTTATTTATTATTATTATTATTATTTTTATACAGTATTTATAAAGCTCCAATGGTTCGCTCATCGCTGTACATTACAAAGGGGAACAGAACATGTGACAGAACAATACCAATACAATGCAAAACATGAGGGGATTGAGGGCCCTGCTCCTTCGAGCTTACAATCTAGGAGGGAAGGGATAGGGGCACAGGAGGAGATAGTTGTGGGGGATGGAGTGGTAGGAAGAGTGGAGGAGGTCGGCAGGTTAGCAGGGAGTGGGGTAGGCTTCCCTGAAGAGATGGGTTTTCAGGGTGCGCCTAAAGGAGAGGAGAGAAGGTGATAATCTGATGGGTTGGGGCAGAGAGTTCCAGAGGATGGGTGACACCCTGGAGAAGTCCTGGAGGCGGGCATGGGAGGAGGAGACCAGGGAACTAGAGAGAAGAAGGATATTCATCTCTTTATGCATTGAGGCATTTACTGCTGCATCTAACATGGGTTTCATAAATACAGAAATGCAGTATTTGGGCAGGTGTGAATCTTATCTTTTTTTTTGTATGTTCGAACTCACCATTTGTTTTCATTTTTTCATGTTCTCCACACATCATGGCATGGCTTATCAAGTATTTATTCAACTATAGGGTGACACTTTAGGTAGAGAATAGTATATACACAGGAATTTAGGTGTAACTTTTGAGGTAACTAGAATAAGCTGGTGAAGCTTTAGGTGGTTCTAAGCTTTGCCCATATATTTACAACTACGCAAATTTATCCCTGGTACAGTCCTCCTTGTGATCCATGCCAGAGGGGATGACTTAGGTAGAATTTGTTCAGCTGATATGATCTGTGCCATAAAGTAAGACCTTGCTTGATGCTTCACCAATTGTTGATTTAATATGCTCCAAGATCATTCCATGCTTAGTATGAGCACACACATTCCCTGGTTCTGCATTACAACATGAAAGAAAGATTAAAATGCCCAAAAAAAGTTGGTTAAAAAAAATCATGTTGTTTGATATAGGGATCTAGAAGGTGATCATGGGGTCTTATTGGTAGATGATGGTGTTGTTCACCTGAATGACATCAGACTAGGCATTTTTCACTTAGGCCTGCAGTTGGGCATTGAAATTGTACTTTCGTTGGTGCAACACAATATCACTTGATCACCAATGTGCTGGGTGGTGAATGTTACCTTGCTAGTGTTTTAATTGTTCCTGTTTTACACCCTCTGTGGGTCTTGCTTTGTCAGATACCTGTTTTAAACTGGTGGTCAAGACAGGCATTTTAACTATTTATGCTGGTTGGGTAGCCACAGTTTTTCTGTGACAGGCACTAACCCTTAAGGGCCTTTGCACAGTTATTTTGGACAAGGGCCTACAATTGGGAACAAGGTTTTTTATGTTTCATACCTATGGCATCCTACCACTCATGTGGTTACGCTATCCATAGCACCTGGTCAATTGGTTGTTTCTAATTCTAACTCCAGAAAAAGTGGGCTTCTATTATATTGTACTGTCTGCCACTCTGCACTTCTTTTCCTCATATTGTCAAGATTGCTTTGTTGTCCATGTACTGTCATGCTTGCCTGATTGTTTCCGATGTTCTTACATTCTCATGGTTTTTTTACAGCACATAGAGGTTGAATTACTAAAGGCAAATAGACTGTACACTTTGCAAAGTGCAGTTGCTTCAGAGCTTAGAAAATGAGGTAAAACTTCACTTTGCAAAGAATACCCAATCACAGTATTATTATTATTATTATTATACAGTATTTATATAGCGCATGCAAGGAAAAGGAGAGAACAGGATTTATTGCTTGCACATGATTGGATGATGGAAGTCAGCAAAGCTTCTGCTCATTTACTAAGTTCTAGAACAGCTGCACTCACAGAGCACAACTGTACTTTGTAAAGTGCACAGTCTTTTTGCCTTTAGTGAATCAAACCCATTGTCACAATTGCTCGTTTCATGCCCATGCATTGTAACCATTGCCTGTTTGTTGCTCTCATATTGTGACAACTTCCTGTTTATTTACCATATATTGCAACAAGTGCCCATGCGCTGCCCACATGTTGTCACAGTTGCCTGTTTGTTGCTGGTTTATTGGGTATGTACCATCGAAACTGCTCGTATGTTGCACGGATTGGCACAATTCTCTACTACCTGTGGAATCTAAAGCTTATGAAGCTGTTCCCAAATATCTGTGTACCCCCTAAAGAGCTGCAGGATTTTGGGTCTCCCTTTGTCTGCACAGCCAGGCAACTCACATTTTTTCAGCTTGCATTCTCAGTCAATAACCAGTTCTTGGGCTTGTTTTTATATTTTATTAAGGTAATATAAACTTGGATGTGGATAAGAGGCTATGGGATACCCAAGCTGAATTCAACAACAACTTGGAGGACAACTTCTCTATGTACAACTTACAGCAAAAATGAATCCTAGACTGTACTCCCTCTGGAATAATGTCAGTCCTTAATGGATCAGTAGCGAATATCCCATTTGTTTTTAGGAGCTCTAGGTCCCCTTAGTGGAAAATAGCAAAGTACCAACTGTATATAAACTGAAATGAAGCCCACCCAGGCTGAAATGCGGCAACGTTTGTGCATTGTTCCCCTACCTTTATGGATGCCTTGTTGCTGACCTTCTTCTGGAACGGGTTGGTGAAAACTTCTTTGAGCATATGCTTGGAAAACTTAATCAGCTAGCACTAATTTACACAAAGAACGGGGCTCACTACCAGGTATATACATTTATGTTAAAAAATACTATGGATATATATGAGGTATATGCCTGAAAAGTGTGAGTTATAAGACTCTCCTTTTACATGCAGAACCTTCACCTGGCACCACATCCAACCTAAAATGTAACTCCTTTAGGTCCTCCTCTTTTTTTTATCAGACCCTCCTTTTACATACAGAACCTTCACCTGGCATCACATCCAACCTGAAATGTAACCCCTTTAGTTCCTCCTCTTTTTTTTATCAGACCCTCCTTTTACATGCAGAATCTTCACCTGGCACCACATCCAACCTGAAATGTAACCCCTTTAGTTCCTCCTCTTTTTTTTATCAGACCCTCATTTTACATGCAGAACCTTCACCTGGTACCACATCCAACCTGAAATGTAACCCTTTTAGTTCCTCCTCTTTTTTTATCAGACCCTCCTTTTACATGCAGAACCTTCACCTGGCACCACATTCAATCTGAAATGTAACCCCTTTAGTTCCTCCTCTTTTTTTATCAGACCCTCCTTTTACATGCAGAACCCTCACCTGGTACCACATCCAACCTGAAATGTAACCCCTTTAGTTCCTCCTCTTTTTTATCAGACCCTCCTTTTACATGCAGAACCTTCACCTGGTACCACATCCAACATGAAATGTAACCCCTTTAGTTCCTCCTCTTTTTTATCAGACCCTCCTTTTACATGCAGAACCCTCACCTGGTACCACATCCAACCTGAAATGTAACCCCTTTAGTTCCTCCTCTTTTTTTATCAGACCCTCCTTTTACATGCAGAACCCTCACCTGGTACCACATCCAACCTGAAATGTAACCCCTTTAGTTCCTCCTCTTTTTTATCAGACCCTCCTTTTACATGCAGAATCTTCACCTGGTACCACATCCAACCTGAAATGTAACCCCTTTAGTTCCTCCTCTTTTTTATCAGACCCTCCTTTTACATGCAGGACCCTCACCTGGTACCACATCCAACCTGAAATGTAACCCCTTTAGTTCCTCCTCTCTTTTTTTTTAGCACCGTTTCTTCCATCTGGCAGGCTCTAGAGTCTACGTATGTTTACTTTTAGTCCAATACTTTCCTCTCAAGCCTTTAAATGAATTGGCCTTGGCTGGGATTATGTCAGTTGCATCAGCAGCAGCTGCAGTGTCTAAGGTCATTGACCTCCAGGTTAGCCTGATTAGAAGAAAGACAGATACCATATTCCTCCAAATTACAAGAGATCAGCAACGTCAATGACTCCTCCTCTGCATATTTTACTGTTGGTGGTGATATAAAATCAAGTTCTCTGCGCCAAAAGCTACTGATCCGTATAAAACCTATCCTATAGCTTAATCTGCCTGAAATCCAAAGAATGTAATTAGTGAGATATGCAGCCAGGCATGACTTTAAGTGGTAATATAACACTTTAGTAAATCTCAGCATGAACGGTGCTATGATGGTAAACAGGAAGTACAGAGAGGACCAGGGGACCTTACAGCCTGAAACTGGATCCCCTTTGGTGTCTGAGATCAAGCATTTGGGTTATTAACTCCTTGTATTTAAATTTCATTATTCAATATTATATTACGCTGTTCAAGCCTCTAAAAAACAGGCTTTGCATGACTAACACCCGCAAATAAACAGGAAAGGTGATCCTTGCAAAGAAATCAGGCTTGGGAAGTTAAAAGAAAAAGCTCACTACAGTTAGATTAATAGAGTTTAACAATATAATAGATGAGAAGTGGTTTGGGTTTACAGTAAAATAATGTAGCCCCCCCCCATGCCAATAAAGAAGTATTTCTGAGAAAAAGGTCCAGAATTGTGTAATATAATAAAAATACTTTACATCTTACATTTCCAGTAAAGGCATTTAAATGCAAAAGTGAACGTTTGGTATTTGTTATTTTTATACTCATTCTTTGCTGTGCCTTGGCTTTTAAATTGAGTTGAAGGTCTTCAGGTGACTTATGCCCCGTACACACGATAAGAAAATCGTACGCAAAATTTCACGGAACCACCGATCAAACGATTTTCTCTTCGTTGATCAGAAGGATGTTTTAACCAATAACGATATTGTGAACGAAAAAAATCCGGTTGAACAACAGTGAAAAATGTTGGCGTTTCACATACGAACGACCGATTTTCTATGCGGTGGTATGATGGTCGTATGGAAAAAATCTATCAAGCGCTATCACGCATGAGCGGAAACAGAAGATGCGCTATCACGCATGAGCGGAAATAGAAGATGACCCGGATGTTTATGTCCAAGGAATCTTTGTAAACACAAACAAAAAATCCAAATGTTAAAAGTAGATTGGCCTAATGAGATGATGAAACCAGAATTCTGCAGATTATATTTTATGTATCACTATTTATGTATATAGGTCATGTAATAAACGATATTATACTCATTGCTGGTAATCGTTGTGTATATCACACGTTCTGGCCAGAAGGGCGTGGCTACAAGGTCACACGCACACCGCATCACTTCCACTTGTACAGAAGACGTCAACACTACATATTGCCCGGCGAACAATTTTTTTAGATTGGTTAATGCGGGCCATGATTTCGACTAACCAACGAACGCCTCTCGGTCGTAGGATGACCGATTGGCCGATTTTCTAATCATGTATTCCCACCTTTAGGCTGGATTCACATTTGAGCCTAGCGTCTTTAAGCATTTTTGCGCATGTTTTATCACGCGATTTCTGTGCATTTACGCATTTTCATACAGCGTTTTTGAGCTTTGTTGTTTTTTTTTTAGCCAGCAGAGAAAAATATCATCTGTTGCATCATTTGTTGCTAGGTTTTTCAGCTTTTTTAGCTTTTCCATCAGCTTTTATTGCTTTTTTTATTTTTATTCATTTATTATCTGTTTTGTTATTGTTAGGGTAAGGGGTTAGAGTTAAAGTACAGATAAGGTTTAGGGGTTAACATTTTATTTATTTTCTTATTATTTATTTATGTTTTGCTAGGGTTAGGTTGTAATAATAATTGAATAAATAACTGTAAAATAAATACACAGATAAATAAAAATAATCATAAACAAATAAAATAAATAATATATAATAATAATAAATTATAATTAACCCCTAATATTGACCCCCTAAAAATGTAAATATATTATTATTATTATTATTATGATGATTATTATTATTTATAATAATGGTAATTAATAGCAATAATAAAATAATGAATAAACACCCTAAAACAAAATAAATAAATAAATAAATAAATATTATAATTTTTTTCAGGTTTGGTTGTTTATTTTTATTATTATTATCATTCATATTTTTTTTTTTTGTAGGGTTAGGGGGTTAAGGCTAGTGGCTAATTTGTATTTATTTATTACATATTATTAAGTTATTTAATTTATTTATGATTATTTTTATTTATTTATGTATTTATTTTACATTTATTAATTGGTATATCATTACTAATTTTTTTTAAATGTTTTCATTTGAGCAGAAAAACGTATAAAATACGTGAATACCTGCAAAAACGTTTCCATTCACTTCTATGGAAATAAAAACACTCAAAACCTGCATATCTTCCCGATTTGAGCGAAAAAAAAAGCTCCAGAACTTGTTTGAGCTTCAGGAGTTTGGCTTCAGGTGACTTGGAGTGGAGATGTGTACCATCTCCATTGAGAATAATTGATTTTTTTTCTCCTCAAGCGTTTTGGAGTTTGGAGCTTTGAGCAAGTGTTAATGGGACCTAAAAGGTAGAGTTGTGTTGTCTGTTATGTCAAATATTTAGGACTTAATGTAGCTTTAGAGTAGCACAGATTGTTTTCCATACCATCAGAAGGTGCAGAGTCTATTGGCTGCGCAGTTTTCTTGAGGAACCCTAATTTATGGAGAATGAATCAGTGCATCAAGTAAACAAGATGATAGCATTGCAAATTCCAAAAGCACATTATTAATTGTATTTTTTTTTTGGTAAAACCAAAGTGTTTCAAGGGTACAAAATGACCCCCTACATTAGGTCCTCAAACTTTTAATTGGAGAAAATCAAGGTGAATGAAGACATCTTTGAGGATAAACAGTAAAGAGACCAGCAGCAGCCTGCTCAGATCACTAGTTCGAGGACCTAGATATTGTTCAGGGCTTGTCAGATAGTTTCCTACAAATAATGTCCACCTCTGGACCCATTCTAGATACTCAAGCACCCCTCCATCTTGTCTTCTTGTCATCTGTGTCTTCTAAACAGCTGCGCATTTCTCTTGTGTGCTGGAAACCCATTCCATGAAGCTCTCTGTTGTGCCAATCTGAAGGCCACATGAAGTTTGGGGGTCTTTAGCTATTGACTCTGCAGACAGTTGGTGACTTCTGCGCACTGTGTGCTTCAACATGTGCTGACCCCGCTCTGTCATGTGACGTGGCCTACCACTTGGTGGCTGAGTTGCTGTTGTTCCCAGTTGCTTCCACTTTGTTATAGTACCACTAACAGTTGACCGTGGAATATTTAGTAGCCAGGAAATGTCACAGATGGACTTATTGCACAGGTGACAACCTACCACGGGATCACGCTTGGAGTCACTGAGCTCCTGAGAGCGACCCATTCAAATTTTTGTAGAAGCAGTCTGCATGCCTAGGGGCTTGATTTTATACACCTGTGGCCATGGAGGTAATTGGAACATCTGAATCCAATGATTTGGAGGGCGTCCCAATACTTTTGGAAATATAGGTGTACTGTTATGAAACAGAGGTCAGCGGCGATCCTGAGGATCTTTGCTGATCTCCGATCATTAGTGGTTTAGGAAACAGAGATGATAAGCAGAGAACATGTTCTCCATTGATCATCTCAGCACACAGATGGCCAGTGTATGAAGGAGCGATGTCAGCCCTTCACTGGCGATCTGTGTTCTCCCTCCAGATTCTCCAGCCTAGAGCTGCTGGAGAATCAGAGGAACCGCAAACGAAGCGGCGATAATTTACCCCTGCTTAGTAAATGGTGTTTGACTGATCTCCTACTGTAATCTCGTGAGATTATAGTAACAGCAGCCGTTTTCCAGCATTCAAAGCGTTCGTAGATCGCTCCTCTCCTCATTAGGGGAAGCGATCTACACCCCTTCATAAAAAGGCATTCAGAGGAGAACTCTCTCCTGAGAATGCCGGAGAACTGAGCAGCGTTCATTTACTGCTGCATGATCAAAGGACACCATAGTGTATAAATGACTACCAAGCCAGAAGGTCAGGGGAACACCAACTGCCAACAGAGGTTACCGGTCTTGCCTTAACCACCTCCCCCCTGCCATATAGTCCAATGACAGGTGCAAGGCGGTTCTCTCGTTCTGGGAGGACGTCATATGACGTCCTCCTATTCTCAACGCACATGTGCGGCTCCGGAAGACCGCATGTAAACAGGGAAATGCCGGTGTCACGGTCTCCCCCTCGCTCTCCTTCATCCTCCCCCCTCCTGTCACGGCTCCCCCCTTGCTCTCCTTCATCCTCCCCCCTCCCTTCCCCTTACAGGTCCCTATGTCCGGCACAAGCCTACATCAAAGGCTGTGCAGGATGTCAGAGATCTGCCTCCTGTGGTGCGGTTCGCACCTCTCCTGGGCCGGACTCAGAGGAGTCTGACACCCCGGTGAGCCTGCACATGGATTTTTCACATGCTGGCCACCTGGGTGTCTCCGCGCGCCCCCCTCCCCTTGTCTTGGCGGGCACAGCGTGACCCCGAGTTTCCTGCGCTCTGCACCCGCCGGAGACAAAAGCCGCACTCCCTGAGCACGGCCGGAGTGAGGGGGTGTGCCTCGTTGCAACCAGGAAGCATCCTGCTCCGGCATAAGAGGACCGGAGCAGAACCCAGCGGCCAGTTCATCCCCCGCTCGGAACAGAGTGCTGTGAGGGGTCTGAGTTGCGACCAGACCCCAAAGCCAAGACCCTGCCAGCCCCTGCAAGCTGACTGCTGTGAGTGTCCCTGGAAGCCACCTGCTGCTGAGTGTCTGCAAGCCGCCTACCGTGAGTGTCCCTGGAAGCTGCCTGCTGCTGAGTGTCCCCACACACTGCCCGCTGTGAGGGTCCCTGGAAGCCGCCTGCCATGAGTGTGCCTGCAAGCCGCCTGCTGCTGAGTGTCTGCAAGCCGCCTGCTGCTGAGTGTCTGCAAGCCGCCTGCTGCTGAGTGTCTGCAAGCCGCCTGCTGCTGAGTGTCCCTGGAAGCCACCTGCTGCTGAGTGTCCCTGGAAGCTGCCTGCTGCTGAGTGTCTGCAAGCCGCCTACTGTGAGTGTCCCTTGAAGCCGCCTGCTACTGAGTGTCCCTGCAAGCCACCTGCCGTGAGTGTCCCTGCAAGCCACCTGCTGCTGAGTGTCTGCAAGCCGCCTACCGTGAGTGTCCCTGGAAGCTGCCTGCTGCTGAGTGTCCCCGCATGCTGCCCGCTGTGAGGGTCCCTGGAAGCTGGCTGCTGCTGCGTGACCCTGCACGCTGCCCACTGTGAGTGTCCCTGGAAGCTGTCCACTGCTGAGTGTCCCTGGAAGCTGTCCGCTGCTGAGTGTCCCTGGAAGCCACCTGCCGTGAGTGCCCCTACAAACCGCATGTTGCTGAGTGCCCTGAACTGAAGATTATCCCTGCCTGAACTGCCCCATTGTGTGCCCGGATTATTGTTGCCGGCACTGCCCCATTCAATGCTCCTATTTTCCCTGCTTGGACTGCTCGTTGAATCCCCCCTATTGCCTTGTCTGGACTGCCCCATTGAATGCGCCTATTTTCGCTACCTGGACTGCCCCTGTGTGCTCGGGCCATCACTACCCAATCGCCCCATCGTGGGATGGGATTATAACTGTGTTGGACTCCTCCCCTCTTCCCCCCCCCCCTTTTTGGGTACCCGGACGCTACCTTCCTACCCTGATTGAGTGTCTCTCCTATTTCAATAAAACTTTGTGTGTTTATCATCCTCCGTGTGCGTTCTGTCCTGCCTACACTTCCATCACAGCCGGTTATCGGTATTTCTCTCCCCATGAGCTGTCACACTGACAGCTCGAGAGGAGAGCAGAGTCGTTCATCGGCATTCCTCGGAGGGGACATGTGCCCTGATGATCAGTGTAGCCCCACCTGTCAGTGTCCATCAGTGCCAGCTCTCAGTGCTCATCCATGCCACCTGCCAGTGCCCATCAGTGCCACATCAATGCCACATATCAGTGCCTACCAGTGCACATCAATGCCACATATCAGTGCCCATCTGAGATGCCTTTCAGTGTCACCCATCAGTGCCAGTCAGTGCCACCTATCAATGCCAATTAGTGCCACCTATCAGTGCTGCCAATCAGTGCCACCTATCAGTGCCAGTCAATGCCACCTATCAGTTCCAGTCAGGCCGCCTATCAGTGTCCATCAGTGCCAGCTCTCAGTGCTCATCCATGCCACCTGCCAGTGCCCATCAGTGCCACATCAATGCCACATATCAGTGCCTACCAGTGCACATCAATGCCACATATCAGTGCCCATCTGAGCTGCCTTTCAGTGTCACCCATCAGTGCCAGTCAGTGCCACCTATCAATGCTGCCAATCAGTGCCACCTATCAATGCTGCCACTCAGTGCCACATATCAGTGCCAGTTAGTGCCACCTATCAGTTCCAGTCAGGCCGCCTATCAGTGTGCATCAGTGCCGCCTATCAGTGCCCGTCAGTGCTGCCTATCAGTGCCACCTAACAGTGCCAGTCAGTGCCACCTATCAGTGCCAGTCAGTATCGCCTATCAGTGCCACCTATCAGTGCCATATATCAGTGATGCCTATCAATGCCCATCAGTGCCACCTACCAATGCCTCCTCATCAGTGCCACCTATCAGTGCAGCCTATCAGCTGCAGCCTCATTAGCGCACATCGGTGAAGGAGAAAAATCACTTATTTACAAAATTTTATAACAAAAACTAAGAAAAAAAAATTTTTTTCAAAATTTTCAGTGGTTTTTGGTTTGTTTAAGAAAAAATAAAAAAACACAGAGGTGATTAAATACCACCAAAATAAAGCTTTATCTGTCACAAAAAATGATAAAAATGTCATATGGGTACAGTGTTGCATGACCGCGCAATTGTCATTCAAAGTGTGACAGCCCTGAAAGCTGGAAATTGGCCTGGGCAGGAAGGGAGTATAAGTGCCCTGTAGGCTAGGGGTTAAAATAAAAATCAGATGCCCATAAATAATAATCAGTCAATACAATTAATATACAACTCAGCAATCAATGCTACAGACAACAGTTGGAAATAATATGTAAATAAAAAAGACACAAAATATTTAAATGTACCGGACAGAGAGAAGTATTGCAAAAAAAAAAAAAAAGCCTGCCTAGTTGAACCCTGACTGTCTAATCATAGACGCTTGCAGCTATTCAGCGAACAATTGCTAGATTAAAGTAATAATATACTTTTAAAATTTCCTGTAACTGTGTGCAATCTAAATCACTTTATGAATACAGGTTTGTGCACTGTGGAAAGATTATACTAAACAATCCTCCAGCCAAATAAAGTTACACAACCTTATTCAATTAAAGAGAGTTAGGAACATAAAGTAAACACTGGAAATTGTCCCTACCATAAAAAAATACTAGAATGGCCCTGCACACAATGAGCCGGTACATAGGGAACTGTGTGCCTTGTTTTTGCTGCAGGCTGTGGTTCTTAGCCTGTCTTGTATAGAAGAATATAATAAATAAATGAGCACAAATGTAGACAATGCACGGTTTGTGGATGATCGGTATTTATCTATAACCTACGGTACATTGCACTGAGCTTCTAAAGACTCCAATAAAGCAAAGCTTGATCCAAATATCAAATGTCAAGTAAATAATGGATCATATATCAAGGCATCCTAAAGTGTACCTGTGATAGAATATTGGAAGATACCATTCCATTAAACAGGTTGTCCCTTTTTTTTTTTTGATCCTTAGGGCTCGTTCACACAAGCTTTGGAATCTGAAGAGCGATCTGCATGGGGATCACTCTTCAGAGGGCATTTGGCAGGCACTGTATCAGCTGCTCACTACTTGCTTTAACCCTTTGAACCTGTGCAGTTGCTTGCGCTTGGGTTGCACTAAACAGGTGCTCCACCTGCTGAATGTATAAGGGGGCGCAATTCCTGCCTCAGCATGTGTACACCCCGGGTCACTGCCTCCACAGCTAAAGGGGGAGCGATTGGGGGGCATTAAAAAACAATGTAACCGCAGAATTTTACCGCCTCACCAACCTTTATTTCTTAACAAAACTGAGATAAAGTCAAAACGTGTTATTTAGTCTTGGATGGAGTGGAGAGGGACAGGAACATCTGTCAGGTTTTTATTGCTGTTGATGCTCCATGTTCTGAATATGCCTCTAAAATCAGTCTACAGTGGATCGCTTTTTAGAGGTAGTTGTAAAGTTGGTTTACAAGAGGCAATACTGCCTCCTAAGGCTTCATGTATATGAGCCTACCCTGACCGCTGGCCATGGGAAACCGCAAATCGCCTCAAAAATGCAATACCGTGGTTGCCGCATTCTTCTGTGTTCAGGAGAGGAAGGTTTAACCTCACCTAAACGCGGCAGCTCCTAAACTCTGCTAAAAGGCTGTGTACATGGAGACCTAGGCTTTTATGGAGCTGACTTTAGCTTTGGCAAAAAATGCCAAAAGCTCATTTTATTTATTTCAGGTACTTATATAGCACTGTCAATTTACATATATATTGTACATTCAGATCAGTTCCTAACCCTCAAGGGGTGTACAATCTAAGGTCTTTAACTCACATTCATATACAAGAGCCACTTTAGACAGGATCCAATTAACCTACCAGCATGTTTTTGGAGAGTGAGAGGAAACCCACACAGGCACAGGGAGAACATGCAAACTCTAGGCAGGAGGTGCCATGGCTGGGATTCAAACCAATGACCCTAGTACTGCCAGGCGGAAGTGCTAACCATTTAGCCACTGTGCTGCTCATTTGAACATATATTTTTTCATATACTTGTAGATGCATTCCAAAAATGTAGATTTGTATTTTTAAAGACATACAGTATATTTGAAAATGTATTTTTAAAAATATTTTTCATATATTTGTAATAAAAAGGCATTTCAACATACAGTATATATATATATATATATATATTTATGGAAATATATGTTGAAATATATTAAATATGGCCAAAATTGTAGTATTTCAAATATATGTCAATATATTTGGGAAGAATATTTTTAAAATATATTTTTCTTCCATGTGGGTAAAGGCGTTACTGGAAAAATGGGGAGGTGTTTTGTAGTTCCACACCAATAATTCGCTGTTAAAACAATAAGATTGGGCAGCACAGTGGCTAAATGGTTAGCACTTCCTCCTGGCAGTACTAGTGTCGTTGGTTTGAATCCCAACCATGGTGCCACCTGCCTGGAATTTTTATGTTCTCTCTGTGCCTGTGTGGGTTTCCTCCGGGTATTCTGGTTTCCTCCCACACTCCGAAGACATGCTGGTAGGTGAATTGGCTCATGTCTACATTGGCCCTAATATGTGTATGTATGAATGTGAGTTAGGGACCTTAGATTGTACACCCCTTGAAGATTAGGGACTGATGTGAATGTACAATATATATGTAAAGCACTGCGTAAATTGGTTTGAATCCCAACCACGGCGCCACCTGCCTGGAGTTTTTGTGTTCTCTCTGTGCCTGCGTGGGTTTCCTCCGGGTATTCTGGTTTTCTGCCACACTCCAAAGACATGCTGCTAGGTGAATTGGCTCCTGTCTACATCGTCCCTAGTATGTGTATGTATGAATGTGAGTTAGGGACCTTAGATTGTATGACCCTTGAAGATTAGGGACTGATGTGAATGTACAATATATATGTAAAGCACTGTGTAAATTGACGGCACTAAATACGTACCTGTAATAAATAAATAATAAGATAGCTGCACCTTAGCTGAGGCAGGACAAGGCCTACAAAGTCCATAGAAGGGTTTATCATCAAGGATTGCACACATATCCCTAGATACCCCTCTGTGTCGCGGTAACACAAGCTCACTATGTGGCTCTGTACTGACTCTCGCATGACGAAGCCTTCTGTTTGTGTTCCTCACTCGAAGAAACCAGCCCATGGAGAAGGAATGTGGAGCTATCTGCTATTCAGTCACTGCTAAGCTCAGCAAGTTCACACCTCATAATTCATAGACTGACATTCACACACATCACCCCTGGGTGTCTGATTCATGAATAGCTCATGTACACTGCACAGATCATTACCGCTCACAGGTTCCTTCACCCTGAAAACAACATCCCAGCCCATTCACCTTCTGCCCGTGTCTCAGCCGACTGTATGTCCAGCTTACACGGCCAATAAGAATACAATCACTGGCTTTTACATATGGGGGAGATAGCAAACCTCACAGCAAGGGTGCGTTATTAGCACAATGATTAGAATTCCAACGTTTTTTATTTCAGATAATTGAGTCACAAATTATTATTATCCTCCAGTTGCTGACCACGCAGTGTACATGTAATACAACAGTACAGAATCATGTATATATACGTGATTCTGCATTTCCAGGTAGGGGGCGCGCACGTGTGCCCGCCCGCCCGGCTGTGCGGTGATTTGCCACAGCGGGATCCGGCCAGTGATTGACCGCCGGCACCCGGAGATCCACTCTTGAGTCCCACAGAACACATCTCTGAGTGTAAAAAGCACAGAGCTGTGTTCAGTGACAGGGGATCTCCTTGTTTAGCAGGGAATGAAAACAACTACAGTAGATCCCCAGTAAAGCAGCATGCAGTACAGAGGTGTCCCTAGGGTTGGTGTCACCCGGTGCAGTAGCACTTGGTGACACCCCCTCCGACGATCATGACAGAATGGATTAGATCTGCGGATTGAGCATAATGGATCAGACTTCCTGCGGGGATCGTTGGCTTTCTTTACAACTTACCTTTGCTTGGAGCAGCTCCGGTGTCACCCCGTATAGGTTGCATGCTGACGATCCCCGCAGGATAGATCAGATCCATGCTGTGGTGATCATCGGCTTGCTTTACAACTTACCTTTTTGTGGAGCGGGTCAGGTGTCACCCCGTGCGGTCGGTGTCACCCAGTGCGGACCAAACCCCCGCACCTGCCTCTGGACACCACTGATTCAGTACACACACAAACACTTGTTAGGCACATATTTAACTCCTTGATAACCCTATATGTTAACCCCTTCCTGCCCAGTGTCATTAGTACAGTGACAGCGTATATTATCAATGATTACTGTATTAGTGTCACTAGTGATGTCAATGGCAGTTAGTTCCCACAAAGTGTCAGTTAGTGTCAGATTGCCCGCCATCCCACTATAAGTCGCTGATCACCGCCATTACTAGTATATAAAAAATAAATAAATAAAAACCCCAGTATATACAGTGGATAACAAAGAAAATAGAAAAAAGGCTGCACATCTAGTAAGCTAACCTCAAAATAAGTTTATTATACAACAAGCACCAAATATAACATCGGAGATACAGCGTACAGATCCAACATCACAAGGACCCCTGGAGAGAAGGGGACACTCCATGTGGGATATCAAGAGATGAAAGAGGTGTCCACTAGGTCTATGCTGCTCCGATGGTATGATCCCCCCATGAACCAACCCCACCCTCCCAATCACTCCCAACCTCCCACCAAACCCTCTAAAAGCCCACAAAGCACCCCCCCCAGTTGGAAAACCCATCTGCCCTATCACCCCCCCCTCCAAAAAGGAGAGAGAGGAGCTGAGGGTGAAACACCAGCCCACTGACTCCCCCCAACCCCCAGCACCTGCTAGATGGACATCTAATCCACCTACACACCAAGGGCTCCTGGAATGCAAAAACACAAGAGATGCAGTCTAGTAATGACCAGGGGCAGACTGACCATTTAGAAACTCGGGCACTGGCCGAGGGCCCGGGGTCAGTAGGGGGCCCCATGAGATGCCCCTGGTACCTTTTTCATAGGCTTTTTTGAGTTTGGGCAAGGACACAGGGGCCCCATGATCCCCGATTGCCCGGGGGCCCCATGAGTTGTCAGTCCGCCCCTGGTAATGACATACAGCCATATAATGGTTATGCAGATGACTGTCATCTCTTTTGTCTATTGGTCATTGCCCAGCAGATTATTTTAACAGTGTGTTCTATCAGTGTTCATAGGCTGGGCTCAGGAGCCATTATATGGCTGTATCTGAAGAGGGCTGTGCACAGGAGATGCCCTCACAATCTGATAGATTTGGAGTGTTTTTTGCCAGGAAGAGTGGGCAAATATTGCCAAGTCAGGATGTGCCATGCTGATAGACTCATACCCAAAAAGACTGAGTGCTGGAATCACATCAAAAGGGGCTTCAACAAAGTATTAGTTTAAGGGTGTGCACACTTATGCAACCATATTATTTTAGTATTTTATTTTTACTTCCCTCCACCTAAAGGATTTCAGTTTTTTGTTCAACTGAATTGTACAGTTTATAGGTTACATTAAAGGTGGAAACAGTTCTGAAATTATTTATCTTTGTCTCATTTTTATACATCACAGAAACCTGACATTTTAATAGGGGGGTGTAGACTTTTAATATCCACTGTATCCTATAGTTTATAGATACTATAACTTTCATGCAAACCGATCAATACGCGCTTATTGGGATTTTTTTTTTTTACCAAAGACATGTAGCAGAATATATTTTGGCCAAAATTTATTAACAGATTTGATTTTTACAATTTTTTATGGGATATGTTTTATAGCAGAAAGTAAATAATATTGTTTTTCTTGCATAAGGATAAAGCGAGCGCTCATAGTTCAGCTGCTGGAACACTCTAAGGAATCACTGGACCTTTAAGCAAGAATAATAATATATAGTGCAGCGCTGGTGTATTAATTAAAAAAGAACATGCTAAAATGAATACAAATAAATAGTTCATAAAGTCCTTCCACAATTAAGTGACCATAGGTGTATGAAGGTCTTCCTCCTTATAAAGGTGACTGGTATCAGATAGAAAAAATGCGCACTCACCGACCGCACATTTTAAATGCGCCTTTGTGCACTCTTATGCGGATGACCAGCCAGACATGCAGATCCTAAGGACACATGGACCATCCCTCTCAAATACTGACATCGGCCTTGGGTGCAGTACCTCCAGGTATATAGAGCCCTTTCGTTCCAAAAGATAGGCAGGCAGGGGTCCCCCTCCTGGTTTCAGGTACCCCAGAAATGGTAGATGCAGATCTGAAACCCTCCAGAAAGAGGGTCAAGAAAGAGGGAATGCCAATAGTGTAGTAGGTTCAAGAACTTTATTGGATCAACAGTAATTAGGCCAGGGTTGCATGTACCCACAAATACCGTTAGCCGTCAAGCAGACTGGTAAATATGAAATCAAACATGTACTAACCCGGCAAAGATCAAAGACCACCGGACCTCCTCGTGGTCCCAGTGGTTAGGAAGTCACACTTGCTACTGGCTCCTCCTTGACTACACTACACTATTGGCATTCCCTCTTTCTTGACCCTCTTTCTGGAGGGTTTCAGATCTGCATCTACCATTTCTGGGGTACCTGAAACCAGGAGGGGGACCCCTGCCTGCCTATCTTTTGGAACGAAAGGGCTCTATATACCTGGAGGTACTGCACCCAAGGCCGATGTCAGTATTTGAGAGGGATGGTCCATGTGTCCTTAGGATCTGCATGTCTGGCTGGTCATCCGCATAAGAGTGCACAAAGGCGCATTTAAAATGTGCGGTCGGTGAGTGCGCATTTTTTCTATCTGATACCAGTCACCTTTATAAGGAGGAAGACCTTCATACACCTATGGTCACTTAATTGTGGAAGGACTTTATGAACTATTTATTTGTATTCATTTTAGCATGTTCTTTTTTAATTAATACACCAGCGCTGCACTATATATTATTAATATTGTTTTTCTTAATGGTTGGTCTTTTTTCATTTATAGCACAAAAAATAAAAAAACAGTGATGATCAAATACCACCAAAAGAAAGCTCTATTTGTGGGGGGAAAATTATATAAGTTTAATTTGTGTACAGCGTTGCATGGCCGCACAATTACCAGTTAAAGTAGCACAGTGCAGTATAGCAAAAAACAGCCTGGTCCTACGGGCAGCACAGTGGCTAAATGGTTAGCACTTCCACCTGGCAGTACTAGGGTTGTTGGTTCAAATCCCAGCCAAGGCACCACCTGCCTGGAGTTTGCATGTTTTCCCTGTGCCTGTGTGGGTTTCCTCCGGGTACTCTGGTTTTCTCCCATACTCCAAAGACATGCTGGTAGGTTAATTGGATCCTGTCTAAATTGGCCCTATGTGTATGAATGTAAGTTAGGGACCTTAGATTGTACGCCCCTTGAGGGTTAGGGACTGATGTGAATGTACAATATATATGTGTAAAGAACTGCGTAAATTGACAGCGCTATATAAGTACCTGAAATAACTAATAAGGGGGATAAATCTTCTGGAGGACAAGTGGTTATACAGCATTTAAGTAGCGCTACCCTCTTGAGGACCGCCATGTTTCTGGATCCTTCTAGGCTTTGCACAGTACAACACACATTATCCACAGTCAGTGAACAGTCCATGAGTTTACTTTTTTTAAATTTTATTAGGGGATATACCTTGGATAGGGTAATAGGGATTATGGGATGCCCAACTTGACTGAATCAATGCATGGGGACAACTTCCTTCCTATTTATAGAAACAGATCCTGGGTTGTTCTTTTTCTTGAAAGCGGTTAGTCATTACGGATCAGTAGGGACAGCCCCTTACAAACTGGAGACTCTCAGCCCCCTCTGAAAGTTAGCTCAGCTTTTTGCAACTACATGCAGAGATGTCCCCTGTAGAACTGCTCCCAGCTCCATAGTCCATAGACACTACCAGCCTTCGTGGCTGCTCTGAAGATCTCCCAGGACAAGGATTAAGCACAGAGCTGTCCTTTGAAAGCTTGCTACACGTTGCTTTCTCTAGGTGAATCCCTGGGCGTGCTGATGTACTCACTCTGTCTTCCTTGCACCCACTGCTTCCAGGCATGGATCCTGTTCATACCATGATGCTGAATGGATCCTCCCAAACCAGCCCAGCCTGGAGGCCAGCCCCCCCCTTAGACCTAGGGGACCCTTCCCAGGCCACCGACAACCTCCATTTTCCACCCGACTCCCCTGCCAGCCTGACTCTCCCATATTTATGGGTTGGCCTCACCACTCTTACCAGGGCCTCTAAACCTGGTTCTGGTTAGACTCAGAGGCCACCACTAGTATAAACAAGCCGTAGAAATGGATTTTCTCCCACTTCTTGTGGTATCTTCTGAACAGGAAGTGAAAGGAATTCTGCCCATTGTGACACAGACGGGAAATTATCATGGTAGGAGTTATAGCTATTTCCTACTCTATAAAAAGAATTCAAAAGTTTTGGATTTATGTTTAGTTTAACCACTGAATGTATACAGTTGGGTCATGCCAGACGATGCTCTTTGCACCTCTTATATAAACACATTTTTTTGTCTGTATGTACATGAAAATGTTTTGTCTTCTTTTTTTCCTTTTATCAAATTTCCCCTAAGAGGTCATGGTTACAGACTCTCCTGCAAGAAAAGAAGAAAACTGTTGTGGTGGAAACTTGATAATCACAAAGACCTCATTCTCCTGTTCAGACCATCAGCTGAGCATGAACAGCTATCAACTGAAACCGAGCCCAGAATTACATGTTCTTGCTGCCGTCTTGGGTTACAAAGCTGAATTCTATCAATTAAAGCCTATGTTCATTGCAGCTGCATTACAGAAAAAAATCTAAAGGAGATTCAATCTTCACCCTTCACCTTGGCTAATTTTACGGGGTTACCATGTTTCATTCTTGACTATACTGTAAGGGAAAGGCTTATAGATGGCGGCAGAAAGAACAATTCTTGAAAGTAAAGTATTGCAGCAGCTGTGTTCCCATAAGAACATTACGCCTCTTGGAAACAATGATCATTTGAATAATGAATAAAGAGTTTGCAGTAATTTAAGAGATTGTCACCTCCTTCTTTGGTCCCTCCGATCTTTTCTGATTCCATCCTGCTCTCAGGAGCATACTACCACCACCTTCATCACCAGCATAAAGCTATTCCCACTGGTACTAAGCTCTCTTCCATAGACAATGTGTGGTACCCCCCCCCCCAAAAAAAAAAACAACACCTCTAGTATTTATTTATTTATTTATTACAGGTACTTATATAGCGCTGTCAATGTACGCAGCGCTATACATATATATTGTATGTTCACATCAGTCACCAAAAATCACCAAATCTCCTGCGCTCAAAGACTCAGATCAAACGGGCATTAGTAACAAACAGCGTGTTCATCCGCTGGTGATCAGAGGTTGTGCAGCTCAATCATGAAGCTGGGGAAGCTTGATAAAACTGTAGAAGGGGATGAAAGAAAGAGTGCACAAACCTTGTGCATTACCTCAATAGATAGTGACTAATTTTATTTTATTTTATTTTGGAAATATACTCACAAATTGACGGTAAAACAGGCATAAATTAACCATAATCCACACAGGGTTACAGGTAAATCCAAAGGGGGAGGATAAAATCTAACGCGTTTCAAAGGGTGCTCCCTTCTTCATCAGAGCTGGGTATGGCAGATAGAAACTTCTGTATAGCATTTGAAATGCTGTAATACTGACACTCAGTGGCTGAATGTCTCCTTGCTGTGGGAACTCTGCTATACTGAAGTTTCTATCTGCCAAACCCAGCTCCGATGAAGAAGGGAGCACCCTTTGAAACGCGTTAGTTTATCCCCCCCCCCTTTGGATTTACCTGTAACCCTGTGTGGATTATGGTTAACTTATGCCTGTTTTACCGTCACTTTTGTGAGTATATTTCCAAAATAAAATAAAATTAGTCACTATCTATTGAGGTAATGCGCAAGGTTTGTGCGCTCTTTCTTTCATCCCCTTCTACATTCACATCAGTCCCTAACCCTCAAGGGGTGCACAATCTAAGGTCACTACGTCACATTTATACATACACATATTAGGGCCAATTTAGACAGGATCCAATTAACCTACCAGCATGTCTTTGGAGTGTGGGAGGAAACCGGAGTACCCAGAGGAAACCCATGCAGGCACAGGGAGAACATGCAAACTCCAGGCATGTGGTGCCGTGGTTGTACTATCTCTTTGATACAGAACATTTGTTTCTAATTTAAGGACAGATTCAAGCACTTACAATAGTTGCTTGTGAAAATACATGTAAAGAATTTGTAGTGAATACATTACTACTTTTTTTTAAGCTTGAGTCCTTCCAGGGACGTCCCCCAACCTCAGACAATACCCCCTCTAGTTACTTTTCCCATTCATTAAAAAAAATTAAGTCTGCTGAAGAAGGGGTCCCTATTTTTTTGAGACCCCACCTTCTCCCTCCTCCTGTGCTGTTATTTGGAGGCCTTGTTCACACAAATGTCATTGCCAGATTACCAAAAAGGCAGAGCAGGCAACATCCTATAACCCCCACAATGTTTAAGGACTCCCGCAACAACAAATCAAAATAATATTGATTTGTTCATGATAGAAAATTACAATGAAACTTTCTTAAATTGTTTACAAAATGTAGAAAAAATAATCAGCTCAAAGTGATGAAAACTTTACATTAAAAACTCTATAGAGAAAATAATGTATTAATGTAATGTACCCAATAAAAACATAGCCACTTGCCTACCAGGCACTGATACCCCTTCATGCCCAGGCCAATTTTCAGCTTTCAGCGATGTCACACTTTGAATGACAATTGCACGGTCATGCAATATTGTACCCATCAGGGGCGGACTGACAACCCATGGGGCCCCCGGGCAATAGGAAATCATGGGGCCCCTGTGTCCTTGCCCAAACTCAAAAAAAATATGAAAAAGGTACCAGGAGCATCTCATGGGGCCCCCTACTGACCCCGGGCCCTTGGGCAGTGCCCGAGTTTCCAAATGGTCAGTCCTCCCCTGGTACCCATATGAAATTTTTAGCATTTCTTTCACACAAATAAATATTTTTTGCACTATAAACAAAAAAAGAGCAAACATTTAAACAAAAAAAAGTTTTTCTTTGTTTCTATTATACAATTTTGTAAACAGGTAATTTTTCTCCTTCACTGATGTGCATTGATAAGGCAGCACTGATAGGTGGCACTGATAGGCAGCACGGATGAGGTGGCATGGATAGGTGGCACTGATAGGCAGCACTGATGGACACTGATAGGTGGCACTGATGAGCTGGCACTAATGAGGCGGCTCTGATATGCAACAATGATAGGCACTGATAGGCAGCACTGATGGCCAGCACTGATGGGCACTGATGGGTGGCACTGACTGACAGCACTGACTGGCGGCACTGCTAGGCACTGACTGGCAGCACTGCTGGGCACTGATGGGTGGCACTGCTGGACGGCACTAATGGGTGGCACTGATGGGAACTAGTGGGTGGATGTGCCCACCAATGTTATCCCACAAGTGGGTGGATGTGCCTGCCAATGTTATCCCACAAGAGAGCAGAAACCTGCAGGGGGGTGCCCAGGGTTTCAACTGTCTAAGGGCCTCCACAGGGTTTAATCCAGCACTGCACAGGCGTACTACCGTGTGAGGGTGCTTACCTGCACGAGGATGCACAGCGGTTCAGTGCATCCCCTTGCAGGCAGACCCATTCATGTCAGTTGGGATGCAGTGGCTGAACAAATACAGCCACTGTGTCCTATTTAACTACTTTACGACCATCCTATAGCAGAAGTACTGCTACAGGGTGGCCGCTCTGCACAAAATTACAGAAATATATGTCATTTTGCATTTTTTTTTTGCACCCGCTCTACCCATGCTGTCAATGGCTCCTGGAGATGTCAGTCACTGGGTCCCGGCCAGCATTTCATGGCTGGGACGTGGTGATCAGCGAAGCAGCTGACAGGGGAGAGATCTGAGTGTAACAACACAGATTTTCTCCTGTCAGTGGGGATGTGCTACTTCCTATCTCTCTGCAAAGCATGCAGCATGTCCCCTAGTAAAACAGCACACAGTAAACACAAAACAGTGCACAGCCAGCCCTTGGATCATCTCAGATGTTAACCCCTTCCTGCCCAGTTTCATTAGTACACGGATCAGTGGTTGTTATTAGCACTGATCACTGTATTAGTGTCATTGGAGATGTCAGTGGCAGTTAGTCAGTTCCCACCCAGTGTCAGTTAGTATCAGAATGCCCCGCAGTCCTGCAGTCCCACTATACGACGCTGATCACTGCCATTACTAGTATAAATAAATTAATACATAAATAAAAATTCCAGTATATAAACCGTCATTTCTAGACGCTATAACTTTCACGCAAACCAATTAATATACACTCATTTGGATTTTTTTTTACCAAAGACATGTAGCAGAATACATTTTGGCCTAAATTTATGAATAAATTTAATTTTTTTTTATTTTTGATGGGATATGTATTATAGCAAAAAGTTAAAACTATATATATAAAAAAAGTTGGTCTTTTTTCATTTATAGTGCAAAAAATAAACACCCAGTGGTGATCAAATACCACCAAAAGAAAGCTATTTTTGTTAAAAAGAAAATATCTAAATTTCATCTGTGTATAGTGTTGCATGACCTCACAATTGTCAGTTAAAGTAGTGCAGCGCCGTATAGCAAAAAATGGCCTGGTCATGAAGGGGGGTAAATTTTCTGGTGGTCAAGTGGTTAACATCAATGTGGCTGTTGGTGCACAACCCCGAATGCAGACTTTGTATTCCCATGTGACACTTTGCTGTATGCTGCATCCAATGTGTAGGCATATTTGATATGTACAACATTTTTTATGCATGATGTGGCCACTTTGCTCTATATACACACTTCTTTTGTCCTTTGGGCACAGTAGCAATACAAAAATGAAATGTATTGATGGTCTTCTAGTCTACTGTTTTTCGAATGCATTAAATGCCTACCTTAATCCGAATGGGTCTTATTATTATTATTATACAGCATTTATATAGCGCCAACAGTTTGCTCAGCGCTTTACAATATAACGGGAGACAATACAGCAACAATACAGTTCAATACAAGAGGGATAGGAGGGCCCTCCTCCTTGGAGCTTACAATCTAGGAGGGAGGGGCTAGTGGTAGTGGGTCTTGAGTCTAATTGCTTTTTCACTTTTTCAAGTGGAAGAATCCTTCTTCAGGTGCAACGACATGGACACTTGCCCCTGGGTGTATCGACAGGGTCCACTTAGGGTCCTAAAGTTGTGTTGTGATAATGTCTCAAAGAGGGAGATGACAAGACTAGTCAGTGGCAGGACCAGTCTGCAGTGGTGGATTACTAATCTCTTAACCCTGGTAGAGGAACCACTGTGAGTCACATGATGGTAGGTCCATGTAACTGAAAAAAGAGACATTATTTTTTTTAAATGTGAATGGGTGGGAGTGGGTTATTGGATGTGTTATAAGGAGAAAATGGTGGCCAATTTTGCCTGGAGATTGGCTTGATTACATGTCTGGAGTTCAGCTTTATTGCAGATTGGATGTATCACTTTTGTGAGTCAAAGAGTCCATATTTTGGATAAAGATCATGTTTTGTTTGGAAGCTTTTCTAGCATCTGGATCATAAATCGGAAATTTGTAAGCTCAAATTTCAAGACAATGAACATCCTTAGTAAATAAAGCAATTTTATGAAAAGAACAAAAGTAATTAAAGACATACAAAATATAAATGCGCTGGAGTATCATGGGAAAGAACTGGATCGAAACAAAACTCAACTAAATGTTATTTTTTTCTCATCACAATAAAGGTTATCAGGAGTTACTGACATCCTCGTCAATGTGGTTCCAGAATTGTCATGTTTTCATTGAATTGGTGCAGGTGTGCAGGATACAAGCTTCATAATTCTATTATTTACCGCTCTCCATGTATAGAGTCTTGCCAGAAAGTTTCCCTGTCTATTGTTAGGATGTGACCCAGACTATAAACTAGACTGTGATAAAGGAAGAAAACCTCTCTCAGTTAAATGCTCGCAAATTTGCTTAAATTAGCAGTTTTGTCAAGCTAACTGTGGAACATTCATAGACTATACTTCATATAAGTGATTATGTTTGCAGCTAATTACACAGAGTCTTAGATGCTAAAGATGTACTCACATATGCCAAGGGAAAAAATACACCACTTTTTATTATATATGTTAAAGTATACCTAAATAAACAAATGTATTTGTTTTGGATGAAATGATCAGAACCCCTCTCAGGTTTTTATTTCTGTCTGTGTCACCCTTTCTATCTGTCCCATTGAAAATTGTCACTGGGATAAAAGGTCATAGGAAATCCAAAATTCTGACGTCAGTCAGCCCAAGGATAGGTCCATAACAGCCTGGGTTCATAGGAAGTTGGTTGAATAAAACTGAGCATCATTTAGCCTGGAGGGGGACTGACAGAAAGATACAGGAGCAGTGAGTGTGCAGGGTACAGTGTGCAAGAGAGAGGGTGGGTATTCCAGCAAAAGGCCCAGGGCATTTTTTTCAGTAGGGACGTGGGGGAACACAGTTCCGGCACGTCCAGCCCTGAAAGTATTTATTGGGAAGGGGTGCTGAGGTGTGCTGGAAGGTCTCTTGATGCTGGCTGCTGGAGGATCTATAGTCCATGGAGATAATCCATCTTTGCATGGTGATCCATTGTTGCTGGGGGGTCTATTGTTGCTGGTGGGGTATATATTTGTTTCTGGGGCGAGTCAATTGTTGCTGGAAAGATCTGTTGTTGAGGGAGGGGTCTGTTGTTGCTGGCTGCTGGAGAGTATGTTGAAGATGGCTTCTGGGAGATCTGTTGTTGCTGTTGAGGTCTATTGTTGCTGGGGTGGTATTTTGTTGTGGTGGTCCATTGTTGCTGGCAAAATCTATTGTTGCTGGGGGGGGGGCTGGGGAGTATATTGCTGCTGGCTGCGGGGGGGGGATCTATTTTACTGTTTTCTTGTTATCAGTAACAAATTCCATACAAATTACGTAGCACCACAAAATGATACTTTGCTCTTTATTCTCTAAAAGCAGCAGTACTGGGAGGTGGGTAGGGGGTAGAACCAAGAGACAGTAGGGGGCAGAGACAAGAAGCAACATAGAAGAGGGCAGTTTCTGTACCTATTCTCTGAGAAAAAAAAGCCCTTGAAAAACCAATTTTGTATCTTAAAGCCAAGTTCTAGCTTGGGCCATTAACCAAAAGTAAATTCTTGGTAGCCTTTGAAAACAAAAAAAATTTGTTGTTACTCTCACCAGATTCTCATTTAAGTGCTGTCCCCAGCAGACTCGATGATCCATCAATGAGGAGCCCCTCCTCTTCCAGGTTGACTGATGTCCATTGTCATTAATTCCACTTACTGTGAGTCCAGTGCATCAAGGTTTCCCTCCTAAACATGCTGCTTCTAGGATCCACCTTCTAGCTGAAGAGTAAGAACGTGAAAAGACCCTGGGATGTCACCAAACCCAAGATCACATAAAAATAGGTATGCTATTCTTTTTTTATGGTGTGGGGTTGGCTCAAACAGAAAAGATCAGATCCAGGCCTGGAGTTGGACTATAACTACTGCTACAGTGCTGGGCTGGCTCATACAAGGGTGGATAGTAAACGGAGGGAAAGCGACCCAAGCCTGAAGTTGGGCTATAACTGCTGCTGTTGGAAAATGAATAAAAAGGAAAAATAAAGTAATGGGATTTTTTTAGGCACTAAAGTTAAAGCACAATAAAAATTGATATAAAAACATACAAGTTTTATTGATATATAGTCTAGTATAAAAAAAACAAAACAAAACCAAAAGCACAGGGAATCTATTCATCATGGTACATAATGAAAGATGCAAAACATCTTCAGAACTCAAATAGTGTGTATCTTGTAAGAATAAGCCCCAACGTGTTTTAACTCTCATAGAGTATGAGTCTTCTTCGGGGGGGTTAGTATAGTGGTGGGTTGATGATGACATAGTATGAGGAAGATGGAGTACATTTGCCGGCGGCAGCCTCAGAGAGTAAGCCAGGTACAGCACATGGGATGCCCATAGGTCCGCATTAAACACAATAGTTCTAAAAATGTTAAATTCTGACTACATAAGGTGGCAGAACTGCACATAAAAGTGAGAGTAGGTAGTGGAGTCAGTTGAAATCCACATTATCCCATAAAAAAAAAAAAAAAAAAATTTGATGTTACACATAAGGAAGAGCAGTGCCACCAACCAGCCAGTCCACAGGAAAAGATATTTTTGGGAAGAGGCATTTCAAAGTTAAATAGCCTGAAGAAGGAATGGTCGAATATCGAAGGAAAAATTAAGCTCAGTTGCAAAAATGATAAAAAATACTGAGATTCTCCCTAGATAAGGGATAGTTTATTCATTTATTTATTATTTATTACAGGTATTTATATAGCACTGGCACATTGCTTTACATGTTGTATAATCACATCCGTTCCTGCCCATAAGGAGTTTACAATCCAAGGTTCCTATCTCACATGCATACATACTGTACACATACTAAGACCAACTGAGACAGCCAATTAACCTAGCAGCATATCTATGGAGTGTCGGAAGAAGCCAGAGTACCCTTACAAGCACAAGGAAAACATGCAGACTCCATGCAGGTAGCGTCCTAGTTGGAACTCAAACTGATGACCCTAGTGGTGCATGGTAATTGACCATTAAGGTGAGTCCCTCAACAGTGTTACCGTTGAAGCCAGCCGTTATGGGTAATTGCTTTCATTTGCCTTGGATAGTAATGATTAGCATTTTTATCGCCGACAGCGAATTGCATCACGTTGTCTGTCTTCAGTGGTTGTACCTTTAACCGATCCTGCAGATGGCCTGAAAAGCCAAGATCACATATCAGCTGAGCTCCTCAAGGTCAGGCAAAGAATTGCTGGGAATATTAAATTGCAGCTCAGAATTCTTAGAGTTGACAGCCTTTTATGTCCTGTTTTTTTGTAAAATTATAGGTAAAAACTACAAAGCAGTGTCTGCAAGAAGTGGTAGGAGCAGTATCCAGTGTTGCAAAGCTATTTAAGCCCTTTTGAACAAGCATCTGTTTCTTCGAGACTTGATAGGCCATATTCAGCCATTCTAACCAGATTGTCTTGCCCCAATTACATGAAAATGATGTCCCTTTTACAAAGGCTCCACTCTATTTTTTAGCAATTATTAGCATGAAAATCAAGGCAAACACAATAATGGTACTCTGAATATATCTGAATGTTTTCTGGAGTATTGTATGTAATGTTGGCTTCTTATACTCTTTGAAGGCTTCAGAAACAAAGACCTTTGGCTAGAATTCTCAGTATTTCATGCTGAACTCTAGGGAGATTAAAAACTAATTTTTAATCCAAGCCAAAAGCCAGCACCTTGGGGAAGATCAGCTAAAGAGTATGTATTTGTTAGCAATGAACAGTATGAAACAGTCACATAAGGCGTGTAAGGCCAGTCGGGCCTTAATCATGGCTCACGATTAATACTCATTTTTGCCTAGGGTACCATTAAAAAGCAGTTTTACTTACCTTAGCCCTCACTCCTTTGGAGATCGGTGCTTTCCTTCAACAGTCAGGGTTGTTGGTATGCTCTTCCTCCTCATTTACAATGCAGAACTGCTGGTTCTGCATTGTACGTGATGATGTCAGAGTGTAAATGCTGAGCGGAGGTTCAAAAAGAAATACCGTCACGGGACTGGTTGCATGGTGAACAGAAGAATGCAAGGACAAGAGAAAAGGTAAGCAAAAGGCTTTTTAATGGTACCGAAGGCCAAAACGAGCACTTGACCCCTCCAATATGTGGGGGGGAGCCCCAATACAAGTGGCATGTAATGATGTCAGAATGCAACAGCCCAATGGAGTGCTGAAGAGAAACTGGTTTGGGGGACCAGCTGCAAGGAGAGGAGGAGCCTACAGGAGCAAGTAAGATAAGAAAGAAGGCTTTATAATGGTAATCTAGGCAAAAATAGGCATTTGACCCTGTAGTGCAGGGGAGCCACAATCCAAGAGTAGTATTTACATTTCCAGAGTTCAGCTTTCACATTTCAGTAAAGGAGGTCCACACACTAATACAAATAGAAGAGTTCTTAACTTAACCCCCAGGCAAAAGACTTGTTTTAAAGGGAAGTTTTCTTTTTTCAGGCTTTTTCTCCTGGTGATCCTGACAGTGACACACCTTCTGTCCTATGGTGACAACGCACAAGATCAATTTTTTTTCTGTACTTGCTGAAAATGTAATCAGCTTAGCAAAAGATAACTAATGCAGCCACCACAGGGACTGGTAAACATTAATATACAAGGATCATTCAAATCAAATCAAATCAGGACTTTTGAGCTTATATAATAAAAGAACAAATTTCAAGGAGTGGAAACTGCATTTATTTTTTTACATACTCCCCTGCTACTAATATACACTTATTCTAGTGTTTAACTAATACCTGGAAAGCGTTAGCATAGAAAGATTTGTCAGTACACCTAGGACAGCCTGCTTCACTGCATCATCATTGTGTTCACCGTTTCCACAGAAAGACTTGTCTCTTGTGCAATTTCACAACAGGCTATGCGTCGATTATCCAGGATCAGGTGTTCCACATGCTGAATGTTCACAGGAATGACTGCTGTGGGCTGGTAACCACCAAAGCCGGGATTGTCTCTGATGTACGTATGGCCATCTTTGAAACGTTTACACCATTCAAATGTCTTCCTGCGGCTGAGCATCTTATCATGCTGTGCTTGAAGTCTTCTGTAGATATCCACAAGTTTTACGCCTTCATTCACAAGAAACGTCATAACCACATGCTGTTCCATGCACGCACTAACACTGTTGTCTGCCATCTTCACCTCCGCAACATCTCCAAGATACGCCCGTTCCTAACCTTGGAAACCACTAAGCAACTTATTCACTCCCTGGTTATATTTCACCTTGACTATTGTAACTTCCTCCTCATCGCAGGCTATCCCCTCTTCAGTCTATCATGAATGCTGCTGCCAGACTCATCAACCTTACTAACCGTTCAGTATCTGCCACCCCTCTCTGCCAATCCCTCCACTGGCTTCTCATTGGCCAACGGATACAATTCAAAACACTAACAATAACGTATAAAGCCATTTATAACTCTGCCCCAAATTACATCAACGATCTTGTCTCTAAATATCACCCAAACCGTACTCTCCACTCTTCCCAAGACCTCCAACTCTCTAGCTCCCTTGTCTCCTCCTCCCATGCTCATCTCCAGGACTTATCCAGAGCTTCCCCCATCCTCTGGAACTCTCTACCCCAATTTATCAGACTATCGCCTACTCTGCTCACTTTTAGGCGATCTCTGAAAACCTATCTCTTCAGGGAAGCCTATCCTGCCCTCAGCTAATAATGGAATCTTCTACTCTTCCAACCAGTCCATCCCCCACAGTTACTACCTTTTGTACCAATAGCCCCTCCCTCCTAGATTGTAAGCTCCAAGGATCAGGGCCCTCCTATACCTCTTGTATTGAACTGTATTGTTGCTGTATTGTCTCCCGTTATATTGTAAAGCGCTGAGCAAACTGTTGGCGCTATATAAATCCTGTATAATAATAATAATCATCTTGATTAATGGTGTCAGGCTCCGCCCAACGGGATCTCTAGTGGTCCACGGCACGGGGTCTCCCAGGACGCGGAGTCTAAGTCCCAGTCTGCCTTTTCACCAGGGCCCCTGATGGTGGGGATGGACTTGGTGCAAGACTGAAACCAGGTCGCGTCCCTGGGCACCCCCGGCGGTGGCAGAGGGGTCCCGCTGAGGGTATGTGCCCGGGTAGAGCCTGCTGTGAAGGGGATGACAGATCCCGATCCGAGCGGGATGGATGGGATGACAGATCCTGATCCGAGCGGGATGGATGGGCAGCTATCAGGAGTAGGCGAGGTCAGACTAGCCGGGTCGGTATTGTGCGGGCAGCGTGGTACGGGGGAGTAAGCGGAGAATGGTCGGGGTCACAAGCCAGGTTCAGCAGGTAGCGGGCAGCGCGGTGCAGGAGGTCAGGCAGAAGGATGGTCAGGGACGAGCCAGGGTCAGAGCAGGAGAAGGTCAGCATAAACAGGACAAGCAGAGTTTGGCAACAAGAAGCGTACTTACAGGAACAGGAACGAGACCTTGCGGCAACTTGGAAATGCACAGGCAGCTTTAAATAGGGCGCCCTGCTCTCCCATTGGTGCGGCCGCGATCGCTACTGCGCATGCCGGCTGGGACGGATCGGCGGTCTGCGCATGCGCGCGCCGCCGAGGACCCGGGATCCCTGACATTGCCCCCCCCCTACGGGCAACCTCCGGATGCCCAACCGACCCCTACTCAACGGCTGGCTCCGAAAAAATTCCCGCACAAGCCTTGGGGCGTGCACATTTTGGGCCGGCTCCCATGAATTCTCCTCCGCCCCATATCCTTTCCATTTAACCAGAAACTGAGTTTGGCCTCCCCTCTTCCTGCAATCTAAGATAGCTTCAACTTCAAATTCCTCCTCCCCATCCACGTCTACTGCCTCCGGTGGCTTAGACCTTCGATCCGGGAAGGGGTCTGGAGTTGCCGGTTTCAACAGGGACACATGGAAGACCGGATGAACCTTCATAGATTCGGGCAGTGCCAGCTCGTATGCCACCTCGTTGACCTTACGTTTGACCCGGAAAGGCCCCAAGAACTTGGGAGCCAATTTCTTTGAAGGGCAGGACATTTTTAAATTTGCGGTGGACAACCAAACCTGGTCCTCTGGCTGCAAACTCAATTCCCCTCTTCTCTTCCTATCAAACGCCCTCTTGTTGTCATCCTGGGCCTTTGCCATTGCTTCCTGCAATACCTTGCTATTGGTTGACAGAAAGGTCAACATATCCTGTGTGGCTGGGACTGCGACCTCTGGGATTAGATCTGGCAGGAATACAGGGTGGAACCCATAGTTTGCGAAAAACGGGGACTGTCTAGTAGCAGAGTGACTCGCATTATTATATGCGAATTCCGCAAGCGGCAGGAGAGTAACCCAGTCATCTTGGAGGAAGGTGGTATAGCACCTGAGGTACTGCTCTAGGGTCTGGTTTGTACGCTCCGTCTGGCCATTGGTCTGTGGGTGATAAGCAGAAGAGAACGATAACTTAATCCCCAGGGTTTCACATAGAGCTTTCCAGAACCTGGACGTAAACTGAACCCCTCTGTCAGATACAATGTCCCTGGGAATTCCGTGGAGTCTTACTACTTCCTTAATAAACACACGTGCTGTTTCAAGGGCCGTAGGTGTGTCCTTTAAGGGTACAAAATGGGCCATCTTGGACAGGCGGTCCACAATCATGAAGATTGCTGTGTGGTCCTGAGAAGGTGGAAGTTCCACGATAAAGTCAATGGAAATCATGGTCCATGGCCTGTCGGGAATGGGTAATGGGCGCAAGAGACCCCAAGCTTTATTCCTAGTGGGTTTGTTTCTCTGACACACGGGACAGGTCTTAATGTAGGTTTCGCACTCCCTGGCCATATTAGGCCACCAGAAAGTACGCTGCAGCAGCTCCAAGGTCTTACGTACCCCGAAGTGCCCGGCCAGCGGGTGATCGTGGCAGTATCCTAATACCAATGTACGGGCCTCCTCAGGGACCACAATCTGATCCTCCTTCCAAAAAAGTCCTTCCCTATTTAGTAAGGGAACCCCAGGTGGACCTTGCATTCCTACGGACACGGTCTGCAGTTGAGAATGGAGCTCCGATTGGAGAACTAAGAAATTTCCTGGGGACAGGATAGTGTCTGGCTTGGGGTTCTCTTCGGGATCCCCAAACATGCGGGAGAGCGCGTCTGGTTTTGTGTTCTTGGACCCTGGCCTATAGGTTATATGGAAAAAGAACCGTGAAAAGAACAGCGCCCACCTGGCTTGACGTGGCCTCAGACGTTTAGCTGTCCTCAGATACTCTAGGTTCTTATGATCCGTAAAAATCAATATTGGGTGTACCGCCCCTTCTAACAAGTATCTCCATTCCTCTAGTGCCACCTTAATCGCCAAGAGCTCCCGATCCCCGATATCATAATTCCTTTCCGCAGGAGTCAGTTTCCTGGAGAAGAAAGCCACTGGGTGCATGAGTTCTTTGATGCCCTTCCTCTGGGACAGGATCGCCCCGACCGCATTCTCGGATGCGTCCACCTCCAAGATATATGGCAAGGACGAATCAGGGTGGCTCAGAATAGGAGCCGCCGTAAACAATTCCTTCAAGGCTTCGAAAGCCCTCTGTGCCTCGGGTGTCCATTGGAAGCGAACCCCCTGCCTGGTCAGCTGGGTGATTGGGGACACTAGGCCCGAAAAGTTCTTAATGAACTTTCTGTAGAAATTCGCGAAGCCAATGAAGCGTTGGACCGCTTTCTTATCGGCGGGGGCTGGCCAATCTAAAATGGCCGAAACCTTTTGAGGATCCATGGCTATTCCCGTGGGAGAGATGGTTAGACCCAGAAACGAAATGCTACTCTGTTCAAAGCAGCACTTGTCTGCCTTGGCATATAAGCTGTGTTGGCGGAGCCGTTCTAACACGCGCCTCACGTGACCTCTATGGTCCTCCAAGGTTGGGGAAAAGACAAGGATATCGTCCAGGTATACAATGACGAAGATATCTAGGTAGTCCCTGAACACATCGTTTATGAAATGTTGGAAGGTGGCAGGGGCGTTGCATAGGCCGAAGGGCATAACCAAGTATTCAAAGTGTCCGAATCTGGTACGGAATGCTGTCTTCCACTCGTCCCCCTCTCTGATACGAACTAAATTATAGGCACCTCTCAAGTCTAGTTTAGTGAAGACAGATGCTGACTTCAGCCTCTGAAACAGCTCGGGGACGAGTGGTAGCGGGTAACGGTTTTTTACTGTGACCTTATTCAAGTCCCGGTAATCTACGCAGGGCCGGAGGGACTTGTCTTTTTTCTCCACAAAGAAAATGCCCACCCCGGCTGGTGACGTGGAGGGTCTAATAAACCCCTTATGGAGGTTTTCATCTATATACTCCTTTAGTACCCCTAACTCCCGCTCGGATAAGGGGAATATCCGCCCAAATGGGATTTCCGACCCCGGGAGGAGATCAATTGGGCAGTCATAAGCTCGGTGCGGAGGGAGAATGTCCGCCCCCCGCTTGCTAAACACGTCCAGAAAATTATGGTAAACTGACGGAATGACTTGCGCCAGCTCTGCATCTGTCTCTAGACACAACAAAGTCGGTGGAATCGGGGAGATCTTAGGGAGGCAATGCTGCTGGCAGTATGGGGAGAGGAACTGCATAGAACCCGCCTTCCAGTCCACCTGGGGATTATGGGCTCGTAACCACGGGAGCCCCAAAATAATTGGAAATAGTGGGGATGCTATGGTGTCCAACCAAAGGAGTTCTTCATGATGGGTCGATATGGTAGTACGGATAGGTGGGGTCTCGTGGTCCACCACCCCTGACTTAATACGTGATCCATCTGCTAGAAAAATATTCAATCCCACCTCCTTGGTTTGTAGGGGAATTTGTTGCTGAACTGCAAAGTCTAAATCTATGAAGCAACTACACGCCCCAGAATCCACAATAGCCGTGGTCACCACTGTTCTCCCCGGCAGCTGAAGTGACACAGGTACCGCCAGATAACTAGTATTGCCCACACTGTTAGAAGTGACTGTAGAGAAAACAGCGGAACACTTACCCCTCTTGGCTGGACAGGTACATACCACATGGCCTGCTCCCCCACAGTAGAGGCAGAGATGGTTGGCAAGACGCCTCTGGCGTTCCTCAGGCGTAAGTGTCGGTCGGATCCTTCCCGATGGCCCGGTCTCGGGTGAATCCATGGCAACCTGATTCTGGCCTGCCGGCTGTAACTGGGTAGAGGCCTGAGGGGGTGTTCCAGTTGATCCTTGTCCTTGGTTGCATCTTCCCTGCCTGTGCTCCCGTAACCGGTGGTCAATTCGAATAGTCAAAGCTATCAAGGCCTCCAAAGTGCTAGGTATGTCTATTCGGGCCAATTCGTCCTTCAGGGGTTCAACTAACCCTACGCGGAACTGGTGGTGCAGAGCCACCTCGTTCCATTGGCAGTCACTATGCCAACGCCTGAATTCGGCGGCATAGTCCTCCACTGTCCGGTGACCCTGCCTGAGTGTATATAGGGCCCTCTTGGCCTTTGCGGTGCGCAGCGGGTCGTCATACAAGAGGGCCATAGCCTCAAAAAATACCGTCACTGACTGCAATAGACCCGGAAAGGCCCCAAGAACTTGGGAGCCAATTTCTTTGAAGGGCAGGACATTTTTAAATTTGCGGTGGACAACCAAACCTGGTCCTCTGGCCGCAAACTCAATTCCCCTCTTCTCTTCCTATCAAACGCCCTCTTGTTGTCATCCTGGGCCTTTGCCATTGCTTCCTGCAATACCTTGCTATTGGTTGACAGAAAGGTCAACATATCCTGTGTGGCTGGGACTGCGACCTCTGGGATTAGATCTGGCAGGAATACAGGGTGGAACCCATAGTTTGCGAAAAACGGGGACTGTCTAGTAGCAGAGTGACTCGCATTATTATATGCGAATTCCGCAAGCGGCAGGAGAGTAACCCAGTCATCTTGGAGGAAGGTGGTATAGCACCTGAGGTACTGCTCTAGGGTCTGGTTTGTACGCTCCGTCTGGCCATTGGTCTGTGGGTGATAAGCAGAAGAGAACGATAACTTAATCCCCAGGGTTTCACATAGAGCTTTCCAGAACCTGGACGTAAACTGAACCCCTCTGTCAGATACAATGTCCCTGGGAATTCCGTGGAGTCTTACTACTTCCTTAATAAACACACGTGCTGTTTCAAGGGCCGTAGGTGTGTCCTTTAAGGGTACAAAATGGGCCATCTTGGACAGGCGGTCCACAATCATGAAGATTGCTGTGTGGTCCTGAGAAGGTGGAAGTTCCACGATAAAGTCAATGGAAATCATGGTCCATGGCCTGTCGGGAATGGGTAATGGGCGCAAGAGACCCCAAGCTTTATTCCTAGTGGGTTTGTTTCTCTGACACACGGGACAGGTCTTAATGTAGGTTTCGCACTCCCTGGCCATATTAGGCCACCAGAAAGTACGCTGCAGCAGCTCCAAGGTCTTACGTACCCCGAAGTGCCCGGCCAGCGGGTGATCGTGGCAGTATCCTAATACCAATGTACGGGCCTCCTCAGGGACCACAATCTGATCCTCCTTCCAAAAAAGTCCTTCCCTATTTAGTAAGGGAACCCCAGGTGGACCTTGCATTCCTACGGACGCGGTCTGCAGTTGAGAATGGAGCTCCGATTGGAGAACTAAGAAATTTCCTGGGGACAGGATAGTGTCTGGCTTGGGGTTCTCTTCGGGATCCCCAAACATGCGGGAGAGCGCGTCTGGTTTTGTGTTCTTGGACCCTGGCCTATAGGTTATATGGAAAAAGAACCGTGAAAAGAACAGCGCCCACCTGGCTTGACGTGGCCTCAGACGTTTAGCTGTCCTCAGATACTCTAGGTTCTTATGATCCGTAAAAATCAATATTGGGTGTACCGCCCCTTCTAACAAGTATCTCCATTCCTCTAGTGCCACCTTAATCGCCAAGAGCTCCCGATCCCCGATATCATAATTCCTTTCCGCAGGAGTCAGTTTCCTGGAGAAGAAAGCCACTGGGTGCATGAGTTCTTTGATGCCCTTCCTCTGGGACAGGATCGCCCCGACCGCATTCTCGGATGCGTCCACCTCCAAGATATATGGCAAGGACGAATCAGGGTGGCTCAGAATAGGAGCCGCCGTAAACAATTCCTTCAAGGCTTCGAAAGCCCTCTGTGCCTCGGGTGTCCATTGGAAGCGAACCCCCTGCCTGGTCAGCTGGGTGATTGGGGACACTAGGCCCGAAAAGTTCTTAATGAACTTTCTGTAGAAATTCGCGAAGCCGATGAAGCGTTGGACCGCTTTCTTATCGGCGGGGGCTGGCCAATCTAAAATGGCCGAAACCTTTTGAGGATCCATGGCTATTCCCGTGGGAGAGATGGTTAGACCCAGAAACGAAATGCTACTCTGTTCAAAGCAGCACTTGTCTGCCTTGGCATATAAGCTGTGTTGGCGGAGCCGTTCTAACACGCGCCTCACGTGACCTCTATGGTCCTCCAAGGTTGGGGAAAAGACAAGGATATCGTCCAGGTATACAATGACGAAGATATCTAGGTAGTCCCTGAACACATCGTTTATGAAATGTTGGAAGGTGGCAGGGGCGTTGCATAGGCCGAAGGGCATAACCAAGTATTCAAAGTGTCCGAATCTGGTACGGAATGCTGTCTTCCACTCGTCCCCCTCTCTGATACGAACTAAATTATAGGCACCTCTCAAGTCTAGTTTAGTGAAGACAGATGCTGACTTCAGCCTCTGAAACAGCTCGGGGACGAGTGGTAGCGGGTAACGGTTTTTTACTGTGACCTTATTCAAGTCCCGGTAATCTACGCAGGGCCGGAGGGACTTTTCCTTTTTGCTCCACAAAGAAAATGCCCGCCCCGGCTGGTGACGTGGAGGGTCTAATAAACCCCTTATGGAGGTTTTCATCTATATACTCCTTTAGTACCCCTAACTCCCGCTCGGATAAGGGGAATATCCGCCCAAATGGGATTTCCGACCCCGGGAGGAGATCAATTGGGCAGTCATAAGCTCGGTGCGGAGGGAGAATGTCCGCCCCCCGCTTGCTAAACACGTCCAGAAAATTATGGTAAACTGACGGAATGACTTGCGCCAGCTCTGCATCTGTCTCTAGACACAACAAAGTCGGTGGAATCGGGGAGATCTTAGGGAGGCAATGCTGCTGGCAGTATGGGGAGAGGAACTGCATAGAACCCGCCTTCCAGTCCACCTGGGGATTATGGGCTCGTAACCACGGGAGCCCCAAAATAATTGGAAATAGTGGGGATGCTATGGTGTCCAACCAAAGGAGTTCTTCATGATGGGTCGATATGGTAGTACGGATAGGTGGGGTCTCGTGGTCCACCACCCCTGACTTAATACGTGATCCATCTGCTAGAAAAATATTCAATCCCACCTCCTTGGTTTGTAGGGAAATTTGTTGCTGAACTGCAAAGTCTAAATCTATGAAGCAACTACACGCCCCAGAATCCACAATAGCCGTGGTCACCACTGTTCTCCCCGGCAGCTGAAGTGACACAGGTACCGCCAGATAACTAGTATTGCCCACACTGTTAGAAGTGACTGTAGAGAAAACAGCGGAACACTTACCCCTCTTGGCTGGACAGGTACATACCACATGGCCTGCTCCCCCACAGTAGAGGCAGAGATGGTTGGCAAGACGCCTCTGGCGTTCCTCAGGCGTAAGTGTCGGTCGGATCCTTCCCGATGGCCCGGTCTCGGGTGAATCCATGGCAACCTGATTCTGGCCTGCCGGCTGTAACTGGGTAGAGGCCTGAGGGGGTGTTCCAGTTGATCCTTGTCCTTGGTTGCATCTTCCCTGCCTGTGCTCCCGTAACCGGCGGTCAATTCGAATAGTCAAAGCTATCAAGGCCTCCAAAGTGCTAGGTATGTCTATTCGGGCCAATTCGTCCTTCAGGGGTTCAGCTAACCCTACGCGGAACTGGTGGTGCAGAGCCGCCTCGTTCCATTGGCAGTCACTATGCCAACGCCTGAATTCGGCGGCATAGTCCTCCACTGTCCGGTGACCCTGCCTGAGTGTATATAGGGCCCTCTTGGCCGTTGCGGTGCGCAGCGGGTCGTCATACAAGAGGGCCATAGCCTCAAAAAATACCGTCACTGACTGCAATAGTGGGTCTCGCTTCTCTCGGAGACGGTGGGCCCAGTCTTGGGGTCCCCCCTGTAGTAGGGAAATAATGAACCCTACCCTCACTGATTCGGAGGAAAAGGTCTGAGGCTGGAGGTCAAAGTATAACTGACAGGAGTTACGAAAGGCCCTGAATCTACTTCGGTCTCCGGAAAAACGTTCCGGTGTGGGGACACGGGGTTCTGGTGCGGGTAACAACCCCGGAGTCTTCCTAATGGGTTCCCCAGACCCCCTGGTAGGGGTAGCTAAGGTCTGCGTGCGTCTGTCCAATATCGTATAACCTTCCTGTAGGCCCCTAATTCCCAGTGTAAGGGTCTCCATCTGTCGACAGATGTCGTCCAGAGGGGAAGTTCCCCTTCCAGGCTCAGTCATGGCCGCAAGGTACTGTCAGGCTCCGCCCAACGGGATCTCTAGTGGTCCACGGCACGGGGTCTCCCAGGACGCGGAGTCTAAGTCCCAGTCTGCCTTTTCACCAGGGCCCCTGATGGTGGGGATGGACTTGGTGCAAGACTGAAACCAGGTCGCGTCCCTGGGCACCCCCGGCGGTGGCAGAGGGGTCCCGCTGAGGGTATGTGCCCGGGTAGAGCCTGCTGTGAAGGGGATGACAGATCCCGATCCGAGCGGGATGGATGGGATGACAGATCCTGATCCGAGCGGGATGGATGGGCAGCTATCAGGAGTAGGCGAGGTCAGACTAGCCGGGTCGGTATTGTGCGGGCAGCGTGGTACGGGGGAGTAAGCGGAGAATGGTCGGGGTCACAAGCCAGGTTCAGCAGGTAGCGGGCAGCGCGGTGCAGGAGGTCAGGCAGAAGGATGGTCAGGGACGAGCCAGGGTCAGAGCAGGAGAAGGTCAGCATAAACAGGACAAGCAGAGTTTGGCAACAAGAAGCGTACTTACAGGAACAGGAACGAGACCTTGCGGCAACTTGGAAATGCACAGGCAGCTTTAAATAGGGCGCCCTGCTCTCCCATTGGTGCGGCCGTGATCGCTACTGCGCATGTCGGCTGGGACGGATCGGCGGTCTGCGCATGCGCGCGCCGCCGAGGACCCGGGATCCCTGACAAATGGTCTCTGGACTGGCCTGTGACATATGCGCCGCCTATCAGTAATAGGACATACTTCCTACTTACTACTGCATGTAGTACCACCATATCCGCATCCCTTTTTATACTTGTAAAATTCCTGATTTGACTTGAACCCCCGCTCGCCCCTCGTATTAATCTTTTGCTCTCATGTTCAGATAGACTTATAACTAAAGGCAACATTGTTTTATTTAGTTTTGGACGAAGTGGAGATGGATTAGACCACCTGTTTTTATTGCTGTTTGTGTCCTCATTAAGGAGATTACCTTTCTCTATGTCCTGTTTACCATTATCATGGAAAGTGAAAGTAAATGAAAATCCCAAATTGTGAATTGTCCTCAGAATAGTAATAGAAATCTTCCAATTGGGACACTATTTCTAGTGACTTGGGGGCCCCAGGGGATTCCCTTACTTAATGAGTATTTCATTCCCTTCCGGTTTTGGCTATAGGACAGGCAGTGAAGGTAAACCTCCCCAGTGGGACACAAAAAAAATCTGGCAGTGGTTATAACCCTTCCTTACTTTAACAAAATGATAAAAAAAGTGTTGCCTATAGTTCTACTTTAGGTCCATACAGTATATGGGCATAAACATTTAGTAAATCTGTGCAATGCACACACATTTCCTCATGCTTTTCCTCTTGGTCTTGCAAGAAAACCAGGGAGCTCCTAACTTCTTCTAGTGAGTAGACAAAGTTGCCTCTTATTCTTACTCCAACTGTTGTATTAGTGACTTATCCCTTGCTGAGACCTCTATGCCTGGCCTATTTAAGCAGATACAATCACCGCAGACAGTCTTTATCAGATAGCTGAACTCACCAAACAGCTTTTTCTCATCCAAGGAGATCTTTACTGATTGCAGCAGGTACAGCAGACAACAAGATGTAGCAGATGATTGAAAAGACAGTATTTGCAGGTCAAAACATGGTAGTGTGTTCCCGGCTGCAAGCAGATTAACATAAGGCCTAAAGACTAGCAGTCATATTCATCCCAATAACGACAGAGTGAAAAGGAAATACATCACATATGGGAGGGAATACAGGATGGAAGAAAAGATGGTGCGATAACCAAAATGACTACAAGATGGCAGTATAATAACCAGCTATACTGAAACTAATAAACAATGGCTAAGAAATGTAACTATATAAATTCTCAATACGCAGTAATATGAAGATTTACAATGACCAGGGGCGGACTGACCATTTGGAAACTTGGTCAGTAGGGGGCCCCATGAGATGCCCCTGGTACCTTTTTCATAGGCTTTTTTGAGTTTGGGCAAGGACACAGGGGCCCCCATGATCCCCTATTGCCCGGGGGCCCCATGAGTTGTCAGTCCGCCCCTGACAATGACAATTGTATTATATTTTCACAAAATAAGTGTAACAGCATGCCGCTGCTTTATTGAAATCCTAAGTAGTGTTGACAGCCCTGTCCAGTTCTCCCTTGCTAGACTACAGAACCCTCGCCCCCTTATGTTAAGGATTTCAGTGGCACATGTGTTGTTAGCTCAAATAGAAAGTTACGAGCTCACTGGATTCATGGCAGATCAACAGGTATTTTTCTGTATTTACAGTGTTGTAATGCTGAAGCTTAGTTAATTTTTAATTTTTATTAGCCACCGTCCAACAGGAAGTCGGATCACAGCAGCAAAAATGATTTTGGAGATTTGGAGCAGGCTGAGAGCAATAGAAGGGACTTTTTTGACTTAAGATTATATACTTGAGTATAATTTGTTTATTTCTTAAACTGAAGTTTAGTGTCACTTTAATGTCCATGATGAAATGGAATCTTTTAGCCCTTGGCTTTGTGTCAACTGTGCTGACACTTCCAAGGGTGACAGTTCAAGAGTGGACTACTCATTAGCCGGTGTTGTTTTGTACGGAAAACAGGTACAGAGTGTTCACTAGCTGCCCTTGATGATTTTAAAAGCTTCTCACAGAAAAAAAAGACCTGCCTTTTAATTAAAGTGGATTTCTTTAATTTATTGTTGTCAAGTAGTACAAAATGAGACTTAACATAATACCATCACCTGCTTTTTCCCCTTTCTTAAAGTCGTTAATGCTGATCAGATCCCTGAAATGAACTCATTAGGTGAAATGCTTACCTGAGATTTGATCTTTTCCTTTGATGTTGACTGCTGTATAGAAAGGGTCACAAAACTGTCAGGGGTGCCAGTACTTTAACTGATGTAAAGGAACAGGTGCAAGTGTTTTCTACATTACTGGCATAAAACTAGCAACATCATTGATATTTATGCCAATAAAAGTTTAGTGTGATTCTGGTACAAAACAAAACCTTCAACCTGGTTAATGAACCAAAAACTGTCAAGTACTGTCAATGTAGTAAGCCTGTGTTGGAGTCACAGTACAAAATGTGCCAACCGGCAGAGGGCACCAATGAAGAAAAAAGCATCCAAGAGGAAATGGGACTTTGATATGAGATCATGCAAAGCAGTAAAAAAAATATCCAACTGTTCAGAGGGGGGTCAGAGAAAACTCTTCATCAGGATTTCATTTAAAATGTGAACCTTGAATGGACTCAAAATAGCTCCAGAAGATTTTTCCATGACCATGACCATGCTATTCGGCACTGTTCTACTTTAACTGGCAACTGCACGGTCATGCTACACTGTACCCAAATAGTGATGGTCTGAACACCCCCTGTTTGGTTCGCGGTAGAACATTTGAACCTAAAGAAAGTTCTACCGCGAACATCGAACATAATGCAAGTCTATGAGACTCGAACTTGTAAATTCAAAAGTGCCCAATTTGAAGGCTTATATGCAAGTTATTGACCATAAAAGGGGTATGGGGACTTGGATGTTGCACATCTGTACAGTGAATAGAATATGCTGAAGCAGGACTGACATTTTGTTTAAAAATGACATTTTTATAAAAAAACAAACAAATAAAACAGCATGGCCTTTAGGTCTGGTAGGAAAGTTAAGAGGGACCCCACAGTAAAAACATTTTTCTTTAAAAAGTGCGTGGGGTGCCCTCTAAATTCCTACCAGACCCTTGATTCAAGCAAAAGGGGGGAGGGGGTGAATGAGCGCTCCATCCCCCGGGCCTTAGCAGGCCACGTGCCCTCAGCATTGGGATAGTGTCCCCATGCCGGTAAAGGACAAGGGCCTCTTCCCCACAATGCTGGTTGTGGGAGTCTGCGGGCGGGAGGGGGTTTCGGAATCTGGAAGCCCCCTTTGACAAGGGGGACCCCAGATCCCACCCCCCATGTGAATGAGTATGGGGTACATGGTACCTCTACCCATACACAAAAAAAAGTGTAGTGTAAAAAATGACAGGAGGCAGTCTTTGATAAGTCCTTTATTAAAATTAAAATAAAAATTAAAAAAATGTCCCCCAAAGTAGATCCAACATCAATCACGATGCCCGTCGCCACCACCACCCTGAAAAAAGGAAAAAAAAAACCCTGCTCTGCCGTTGACGCTGGCTCCTGACTTCTGGCAGCTGCACCGGGATGACAGTTCTTAAAGAGGGTGACGATGTCACAAGTGTGCGGGATCACCCCGCCCCTTGTGACATCATCATATCCTGTGATTGGTCAAAGCATAGTCAGGTACCTTGCTTTGGCCAATCACAATGCACTGTCAGGGCGCAATGCATTTTGGGGCACGGCGGATGAATAGCCTGTCGAACGCCTGTGCCATTCGCGTGTTCACAGAATACACAATCGGCCCATGTTCAAGAAGAACTAACGTTCGCAATAAGTGTATATTGATTGGTTTGTGTGAAAGTTATAGTGTCACTAAACAATGGTATTTATAGATGATTTTTTCTTTATTTTTATACTAGTAATGGTGGTGATCAGAGACTTATAATGGGACTGTGATAGTGTGGCAGCCAATCTGATACTGGGTGGAAACTAACTGACATCCCCAGTGACACTAATACAGTTTTCAGTGCTAATAATATACACTGTCACTGTACTAATAACACAAAGGGTTAACTGTGTGCCTTACAATGTGTAATGTGTGCTGCTTTTACTACGTTTTAGTAAACAAGGGGCTCTGTACTGTCATTCGCTAAGCAGATCAGCAGGTCCCAGGCATAAATCATTGACCGGGACCTGGTGACCAACTTGTGCTGTAGCGAATGAGAGCACAGATCAGGTGGTAAGTGGGCGTGAACGTGCCCCCTACCCAAAAATGCTGGATCACGTACATATATATGATGCAGTGCAGAGGGGCTGCTCTTCAGCACTACAACTGCAGTAGGTGGTCTGCAACTGGTTAATATATGAAGGGAAGCTAATTGTTGGATCAGAAGTGTTACTGGCTAGCAGCAGTATCTGCATGAGCAATTAAGATCACTTCTTGTTGTGTGTACAGCATGGGAGGTGAAGGGAAAAGCTCTTTTCTGTTTGTTTATTTTTTATTTTTTTTTGCCTGTATATCATGAGGGAGATTTTCCTTCACTTCCTGTCTTGGAGATGTAGGTCTTACCTCTGGAGGAGCTGCTGATGTATGGGTTCCCTGCAACAACACAACAAAAATGGCAGTGTACAGTAAAATAACAATATGTGAATCAAGTATTTCTGTACCCAAACCCTACGGGGTACCTTAATTTTGACTTGGGGGAGTTAAATACTGTATAGCTAATACTCATTTACAGGCTAAAAGTATTAGAGTCTCTCTACATCCCCTCCAAATGGCCAGTGGGACACTAATCATTGACTAGCATTAAGGCCCAGAGTCCTGTGTGCAAGCAGTCACCTAAATTTGTAATTCAGCAGTACAGTGGTGAAAATCCTCAAACTAAATACCAAATTAGGGTGGCACCGAGGTTGTGGCCAGCAGCTTCTCATCACTTTGCAGTCTGCTGTGAAGCCTCCTCGATTTCCCTGGCGTCTAGAAACCTGGACACTTAAGGGCTGCTTCCCTCAAAATCACACTCTTTTGCTCATTGTCTTCAATGATCAGTCTAGGGGATGTTTATTGTTGGAGTTTTATCAAAGAACTGGGGATAGGGATTGGGAATTTAGTAGGGTACTTCAAAATTAGAACTATTCACACTGAGGACATCTAGCTGATCTCTCACTTGAGTATTGTTGAAGTCCTGATTGAAAGCAGATAGCAGACTTCTCTTTAAATTGTAGTAACAAACAGTTTAGGAGTGAGCAAAGTCCCTTTAGCAGTAGTAGTAATTGCAGGGCTGAGCTCCTCAGGTACAGGCCTGTTACGGCAGACTGTGGCAATGCAGAAGTGATAGAACTGAGCAAAGTCCTTTGCAGTAGCAACGGTTGGACAAGCTCTTCAAAACACCAGCCAGTGTTCCCTTTTTTTCCTCAGACCCATGCTGACTATAAAGCATCAGAGGGGTAGCATTGCACACAGAGACCCCAAGATCTCTTAGTGTCTGTCCAAGAACAGAGTGGCAATCTCCTTCCAATCTTCCAAGCAACTCTCTCTCTCCTGTGATACCAGACAGATCTTTGGCAGACAGTTCCACACAGTCAGCGTACTGTAGAACCAGAGTCATTCTTCCTAACTTCAGGCCCTCAGGTCGCCCACCTGAGGCCTGCATGGCAATGAGTGCCAGACGAGGCAAGCCTGCCTCCATCCTGGCTTGGTGCAATCCTCTTCAGGGAAAGACATTGAACCCTTGTGCTCACAGAACATAAATACCACTCCCAGCATGCAATGGGGCCACCCTCTTCTGGAATTGGGCAAGACTGTATCCATAGTTATGCTGTTCCTTTGCCTAGTCCCTACCCATGTTCTGGAAGGCTCTCATAGCATCCTGAAGGTGGGCAGAACTCAGGCAAACTCCAACAGCACCAGAACATAATAAGCAGACCTTACCAATCCAACTCTGTTAAGCAGAGAGCTAATTAGCAAAGCACTCTGTTAAGCAGAGAAACAGAGCTATACTTATCCTAACTATACAAATCCTAGTTCCTAACTAGGAGGGTGTTACAGATGTAATCAGAGTCTCTGAGTCAGGAGTTAGCCAACTGTCTCTCCTCACCCAACACATGAAACCTCCCCTTAGCCCAAGCTTCCCCTCCTTTTCCACCCTGGCGCACAGTCCTTCTGTGGCTTGTAGTCCCACAATGTCTCTCTCAGTTTAGGGGCTGACACTCCAGGACTTCATTTTCCAGCAGCCCTTGCAGCTTCCAGCAGTCCTTCTACCTCAAAGGGTGGACTTTCCCCTTCACCAGGTTGCAGCCAATCAGTGCTCAGTCCTTCCTTTTTCGGTTACTGGAACTGGTGCCTCTGTTTATTTATTTATTAAGGGTAAGCAGCACTTTGCATATAAATTGTACATGTACATCAGTCCTTGTACTTTGGAGAGCTTACAATTATTTATTTCAGCTACTTATATAGCGCCGTCAATTTACGCAGCACTTTACATATATATTGTACATTCACATCAGTCCCTAACCCTCAAGGGGTGTACAATCTAAGGTCCCTAACTCACATTCATACATACACATACTAGGGCCAATTTAGACAGGATCCAATTCACCTACCAGCATGTCTTTGGAGTGTGGGAGGAAACCGAAGTACCCAGAGGAAACCCATGCAGGCACAGGGAGAACATGCAAACTCCAGGCAGGTGGTGCCGTGGTTGGGATTTGAACCAACGACCCTAATACTGCCAGGCGGAAAAGCTAACCATTTAGCCACTGTGCTGCCCAATCTATGGTTCCTAACTCATATTCATACATACACATACTAGGGCCAATTTAGACAGGAGCTAATTAACCTACCAGCATGTCTTTGGAGCATAGGAGGAAACGGGAGTACCTGGTGGAAACCCATGCAAGCATGTCTCTATTGGAATGTCTCCCCTCTAATCCTGCTTTTGACAACTGTAAAACTTTGGATTTCCTATCTTGTTCAGTACTGGCAAAATGGTCCCCGAACAAATAGAGTAAATCTCACCAGTAGGGACATACACAACAAATGAAAACCTGAGAGATCTTCTAACCGTAGGTCTTGCTCTACCGTCACCTCTTAGTTCTGTTGTTCTATTTACCCACAAGGGTTCAGAAATGGCCAAACAATAAAAAAAATTTGAGATATTGCAGTTTTTTACTTCCCCACATACCCTTCTTCCCCTAGGTAAAGGCTCACAAGTTACTTGTGGTAAATATGGCCCTATACCAGTGATGGCGAACCTTTTTGAGCCCGAGTGCCCAAACTGCAACCCAAAACCAACTTATTTCTTTCAAAGTGCCAACACTGCAATGAAACCTGAATATCGAGCTTTTGGTTTAGAAAAAACAACTCGTACAGTATTGCAAACTAATTAACAGTACAGGGATGACCAGAGACTGCGGACACAGTACAGGGATGACCAGAGACTGCGGACACAGTACAGGGATGACCAGAGACTGCGGACACAGTACAGGGATGACCAGAGACTGCGGACAGTACAGGGATGACCAGAGACTGCGGACACAGTACAGGGATGACCAGAGACTGCGGACACAGTACAGGGATGACCAGAGACTGCGGACACAGTACAGGGATGACCAGAGACTGCGGACACAGTACAGGGATGACCAGAGACTGCGGACACAGTACAGGGATGACCAGAGACTGCGGACACAGTACAGGAGATGACCAGAGACTGCGGACACAGTAGAGGAGATGACCAGAGACTGCGGACAGTACAGGGATGACCACAGACTGCGGACAGTACAGGGATGACCAGAGACTGCGGACACAGTACAGGGATGACCAGAGACTGCAGACACAGTACAGGGATGACCAGAGACTGCGGACAGTACAGGGATGACCAGAGACTGCGGACACAGTACAGGAGATGACCAGAGACTGCGGACAGTACAGGGATTACCAGAAACTGCGGACACAGTACAGGAGATGACCAGAGACTGCGGACACAGTACAGGAGATGACCAGAGACTGCGGACACAGTACAGGAGATGACCAGAGACTGCGGACACAGTACAGGGATGACCAGAGACTGCGGACACAGTACAGGGATGACCAGAGACTGCGGACACAGTACAGGGATGACCAGAGACTGCGGACACAGTACAGGAGATGACCAGAGACTGCGGACACAGTACAGGAGATGACCAGAGACTGCGGACACAGTACAGGAGATGACCAGAGACTGCGGACACAGTACAGGAGATGACCAGAGACTGCGGACACAGTACAGGAGATGACCAGAGACTGCGGACACAGTACAGGAGATGACCAGAGACTGCGAACAGTACAGGAGATGACCAGAGACTGCGGACACAGTACAGGAGATGACCAGAGACTTCGGACACAATACAGGGATGACCAGAGACTGCAGACACAGTACAGGGATGACCAGAGACTGCGGACAGTACAGGGATGACCAGAGACTGCGGACAGTACAGGGATGACCAGAGACTGCGGACAGTACAGGGATGACCAGAGACTGCGGACACAGTACAGGGATGACCAGAGACTGCGGACACAGTACAGGGATGACCAGAGACTGCGGACACAGTACAGGGATGACCAGAGACTGCGGACAGTACAGGAGATGACCAGAGACTGCGGACAGTACAGGAGATGACCAGAGACTGCGGACACAGTACAGGAGATGACCAGAGACTGCGGACACAGTACAGGAGATGACCAGAGACTGCGGACACAGTACAGGAGATGACCAGAGACTGCGGACAGTACAGGAGATGACCAGAGACTGCGGACAGTACAGGGATGACCAGAGACTGCGGACACAGTACAGGGATGACCAGAGACTGCGGACAGTACAGGGATGACCAGAGACTGCGGACAGTACAGAGATGACCAGAGACTGCGGAGACAGTACAGGAGATGACCAGAGACTGCGGACACAGTACAGGGATGACCAGTGACTGCGGACAGTACAGGGATGACCAGAGACTGCGGAAAGTACAGGAGATGACCAGAGGCTGCGGACATAGTACAGGGATGACCAGTGACTGCGGACAGTACAGGGATGACCAGAGACTGCGGACAGTACAGGGATGACCAGAGACTGCGGACACAGTACAGGGATGACCAGAGACTGCGGACACAGTACAGGGATGACCAGAGACTGCGGACACAGTACAGGGATGACCAGAGACTGCGGACACAGTACAGGGATGACCAGAGACTGCGGACACAGTACAGGGATGACCAGAGACTGCGGACACAGTACAAGGATGACCAGAGACTGCGGACACAGTACAGGGATGACCAGAGACTGCGGACACAGTACAGGGATGACCAGAGACTGCGGACACAGTACAGGAGATGACCAGAGACTGCGGACACAGTACAGGGATGACCAGAGACTGCGGACACAGTACAGGAGATGACCAGAGACTGCGGACAGCACAGGGATGACCAGAGACTGCGGACACAGTACAGGGATGACCAGAGACTGCGGACAGCACAGGGATGACCAGAGACTGCGGACAGTACAGGGGATGACCAGAGACTGCGGACAGTACAGGGGATGACCAGAGACTGCGGACAGTACAGGGGATGACCAGAGACTGCGGACAGCACAGGGGATGACCAGAGACTGCGGACAGCACAGGGATGACCAGAGACTGCGGACAGCACAGGGATGACCAGAGACTGCGGACAGCACAGGGATGACCAGAGACTGCGGACAGCACAGGGATGACCAGAGACTGCGGACAGCACAGGGATGACCAGAGACTGCGGACAGCACAGGGATGACCAGAGACTGCGGACAGCACAGAGATGACTGCTGACCTTTGGGGAGGGAGGGGGAGCGGGTACCTGAATTTGACAGGTACCCGCTCTTACTTCCGCAGAGTTTTTTTTTTATCTTACCTGTTCCTTTATCCACCCGCGCGCTGTCTTCCCGGCTTCTGTAGTGTGGGCGCTCGTCGGACAGCCGGATGCCCAGTGCGCATGCGCGAGAAGCGCTGCGCTTTGTGATTGGTCCGGCGGCTTCTGGGATCTGTCATGTGTCCCAGGTACCGCCTTACCATTCACAAAGAGCACTGCTTCTTGTGCATGCGCACTTGGGACCCGGCTGTCACGCACACTACAGCCGGGAAGACAGCGCGCCGCTGGATTCTCCTGGCGTGCCCACAGATAAGGCTCGGCGTGCCGGCTGTGGCACGCGTGCCACGGGTTCACCATCACTGCCCTATACTGTAAATAGAGGAGCACATATGATGTTGATGTTTCAAGCTGGAATGTACTGCTGGGTCAAACTTATAAACCTAAGCTACAAGAGCAGGGAGGAGTAGGATGGGAATAGGGCATATATAGACTGTGTTACACAGAAGTTGCAATAACTTTGAACAACACTGGGACTGTATCCAGAACTCTTGATGTGACCCCTGGACAGCTGTATTTTAACCTGAACGAATGAGTACAACAGCCATATGATATTTTGGGGTACAGCCAGCTGGCTGACAAATCAAAACAGTCTTTATTTCTAAAAAATGCAAATGAAACAGCTTCTTTTCAGCATGAAACAAACAAAACAGTCCTACACTTTGATACACAAAACAAAACTCTATATAAACTTGACCCTTAACAGGGTTTGAAGTCCCCACCTGCTCCAAGGGTCCAAAGAGAGGGTCACCACAGCTCAGCAGTGTCTCAGTAATCCAACAGCACACAGCTACTTCTCACAAGTGTTTCCTTCTCTACACAACACCTCATGGACATGCTGACTGCTTCCTGCTCATTTCAGCCCTCTCTCACAGGCAGGCTGACCCTTTCGGGTCCAAAAACCCAATGGTCAGAGTTGAAGGTTCTTGCCCACCCAAAACCTCCCCAAACCTTTACATTTTGGGTCCCATATAAAGATAGTCTTGGGAATACTGTAAATTAAGTTTCCCTCTACCAGATAACTCTGAAACCCCTTACCCTGCACAGGAGGGAATTCCTGAGTATTCCACTGTGCTTTTTTCCATCCCTCTTAAAGAAACCGCAACCCAAACAATGGAGACAAATACTTCCCTTCCACGACCCATCTCTGGTATCCTGTACAGACCAATCTAAAAAAGCCCTGTGGATACACCACATTCACAAATGGTAGTATAACAATTTTATTCTTCAATGCAGTTTTATGATAACCATTTTATTCTCAGTCATTTTTAAGGGTGTGGCTAATGCCACTGGTCTTATATTGTTCGCAGGCATGGAATAAGCAGATGAGATGTCCAAGCGTATCTTCAATGTCTTAACTGTTATCAGATACCAAGCAGAAAAGCACAATAAAATGCTACACAGGGGTCTAATCACTATTTTTTATTACTTCATTTACAGACAGTTTTTATCTGGGTATTTTTAACTATACCCATATGTGCAGTAAATTTTCTGCAACAGATGTAGTAAAAATAAACTATGGTCTGTGGTACACAATGCAATCAATGCTTCTTCTCACTTCCTTTTTCCTTCCCTAGCAGAGCATGGTTTACCCTTTAAAGAATAATTCCAGGAATCGGTATGTTAACATAGTTACATTGGGCAAGCTTTGACCAATGTAACTATGTATATTCCATACTAAGCTAAAGCCCGAGGAAGCCGGAAATCACTGAAGTAGACACTGCACAGAGCTGAATGACTGCTCTCCTGCCTTGAGAACACAGGAGGTTGGGTGCTTGGCAGGGCACCATTGAAAGAATACACAAAAACAAAAAGCATAAATCACATAAATGTCAAATATAAATAAATAACATAAAAGGTGAAAAGTATGTGACAGAAAAAATAAAGTTCCAAAAAGTGAAAAAAAAAACCTCAAAGAAAAGTCCTTTCACAGTCCAAATTTTTTTAAAACTGTACCCATACTTCAACCTCCTGTTGAACAAAGTGCACATCCACCGTTATGTGACACCATTAGGGAACCTCTTACCAGATGATGTAGACCATTAGGTTATAAATGGCCACAAACGCTTAGGTATATCCTATAGCTACAATTCTCCAGGCATATAGAACATCCACCATCAGGATCTCTTCTCCAATATTAGGATGCATACCCATAACGGCACATTCCCATAGTGTAATATGTAAAAAAAAACGTATTTATTTAAAAGTTACACTAAAAAATACTACAACAGAATTGCTAATGGCATTACACGAAAAAACATACACTATATTGCCAAAAGTATTGGGACATCTACCTTTACACGCACATCAATTTTAATGGCATCCCAGTCTTAGTCCGTAGGGTGCAATATTGAGTAAACCCACCCTTTGCAGCCATAACAGCTTCAACTCTTCTGGGAAGGCTGTCCAGAAGGTTTAGGAGTGTCTATGGGAATGTTTGACCATTCTTCCAGAAGCGCATTTGTGAGGTCAGGCACTGATGTCAGACAAGAAGGCCTGGCTTGCAGTCTCCGCTCTAATTCATTCCAAAGGTGTTCTATCAGATTGAGGTCAAGACTCTGTGCAGGGCAGTCAAGTTCCTCCACCCCAAACTCACTCATCCATGTCTTTATGGACCTTGTTTTGTGCACTGGTGCACAGTCATGTTGGAACAGGAAGGGGCCATCCCCAAACTGTACCCACAAACTGGGGAGCATGAAACTGTCCAAAATGTCTTGGTATGCTGAGGCCTTAAGAGTTCCCTTCACTGAAACTAAGGGGTCAAACCCAACCCCTGAAAAACAAACCCTACCCCATAATCCCCCCTCCTCCAAACTTTACTGTTCTAGAGTCCAGTGGCAGCGTGCTTTACACCACTGTATCCAACTCTTTGCATTGCACTTGGTGATGTAAGGCTTGGATGCAGCTGCTCTGCCATGGAAACCCATTCCATGAAGCTCTCTACACATTGTTTTTGTGCTAATCTGAAAGCCACATGAAGTTTGGAGGTCTTTAGCTATTGACTCTACAGTTGGTGACTTCTGCGCACTGTGCGCTTCAGCATGTGCTGACCCCGCTCTGTCATTTTACATGGTCTACCAGTTCATGACTGAATTGCTGTTCCCAGTTGCGTCCACTTTGTTATAACACCACTAACAGTTGACCGTGAATTCACTGAGTTCCTGAAAGCGACACATTCTTTTACAAATGTTTGTACAAGCAGACTGCATTCCTAGGTGCTTGATTTTATACAGCTGTGGCCATGGAGATAATTCAAAAACTTGATTGTAATGATTTGGCGGGGTGTCCCAATACAAACATACGAAAACTGCACACAGTAGATACATGAGAATAGCTTCCAAAGCAGCAGGCTGAATTACCGTCCTGGGTTCCAGGCTCTGGTCGGCGGGCATGTGTCATTTTCTGAATGAATGCAAAGTGTTCTCTGATGGATGAGGTGGAGAGTGGCAGGACGGCAGCCACTTGGCACGAGACTCGTTTACAAGTGAAAATAAGTGAAGTAGCGATGTCTGCTTTGGTGATTTCCAACTTCCAGGGGCATCAGCCAGGTGTGGTATATACATAGTTACATTGGTCCAAGCTAGACCCATGTAACGATGTATAACATACTGTTAGAAATTCTGTATATAGCCCTACAGAACAGACGGTACACAGCCCACATGTGCTTTTCTGCTTCACTGCAACAAGGAAACAGGAAAGTTTATTCAGAGAAAAGACATAGAGTATACCATAGATGTGGCTACAAACACAAACACTGCCATCTACTGGTTGAAGAATATATCTTTACTGAATACTGATGTAGTTGTTGCACAAAATACACGAACACTGTATTCCAACACATACTGATGCCTGGAATTATTCGTTATCTGTTACTGATTATGTGTGCAATTAAAAGTAAAACTGAAGGCAAAACTTTTTCTTTTGTACAGAGTAAGGGAGATGTATAACCCTTGCCAGGTTTTTCTTGCCACCTGTGCCCCATTGGGGAATTTTCCCTTCACTTCCTCTCCAATAGCCACAACAGAATTGAGAGAATATCCGTCCAAAATGTAGAAATTCCCTGGTAGCCACCAAGGTCACCAGAACTAGTGTCCCCTGTTCTAGTGGCTATTCAAAATATAGGATTTTCCTTTAAAACCTGACAGGTGTTCTAACCCCTCTCCACTCTGTCCAAAACTAGAAAATAAGTGTTGCTTTTAGTCATGCTTTAATAGTTACTAGAGCTTTGCACTGGGTAACTTCATATCAGACCGGAACATTCGTAACAAGAAGGATGGATCATAACCCGTAACACAAAGCACGACAGGATGAGCATGACTGTTGGACTTGCAGAATATGGAGGCTAATACTTACCCCTAATCCATAAAACCACCACCACCCTTCAAACCTTCCCCATCAAAATGACCATGCGACTCTTTTTCTGGTGTAAAACCGGCCATAGCAGACATTTTATTTAACATAACTCAAACATAACACTTCTTACAGTACACTTAAATGATAACTGACAGTAAGATCCCAACCGGGTCCAAGGTCTTCGAACACACCATTACTCCCATCACAAACTCGGCTGTATCTGACACCCAATGAAAGGCCCCCAGCCGCTACTACACCGCCTCGGGGACAATACTACAGTTACGTAGTCCCAGATACAGCCAATGAACTCCCACATTACCAACATGACCTTATAATTGGGAAGGGACACCCATACCTACGATGGGCCCAACCCATAATTCACCAAATTGTCACTCCAACACCGCCTTCAAAGACCCATCCACCCCTGCCGGCTGCCATGACAAAACAAACAAACACCTCGGGACACAAAAAGCTGTCCTGAACAAGGAACAAACGCAATAAACCCACACAAAACAAACACCACAAACAAACCAAACCAAACAGCAAAACCAACACCAGGACAAACACAAAGGACAAACCATAACCAACACAGCAAAACAAAAATACGAAAACAGCTTCAGGGAGGGAGGGCGGGAGAAACCACCCCCGTGCTGGCACAAGCTCCGACTGAACTCTGACAAGACCCAACCCCCCTTCAAATCCTGGCAAGACCACCCCTCAATGTTGCGTACTCCAATCAGGTAAGTAACCACCCCCCCCCCCTTTACCTCCTGCATAAACTCCCACCCAAAATACACGCTCACCTCGTCTGCATGCCCCAGTCATGCTGGCCCTCCCTTTTAGCTTCACTCAGTCCAGGCCTTGACTGGATGGGTTTTGCATATGTTTTTCTTTAATCATGTAAGTGAACCCACCCATGTAAGCCAAGATTCACTGTATTTGCATGAACCATCAGATAACTAAATAACATTTTTGAAGATTTTTTTCCTCTGTTTGTACCTTTACATATACAGTTTCATTTTTTTATCATCAGCTGGAATGGAAAACCATTTTCTGGGAAAAGTGAAGCCAGGCTGTAGAGTGGCTCGGCTTTATAGATGGTGTTAAAAAGGGATAAAACAGATCCGGTTGCTTTCTCAGCATTGTTCTAAAATAGAATGTTGTGTGACAGAGAGGGATTCCAAATTCTATGCACAGCTGCTCATATGGGATTTTGGAAAAATGCCTGCACAATATTCCACAGTCTTCCAGGAAGTTTTGATTATTCAAGACTGAATATTAAAAACTTTTTTTTTTCCTGGGAGGGGACATGGTTCAGCCTTGGGCACCTAGAGGTAAATAATTAGGTTGTGTGCATAGTGCTACGTGGTAAAGTGTGGGTGTGTTCAAAATGGAGCTAACATTGGGAGGGGCTTAAAACTTGAGTCTGCTCACTGTGTACACCGTAACATATGGCACAGTCCTTGTTCCCCATAATATTTTTAATTACTATGCCACATACAACAGTCTAACAGGGGTCAGGAGTGCATAACACACAGAGCACAGGGTCAAAATGTGTAACGCACAGGTCAGTAGATGGAGTACAACAAAAAAAATAACTTTCCTCCACAAATCCAAAAGCCCCCTAGTACAGATCTCCTCCCCACCCACTATTAAAGATCCTTTCACCTCACTACAGATATGCCTGTATAGTTCCTCCCCAGTACAGATCCCCCACAGTTTCCACGGTATAGATTCCTCCCAGTATAGATTCCCCCGTGACAGATCTACCCCACCAGTAAAGCTCCCCACAAGTACAGATCTCCCTCCAATACAGATCCCCCCTCTAACAGCTCTCCCAACTGCTGTCCCCCCCCACACTAGAACAAGTCCCACCAGTTTCCATCTCCCCCCTCCACCAGTTCAGGTCCCCCAGTGCAACTCCCACCACCCAGTCCATATCCCACCACAGAACATATTTCTCCCCCACCAGTACATCTCCCTCCCAGTACAAATCTATCCAAATACAGACCTCCCTCCCTCCGCCAGTACAGCTCCTACCAGTACAGACCTCCTTTCCCCCACCATTACAGCTCCCTCCCAGTACAGATCTACCCAAGTACAGACCTCCCTCCACCAGTACAGCTCCCTCCCAGTACAGATCTACCCAAGTACAGACCTCCCTCCCTCCACCAGTACAGGTCCTACCAGTACAGACCTCCTTTCCCCCCCAGTACAGCTCCCTTCCAGTACAAATCTATCCAAGTACAGACCTCCCTCCCTCCACCAGTACAGCTCCTACCAGTACAGACCTCCTTTCCCCCACCAGTACAGCTCCCTTCCAGTACAAATCTATCCAAGTACAGACCTCCCTCCGCCAGTACAGGTCCTACCAGTACAGTCCTCCTTTCCCCCACCAGTACAGCTCCCTCCCAATATAAATCTACCCAAATATAATAGGTAAACAATGTCACCTTAAACCAAAAAGTGCCTGAACAAGATACTATTTTTTTTTAAAGCAGCAAAGTCAAAATATTAAAATGACTTTTGAAGTTGAAAACTAACATGAGACTTTAGTGTTGAAATACAGTATACTATAAAGCTGTGTATGTGGCCTGTCACAACCTCTTTTAATACAGCCCATCACAGGTTATATCTGTCAGAATTACTGATCATACTCTTAGGATAGGACGTTCGATCAAGGGTGAGTTGAAAACGTCATCTGGTCACACTTGGATTTCTTGAGAAGAGATTCAGAATGTGGAACCAATTAGCAGCAATCAGTGAGCTCAAATTGCTCATGTGCATGCATTTAAGAACATCTGTTTTATGTATTCTATCTTCTAAACTTCTGCAGTTCAGACTCTTGTGGCCGATCATGAAGTCTGTGCCATAGGGAGCGGTTTTAAGGTTATAACCTAGCACTTCCAGAATACAGGCACATAGAACACTGACAAGACATTTGTAACAGTCGTCATGAGATTAGCTGCAAATGTGATGCAGCTTGTGCTGTCTGTTAAGGAGAATTTAGAATTTACACAAAAAAATACTTTGCTGATTTAATAGTGCTCTAAGTATAGATGAAGCTGAACAGGCTTTAGCCAACAGCTATTAAAGGTATATTTTTTTAATAACAAATTTCTCATACTTACCTGCTCTGTGCAGTGGTTTTGCACACAGCAGCCCCGATCCTCCTCTTCTTGGGTCCCCCGCAGGCTCTCATGGCTCCTCCTTTCTGTCGGGCACCCCCATATCAAGCAGCTTTCTATAGGGGCACCCAAGCAGGCTCACTCCTGAGCCACTGCTCAGCATGTCCATTCACACACAAAACCAGCCCCACCCCCACCCCCTCTCAGTCCTCATTTGCTGTGAGCCAATGAAAAGGGAGAGTCCCCAGATTGAGGCTTTCGATGGATCACTATGAGGCTTAGGTAAGTATTATGGGGAGGCTGGAGGGGCTGCTGCACACAGAAGTTTTTTGTACCTTCATGACTAGAATACATGAAGGGTAAGAACCCTGAGCCTTTACAACCACTTTAAAGAAGTTGTGTATGCATATGCAAAAACAGAGAGGCAAAGGGGTAATATTTTGGCCAGCGATGACCCAGTAAAGGAAAATACGCTCTACACATCATTCAGCAAAGTGGAGTCCATTACTTATTCAACTGGCCTGTGACAGCACTGTCCTAATTAGAAAGTACTGTATTTAGAGATTTATTTATTTGTTCATTATTTAATTTATTACAGTAACTTATGTAGCACTACCCCCTTAGGAGTTTTGGGTTCCCCTAAAGCTCTGCACAGCCAGGCAACATGCATTTTCTTCCACACTTTGAAGAACACAGGAGTCATTAAACAGTCCTTGAGCTTGGTTTTGTAATTTTAATAAGGGGTTTAGAACTTGGATGGGGTATAGGGGTACATGGGATGCCAGAGGAACTGCAGAAACCAAGGACAAACTCCTTAGCAATTATGTACAAAAAATGTGGATAGCAACAGTCTCTCCTTTGAGAACACAAAAGGCTCTAGGTGTACCTTCTCAGACCCTGGATGATTCATCCTCTTCCCCCAGCTGCCTTGAGGGTATCTCTGGGCAAGGGGGCTCAAGAGCTGTAAATTGAGCACAGTCTCGGATGAAGAGTAGTTGGGTATTGGACCTGACCGCCCTCTCCACTTATCTGGTGCAGGGGGTGTAGGAGTGCTCACTCTGTCTTTCCCTGCTAGCTTGGTGGGTTGGTGGCTGCCTGGCCACCTTATGCTGGGCTGGCTTCTTCCCTGATACACAGGCCATCCTCCCAAGGAGATGAAAGGACAGAGGAGATCCTCCCTTCCAGAATCCTGCCTGCAGGTGGGCGTCCCTCCCTGGAGCCCCCTCCCATGCTCCACACTCCAGCTCTTCACTCCATCTTCCACCCAACACTTAATGACTCTGCTTCCAGACTCTGTGATTCTTAAGGATTGCCTTGGCCACCATGCCCAACCTCCTGTCAGAGGATTTGCCAAAGTCCCTTAACCTCCCTAGCGGTCTGATTATGTCCATATTTCTGTGCTCAAAGCGGTACATTTTTTTGCATGGGAATATGTATTTTTTTTATTGTAGGCCTGTAATTTTTACCAATAACTCACTGAAATCTGTCCGAACAAGAGTCTAGTAAACATCCCGGGTATGTTAAAATTTGAAACACGAAATCATAAATTATAATATAATAAATAATCATAAAAAATTATAATATAATAATAAATTTAATTCAATAATATAATCAAGCCAAAAACACTGAAATTTGAAATATAGCGCCAAGTTCGTACATCACTGAGCAAAGTCGCAAAATCGTTTTCAGTGTCTGATAACGAATTTCCCCACAAATCATTATCACTCAATTCTGCAAGTGGTTCTAATTTACTATCGCTGTTCTCTAGCTGGTCTAAAACCGATTTTGACCTAAAGGGACACTTTTTGGACGCCATGGACGTTTCTCAGTTTCCAGGCAATAAGAACAGTAAAAATGCAGGCAGGGCGCCGGACAAAACACTCGGGACAAAATGTATGTAAAATGGTTTGATAAAGTAATGTTTTACTATGTGATTTTAGTGGATTTCGGAGATTATGCCAAAAAAGTCCATCAATGCCACAGAAAGCTGTCGCTGCAGTCAGCAATAAGCAAGTATTTAGTGAATGTCACTTTTTGTCATTTTCAAATTTCCCGCCGTTCCGTCCCCCGTACGTCCCGATGCTCGCAGGGGACGGAACCCAGATGACAGATGCCGGATTACATTGCCGCGGACACTGCAGGAGGGACATCGCGGGAGCGCAGGGCAAGGTAAGTGAAGAACAGATGCCGGAGCAGCGCCACATGGTAAGCCCGAGTGTAGCTTGGGGTTACCGCTTGTGGCACTGAAACTGTACCCCGAATTACACTCGGGAATACCGCCAGGGAGGTTAAGGATGCAGATCTGAGCCTCCTGCCTTCCCCTGTCCCTCCTTCAGAAAGCTTGCAGGTTTCTGGAGAGGTGGGAGGGCTCCAGATGTTTTGACCTTCAGAACCTCCCTAGCCTGTCCTGAGTTAACCTCACTGCTACTCAGCCTCTATCTAAAAAAACAAAACAACAAACAGCCTAACCAACTAAACCTGGAGGGTGTTACACTTATATAGCGCCATCAATTTACACATCCCTTCACATATATATCGTACATCAGTCCCTGTGCTCAAGGCGCTTACAATTTAAGGTCCCTAACTCACATTCATACATACACATACTTGCACAGGAACCAATTAACCAATTAACCTACCAGCATATATTTGGAGTGTGGGAGGCACAGGAAGAACATGCAAACTCCAGGCAGATAGTGTCGTGGTTGGGATTCGAAGTGAGCAATTCATGGGGAACAAGAGATCAGATACTGGGGAACAAAGGAACCCTAACATCAACTCAAACCCTAACATATTCCCCACTGCCAAAAGAACCCCTAGCATCAACACTAACTCTTTAGGTAAAATGTCATGTGACCATCATGGCAACACTGATTTGGTGATCACATGGCCTTGTTGATAAAGAGTTATGGTTAGCATTAAGGTTACCCTTAGCATTAGGGTTAGCTTTGTTTATTAACAAAGCCATTGATCAACATGTCACAATATGTGACTAGATGTCTTTGTTAGAAAAAAAAAGCTAAAGCTATGTGCCTATTTAATATATATTTAATTTTTTTGCCTAAGCAGTCAAATGGGGGCTAATTTTTCCAACTTTTGGCTAAGCTGAAATCGGTAATTTTGCTACAGAATCATTTTCTGAAAAATCACTCTTCTCATTCCTAGCTGTCCTTATTCAGGTGACATCTATATATAATATTCTTTTTAGGCCAATGATGTTAGAAGAGGTGGGGATTTTCATTTCATACTCCCAGGGAAGCTTTGGCCCCTGCTAATGAATGAAGGCTTTGGGGTGAAGCGCACATGCTTCTTTGGATCACAAGCCACTCTTGTGTTGGAAGTTCCCTGAGCGATCTGGTTCATACTGGTACTTCTGAACATATGTTTAGAGCAGTCCATCTTGATCAACTGTGAGTTCTCTGAAACAGTTTGCTCATCTTTAAGAAAAGGGGAAGGCTGCAGAGAGATAATGGGGTTGATTAACTAAAGACAAATAGGCTGTTCAGTTTGCAAGATAAGTTGCACTGTCCAAGATAATTTTCTTAGAAGCTCAGTGAATGAGGGGAAGCTCTGCTGACTTCCATTATCCAAACACGTGCAACTAAAAATGCTGTTCTTTTTATTTCTCTGCATGTGATTGGGTATTCTTTGCCAAGTGAAATTTCACCACATTCACTAAGCTCTGGGGGAAATTGCCTTGCAAAATGCAACTTCCTTGGCAAAGTGAACAGCCTGTTTCAACCCCAATGGATCCATACAGTCAACAGTACTTGAGCTTGAGTAAGGAACTATGCACAGCTCTAATGTTGAGTTACATGCATCCTGTTCAATCTGATTTTATCTCATGATGTTCTTCAGCAAAATTCAATATAATGCCCTGTATAAAATCAGTAATAAATATTTTCCATTAATGCCATGTCTCCGCCTCTAATCTGCTCACTCAACAATGAATCAACATCATCACCAGTAAACATATATGTTTTACAATTATATCTTGAACAGTTTGCCTGAAGTTCAATTCTATTATAAGTAGTTATCAAGTTTACCGCTTTTTCTTGGAAAAATTGGTTAATATGATGTCCAGTATCTGATACCAACCCATAAATGCAGGATTACACAAGGAAAAGCTTTCATTGCATTGTAAAAGACAGCTACTTTTTTTTTATCTGTTTAGTTGCTTGAAAACAGCTGTCACTCACTTTTTTGTGATGTTACTGGGAAGGTACTTTGTAAGTGTACAGCACTCTTACTAACATCTACCACTGCACTGATGTAGCACCCTCCAGTTAGGTAGATAGTAGGAAGTCCAGAATGAGTCCACCTGGGAGTGAGATAGAGAGGCCACCTCAGGACAGGCTTGGAGGCTCCACAGGTCAAGGTTTCTGCAGCCCTCCCACCCTTCCAGAAAATGATGGAACGTTCTGGAAGAGGGGTGGAGGAGGTCCAGATTTGCATGTTCATGGGAATTTGGCCAGTCCCCAGGCAAGAGGCTGGGCACAGTGGCTAAGAGCAACCCTTAAATGTGACAGAGCCTGAGTAGTGGAAAAGGTCAGGTGGAAGATGGGCTAAGAGAAGGTGTTGGAGTGTAGGGCCTGGGAGGGGGCCTACCTACAGATTGGTGCTGGATGGAAGGATCTCAATTTTGTCACAAGTTTCCTAGGGAGGACATCCTTTCAGCAGGGAAGGAGCAAGCCCAGTATAAGGCCTGAAAGAAACTGCAACCCATCAAGCTACAGGACAGGACAGTGTGAGTACTTCAACACTCCCATGGGCCAGAGAAGGGAGAGGATGATCAGCTGCAATAACCAACTAGTTCTCATCTGGGACTACTTAATTGCAGATCTTGGAATCCCTTGCCCAGGGATTCCCTCAGGACAGCCAGGTGAAAGAGGAAGGATTCATCTGGGGTCTGAGGAGGTACACCAGAGAGGCCACCAGTGCTCCTTCAAAAGACAGTTGCTACTTTTTTTTAGTCCACACTTTTATACAGTTTGCTGAGAAATTTGTCCCCAAGTTTGTAGTTCCTTGGCCATCCCATATACTCCTATACACCATCCAAGTGGTTAACCCCTAATAAAAACAACAAAACCAAGCTCAAGGACTGTTTTACTGACTCTGTGTGTGAATATGTGAAAAATGCATGTTGCCTGTCCATGCAGAGCTTAGAGGGACCCATCAAAATTCAGCGGTCCTTAAGGGGGCGAGTGCTACACTTCCAACATATTAGGCTTCATTAACAAAGCTTTACACAAGGATGAGGATATTTATATTCAGACACGTGACTGTAATTCCCAAATCTTATTGGATTCAGATAAAAATGATTGCCACTTTTTTAAAATGATTATCTTAATCCTGGTGTTTTATCTTTGTGAATTGAGTCCAATAAAAACATTCCTTGTATTCCAGGAGGACTTAAGGGAGTGCCCATGACAGCCTTGTCTATCATGAGAGTTAAAATGGTGCAGAACGTCATAGAAGTAGGAAAAGGTGCAGGCCAAATATTATTATTATTATTTTACGGGATTTATATAGCGCCAACGGTTTGCTCAGCACTTTACATTATAGTGGGAGACAATACAGTAACAATATACAAGAGGGATTTGAGGGCCCTGCTCCTTGGAGCTTACAATCTAGGAGGGAGGGGTGAGTGGTACAGTAGGTAGTAACTGTGGGGGATGGAGTGGTTGGCAGAGTGGAGGATTCCAGAATTAGCAGAGGGCGGGATAGGCTTCCCTGAAGAGATAGGTTTTCAGTGATCGCCTAAAGGCAAGTAGAGTAGGTGATAGTCTGCTGGATTGGGGAAGGGAGTTCCAGAGTATGGGTGACGCCCTGGAGAAGTCTTGGAGACGAGCATGGGAGGAGGAGCTAAGGGAGCTAGAGAGTAAGAGGTCTTGCGAGGAGCGGAGTGTACGGTTTGGGTGATATTTAGAGATAAGTAAGTAAGTAAGGTATGTAAATTTGGGGCAGTGTTGTGGACAGCTTTATATGTCATTGTTAGTGTTTTGAATTTTATCCGTTGGGCAACTGGGAGCCAGTGGAGGGATTGGCAGAGAGGGGTGGCAGATACAGAACGGTTAGTGAGGTGGATGAGTCTGGCAGCAGCGTTCATGATAGACTGGAGGGGGGATAGCCTGCGATGAGGTCGGCCAATGAGGAGAGAGTTACAGTAGTCGAGGCGTGATATGACAAGGGAGTGAATAAGTTGCTTAGTAGTTTCCGGGGGAAATTAGTTTCAATTGCCTCTATGATATTCCCTTGAGTAAGGAGAGGAGATTCAGGAGTTTGAGTCCTGTAATTTTTTTCTCACAGGCAGTGCTAACACATTTCTATTTCAAAGTTAAAGTGTTTCATATCTAAATCCAAGAACAAAAATGGAATATATTGCAGCTCACCAATCCTTTGATGTGGTAGCTGCATTTGTTTTATTTTTCAGGCTTTCACCTGTGATTCTACCAAAACAAATTTCCTCCCCTGGGGTAACTACACTCACTAACTGTACTGTGTCTATGGAGGAGCAATATTGTCATCCTATGCTCTGATTCAAGCTACAAACTCCTCCATCTCTTCTCATCTCCATTACATAAAAGGGTGTTGCTTTGTAGTTCACAGAGGATAGCTGGAAAAGCTGATACCATTGTTTGAGATCTTAGTTCAAGCCACATTACGTTACTCAATTTTATAAACTTGCTGAAAACTAATGTAGCCACTGAATCTAAAAACTTATAAGCTGCAATGTATTAAAGTGGTGTTAAATTCAAAACCGAAAATGCAATATATTGCAGCTTCTGAACCGGCCGAGATTCTATTTATCTATGGCTGGCTTAGATGTACTAGAAGATTTAGATACACTAACAAACTGAAGTCAAACTCCAGCTCACACTACTGTTACAATGTTTTTTTTGTTCTTTTGGGATAAAGGTTTTACATAAATAAAAAAAAGCAGATCATTGTAAGCACCCCTGTCAGTTGTAAATAGTTTGTCTCAACCCTCTAACTGCTACTCCAAGAGATAGACAAATGAAACCAGCGCTCCAATCTTCATGCAAACCAAGGAATTGCCAAAATGCCAATCGAAGAGGTGCTGCCCTTCTGAGATCGGGAAATCTGACCACTGGTAAATGAAAACAAACAAGGGCGCACTCTCATCGTGCATTACCGTGGTATACCACGTAATTTATTAAATAAAAAAGGATGTATACTCACAAACCAACGTGATTATAGGCAGTATAAGTGATCCACAAAAACAGTCACAATACCACTGTGTCTAATGATGCGGATAAGCTGACGCGTTTCGGGGGCTGAACCCCCTTCCTCAGAGCTGCCTATAATCACGTTGGTTTGTGAGTATACATCCTTTTTTATTTAATAAATTACGTGGTATACCACGGTAATGCACGATGAGAGTGCGCCCTTGTTTGTTTTCATTTACCTCTAACTGCTACATTTATAGGAGAGTTTGTTCTGTTGGAAAACAACAGACTTACTGACCAGATCACCAGGTAAAAAATAAAGGTAAGAAAGTCTACAAACTAATGCAGCCACTACATCTAAGTAATGGTAAGCTACAATATAATAAATGTTTGCTTTTGGATTGAATACCGCTTTCATTTTTTTCTGCGTTGCTGGAGTTCATAAAAAGAACCCAATATTCTTTTTTAGCACTTTCATACACCAGTAGAATTTCATACAAAAATGTTACATTTTTGGTACGCTGTTTTGACCTTCTAATGGTTAGTAGGGTCAAATTGACGTTTATTTTCCACTGTAATAATGACAAAATTTGAAGAGATAGGATGCAATTTTTTTTATCAAACACAATTCTAACTGTGAATGTAGTTTCTGCTGGGGAAAAAGGGTGCATATTGTAATGTTCTTGTTGTAGGTACAAAAGAAGTCTGTTTATTACTTCTGGGATTCCATTCAAGTAGCAGGACTGGGCAAAATTTGAAGGAAATTAGTTGTCTTAGTAATGGTAAGATCAAGTGCTCTTTTCAGAATTCCCATGGCTCAAACAAGATTCTACTGGTGTATGGCCAGTTTTAGCGTCCACCTATTGCTGGAGGATGCATATAGCTGAAGAAGATAATGAAGAAAGCCAAATTGCTAGGTGCAATCCTGGACTATGGACTCCAAAATTTGCCCTTTCTTAATCAATGACACAACAAACCTGCTAATTAACTCCCTGGTCATCTCTCACCTTGTCTACTGCAACTCCCTCCTCAATGGATAACCTTTACACAGTCTATCCCCACTTCAGTCCATCATGAATTCTGCTGCCAGACTCATCCACCTTACCAACTGTTCAGTGTCTGCTACCCCTCTGTACCAATCACTCAACTGGCTTCTGCTCACCAACTGAATAAAATTCAAAATAAAACAACTTACACAGCTATTCACAACTCGCCCCCGGCTATATCACTAACCTAGTCTTAAAATACCAACCAAATTGCTCTCTTCGTTCCTCCCGAGACCTCCTGCTCTCTATATCCCTTGTAAACTCATCCCATGCTCGCCTCCAGGCCTTCTGCAGAGCCTCTCCCATCCTGTGGAACTCTCTACCCCAATCTGGCTGACTATCTCCTACTCTGTCCACTTTTGGATTACCCTTGAAAACCCATCGCTTCAGAGAAGCCTATCCTGTCCCCACCTAACCACTGTACTTTTATTTTCTCCATCAGCTCATCCCCCCACAGTTATTACCTTTTGTATCACTTGACCCCCCCCCCCTTAGATTGCAAGCTCTAAGGAACAGGGCCCTCTGATTCCTCCTGTATTAAATTGTATCGTAACTGTATTGTTTGCCCTCATGTTGTAAAGCTCTTTGCAAACTGTTGGCGCTATATAATTCCTGTATAATAATAATTAAAAAAAAAAATGAAAGGCATTTTCCTTTCTCTACTAGAACAGAAAATGTATTGTTCTCACTGTATCAAAACGCAAGCAGATATTGGAACTCTGCACAGTCTAAACTAAATAATTGAATTTTGAGACCGGTAAACAGAAATGGTAATGGTGTGACCATTAAAGGCTTTCCAAATTGCGCACAGCTTTTCAAAGGGGCCAGAACTACTCACGGCATTGTTTACTATGCCTTTAAACGCCAAGTCATTCAATACAGATGGCTAATGTTCCTCAGACACTTTAAGGAATTAGTTTCTCCAGAAAGACATTGTTTACGAGACACCCTAGGCAAGTAAAAACATTGTACAGAAGTTCCCACTACAAGTGTGAGACTGAGCAGAACCCAATCTTGTTTACCAATCAGTAGAACATTTAATAGTGTTTATTGAAGGTTGGGTGTACCACAAACATTTCTCAGACCAAGATTTGGAGCTCCATTGTTCTAAGCAATAAACAAAATCACCAAGCTCAACTTAACTGGCCCAATCAGCTAGTTTAACAACTGGATATTGGAAATTGGAGGAAATGAACAATGGGGAGAGAAGTGGGTCCAGATGGATGGATGTATGGAAAGAAAACAGGTCCTTGACAGTTTTATTTGTCCAGGTTAAAGAGCTGTGTTTGCAGAAAGCTCTGGGGTTACAAGAAAAACAAGACTTTAGTATTTTTGTGTTTGTTTTTGAGGTTTTTTCTTTTTATTTTGTAGATAAGACATCCACTACTAAGAAAACCAAAACTCATAAAAAAAGTTCCAAATGTATGGTGTTTGTTGTAAAGGTGAGAGTTCCTTTTTTTGTTTAATTCTGAAATGTTACTTTGTACCACAAAATCAATGTCACTTTTGGGAGACTGAGCTCTGTCTTAGGCTACATGCACACAGGCAAATTAATGTAAGTCCCAGATATGTTGCCAGAAGTTGCCTCTAATGTCATGTACTGTATGTGCATTTTAGAAGTGTATGAGCATTGATTCATTCTGTTGGCTAGAAAAGGGGTCTCCAAACTTTCTAAAGAAAGGGCTATTATACTGTCCCTACAAAACAACAAGCAAAGCTGGGACAAGGGGTGGGCAGGAGGGCAGCTGCCCTGGGCACAGCAGAGAAAGGAGGCAGAGAATGGATACAGGGCAGTAAACCTACCCTACGGCAAGCATTAACAGTTGGGGAGGGGGCACAGTTCCGCATCCTAATCCTGGACGCTGGATGAACTTGTTCCAGTACTGACAACAAGAGAGAGGGTGTACCGACCTAGTGCATTACCATAGCTTGATTTTTTTGAACCTTTTGCCGACCATGCTATAGCTGAAAGACAGCTACAGCCAGCTACAGTTCTGGGAGGGCATCTAATAACGTCCTCCCAGAACTCCGCCTCTCCGCACACCCCTGAGGCCAACATCAGGCTCACTCTGTGATTGCTGTGTCCTTCGGACACAGCTGATCACAGATCTAGATAAAGTGCCAATCACAGCAGGCCTTTACCATGTGATCAGCTGTGTCCAGTCACAGCTGATCTCATTGTAAACAGGATTTGCTAGTTATCAGCAGTCATCTCCTTGTGCTGATAGCGCATGAGGAGAGGAGAGCGGGTAAGCGGCAATTCACACAGGGGACATCTACACTGATCAGTGCAGCCCCATCAGTGCTCATCAGTGATGCCACTCAGTGCCCATTAATGCTGCCTATCAATGCTCATCAGTGCTGCCTATCAGCACTGCCTATCAGTGCTCATCAGTGTTGCCTACCAGTGGCCTTTAGTACTGCCTTTCAGTGCCTATCAGTGATGCCTATCAGTGCAGCCTTTAAATGCCTCCTTATCAGCACCACTTATTAGTGCTGTCTCTCAGTGCCCATTAATGCTATCTATCAGTGCCGCCTATTAGTGCCCATCAGGGCCGCCTATCAGTGTCCATCAGTGCTACCTATCAGTTCTGCATACCAGTGCTGCCTCATCAGTATCGCATCATCAGTGCCCATCAGTGCCGCCTAATCAGTGCCCATAAGTGTAGCCTATCAGTGCAGAAGAAAAATTACTTATTTACAAAATTGTGTAACAGAATCTAAAAAAAATTTTTTTTTCAAAATGTGTGGCCTTTTTGTTTGTTTTACAAAAAATAAAAAAAAAACAGTGGTGATTAAATACCACCAAAAGAGAGCTCTATTGTATGAAAAAAATGTAAATAAGGGTAGCGTCACATGACCCTGCAATTGTCATTCAAAGTGCAACAGCACTGAAAGCTGAAAATTGGCCTGGGCAGGAATGGGATGAAAGTGCACAGTAGGCAAGTGATTAAAAGGGTGTATAACAAATGGGTACTCACAAACACATGTCATACACAAGCATATCTAAAGATATAGACAAGACTGCTTCCAAATCCACCATACTCGGCTGATGGCCCTCTTCCCCACAGCACAAGGGGGTCTTCCCATGCCATCAGCTGAGTAAGGTGCATTTGGATGTGGTCTCATCTGTATCTTTAGATATGCTTGTATGTAACATGCGTTTATTAGTTCCCACTTGTTATATACTCTCTGAATAACAATTAGGCTATGGTAATGCCCTAGGTTGGTGTGCCCTCTTTCTTGTTGTTTTGTAGCTTGCTTAAGGATGCCCACAGTCCTAAGACGGCAGCAAGACGTTGTGCGCTGTACCTACAAGATCTGACAAGAGTGGAGTCCATTCTATCTTTAAGTACCACACCGGAGTGCAGGAGGTTATGTTTTCAGTTACGCATTGGCTGATTTACTGTCCTTCAGACTTTAGGAGGGCCAGACTGTGGCCAGGGAAAGTAAAAAATTCCCCAGCATTGGTTTTAGTGGAAGGAATCATGGTTTAAAATGCAGAAGGAATAGTGCCCCGTTGTTGGTATAAATGCAGGGAATATTGACCCAATCTTTGGTATTAGTGGGAGAAATAGTACCCGATTGTCAGTGGGAGGAATAATACCCCATTGTTGGAATCAAAGGGAGGAACAGGGGCGGACTGACAACTAATGGGGCCCCCGAGTAAAAGGGGATCATGGGGTACCTGTGTCCTTGTCCAAACTCAAAAAAGCCTATGAAAAAGGTACCAGGGCCTCTCATGGGGCCCCCTACTGACCCCGGGCCCTTGGGCAGTGCTCGAGTTTCCAAACGGTCAGTCCGCCCCTGGGAGGAATAATGCCTCAAGGGCCAGATAAGGACAAGCAAAGGGAGACATCTGGCCCGCGGGCCATATTTTGGAGACCAAAACATCCATTTATCCTAGCCTCTGGAAAAAAAAATGTCCGCACATATGTATGCTTTTATGCATGTTTAAGTTAATTTAGCTGCATTTTTTGCGCACATACAGGCATAAATTACAACAAGAAGCTCCTCTCTGAATGCAGGTCATTGGATTTTTTTTATGCCCCTGAACGCTGCTCTAAGATACATCTGTACCAGCACATTGTGCATATGCACTTTAGGTAACCCAGAGCTGCTTTCAGAGGTGTTAAAAACAAAGTAAAAAAGCCTATAAAAGCAGCATTTTTTCTGCCTGTCTGTATGAGGCCTAAAGGATTTGGACATTCATGTGTTTTCTGTTTTTCTTTTGTTTATTTTATTACAATTTGACTAAGAAAAAAGAACAAAAAAGTAAAACGATTGCATGTGATGGATTAAAATAGCAATATGCTTGATATGATTTTCCAACAAGTTATTTATTTCTCTCTCTGTTTGCAGTTATTTTTGAATATCTAAATTTGCTTGGATGACCTATTACCAGGTAGGACTAGCAGAATGTTGAGAAGTCTAAAGGTGTATTCACACCTATTCATTTCAATGTGGTGCAGTAACGCATGGCAATGCACCATACTGGACTTTGCGCATCACAGTGTTGTTCAATGTCAATGGCACCACAATACATAGTAGGCCTTAACCACTCACCCCCCAGAATATTTACCCCCCTTCCTGACCAGGCCATTTTTTGCGATACGACACTGTTTCGGAGCGGATTGGAGGGGAGAGGCATCCCATTTGCACCATGTTACTTCCTAAATGCAGATGTAGCATGATGCAAAAGATGGAGTTACCCTTTAACCACCATTTTTTGCGGTCATGCAACGCTGCACCCAATTTAAATTTAGGTCCTTTTTTCCCATGAATAGAGCTTTGTTTCGGTGGTATTTGATCGCCTGCGCATTTTTTATTTTTTGCGCTATAAAAACAAAAGACCAACAATTTTGAGAAAAAAGCAATATTTTTTACTTTTTGCTATTAAACATGTCCAGTAAATAAAATGTAAAAATCAAGTTTTGTCATAAATTTAGGCCAACATGTATTCTGCTCCATGTCTTTGCTAAAAAAAAAAAGTAAATAATCGATTTATGTGAAAGTTATAGCGCTTACAAATGGCGGTATATATACTGGAATTTTGTTTAATTTTTACTAGTAATGGCAGCGGTCAGCAACTTACAGCGGGACTGCAGAAGGCATTCTGACACTGGGGGGGAAATTGACTTGGTGTCATTGACATCCCCAGTGACACCAATACAGTGGTCAGTGCTAAAAAAAAAGCACTGACACTGTATTAATGGCACTGGGCAGAAAGGGGTTAACATTAAAGGGTTAACTGTGCGCTGTTTCACAGTAAGCTCTGTGTTTGTGCTTCACTGTAATCACACTGCTTTGGATGGCTGTGCTGTGCAGAGACATCCAAAGCAGTGTGCACGAGCTGATAGGGAGGAGAACTGTATTGTTTACATTCAGTTCTCCTCCCCGTTGGAAATCCTCGGTAATCACCGTGCGCCAGCGAGTAATCACCGCGCACGCCCCCTACCCAGGAATGCAAAATCACGTTTATAAACGTGATTTTGCGCACCCGTGACGCCCTGTAGCAGTATTTCTGCTATATGGTGGTTGGGAAGTAGTTAAAGTACTGCATGTTAATGCACAACATGACGCACATGCATTTAGGCCTGGCTCACATCTATGCATTTTTCTATTGCATTTTGCAGAAACGCACTACAATCCATTTTTCATGGTTTCCTATAGGACACGTTCATATCTATGCATTTTTCAGCAGCTTCGTTTTTGGAAAAGGATCAGGGACTTTTTTAAATGCAACATGGTGCATTTTTGGTTCAATAGACATCAATGGACATGTAGCAGAAATGCCTTTTTGTGGGGTATTTTTGCCAATAGAAAAGTATTGACTTTGATGCAACGTTGATGTGACTGTGGGTGGCTGCGACTTTGATGCAACTTTTTTTTTCTTGCTAATAAGAAAGTATGACAGTTATGTTCATTTAGTGCAACTTTGATGTGACTTTACACTCTCTGGCACCCAAGTAGCATTAAAGTAGCATCAAAGTCACATCCAAGTCGCATCCATCCAAAGTTGCATCCAAGTCGCATCAAAGTGACACTATTACAAAATCACATCAAAGTTTCACCCATCCAAAGTTGCATCAAAGTAGAATCCAAGTCGCATCAGTCACACCCATCCAGTCACATCAAAGTTGCATCAAAGTCAATACTTTCCAATTGGTAAAAAAAGCCTAACAAAAAACAAAGAGCATCAAAATGTGGTAAAAACGCGTGTTCAAAAATGCAAAATGCACCACAAAACAAGCTCTAAAAATGCGTTAATCACAACATGCAGAAGTGAGAACCTAGCCTGATGCAACACACCAGAGTGGGCAAGTTGGAAGCAGGGGCGGACTGACCATTTGGAAACTCGGGCACTGCCCGAGGGCCTGGGGTCAGTAGGGGGCCCCATGAGATGCCCCTGGTACCTTTTTCATAGGCTTTTTTGAGTTTGGGCAAGGACACAGGGGCCCCATGATCCCCTATTGCCCGGGGGCCCCATGAGTTGTCAGTCTGCCCCTGGTTGGAAGGGGACCTTAGCAATTAGACATTTTAATGCTAAGCTATGTGAGCTATTTTAATTTTGCTACTAGAGATTTAGCCATTTGCTGACAGTCACCTCATCATGTTAGAACTACACAAGAGATTGGTAGCAGTTCAGTCATGTTCTAAACTCACTATCGATTTATCGCTAGGAGTAGCAAATGAATCCTTCACAGGTAAATCAAATGGTTTCCTATGGAGTAAGCTGCATCAGTAGCATGTGGTAGTGATTAATCTTGCAGAATCGTACTTTGCTCCAATCATGTGTGATTAATCGCTACAAGATGCTACTTGTATAGCTTACTCCACAGGGAGCCATTTGTTCCATCTGTTTTAGCAGTCTTTTGCTAATCCTAAGTGATCATTTGCTAGCAATTTTAGAAGCACAACTGAGCAATGAAAAATCTCCTGTATTCTCTGTATAGCTCCAGCCTAATGAGATGGCTACAAACAAAGGGTTGAAGTGTTAGGCAGGCAGTTAGGCAAGTGCAGTTAGCTAGTCTGCCACTAGGTGGCTCTGTTTCAGAACAGTGTCTGGTTATAGAGGATGGTGTCACCAGGTGCTGGACCCTTTTAGGCAGAGCCTCTTGCAGTGATGTAATGGGTGAGTCAGTGCCCAGATACAAGCCAGGTTGGTAGAAGCCCTAGTGCAGTTGGGCATGGGGGCCAAGCACCTCACACCAGCACAGATGTAACCAGCACATGGAGGCCTTGGACAGGGCTGGAGGGCGGGGAGAGGCAGACCTGCTCCCAGGAGAGCCAGCTGTAGACTTCCTGACCCTTATGGTGTGGGGGGCTAAAGGTCTTCTAGGTCAGGCCAAGCATTTCCTGAGTGAAGCTATTCCTCTAGAGCAGGCATCGCTAAATGGTGGATCGGGGTCCGGATGCGGACTGAGTCACTATCCCATCCGGACCCATGCGGTCTCGCCATTTAGGAACCTTTTCTTCCCCCAGCCATGACTTTTCACAGAGCTGACAGCCAGAGGCAGGACAGTTCTGCTTGGAGGGCGGGAGTTGCCCGAGGTTAACAAGCAGGTGATTGGTTACTAGGATGAAGGGCAGTCTTAGCAATTAATCACTGTCTGTCAATCACTGTCTGTGTAATGTAGGACAGTGGGGGGGGGGTCAAAGTTAAAGGAGCTAAGGACATTTGTGTGAAGGAGGGCTGATGTGAAAAGGAGCCGATGACTGAATGTAGGTGGACTGAGGACTGAATGTCGGGGGGGAATTAGAACAGTACTGTTGGGGGGGCTGAGGACATTAAGTGGGGGGGAGGGGTTGAGGACATTAAAATAAAGTGGAGGAGTCAACAATTTAGATGTGAGGGGCTAGCAGCTGCGATGTGGGGGGGGGGGGCTGAGAGCATTAAAGTGGGGGGCTGAGGATAGTAATGTTGTGGGCTAAGGATAGTAACATGGAGGAGGCTAAGAACTGTAATGTGTTGAAGACAGTAATGTGGTGTGGCTGAGGACAGTAATGTGAAGGGGAGGGAGGCTGAGGACAGTAATGTGGGGTTGAGGACAGTAATGTGAAGGGGAGGGGGGCTGAGGACAGTAATGTGGGGTTGAGGACAGTAATGTGAAGGGGAGGGGGACTGAGGACAGTAATGTGGGGTTGAGGACAGTAACATGGGAGGGGGGTGAGGACAGTAATGTGGGGGCTGGGGACAGTAACATGGGGGGGCTGAGGACAGTAATATGGGGGCTGAGGATAGTAAAATGGGGGGGCTGAAGACAGTAACTGGGGGGCGGGGTGGCTCAATAAGTACAGTAGCGCACTGGGGGGAATCTGAGGACAGTAATGTGGAGGGATGATGTAAAAAGGGGCAGAGTACTCTTCAGTGAAGGGGACAGAGGACAGTACTGTTGGGGGGTGGAAGTGTGAGAACACTACTGTGAAAGGGGTGGAGGGGGGAGATGATAAGGAGGAGCTGAGGACCCTCATCAAGAGGGGATCTTGCTGTGAAGGAGGGGATTGTGATGTACAGTGGGGATTGAGGACACTGATGTAAGAACAGGTTCAGATCTATACATGTGCATTTGGTGCACACATCATGGGTAGGTTATCCCATTCATTTTAATGGGCGGCACTACATGCAAGAAACTTTTTTTTCTTTTTTTTTTCCAAAATCGCACTTCCAGGGTATTTTTCCCTAGCTCTGCTGACTTTCATCATCCAATCATGTCCAAAAAAAAAAGAAACAAAATGCTGTTTTCTTTATTTTTCTTGTAAGTGATTGGATATTCTTTGAAAAGTGAATTTTCCCCACATTCACTAAGCTAAGAAAAATCATCTTGGAAACTAAAAAAGAACTATCTTCAGTCAATATTTTAGGGTTTGGGGCACCAAGTTGGCATAATGCACTATGCAGTTTGTTAATTGTTAGTGAGGTCAAATCAACATTTGTTTTGGCCGCATTGATGAGAAAATTCGAAGGAACAGGATGGAAAATTTATCACAAGCGAACAAACTTCTAACAGTGTATGTGGTTTTCATTTAGGAAAGTCTGTTTGTTCCAAAACTGAAGTTAAAAGCGAACGAAATTTGGAAGTACTTTCCAAATACATTTGTTGAGTCATCAAATATTCTGATATTTTTGTATGGATTTTCGTATGAATGTTCATACGAATGTTTGAAAATCTACAACTGTATGGCCATCCTAACAGACTACCAGGATTGGGAAGTGGTTATAGTAACTTTAAGTGCAAATATTACTTCAGTATAGTGGCATCCTGAGGCAGATGCGGGGAGTGCGTCCCACACCAGGTGGCACCGACCACACGGGGTGACACTGGACCAGCTCCACGAAAAGCTAAGTTGTAAAGCAAGCCAACGATCTCCGCAGGATGGATCGGATCCATCCTGCGGGGATTGTCGGCTTTCTTTACAACTTACCTTTTCTTGGAGCGGTCTGGTGTCACCCCGTATAGGTTGCATGCCGGCAATCCCCGCAGGACGGAGATCGTCGGCTTGCTTTACAACTTAGCTTTTCGTGGAGCTGGTCCCCGTCGGCATGCAACCTATACGGGGTGACACCAGACCCGCTTCTAGAAAAGGTAAGTTGTGAAGAAAGCCGGCGTCCCTAGGGTTGGTTTCACCCGGTGCGGTAACACTTGGTGACACCCCCTCCGACGAGCCCCGCAGGATGGATCGGATCTGCGGATTGAGCATAATGGATCGGAGTCCAATCCATTATGCTCAATCCGCAGATCCGATCCATTCTGCGGGGCTTGTCGGAGGGGGTGTCACCAAGTATTACCGTACCGGGTGAAACCAACCCTAGGGACGCCTCTGCTTCAGTACAACAAAAAATCAGGACTATATTATGTTTTCTTTTTTTGTGTCTGTTTGTGTGTGTGTTCTTTGTAAACCTTACTGGTGATTTATAGCCTGACCAGCATTTGCTTGAAGTGAGATTTCCAACTCATCCCTTTAATCACTGACATATGTAAGTTACATAGGTTCCATGGTTAATTGCATTCATCAGTGCCTTATCTGAATTTCATGAACCACGGGATCCCTGGAATTGATATGTCAGTAATTCAAGGGGTGAGTTAGGAATTGTGTTTTACCCTAGGTTCACATCTAAGTGTTTTCCGCAGCGTTTTGCAGAAACGCACAACAGTCCATTTAACATGATTTCCTATGAGACATGTTCACATCTCCACATTTTCACCCGGTGTGTTTTTTGGAAAGGGTCAGGGACTTTTTTGAACGCAAAAAGTTGAGTTTTTGTTTCTATAGACTTCAATGGAAACACTGCAGAAGCGCATGTAGTGTGTTTTTGCTGTGTTTTTGATGCGTTTTGTGTTTTAAATCTGCCTAGCAACAAGAAACATTTTAAAAAAGTAAAAACAAAAAGACAAAATGTAGCAAAAACATAAAACACAATGCAAAATGTACTGCATAAATGGACCAAATGCAAATTGCATAGGTGTGAACCTAGCCTACGGATTGGGAAGTGGTTATAGTAACTTTAAGTGCAAATACGACTTCAGTACACCATAAAATCAGGACTATAATATTTTTTTTTGTGTGTGTGTTTTTTGTAAACCTTACTGGTGATTTATAGCCTGACCAGCATTTGCTTGAAGTGAGATTTCCAACTCATCCCTTTAATCACTGACATATGCAAGTTACGTAGGTTCCATGGTTAATTGTATTCATCAGTGCCTTTTCTGAATTTCATGAACCACAGGATCCCTGTAAATTGATATGTCAGTAATTCAAGGGGTGAGTTAGCAATTGTGTCTTAAAAGTGGAAATGTAATAAGAAAAAAAACTGGCCTAGTCTGTAAATAGCTGTCACTAAGAGGGGTCATCCCTTCCCATTATCATGGTTCCTGAGTGCCTCGGTATCCCCAGATCCCAGAGTGTTCATTATGCGAAGGTCCAATTTTGGCTCCTAAGTTAAAGCTCTGGCATACCCCCTGCAGTGTGTTCCTTGTGTTGATTATAGGAGCACAACACATTCCATTTGGAGGTGGGGGAGGGGGTGTCAGACTATGAATATGGATGCTGACATTTGCAAACTGTGCACCCCAGGAGTGTTACTCTTGTATCAAGATAAGATGCAATATTATTGCAGGCATCTCTTTGGCGGCTAAAACCGGAGACTGCAAAATCTGGCGCAGCTCTGCATAGAAACCAATCAGTTTCCAGGTTTTATTACCAAAGCTTAATTAAAGAAGCTGAAGTAAGAAGATGATTGGCTCCCATGCACAGCAGCACCGGATTCTGAGTGCTCCAGTTTTAGCAAATCTCCCCCAGAGTGCTTTCAGAAATTAGACTGTAAATAGATTTAACCATAACCTGATGGATCATGTACTGCCTTTATTTCATCCTTTTTCAACAGGAACCTCTGAAATAATTTGCAGGTTATAACTAGAGCTCATAGTACATTAGCATGTTTAGTAAGAAAATTTTAAATAAAAAGAGTAAAATGATGTATCTAACGTTTTTGACAACCATGCTACAGATATTTGTTTCCAATTCCTTACAAAATTATTTTTAGTAATAGTCAAGAAATGAAAATTAACTGCTGAAAACAAATGTACAATTGTGGTGTACTCTTATATTAGTGATCAGTGTAGAAGTGACCTCCAATTTCCTCCTTGCATTGGTGGTCAGTGAAGGTGGGAGATCAATCCACCATTGCTGACTGCTTAAGGAACCTCTATCATCCTGAGGAGGAAGAGCAGGGTTCCATGGAACTCTGGTTGAGAAATATTGGATCGTATCACACATAAATTCTTCTAGTTCTGGGTTTCTCAACCAGGGTTTCACAAGAGGTTCACAAGGGTTCTGCTGTGATCTACCCATCAGTCACAGGCAGCTGATGGGTACATCACATCTCCTCTGCCAAGACATGCAGTGCTATGCAGGGAAGTGGCTGTGTGCAAGCTGTGGCGCGCTGTTCCCTGAAAACCCCTCTTACTCTCCTGTCCATCCCAGGTACTTGTATGTGCCTTCACCTGTGATGGACAGTAGGGGAAGGGGGTCTGGTGGGAAACAATGTGCCTCAAGAGGACTGATCACAGCCACTTCCCTGCCATGCTCTGCATATGAAGGAAACTGGTACTATAATGTGCCTTGCTGTATGCCCCATAATGTGACCCGATGCCCCACATGGTAGAAAAATATATTTGAAATATATTTTAAAAATATTCTTCCCAAATATATTGACATATATTTGAAATACTACAATCTTGGCCATATTCACTATATTTCAAAATATATTTCAATAAATATATATATATACATACACATACTACATGTTGAAATGCATTTTTAATACAAAATATATGAAAAATACTTTTTCAAATATACTGTATGTCTTTAAAAATACAAATCTACATTATTGGAATGCATTTACATGAAGGTAAAAAAAAGCATTTATGTACTGATCCCCACACAGCCCCCCCCCCCAATACTTACCTAAACCCCCTCTTGATCCAGCAATGTGCACAGGAGCCTCAGCTGTTCCAGGTCTCTCCCTCCTCATTGGCTGAGACAGGAGGGGAGGGGAGGAGAGTGCGAGGGAGGGGCCGAGCAGTGGCTCCATACGTCTTATGAATGCATAGAGCCTGGCTTGGGAGCGAACATGCACCACTGTCCTCCTAGCAAGCAGCTTGCTAATAGGGGTACTGGTCAAGGGGATGAGCCAGGAACACCAGTGGAGGACACAAGAAGAAGAGGATTGAGGCTGCTCTGTGCAAAACCACTGCACAGAGCAGTAAGTATAGACATGTTTGTTAAAAAAAAAACTTTAATATCACTTTAAGATACAAATATCAGACCCCTGTAAGTAATACAAAGCCCCTTGTAGGTAGGATAAACTGGGAATGAAGGTGCTGAGTCCCACCTACTTGGAGTCCTTGAGAAACAGAATACGTTGATTCCTGATTGCCCCCGCTAGATTATATTCTGAATGAAGCTGGCTGAACCATTACCTTTTGTTTATTTCTGACGGTTATGAAAAGATTGTCATTTGGTAACCAAAATAATCCATCATGCGTTCTGAGGAGTAAGCAAAAAAGAGATGTCCTTAAGAAACATTATGAACAGTCAGCAATAGAAAAGGAAATAGAGAGATATCCTTAAACACTGCAGTCTGAGAAGATTTAGTTGTTTTCCTTCCTGTACAATTATCCATTTAGCTTGTACTTTTTTGTTGAGAGGACTTGGGCAACCACAGCAATCCGGCCAATCAACTAAGACATACCATCTTAACTTGGATCATCTTAAAGGGGCAGCCCCCATTCATACCTAAAAATTTTGTTGTGCATGTTCAACATCAAAATTCTGTTTGCTTCTGTTGTGGCTGTTCACATCTCTATCCTGAGTCATTTGAAGCTCAAAGCTTTTTTTGAATCTATGTTGAGCATTTGTTGCCCTATAGACTTCACAGAAGTGACTATGGAGGCATGACACAAGCATTTTTGAACCTAAACAGTTCTCCTCTGCTCTACCTCACTTTCTTTCCACCCAGGAAGCTAAGTTAAGGAAAGAAAATGTCAGAGCAAGGCCTTGCTAGTCTGGATGTGGAGGCATTTATGCAGTGCTGGGACAAGGTCATCCAGTGCCCAGGGCAAAGATGCCAAACTGCGCCCCTTCCCCCATTCATGATCCTACACCCAGCAGTCACTTGCTTGTCAGAAATCACTGCTGCTGTCACTACTCCTGTCAGCCTTATAACAGAAGGAAAGTGCCCCCATCCCGACAGTAAACCATTGTGCCCAGGGCAACTGCCCCTCCCACCCACCCCTTGTCCTGGCTCTGCATTTATGGCACAATTCAATCTTTACAACCCAAAGATTTGCTTTACAAAACCAGGTGCAAGAAGCAAAGATCCTGGGAGGACAAGGGCTTAGAGAGCAGAAGACAACACTGCAACACAATCCACAAAATTAAATGCCAGAGGTGGCTAAGTAAACTTACATCTATAGGTAAAGTCCCTAGTCAGAAGATTTTTCTTGTTTTGGAGTAGTACCTCTGTCAGCTGTTAAGACTTCCCCTGATACCAGGACAGGAAGTGCGGGGAAATCTCTCTAGAGGGAACACAATAGCAAAAACAACAAGTGTCTACTGACACTTGCCGGCATCTGATTCGATCCTGTACGCCAAAAACATGGATGGGGATCCATCCATCTAGTGGATCAGATCGGATGGTAATTGGATGCAAAAACAGACAGGCAGTTCGTTTCCATCTGACCACCCCATAGAAAACAGCGGGCAGTGTCTGTGTCCGCTCTGCAACAGCGGAGCGGACACAGATTTGTTATTCACCTGCTCAGCGGGGATCAGCGGAGAGATTGCCCGCTGATCTGTGTCCCCATTGTGATTAGGAACAGGACAAGATCTAAAGAGAAATCTCACCAAATGCAAACAAACAGCAAAACAAACATTTGAAAAATGTCCAGCTTAATGTTGGGCTTTTGTCCCTTCCTCCCCACCAGCCCTATACTTAAAGTGGTTGTAAACCTCAGACATGAAATATGACCAAAGCATATCCCTCTATAGTATGTACTTGTCTCAATCCAGAGCACTAAGTGTCATTTCTGTCTGCTGTCATTTCTGTCTGCTGCCTCTTTCTTCTATCAGCAGGAATCATTTTTGACAAGTTTTCCTGATATCAAGAGAAAATGGTGACAGGGGAGGCATCTCCAGCAGATTGACAACCTCAGCTCTTTTCCTGTGAGCTGTGTGGAGGGGGGTGTATCCTTTCCTTCCAATCAGCTCTCAAAGTTTTCCTCACTGAGCTCTACAGTGTAACTTCAGCTCTCCGCCCCATTTTTTTATGACAGTCTGACAAGCTGTATAAATTCTGAACTTTGAATGGATGTAGAGAAGAGAAGACTGCAGATAGACCGGTAAAACTTGTATAGGAGGATTTGTTTCATCTCTGTGTATCACCTTAGGCCAGTCACTTCACTGGGTATATGTAAGGGTTTACAACAACTTTAATTAAAAAACAAAATACACCTACCAGCTTTGGGGATGTGCTGTCCTCAGTGTGAAACAGGATGACACTCACATTGTAACTTGAGCACCATCCTAAACAGCATTACACTGTGAGTCCAGAATGCCTGATAATGCACCCTAAGGGGTGTGCCCATGACAGCCTGGCCTCACAGGAAGTGCTTAACCACTTCCTGCCCGGCCCATGTATATAAACGGTTGGATGGTGGCAGTGCAGGGGTGGGTGGCCGTTTATAAACGGCCTCCCCGCCCCCTGCTTTTGCGCAGGGAACAAGCTGTGAGTGTTCCTAAAGACAATGGACAAAGAACAGCAGCATAATTGTCAGCACCCTCAGAGTAAAGCTGGACTCTGTAAGCAAAGAGAGAGAAGAGAGGGGCGCCGGACTAAGTGCAGCATTAGTAGTAGCAATTTATTGGCATAAGAGCCAATTGGCAACTCACAAGAAGTATGAAACGTTGGAACGTCTGAGGTCTGAGGAAGAAGCTCCGCTTGGAAACGCGTTACCGCCCATTTACATCATCACTTTCCAGCATTGACTTCACGTCCACCCCGGCGCTATTTGCGTTCCACCAATTTCCGTCATCACGTTGACGTCACGTCTGCCCCAGTGCCATTTGCATTCTTCCCATTTACGTCAACACGCCCCGGCACCATTTGTGTTCCGCCCATTTACATCATCACGTTCCAATGTTGATGTCATGTCCGCCTCGGCACTATTTGCATTCCACGCTGGTTTCCCTGCGGCGGCCGGCCGAACCAGGATATCCGTTCCAGCCACCAGTCTGATGCTTGGACTCCCCCTGTCTTCCACCGGCTCCCGGGATTGCTTTGGACCACATCACATGCCTTAACCTTTCATACTTCTTGTGAGTTGCCAGTTGTCTCTTATGCCAATAAATTGATACTACTAATGCTGTACTTAGTCTGGCGCCCCTCACTTCACTCTCTATGAGAAAGATCAAAGGTGCCCATGGGGTGGTAATCCTCAAAGCTGTAAAAAACAAACAAAAAAAAGGCAGGAAGCCAAGCTCCAAAGAGTCTGCTGGAAAAATAATACAAGAAGCGAAAGAGCTCTTATAGTGTAGTATGTTGATGGTATTAGTAGATATGGTAGACACCACCTTCCGAGTGTGAAGCATATCACTCTCCATATAGAACAAAGGACAGGTCCCTCTCTAGCCTCGGGGGACCTGGTCTTAGGTCCTCATGGGGGATATCAGGAGGGTGATTGGCTGTTTTGTCAAGGAGGAAAAGTCCCGTCGACTGTACAAACAGCTGTGGTGAAGTGTGCTGATATTTAGGAATGAGTTAAAGTCATTATTTTCAATTTAAACACAACATTTATTTAAAAGGAGCAACACCAAAGACGTGTTTTGTTGCTAAAATATGTCACTTCCTCAGGTTAGTGGTGTTCAACCAAAGAGGTCTGTCCTTGCGGGTTTCCATGCGTTCAGCAGCAGGGATGTGTGTGTGCTGAATGTTCGGAAACCAGCAGAGGCAGAGCTCTTCATGCAAGAACTGCTAGACTAAGAAAGTTACATATTTTAGCTATGAAACCATCTTTGGTGTAATTAATACATTTCCTGTATGAATTAAAAACATCAACACATGCCACCATGGGCACCTCTGCCATTCAAACAGTTAACTGGACTTTTCTTCCATTATAAACCTGAGAAAATTTGAAAGAGCAGGGTGGAAAATGTTTCTCGAGCAAATGAATTTCTAATGGTTCATGTTGTTTCCTTTCAGAAAATTGCATTGATTCCAAAATGTGAATTTTAAAAGCAAATTACATTTTGAAGCAGTTGTAGGTGGGGCCTCATGAGGAATCACATACACAACACTTCTTGGCACTTGGAGTTTGTTTATAAGAACAATTTGAATGTTCTGCAGAGACCATGCACACAGTTTAGGGGCACTCAGGAGAACAATGCAAACTTGACACAATCCCACTGTAGTACAGGTAATAAAGACGTTACTGGGAGATGGCTTCTACTGGAGGGGTAGTGAAATGGGACAATTTACACTGCACTCACCACTGAAGGAATCTCGGAAGGTTCTGCAACACCAGTGTCACTTGCTCTGTCCCTACCTCAGGACCCTTTTCCTATGTTGAGCACTATCCCTGTCCAGCGGGTTCCTCTCCCTGACCTGCTACTCACTTGAAGTGCACCCAAATACCATGGGAACCCCTATTTAAAGGCTCTCATGTTAAGATGGCCAGCTCAACTCTAACGAGAACTCAGGATGAATTGAGATGCCTACCTTCTCAGAGAGGACTAGCAGAGTCTCTAAGGGCAAACTTCCCTTATAGACTCCTCTTCCCCTGTAACAATTCATGATGCCATCTATAGACCTGAAAAGTACCTGCTCCTGCCTACATACTTTTGAACATTCATCAAATCGTTGAATCAACATTTGTTCTAAAATCTACTAGTCTATGGCCAGACTTAGCCTTTCTAAATGAGGGATGGTTGAGAGCTGCAGTATTTACAACCAGCTGTGCTGGTCACCATGGCTCATGTGTCCTAGTGAAAGGCTTTATTTCGGAAGCTGCAATTAAAGTGTTACTAAACCCCGGACCCTGCATTCACTATATCTGCTCTCCAACAGTACACACAACATGGAAATGCAATTATTTTAGTAAATATAAACTGCTAAATACCTTTTCTCATCAGCAGATAGAGAAGTCTTGTGACTTCAGCTGAGCACTGGTTAAAGCTTGTAGGAGGAGTTTTCTGTCTGCTCTAGGAGGATGTTAAACCCCCTGACCCTCTGTCTGGACAGTGCTGATTGGCCCTGTGCTGAACACATGCACTCTCTCTAGCAATACACACTAAACTGAGCATGCGTATGTGACTACGGATTCAGCCTGTATCAGGTAGTCATTTCAACAAAAGGAAGGGCAGAGAAGAAAGGATCAAATGGCCTTTTCAAACAATGCAGAGGATTAACCCCTTAGGTTCAACAGTGAGTATAACAAGCGTGCTTTACTGCATATACAGATTGATTTTCTCTGTTAGGTTTAGTAAAACTTTAACATTATATTTCCTCCAATGCATCCAAAAATGGAAGTAAACAGATTTTCACTTTGCATATTTATAACCATATCATGTTTTTGCCTGGAGTTATCTTTTAATCTTTAAAAAGAAAACTAAATTAACTTTCCGTGTGCTTCTTCATTAAAAACAAATTTAGACAAAATAATTGATTTTTATTCCAAGGAAGTGCTGTATATGTGCTACATTTCAAACATCAGTAAATGCATTATGCAACAGTGTGATTCGTTTAAATATCACTGTGAATGAATTCATTTTTAATTTATGGGACTGCTTTTTTTTTTTTTTTTACCTCTTAATGATTTTTTTTTCTCTGTAAACAACTTTGCAGACCACCTGTGATTTATACTCGGGGACAAAATGAAAATTGTGCGTTTGAGCAAAATACATGCTTGTATGTGTCATTTACACTCAGCCTCCTGAAACGAAACTATGACCTACATGCTTGCACATGCGGATGTCTGTATGAATACGCCTCACCACAGACGGGCCTTTTAATTAGTCTCTTACTACCCTGTAGGGCATTAAAATGAGCATTCAGTCTCTGGTGTGTTTTAAGCAACACCCGGCTGTTCCGTTCGCCCCGAGGAGAAACTTGGCTTGTTCAGTGTCACAAAAAGAAAAACCTGTACGAGGAAAAATGTTTCATGAAAGTCGGATGCTTGTGTCAGGACAAATAATTCTAAACTGGATTTTGAAGGTCACTTAAAAATAGTAGTTTATTAGCAGTAAGTAATTAGGAGACATACTTTTTTTTAATTAAAGAAAAACTTCAATCGAACAGTTGAACATGGTTGAAATATGTAATATGTAAGCTGTTTTACCTGCCAAAAGATTTGTAATTATGTTCATTCAGTTCTGAGTTTTCTACACCCCTGAAAGGCAGCAGAGCCAAGTTAGTGACCGATCTTTTCTCTGCTGCTGTTAAGTTGTACAGTTGGGTCACCTCTCCACCCTTGGCCTGTGATTGGACAGAAAAGCAACACCACATAGAGCTCTTTCCTTCGCTTACTCTGCTATTTCCTCCGATCTGTACATGTGTACGCAGCACAACCTAATGGCTCCTAGTATTGCCCCTCTCTGTCCCAGACTGCTGTTGTACAGGGTACTACAGGAACATGATACTAGGTCACATTTAGGTACTTACCTAATTACTTGATTAAATTTAAAAAAAAAAAAATACATAATTGCATTCAGTAGTATTTTATCTGCATGGATTTCAGCTTTAAAGAGGAACTTTAGCCCCTTTTAGCTCTGGCTCCGCCCCCCCTCCAGCACCATCTTTTTTTCTCTGGTGCATGTGCAGATGTGCTGAAGGGCTTTTCTTTCCCTTCGAGTCCCAGCAAAGCCTTTTCAGCACATCTGTGCATGTGTGTAGGAGTTTCCATGCTTGCACAGACAAGGCAAAGTACAGGACCTTCATACCGCTCTGTGTTTGTGCAGCAATGCCATGCAGGGCTGCTGTTAGAAACCACGGGGCCCCATACAGCCAACCTGGCAGGGCCCCCCCAAAATAAAACACAGTTTACTATGCTTCAGTTATGAATGAACACAGTGTGTGATCTATACCAAGCACTGATTGTGTTGATTCAGGAAGGAAAGGGGCTGGTAAAATGTTACATATTTACAGGACCCTTCCTCTACTCTGCATCCTGAAGGATCCTTTTGTGTGCTTGCAGCTGCTGGTAGGAAGGAGGGGAGGCAAGCCAGCAGCACTGCAGGGTTGGGGGCACACAGGGGCGAAGCATGGGGAAGAGTATGGTGCACAGGGAGGGTGATAAGGTACCAAGCAGGGGGGGGGGCAATTACTGGAACCAATCCCCTGTATGGCTCTCTCTGCAGCAGCTGAAAGCCAGGGGGAGGGAGAGGAGAAGAATCTGGTTTTAAGCTGCTGCAGAGAGAGCCATACAGGGGACTGGTTCCAGTATTTGCACCCCCTCTGTACAGATCACCCTCCCTGCCCACATCTGTTTCATCCAGCTGCCTGGGTCCCCCCTGCTGGCCTGGCCCCATAGGATTGGTGGTACCCCCTTATCCACGGCCCTGATGCCATGCATGCACAGATGTGCATTGCAAGATCTGTGTCACATCTGCACAGTGAGTGCTACAAAATTACTATTAAGTTAAAAAAAAAAGCAAAATAGGAGGGTGGAGAAGGCAGGGGAATGTAAGTGAGTATTTAAGGCGAAGGTCTGCTTTAGGCTTAGCAACCATGAAGGATTTAAAAGCAAGTAAAGAGACCAACCTGATCCTCACATGCAATCTTGCCATGTCCTAGCTAAATCGGCTGCTAGTGACTCAAAAGCAGAATACTGGACAGTGACCAGCCCTAACGCATGACAGGGCTACCAAATGATGTTTCTAAAAAAAAAACACAGTCCGTTAAATATGAAGTATTGAATAACAATAGTTTGTACTTATTTTTCTTCCAATAGTTGAAGTTCTTGGCTCCTTTACACTGGCTCCACTTTAGGCTTCCATTTTCCCTTTTATATTTCCCATGCTTTCACATTGCTTCTTTGATGTGAAGCCTGTTGTTTTTAGTGAAACATCCTTTATTGGATGGCTTCTGTGCTTGTAATATTAGACAAAATGGGGCTCAAGACAGGCTGCTTCTCTGTTTTAAATCTTCTTAAAAGAAAGCTCGTTTTTGCATATAGTGAAATAGGTATAACACATCAAATTAGTGGAAAAAACAGCAATATTTTATATATATGTATATATATATATATATATATATATATATATATACTCTAACCCAGTGGTTCTCAACCTTTCTAATGCCGTGACCCTTTAATACAGTTCCTCATGTTGTGGTGACCCCCAACCATAAAATTATTTACCCAGTAATTATAATTCATGAGTGTCGTTTTACCTCCAATACTGCTGCTTTCAACACAGTAGCTGCTTTTAACAGAGTAGCTGCTTTCAACACAGCAGCTGCTTTCTACACAGTAGCTGCTCTTTACACATATGTGTTTTCTGATGGTCTTAGGGGACCCCTGTGAAAGGGTCGTTTGACCCCCAAAGGGGTCGCGGGCCACAGGTTGAGAACCACTGCTCTAACCCATTATTTAAAAATCTAAGGGGATCATTCTCCCCCATTACACAAGCAAGGGAAGAGTAAGCAACTTCCAAAAAGTTTGCATACTTTTCCTTTATTTATTTATTTATTTCAGGTACTTGTATAGCACCATCAATTTACGCAGCACTTTACATATATGTTGTACATTCACATCAGTCCCTGCCCTCATGGAGCGTACAATCTAAGGTATAAAAGCAGTATTTTTAATTTGATCTCCATTAAATTTTTATTATCTGCAGTCCTTTCCTTTTTTAAAAAAAAAAAAAGAAAAAAAAGAAAAATCCCCTTTCTGCCTCACACAGCTGCTTCACTATCACTAATCTGCATTTTGCATAATTAGCACTCTACCCCAATGTGGGCAGGCTGTTTTATAAACACATAGACTAATCTCCCATAAACAAATACAAGCAACTGAACTGAAATCCCCATTGGTAATCCACAGAGCTCTTTAGCACAGGATTATTACAAGTACGAGGTGTCAGAAACGTTGGACAATATGCCTGCCATCACTAAAAGTCATCAAGGAGAGGTGCAGACCTTGCCAGTCTTGTTGACAGGTTGTCAGTCGGAATCTCCAGTTTTTCACACAGGAAAAGTGCTCCACTGCTCATTATCACCAGAAGTGCCATTGACTGAAGTAGGTGGGAGTTTTCAGTCTCAAAGGGAGAAGGTCTGCATTTTGCTATATAAAAATAGATCCTGCAGGTCTCCGACATTAAGAAAAATAATGCTGTCAGCCAGAGAGGGGGTATGTGAAACACGCTGTCAACTGTATAAAAAGTCTTTATATAAGGTCAGTCTTTGGAGGAAAACTCCTTATTGTGACCCGTCAATCACTGAAGACAATGTGGGCAATTAACTATAAACCCACATTGTTAGTCCTCCAAATGTCAATGGGAAGAGTTTGTCACAAAGAAAGTTACTGCTGATTCACTTTTCTTGGAGCTGTCCAATTTTCTTCCACTTAACCAATAGCTTAGAATTACTGTAATATACAATTTTGAACACAGACATGCTAGAAAAAAAAACTGAAAGATACAATTTGACTGTTGGCATGTGTACATGTGAACAATTGTAAAAGACCTTAAAGTATATGAAAAAGCAAAACTTTTTTGATTTAGAAAAGGTTATTTTTGATGGTGTCTGGCTAGGGAAAATTTGCTTCACTTCCAGATGTAGAGGTACAACAGGAAATAGGAGCAAATCTCTTCAAAGTGGACACAATTCCTATCTTAGAGAATTTGTTGCAAGGACAGTTGTGCCCCTTGGGGGATTTTCCTGCACCTCTTGCTCTGGTGATGTCTAAAATTTTGACTTTTTGTCCCTTGGTGATGAACACCAGTACAATAGAGGAAGGATTCCCTTTAGAGGCAAACATCGGGGTGAGTGTTGAGGAGCACCTGGTACAAAGGTTCATAAAGTTTGAGTCCAAGTATTTTTCAAACAAAAGAAGCCACCATGTTTTCACCTACCAATGCATTACTGACTCCCTTTAGAGGAAACAAAGACAGACAGACAAAAACTTAAAGACTCAACACCAGCGGAATTTCATTTGGATGTTCATATGGAAATTAAAGAGATTTCTCTTTACTTTCTGACCTGGAGATTCAACAGGAAATGAGAAAACAATCTCTCCAACGTGAACAGAATTCCTATCCTAGAAAGCTGTTACAGGAATAATTTTGCCCCATGGGGGATTTTCCTTTACCTCTTGCTCTGGTGAAAACTCTTAAATTTTGGATTTCCCTTAACTTTTTGTCTTTTGATGATGATACAATAGAGGGTGGATTTCCTTTAGAGGCGACACAGACAGCAATAAAAACTTAAAGCGGAGTTCCACTCACTCTGTAAAAAAAATAAAAGTCAGCAGCTACAAGAACGGTACCCATTCCCCCCACTCCCCAAAGGTGCCAATCCTTAATGAGGAGCAGGGGAGCAATCTTTAAAGCGGAACTTCCCCTTTTGGGTGGAACTCTGCTTTAACAAACACCCTAAAGTTGCCCATACATCAGTAGAATTTAATTTGAATGCTCATTCAGAAATTTGCGAGATTTCCTTTTCCTTTCTGACCTGGAGATTCAGCAGGAAATGAGAAAATCTCTCTGAAGTGAACAGAATTCCCATTCCCAGATTGACAACTCTAAAATTGTAGACTTCCCCTCATTTTTTTGTCTTGATGACAATGGCCATCAGGACAAATAGAGGGAGGCCTATCTTTATGGGGGCACAGACAGCAATAAAAACATAACAAAAATCTAAAGCTTGCCTTAGACCTCTAGAATTTAATTAATTAAAATTTCTTACTGCCCTGACCGTCCTGCGTGATCAAATTTTGGGCCAGTTGTGGTCCTTTTTTTGTGCTTTGTTTTTGTATTTACCTTATAAAAGTTCAATAAACAGAGTATAAAAAAATCATGCATTCCTGATATTTGAATGGGATGCCAGATGTGTTATTCAGGCTTCTGTTGTACCTAGAAATAGAATATGCACATAACAATATATATGATTTGTCCTGGACAAAAAATACATCCACAATTAGAATTTCATTCTTTCAAGATAAATATTCAATCCTGCTCCTTTGAATTTTCATCACTGCGATCGAAAGTGAATGTGACCCCTCTAACCACTAATGAAAAAAAATAATCTTTTTTTAACAAAATTCTACTGGTTTATGGTTAGCTTAACCCTTCCCTACTCTATCCAAAGCTTATAAGTCTTTACATACAACTTAATTGTTAAGAAAAGTGTGCTATGTGTAACAAACTATTTACAGTTTTTTATCAAAAAAACCCATATATCGAAATACAATAGTTAGAGGTTGTGGCTGATTAAACAACGGAAATAGTGATTACATCTAGTAATTGTTCCTTACAAATGAGCATTGCTTAAAACCCCGCAAGCCTTAATCTTTACAACAAAATTGCTGACCTTAAAGTAGAGCTAAACCCACTCACTAAAACCTCATCTAAACGTTAACATGTTATTGTCATTTCAAAAGTTGTTTTTCATCTTTGAACTGTGAAGTTTTCATTAAAAGAATGCTTGGTTATCCTGCAATGAAGGCCTTTGTTACGGCACAGTTATGGGATGGCATCAGTCTCCCACTTGTGCTCCTTTGTTGTCATGCTGTCATATGCACCCCTGGTGGTGACTGCAAGCAGCCATGTCAATACACATTGGGATTGATTTCCAAAAGGCTGTTCACTTTGAAGAAAATAGGCCCCAGAGCGTAGGTGAATGAGATGAAGCTCTACTTTCAAAATTCAATCATGTGTAAGTAAAAATGAAGTTTTTGTTATATTTTCCTTGCACATGATTGGATATTCTTTGCAGAGTGAACCTTCACCACATTCACTAGGCCCTGGAGCAAATTCCCTTGCAAAGTGAACAGCCTATTTGCCTTTAGAAAACAACCTATTATGTGCAATTTAGCCACGGCGCATCTCTTTTTTGTCCCAAAGTCTCTTTCTCAGGTTTCTGAGTTAGGAGATATGAGAATATCCAAGTGCATTCACTGCATGACCAACACTAAGACATGCAGGGTGCTTCTCCAATATCTTCTTGACAACATTTAATGTGAAGGGACAGTTCAGGGTATCACAAGGGATATATTTTCTTTCTTTCTTCTCTTTCTTTCTTTCTTTCTTTCTTTCTTTCTTTCTTTCTTTCTTTCTTTCTTTCTTTCTTTCTCTCTTTCTTTCTTTCTCTCTTTCTTTCTTTCTCTCTTTCTCTCTTTCTTTCTTTCTTTCTTTCTTTCTTTCTTTCTTTCTTTCTTTCTTTCTCTCTTTCTCTCTTTCTTTCTCTCTCTCTCTCTCTCTCTTTCTTTCTTTCTCTCTCTCTCTCTCTCTTTCTTTCTTTCTTTCTTTCTTTCTTTCTTTCTATCTTTCTATCTATCTTTCTTTCCTTGGGCATCAGTTGAATTGGAGGAGCCCAAAAATTGTTTTTGATAACTTTGACAACTATGCCTGTTGCTGACACTTTGAATGGACGACAAGCAGATAGCAGCATATTGTCACCCTTCTCTGCAAGCAGTTCAGTTCTGGATGGACTGATCCAAAGTGGGCAAATATTAAGTATGCCAAGATAAAGGCCTACATTCTTCATGGAGAGCAATAATGAGGACCCAGATGAATTGCACTTTCAGGCAAGGTGGCAGTCTGGAACATTTATTTATACACAGCAATGTGTTACCGGTACTCAGCTGATTGATATGTGGGTATCCCTCTACCACTCTAGACCCTAACCTATGTTAGCTACATAGGAATCTTATTCAGTGTTTCATGAGTATATGCTACTGATTCTGATTGAAAGCAATAGACTGTCTGGACTGTCTGGATGAATAATTGATAGTCAGAGATCATGTGATCTAAGCTGTCAAGGCTGGAAGTATTTTTTTTTATAGCAAGGCAGAGCTACCTTTTTTTTTACTGGTAACATTGATAAGTGACCTATTGATTAATCTGAAGGGTAAAGTTTAAAGCTGACAATATAAAAAAACACAGATAATGCACTTTTCTAAAAAATAACAACATTAATTTTAAATACAATGTAGTGTAAGTATGAGAAAATATCTTGATGTCAGGCTCTTTTAATTGCCCCATACCATACAACTTATACAGATTGAAGGAGGATCATACCCAAGAACCAATTTGACTCTGCTGCATGTAAGTTGATTGACAAAGTACTTGCTAACAGGAGAAAATCGAACTGTTCCTTTCAGTCTGCTACTGCTCCTTATTTGTCCAATCACAAGCTGGGGGTGAGGTAGTGACCTAGCTGTATTGCTTAACTGCAGCAGAGAAAAGCGAGGTCATCAACTTGGCCTGTCCTGTAGGTCTGTGTAAATCCCACAGATTGATCCAGTTTTGCATTGTACAGGCAATCCCCAAGTTACCAACATCTGAGTTACGAACGATTCCTGCTTACGACTAGAGGGAGAAACAAGAAGTGTTATCACCAATCCTTGTTTCCACGACAACCCAAAATTTTCAAAATCCAATTGTCACAGGGACAGAAAGTGAGGTAAAATCTTCTGAACAGAAGCACAGACAGCAACACAAACATTACAGGGATGTTAACCCTTCCCTATGCTATCCAAAAAAAATCTAAAAATATTTGTTTTGCTGGAGCTACACCTAAAAAATGCACCAGTTTCAACTTACATACAAATTCAACTTAAGAACAAATCTACAGACCCTATCGTGTTCGGAACCCAAGGACTGCCTGTACAAAACAAAATCTGTTGATATTGACTGTATATGGGACCTTGGAGGACCAAATATGCATGTGATGACTGTCATACTCATGGAGCCATTGTCTGGATAAATAATTGTTCCACTATCAAATCAAAGATATCTAGCGTCTATAAATACCAATACATTCTTGCTCCATGAGTTCTTTCTGAGTGACTCTGATTTTCAAAAAAATGTTTGTAAAGGCAAACCTTTTATGAACTGGATGGAGTAGGGTAGAGTCAGACCATCTTGCAGGTTTTTATTGCTGTGTCCCCTCTGGGAAGATTTACTACACGATTTGTACTGATGACTATTGTCACTAAGGCTGAAAATTAGGAGATGTAAATAAAGTACAGTGCTAAAATGAAAGATATCCAATGAGGAACAAATCCTATGTAAACAATACTGTATGAGTATAAACAAAGAGTCCAATGTAGTATATCATATGATGGCTCAATTAGCCCAGTGTGAAAATTGATCCGGTATCCAGGTGAAAAAGTATTGAAAGATTGCCCACTCACCAGAAGCGCAATCTTAATGCGCATATATTATTATTATTATACAGTATTTATAAAGCGCCAATGGCTCGCTCGGCACTGTACATTACAAAGGGGGACAGAACATGTGACAGAACAATACCAATACAATGCAAAACATGAGGGGATCGAGGACCCTGCTCTTTCGAGCTTACAATCTAGGAGGGAGGGGATAGTGGTACAGGAGGAGATAGCTGTGGTGGATGGAGTGGTAGGAAGAGTGGAGGAGGTCGGCAGGTTAGCAGGGGGTGGGGTAGGCTTCCCTGAAGAGATGGGTTTTCAGGGTGCGCCTAAAGGAGAGGAGAGTAGGTGATAATCTAATGGGTTGGGGCAGGGAGTTCCAGAGGATGGGTGACACCCTGAAGAAGTCCTGGAGGCGGGCATGGGAGGAGGAGACCAGGGAACTAGAGAGAAGGAGGTTTTGTGAGGAGCGGAGTGTGCGTGCTGGGCGGTACTTGGATATTAGGTCAGTGATGTAGTACGGGGCAGTATGGTGGACAGCTTTGTACGTCAGTGTTAGGATTTTGAATTTGATCCGTTGCGCAATCGGAAGCCAGTGGAGGGATTGGCAGAGGGGGTTGGCGGAGATGGAGCGGTTGGAAAGGTGAATGAGTCTGGCAGCCGTATTCAGGATCGACTGAAGCGGGGATAGCCAGCGGCGAGGCAGGCCAGTGAGGAGGGAGTTGCAGTAGTCGAGTCGTGATGTGATGAGGGAGTGGATGAGCTGTTTAGTGGTTTCTGGGGTTAGGAACGTGCGGATTTTGGCGATGTTGAGGAGGTGGAGTCTGCACGAGTTTGTTAAAGATTGGACTTGGGGCTGGAAGGATATGTTGGAGTCCAGAACGACACCAAGTACTCTGGCCTGTGGGGCGGGTTTGATGGTGGCGTTGTTGGATGTGACGGAGAAGTCAATGGGGGGTGGTGTCCGGGCTGGGGGGAAGACAAGAAACTCGGTTATAGAGATCACAAATGGCCAGAGGTCCTGTGCAGGTAGTGCCTGGTACTAGGATGATCCTCAGGAGATCCCTCTAGTTGGTAATGGGTAGTGGGTATGCCAGTCTGGTCTATGACTCGCTTCTTAGGCCTGGACAGGTCACCCGGAATCCTGGGCTGGGGTGTGAAAGCTCAGTGCAGAGCAATAAAAATATAGATGCTCCTAGTGTAGTATTCAAAAGATTTATTGAGCATAGAGATAAGAGGTATAGGTGGTGTACATACACAGGTAAAAAACACACAGGGTGACTGTGTACACTGACCAGTATAATACAAATGGTGGCCGCCGGACCTCCTGATCCAGCCGCGTGACGTCAAGGCATGCAAGTGCTCCTCTTTTTAGGGTTTTTTTGTGCTCGCTGGGTCTCACATATATATGAAAATGAGGAGAAATTCAACATTTTTGGAGTTTCACCAGAGAAGGGGGCAAATTATCCAATTGGGATGAATTTTCCAAAGACTTGTCATCTAAGCAGGGAATTACCCTTTATTTGGGGAGTTTTTCTCTCATGTCCTGTGTCTCCAGGAGAGGAAGTGAAGGTAAATCCGCCAGTGTGACAAAGGCAGTGAAAATAACTAGACAGGGGTTTTATCTTGCTCTACTCTCTCCAATATTATAAAAAAAAAAGTTTTGACTAGATAAACTTTAACTTTCTACAACAGATTATATAAAATCAGATTAATAATTATCCAAGCAATATTTCTGACTTTACCACAGCGGCTTTGCTTCCCAAGTAAACATTAGGTAATCACAGACTAATATTACCCGTTGCCTGGAATGGCTCTTTAAATTAATTAAAAATTAAAAGTCAAAATTGAACTGAGCACCATATTATGTTCTTGAGCAAAGATCACAATGAAACTTCAAGTAACACTGGACGTCTATTGTTACCCTTTGAATGTAACAACAAACACATATGGAATTAATTTAAAATCATTAGTGCTGATGAATAAAAACCTTTAAATAATACACAGCATGCCTCACTCTTCATTCCCACGCTTTGCTAGTATTTCATATTTCAATATATTTTTAATGAGCAGACGTTGGAATCAGACCAGACGAGTGGGGAGGTAAAGGCAGAATAAAGCGGAGGATTGGGTCTAGATGTTTTGAAGCCTGGGAGATCCTGGAGATGTTGGTGGAGGAAGAAAGTGGTTATATGCATCTTTTGTTGTGAATAATCAGACATTTTTATTGTAATAACATTCATGGTTTTCTCTGCAGTTAAAGTCGGTTACGGTGAAGTTTCACTGAGATGTAACAGTTTGAAGTGAAAGCCTGAGCCTGGACCATTTGGCAAAAGCCAGAAGGACTGGTGTGTCTGATTATATATTGAGGTCAGTGTGAATTCATGTGGGCTGCTTTGCCTCACAGTTCTTAATGGGTAAAAGCAGTCATTAAGCCCTTAAGCCTGGTACCAACAGGTCTAATATCAGCCAGTATTGGTCGGTTCAACAGAAACCAGCCGCATTATCAACTAGGACATTTTGTTACAGCGCTCCCACAACCACTGAGGACGCTGGAGGATTTGTATCCATTTGAAAAACTGCTGAATTTGAACATAGTTCAAAAACATGCTGCCTCCAGGATTTATAAGATCGTTATTGATATGGAGGGAACTGATCCTCCTTTGTTCTTAGAGAAATGGAAAAGGAGCTGGGAACAGAAGTGAATGATCAACAAAAGAATAAAACATTTAAATTAACACACGAGGTGATGAATATGAGCACAGTTGAAATAATTATAAATGTTTGGCGAGATGGTATATTACACCGAACATGGCACATAAACAACGATTAGATGTCTCACCTGTATGTTGGAGGGGATGTGGGAAAAAGGGAACAATGTCAGGTATATGGCGGGAATGTCCTAAAATACAGAAGTACTGGCAGGAAATAATCCAATATATTCAGGAGATACTTGGGAACAACCATACAGAAGGACCCGTGGGTGTGTTTATTTTATAATTACGAGATTTCTGTGAAACTATATAAAAATAGTGTATTATATCATCTAATTAGTGCGACTAAGGGTCTTATTCCCAAGTTCTGGCCGGTACCAGAGCCCCCAAAAATAAAAGACTAGATAGAGTGGAATATATAAACAGGATGGTGGAGTTATATGATATGGAGGAGGATAAAATGGAAAAATGTAGGAAAACGTGGAGTAGGTGGTGTGACTTTAAAATATCCAAAAGCTATTTGGAAGTGGTAGGAGTATAAGGTGAAAAGTTTAGAGAGTGTACTATGGAGTAGCTGTGGAGTAGCTGTAGGGAGTTGAGTGAAGGAAAGAGAGAGTGGAGGTATGATAGAAGGGGCATAGATATAGACAGAAAAATATAGGAGGAATTAGAAGTAAAGAATATGGTATATGGACAGGGGTAATTGAACTGGGGGGAGGGGAAGGGAATAGGTTAATTTATGTGGAATTTGTGTATATGTGAATTGTATTGGTACAAGGATTATTTTTTTTTGGAATGGAAAAATTTAATAAAAGATATAATAAAATAACAAAAAAAAAAACAGAAACCAGCTGATATTTGGCCCCTGTGTACAGCAGCCTGTCCTACAAAGGCCAGTTGAACATCCAGCTTCTGTAGAAAGGGCATGCTGGAAAAACATCTGCCAAACGGCATCCGATCAGCATTCACAGCCAATGGCTGCAAGCTCTGATGGGTGTGTTCTAGCGGAAGGGGCAGTCCCCCTTTCAGAAGACAATAGCTCAACAAGATGATCACTGTACTAACATCAAAACCTCCAAGCAAGCTTCTCAGTTTTTATTCGTTCAGCCAGCTGGGCTTAATGAAAAAAAATTCATAGTATGTAATAGGCATTACCCTTAGCCAGCTCTTCCTCCTTTACCCTAACATTGTGTAAGTATGCAAACTTTAAAATTGTTATATTACTCTCAATTGTTTTTATAAATTAGTAGCACTTGTCTGATTGCAGCAAATTAGACCTTGGATTACATTACATCTCTGGTCTGCTGGTCTTTATTGTCCTCCGGCTCAGTCTATATAAGCCTACTCCAACATGGCCTGAAGAAGGAGCACGCATGCACCGAACGCACGCCATACCCCCTGTATGCCTCGAGTTCCGGGAATGACATCACGAGCTGTCAGTGTCAGATACACGCCATACTAGTGTGCCCTAGGAGCCACCAGAGTGACCAAGATGAGCGGTTCTTCCCCACAGCGCCCAGAACTGAACCCAGCAAAGGGATATACATGCTTGCTACCCTACAGAGCTGCTTCTAGCTCCTGCAGCCGGCTGCCACAACGCAGACTTTTAATTACTGAGGACATTTATGGACAATGCCATTATCAGTGCCCTAGGTCCAGTGACACTTACATACTTTTCATATGGTGATCTCCCTCTGTTTCCAGCTCCACGCTCCTGTTCCCTTTAACAAACTTTAAAATTGGGATCTCTTCAGAGTCTGGACTGGCTGAGTGATGTTAGCCCCCTGTTGGCTAAAAACAGGTCACAGGAGTGCAGAATGAACTACACCCCTGTGATCCACAGGAGAAGTAGGGCCAAAGGAACTTTGGCCCTACTTCTCCTTTATTTCAAAATTGTCAGTGTTACATGTGGTCCTGCTTTAGCACCTAATTTGTTGTACATGTAGCCACCCTGTCGACAAAGATGTGCAGTAAATTTAGTCTGCTAGCATTACCCAGGCCAATTAGTAGTCTTTTTACTTTGCTCTCCTCTATGTCAAGGGTTGCTGATGTTCCCTGCTGCTGCCACTGGATTTCATTGGCACTTAGGTCCATAGTCATGGCGGTGGTAACAATTTTGCATCATGAATATTTGTATCCTCTTTGGCAACCACTAAGGGTATGAAAAAAGGGGACCTCTAAATGAACATATTGAAAATTAATAACAAATAATTGTAATATAATCAAAAATAGTTATATGATCTCCATTTTCATATTTACAAAACATCAATTGAACAGCTACATGTATCAGAGCAATCCTAAAAACAATGGCGTTCACCACAGAATTGCATGCCTCGATAAATGATGGCATGAGTCACCTGATGGTACACAAGTGGTCACATGAACCTCTCAATATGTTGGCTGCAGAGGAAGAAGTCAATCAATCCTCACCTTGGTGACAACATCATTCCATGGAGTCACTATATAAGAAACATAGAGTATTAAATGATTTCATACAATAAGTCTAGAAGACATTGTAAGTAGAGGCGAATTGCTGAACTTGATTGTCTACAACAAGTGTACTAACCATATATCAATGGTTAATACCTTTGTTGTAGACAACCAGGTTCAGCATTCTTCCTTTACTTCAAATGTCCTGTTCCCCATTTTTTCATGCTCCCTGAAGAAGATCTAGGATTACAATGATTGAAATGCATCAGGGCCATTGGGGAAGATCTTGTATACTATCTGGTTGTTTCAACACTATAGAGGGGACTATGCTGACAAAATTGTATCAGAGCTACCAGTATGATTCTAAAATGTAATTAATCTTTTAGGAAAAAAAATTGTAACATAAAGTATGCAATTATTTATATATAAACATGTGTGATATTTTGTTAGCTGCCTTAAAGTCCCAAAGGAGTAATTTGTTCTTGAATTCTCCCTGGAAAAGATCAGGTGTATTCCTCTTGCATTTGACATCAGTTTGAGATGCTTCTTAGATCATTCATAGTTTATTCTCACTGTACTTTACTCATATTTTATAACTGTCCCCTATTTGAAGGGACTTTGCCTCTCTTGGAGCCAAATCCCTCTGTCTCCCTTTCTTCCCTATTAGTCCCTCTTTTTGGTGTGATTTATATACCTCTATGCACCATAGTACATTCTAACCCCCAGTGTGTTCTACTACACAAAACTATTCATCCAATTTCCAAATGATTACATACATCAATAAAAAAAAAAATATGTGGGTTTTACCAATCAGTGCTTTTGCATCAAAGCTGAACTCCAGGCATGCACTCTATTGTATGGTTTTTCATGGTTCACTTAACTGGGGGCATGGTAGGAGGTTTGTCCTTTGCCTAGAAATGTTGCACTGTAAGTTGTTCCTCTTTCTCACCTTAGAAAGCTGGGAGGTATGTTTGACCTGCAGTTGACCACTTTCTGACTTATATCTGACCTCCTTCTATGCAGGTGCCTGCAAATGGGTTAATGGTTTATGTGCTGACTCATGCTCTTTGGTTATCTGGGTCAAATCTGCTATCTGAAACTGTTACAATGTTGATGTATGGTAGATGGAAGGAATTGATTGGCTAGTTTTTCCTGACAATTTTCTACAGATCCACATAAAAAGGGGTCCTTCAGTGCCCCAGAGCAGAGCTACTGGAAACACTGTCAAAACGTAGGCTGTAATGCTGCTGGACTGCACCCCCAGCTGGGAGGGGCCCATTGGGGTCCTCTGAAGGACTGGGAATCTGAGGACTCTTAACTACCAATCTTGGACTTACTGACTTTGCCAAATATGGACTATATGGACTGTGCTACCCTTTGTGGAATATTTACCAGTCATGGACACTGCCTCTAAAGGACTATGGACTCCACTGTTATTCAGGTATGATTACCTTGTGGGCACTAAAACACCTTTTTACATGAATTCATGTGAGAAGTTGCCTTACAAGAACTGTTCCTGTATGTTGCCTTTCTGCAGTAAAGTTGCCATTAACCATTTAATACCTGGTCTGAAGTTCCTTTCTTAAGTGGTGTATTGCATGGCGTAACCAAAGAACAGGGCTTGTGACATGGGTACTGTCAGTTAGAGGAGATACAGTACATTTTAAGTCCAGCATGTAGTTTGTTTGTTGTTTAGTGTAGGCATACTGTCATTGCTAGGGACAACCGTACATGTATCATTACTTAAAACAGAGCTACACTCAAAAGGGGAAGCTTCACTTGTTTGCACCCTCCCCCCTATATTGCCACATTTGGCACATTTGTTTTTGGTGTGTGGGGGGGGGGGGTACCTGGTTTTGACATGTGAACTGAGCCAGAAGTTCACTCCCTCTCCTTTTCCCCGCAGTCTTCTGGGAGATTTCATAGGTCCAAGACCACAGGACAATTTTCAAGGAGCAGTGAGACTCGTGTATGCATAGTAGGAAACCGGCTGTGAAGCTGCAAGGCCCGGGTGAGTACAGTGCTGGACCCCTGGACGGGTAGGTAAGTGTCCTTATATTAAAAGTCAGCAGCTACAGTATTTGTAGTTACTGACTTAAATTTTTGGGGGGGGGAGCTCCTCCTGTAGCTTCTCTTTAAGGCAGCCAACCAGCAAGGGAATGGGTGACTAGGCATAAGGTGACAGTTACTCTGGTAGTAAAGGGTGTTGTGTTTGCCTCTTCACAATCAGTCAGTTCCCTGCGTTTTGGGACCAGACCTTCAGCATAGAGTACCTAGGGACCTAGCTTACGAGTCATGGGAGAGATGTAGAGGAGGTGCCTGAGAGAGAGGGAGAGAGAAAGCAAGCACATAGTTATAGAGTAAGGTTTGTTTCCAGTATCCATTGGTACAGAAACTGTGGACATGTCACTGGGAGTGAGGTCACAGGTAATACGGTACAAGTTCCTAAATGCTGCGCACCTGAGAGCTGGTGTTCTTTCACTTTAATGGTGTCTAGAGTGCTTAGGGTTAACAGTATAGTCAGTTAGCCTGGGGTTGCTAGAGGGTTACTTGGGTTAATTGTGGCTTGCATCTAAGTCTAGAGTTGTGCCCTAATGTGGATTTTGCATGACTGCAAACGTCTGCCTAGAACAAACCTAGGTAATTAGCAAGTGTAGTTCTCAGTGTCCCCCACTAGGGTGCCTAAGCCCCACCCACAACCTTCTAAGCTGCCTCAATTTTCCACAAAACTGCTTTTGCATTCCTATATTCTTGAATGGGAAAATAAGCTGTTCTGATGCAAACAAAATCCCATCAACACAAGCCCTCAGTCAAATTCAAAGCTGAACTCCAAGGAACCTGAAAAGTCTCCCTTGCAGTGGGGCTGCACCCACACTGCAGAGGTCAAACACTCATTTAGGTCTAGGGAGCATAGAGAAGTAAGTCTACTTACCCGATTCTCCTCTCCTGCACACTACTAGACTGGTCCATGCAGAATCTTCTCTCTGAAGCCCCAGCAGTCTAAGATCCTGCTGTCATCAAGACTGATGAACGTGAGGGAAAGTCTACCACTGGTGCATGGGGGAGTACCATCTGCTGGTGGGAGCAGAGGATCGGCTACTAGACTGGTCCATGCAGCATCTTCTCTCCGATGCCCCAGCAGTCTAAGATCCTGCTGTCATCAAGACTGATGAACGTGAGGGAAAGTCTACCACTGGTGCATGGGGGAGTACCATCTGCTGGTGGGAGCAGAGGATCGGGTAAGTGAAAAATGCTTTTACTTTCCCTTAGACCTAAATCAGCAAATAACCCTTGTAGTGTTGGCACAGCCCCTACTGTAAGGGAGAATTTTCAGATTTTCCAGAGTTGGGCTTTAAACTGTAAAGCTCTACAGACAAGCTTTAAATCTGTTCTTTATACATGTGTTCCCAGGTTCCTTGAGTAACTAATAATGTCATCATCTAAACAAACATTTCATATTCTCTGTAGCCTATAAAATATTCCACTGTGGATCTATGAACTGCCGTCTCTCTGAAAAAATAGATGTAATTTATTGCATGCTGCAGTATATACATGTCCGACATGGCAATTTAACATGGCATGACTGTTTACCTTGCAGAACCGGCCAAATATTAGAACATTTTATGGTGTTTATGCTTGCAATATTGGCACACAGCAGACAGCTGCACCTTTATGTACATAAATCAGCAGAGACATCTTTGCAATAATGTTATATTATTCAAAATGGAAGCATAAATGAAATCCAATAAACCAGAAATAGCGCAGGCCATTCAAAAGTTTTCCTTTTATTTCTGAAGCATCCTCAGTTTTTCTTGGAAATGGAAGGTTGACTTGATTATAGTTAAAGTTAAATATAATTTCATCATGCAGAGAAACACATTTGTTTCATTACATGCCGTGGATTCCTTTTTAAGAAACTAAAATGTCAGAAAGCCCTTAAGGGGGACTTTTTAACTTTGCTCTGGTGTGACCGTATCTGTATGTAAATCAGTCAAAATCAAATTTGGGCCATTCCAATTGAGTGAATAGAAAACAAAAATGATCTGCTGAGAATTAGGCAGCTGAAATTATATGTAAGTTTTGGCTGATCCTGTAAATGGAAACTTTTAGCTGGACCGCATCCCCTCTCAATACTCCCCATTGATAATGAAAACACCCAACACATAGAGCAGTGGTGCCAAACTCAATTTCACCATGGACCATATCAGCATTATGGTTGCCCTCAAAGGGCCAGTTGTATATCTAAGACTATATAAATGTCTCAGATATACATGTACATATACATATATATAGAGATGTGCGGTTCGTTTTGTTCCGAATTGCGTTTTGGACAAAATTTTTCACTATTCGAAGATTCGGATATATCTGAATAAAAATAGCAGATTTAAATGAACCCTAAATAACAAAACAAAATTCGACCAAAATTCGATTAAAAAACAAATTCGAAAACAAAATCAAAAACAAATGCGAGAACAAAATCGAACAAACATTCGAAAACAAATTTAATTCCACCCAAAAGGGGAAGTTCCGCTTTAAGGACTGGTCCCCAGCTCCCCGTTATTTTTATAATTTTTGTTTTCATTTGGTGGAAATATTTTCAACTATGAACGAATTTTCGAATTTTGTTTAATCAATTTCTAATCCACTTGAACCAATTTCGAATACAAACGACTTTTCGAATTTGGTCGAAATGTTTTCGAATTGAATTCGAATTACCGAAACAAATCCCGAAAACGAAGTGAACAAATTTACCGAATCCAGCTGCACAAAAGTTGTTAGATTTTGAAACGAAACAAAAATATTTTTTTTTTGCACGTCTAATAAATGTACATCTACTCTTTATCATATTAAAGTATTCCCTCTGCATTTAATTATTGTAGTAATAATTTAAGACTTAAGCTGTGAAGGTCAGGTGCAGACTGGCATGGAGCCCACTCACACTCATGTAGCAGATGATGCAAGTCGCAAAAGGAGGGTTGCACACCGCTGGTATCATCCACAAGAAATTTTATTGGAGACTTCTCAAACAGAACATGGTTCTGCTATGATCTTTTTCCAATATAATTTCTTATGGATGATATCAGTGGCGTCCGACCCTCCTTTTTACCTGGCATAGAATTGTATTATTCTCATAATAATTATAAGCAGATGTCCAGAGCATCCCCCCTCCCCCACACATCAGATATCAATATACCCCCCACCCAGGGGCGGACTGACCATTTGGAAACTTGGGGACTGCCCGAGGGCCTGGGATCAGTAGGGGGCCCCATGAGATGCCCCTGGTACCTTTTTCATAGGCTTTTTTGAGTTTGGGAAAAGACACAGGGGCCCCATGATCCCCTATTGCCCGGGGGCCCCATGAGTTGTCAGTCCGCCCCTACCCCCACCATCAGACGTCAAAAGTCTCCCCATCCTCCCTTACATCATATTGCACCCCCCTTACATTGTACTGCTGCTGGAAGGAAACTGGTGGTGGAGCTGGGAAGCATAAATTGCAGGGTTTGGAGGAGGACCAGAGGAGGGCAGGAGTCAGCTGCTAGAGTGTGCAGAAAGCTGAGACCAAGGGAGGTGGAGATGAGGTGGTGCTGCAGCTACACAGAGAGGCCCAGGATCTATAGGAGGAGTTAGGAGTTCTGTCCTCCTCACTGCTGACTGTGGAGCGAAGGTGGGGGCAGAGATGAGAGGTCTCGGATTCGGCCCATGTGCCTTGTGTTTGACACCTGTGACATGGAGGATCAATAGAGAAAATCAGGAGATAGGTCAAAAGGTTGACTTTTTCAGGAAAAGTCGAAATTTGCATATAAATTCAGCTCCTTAAAATGTAGGGAGAAGCTGACATGTAGTTTCACATATAATTATCTATTCTTATGCAATTTTTCATCATGTGCTCAGTCTAAAGTGCCCAGCTTTTGTAGCAGTTTACTTTAAAAGTTACAGCTTTCTTCAGATAATTTGGCACCAGGATTCATCCATTATGAAATAACACTGTAATACATTCTACAACACTCTATAGCACTCTACAGCGCTGTTAAGCAGTCCATTTGGTTTTATAGCACTTCATGCTTTATAGCACTGCATAGTCTCTATATGATCCTGAAGTAATATCTAGCACTTTATGGCACTGTCTAGGGCTCCTTAGCATTGTATATACTTTATAGCAACGTGTAGCATTATATATATGGTCCTGTAGCACTGAAAAGCACTTTATTATTATTATTATTATTAATATACAGGATTTATATAGCGCCAACAGTTTGCTCAGCACTTTACAATATAACGGGAGACATTACAGCAACAATACAGTTCAATACAAGAGGGAAAGGAGGGCCCTGATCCTTGGAGCTTACAATCTAGGAGGGAGGGGCTAGTGGTACAAAAGGTAGTAACTGTGGGGGATGGACTGGTTGGAAGAGTAGAAGATTCCATTATTAGCTGAGGGCAGGATAGGCTTCCCTGACGAGATAGGTTTTCAGAGATCGCCTAAAAGTGAGCAGAGTAGGCGATAGTCTGATAAATTGGGGTAGAGAGTTCCAGAGGATGGGGGAAGCTCTGGAAAAGACCCGGAGACTTTGTAGTACTGTCTGGGTCTCCTTAGCACTGTAAGCACTTAGAATGATATTAAAGCTTTTTTTTTTTAAATAAAAAATATGTCATACTTACCTGCTCTCTGCAATCCTCTTCTTGGATCCTCTTCTTCTTAGGTCCCCCACTCAGGGTCATATTTACCACAAGGCAAACAAGGCATTTGCCCAGGGCAGCATTTTTCAGGGGGGCAGCAGGGATGGAAGAAGGGACACATGCAGCAAGGGGACCAGGTGGAATCCGAGAGAGGCTGCGGGCTGCTTGACTCTCGTTCCTGGGGATGTCCAGAGCTGTGAAGGTGAGTGCCTTTCTCTCTCTCGCCGGAAGGGGAGTGGCCGGTGTATGGGCAGTGATGGTAGTGGACGGCTCTCTGAGGTGGGGGGGGGGCAGGGGTGTTGTTGGTCAATGTCAGGCTCCCTTCACGGGGGTGGGGGAGGGGGGGTTGGTTGCTTTCAGGCTCTCTCCGGGGGGGGTGGGATTTTGTGTTGCCTAGGGCATCACAAAACCTAAATACACCACTGCCCCCACCATCACTCCTGGCCGCTCCCGCTTGACCAATGCCCCCATAGCAAGCCGCTTGCTATGGGGGCATTGGTGCGTACTCGCTCCCAAACCCTGCTCTATGCATCCATTAGCCATATAGAGCCGTGGTTCAGCTCTGCCCCTCACACTCTCCTCATTGGCCCACTGGCTGTGATTGAGAGCAGTGAGAGCCAATGGCTCCCACTGCTGTGTCTCAGCCAATGAGGAGAGATGGAGACCTCGGACAGCCAAGGCTTCCATGCACATCACTGGATCAAGATGGGAATCAGTTGAGTATAAGGGGGGCTGTGGGGGAGCAGCACACAGAAGGTTTCAGCCTTTATGACCACTTTAATAGCACTGTGTAGCACTGTTTAACATTTTATAGCATTGTCTAGGGCTCCTTAGCGCTGTATATACTTATGGATGTGTGCAGCATAGAGCGGTGTCAGTAATTACACCATCTGGTTGCAGAGAATGAGAACTTGTATTGAAAGAAGAGCTCAACTTTACAAACAGTCCAGTGGGAAGAGCACCATGTCAGGCAACACTCACAGTTCTGTGCAATTTGGAGATACAGCAGATTCAGATGCACCAACAGCGTCTGTCTCAGAGGGTGGAATGTGGGCAAATGGATCCGGTCTCAATGGGGAGGCTTCCAAAAAGGGTGATGTATCTCTAACCTGTCCCTATTTGTCTTGAGCCCCTGTCTGCCACTAATCACTTTCCCTGTCAGACGGGTGCTCTTTCATTGCTTACCCCATACACAAAATGTGAACCAAAATCTGGGAGCAGGGACCTAAAAAGGCTCTGTTGACCCAAGATGGCCACCAGGGGTCACCTGGATACAGCATAGACAACTGGAACGCTGTCCCAGAGGTCCAGGACATCATAGAGAAACCAGGTTTCTCTTGACTTTCTTTCCAGATGCAATACCACTCCAGTCGAGCACCACCGACAGTGGAGGAAGCAGACTGCACCTGCCTACATACGTTACAGCACTCCATATGGTTCTGTAGCACTGTATAGCACTGTATAGAGCTCCTTAGTACTGTATAACACTTTATAGCACTGTCTAGGATTCTTTAGCACTTTAAAGAACTGTATGAGGCCCCTTAGCACTGTGTAGCAAGCTATATGTTTACATAGCACTTTATAGTACTTTATAGCACTGTATAACACTCTATATGGTTCTAAAGAACTGTACAGCACTATAAAGCACTATATAACACTGTATATTAATGAGTATGTTTGTATAACTTGTTTATCTGAAAAATTAATAAATATTAAAATAAAAAAACAAAAAATAACACTGTATAAGGCTCAGCAGCACTGTCTAGAACTCTATAGTATTATATAGCATTTTACTGCACTTATCACATTTGCTTGTGAGTTATCTATGGGAGAGGAGAGTAGGGGGAAATTCTTAGAATTAGATAGATAGACAGATAGATAGATAGATAGATAGATAGATAGATAGATAGATAGATAATGTAGGGCTAGGGCTAGAACTAATGACCAATCCATGGGCTTGGCTTTGTTGTTTTATTAGGGGAAATCAACTTGGATAGGGAATAAGGATTAGAGGATGCCCAGTTTGGCTTGAATGAATGGAAGGGGACATGTTTTTCCTATGTACAAAGCAGATCCTGGACTGTTCTTTTCCTGAAAGCCATCAGTCATTGTGTATCAGCTTCCCTTTATGGGTGGGGCATTAGCAACCCCTCAAAAAAATCAGCTTTACTTCTTGTGACTACATGCAGAGATGTCTTCTCTGCCCCCATAGAGCTGCTCCCAGCTCCAAAACCTGCAAACAATACCATCCCTCCTGGCTTCTCGAAAGATCTCCCGGGACAAGGATAAAAGATTGAGCTCAGTGCTGTCCTTAGAAAGCTTGCTATGTGTGGCAGTCTGTCCCCTTGTAGATACCAGAGTGAACTGCTGTCCTCTTTGCTCCCTGCTACTCCAAGTCTCAATCCCATTCATGCTACACTGCTGAATGTATCCTCCCGAGCCAGCCCGAGCCCAGCCTGGAGGTCGCCCCCCCCCTTCCCCCCAGACTTAGGGGACCCCTTCTAGTCACCAACAGTCTTCTCACCACTCCATCTTCCACCCGACCCCCTTTCAGCCTGACTCTCCCATATTTATGGGCCAGTCCACCATTCCACCATGGCCTCCATACTTGGAATTGGTCAGACTCCCATGAACATGCAGATCAGGTCTCCACCCCTTCCTGCTTACCGACCTCTGGAAGGTTCTATGGCCTTCCAGAGTCAGGAGGAGGCAACAGAGCCACAACCTATTGAGTCAGCCAGATGTCAGAAGACTCATCCGATCTGCAATATCCTGACCTCAATCACATGACTCACACAACTACCATGAGCAATGATTTTACCTATAGTACACTACACTATACTAGTAGAGGATAGCAAAAAAGGTTAGGAGTGAAAATTGTAAAAGGAAATGGAGTGAAAAGAGAAGGGGAAGGGACAGAGAGAATGAGAGAGAAAAGGAGAGAGAAGATAGGAAAGAAAGAAAGAAAGAAAGAAAGAAAGAAAGAAAGAAAGAAAGAAAGAAAGAAAGAAAGAAAGAAAGAAAGAAAGAAAGAAAGAAAGAAAGAAAAAAAAAAAAAGAAAGATTGATTGTAAAAGGGGTAAAACAAATACTAGTGAGAGAGTGATACTTGGAATAGGAAAAGGAAATGGAGTGAAAAGAGATGGAGGAAGAAGGAATAAAAAGAAAAAGGGAGAAAAGGAGGGAGAAGATAGGATAGATGGATTGAATAGATAGAAAGACAGATAGATAGATAGATAGATAGATAGATAGATAGATAGATAGATAGATAGATAGATAGATAGACAGACAGACAGACAGACAGACAGACAGAGAGAGAGAGAGATAGATAGATAGATAGATAGATAGATAGATAGATAGATAGATAGATAGATAGATAGATAGAATAAGATAGATAAATAGATAGACAGATAGATAGATAGATAGATAGATAGATAGATAGATAGATAGAATAAGATAGATAAATAGATAGACAGATAGATAGATAGATAGATAGATAGATAGATAGATAGATAGATAGATTGTAGATAGATAGATAGATAGATAGATAGATAGATAGATAGTATCTGTCTCCTAATTTGAATATGGAATGTAGGTGCAGCACAGCGTGTTAAGCTTTTCTTCACACACCTAAATCACAGGAACAGAGTGGTACCTGTTTGGTAGGAGCAGTCACTCTATTACTTATTACAGCACACCAGCCTGTAGTAGCCTTGTACGGAGCTGTGAGCTGCCCTCTAAGCTGGGCTTGTTTACCCTCTGAATGGCTCTGCTTATTTGGCTCTATCAAAGAACAAAGATTAGAAGGTGTGAGTTTTGGGGGTATCCGAAACAAGATAAAACTCTTTAGTTCCCACCAGGATGGGGTGGGGGAGAAAAGACAGCGTTTAAAGCGAAGGCTAACAGAACCCCTTTATCTAGCAGCACTACCAATAATATTCCATAATAAAATTAATGAAGGGAAAATGGAAACCAGACATGTAAATCCGTTGTTGCCCACGCTCAAACTTTGTTAACATAATCTGGGTTTTATAGTGTTTACATTGATAGAAAAAAACATAAAATGAACTGAGTTATTATACATTATAGTCTTCATCCTCCGTCATAGCATTGGTTGAAGTCATCAAATGATTCCTTTCATACGCATAATGTTTTTTACATTAAAAATACGAATCAAACTTTTTCTTCGAAGTGAGTGAAATGAAAGCATGGTGAAGCAATCTGCTCTATTTCAAATCAATTCACTTCCTGGCCTAGCACAGGAACATCACAGAAAGTTTGACTTGGGGGCTAACTGGACACATACTCCTAAGGCAGCCTTTCCTTCAAGGGGCTTTAAACTCAATGTTGCTGGTTGTTGTTGACAAAGAACTATTACCTTTTAATGCCCTTATTTGTAACTGCAGTGCTGACATATTTGAACTTCCCTCCCTACCCCCCAAATCTATTTGTAGTGCTACCCCTAAGAGGTAGGGGCTAAGGGGCTGCTGATTTTAACCTGTTCTTCCTCAATAAGTACAGAGGCTACTGGTCCACACAAGCAACAGTCCATTCACACTGGCTCCAATGAACAATCTAGAGCCCAAGGTCCCACAGCTAAAGAACATGGCATCAAGTTGCATTGCGTGTAAAAGCAGCTGTCAGTACCCAGCACAGCTTCTAGCACACAGTGGCAGGAATGAACTTAAAGTTATTACTCGCAGGTCCCCAGGATAGCTGTCTCCTTCCAGCTTCCTCTAGACACAACCCAGTGAGCGAGAAGGCACCTCTCAGGACCCTATCCCTTGTGGCGTGGTTCTGCAATCGACTGAGCAAAGTCTATTCAAGCCCTTATAGTCCTGGTACCTCTGAGGCCTCTTGAGCAGTTGAATAATCCATGCAGAGCAGAAGACCCTGCACCTCTGGAACCCTCCTAGGACCCTCCAGTGTCTCAGACTTTTTATCTACATTCAGGTTCCCTTCTGGACATGTTTCCCTCAGGGACTGGGGGAAGCAATCTAACTCCCAGGTTTTGAGACCCTGAACAGGTTAGACCAAACAATCACTGCCCTCCAGATTACAGATGGAGCCTCAGCTAAATTTGTTGAGAGTGCTACATATTCTACGCTAAAACCACCCACTCAGGTGCCTACTTACCTTTTTCCAGCAGTTATAGCTGTAACTTCCCATGGACTTGACTGGGATTTTTCTCCAATGGTACGGGCTCAGCCCATTCAAGTTTTTGGGAAGGTATTGCACAAGTGTGGGCAGTTTTGGACAATATTTGTACACCAAAGCTGAGGTAGAGCAGTTAGCAGACATATGGGTGAGAGCTTGGGAGCTTTCATTCTAAGCTGACTCTGTCCTTTAAGATTTAGGTTAAAGTGGACATAGCATCTGAGCTATTTTTGCATGTTAGGTACAGGCAAGTTAAGTGATGTGTAGGTGGAACAGGAACTGACAACTCATGGGGCCCCCGGGGCAATAGGGGATCATGGGGCCCCTGTGTCCTTGCCCAAACTCAAAAAAGCCTATGAAAAAGGTACCAGGGGCATCTCATGGGGCCCCCTACTAACCCCGGGCCCTCGGGCAGTGCCCGAGTTTCCAAATGGTCGGTCCGCCCCTGAACAGGGGTATTTATTACCTGTCACAGAGATTGATAGTACTTCCCCTGACAGAAGGATGGCATCATCTCTATTCAGGAATCATTCAGGATCAGTTTCCTGGATTGAGATGCTGAGATGAAAAAATCTAGTTATTTACTAGGACCAGTTTAGACTTTCACATCAATCCAAGCCCTCAAAGAGCTTACAATCTAAGATCACATGCATGCATACTAGGACCGGTTTAGACAGGAGCCAATTACCCTACAAGCATGACTTTGGAGTATGGGAGAAAACCCACACACACACACGGAAAACATGCAAACTCCATTCAGGTAGTATCATGGTTGGAATTTGAACTGGTGACTCTAGTGCTGCAAGACAGGAGTGCTAAAGTAAAGGCAGCCCATAGATGATTCGGTTTTCTTTCCTTCCACCACATTGACCGTGTTGTTGGGGGGAATGCCTTTCATAGCGCTATTGTGTTCTGCTGGTGGGGGACAGGGAGCTTTCTAAGCTACTAATTACTCTCAGACACTACCTGACAAAACTGGCTGCAGTTTTCCAGGAAAAGTTAGATTTTTAAAAGTGATCCCAGATCATGCATGTGATCATAACCCCTAAATTGTGTGGAGAGAATGGGGAAGTGGTAAAAAGCACAACACCATGGTTTTACCCAAAATTCAAAAGACAGTAACAAGACAGTTATATCAACATCTCCTGGCTATGCTAGGTACTCAAGAAAGTTGACCCATGTAGCACCCTGCCTTTGCCTCTGCTGTACTCAGTTCAGCAGCAATTTATTTTCAAGGTCTGGTCAGGTCTATCCCTAAATCTTAGGGTTAATTACTCCCGCTTGCCTCTAAAAGAAGTTTTCAGAAACAGAATAGGAGGATCAATATTTGGGCTATGAATATTTGTCTGACCTCAGCCAATCCCTGGGAGGGGCACCTGGAGAAAAGATAAATGTCTGGGAGGGTCTGTTCAGAGCTCTCTTGTCCTGGGGCCTCTACCCTTGGGAGGCATCCTGTGCTACAGAAGATCTGCATGTGTTTGGCTGAGGGTCTGAAAGACATCTGCTGGAGGACACTACCTTAGGAAGCTGGGTTGGAGAAGGAGCCCCTTTCACTAATGAGTGTCACAGGAAACTTGTTGGAGAGCAGTATCTGGACATTGTGAATAAAACCTTAGCCTAGAGCTCCAGGTGTGCCTGTGCCGTGAGGGTTGGGTGCCAAGGGTAGCTACAATGACTGTGACAGATGCACTGGCTGTTCCCTCTACCTGCAGCAATATTTTAAGCTCCTGCTGAACTTGCTGGCGTTTTGGAGTATCTGGCACCCTCATCCCTTTCTCCTGTTCAATAACTGCAATGAATCTACAAAAAGACATCCTCTAGACTGAGCCTTTGTTTGTTGGTGTGTTCTGGAACTACTACCTGGGCGCCTGGCAACCTTTGAACAGGTATGGGAGACCTGAGGTATTTCCAATGGTCCCTCTGGGGGTGAGTGCAACACACATTTAACACAGTCCAGCTAGAAGGAATGCAGAGATATCATAAACCTCAACTAGCCAGAATCTTTATCCACTTGCAAATTGCCAGCCTGCATTATACTGTGGGCAGGTGGCTGCAGGGATGCTGTTAGAAACCATGGGGCCCCATACAGCAAACCTGACAGGGCCCCTCCACCACAAAAAAAATATATGCTTCAGTTATGAATGAAAACAGTAACTGTTACTGATCACTCATTGTGTTCATTCAGGAAAGGAAAGGGCTGGTAAATGTGACATATTTACTGGACCCTTCCCCCACTCTCCACCCTGAAGAATCCTATTGTGTGCTTGCAGCTGCTGGTGGGAAGGAGAGGAGGAAAGCCGGCAGCACTTTGGTGGGTGGGGACACAGAGGGGGGCCTGGGCAGCAGGGGGTGCACAGAGAGGGTGATGGGTGTGGCGGGGGCAGTTACTGGAACTGACCTCCTGTATGGCTCTCTGCAGCAGCTGAAGGCTAGCGGGAGGAGGAGGAGAAGAAGGCACCTTCTCTGCCCATATCTGATTCAACTAGCTGCTTGGGCCCCCCTGCTGGACTGGGCCCCATACAAGAGGACTAGTGGCACCCCCTTATCCATGGCCCTGGGTGGCTCACACAGCCACAGTCGTGCTTCCGGGTTCAGTAAAAAGTTTAGTTTAGTAAAAATCAGCACACTGTATAATAATTGTTAGGCACACACTTAACGTTTTGATCACCCCAGATGTTAACCCCTTCCCAGCCAGTGTCATTAGCACAGTGACAGTGTATAGTATTATCACTGATTAGTGTCACCGGTGATGTTAGTGTCAGTTAGTCAGTTAGTGTACTTCTCAGCTAGTGTCAGATGTCTCGTTGCATTGTTACAGTCCCACTATAAGTCGATGATCACCGCCATTACAAGTATAATAAATAAATACAAATTCTAGTAAAACCATAGTTTGCAGATGTTATAATTTTCATACAAACCAATCAATATACACGTATTGGGATTTTTTTTTCACCACAGACATTAGTTTATGAAGAAATTATATTTTTAAATTGTTTTTATTGGATATGCTCTATAGCAGAAAGTAAAAAATATAGATTTTATTGTTTTAAATTTTCTGTCTTTTTTTGTCATAAAAAACAGTGAAACAATCAAATACCACCAAAAGAAATCTCCATTTGTGTGAAAACAATTATATAAATTTAATTTGGGTACAGCGTTGCACGACTGCGCAATTACCAGTTAAAGAAGTGCAGTGCTAAATAGCAAAAAAATGCAAAAAAACCTTCTGGAGCTCAAGTGGGGAAAGAACTTTCGATGAGGCCCTGTCATACACAGTAAAGTATTACATGGTCTGGAGTGCAGTTTAAGAAATTCTAATTGGTAAGACTGGAGTAGTGACCTATATTGACCTATAACTGAATTCCATAAAGTTAGGTTTTAATCATATTCCATAGCTCCTAAGGTATTGCAGTAGCCTTTCTTAAAAAGCAATGTACGCTACATTAATCTTCTACACTAATGTAGTAGAAGATACCAAGCAGATGTCAAACACACGTGGTCCAAAAAGCTAATAAGACACATTAGACCTCCTAGGAGAAAGACACATCATAGGCCATATTTGATGTCTAACAAATCATAACTTCATTCTGCCAAGTAATATACTGTTTTTTTGGATTGTGAAACTCTGTCATATGGAAATACAGGTGCGATTTTGGGTGTGTCCTCTGAGCATAAAAAAATACTCCAGCACACCTACAGCACAGCCTTTGATTGGGTGTGGATAGCTCTGCAACACCATCTCCAAGGACAAAAAAAGATAAGCGCACAGGCAGCTGTGAGCTTTTATTTTACCACCAGAATTATTAAGGAATACTAAGAATCATTCATGAGGGCCATTGACTCCTAAAACATTAAAGTTGACTTACAGTAATCTTTGAGTGATTTGAGATTCTTAGACCAGACAGACTCCACTTCTGCTTATTCCTTGATTTTTTTTGTGACACATATTCACTATGCCCTGTGAGTAGGCAATGCTGTGTTACACATTTCACAGAACCTGCCTTCTGAACTACAGAGGTGCTGAGAGGAGGAGGTTCAGGAGGTGCAGTCAGTACAGGAATTACTGCTTGCAGGCATCAATGTACCAATGAGGTGGAACTATTACCTGGGTATATTAGAGAATTTTTAACTGCTCACTATTTAAAAGAGTGTCCTGATTTACAACTATATTGGAGCTTTAAAACCCAACCAGAGAATTTCAAAATATAAAAAAAACCTTGCTCAGCAACCCAAACAACCAAAAATACTGCTTTTGCTACAATACTCACCTCCTGTCCATTGTTGCCCCCACAGATTATTAGCTCTGTAGATCAGCACTGGTCCACTTCCAGGTTGAATAACTCTCAGGTGTGTGTGTGTGGCTCAGGGGAGAAGGGATGAACAGAAAGCACAGTGAAGAGCAAGGACAAGCAAGTACAGTATAACACTTAAAAGAAGTGCTGGGAAGGCTGTGGGCGGGGCATAGACGCCCTAGTGGGGGACACTAAGTACTACACTCGCTAACTGCCTAGGTTCTAGGCAGGAGTTTGCAGTCATGCGAAATCGCACTGAGCACAGTTAACCCTCTATTAACCCATGGCTAACTGACTGTACTGTTTACACTAAACACTTCAGACGCTACTACAGTTGGAGAAAACCAACTCCAAGGTGTGCAGCATTTAGGTGCCACAGAGCCTGCAACGGCATCCACTGACCCAGCAATCCCTGTCACCTCACTCCCTGTGACATGTCCACAGTTAATGATGGATACAGTAAATGCACTTCACTCCATAACTACATGGTTGCTTCTCTCTCTCTCCCAAGGGCCCCTCTAAATATCTCACCAGTGACATCCAAAGTACTCTGTGCCACAGGTGTGATTTCAAAATGTGGGGCAGGGTACAAGCACAACACCCCTTCACTACCAGGGTAACCATAACCCTACACCGTCACCCATTCATTGGTTGGTTGATTGCTAAGTTCAAATGACACATGTACGGTTGTCCCTAGCAATGACAGTATAAGCTACACTAGACAGCAAACTACATGCTGGACAAAAATGTACTGTATATCTTCTAACCTACAGTCCTGTGGGTACTATATGCCATTGCCAGAAGAGTTTCTGTGTCTCCTAGCACAGTCTCAAGAGCATGGAGGAAATTCCAGGAGACAGGCAGGTACTTTAGGAGAGCTGGAAAGGGCCATAGAAGGTCTTTGACCCTTCACAAGGACCAGTATCTGCTCCTTTGTTCAAGGAGGAACAGGATGAGCACTGCCAGAACCCTACAAAATGACCTCCAGCAGGCCACTGGTGTGAATTTCTCTGACCAAACAATCAGAAACAGACTTCATGAGGGTGGCCTGAGGGTCCAATGTCCTCTAGTGGGTCCTGTGCTCACTGCCCGGCACCAGAGAGTTCGACTGGCATTGGCCATTGAACACCAGAATTGGCATTCCGCCACTGGCGCCCTGTGCTTTTCACAGATGAGAGCAGGTTCACCCTGATCACATGTGACAGACATGAAAGGGTCTGGAAAAGCCATGGTGAACGTTCTGCTGCCTGTAACATCGTTCAACATGATCATTTTGGTGGTGGGTCAGTGATGGTCTGGGAAGAAATATCCATGGAGGGACGCACAGACCTCTACAGGCTAGACCAGGGGTAGGCAACCTGGGGTTCTTCAGCTGTTGCAGGACTACAAGTTCCATCATGCCTCTGCAAGTCATAGCGGTAACTATCAGTTTTGTAATGCAATGCCTCAAGGGAAATGTAGTTCCACAACAGCTAGAGAGCCACAGGTTGCCTACCCCTGGGCTAGGCAATGGCACCCTGACTACCATTAAGTATCGGGATAAAATCATTGGACCCATTGTCAGACCCTACGCTGGTGCAGTGGGTCCTGGGTCCTCCCTGGTGCACAACAATGTTATGTTCAGCCTCATGTGGTGAGAGTATGAAGGCAGTTCCTGGAGGATGAAGGAATTGATACCAATGAATGGCCCCCATGCTCGCCTGACCTAAATCCAATAGAACACCTCTGGGATATCATGTTTCGATCCATCCAACACCGCCTGGTTGCACCTCAGACTGTCTAGGAGCTCAGTGATGCCCTGATCCAGATCTGGGAGGAAATACCCCAGGATACCATCCATCATCTCATTAGGAGCATGCCCCGACATTGTCAGGCATGCATACAAGCATGTGGGACCATACAAACTACTGAGCACCATTTTGAGTTGCTGCAATGAAATTTCAGCAAAATGGACTAGCATGCTGCATCATTTTTGCACTTTGATTTTCGGGGTATCTTTTAATTCAGTCCTCTGTGGGTTGATGATTTTCATTTCCATCAAACAATGGGGCAGCCTTACATTCCTAACACAGTACCCAGTCCATATCAGTATAGATTTCCAACATGATATTTTCCCCATTGAGATATGATGTGTTTTCAAAGTCTCCCTTTAATTTTTTGAGCAGTGTATATTCCTGCACAGAGTTCTCTAAGTGCTGCATAAAGTGACTGTACCTTAGGCAGGTGGCAAGTCCACAAAAGCAATCCTATTTAGGCAAGAGTCCAGTTAGACAATGAATTTACAGAGGTAGTGACAGTCCCTCTAGAGTCTATGACTGGCAGTAATCCATAAAAGCAATAAGTGTACTAAATACACTCCACCTTAAATTTGTCTTAAGGGCATATTTAAAAAGGTAGTGAACCAATCACCATCATTTAAAACTCATGCACTTGGAAGATTCACCTGCAGTGAATGTTTGGTGAATGTCAGATTCACTGCTTTAAAAATATGCCCTTTTGCTTTTTTTCACTTATGTTGCTATGTATTTACATGGCATACTTTGTGTTTCCAATTGGAATGTAGGATACAGGATATAATAGGTTAGATGGGCGGTAGGTCACTGGTGGCAATGCACTTAGAATGTACGGTATAATCAGAAGGTGGGTGATAGGGCATTGGTGGAATGCACTTAGAATGTATGGTATGATCAAGAAAATGGGTGATAGGGCATTGGTGGCAAGCCATTTGGAATGCAGGGTATAACCAGGAAGATGGGTGATAGGGCACTGCAGGCAAGATACTTGGTAGGTAGGGTATAATTGGGTGAGAGGTCACTGGTGGCAATCCACTAGGAATGTAGGGTATATACAGGATGATGAGTGATAGGGCATTGGTAGAAAGCCAATTGGAATGTATTGTATAATCAGGATGATGGGTGATAGGTCACTGGTGGCAATCCACTTGGAATTAGGGTATAATCAGGAAGATGGGTGATAGGGCACTGGTGGCAAGCCACTTGGTAGGTAGGGTATAATCGGGAAGATGGGTGATAGGGCACTGGTGGCAATCCACTTGGAATGTAGGGTACAATCAGAAAGCCACTTCTATGTAGGAGGTTAAAATGCTGGTAAAAAGTGGTCTGCATGGTATGTGAATGAATTTATAAATAAATGACTTGCGTAAAGACAGTTTAGTATTATCATTCAATAGCTAGCTGTAGGTGGCTGATCAGTTAAGCCCAAAATTAGCACACACAGGTAGATCTCATCCACTTGGGCCAGGCTGGTGAAAATCTGACCTGCCATGGGGATGAACAAATCAACATAAGCACTCACACTGAACACCCATATGAGGTGGGGAACAGTGGAAAATGGACATATAAATATGTTGTATTAGAATAGCATCTAAAAGCTCAGATGTGGCCCTTGTATGACCACATCTTACATCATTGGTGAATAACTGCCTCACTTAGAAAGTCAAAAGCAGCCAAATTCTCTGCAACCAGACCATTCTTGACCCTGACATGTGTATGGACACTTTAAAGCAGATTTCCACCCTAACAGTTGACTGAAGTGAGGCTTGCTGGTTCCCCTCTCCATATATTCCTATGGAGGATCCACAAGGGGGCTCATGACACCCCAATGCAGACATATGGAAGTCAGAAGACAGCGAATTTTGATAGTGAACACAAGGCACCCAGGACAGATTTTAGTGAAAATTGTGGAAATGCAGAAACTGTATCCAGAAAGCTAACCTGTCCATTGTGATCTCACTGTGAAAACATCCTTGGAATACCTCTTAGAGTTCACACAGCAGCACAAGCACGTCCAAACATATGTCAAGTTTGAATCAACAAACAGAGTTTTTCTCTCTCAGTGGAACAGCTTGATTTCTTTCTTAAATTTTAATCTTTAAAAGGCACATCGCCCTTAAAGCAGTATTAAACCCCAAAACAAAAGTGTAATATATTGCAGCTTACCAATTCTTAGATGTGGTGGCTGCATTCATTTACTTTTTTTAGGGCTTTTATTTTCCTTTATTGTCACCTGGTGATCCTGCCAATAAGTCTGTTATGTCTCAACTTCCAATAACAGATGAAGTTTTCCAGAAAAAGTGGCAGTTAGAGGGTTGAGGGAATTTATCACTATCAAGGTTGCGTACAATGATCAGCTTTTATTTATTTATGTAAATCCTTTATTCCAAAAGGGAAAAAAAACCTGTTACTGTAACTACTTATCCCCTAACGCCTACGCCTCCTGGCCCTTTAAGGGGTTCCTGATGCCAGGAGGTGAGGCAGGGTTTATGGTCACGTGACCGCTGTGATTGACTGTCACAGTGGTCATATGATCGGAAATCCTTCCGTTAGGCGCCAGTACCTGTGCCAGGAGCTCGCAGGGTACGCATATATGCACCCTCTCGGCTGAAAGGCCTACCCACCAAGAGCCCGCATATATGTGTACTGTCTGCACCAATGAGTTAATAGGTGTTAGCTGGAGTTCAGCTTTAATTAGTAAAGGACAGTAATCTGCTAGTCTAAGACCTGGTTCACACATACACTATATTGTCAAAAGTATTGGGACGTCTGCCTTTACACGCACATGAACTTTAATGGCATCCCAGTCTTAGTCCATAGGGTTCAATATTGAGTTGGCCCCGCCCTTTGCAGCTATAACGGCTTCAACTCTTCTGGGAAGGCCGTCCACAAGGTTTAGGAGGGTGTCTATGGGAATGTTTGACCATTCTTCCAGAAGCACATTTGTGAGGTCAAGCACTGATGTTGGACGAGAAGGCCTGGCTCACAGTCTCTGCTCTAATCATCCCAAAGGTGTTCTATCGGGCTGAGGTCAGGACTGTGCAGGCCAGTCAAGTTCCTCCACAACAAACACGCTCATCCATGTCTTTATGGACCTTGCTTTGTGCACTGGTGCGCAGTCATGTTGGAACAGGAAGGGGCCATCCCCAAACTGTTCTCACAAATTGGGAGCAAGAAATTGTCCAAAATGTCTTGGTATGCTGATGCCTTAAGCGTTCCCTTCACTGGAACTAAGGGGCCAAGTCCAACCCCTGAAAAACAACCCCACACCATAATCCCCCTCAACCAAACTTTATACTTGGCACAATGCAGTCAGGCAAGTACCAATCTCCTGGCAACCGCCAAACTCAGATACGTCAATCAGATTGCCAGACAGAGAAGCATGATTCGTCATCTCCACTACTCTAAAGTCCAGTGGTGGCGTGCTTTACACCAATGCATCCAACGCTTTGCATTGCATTTGGTGATGTAAGGCTTGGATGCAGCTGCTCGGCTATGGAAACCCATTCCATGAAGCTCTCTACGCACTGTTGTTGTGCTAATCTGAAAGACACATGAAGTTTGGCGGTCTTTAGCTATTGACTCTGCAGACAGATGGTGACTTCTGTGCACTGTGTGCTTCAGCATGCGCTGACCCCTCTCTGTCATTTTATGTGGCCTACCACTTGGTGGCTGAGTTGCTGTTGTTCCCAGTTGCTTCCACTTTGTTACAAAACCACCAACAGTTGACCGTGGAATATTTAGCTGCAAGGAAATGTCACGGATGGACTTATTGCACAGGTGGTGACCTATCACAGTACCACGCTTGGAGTCACTGAGCTCCTGAGAGCGACCCATTCTTTCACAAATGTTTGTAGAAGCAGTCTGCATTCCTAGGTGCTTGATTTTATACACCTGTGGCAATGCAGGTGATTGGAACACCTGAATCCAATGATTTGGTGTTCCAATACTTTTGGCAATATAGTGTATGTATGTTGTGATTGATTTTTTTCAGTGTATTTTACATTTTTGAACACACTTTTTTGATGTGTTTTTGATGCAGTTGGCTTTTGTTCCACCAATAGGAAAGTATCGAGTGCAACTTTATACTCTCTGGCACCTAAAGTTGCATCAAAATTGCATCAAAGTATTGCAGGAGCCTTTTCAAAGTCTATGTGACTTTGAAAAGGTTCCTGCACTACTTTGATGAGACTTTGATGTGACTTGATTGCCAGAGAGTGCAAAGTCACATCAAAGTCGCACTCAATACTTTCCTTTTGGCCAAAAAAAAAGCAAAATGCATAAAAAACCCAACACTTTTATTTTTGGTGCATCAAAAACACAATCTGTAAGGGGTAAGGTAAGTGAGCGCAATCAGAAAGAGTGAGCAGCTAACATACAGGGTAATCCTCAACACCTTAAATCGTAAAAATATAAATGGGGTATGTAGCGCTAGAGAGTATATAAATCAATCAAAAAAATGTATCACCATACATAATAAGTTAATACATAACACTTCTATTATAGAGGTATAAGGTCAAATAGACGTAAAATGTTCATATAATATATCAGGAGAGGTATTGGATGTAATCCCAATGTGCTTCAAATCCAACTTGATAAAATGGAAAAAGTGTGGTTATGCGCTTACCACATAGACATACAATTTGGGCATTGTATGTAAATCATCATAAGCTGGACATCAAGGTCTGGTCAGCAGCATTAGCAGCATTTGGTCACCATAGTGGACACTCAGGGATGATGGTACACACACTCTCGAGGGTCCCCTCAGACTCACCAGCAGGTCCAACGTTGTCCAGGTATCTAATGGCCCTTCACTCCAGAACACCACCTTGCAAAGCTCATCATAAACGAGCCAGGAGGCAAGAAGGTACCAATAGTGAAGTGCGTTTATTCAAAATAGTGCAAAACGAACAGAAAAGGAAGGAACTCACATAAGCATAAAAACATCCAGGTCTGATTCCCATGCTACCTGGTGGCTAGTGGTTCCCTGGTGGTAAAAGGATCCCACCCAATTGACGCCTTTTACCACCAGGGAACCACTAGCCACCAGGTAGCCTGGTATATGTATTTCACTATTGGTACCTTCTTGCCTCCTGGCTCGTTTATGATGAGCTTTGCAAGGTGGTGTTCTGGAGTGAAGGGCCATTAGATACCTGGACAACGTTGGACCTGCTGGTGAGTCTGAGGGGACCCTTGAGAGTGTGTGTACCATCATCCCTGAGTGTCCACTATGGTGACCAGATGCTGCTCATGCTGCTGACCAGACCTTGATGTCCAGCTTATGATGATTTACATACAATGCCCAAATTGTATGTCTATGTGGTAAGCGCATAACCACACTATATCTTTTTCCATTTTATCAAGTTGGATTTGAAAAACACAATCTGCTGCAGGAAAGAAGTCCCTGACCCTTTCCAAAAATGTAGTGGCTGAAAACTCATAGATGTGTCCCATAGGAAACTATGTTAAATGGACTGCAGTGCGTATCTGCAAAATGCACTAAAAAATGCATAGGTGTGAAACAGGTCTTCACACCCCCCTCTCCCCAGACTGACAATGCTGCAATCCAAAAATGTCTCCTTTACTCCTCCATCCAGAGTTGATTCTCCCTTACACTTGGCCATACATGGCCATACATTTGATACCTGTATGGGCAGGCTGGTTGTACACAAGTCGATCTATCGCTATATTGCTTCCCAAGGTAAATTTTAGTAAGAGCCTTCTGGCATGAGACCCACCAAAACCTGTTTAGTTATATTATCTGTACAGAAATGAAAGGAGTGACAATGACACTATATCCTCCATAAACAGGGGATCTGTACAGACTCCTCTCGGCTCCATGTGAACGGAGGTACAGTATTAGATTTTTGCTGTCTATGGGATCCGTTCTTTCTGATACAAAGACATACTGAAATGTTTAACACGCAGCTGGTGCAAAGAGCCGGTCATATTACTTATCCATTTATATAAGCATTGTAAAAGATGAAAGGGAAGGTGCGTAGTGCCAGAACAGTTAGTATAAAGGTGTACATTAAACGAGGACATAACTACAGAGAGAGGAGATCACATAGCTTGTATGGGGCCCCAAAGTACTGTGCACTTAGAAAGGGAAAAAACTCTTATTTAATAGATGTCTGAATTCAGAAACCTCCCATAGCAGCCAGTTTCATACAATTTTTTTCCCTCTGTTATCTTTTTATTGCTTACAGTCAATACAGACAGTTCTTATTTCATTTTTTTGTGACTGCCAACGGATTTAAATGGAACAACTATTTTTTATGTTTTATTTTTATTTTAATCTTTATTAAAGTGGTTGTAAATCCTTTCATATACCCTGTGAAGTGACATGACTCAGATGATATACAGAGATGAAATAAATCTTCTTACAAAGGTTGTACCTGTTAATCTGTAGTCATCTCTTCTCTATAGTTGTTCAAAGTCCAGAATTTACACAACATTTCTGAGCTTCTGGGGGCATGGGATCTGATGTCACACACTGCATAGCGTAAGCAAAGACCTGCGTGTAATCTGAGACCTGAGTGGAAGGAATGGACATCCCCCCCAGAGGTGTATTTACCACAAGGCAAACCAGGCATTTGCCTAGGGCGGCATTTTTCAGGGGGGCAGCAGCATTTTTTCAGGGGGTCCCACGAAAGAATTAATGGAAGAAAGGACACACGCAGCACGGGGACCAGATGGGATCTGAGAGAGGCTGCGGGCTGCTTGATGGTGTATGCAGAACCTGACTCTTGTTGCCGGGGATGTCCAGAGCTGTGAAGGTGGATGTCTTATCCCTTGCCGGGTGGGGGGTTGCCAGTGTATGGGGGGCGGTGGAAGTAGAAGGCTCTCTCGGGTGGGGGTGGGGGCTGGGGTGTTGTTTGTGCCAGGCCCTTTTCATGGGGGAGGGGGTGTTTGTTGGTGTCAGGGTCCGTGGGGGGAGCCAATTTTTGTGTTGCCTAGGGCAACATGAAACCTAAATACACTATTGCCCCCCCCTTCATACAGTCTCATAGCGAAACATGCACAGCTGAGGCTGACCGTCACCTGTTGTGTTCAAGAGGAGGTGGGATCGTCTCACGGCATTGTCTGGTGTCGGCATAGACTGTCAGAAGTGGCTGAGGAAGGAGAGAACAGACAGAAATCACACTTGGTGCTTTTGAATGAGACAAGTACACACTATAGAGCAGGGTTTCTCAACCAGGGTTCCTCTAGAGGTTGCTAGGGATTCTTTGAGCAATGAGCAATATCCACCTCTCGGATAGGTTCCCGCTGACACTATTGATATTTTTAGCTATCTATAAGGGGGTAATTCTTCTCAATGACCACAAGGAACATTTTTCCCACTGTCCATCACACGAATGCATCATGACCTTTAGATACAGTCATTTTTAACAGGGGTTCCTTGAGACCAAAAAGTCATTTCAAGGGTTCCTCTGTGTTGAAACAGTTGAGAAAGGCTGCTATAGAGGGACGTGCTTTGTTCAATTTTCATGTCAGAGGTTTACAACTACTTTAATGCCAGGACTAAAAGTATAATTTGTAGGATATATATAAAGGACCTAGAACATATCTATTGATCTATACTAATATACAGTATTTACATACTCCTTTACATTGTAAAAATCATGTTAACAAAGCTCAATATCTCAAACTGAAACCTACACACACAATGAGAATAAAAAATACAACCTCAATTTACAACGTAATACAAACTAAAGTCAAATACACTGTATTCAGATCATAGTTTCCCTTTAACCACTTTGAGTCCAGTCACTTTCACCCCCTTCCTGTCCAGGCCAATTTTCAGCTTTCAGTGCTGTCATACTTTGAATGACAATTGCGCGGTCATGCAACACCGTACCCATATGAATTTTTTAGCATTTTTTTGAGACAGATAAAACTTTATTTTGGTGGTATTTATTCACCACTGGGATTTTTGCTACATAAATGAAAAAGTCCAAACATTTTGAAAAAAAAAAGTTTTTTTCATATAAAATTTTGCAAATAAATAATCTTTCTTCATAAATCTTGGCCAAAATGTATTCAGCTATCTTTTTAGTAAAAAAAATAACCCAAATTAGTTTATAACCAAAAATTATAATTTTTCACAATTGTTTTTTGCATTTTTATTTTGTTTTTTTTATTTTTATTTATGGTTTTTTTTTTAACATACTGTCACACTAGCAGTACAGTGTCACCATAGTGACACTGTACTACTTGTGGGGGGGGGGGGTGATGAAGATTTTTTTTTCTTTTTTACACTGATTGCTTTTACACCCATAAAGGCGGTAAAAACAATAATTTCTCCTTCTCACTGGCTGCATTCCTGCAGCCATTGAGAAATACTGTGAGAGCTGTGATTGGTCACAACTTGTCACATGATAGAAGGCTGTTGTGAATAGCCTTGTACCATGTGACCTCTGTGATCATTCACAGATTTCACACGTAGTAAGCAATGATGTCAGGAAGTGACATCTTGTTTACCACTGTTCATGTGATCACTGATTGGCCAATCAGTGATCACATTAATCGGGACCTCACACAGAGGTCCTGTACAGGGATCGGTGTTCTGTTGTTCTGTTCTGGGCACCGGATCGTGGTGTAGCAGGCAGTGAATGTGGGGGCCATTTATAAACTGCCACCCGCTTGGGCACTGCTCTCATCCAGCCGTTTATGTACATGGGCCAGACAGGAAGTGGTTAAAGAGACTTTTCCTGACACATTTATACTCATCTTACCCGCAACCCCCCCTCCCCCCCATAGCTCTGTTGGCCCACTCTCCTCCCAGCATACAGTAATTGAAGCATGAAAGCTCAGACACTGCCTGGTGGGAGAGGTGTACCCATAGTTCCCTATGCACATGTATACACACGCACCCACACTCACATAATCTTCTTCATATATATATATATATATATATATATATATATATATATATATATACCCATACACGCACACACATATAGATATTTACCACAAATGCGGATGATAATTACATAATTATATTCTTTACTTATGTAGTGCTACCCCTGTAGGAGCCGCTGTGTTTTTTAGGTCTCCCTAAACTCTGTACAGCGAGGCAACACGCATTTTCCACACTTGCATCCAAAGTCAATAAACAGTCCATGAGCTTGGTTTTTGTTGTTTTATTAGGGATTAACAGCTTGGATAGGATCTAGGGGTATATGGGATACCAAATAGAACTAAAACAACTTGGAAGACAACTTCTTAGGCACAAAAAGGCAAAAATCCATCAAAAAGCAAAACAGAATAGACCCTGCACTCTCTACTCCTTCAGGAGTGTCTCTTATCTTCTGATGAAATCTACACACAATGTTTACTAGGGGCACTTGATCCCCTAAATGAACCTCTTCAGACCCCAGATGAAAATCTCCTCCGAGACACACATGGGAATGATGTCTCAGGAAGAACTAGTTGGGTATTGCACCTGACCACCCTTTCCCTTGTAGACCCAGGGAGTGTAGAAGTATTCACAATGTCCTGTTCCTGTAGCTGTAAAGGTGAAGATGCTTTCAGGACTTACGCTGGGCTTCTTCCCCTGCTGACAGGCTGTCCCTCCTTGTAGGCAGGCTGTGGAACAGTGCAGGCCCCTCTTTCCAGCTCTCAACCTGTAGGCAGACCCCCCTCCTCTGAGGTCCCCTCCCACGCTCCACACCAGTAGCACTTCCTCACTACATCTTCCACCCGATTCCCCTGCTGACCAGGCTCTCTTATTTTAAGGGTTAATGTAGCCACCATGCCAGGTCTCCTGCCTGGGGTTTGGCCAGATTCCCCTAAGTATGAAGATCAGTCCCTCCTCGCCTCCGCCTACTGGCTTCTAGAAACTTCTCCAAGTCTCAAGAGCAGGGGGAGGCATCAGAGGACAGACCTGTAGATCCCTCCAGCATTAGCCTGAGGTAACCTTGCTGACTCACTCCCAGGGTGACTCAAACCCAGGCTTCTAGCAAGCCTCTAACTGTACACAAAAAACTAATTACACTGAAGGGCATTTTACTTAGAACCATACTATGAATTTTGTAAATTTTTTTACTCTTTAGTACTTTACAATCTGATCCTTGTATCAGTCTGGGCCTCTTCCGACCCATCTTCCTTGGTTTATGTGCTAAGTGGCCGCAGCAGTTTCACATTGGGCTTTAGGGTTTGGTTTTGCTTGGGTCCATGGTGGACAGATGATGTGCTGGCAGCCTCTTTCTTTTAATCATTGTGTACTGAACCTCTACTTATGTAAGTACAGCATGCACTATGCAATATGATGTGGAATATCACTGCTTGGTTATATTATCTTTGTAATTTGTATACTGAACAAATGTGATTGCTTTTTAGAATTGGAAAACACCTGATTTATCCCCTGAAGAAGGAACTTTTCCAAAATGTGCTGGACTTATGTCCTGATGTCTTAGTTGTGGAAGGCAAACTGTATTCATATAAACATATGGGGTATTCTGAAATGCTGTATCGAGTAGCCATGTTTATGTAAATGATACCGACAGAACAATCTGCTTATATGTATTTTATTGTGTATATTTTTTAAATCAACCATAGCATAAAAGTTACAGTAACAGTCAGTTGACGCATTTCAGCCTACACAGCTTTAGTCCTAAACCGTGTTAACTGACTGTTACTGTAACTTTTATACTGTGGCTTCCTGAATAAATACAAGATATTAGAGCTACGTCGGATGTGCAGATCACATTTTTGGATTATTGCCTTTAGCTGTGCGACGGAGGATCGGGCACCCACTGGCTCTATGGATGGAGGTCTGCAAGAGTTGTAGCGCATGGTTCTTTCTTTACAATACTATTTAATCTGCCTTTTAAGTCCTAAGGGGATCTCTGTCTGACAATTTTTTACTTCTGATTGAGGACGGAGCAGTGGAAGCTGAGTATAAATGGGTTGGGAGAGGGTGGGGGAGCTTTCAGGGCAAAGTAACAATGGTTATTTAACCACGTTTTGCCATGTTAAGAGGGTGGGCTTTGATGTCCACACTCACACATGTGTCTATGAGTGGCAGAGGTTTCTGTGCTGAGGGCATGCTCACTGTGTACTTCCAGCTCTGCGACCAGGCTGTCAAAGACAGCTTCTGGTCTCTAGTAATGACTGGAAGCTGGCGGGACCGTCTCCCAATCATGTGACCACTGTGACAGCCAATTACACACATGACTGGGCAGTCCTGCCCAGCCCTCCAGGCATATGTACCCACTTAAAGGGACAACGGGGCTGGGCAGGAAGGAGTTAATAGTAAAACAATTTAAAAAACAAACAAACAATAAACCAGATAATTTTTTTTTATTTATCAGCAACTACTGGCAAATATGTAAGTTTGTTGTTAAAATGCAATAAAAGTACCCCCCCCACACACACACACACACACACACACATACACAAGGACTCAGACAGAGAGTCAAGATCAGCAGTATAAATCAATCAAGTGTATCTGTAGACAAAACTTTTTTCTTTATATTTTGGATAGAGTAGTGAAGAGTTAGATCTTTCTTCTGTCAAGTCTTTATCGCTGTCTGTGTCACCATTGGGGAGATTCACTCCTTTGTCACTGAAACAGAAAGTGATGGGAAATCCAAAATTCTAGAGTTGTCTCCAGGACAAGATGTAAGGGGAAATCTTCTGATGGGGACCCCTGGTAGGGGACAAGTGGTGAAGAGGGCACTTCCTCTCATTTTGGGACATTTCCACTAACTTCAAGTAAATCGACATTTCCCCAGTGGTACCCAGGTAAAATAAAAATGGCAAGGGTTTTGACTCTTCCTAACTCTATCTAAAGCCAAAAAATGGCTATATACACTCCCCAGCCACTTTATTAGGTACACCTTGCTAGTACCAGGTTGGACCCCTTTTTGCATTAATAACTGCCTTAATTCTTCCTTGCATAGATTCAACAAGGAGAATTTGGTCCATATTGACATGATAGCATCACGCAGTTGCTGCAGATTTGTCGGCTGCACATCCATGATCTGTTCCACCACATGCCAAAGGTGCTCTATTGGATTGAGATCTGGTGACTGTGGAGGCCATTGGAGTACAGTGAACTCATTGTCATGTTCAAGAAACCAGTTTGAGATGATCTGAGCTTTGTGACACGGTGCATTATCCTGCTGGAAGATGGGGACACTGTAGTCATAAAGGAATGGACATGGTCAGCAACAATACTCAGGTAGGCCATGGTATTTAAACAATGCTCAGTTGGTACTAAAGGGCCAAAAGTGTGGCAAGAAAATATCCCCCACACCATGACACCACCACTAGCCTAAACCATTGATACAAGGCAGGATGAATCTATGCTATGCTTTTGTTTACGCCAAATTCTGATCCTAACATCTGAATGTCGCAGCTGAAATCGAGACTCATCAAACCAGACAACATTTTTCCAATCTTCTATTTTCCAATTTTGGTGAGCCTGCGTGGATCGTAGCCTCCATTTCCTGTTCTTCGCTGACAGGAGTGGCACCCAGTGTGGTCTTCTGCTGCTGTAGCCCTTCTGCTTCAAGGTTCGACGTGTTGTGTGTCAGAGGTGGTGTTCTGCATACCTTGGTTGTAACGAGTGGTTATTTGAGTTACTGTTGCTTTTCTATCATCTCGAACCAGTCTGCCCATTTTCCTCTGACCTCTGACATCATCAAGGCATTTTCATCCACACAACTGCAGCTCACTGGATATTTTATCTTTTTTGGACCATTCTCTGTAAACCTCAGAGATGGTTGTGTATGAAAATCCCAGTAGATAAGCAGTTTTTAAAATACTCAGATCAGCCCATCTGACACCAACAACTATGCCACGTTAAAAGTCACCTAAATCCCCTTTCTTCCCCATTCTGATGCCCGGTTTGAACTTCAGCAAATCATCTTCACCACGTCTGGATACCTAAATGCATTGAGTTGCTGCCATGTGATTGGCTGATTAGAAATTTGTGTTACCAAGCAATTGAACAAGTGTACCTAATGAAGTGAGTGTATGTACTTTAAATGAAGGAAAGACACGGGTATAACATCATCAATAAACAAATACAATGATAGTGCTACTACCCATATATCCTCAATTCGGAGAGCCTGCCAGATCCACAGTTGCTCAGCTGTATACAATACTCGGTACCAAAGGATACTCTTATGGCTAAAGTCATGTAGGCTGAAACGCGTCGACTTTTTGTATTTGCAATTTTTACACTGTGGTCATTTAATAAATGCAAGCTTTTAAACAGCAACGATGGTCATGCGGATCCTTTTCTGTGGAGTATTGCATAACCTCGTCAATGTGCTGCTTTTATTTTAAAGTTCAGTCATCAGGCTGAGGGCAGGGAAGCCACCAAGAAAGCAGCTTTTTTTTTCCTATGGGCAACTGACAGATGGGTCAATAGTATTATTATAATTTTCTCTCTTTTTTTTTTTTTTTTAGGAGTGATGGATGGGGACTAGGGATGAAGTCGAATCTCTGGCCACATACGCAAAGGGGCTTGATAGGGAGTGACATTATTGCCTAAATATAGTCATATGGCCATATTGAGGCAAGAATGTCACCACTATTCCTGTCCCTTACCTATTATTGAAGATGACAGCCAAGGAAGCTGTCATTCAGTGAGTGGCACCACCCCAGTGTTCAATATATGTGGCCTGGCATGGTTGCTGACCTGCCATGCTGCCTGCTTGGATTTTATTTGTGGGGGGGGGGGGGGGCTCACAGGTTTTTTTTTATTTCCGTATGGAGTTCCCCCTTAAAATCCCAGACTTGAAGGGACTGGTATAGAATTTGGGATCTCCTTTTTAACATGGGGTCCCCCTTGAAATTTATACCAGACTCAAAGGACCTGTTATGAGATATGAGGGGACTCTCAGGCATTGTGTGCGTGGAGGTCCCCCACTACCATCTACATCAGACCCCATTCACTTTAAGCATTACTAAAATCGCTGTCTCTCCCAAACAGAATTAAAATAATAGTTTGCTTAGGTACATGCTCCCCAGTGCAGTGCCCGGCCTCCCATGCCATTTGTTTGACAGTCCCTTGTACCCCAGAAAATGGCCATTACAGGATTTTTTTGTTTTTTAAACATTCAGCTTCCGTTGTCTTAAATGGGGTTAGGAATCGGCAGCCAAGCTTTAGGCCTGGTTCACTCTGCTGCGACTTGAAAGTTGTGCGACTTCCATTGCAACTTTGCATTGCGACTTTCTTACGACTTGATGCAACTTCACTGCGACTTTCATGTGACTTTGATGTTATACGACCAGGGGCCGACTAACCATTTGGAAACTCGGGCACTGCCCGAGGGCCCAGGGTCGGTAGGGGGCCCCATGAGATGCCCCTGGTACCTTTTTAATGGGCTTTTTTGAGTTTGGGCAAGGACACAGGGGCCCCATGATCCCCTATTGCACGGGGGCCCCATGAGTTGTCAGTCCGCCCCTGTATACGACTTTGGTTTTTGGTTAAAAACCATCTGAAGTTGGATACTGCTGCATCATAGTTGAATAGATGAAGGCAAAGGAGATAAAAAGCAGTACCATCTGAGTGCAGTATGATTATAAACAGCTTTAATCGCAAGTGGAATAACTTACAGGAACAAAACTTGCAGCAAGCATGTAAAAATCCCACTGCTGTAATCGCATCCAGCGGCTTATGGAAGGACCCCTTGTCTGGGCCGCTCTGGTGGTTCCCAGGGTTCCCTAGCTGGTGTGTATCTGATGCTGGCAACTGACATTGTCACAACCGGAGCACAAGACAGACAGAGGGTGTGGCATGCATTCAAAGCATGTGAGCTCCTTCATCAGGCCATGCTCTGAATGCGCACCATGATGAAGGTGCTTCCATAAGCCGCCAGATGCGATTACAGCAGTGGGATTTTTACATACTTGCTACAAGTATTGTTACTGTAAGTTGTTCCATTTGCGATTAAAGCTCTTTATGATCGTACTACACTCCGATGGCACTGCTTTATATCTTTATTTTCACAGAGCCGCTTCTAGCTCCCATAGGCGGCTGCAATCTGAGAGACAGTGTAGCTGAAAGGACTATTGGACTTTTCATATCAGTCTGCATTTCTATTTGTACTATCATGCTTCCAAAGTATTGCCTCTTGTGGTCTCTGCACCACTCTCCTGTTTCCATAGATTAAGGCAATCCTTGTGGCTTTTGTCATTTTAACATTGCAGTCTATGGCACTGGAGTCCCCCCAAAGACGCAGAAAAATAGTGCAGGAACTCCTTTTAAAGTCATTACGACTTGAGTTGTATTAGTTAACTGCTTCTGCGCTTCCCTGTAGCAGTATTATCTATACGTGATTTTGGGTATGGGGCATGTGCAAGCCGTGCGCGTGCCCTACCTGTGCTGCCATTCGTGGCCTTGGCTGTCAATCACCGGGTCCCAGCCAGTGATTCCCCGTGGGCACCTGGCGATCTCCAAGTATTACCAATGGGGGAGAACCCTATGTGAAAACAATACAGATCTCTCCCCTGTTAGCTCCTGCACACTGCTTTGTATGGCTCTGCATAACAGAGCCCAGGGGCGGACTGACCATTTGGAAACTCGAGCACTGCCCGAGGGCTCGGGGTCAGTAGGGGGCCCCATGAGATGCCCCTGGTACCTTTTTCATAGGCTTTTTTGAGTTTGGGCAAGGACACAGGGGCCCCATGATCCCCTATATGAGTTGTCAGTCTGCCTCTGGTCACAAGTTGCATCAAGTCACATGATAGGTCACATCAGTGTGAACTAGGGCTCAGTCATGTTCACCAAACCCTGCTCGATCCAAACCAAATTAGTTAATCATTAATCATTGAACTGTGCATGTGGTGGCTTTTTTTACAGATATAATTGTAACATATGACATATGCACTATGTTACCAAAAGTATTGGGACGCCTGCCTTTACACGCACATGAACTTTAATGGCATCCCAGTTAAGACTAAGGTCTGTAGGATTCAATATTGAGTTGGCCCCGCCCTTTGCAGCTATAACGGCTTCAACTCTTCTGGGAAGGCTGTCCACAACGTTTAGGAGTGTCTATGGGAAGGTTTGACCATTCTTCCAGAAGAGCATTTGTGAGGTCAGGCACGGATGTCGGACGAGAAGGCCTGGATCGCAATCTCCGATCTAATTCATCCCAAAGATGTTCTATCTGGTTGAGGTCAGGACTCTGTGCAGGCCAGTCAAATTCCTCTGCTGACGCCTTAAGAGATCCCTTCACTGGAACTAGGGTGCCAAGCCCAACCCCTGAAAAACAACCCCACACCATAATCTCTCCTCCACCAAACTTTACATTTGGCACAATGCAGTCAGGCAAGTATTGTTCTCCTTGCAACCACCAAACCCAGACATGTCCATCCGATCGCCAGACAGAGAAGCGTGATTGGTCACTCCAGAGAACACGTCTCCCCTGCTCTAGAGTCCAGTGGCGGTGTGCTTTACACCACGGCATCCGACGCTTTGCATTGCACTTGGTGATGTAAGGCTTGGATGCAGCTGCTCGGCCAAATAAACCCATTCCATGAAGCTCTCTACACACTGTTGTTGTGCTAATCTGAAGGCCACATGAAGTTTGGAGGTCTTTAGCGATTGACTCTGCAGACAGTTGGCGATTTCTGTGCGCTGTGTGGTTCAGCATGCACTGACCCCGCTCTGTCATTTTACGTGGCCTACCACTTCATGGCTGAGTTGCTGTTGTTTCCAGTTGCTTCCACTTTGTTATAATACCACTAACAGCTGATCATGGAATATTTAGTAGTCAGGAAATGTCACGGATGGACTTATTGCACAGGTGACAACCTATCACGGTACCACACTTAAATTCACTGAGCTCCTGAGAGTGACCCATTCTTTCACAAATTTTGTAGAAGCAGTCTGCATGCCTAGATGCTTGATTTTGTACACCTGTCTCCATGGAGGTGATTGGAACACATGAATCCAATGATTTGGAGGGGTGTCCCAATACTTTTGGCAATATAGTATTTATGTGGGTCATAAAACTGAGATTGGAGCCACTCTAATAAATGCAGAGGTCTCAGCTGCAAAGACTGCCAATGTGCCTTTGCAGGAGTGGGGTTCTACTTTAATATTTATTATTTATTTCAGGTACTTATATAGCGCTGTCAGTTTACGCAGCGCTTTACACATATATATATATTGAACATTCACATCAGTCCCTAACCCTCAAGGAGTGTACAATCTAAGGTCCCTAACGTACATTCATACAATAATAAATTGGAGTATTCCCATAAACGGAATTTGTTTGATTTGACTGAAATAACTAGTCTGTAATAGCATCTAATTAATGCTTAGGATGCAATAAAGGAGATTTACTAAAACTGGTGCACACAGAATCTGGTGCAGCTCCGCATAGAAAGCAATCAGCTTCCAGGTTTTACTGTCAAAGCTTAATTGAACAACCTGAAGTTAGAAGCTGATTGGCTCCCATGCACAGATGCATCAGATTCTGAGTGCAACAGTTTTAGTAAATCTCCCCCATTGCATATATAGTTAAGGTACTGTATCTATGCCTGGTTTTGGTTTTACAGTTACAACTGCTAATATGCCTCTGCTGTGTTAGTTTCTGTTCGAAGGAAATGTCCTAGACAGAAATATTTCTCCACTTCATCTGATTTGGACACTTTGGCTTCTTATGGATTGGGTGTTAGTTCACACTTCCAGATTTGCCTGCATTGTCACCTGCTGGTGAAAGCAAGTACTGCAGCTTCTCTGGTTATGTGAGCCTGTAAAAAGGGAAAGAGTGATGCTGAGCACAGTAATTCATGGCATCCAATGTGATTCCATATTTAAAAAGTGGGGCCTTTTCAAACACAGAAAAAAAGGGCCACTGGACCCTCCAGGACCAAATGGGGACATCCAATGACTGGGACAGAGATGATGTACAGGAGTTCATATTTCAACCCTTCCAGCAAGCCACTAGATGTCCTATTTGAATTTCTTAATATTCAGGGCCAGTGCTGGACTATTTTGTGACCTAGGCAAGGCCAGCTACTTGCGCCCCCCCCCCAAAAAAGAAAAATCAATATTTTTACAAACAGTAGAAAATATTAAAGCAACAAATCATGAAACTGCTACATTTCTTTTAATTTTCAAAAATAAGTGCAATAAGATGCCACCAGCACCAATATTGAAGACAAAATATATATTACCAAATATAAATGAACTGTATTAACCAATCAGACAGAGAAACAAAGAAAAAAGAAGATAGTTTCAAAACTCCACAGCGATCAGCAGCCACCAGCTGGCTTGCAGAAAGGGACTGGGTCTGAGAGGAACACTGGAAGGAGCTGCAGCTTAGCTGCTACACTGGCTACAGACATCCGGCATCTTCCTCTAACTAAATGGTCATGTGTGTGGACAGGCTGTGAGACAATTGTGCAGAGTAAAGATACCATCATTCCCTCATCATGCTCTGTGTATGAGGGGAGGGGAACAGGTCCATAGGCCACACAGAAAGAGAGCTGGCCTGCGCTGCGCCCAGGCGCCCCTAGGTGGGAGTGCACCCTAGGCAGCTGCCTAGTTTGCCTAGTGGAAGCACGGCCCTGTTAATTATGCATACATATACATTATTATATTGTTGCACTAGAATGTATCTGTCCAATCCCACTCATGAGCCAAAACTATCTGACTCCTATCAGAGATGTGAAATCTCCTTCAACAAACAGGCTCATGGACTTCTTAAGGCCAACCGAACTTTTGGTTTAAATTAGCTAAGTGCATTCAATGGGCACAAAAATAAAATGTGTGCAAAGTCTTTTCCGTAGAAAGCAGCCACAACCTAAGAAATAAAGAAAAAAAAATCCTGTCCCCTGCCAGAATGCTGTGTAGAGAATGACCTTCTGTGCGGAAGCAGTGGTCTCTCTGAAAAGTTCCAGGTCAGAGCTAGAGCTCTGCAGCAAGCAAAGCTTATGTTCAAACTGCTCAACTTATCACTGCCCTATCCTCCTGCTAGCAAGTTACCAGTGTTAGACTGGTGAGCAGCCACAATCTAAAGCAGTTGTGTATGGCAACCAATCAGCTTCTATCTTTCATTTTCAAAGCCTAACTGAACATGCTGAAGATAGAAGCTGATTGGTTGCCATACACAACTGCTTTGGATTCTTTCTGCTCCAGTTTTGATAAATGCCCGATTGCATCTTTTGCTCCTCACTATAAAAACAAAAGTTGTTGGGGAAAAAAAGATACAATTGTAACACTAGGGCGTAATCTAGGTTAGGCTAGGTTCAGGCCCATGCAGTTTGTGCTTGATCTGTTTCCGCAGTGCGTTTTGTGGTTTTGCACATGCATTTTTTACTTGTTTTTTGACACGTTGTTGATGCGTTTTGCGTTTTTTTTAACTTGATGCTGGACAGATTAAAACGCAAAATGCATCAAAAATGCATCAAAACCACACAACATGCTTTTCTGCAGCTTCTCCGTTGAAGTCCATAGATCCACAAATGCAACGTTTTGCGTTTAAAAAAGTCCCTGACCCTTTTCAAAAAATGCAATGGGTGAAAACATGGAGATGTGGACCTGTCCCATAGGAAACCATGTCAACTGGTCTGCTGTGCGTTTCTGCAAAACGCAGCAAAAAACGCATAGGTGTGAACCTAGACTTAGTGTTGCCCCCATTCACAACTGAGCTGAGCATCCTTGGTCTTCCTTTTTTTTTTTTTAGAATGTTTGTATAGGCATTTTTGCAGGTCCTTACACACATTTCAGGCTCCAGCATTTTTATTTTTGCATGACAATTGTGCAAAATTGCACTGTTTAGCGTACGATTGCCACATCATCCCTATAAAACTGAGCACGTATTAATTATACAGGTTCTGTGGCTGATGAAGGTGGTAATTAAACTCATCTGCATTAAATTGGCCTCAGAACCCGCGTCCTTAATATGCATTCGACTTTAAAGGGATGAGGTGGCAACACTAGTTTAGCATGCCATTAACCTCCCTGGCAGTATTCCCGAGTGTAGCTCGGGGTAAAGTTTCAGCACCACAAGCGGTAACCCCGAGCTACACTCAGGAATACCTTGCAGCGTTGCTCCGGGATCTCTTCTGCACTTACCTTGTCCTTCGCTCACACGATGTCCCTCCTGCAGTGTCCCCTGTAATGTCCTCCTGCCAATGCCGGCATCTGTCTTCTGGGTTCCGTTCCCTGCAACATCGGGACGTACGGGGGACAGAACTGGCGGGAAATCTAAAAATGTGAAAAAGTGACATTCACTAAATACAGTAAAATCCCATAGTAAAACATTACTGTATCAAATCATTTCACATATATTTTGTCCCGAGTGCTTTGTCCTGTGCCCTGCCTGCATTTTTACTGTTCTTTCTGCCTGGAAACTGAGAAATGTCCATGGCGTCCAAAAAGCGTCCCTTTAGGTCAAAAGCGGTTTTAGACCGGCTAGAGAACAGCGATAGTAAATCAGAACCACTTGCAGAATTGAGTGATAATGATTTGTGGGGAAATTCGTCATCAGACACTGAAAACGATTTTGCGTCTTTGCTCAGCGATATGCGAACTTGGCGCTATATTTCAAATTTCAGTGTTTTTGGTTTGATTATATTATTGAATTAAATTTATTATTATTTTTTATGATTATTTATTAAATTATAATTTATGATTTCGTTTTTCAAATGTTATCATCCCCGGGATGTTTACTAGACTCTTGTTCAGCCAGATTTCAGTGAGTTATTCCTAACAATTACAGGCCTACAATAAATAAATACATATTTCCATGCAAAAAAATGTACCGCTTTGAGCACAGAAATACTGACATAATCAGACTGCTAGGAAGGCTACAGATGAATAGCACCCAAACCCGTGTCAACTGTTTTGCCAGGATTTTAGCATAATTCGGAGTCGTGAGCAGAATCGCGCCATTCCAGCTCATGATTCCAAATCCTGTTGAAGGCACCTTTCACACAGGCGGCTGGGAGGTGGTAAAAACATGTGGTTGAGCCTCGGTCCCCTCCCCCCCAACAACCACCATCAAACCACCCACCTAAAGTCCACAATACAACCAGAGGGGTACCTTCACATGTCAAAGCCAAGATGCTTTGCATCATTGCCACAGCACGTTTAACACAGCATGTCAGTTGGGCAATTCAAGTCAATGGGGCTATGCCATAACTGCCATGTTGCAATGCATTTGTCCCATTAGCAGTCAGAAAAAAAAAACAGGCATTCAAGAAGGGTCAGGATCACCTCCTGAACGCCTGACAGCGGGTGCTTAGTGGCACCCTAAAAGGTGATCCACCGCAGATTGATTTTCAGGGAATGTGCATGTGTGAACTGTGACTGAGGCCTCGGTTCACACTAGTGCACGCACCTTTTCTAAAACGCATCCATTGCGATGCGCTGTGAGATGAGATGCATGGGGGTACCATGCTGAATGAATGCCAACCCCCCCCCCACACACGTGCGTCATGCAAGAGAAGCACAATGCGGCTGCGGGTGGTTGCGGCTGCGGGAATCATATCGATAGTGTGAACCTAGCCTTCAGGAAGACTGAGAAAGACTGTCTTTTTCGCACCCACAGCTGCATCGCTCTCCTCTTGCGAGATGAATGAATGGCACCCCTATGAATGTCATCCTGCAGCAGGATCACGGCTCAACTAAAAAGACCATGCGGTTTCTGTGCAGATGCGTTTCAAAAAAGGTGCATGCACCTTTTCCTTGTGTGAAATGCGGACACAGCAGCCCATTCAAATAAATGGGCTGCTGTGCTCATGCAAACGCGGGCCACGTAGCCTGCACTAGCGTAAACCGGACCTAATAAATTCATATTTAATAAATAAGTCAAAAAATGAATAAACATGAAACAAAATATACAAGTTGCTCAAAGCACTAGTAGGATGATGCATGTATTCCACATGACATCTCCTGCGATACTACAGCACACTGAGTGGTCCTCAAGGCCAGGCACTCTGGTACCCTGTAAAAGGAACTGCCTGTACTAGACATCTATATAATTAACATTCTTCTCCTTAAATGTATTCTTCATTCATTTTTTTTAAACAATTTCTTTCCTCATTTTTTTTTAAACATCTATTACAATTGAACAAATGCTACTGAAAAAAAGAAGTGCTTTCAGTATACTTTTTGGTATTATACTACCACCTACTGGTAAAACACAATATTGGCAGTAGGAGATATATATACTGTATGCTGTGTGAGCAGTATACAGTACAGGTGAAACTCGAAAAATTAGAATATCGTGCAAAAGTTCATTTATTTCAGTAATGCAACTTAAAAGGTGAAACTAATATATGAGATAGACTCATTACATGCAAAGCAAGATAGTTCAAGCCGTGATTTGTCATAATTGTGATGATTATGGCTTACAGCTCATGAAAACCCCAAATCCACAATCTCAGAAAATTAGAATATTACATGCAATCAATAAAACAAGGATTGTACATAGAACAATATCCGACCTCTGAAAAGTATAAGCATGCATATGTGCTCAGTACTTGGTTTGGGCCCCTTTTGCAGTTTGTTATGGAAGACCAGGATGCTCCAATAGCGGCCTTCAGCTCTTCTGCATTGTTCGGTCTCATGTCTCTCATCTTTCTCATGGCAATGCCCCATAGATTCTCTATGGGGTTCAGGTCAGGTGAGTTTTCTGGCCAATCAAGCACAGTAATCCCACGGTCATTGAACCAGGTTTTGGTGCTTTTGGCAGTGTGGGCAGGTGCCAAGTCCTGCTGGAAAATGAAGTCAGCATCCCCATAAAGCTAGTCTGCGGAAGGAAGCATGAAGTGCTCCAAAATCTCCTGGTAGATGGCTGCGTTGACCCTGGACTTAGTGAAGCACAGTGGACCAACACCAGCAGATGACATGGCTCCCCAAATCAACACAGACTGTGGAAACTTCACACTGGACTTCAAGCATCTTGCAGTGTGTGCCTCTCCATTCTTCCTCCATACTCGGGGTCCTTGTGCCTCTCCATTCTTCCTCCATACTCTGGGTCCTTGGTTTCCAAATGAGATGTAAAAGTTGCTCTCATCAGAAAAGAGGACTTTGGACCACTGAGCAACAGACCAGGTCTGTTTTTCTTTAGCCCAGGTAAGACGCTTCTGATGTTTGTTGTTCAGGAGCGGCATGACAAGAGGAATATGACATTTGAAGCCCATGTCCAGGATCCGTCTGTGTGTGGTGGCTCTTGATGCACTGACTCCAGCCTCAGTCCACTCCTTGTGAAAGTCCCCAACACTTTTGAATGGCCTTTTCCTGACAATCCTCTCCAGGCTGCGGTCATCCCTGCTGCTTGTGCACCTTTTTCTTCCACACTTTTCCCTTCCACATAACTTTCTATTAATGTGCTTTGATACAGCACTTTGGGAACATCCAACGTCTTTTCCATAACCTTTTGAGGCTTTCCCTCCTTATGGAGGGTGTCAATGATGGTTTTCTGCACAACTGTCAGGTCAGCAGTCTTTCCCATGATTGTGACTCCTACTGAACCAGACTGAGAGACCATTTAAAGGCTCAGGAACCCTTTGCAGGTGTTATGACTTAATTATCTGATTAGAGTGGGACACTTTGAGCCGAGAATATTGCACCTTTTCACAATATTCTCATTTTCTGAGATTGTGGATTTGGGGTTTTCATGAGCTGTAAGCCATAACCATCACAATTATGACAAATCACGGCTTGAACTATCTTGCTTTGCATGTAATGAGTCTATCTCATATATTAGTTCCACCTTTTAAGTTGCATTACTGAAATAAATGAACGTTTGCATGATATTCTAATTTTTCAAGTTTCACCTGTATATGTCTGAAGAGGTGTATATTTATAAAGGATTCATACTTTAACAACTTTTGTAGTAATGCCACAGAAGGGTAATGTCAACTTTCACTTATCTAGATGTAAACCCTAATAATGAACTTCCATTATTTGCTCCCTTTTGGTCTATTACAGTGGTCTCCAAATTGCGGCCCGGGGGGCAAGATGCAGCCATTTGCTTGCTTTTATCTGGCCCTTATGGCACTATTTCATCTACTGATACCAACAATTGGGTATAATTCCCCCCACTTACACCAATGAAGGGCACAACTCCTTCCAATGGCACCAATGATGGGGCACAGTTCCTCCCAATGACACTAATGATGGGGTACATTGACATCAATGATGGGGCAAAATGCCTCCCAATGACACTAATGATGGGGTCCAATGACATCAATGATGGGGCGCAATTCCTCCCAATGACACTAATGATGGGGTCCAAGGACATCACTGATGGGGCACAATTCCTCCCAATGACACTAATGATGGGGTACATTGACATCAATGATGGGGCAAAATGCCTCCCAATGACACTAATGATTAGGTCCAATGAAATCAATGATGAGGCGCAATTCCTCCCAATGACACTAATGATGGGGTCCAAGGACATCAATGATGGGGCGCAATTCCACCCAATGACACTAATGATGGGGTCCAAGGACATCAATGATGGGGCACAATTCCTCCCAATGACACTAATGATGGGGTCCAATGAATCAACGATGGGGCAAAATTCCTGCCAATGACACTAATGATGGGGTCCAAGGACATCAACGATGGGGCACAATTCCTCCCAATGACACTAATGGGGTCCAAGGACATCAATGATGGGGCACAATTCCTCCCAATGACAATAATGATGGGGTCCAATGACATCAATGATGGGGCACAACTCCTCCCACTGACACCAAACAATGGGGCATTATTTTTTTTTCCCACTGATGTTGGGACCTTTTCTACTCCCACTGGCCACAGACCCGGCCCTCATAAAGTCTGAAGGACAGTTAACTTGCCCTTTGTTTAGAAAATTTGGAGACCCCTGGTCTATTAAATACTTAATCAAAAATATATTTTTATATTTAATTGTTCGACAAGTACCTGTTGATCCTGCCAGAAATCCTGTGAACAGATACATGTCTCCCCAGATCCAGGGGCAAAAAAGACTAAGGAGTGAACTCATGTGGCCACCACTTCAAAGAACTGGTAAGCTGAGATACATTTCATTTTTGTTTTTTGGATTTAAGTACATATTAAATCGGTATTAAACTCAAATCCAAAAATGTACTATAATGCAGTTTACCAATCATTAGATGTGGTGGCTGCATTGGTTTTCTTTTTTTAGGCTTTTTTCTTCTGTTTGTACCTGGTGATCTGGCCAGTAGCACACCTCTTGTATTAGAGCGCCCCCACTCTGGATGAAGGAGCAACAGACTTTATACAGAAAAATATATGTGGATAAGATCTTAATCTGATATAAATGTACCGACCCCATGAACAGTGTATAGAGAAGAATAATCCCCCCTCCCTATACGGGGAAGACAAGGAATAAAAGAAGGGCCTTCAAATGTGCCATAATAATATGTATAAAGTTTGTTGTTGCTCCTTCATCCAGAGTGGGGGCGCTCTTTATTCCCTTTCTTCCCCCTATAGGGAGGGGGAATTATTCTGCTGCAAGAACAAACTTTGGACAGCAGCATTGTCAGTCTAGGGGGAGGGGAGTGTTAGCCCCGGTCAGGGGCGGACTGACCACTCGAATACTTGGCACTGCCCGAGGGCCCGGGGTCAGTAGAGGGCCCCATGAGATGCCCCTGGTACCTTTCATTGGCTTTTTCATAGGCTTTTTTGGGTGTTGGCGAGGACACAGGGGCCCCATGATCCCATGAGTTCTCAGTCCGCCCCTGGCCCCGGTTCACTCCGGTATGACTTGTCATGTGATTTGACAGTTCCAAATTGCATGACAATTCGCACCCAACTGTCGGCAATGGAACCGTTCAAAATGGTGCGACTCTGACTTCATCAGAATTGCACCGAGGTTGAAAATAGTTCCTTCACAATTTTCAGTGATTTCAGGGGCGACTTGCATAGACATCTATGCATTAAGTCGCTCAGATGTCAGGCAAGTCGCACCTGAAATCGCACTGACCTTCGGGTTTGAAATCACGCTACTTCAAGTGAAGTAACGCGATTTCAAAGTCACCGTCAGTGTGAACTAGGGCTTATATGCATTAGCAGATTTAGATACACTAACAAATTGAGTCCAAACTCCAAATCAAACTGCAGTTATGCAAGCAGTTACAGCAACAGTTTTTTTTTTTTGGGGGGATAAAGGTTTTACATGAAAAGCTGATCATTGTAAGCACCCTTTGTCAGTAGCAAATGGTTTGTCTCAACAATCTGTTACATGTGTAGGACATCTTGCTCTTTTGAAAAACAACAGACTTACTGGCCAGATCACCAGGTGAAAATAAAGGAAAGAAACCCTAAAAAAGAAAACCAATGCAGCCACCACATCTAAGAACAGGTAAGCTGCAATGTAATGTTTGCTTTTGAATTTAATATCACTTTAACCACTTGCCAAGAACCCCATACTGCTACAGGGCGGCAACTCTGCGCAAACTCACACACATATATATATAATTTAGCATTATCTGGTAGGGGGCGCAGGCTCCTGTAGGTGTCGATCACCGGGTCCCGCCCATCGATTCATGGCCTGGACTCAGCGGAACAGCTGACAGGAGAGAGATCTGTGAGTGCAAATAACTCAGATCTGTTTCCTGTCAGTGGGGACATGCTGGTTTTTATCACTCTGCAAAGCAGGGAAATAAGAACCAGCAGCTCCCCTAGTAAAACACCACACAGTCAGGGGCGGCCTGACAACTCATGGGGCCCCCGGGCAATAGGGGATCATGGGGCCCCTGTGTCACCGCTCACACCCAAAAAAGCCTATGAAAAAGCCAATGAAAGGTACCAAGGGCATCTCATGGGGCCCCCTACTGACCCCGTGCCCTCAGGCAGTGCCCGAGCGCTCGAATGGTCAGTCCGCCCCTGCACACAGTACAAAGTGTAATCACTCCCTAGCACACAGTTAACCCTTTGATCGCCCCAGATGTTAACCCTTTCCTGCCTAGTGTCATTAATACAGTGTCAGTACTTTTTGTATTAGCACTGATCACTGAATTAATGTCACTGGAGATGTCAGTGGCAGTTAGTCAGTTTCCGCACAGTGTCAGTTAATGTAAGAATGCCCACCACACTATCGCAGTCCTGCTATAAGTCGCTGATTGCTAGTATACAAAAAAAAATAAACATTCCAGTATATATATCTCCTATATACTGTATCTCCTAGATTGTAAGCTCCAAGGAGCAGGGCCCTCCTATCCCTCTTGTATTGAACTGTATTGTTGCTGTATTGTCTCCCGTTATATTGTAAAGTGCTGAGCCAACTGTTGGCGCTATATAAATCCTGTATAATAATAATATAATAATAATAATATATACATATATAGTTTTTACTCTGCCATTTGTAGACGCTACAACTTTCATGCAAACAAATTAGTATACACTTATTGAGATTTTTTTTTTTACCAAAGACATGTAGAAAAATAAAGTTTGGCCTAAATTTCTGCAGAAAATTTGATATTTTTTATAGGATATAATAAATATTATTTTGTTTTGTTTATAATTTTCAGTCTTTTTTTATTTACAGTGCAAACAAACAATGAATAAAACCCCAGTGATGCTCAAATACCACCAAAAAAAAGCTCTATTTGTGTGAAAAAAAAAATTATATAAATTTAATTTGTGTTCAGTGTTGCATGACTGTGCAATTGTCAGTTAAGTAGCACAGTGCTGTATAGCAAAAAATGGCCTGGTCATGAAGGGGGTAGGGGTACATCTTCTGGGGGGCAAGTGGTTAAGCCTCCCCTGCCTAGCAGGGATGGACTGATTATTTGGAAACTCGGGCACTGCCCGAGGGACTGGGGTCAGTAGGGGGCCCCATGAGATGCCCCGGTACCTCTTTCATAGGCTTTTTTGAGTTTGGGCAAGGACACAGGGGCCCCATGATCCCCTATTGCCCGGGGGCCCCATGACTTGTCCGTCCGCCCCTGCTGCCTAGTATGGCCGATCATAGCAGTGTCGCCAATCAGTGCCGTCAGTCAGTGCCACCCATCAGTGCCCATCAGTGCTGCCCATCGGTGCTGCCTATCAGTGCCTATCATTGTTGCATATCAGAGCCGCCTCATTATTGCCAGCTCATCAGTGCCGCCTATCAGTGTCCATCAGTGCTGCCTATCAGTGCCGCCTATCTCTGCCACCTCATCCGTGCTGCCTATCAATGCCCATTAGTGCTGCCTATCAGTGCTGCCTATCAGTGCAGCCTCATCAATGAAGAAAAATTACCTGTTTACAAAATTTTATAATAGAAACAAAGAAAAACTTTTTTTTTAAATGTTTGCTCTTTTTTTGTTTATAGTGCAAAAAATATTTATTTGTGTGAAAAAAATGCTAAAAATTTCATATGGGTACCAGGGGAAGACTGACCATTTGGAAACTCGGGCACTGCCCGAGGACCCGGGGTCCGTAGGGGGCCCCATGAGATGCCCCTGGTACCTTTTTCCTAGGCTTTTTTGAGTTTGGGCACGGACACAGGGGCCCCATGATCCCCTATTGCCCGGGGGCCCCATGAGTTGTCAGTCCGCCCCTGCTGCCTAGTATGGCCGATCATATAACAGACAAATATAAATCACGGATAGTCTGATTCTCATTTTGTAGGATATGAGTAGATTTATACATATATATATATTGATATTAATTGTTTCCTATGTGAAGCTATAAAAGGTTTACTGTTCCTTTAAATACAGCAAGGACTTGGCAGTTGTTACATTGTAACAATCTTGTGTCTGAATCATAACTTTTTTCTTCAGTTCCTTTGATGAAAATCAACCATTGGCCCGGCATTAAAATCTAGCTGTGAGATGTAAGCTCTTCTTCCAGATAAGCGGACTTAATTTCATACGTATACTTTGATAACGGAAAAAAAGATGAACTGGAAATGAGGCTAAACAGGCAAAGCCTTGGGCCTGGCCCAGTTACCGGGGCGCACTGCCTAATCTTCTCACTGAACAGCCTCAGACAGATGACAGTCAGATAAGTCTGAAATCTGCTGCATATTTTAATATCATTAGGCTGGAAATTCAGCTCAGTATCAGAGGAGAATGTTGCATCGTCTATGTACTCTATGCCATGCGTCATTACTGCACGTCAGCCTGCAACTGCTCCTGTTATTACCACATGGAGACATTTTTTGAACCAGGTTCTGAATTTTTTAGTAACTAGAGAAGAACAAATGATTAACGTAGATTTAAGTCATAACTAGGTGTTTTTTTTAGTTTGTTAAAGCATTGTTTTTCTGTTCTACCTAAATGTATGTCTTCTGTTGTTGCATTGAACTGTATGGTTTTTATAGTTTGCTGACATCTAGTGGTGGTTTGAGCCACTAAAACTTTGCCTGTGTGATTTGGTATCTCCCCTCCTGTTTTGTGCTAGTTATTTAGAAGAGAGGTACGGGCATACCTTGATTGTTGTTCTGTTCTACCTAAATGTATTTCTTCTGCTGTTGCATTGAACTGTATGGTTTTGTAGTTTGCTGACATCTAGTGGTGGTTTGAGGCACCACAACTTTGCCTGTGTGATTTGATATCTCCCCTCCTGTTTTGTGCTAGTTATTTAGAAGAGAGGTACGGGCATACCTTGATTGTTGTTCTGTTCTACCTAAATGTATTTCTTCTGCTGTTACATTGGACTGTATGGTTTTGTAGTTTGCTGACATCTAGTGGTGGTTTGAGGCACTAAAACTTTGCCTGTGTGATTTGGTATCTCTCCCCTTCTGTTTTGTGCTAGTTATTTAGAAGAGAGGTACGGGCGTACCTTGATTGTTGTTTTGTTCTACCTAAATGTATGTCTTCTGTTGTTGCATTGAAGTGTATGGTTTTGTAGTTTGCTGACATCTAGTGGTGGTTTGAGGCACTACAACTTTGCCTGTGTGATTTGATATCTCCCCTCCTGTTTTGTGCTAGTTATTTAGAAGAGAGGTACGGGCGTACCTTGATTGTTGTTCTGTTCTACCTAAATGTATTTCTTCTGTTGTTGCATTGAACTGTATGGTTTTGTAGTTTGCTGACATCTAGTGGTGGTTTGAGGCACCACAACTTTGCCTGTGTGATTTGGTATCTCCCCTCCTATTTTGTGCTAAGTATTTAAAAGAGAGGCACAGGCGTACCTTGGCTTACGAATGCCTCGGTTAATGGAATTTTCGGTTTACGAATGAAAATCCATTGAAAATAATGCCTTGCTTATGAATTTTTTTTGCAATATGAAGCATTTATAGCGCCGGCCCCGTGCCTTTAAAGTGCACTTTCTAATAAGTTTTGAACAGATAAAATACTTTTTTTTAAACTTTTTTTCCGACCTCTGGAACAGATTGGTTTCAATGCATTCCTATGGGAAACTGAGTTTTGGTTTACAAATTTTTCGCAATACGAAACGTCCCTCAGAACGCAATACATTCGTAAACCGAGGTACTCCTGCATAGCCAAAGCCTTTTCTGGCCATACCTCTCTTGTGGGTTACAGGAATACGCTTAATTTTGTTCTCCTGTGACCCAGAGACAGCAGATAGGAGGCTATTTGCTAAATATCACTGAAAGGGCAGAGCTGCTCCATGCTCTGGAGGATCTTGACAATATTATCGGAATCCACCCAGCTGCCTGATTGACAGTTGGCTCTACCTCTCAGCATGCAGCTGAGAGTAGGGCCAGCTTCACCTACCCTCTCCCCAGCCCTGCTCTCCAGTGATTGCTGAAGCGGCACAGCAGAGGCCGTCACTACTCTCCGCTCTGAACAAACCGAGAACTGAGTGATCAGCTGTCATGTGATTGCTCAGTTCTCAGTGTTGCAGCTGCCATGGGACAGCAGCAGTATAACCAGGGCCATGGATAAGGGGGTACCACCAGTCCTCCTGTATGGGACCCAGGCCAGCAGGGGGGCTTGATGAATTGTATGTGGGCAGGGAGGGTGATCGGCATTGCGGGAGGGGGCAATTACTGGAACCTATCCCCTTTATGGCTCTCTCTGCAGCAGCTGAAATCTGGCTTTTTTCTCCTCTCCCTCCCGCTGGCTTTCAGCTGCTGCAGAGAGAGACATACAAGGGCGTCAGTTCAAGTAATTGCCCCTCCCGCCACACCCATTACCCTCCCTTTGCACCATATGTTTCCCCCTGATGCCCAGGCCCCCCTGTGTGCCCCCACCCCCGCAGTGCTTCAAGCTTCCCTCCTTTCCTTCCCACGGGCAGCTGCAAGTGCACAATAGGATCCTTCAGGATGGAGAGTGGGGGAAGGGTCAGGTAATTTATGTCACATTTACCAGCCCTATCTTTTCTGAATGAACACAATGGGTGATCGGTACTGATCAATTACTGTGTCCATTCATAACTTAAGCATAGTACACTGTGTTTTTTGAGGGAGGGGCTGTCAGGTTGGCTGTACGGGGCCCTGTGATTTTTAACAGCAGCTCTGATTATAACACCAATACTGCAGCATAGAGGTGAGTATAAATATTCATTTTTTATTTTTTTATAAATACATACTTCTTTTCCTAGATGGTCCCTCTCTGTTTTTTTTCATGCTCCCTCAGTCAGTGTTGTTTCCTTACAGACACATGGCTTACCCCTGGTTCACACCAATGCTTTTTTTAGTGCTTTTTGCAAAAATGCATTACAGGCTATTTAACATGGTTTCCCATAGGACACGTTCATATCTATGCTTTTTTGAGCTGCTTCATTTTTAGAAAAGGACAGAGACTTTTTTAAATGCAAACAGCAGCATTTTTTGCTACAATAGAGTTCAATGGAGAAGGTGCTGAAACGCATTTAGTGCATTTACTCACAAACATAGTAGTAAAACAAGCATGTGTTACTTATCATGGGGTTCGGTTTTGGACTCTACATGCTTGTTTTACTGCTATGTTTGTGAGTATATCTCCTAACTTAATAAATCAATTAACTGTTTACTGAAGTAATGCGGAAGGTTGGCGCGCTCTGTCTTTTTTTCTTCACTACAGTTTATATTGAGCTTCCTCAGCTTTTTGTTTGAGCCTTTGATCGGTTCTGGATGAATCTCCATACTCTTCAAGAGTATTGGTCCATCAGCCCCCTATGGATCCGGGTCATTGAGCGCAGAAGGTGTTGCATTTGTGGTACTTATCTGATCCAATCCACCAGATAGATGGGGAACGGATTATCGATCCGTCTGTTTTTAGTGTACAGGATCGGATCTGATGCCGGTGGGTGTCAGTGGAGGCATGTCCGCTGACACCCGCTGCTCTATAGAGATCTATGGATGGTCCTGAAATACTGACAGGTAGACCAGGGGCGGACTGACCATTAGGGTACCGGGGCACTGCCCGAGGGCCCGGGGTCAGTAGGGGGCCCCATGAGATGCCCCTGGTACCTTTCATAGGCTTTTTTGGGTGTAGTTTGAGTGTGGGCGAAGGACACAGGGGCCCCATGATCCCCTATTGCCCGGGGGCCCCATGAGTTGTCAGTCCACCCCTGAGGTAGACCCGATCAGACCATCAGTGTGAAAGGGGTTTTACATCTAATTTATCATTTTGCAGATTGTTGTGCTCTTCAGTACGTCAGTACATATATTTCTGAGGTTCTCTGCCTTTTGCTGAATTCTCAAAGCACAATTTGGCATGTTAAAATTTCTGCATAGCACACCTGAAATGAGGTATAGGGTGCAGAAAAATCATTATAAAATGTTAAAGAGGTGCAATAAAACAGAAAGGCCGGTTCTGACTAAGGGATCTCTTTATAACAACGTTCACTGGACAAATGTCACAAACATTCATGCAGGTAGCATGAATGTTCCCCATATTTTCTGTAATAAATTGATTCCTACTGATTATCAGCCCCATCTAGTGGCCAAAATGCAGTACATTTTCTTCTTCATTTTCTCATTTGGGTGGTTCAGAAAACGATGCAGTATTTTGGCCACTAGATGGAGCTGACAATCATAGGAATTCATTTTTTACAAAAAATGGGGAACAATCGCGTATCCTGCACAAATGCTTGCAACATTCGTCCTATGAATGTCTCATAAATAAATTCCTATGTGTGGAGACCTGTATTTTTCTGCATATTTCACCGCTAGGGCTTGCAGAAAATAATAGTTTTCCTTGTGAACCGTTCACACCACAATGCTGGTGTGAAGTGTTGTGTGGAAAAATGCAGCATGTCTGCATTTTTCTGCAGTGCACTGGCTGGCATCACTTGTCGCTGCACTCTGCACTGCTACGGTACAGAGAGGCCCACATGAAGTGGGGCAGCACAGTGGCTAAATGGTTAGCACTTCCGCCTGGCAGTACTTGGGGCGTCGGTTTGAATCCCAACCACGGCACCACCTGCCTGGAGTTTGCATGTTCTCCCTGTGCCTGCATGGGTTTCCTCCCACACTCCAAAGACATGCTGATAGGTGAACTGGATCCTGTCTAAATTGTCCCTAGTATGTGTATGTATGAATGTAAGTTAGGGACCTTAGATTGTACACCCCTTGAGGGTTAGGGACTGATGTGAATGTACAATATACAGTGGGGATCGAAAGTTTGGGCACCCCAGCTAAAAATTTGTATTAATGTGCATAAAGAAGCCAAGGAAAGATGGAAAAATCTCCAAAAGGCATCAAATTACAGATTAGACATTCTTATAATATGTCAACAAAAGTTAGATTTTATTTCCATCATTTACACTTTCAAAATAACAGAAAACGAAAAAATTGTGTCTGCAAAAGTTTGGGCACCCTGCAGAATTTATAGCATGCACTGCCCCCTTTGCAAAGCTGAGACCTGCCAGTGTCATGGATTGTTCTCAATCATCGTCTGGGAAGACCAGGTGATGTCAATCTCAAAGGTTTTAAATGCCCAGACTCATCTGACCTTGCCCCAACAATCAGCACCATGGGTTCTTCTAAGCAGTTGTCTAGAAAACTGAAACTGAAAATAGTTGACGCTCACAAAGCTGGAGAAGGCTATAAGAAGATAGCAAAGTGTTTTCAGATGTCAATATCCTCTGTTCGGAATGTAATTAAGAAATGGCAGTCATCAGGAACAGTGGAAGTTAAAGCAAGATCTGGAAGACCAAGAAAAATATCAGACAGAACAGCTCGCAGGATTGTGAGAAAAACAATTCAAAACCCACGTTTGACTGCACGATCCCTCCAGAAAGATCTGGCAGACACTGGAGTTGTGGTACACTATTCCACTATAAAGAGATACTTGTACAAATATGGTCTTCATGGAAGAGTCATCAGAAGAAAACCTCTTCTACGTCCTCACCACAAAAATCATCGTTTGAACTTTGCAAATGAACATATAGACACGCCTGATGCATTTTGGAAACAAGTTCTGTGGACCGATGAGGTTAAAATTTAACTTTTTGGCCGGAATGAGCAAAGGTACGTTTGGAGAAGAAGGGGCCCAGAATTTAATGAAAAGAACCTCTGTCCAACTGTTAAGCATGGGGTTGGATCAATCATGCTTTGGGGTTGTGTTGCAGCCAGTGGCACAGGGAACATCTCACGAGTAGAAGGAAAAATGGATTCAATAAAATTTCAGCAAACTTTGGATGGTAACTTGATGCCATCTGGGAAAAAAGCTGAAGTTAAAGAGAGGATGGCTTCTACAAATGGATAATGATCCTAAACACACCTCGAAATCCACGGGGGATTACATCAAGAGGCGTAAACTGAAGGTTTTGCCATGGCCTTCACAATCTCCTGACCTCAACATAATTGAAAATGTATGGATAGACCTTAAAAGAGCAGTGCGTGACAGACAGCCCAGAAATCTCAAAGAACTGGAAGACTTTTGTAAGGAAGAATGGGCAAAGATACCTCAAACAAGAATTGACAGACTCTTGGCTGGCTACAAAAAGCGTTTACAAGCTGTGATACTTGCCAAAGGGGGCAGTACAAGATATTAACTCTGCAGGGTGCCCAAACTTTTGCAGACGCCATTTTTTTGTTTTCTGTTATTTTGAAAGTGTAAATGATGGAAATAAAATCTAACTTTTGTTGACATATTATAAGAATGTCTAATCTGTAATTTGATGCCTTTTGGAGATTTTTCCATCTTTCCTTGGCTTCTTTATGCACATTAATACAAATTTTTAACTGGGGTGCCCAGACTTTCGATCCCCACTGTATATGTAAAGCGCTGCGTAAATTGACGGCACTATATAAGTACCTGAAATAAATAAATAATGAAGTGTCACTATGTGGTACTTCAAATAAAGTTTATTTTAAAAAAAAAAAGGAAAGCACTTTAACAGGGAGGACTTTAAGGCTGGGTTCACATGTGCACGTTTCTAAACGGACGTCAAAACCGCACAGAAAACACGCATTTTCCTGTGCGCTATGGAAACCGAGCTGCAAACAGGCATCGTGCTTGTGGTGCTATTGTTAATGACACCCCAAACGTGGGTAGCAGGCATGCATTTGCAGCACCAAAAAAAATGCTCCACCCCAAAAAAGTCCTAGAAGTTCTTTCGGACACTTCTGGGTCGCACATAAGGTAGTCCATTCAAGTTCTGCCTTATGCGTAACAAGCAAAAACGCTCCAAAATGCCTACAAAAAAAAAATGTGCGAGCAAAAAATGCGAGACGTGAACAGCTCCTGACAGCTGATGGCTGCGTTTTACTGCGCAGTCCGTTGTGCACCTAGCAAACACTTTTATATCTTTGAGTACAGTCACATACTCACAAATAATATCAAATTACACATTTACTGAAGCAAATGGCCCCAATTTTTTCCAAAACAGTCTTTACACGTGGAGGAAAATAATGAATTAAATCCTTTTCTTCAGTGTGTGCAGCCAGTGAACCCCATCCACATCAAGGAGCTCTGCACATCTGTTTGGAGGTGGTTTGTGTTGGCTCTGCTCTCCTGCTGCACGCTGCGATCCTGAAGCTCAGCCATAAACTGGACACATACATAAAAGAATTAGTGTGTAAGAGAGAGGAAGATAAAGCCCATGTCCTCAGCACCTCGACCGGCGGCCCCGAATGAGGCTGAGACTTGGTATGCACCTAGTGGAAATATCTGGAGAGGTTTCATTCAAAGACGTTGGAAATAATTTCATAATAAAATCGTACATATGGGCAGCTGAAAAAAAGAGTGCATGATTCGGAAAGTCTAAATATCTTTGTGGTGTTTCATTTTAAAGTGGACCTGAACTCAAAAAATAAAGATTTGCTATACACCAAAAAGTGAGATAACACAGAGAGAGGGTGCACCAGACTACTGCATTGTCATAAGACCCTTTATTATAATATATTATATTATTATTTATATTAAATAAATACAATGTACTTACAAAGGTACTCAGCTTTAAAGTGATAATAAAGGTAAAACAACACCCCCCCTTAAAAAAAATAAAATTAAATAAATGTATATATATACACACACACTATATTGCCAAAAGCATTGGGCCGCCTGCCACTGTCACAGTGGTCATATGATCGGAGATCTTTCCGTTAGGTGCCAGTACCTTTGCCAGGAGCTCGCAGGGTACGCATATATGCATCCTCTCGGCTGAAAGGCCTACCCACCAAGAGCCCGCATATATGTGTACTGTCTGCGCCAAGGTCAATAGGTGTTAGCTGGAGTTCAGCTTTAATTAGTAAAGGACAGTAATCTGCTAGTCTAACACCTGGTTCACACGTACACTATATTGTCAAAAGTATTGGTCGGCCTGCCTTTACAAGCACATGAACTTTAATGGCCTCCCAGTCTTGGTCCGTAGGGTTCAATATTGAGTTGGCCCCGTCCTTTGCAGCTATAACAACTTCAGCTCTTCTGGGAAGGCCGTCCACAAGGTTTAGGAGTGTCTATGGGAATGTTTGACCATTCTTCCAGAAGCACATTTGTGAGGTCAGGCACTGAGGTCGGATGAGAAGGCCTGGCTTGCAGTCTCCTCTCTAAGTCATCCCAAAGGCGTTCTATCAGGCTGAGGTCAGGACTCTGTGCAGGCCAGTCAAGTTCCTCCACAACAAACTTGCTCATCCATGTCTTTGGATCTTGCTTTGTGCACTGGTGCGCAGTCATGTTGGAACAGGAAGGGGCCATCCCTGAACTGTTCCCACAAAGTTGAGAGCATGAAATTGTCCAAAATGTCTTGGCATGCTGATGCCTTAAGAGCTCCTTCACTGGAATTGAGGGGCCAAGCCCAACCCCTGAAAAACAACCCCACACCATAATCCCCCCTCCACCAAACTTTGCACTTGGCACAATGCAGTCAGGCAAGTACTGTTCTCCTGGCAACTGCCAAACCCAGACACGTCCATGTGATTGCCAGACAGAGAAGCGTGATTCGTCACTCCAGAGAACACGTCCAGTGGCAGCGTGCTTTACACCATGGCATCCAACGCTTTGCATTGCACTTAGTGATGTAAGGCTTGGATGCAGCTACTCAGCCATGGAAAGCCATTCCATGAAGCTCCCTACGCACTGTTGTTGTGCCAGTCTGAAGGCCACATGAAGTTTGGAGGTCTTTAGTTATTGACTCTGCAGACAGTTGGTGACTTCTGTGCACTGTGTGCTTCAGCATGCGCTGACCCCGCTCTGTTTTTTTACGTGGCCTACCACTTCATGGTTGAGTTGCTGTTGTTCCCAGTTGCTTCCACTTTGTTATAATACTACTAACAGTTGACTGTGGAATATTTAGTAGCCAGGAAATGTCACGGATGGACTTATTGCACAGGTGACAACCTATCACGGGACCACGCTTGGAGTCACTGAGCTCCTGAGAGCGACCCATTCTTTCACAAATGTTTGTAGAAGCAGTCTGCATGTCTAGGTGCTTGATTTTATACACCTGTGGCCATAGAGGTGATTGAAACACTTGAATCCAATTATTTGGAGGGTTGTCCCAATATTTTTGGCAATATATTGTATGTATCAAACATGTCATACTTACCTGTTCTGTCTAATGGATTTGCACAGAGCAGCACCAATCCAATCTCATCTCGGGTCACCCACCGGATCTCCTGGCCCCTTTCTCCTGCTTAGTGCCCACACATCAAGTAGCTTGCTATGTGGGCACCCAAGCAGGCTCACTCCCAAGCCACTGCTCTGTGTGTCCATTCACATACAAAGCCATGGCATCACTGCTCTGTGTGTCCATTCACATACAAAGCCCAGGCATCACTGCTGCTTCTTCCAGGCTTCCAATCTATGCAAGGCTCCTTGTACCCAGGACCTCATATGACAGCAGGACCACCCTGTGCATGCATGCATCCTTCTAGTTTTTGTACCAAGCACATGCTGGGGCCTCCTAGGCCAAAAGCCTTGTCAGATAGCACAGCACATACACCCTCCCAAAGCAGAAACCTGGGGGAAGGGAGCTTCACAACATCAGCCAGAGATATTTATGCCCTCCCCTAGCATGCACCAATGGCAATAAGCGTCCCAGTTGTTGTCCAGAAGAAACAAATATTCATAACCCAGTATAAGGGCTTATTTGGATGTGCGGAAACCCCCTTCTGAAAAGTGATCCTCGGTTGATTGTTTTTCAGAGAGGAGTTGACAGACAGCCGAGAAGCAATAAGTCACCTCCTCGCCACTTTTTTTAACCCTAAAAAGGCAGTATCACCGCACCACAGCCACATGCATTGCACTTAAATGGGTCACATACAGCAGCAGTACTACCCTCCAGATACGATATGCAATTTTATTTTTTTCCACGGCAGGTGTACAACCTTGAGAGTCTCTCTTTAGATGAATGGATGAGGGACAGTAAAACTGTAGCTCAACCACCTGCTTTTACCATCCCCTGGCCAGCCATAAGTACAAGCTGCGGCCTCTCACTCTATTGCCAGATATACCAATGACACCTACTGGCAGCAGGGAGGAGCAACTGCAACTCTGAGCTTAGCAGGCAACCCAATGAGAACAGACTGCAAATCAGCTTGAACTGTTAAGCACCCAGCAAACTAAATCTGGGTAGTCACCCCTGTTTAGGGCAGAGCGGCCTCATATCAAACAGGAATTCTGCTTCAGTTAACTTACAATATTGATTTATTTAGTATTCCATAGTATATAATACAAATATATAATGCAAAAACACACCTATACTGTATATATAGATAGATGAAATAGGATTCTGGATATAATAAAGTAAGAGTCATTTTATATAGGAGAAAAAGTGTTTTGATACTGCAACAGCTACATAGCACGGCAGATGTGAAAGGATACATACACAAAAATATAAAATTGACAACTAAAACAGGTCCGAGCCAGGGGCGGACTGACAACTCATGGGGCCCCCGGGCAATAGGGGATCATGGGGCCCCTGTGTCCTTGCCCAAACTCAAAAAAGCCTATGAAAAAGGTACCAGGGGCATCTCATGGGGCCCCCTACTGACCCCGGGCCCTCGGGCAGTGCCCGAGTTTCCAAATGGTCAGTCCGCCTCTGGTCCGAGCTGTTTGTAACACAAAAATATTTGTATCTGTTGACATGCCTTCTGGCCAGTAACTGATATTAATGTCCAGACTGGCCAAAACCTTCATTTAAAATCTGGAGAGTTGGATGCAGAGTGTGCTATTTTGAGAGACACTCCAACAGATACGGTTTGTCTGGTCCTCTCTATCAGATGGTGGAGTTCCTCAGCAGGAAGTGCTTTGTCTTGCAGCATTCATACTTATTCCCTTTTGGTCAATTAAGACTCATGCTTGAACCCAATATCAATCATGAGAGTGTGCAAACTGATTGAAAACATGTTCCTGCTCCACAAACTTAGGGGAAATAAGCCTTTAAAAGGGTTAATCAACCATCGTTAAGAATCCTGCCAAAAGCACAAATATAATCCTCAGCGGAAAAAGGTCCAGATGTTTTTAGCATTAGAACATTTTCAGTGTCCAAAAATAACAATATACAGTATATATATGTATAACAAAACCTAGATCTTGAGATGCACTTACCTTAGCTGTATAATTCTGAAAAGAGACCTCATAGTCTTGCTCAAATAGGGTAAATGATGTTAGAACTCCTGGAACTCAATGGTGTAAGAGCTTAGAGGGGCTTTGATGTCACCCCATACATCATGCTCCTCCATACTCAAATCATTGGGTATTCAGGAGTGGTGGGTGTGACAACAATGGTGTAGGGCCACTTTCAACAAAATGTGACAAATGGCTAGTCAGATGCTGCCACCAGTACTTCACAGACGTAGGATGAACTCGCACCACACTGTCAGTGAGAAGGAGCAGTAGGAAGAGCTGGAGAGGTGAGTATAAAGTTGTGAAGATGAAGGCCCCTTGACCTTACTGAACGGAGCCATGGCTGCTGACAACATCTAGACCATGGCTTTTTAACCAGGGTGCCGCAGCAACTTGGGGTGCTGCAACAAAATAACATATAGCTCTTTACAACTTGATCATGACAGAGTTACTCTATTAACATCTGTGTACAGAGAGGAGGAAGACAGCTCACCCCCCACCTCCTCCCTGCTCTCTCCTCCTCTACTCTGTTATCTGTACTCTTGCCAGCAAAACTGAAAGCTGTACAAGCCACCCGACCTGTCCTTAGCAACTGATGATGTTGCTATGTGATTATAGTATATATAAGTATTAACAGAGATACCTCCAGATGAATGTTTTGGCAAAATTCAGTTACAGGGGCTCCTGAGGATGATTTGGCATCTGTCTTTATGTCAGAGACCTGAATACAAGATCAGCAGTAACAGGGGGATCCTCCAACTACTGTCCAACAAGCCTGGACTGGGACTTGTCATTGGCAAGAACTGTGGTGTTGCATTGGAACTTTAGGTCCATCAACTCTGTGCTTTATTCTCTCCTTAATCATTTAAAATAGTCTCTTCTGGTCTGGGGGACAGCAACTCCATGGACAAGACATGTGGTTCAGTTCTCTCGCTCTGCCTGCTTTCTGGAAACTCCCCTTTATAAAGATATCAAAGTTCTCAAATATGGGTTTTTGACCCAGCTAGCAGGGATAGGAGGTGTACATACAGTATATAACTCTGACAGTAAGATGCACAGCCAATTACATACAGTAGCGGGCAGCAGATCCCTACACTCCCAATATTTTAGTGTTTCCATCTCCTAGTCTGGGCTGCAACTAAATAGACACAGAGTCTTATTCTTTGAGATCGTCGCTTTAGTTGTCCTCAAAGAAGAAGGCTCAGTGGGCATTTTGTCTCAAGGAATAAGGACCTAGGAATGTAAACACTGAGAGTATTTCAGCCAAGCTCCATGGGTGACAGGAAAGGTCTACAGGTATAGCATTTGCATTAAACAATATTTTTACAAATTGCACTCCTGGGCCCCTTGTCTGCATGGACCAGCTGATGTCTGTAGCACCCTCCTATATATGGATATGGAATATAAATTTAGTTACTAACGCACTGAAATCAGTTGGGCTGTGTATGATTATTTTGGTCTGCTCTGTGTTTCACTGACTGCAGGGTTGGCTGCATCTCCGTCTATCTGGAGGATTCTGGAAGATAGTGGGCTGGAAGAGTCAAACCAGCAGTTGACTATTTATGCAACTCTTGCCAATCCCCACGGAGTGGTGCCCAGATGGTTGCTTGGAGAGAGCATACATAGTCTGGGGCCTGGAGCAGAGGGGTTCTTGTCCTAGAAGAAGAGATCCCAGCCTGGAGGGCTGCTGCCCTTCTGGCAGACTTGTCATGCTTCTGCTTCTCATCAAGGTACCAGCCATGCTAGCTGTGGGGCCTATTCTTCTGAAGTTTGCTGGAGCTGACTGGGGGACTTTCTTGTGGGGATCTGGTGTGAAGAATTCACAGGAGAGGTGTCTGGAAGATATCAGAAGGAGACATCCAGTTATTCAAGGACATTAGTGAGTACAGAAAGATGTGAGAAATCCCAATGACTGTGCGCTGCTACTATCCCTCTTGTACTAGAGTCAGCATTTCTCAAAGAGGACATTGTACTTGTGGCTCAGCCCGATATTTGCTGCTGCAAGGACTGTGCTCAGATTCTTAGGAGGAAGATTGGTGCCCTCAAGTTACTACTTAGCGTTGCTGGAATATCCCACAGTTACCCTACACTCATCCAGGTTCAAGTTCTGCAATGAACCATCAAAAAAGAATACCCAGCCTAGACTGATTACTGAGCCAATGGAGTGACTTTGACTGGGTGCCTGGCTGCAGGTTCATCTGCTGGGAAAAAACCTTGGGACCTATATAGTGAGTAAAGGTAAACTTAGCTTTCAAAGTGAAGCAGAACAACATGGTGGCCTGAGTGCTAATCTGATCAAGCAACAACATATGCACTGCTCAAAAAAATTAAAGGAACACTTTGAAAACACATCAGATCTCAATGGGGAAAAATATCATGCTGGATCACTGAGCTCCTGGACAATCTCAGGTGCAACCTGGCGGCGTCGGATGGACCGAAACATGATATGTCAGAGGTGTTCTATTGGATTTAGGTCAGGCGAGCGTGGAGGCAATTCAATGGTATCAATTCCTCCATCCTCCAAGAACTGCCTGCATACTCTCTCCACATGAGGCTGGGCATTGTCATGCACCAGGAGGAACCCAGGATCCACTGCACCAGTGTAGGGTCTGACAATGGGTCCAAAGATTTCATCCCGATACCATATCATCCAAGGATTTCATCCCGATAATGGCAGTCAGGGTGCCATTGTCTAGCCTGTAGGGGCCTATGCATCCCTTCCTGGATAAGCCTCCCCAGACCATCACTGACTCACCACCAAAAGGGTCATTCTGAACGGTGTTCCAGCAGCTGCAGGGAGATCTCTGGGTGTTGTGGCAAGATGGCCACCACTCCGCTTTGGAATGCACGCCGTCCATGTGGAGCGCAAAAACTGGAAGTGACATCAAAAAGGGGCGGTGAATGCGCGATTCACTTCATCAAGACCGAGTCCTAAAGCCGAGGAGCCATGTAAATAGGGGAAGGGGGCGGAAGGAGGGCAGCACTAAGGCGATGGTCACGCCTAAAAAAACGGTAAAATGAAGCAAAACAACTTGACAATTATGGTTACTAAATTGGAAAGAAAAGAAAACATTTCCACAAAAGGACAGTACTAAAATAATGTGGGATTATGCTCCAAAACGCATTGCCGCCCCATTTTGACCTCACTTTGCACTCGGAGATTTCCCTTCATCTTCTGGCCGGCACAGCGGACCTGGGCACATAGTTACAAGTGATAGGAGTCCAGCACCATACGTTTATGATGTGCCTGTAATCACTACATATCTTGTAAGTGTTTTTACCTTTGTTTACAATAAAGCCCTGATCATACTGCACTTAAAAGCGCCTTCTTGCTTCCTTCTTCTGGCTCACACCTATGCATTTTTTATGCATTTTGCAGAAACACATTACAGTCCATTTAACATGGTTTCCCATGGGAAGCATTCACATCTATGTGTTTTTTAGCTGCTGCGTTTTTGGAAAGGGTCAGAGACTTTGACAGTGTATTTTTGGTTCAATAGACTTCAATGGACATGCAGCAGAAAAGCATGTAGTGCATTTTGGATGCATTTTTGATGCATTTTTTATGCGTTTTACATTTTTGGTTCTTTTATGCCAAAAGTATTGACTTTGATGCAACTTTGGATAGGTGTGACTTTGATGCAACTTTTTTTCCCACAAAGTATTTTTATTGAAGAAAAACAAAAATGGTATACAACATAGTGATGTACAATAACATGGTATACCGTGAAAGGTTAAGAAAAAAAAAAGCTTGTAACACAAAAATAAGTTCTACAAAACAAGCAAAAGGCTAAAAAAAAAAAAACAGGAGAAAGTAAAAGGTCCAAAGGTCCAGGCATAGGATACACAAGTTGCGTAATCCTAGCAATATGCTGCATAGGAAAGATTCTGACTATAGAAAACTACAGAAATACTTTTTTCTTTTTTTTTGCTAATAGGAAAGTCTGACAGTTCTGTTCATGCAGTGTGACTTTGATGCGACTTTATTATTATTATTATACAGGATTTATATAGCGCCAACAGTTTGCTCTGTGCTACAATATAACGGGAGACAATACAGCAACAATACAGTTCAATACAAGAGGGTTAGGAGGGCCCTAATCCTTGGAGCTTACAATCTAAGAGACTTTACATTCTCTAGCACAGTGTTTCTCAACCTTTTTTCAGTCAAGGCACCCCTTAAAATTATGGACAGTCTGGAGGCGCCCTTTAAAATTATGGACAGTCTTGAAGCACCCCAATAAAAAATGGTGTGCTTCTAGACTGTCCACAATTTTAAAAGGGCACCTCTATTCTAAAATGTGTTTTCTATAACGCAGCAACATCCACACATGTAGGCATTGGCGGACTGACCATTTGGGAATTCGAGCACTGCCCGAGGGCCCAGGGTCAGTAGGGGGCCCCATGAGATGCCCCTGGTACCTTTCATAGGCTTTTTTGGGTGTGGTTTAAGTGTGGGTGAGGACACAGGGGCCCCATGATCCCCTATTGCCCGGGGGCTCCATGAGTTGTCAGTCCGCCCCTGCATGTAGGACATCCAACATTAGAGGTGATTTATTCTTCCAGAGCAAATACACTTCTGCACTCTGGTACTGACTAGTAATCCAATGTTTCTCTTCTCCCTCAGTTTTCCCCATCACTGAGCTAATGTGACCCCAGCACCGATGGAGAGGGGCAGGGGAGGGTCAAATTAGGATGCTGTGCAGGCAGCTGACATCCTCCTTATCAACTGATGATGTCATTGGTTGTCAGGACGCCGGCGGCTAGAAGGTCGTAATGGTGCACAATGAAAACCTGCGACTTTGTGTAACTAAAAGGCAGGCATGCTTAACCATACAAGATGGAACAAATGGGAGGAATTCAAAAAGTCAAGGCTAGTCTTAGAGGTTATGGGGGATTAACATAGAATGATATGGAAACATATTTTGTTCTTCTTTTATAGGGATTAAGATCTCCAGAAATGAACCAGAAAATGCAGAGCAGAAGGGGTCAGAGATTGGATAGGGGGGGGGATGGGTGGTATATAGGTAGGGGGAGGGGGAGAGGGAGGGCTGAAATGATAAATGTTTTGATAATATGCTAAGGTTTTAATGAGTAAGTTTGTATAACTTGTTTATCTGAAAAATTAATAAATATTTAAATTAAAAAAATAAAATGTAGGCGTGTTCCACCCGCTGGCTTGGATACAAGTTTTTGTCAATTTTTAGACATTTTGCCAAGGCACCCCTGAAGAAACCTCAAGGCACCCCAGGGTGCCTGGGCACCCCGGTTGAGAAAGGCTGCTCTAGCACCCAAGTTGCATCCATCCAAAGTCGCATCAAGGTCGTATCCAAGTTGCACCCATCCAAAGTCGCATCAAGGTTGTATCCAATTTGCACCCATCCAAAGTTGCATCAAGGTCGTATCCAAGTTGCATCCATCCAAAGCCGCATCCAAGTCGCATCAAAGTGGCATCAAAGTTAATACTTTCCTATTTGCAAAAAAAAAAAAAAACGCATCAAAAAGGCGTATTCAAAAATACAAACTGCACCGTAAAAAAATGCATCAATCGCAACATGCAGAGGTGTGAACCTAGCCTAAGTAAAGGTTATGTTTAACCCCCCTTGTATGATTACCAGGCTGAATATCACAGGCTATATAATCCCGGAGTTTCTAGTATCATTATGTGATGTCATTGGTCTGTCGTGAGACCTCCATACATCAGTCTCCATTTCTCCACATTGTTTTTGTATGTTCCGCGTTCTGTATATATCCGACCTATCAGAGCGCCTAAACAAATAGATGCACATAGGATTATTTACTGACTCCGAGTTTGTTGGCTTTTCAAGAGCCGGAGTTATAAATAACCGCAGTGCCATGTAACTAGCTTTTCTTCCATCATTTACAGTAAATCTTAATTGTGTATTTTCTCTGCTGAAACTAAATCAAGGTTTACATAAACGATCAGCATCACACATTCTCCGTACAGGAGATTGATAAAACAATGTCTCCACTATTCCCAGCAGTAATTAAGTCATTTCTGTTTAAGTCTAATAATAAAAGTAGGTGGACTCAAAATTAGCCTCTGTGCTAAAAGGAGAACTTAAACGGTATGTAAGCCGAACAATTGTAGTGACTCTAAAAGATATTTTTATTCTCCCAAAATTTTCCATACACATCCTTTACTTAATGGCCTTGTGATTTATTTTTCATGAAATTGCTTCTTACTGTGTTTTTCTGCCTATTTATAATTCAAAATGTAAGCTCCCAAACCTCTCCTTTTCCCTCTCACTTCCATTTGTTTGGAATGAGCAGTGCACATTAGTTGTAGTCATATGCACTGCTCTATGCACACTTCATAGTCCATAGTCCATCTTGGGAGTGAGCAAGATAGGCTGGCTATGTTCTTATATACAGGGGGACCGTGGAGAATGAATATAGTCGCACTCTAACAGAAAGTCTGAACACAGCAGCAAAAGTAAAGGATTTCTTTTTTAAACAAAGTTTAATGTCACTTTAATGCCTCTTATTTGCTCCTTTTTGGTCTGGTGAAGATGAACTCTAGGCAAATAGCCAAACACACAGATGAAATACATATAAGGGAGCTGTTTTACCATCCTGAGGATTTGTATTTCTGTCCATCCAATCCTGAGAATGACACAGCCCTGCCAACACAGCAGAGCCCTGTCTGCAGGGCAGGAGACCTGATTTTTCTCAATTGCTGCAGTTCAGTACCACTGACAGATTTTTTCCCTCAGTAGGTCGATATGTCGCCTCCTCACCACTTGTTTTTCACCCTGAAAATACAGACCTACCATACCGACAGGCCGCTTAATGCAACAAGGGGCTTATTTTTCGCTGCCCCCATGAAGTATAACAGTACTACAGTGTTCACATGAAACCGTGGGACAATCTGATAGGAGGATAGAGCAGAGTGTCAGAGAGATGTGCTCATCAGTCCACTGCTTCTCCTTCACTGCCCAATCAAAGACTTGGGGGAAGAACAAGACCTGTAAGTGTTATTTAACCACAGAGAAAAATCAGGTTTCCCACCCTACCAGGCAGCAGGGCCATCTTAATGAATGGGCACACCTGGGTACTGCCTAGGAGCCCCATGTGTATAGGGGGCCCATAGCCAGGGCCAGAACAGGGGGGGGGTGCACTGGTGATTTGGCCACTCTTCTTTCACAGGAGAAACTGCAGTATCACTCATGTCAGAAGAAGCAGCTGCTGGCTTCTGCTGAAGAGAAGGTTCAGCTTTCTCCACCCTCCTGCAGGGGGCAGAAGTGAGCCCACACTGAGGCTGAGAACTCACCTCAGTCTCAGCAGGGGAGAGGAAGGAGGAGGAGCCTTCATTGCAGGTGGGAACAGCATTTGAGATCTGTGAACACAAGGGGAAGGCCAGGGGAGGGGGGCACACTGATATATGGGGGCTCTGTGATGAGGACACATGAAGTATATGGGCACTGTGATGGGGACACCTGATGTATGGGGGACACTGTGATGGGAACACCTGATGTATGGGGACACTATGATAGAGGAACCTGATGTATGGGGGCACTGTGATGGGGATACCTGAAATATGGGGACACTGTGATGGGGTCACCTGATGTATGGGGCACTGTGATAGAGGAGCCTGATGTATGGGGGCACTGGGATGGGGGAACCTGATGTATGTGGATATTGTGATGAGAGAACCTGATTTATGTGGACACTGTGATGGGGGAACCTGATGTATGGGGGGCACTGTGATGAGAGAACCTGATGTGTGTGGACACTGTGATGGGGAAACCTGATGTGTGTGGACACTGTGATGGGGAAACCTGATGTATGTGGACACTGTGATGGGGAAACCTGATGTGTGTGGACACTGTGATGGGGAAACCTGATGTGTGTGGACACTGTGATGGGGAAACCTGATGTATGTGGACAATGTGATGAGGGAACCTGATTTATGTGGACACTGTGATGAGGGAACCTGATGTATGGGGACACTGTGATGAGGGAACCTGATGTATTGGAGCACTGTGATGGGGATACCTGATGTATGGGGGCACTGTGATGGGGGAACCTGATGTTTGGGGGTACTGTGATGAGGGAACCTGATGTATGGGGACACTGTGATGGGGGAACCTGATGTAGGGGGGCACTGTAATGGGGGCAACTGATGTATGGGGGCACTGTGATGAGGAAACCTGATGTATGGAGACATTGTGAGAAAGGAACTTGATGTATATGGGCACTGTGATAGAGGAACCTGATGTATGGGGGCACTCTGATGAGGACACCTGATGTATATGGGCACTGTGATGAGGATAACTGATGTATGGGGGCACTGTGATGGGGGCACCTGATGTATGGGGGCACTGTGATGGGTGCACCTGATGCAGACTGCTAGGGGCCCCAGTGCATTACTTTGCCCAGGGACGCTACTAAGATGGCACTGCCAGGCAGATCTGTGCTGTGTGGCAGAACTGTGTAAATCTCAGAACTGGATATACAAAACTACAAATCATTTGGGAGGCAAAGTAACTTTCATATTTTTCATGCAACTATTACTGTTTAAATTTACTTCTGAAACTCCAAATATCTGTGAACCAAACTAAAATGATTAGTTATGGATTCAACCAGGACTCATGTTTTTTTTATATATTTGTTTATGTTGTACTAAAATGGGCTGATGGTCACAAAAAAACAATTATGAACGACTTCTTTAATGAAAACATCTTTAAAAACATGACAAAACAAACAAAAAAGCACCACACTCCACATATCTCATACTATTCCCCCTACATTTTGGGGGATAAGGTGGCCATAATGGCCAGCAAAACTCCATATTGTAGGGTAAAGCACATGAAGTCCTCGTTAGAGAAATGTTCCTTATATTACAATTCTACATCTTTCAAAGGAGAAGTGTATTGCAGAGGAAAGGTAATATATACGCATAACGTGCAGTCCAGAGGAGGAATTTTAAACCAGCATCAACCTCCCTCATGCACTGTAAAGATGATCCAATGTTTCTTGTGGTAGAAAATTGAAAAGCCCAAGTGGAAGACAACGGCTGAATGTAGTCCAGAGGAAGAAGCAAACTGTGCTGATATGCAAAATGGATGATACAGATCTTCACTTCCCTCTAGTACCCAATGATGTAGGGGTGCTGTCCCAGGGAGGGTTAGATAAACAGACCTCACTCATGCATGGGCAAGATTTGTCTCAAATAGCAACCAAATGGACATAGAGGTAAAAGGAACAGTCTCTTAGAACATGATAATGCATGAATTCCTTGAAATAAGGGCAGTTCATAGTATTGGAGTCCAAAATTGAGTAATCAATACTTATCAAACTGTAGGCATAAGTCCTCATCAATGGATCTGGGGGTGTGGAGGCACCTTTCCTGATCAGTTTCTCCAGTAACACCAGCTTCTTCAGAGTTAGGCTTCGAATTGTTTGGTTTGTTAAGAAAAAATGAACCCTAAAATTGGCCACCATGTACCCACTGCTCATGCACGAAACGCGATGGCGTCACACGCTAGCACGTGTACTGACGTCACGTGCATGCACAGTGCAGCTGAATGAGACCAAATACAAGATATATAATACAAGATAAGATATTCAGATATTAAAGGTGCCATCTTGTGGACAAAAAACATATTACATGGCATATTGTATACAATGTAATTAACATATGCAATATCAACAACTGTCATTTTATCTTGAGACACCTTTATAAGGATTTGTTACTGGCAAGCCAATCAAGAATTAAAATATGGTACTAACAAAGAAAGTAATTCAATTGAACACGAAGGGCCATCAACCTAAGTATTACACATTCAAAATATCACTCTATATATAACAAATAAACCAATAAACAATGTCAGTGGAAAACCCCAATCATAAAGAGAAAAAAAAATAAATAAATAGAAATTTTTGAGTTGGAGGAGGAATCACGTTGACAAAAATGGGACGAAGCTTAGGCTATCATTAAGTCCAGGCGATTTAGTGTCCTCAAGCTCCCAGATCCATCTTGCTTCATGTTGAAGTACCAATTTGTCAAAGTCTCCCCCACCTTGTATCCTGAGGAATGACTTCCAGAACCCAACATTGAAGAAATCTGGGATCACTATTGTGTTTTAAACAAACATGTCTTGCCAGTGGAAACTTAAGATGATATGTGGAAATCTCATAAATATGATCCTGGAATTGCTTACTAATCGTATGAATGGTCAATGGTCTTGCCGACGTAGAAAGACCCACAGGCGCATAGTATGATGTAAACAAGTGTGCTACAATGGGCTCCCTGTCGGCACCTGAGGATCCTTCCCGTCAGCAGGACCAAACAGTCTTCCTCAATCACAAAAGGACAAATATCTCAGCTTCCACATCTATACATGCCTGAAGTGTAAGGTAATCTCGGGGGGGGACCAGTTAATATCACTATGAACCAGTAAATCTGCTAAAGATTGGGCCTTCCTGTAAACCAAATTTGGACGATTGTTAACAAATTTTTCAACAGAAGAATCTTCCTTTAAAATATGCAAATGTTTAGCACAGATATTCTTTATACTTTCTGACAGTTCTGTATATTGTATATATAGCCTAGTGGTTTCTTGATTGTTAAAAAATGTATTTTCTTTTTCCTTATGGCCAAATAATAAACGCATTGGATCATCTGTACAGTGCATGAGGGAGGTTGATGCTGGTTTAATATTCCTCCTCTGGACTGCACGTTATGCGTATATATTACCTTTCCTCTGCAATACACTTCTCCTTTGAAAGATGTAGAATTGTAATATAAGGAACATTTCACTAACGAGGACTTCATGTGCTTTACCCATTAATACGAAGCTTTGCTGGCCATTATGGGACTATATATATTTCAACATATGGCCCACCTTATCCCCCAAAATGTAGGGGGAATAGTATAAGATCTGTGGAGCGTGGTGCTTTTTTGTTTTGTTTTGTTATGTTATGTTTTTAAAGATGTTTTCATTAAAGAAGTCATTCCTAATTGTTTTTGACCATCAGCCCATTTATCTATGTTAGTACAACACAAACAAATATATAAATAACCCATGAGTCCTGGTTGAATCCATAACTAATCATTTCAGTTTGGTTCACATAGAGATTTTTGATTGGCTATTCCTGGACTATTTATAATTTTGAGACCTTGAGGCCTTTCTTGGGAGGTGCTATTAACTCCCATTAACTACACTACCGATGATGATGATTCTAAAAGTTTCCTACTTTTAGGCTATATTTGGAGCTGGGTTTTTGCTTATTTTGCTGAGGGGAAAGTAACCAAAGAACAGATATAGAGAGATTTTGCTGGATACGTTTCAGTAAATGGCAATATATTTCAAAGTATGTTTCCCAAAGCTGAAGGAAAATGGAAAATTGGAAGGGAGGAGGGATTGCTGATTTATTCTGCAGAATGGTGCACATGAATAATGGAGAGAGAGATTTGAAAAAGGAAATATGGGGCATCAGGGACCTGGAGAAGCTTTAATAACAAATACTGCAGAACACAAATCATGTCCCTTATATTCCTTGTCTTCTGGCTTTTAATCATTTGTTAAATATTTTATTGAGGTATTAATGCTTCCAAAAGTAAAAAGGTTCCTAACCTGTGATTCACATAAATTCATGTTATCTTCCTGTAGTGCTTTATTTCTTTGTCAGTTGGGGACAGTAAAGATACAGAAGACAAGTTTAATGCATAAACTGTATACCATTAATCTAACAATCCCTAAAATGTCTACAATCCCATTCCTAAAATGTATGTACAGCCGAAAAAAAAACCCAAATCATTTTTTTGCTGGTCTTGGCTCTTTAGATCCCCATAGCACATAATTTCCTGTCTCTTTACAGTTAGCCTAGGTTCATACGAATGCGGTGCAGGAAACACTGCGATCTGTGCTCGCTTCCTGCATCGCATTCCAATCGCACTGCCATTGCAATCTGCAGCGGGTGTCAGTGCAATCTTAAAGACACCCCAAACGCAGGTCGAAAATGCAGTGCATTTGTCTGAACCGGATCGCTCTAGATCGCATGGGACAAAATGACAATGCAATCCAGTTGCAGTGCTACTCAAAAATTGGTGCAATGCAGTGTGATCTGAGCTGGTTGAAAATTAACAGGCTCAAATCACACCGCAATGATTCATATGTGAATTACATAGGAATGTGGTGTGGTTCCTGTGCGATTCAAATGCGGTGTATACCCGGTGACTCGTAAGTTGCACTCATTCCCAGATCTCCAGAAAAAAGCTCTGCTACCTTCTCAACACCTATATATTTACCTTCAAATACGCCACTTCTTTTCCACCTTATCACCCTCATTGACCCTGGGGAAGCCTACTCCCTTTGAACGTCTATGCATGCAGGGTCCCCACCAAAGGGGTATTATTTCTAATACTTATAAACTTCTTATGGCTGCCCCCCCCTTTGTCCAATGACACTCATCTTTACATGCGTAGGTGGTCTCAATTTGTGCAATGTGATATAGATTTAGTAACGTGGAAGAAAATTTGGGAAAATGCATCTAGATCATCTGTATGTGTGGTTTTTAAGGAAAATATTTACAAGATCATGATGCTATGGTACAAAACACCAGAAGTTCTCCATGCTTATAATCCGAATGCTTCTCCTGTCTGCTGGCGCTGTGGTAGAGACCTCAGTTCTCTCTATCATATCTTTTGGACATGCAGCACCATTACTCCTTTTTGAGAAGATGTTCTCTCCTTATTGCAATCGTTGTTACATATCTCTCTCCCACTTGATCCTCTACATTTTTTGCTGGGTTTGCCATTCCCGGGACTACCTAAACTATCCAGAAAACTTGCTGTACATGTTCTGACCGCGGGCAGGAGAAGCATTCCTGTGTTGGTTGTCTTCTACTCCTCCTTCAATGCCAATTTTGTACAAACTTATTGCTGATGTATGACAGATGGAATATTTGACTGCCCTACATAGTTGTTCGTTTGCTAAGTTTGAGATGATTTGGCTCCCATGGGATACCTTTACTGCCTCTATGCCGGCCCAAATTGTAAGGCCCTGATTACCTTCACATTGCTATCTTATGATTCCGCTGGTCCTGTCCATTTGTAGTTTTGCCATCGATGTACCTTTCTGTTATGTTTATTCTCTCTTTTTATCTTGTTTAAATATACTGTTTGTAATTTCATGAAAATCAATAAAAATTGTTAATATAAAAAATGCGGTGTATAGTGTGAACTGGGGCTTATGTAGGAAAAAAAGCATTTCCATACTACCAGTTTCCCTTCTGTTTTTTTCACATGGGTGGGTAATAACAGGTAGTTGAGTCATGGTTTTGCCACCCCATGACTGCCCACCTTAAGTCTACCTTGTAGTCAGAGGGGGAACTGTTCACATGCCACCAAACACTTGGCTCATGGTTGCAGCACATCAGTACCTATGAAAATTGACGTGCAGCAAAAAAAATTTAAAAATTAGGGATTGCCTCCTGAACGCCTGAGAGTGGCTGCTTAGTGGCACTTTGAAAAGCAATCCACCATGGATCGCTTTTCAGAAAATGAGTGCTGCCGATGTGTATTGCCCAGATTGCATTGCAACAGCAGCATTGTCTCCCATGTGTGGCCGCTCTGGTGATGCCATGTCCTGTAATCCTCCCCAGCTTGAGCGGAGTCTCTACTGGACTGACAGCAGCTCTGGGAGGGAGCAGCACTGCCTTTTTTTGCATATACAAGTCTCCATTAATACATCAGCATAAATGACATAGAAAACTCACTCCACCCAAAGTCATCACCTTTAATAGCACTGTGCAGGAGGTGGGTCCATGACACCGAGCACTCACAGTATTTCCTCCAGGTTGAATGATATGACAACCCAGGAGACTAAAGACATGTAGTGGCAGACAAGATTTACTGCAGGGGTGTATATATATATATATATATATATATATATGCTAAGAACAATGCTGGCTGCCACTACCAACTTCCTGCTGAAAATGCTAGTTATCTGATTCCATTGATACTTTGAGACACTTAAGCAGGCCATAGATTATACAATTACTTTTCCTTCCACTACGGGTGAAAGGAAAGTCAGTTGATGGGGGATTCCCTTCCATGGCGTTATTGTGTTCTGCCAGTGGGGAGCCTTCCCAGCTGGCAGAACAGGATGATCACTGCTGGTGTCTATAGCCACCAGCAGTGATCACATGAAAAAAATCTGACAGGCTAGTTGTACTGACGTTGATTGATGGATCTATTTCAACACAACCAGCCTGCCCATTGATGGATCTAATCTTGGGCGGTCCCTGCTGAACCGATTCAAATTTGATCCATCTATATGGCTGGCTTTAGATATTCCTATTGGTATGGGTCCCCTTTAGGGCCCTTGCTAATTTTTTTTTATAGGTACTTATATAGCAATGTCAATTTACGAAGTGCTTTACATATATATTGTACATTCACATCAGTCCCTAACCCTCAAGGGGAGTACAATCTAAGGTCCCTAACTTACATTCATATACTAGGGCCAATTTAGACAGGAGCCAATTATTCTACCAGCATGTCTTTGAAATGTGGGAGGAAACTGGAGTACTGGAGAAAACCTATGCAGGCACAGGGAGAACATGCAAACTCCAAGCAGGTGGTGCTGTGGTTTAGATTTGAATCAACAACTCTATTACTGCAAGGCAGAAGTGCTAACCATTTAGCTACTGCGCTGCCCGAGTAGCTACTGAGGCTTGATTCACACTACTGAGAACCCATTGTCGTGTGACTTTGCAGTGTGACTTTCATGTGACATTAGAGTCCATAGGACTCTAATTCTCATTGATGCCGCATCAAAGTAGAAGGAACCTTTTTTGAAGTCGCTGCACCTTGAGTCGCATTGATTGGACCAGCTGCAGTTGAAATAAATGCGTTTTGACTTTCCATGCAACTTTGTGTGTTGCAAGTTGCATGACAAGTCGCAGCAGTGTGAACCAGGGTTAAATAGAAAAGGTTTAACAAGAAAGAGATTGAAAATCTCAGCTGTGGCTGTGCCTTGCTTGGCAACATTGTCTGCTGTCAAATGGGATTTTGGATTAAAAAAAAATATTCATAACTTTTATACATATGTTTTTTTCATTTGAAAGACTTTATATGGTTCATAGCTGTTCACTGTACATTAAACACAGGAGAAAGGAAACAAAGATGGAGGAAGCTTTGCACATCATTTCGTCTCACGTCAAGCACATTGTAAGTCACACAAGCTAGAAGAGAGGGTAGAAAATAAAGATAAAATTACATTCAAGCTCCGAGTTCCAGGAGAACTATTTCTGTCCCCAAACAATTCGATCCACTCTGCGGTTTATCTTATTAATTTGTGGTTTTGGCTTGTCTGAACATTTTTTGGTCCACTACCAATGTAAACTAAAAACATCTGCTGAAGGACTTTTAAAATATTAAACAGGCACATACAACTTGAGTTGTTTGCTTCCAACGATGTTTAACATTGAACTTCTGTAGTGGCCTTCTCATATCAGGATTGATGTTAGGTTCACAGGGAACAAATCAACAATGTCTAGCAGAAAATTTGGCTTATTCCGTATGCTGGAAAAAATATTTATATGATAAAAAGAATAGAACTGGCTTAAAGGATCAGTCCACCCCAAACTGATTTCAGTTGGTGGTAGATACTGAAAAGTCAAAGTAGATCTAAACCCTAACTTTATGACATTTAGGTTGGTAAAGCTCTGTATACCATAAACAAATGCCATTTTCTACTTCATTAAAGCATTACTAAACCCACAACAGTAAAATCAGTCTGTATATGTGTATATGTTTTTCTCACAATCCTGCGAGCTGTTCTGTCTGATATTTTTCTTGGTCTTCCAGATCTTGCTTTAACTTCCACTGTTCCTGATGACTGCCATTTCTTAATTACATTCCGAACAGAGGATATTGACATCTGAAAATGCTTTGCTATCTTCTTATAGCCTTCTCCAGCTTTGTGAGCGTCAACTATTTTCAGTTTCAGTTTTCTAGACAACTGCTTAGAAGAACCCATGGTGCTGATTGTTGGGGCAAGGTCAGATGAGTCTGGGCATTTAAAACCTTTGAGATTGACATCACCTGGTCTTCCCAGACGATGATTGAGAACAATCCATGACACTGGCAGGTCTCAGCTTTGCAAAGGGGGCAGTGCATGCTATAAATTCTGCAGGGTGCCCAAACTTTTGCAGACGCCATTTTTTTGTTTTCTGTTATTTTGAAAGTGTAAATGATGGAAATAAAATCTAACTTTTGTTGACATATTATAAGAATGTCTAATCTGTAATTTGATGCCTTTTGGAGATTTTTCCATCTTTCCTTGGCTTCTTTATGCACATTAATACAAATATTTAGCTGGGGTGCCCAAACTTTTGATCCCCACTGTATATGCGGTAAAGCATGCTTGTTATACTCACTGTGGAACCTAAGGGGTTAATCCTCTGTATTGTGTGAAAAGGCTGTTTGATCCTGTCTTCTCTGATCCTCCTATTTTCCACTGTCCCCCTCTTATCTCCTGATAAGATATATTGCGTGAAGACACTCTGCACATGCTCAGTTTGGTGTGTTTTGCTAGAGAGTTTTTTTTTTCTTCGGAGAGTGCATGTGATCAGCACATGGCCAATCAGCACTGTCCAGACAAAGGTCAGGGGTTTTGCATCATCCTACAGCAAAATGGAAACTCCTCCTACAAGCTTTAACCAGTGCTCTGCTAGACTCTAATAGAAGCCACAAGACTGCTCTCTGCTGATGAGAAAAGGTATTTAGCAGTTGATATTTACTACAATAATTGCATTTCCATGTTCTGTGTACTGTGGGAGACCAGATATAGTGAATGCAGGGTCCTGGGTTTAGCAACACTTTAAATTCTTCTTTCACTTTTTTTCTTTGCTCCTCAGTGCTGCTGATCATCTCCAGCCACTTACGGTCAACATGCAGTATGTCAAAGCACATCATTGCTCTGCTGTAATAGTAAAAAGAGTGGAACATGCGTGCGCAATTTGACATTTCTGTTATGGGGGATGGGCAGATGCCTACAAGTGGAATAGTTTCTGTAGCAAGTAGCGTAGTCTGCCCAGGGTAGGGAAGCATTAAGTTGTGGGAAGCCAGTTTTTGTTCCTGCCTTCCTGCCTGGTCTGTACATAAATAGGGGGGAAGGCCAGGCTTACAGAGAGCCTTCCTGAGGTTTTGGGAGTTTCCTAAGTGTTCCTGCCTTTTGTTCAGACTGCATGGAAACTAGAGGGTCTGTACCACCTGGAAGGATGTAGCCTCTGTCTGCCACCCTAAAGGATTCTCCAGCAATGGACACTACCAATTATTAACTCTCACCTCTACAGGTATGCCTGGGCAGCCACAGAATAGTTAGGAGTTGGACTGAGTTGCACTTTGAGTTGTAATGTCTTCAAGTGTTTCAGTAAAACTTGTTCACAGTTACAAGCCTGTTCTGAAGTTATTCAAAGGAGTGCATGGTGGTGAATGTTGTATCAGAGAACAGGGCCTGTGAAGCATGAAAGCAAGGTCATTATTAAAGGATTAACTCAGCAGAAAATTGGAGGAAGAGAGCAATTAATTCAGTTAACCAAGTACTGGTGGAAAGTGAAGAGCAGCCAGTCAGTAAAGTGTGGTAGCTAGTATAGGCACACATTGTCATTGTGCTTTTATATTATTTATTAAAAGGTCAGTTGGGAAAGAGTGAAGGGAGCCCCTGATTGGAGGCTGCAGATTTTGACATGTTGGGCATGTGCTTGTCATTCAGTCCTGCAATCACAGTGTCTACTAGTCTTTCAGCACCAACTTTCTTTGTGACTGTAGGGTGCCATATTAAGAGCCCCAAAGAAATGTGATGCTTGAAGATATGTACCAATAGACCATTTCCTGTTCGAACACCCACCTCCTTTCATTATTGCCACCAGTCTGTTGGCAGGCTTGCTCACATGTGGCCATAGTCAGCAGCAGGGGCGGACTGACCATTTGGAAACTCGGGCAATTCCCGAGGGCCCAGGGTCAGTAGGGGGCCCCATGAGATGCCCCTGGTACCTTTTTCATAGGCTTTTTTGAGCTTGGGCAAGGACACAGGGGCCCCATAATCCCCTATTGCCTGGGGGCCCCATGAGTTGTCAGTCCACCCCTGGTCAGCAGACAAGCCAACCCCCAACGACAACCAACCTTCTGGGCTTTATGACACTTTGCCCAATGACTCTTCCCGATGTGTGGGTAGTAGTTGGTGACCAAATATCCTCTCCACCCTCCTGGCTGTGTAGCTTCATCCCCTCACTCCCAGGGGTTCCAAATGCTGGCCTCACCTCTCTCAGGCAGATCAGCCAGGTGACATCAGTAGTACTCTCTCTCTCTCTCTCTGTTTCTCTCTCTCTCTCTTACGCTCTCTTTCTCCAAAACAGCTTTGTGAACAAATAAGGCACACCAAGGTTGGGCGTAGTTTAAGTTCTTTATCTGACGAACTTGAAATAATAACATAGCTTTTTCGGGCCGCAGACCCCAAAACAGTTCCATAAGCAGAACGTAAGGAACATTTGATTTCACGCCCTGCTGGAAGCTGCTTGGATCTTCTACCAATGGGCACTATAGCCCTGCTATGCTAACAGAGGGGTAAACATACCCTACAGGCCTTCCTCTGGACCTGAACTGATCCACTGAAGCCCTCCTTCTCTCTCGGGCCTATGATGGGGAACCCTAAGCACCCTGCCCTCCCCCAGAGGGGGAAGAGCAGGAGCACAGCAGCTAGGTGTTACTTCTTCTCCTTGATCTCCAGTCTGATACACCTCCTGCCCAAACTCCCAACCCTCTCCCAGGGGAAGGAGGCATCCTAAAAGGGACCTGCTCTACCACCTACTTACATGTGAAGACAGTGCCACTTTCTCTAACCAACAGATGTCTGTCCCTACCGTGTTAGTCCACCCAAAACTCATGGTGTCCACAGGGAGGGAATAGGATTGGCACAGACAGCATGTAGACTGAGTCATGCTATTTTTTTTATTTTGTTTTGTTCTGCTACTAGCACACTGCTGTTACACTACTACACATTTTATTGTGTTCCTTCAACTACAGATTGATTGCTTGTTATGGGCTTAATTGCCTTGGGTCATAGGTTTTTTTTGGATAGTGTGTTTGTCAGTATATGATTTAATCTTGATAACGTGCCATTTGGCATGAGTTGTATTTCAACTGTTTCCCTCTGACTTCTCTGCTCCTCTCCATCTCCGTTGGTCTTATGAGAAATATGTGACATCTTTTATGGATATTGTGGCTCATTTACATGAGCAGAGCTGAATATAGATGTGCACTTTGAAGCCCAGCTCTAAGCAAAGAATACAATAGGGTCTCATGCACACTGTTAGCGAGCTTTTGGTGTTTTTTTGCCAAAGCCCCAGAACTCAACCCAATAAAAGCCTGTGTCCATGCACACATAGACTTTTATCAGCATTTAAGAATAGCAGAGTTTAGGGGCAGTTAAAAGTCCCTCTCCTGAACACAGAAGAATTGCATCCAGGAGATGAAAGTTTTGGCCAAAACAATGTCACACACGGCAAAAACGCACGTAAACTCATGTAAACATACCTAAGCGCTAGCCATTCCGCCTTTTATTTCAGCTCATCCCCCACAGCTATTACCTTTTGTATTACTCAACCCTTCCTCCTAGATTGTAAGCTCTAACGCAAGGGCCCTCTGTTTCCTCTTGTACCAAATTGTATTGTCACTGTAATGTCTACCTTCATTTTGTAAAGCGCTGCACAAACTGTTGGCGCTATATAAATCCTGTACAGGGGCAGACTGACCATTTGGGAACTCGGCACTGCCCGAGGGCCCTGGGTCAGTAGGGGGCCCCATGAGATGCCCCTGGTACCTTTTCACAGGCTTTTTTTGGGTGTGGTTTGATTGTGGGCGAGGACACAGGGGCCCCATGATCCCCTATTGCCCGGGGGCCCCATGAGTTGTCAGTCTGCCCCTGATCCTGTATAATAATAATGTTCAGCACTTGGGCATTTATTCATTTCAATGGCAAGTACTCTGGCCAATGAAATGAATAAAAGTCCAAGCGCTAAATGCGGCTAAACATAGTATCGCGCTTACACGCGTTTTTGCCACGTTTAACATTTTCTGCTGCCAGTAGAGTAAACGTTCAGGTGCACATGTAGCCTAACACCCATAACTCTCCCCCCCCCCCCCAATAACATGTAACTTGTATTTATTTATTTTGCTGCAATGTTATGTGCATGCTGCAGACCCCGTGAAATCTTTAAGAGTTGGAAACTTGTAGACACAGGTATTAGGAGCCAGCAGGTAACCCTATGTGTTTTTTTTTTTTCTGAGATAGGTGTGTTCTGCCATACCACAACAGGAGGGAACAAGATGCCTAGTACACGCGATGAGAAAATCAGACAAATGATCGTTCACGATGAGAAAATCAGACAAATGATCGTTCACGATGAGAAAATCAGATGTAGCCCTGTTTGGGGGGGGGGTTATGTGAAATGGCCCACACCAAACAGGCTATGGCGCTAACCTGTATATGAGTAGGCAATCCTGAGCCTTTGCTATATGGAAGAGGGGGTTGTGTGATAATACAAATGGCAGTGCCTCCACCTAGAATAGGGATCCTGCAATTGAGGAGACTCACCCCTTTCTAGGAATGTAACAGGTAGACAACTTACAGTAACTATACATAGCAGTATTAATGCACCCAGCTTATATTTCTAACATGAAAACATGTCACCACACCTGTATGAGATTAATGCAAAGTTTATATAAAGCAGCCACATAAAATAGGATGCATAAGAATAACATTCAGGAATTACAATTTACCATAAATTAGGAGGTTGCACCCGAGTATATGTGCATGTAGTATACAGAATACCTCCAACCATGGGTTATAGCGCAGTCTGGTTGCAGGGGCCCCTGGAGAGGTGAGAGTCAATAAGATGCACACTTCCACTTCAGATGCTGCGATGGCATCCAAGTAACACGTTCTATGCGGATGAATTCACTGCTTGTCTGACGATCAGCGATGCATCACCTAAAATGATAAAATGCCCTATCTCTCCTTACTCTTAGTCCCTATCCCTAAACTGGGCTGTCACCGCAACCGGGCCTCTATCTGTCTAAGTGGCCATCGGATGCCTAACCTACCTCTAGCCTAATCTATCCAACGCTCCCTATGCTAATCGTAGCTAAAGGGAGATCCAGACCAATAAGGGTGCTATGGCTTTAAGCAAAGAGGCTGCAAAGATACACTGCAATTAACAGAAAGTTCACCTGACAGTCTTATGCAGGTGAAAACACTGATCTATATATATATATACAGTTGCAAGAAAAAGTATGTGAACCCCTTGGGATTACGTGGAGTTTTGCATGAATTGGGCATAAAATGTGCTCTGAACGTCATCTAAGTCACAACAATAGAAGAACACAGTCTGCTGAACATAATACTACACAAACATTAGATGTTGCCATGGTTTAATTGCACATAACATGTAAACATTCACAGTGCACGGAGGAAAAAGTATGTGAGGCCCTAGCTTAATGACTTCTCCCAGAGCTAATTGGAGCCAGGAGTGAGCCAACCTTGACTCCAATCAGTGTGATGATATTGGACGTGTTGCTGATAGCTGTCCTGCCCTTAAAAAACACACACCTGTTTTGGGTTTACTGGTTTCAAGAAGCACTGTCTGATGTGAACCATGCCTCGCAGAAAAAAGCTCTCAGAAGACCTACGATCAAGAATTATTGACTTGCATGAAGCTGGAAAGGGTTACAAAAGTATCTCCAAAAGCCTTGATGTTCATGTGTCCATGGTAAGACAGACTGTCTAGAAATGGAGAAAGTTTAGCACTGTTGCTACTCTCCCTAGGCGTGGTCATCCTGTAAAAATGACTGCAAGAGCACAGCGCAGAGTGCTGCATGAGGTAAAGAAGAATCCCAGAGTGTCAGCTAAAGACCTACAGAAATCTCTGGCACATGCTAACATTTTTGTTGACACATCTACAATAAGGAAAACATTAAACAAGAATGGAGTACATGGGAGGACACCACGGAGGAAGCCATTGCTGTCCAAAAAGAATATTGCAGCACGTTTGAAGTTTGCAAAAGAGCACCTGGATGTTCCACTGCACTAATGGCAAAATATACTGTGGACAGATGAAACCAAGATTGAGTTGTTTGGGAAGAACACACAACACTATGTGTGGAGAAAAAAAGGCACAGCACACCAACATCAAAACCTCATCCCCACTGTAAAACATGGCGGAGGGAGCATCATGGTTTGGGGCTGCTTTGCTGCCTCAGGGCCTGGACGGATTGTTTTCATTGATAGGAAAATGAAATCCAGAGTTTATCAAGACATTTTGCAGGAAAACGTACGACCATCTGTCCGCCAACTGAAGCTCCGCAGAGGATGGGTGATGCAACAGGACAATGACCCAAAGCATACAAGTAATTCAACAAAACAATGGCTGCAACAGCACAAAATACGCCTTCTGGAGTGGCCCAGTCTGAGTCCTGACCTCAACCCGATTGAAATGCTGTGGCATGACCTTAAGAGAGCGATTCACACCAGACATCCCAAGAATATTGCTACACTGAAACAGTTTTATGAAGAGGAGTGGTTCAAAATTACTCCAGATCGTTGTGCAGGTCTGATCTGCAACTACAGGAAACGTTTGGTTGAGGTTATTGCTGCCAAAGGAGGGTCAACCAGTTATTAAGTCCAAAGGTTCACATACTTTTTCCTCCCTGCACTGTGAATGTTTATTTGTTATGTGCAATTAAACCATGGCAACATCTAATATTTGTGTAGTATTATGTTCAGCAGACTGTGTTCTCCTATTGTTGTGACTTAGATGACGTTCAGAGCACATTTTATGCCCAATTCATGCAAAACTCCACGTAATCCCAAGGGGTTCACATACTTTTTCTTGCAACTGTATATAGACAACTATAAGGATTCTGCAGTGTGTAAATAGAATAATGATAATGAACCACAACTCTCTCTCTTACAGAGATATTAAGATTCCAATACAGAAGTTGAAATATAACAGAGGCAGACCTAATCTGCTTCAATAACAACTAGATAGATAGCAGCCTTGTTAATCTGGATCAATACTCACAGAATCACCATACAGTTCTCCCCAGATACACAGCACATGGCAGGCTGGCACCCTCTGCCTGATACTTCCTGGAAAACAAACTATATAACATCCTGGGGTTTCTTGACCTCCTAGCAGGGGCAGGAAGCACACCTAGGGACTTGTCTGCAATGGGACCTCTATGGTAGTGGCTGTATATGAATGTAAACAAACCATAACTAGTGTATAAAATAACAGTTCCCTACACTGACAAATGATCGTTCACGATGAGTAAATCAGACAAATGATCGTTCACAATGAGAAAATCAGACAAATGATCGTTCACGATGAGAAAATCAGACAAATGATCGTTCACAATGACAAAATCAGACAAATGATCGTTCACGATGAGAAAATCAGACAAATGATCGTTCACGATGAGAAAATCAGACAAATGATCGTTCACGATGAGTAAATCAGACAAATGATCGTTCACGATGAGTAAATCAGATAAATGATTGTTCATGTTTTTTTTGCATGCTACTCTTATATCGAATACAAGAATGCTGCAAAGCATACAAACTTCTCGTACGATCCAGTACAACTTTCTGTGCACATATCAACTTAACAGTGTGCAATCGGAAGTGATGTCATGTACGTGTGACACCTCTGCAGATGATTACCAAATTGTAGTAATAAGATTATCACCCAGTTATTGTGATTATACATATTTCTATCCTGAAAACAATTTTTTCTCATACTTAGGCCTCATGCATGCAGCGCATTTTTGCAGCCACTATTACGGCTGTCAGGTGTTTTTTTTTTTTACTGCTTCCAAACGGTCCTCCATGTTATCCTAAGTGTCCAAGCACTAGCGTTTAGCAATAGCGTTTACCAGCAGGAAAAAACCCCCCAGGGCCAGTGTGCCCAGGAGCAGCAGCATTTTGGCAGAAAAACCACTAAACGCATCTAAACGCTTGTTAACGCTACGCGCTTTTAGCTCTCGAGTGTTAATTCATTTCAATGGCCAGAATAAATGATTAATCTGGCCAATGAAATTAATTCATGCCCAAGCACATGATGTCTGATAATGCGCCTAAAGGCTTGTAAAAGCATTGGACACTTTGACAAGCGTCAGGCGGTTTTTCTGCCAAAATGCTGTAGCCAAGAGGAGAAGCATTTTTACAACGTCCTGTGTGCATGAGGCCTTAGCAGCATTTTCGTTGTATATGAAGATTGTTTTCACTGATATTTTTCTTTCTGGCTTGTTTTCATGTTTTCAACCATGCTTGGTCTGGTCACTGTTTTTTTTTTTACAGACGAATACTGTACTGCTTAACCCCTTCACACCTAAGGGTAAAACAAATCTTAACGCCTAAGCACAATCTTGCAACTTTGACATGTGTTTGTAAAAGCATACATATCATCACAACTACTTTGTACATCCAGGTGAATTATACCTTGTTTTTTTCAGCACAATTTGGGCTTTCATTTGGTGGTACATGGTAATGTATATATGGGAATATGGTAATGGATATATGGGAATATGATATGTAGGGAATATGGTAAAAATGCACACTCACCAGATGCGCATTTAAAATACGACTGTCTTCAGTAAACGGGCTCCATACTCCCATCGCCTCAGATGGTCTCTACCCACTTCCGGGTTGTCATAGGAGCGCCTCAACGACACGTCATCACCCTGCGTTTCCAGCCAATGACGCTTGAGTACGTGGCGATGATGTCAGCGAAACCCCCTACACGGACGAGGATTGCAAACACGGCCGGTGAAGCAGGGGGGGAGTTGTAATGGAAGAGAAAGGACACTATTAATTTACAGAGTCCCATGTGACACTAAGCTGCAGAACAGCTCCAGGATCCAGAGGAGGGAGATCCTTTCCAGGCTGTACACCCATTCCACCTTAAAGGGGACCTCTGGCTGTTTACATCTTATATATTATACTGCGTATTTTAAATGCGCATCTGGTGAGTGTGCATTTTTACTATATTTCCTGCACTTCACCGAATTAATTAAATGTCACATGGAATGTATTTTCACCTGAGCACAGGATTTTCACTTTACATCAATAATTAAGGACAATATATCACACTTATATGGACTTATAATATTTTATTGCATATGGTCATATCAAATAATCACACCATATATATGAACTTTGCATTTTACGTATATATACATGATTTTGCAGTTCCGAGTAGGGGGTGCGAGAGCCCTACCTGCACCGTCGTTCGCAGCTTCAATCACCAGGTCCCAGCCGATGACTCCCCGACGGCACCAGTATATCCGAAGGGGGAGAGACCTGTATGTAAACAATACAGATCTCTCTCCTGTCAGCTCATGCACAAAACATACAGCCCATATAGTAAAACACTCCATGCACACAGTTAACCCTTTGATCGCCCTTTCCTGCCCAGTGTCATTACTACAGTGTCAGTGCTTTTTGTTAGCACTGATCACTGTATTGGTGTCACTGGGGAAGTCTGTGACACCAAGTCAGTTCCCCCCAGTGTCAGAATGCCCGCCGCAGCCCCGCTATAAGTTGCTGATTGCCACCATTACTAGTTAAAAAAATGAAAAAAAAATCCCAGTATATATACCGTCATTTGTAAACGCTATACATTTCACATAATTCAATCAATTTACATATATTGGGATTTTTCAGCAAAGACATGTAGCAGAGTGCATGTTGGCCTAAATTTATGATGAATTAGATTTTTAAAATTTTTTTTTTGGACATGTTTAATAGCAAAAAGTCAAAAATATACTTTTTTTTCAAAATTGTTGGTCTTTTTTTGTCTATAGCGCAAAAAAAAATGCACAGGTGATCAAATACCACCAAAAGAAAGCTCTATTTGTGGGAAAAAAAGGACGTAAATTTCATTTGGGTGCAGCACTGCATGACCGTGCAATTGTCAGTTACAATACTGCAGCGCCTTAACGCAAAAAATGGCCTGGTCAAGAAGGGGGGTAAATCTTCAGGAGGGCAAGGGGTTAACACCACACTAAAACTTTGTTCATGAACTTAGATATATTTTACATTTACATTCAAACCTTTACTCTTTTTAATGCTGATAACCTACTTACTGTAAATAACCATACAAAAGATTTTTCCTGCACTTGTCATTGTAATAAAAAATAAATATTATTTATTATATTTATTTATTTCAAGTACTTATATAGCGCCATCAATTTACACAGCGCTTTACATATATATATTGTACATTCACATCAGTCCCTAACCCTCAAGGGGTGTACAATCTAAGGTATTCACAAACATATTACATACTGTACACTTGTCCTGGCCAATGTAGGACGAACGCTGCCAAGAACATTTTCTGCCATTCATTGTTTCTCGACCATACTGTATTTTATTTGAATAAAAATATAATCCTGGAGTGTCAGACAGAATAAGAAATTCATCCAAGAAAATGACCTTTGCTGAAAACCAACATTTCTCGACATTGTCTAATAAAATTTACAGCTGGGAAATTCAATTCTATTTTTATTGCTATATGTGTTCGCCCGCAGTAGATTCTTATGCCTGATGGAGACTAAGAATTTAAATCTTTCTGAGGAGCCAAGTGAAACTATGACTTTATAAAGAAATAAATGTCACCGGGGAATGTACCTGGGAGACATTATTATTAAACATCCACAGAACTTGAATGTCAGAAAAATGGGTCAGCTTAATGAACACAAAAGATGATGTATATATTTTTTTTAAACTATTTTATTTGGAACATTCTTGTGCCAAATTGTTTTCTGTGGAGGTGTAATAGGCTCACATTTTCAGTTATTTGGCAAAATGCAACACATATGTTTTTGGAAATATAATTGTCCTGTTGGCATTAGGAAGTAAACTAAAGATGGGTGGATTTCTGTTTCTGAGTTTGCTAAAAAAAAAAAAAATTACTGTTTATTTTTAAAGTGGTTGTAAACCTTTACATATGCCTGGGTGATACACAGATGCAGCACTACTCCCTTAGGAGTCACTGAGTTTTGGGTCCCCCTTACGTTCTGCACAGTCAGGCAACAGGCATTGTCCACATTTTGTACATTGGAGTCAAAGTACAGTCCTTGAGCTTGTGTTTGTAGTTTTATTTAGGCGTTAAACTTAGATGGGTCTAGGGGTATATGGGATGCCCGAGGCACTGTAAACTTGAGAACAAGTTCCTTAGAAATTATGTACAAAAATGCGGATAGCAACAGTCTTTCCTTGAAAAGCGTTTAACAAAATAAAATTTAAACAACAACCGTGAAGTCCATCAATTAGTCCATCAACTATTACCCCTAATTACCCTAAAATGTCCCAGTGAAAAATAGTTCAAACTGTTCAATATTCTTCCAACGATCTCCCAGATGTATATACCTCAAAAAAAGGAAAAATATCACATAGTGCTTTATCCTTCATACAACATAAGTTCAATTCATCCCCCGCACTTAAGACAGTGAATAAATGTGAAAAAATATAATGGAAAAACGTGAAAAACCGTGAATTAATCAGTGAAAATTAAAACACGGTTTTTCGCGTTTTTTCATTATATTTTTTCACATTTATTCACTGTATTAAGTGCGGGGGATGAATTGAACTTATGTTGTATGAAGGATAAAGCACTATGTGATATTTTTCCTTTTTTTGAGGTATATACATCTTGGAGATCGTTGGAAGAATTTTGAACAGTTTGAACTATTTTTCACTGGGACATTTTAGGGTAATTAGGGGTAATAGTTGATGGACTAATTGATGGACTTCACGGTTGTTGTTTAAATTTTATTTTGTTAAACACTTTCACATATATAATTTGTTACACCTTCAGGGGAGGGTGTTGATTGTGTTGTGGGGGTTTTAGTATTTATTTTGGAGGTGGTTTTTGATTGAAATATATTTCCTTGAAAAGCACCAAAGCTCTTTTGTGTACCACCTCAAACCCCAGATAAATCCTCCTCTTCACCCAGCTACCTGAGGGTATCCCTGGGCAAGGGGGCCCAAGAGCTGTAGATTTAGAACAGCAAGACTAGTTGAGTATTGCACCTGACCGCCCTCTCCCCTTATCTGTCCAGGGGTTGTAGGAGTACTTATTTAGTCTTTCCCTGTTTTCTTGGTGGGTTGGTGGCTGCCTTCAGGCCTTATGCTTGCTTCACAGGCCATCCTACCAAGAAGACGATGGGACAGAGGAGATCCTCCCTTCTAGAATTCTACCTACAGGTGGCCTCCCCTCCCAGGCTCCCCACTCCAGCCTTACTCTCAGTACACCTTCCAACCGACACTGCCTCTGCTCCCAGGCTCTGTGATACGTAAGGGTTGCCCTGGTCACCATGTCGAGCCTCCTGCCAGGGGATTGGCCAAGGTCCCACAAGCATGCAGATCTGAGCCTCCTCCCTTCCTCCATCCCTGCTTCAGAAAGCTCTCAGGTTTCTTGAGAGGCGGGAGGGCTCCAGAAGCTCTGACCTTCCGAACCTCCTTAGCCTGTCCTGAGGTGAACTCCTGCTATTAGGGATAATGCAGCCTCATAGGACAGTCAGAGGAGAATGAATACTCCTCCTACAAGGTTAACCAGTGCTCAGTCGGACACTGATAGAAGTCACAAGACTGCTGTATACTGCTGATGAAAATAAGTATTTAGCAGTTTATATTTACTAAAATAATTGCATTTCCATGTTCTGTGTACTGTGGGAGATGGGATATAGTGAATGCAGAGTCCAGGGTTTAGTAACAATTTAAAGCAGAACTGCACTACATCTGAGCACCACAAAGCAAAAATGCTATTTGATTCATTTTTAATATTCAAAGCAAACTCTCCCATCCATCCATGTCTCCATGCTTTATTTTGCTGATAAATCACTTTGAAAAACTTGCCATAGCATTTCTGGCTGTGGCCGTCTTGAGTAAGGACAGATGATTCCTGTAGCATTCATGTAGCATCTCCCATGACCATCTACCGCTAACCTTGCAGAAACGTGTAAGATCCACATCCACCCATACTGCCCCTTTACAAATTACCTGATTTTAGTGGTTTCACAATGTACTTGTGAAGAAGAAACTTAGATTAGTACTTACATTAGTCCCATCCTCCAACTGCAGTGAAGATGACATCACTTTCCTTTTTGGGCTAGATTGTGGGGAATACATACATACAGCCCAAATCCCACAAGAAGACGCTCTTGGAATTACTGGACTGGAGTGTCTTCTCTCGAGATTTGGCCTGCTCTGCAATCCATAGGAATCCTTCCTGGAGGATGGTGACATTACAACCGGAGATGTGTAAGACGAAGGTAAGGTAAATATAAATCTAAATAAAAAACAAACAGAAAATTTCTCAACACACTTATGTAGCCTGCAATAAATAAATAAATGCATAAATAAATAAATACATAAATAAATAAAAAATAAGGTAAGTATAAGTCTAAAGCTGGCCATATTCTAGTAGAATTTTGCTTGAAATGTTTAGTTTTAAGAACATTTGTTCAATTTTCTAGTTATCGGTGGGGTCAAATCCATGTTCATTTTTTACCACAGTGACAAGGAAATTTGAGGGAGCAGGATGGAAAATTTTTCTCAACAAACTAATTTGTATGTGATTTTTTGGCAGAAAGGTCCATTTGTTCCAAAACCGAATGTTAAAAGCAAATTAATTAAGTACTTTTGATGATATTTGTCAAGTCATCAAATGTATGACGAATTTTCATACAAATATCTACTCATGTATTGTTAGCTTTACTTTATTTTGAAACTACTAACATTACATGTTTTTTTTTTGTTTTAATGAAAGGGACAGTATATGCAGACCTTGAACTGTACTGCAAGATCCACTTTAAAGCAGGGGTGGACTGACCATTTGGAAACTTGGGCACTGCCCGAGGGCCTGGGGTCAGTAGGGAGCCCCATGAGATGCCCCTGGTACCTTTTTCATAGGCTTTTTTGGGCAAGGACACAGGGGCCCCATGATCCCCTATTGCCCGGGAGCGCCATGAGTTGTCAGTCCGCCACTGCTTTAAAGTGTATACCAAAATCTAAAATCAGTCAATCTAAAACTACTTTAGCCCATTTAAAAGCTAATTTACTTACCAGCCACGTTTACTTACCTAAATCTGCAGTCAAGTGGTTGACGGGGTCCCATGTCATCTTTATTGTGGACTGCAGTATGAAAGGGTTCACCCTGGTGATGTAAATTCTTCCCATTGGTCATACATGTAGCTGTATGGGGTACATATTTTCTTTGCACTATGTTACACTTTATAGATAGAAATTTTGCAATGTCCCTTTAAATAGCAGTGATTCATATGTGCTCAAGATCAACTAAATTGTAAACAAAACTCCAATAAAAGTTAAAATCTCGTGAAATCAATTCAGTGCAGCACCACCATCAAATAACACAGGCCTCTTATTAGATGTTCAGAAATCTAGGAGACCTAATAGCAATCAAACCTCAATGCTACAATTCATCCGCACAGCTCCTCCAATTCACTCCTCTGAGGTTAAATTCAATAAAAAACGAGGAAACTCCATAATGTAAATTTGTAAAGAACTGTTTTTATTAAAACCAAAGAGGTACTCACATAATTAAATCAAAAGCAAACATGTAAAGATGGCGTGTTGATGTAACCATTGCATTTCGCTGCAGACAGCATGCCCCTTAAAGACATCCACTGTAACAAAATGATTTCATTATGTCAGTAGCTCTTTGGTTTTAATAAAAAGCGGCTCTTTATGATTTTACTCTATCTAGTTTCCTCTTTTATTTTTTTATTGGATTTAACCTGATTTAATACCCATGGGTATACCATCAGAGGAGTGAATTGGAGGAGCAGTCTGGATGAATTGTAGCATTGACGATTGCTGTTTGAGCGATATTAGACCTTCTAGATTGCAGGGGTCTGAACGTCTAATAAGAGGCCTGTGTTATTTGATGGTGGCGGTGCACTGAACCAATTTCACAAGAGAAAAAAGTCAGACTTTTATTGGACTTTTATTCACAATTGTGTTGGTCTTAAGCACATACGATTCACTGAGATTTAAAGGGACAATGCAATATTTCTGTCTATATGGTCTGCTTTGATGTTTCGTATCTTAAATATCAGATTAGTGCTGCTGTTTGATTTTTTTTGTTATTAAGCACTAAGCTTACAAAACCTTTTTGTTTAAAACATGTTTTTCTGGGGGGGGGATTGAATTATTTATCACTATTTTCTTTGTGAACTATAGATGAAACTGTTTGATAATGAGGAGGATTGACTTTAAGCTAGAGGACACAATAGTATCTAGAAGTATGTGAAGATTTGCACTTTGCTAGTCATTGCTGTCCTCCTTCATAATATACTTGATATATTCATCTCTCTGCACCCAACTGTTGGAAATGTTTCTCTAGCCTACAGGAGCTGATTTATAGTTTACCTTATTTACTTTATTTTATTTATATAATAATAATTAAGTTTTAAGGCTCCATTAGGATTGATGCGCTGCAGGATAAGTGCATCACTCCCATATTGAAAGTCAGTTCTTCCAATTGGTTGACAAAGATATCCATCAGCGGGATTCTTAAAAGGTCTTGAAGACTTCTAATGGTGGCGATGATAAGATGATGTTAGGATGAAGGGTAGGGGGCCTGGACTCCAGCAGCAGATCACCAGCCTCCAGCACTAGAAAAGATATCCATCGGCGGGATTCTTAAAAGGTCTTGAAGACTTCCAATGGTGGTGATACTATGATGATAGGATGAAGGGTGGGGGGCCTGGACTCTAGCAGCAGATCACCAGTCTTCAGTACTAGAAAAGATATCCATCGGCAGGATTCTTAAAAGGTCTTGAAGACTTCCAATGGTGGTGAAGCTATGATGTTAGGATGAAGGGTGGGGGTCTGGACTTCAGCAGCAGATCACCAGTCTCCAGTACTAGAAAAGATACCCATCGGCGTGATTCTTAAAAGGTCTTAAAGACTTCTAATGGTGGTGATGCTATGATGTTAGGATGAAGGGTGGGGGGCTTGGACTCCAGCAGCAGATCACCAGCCTCCAGTACTAGAGGGGATGCTGAGGAGGATCATGTGATGGTGGATTCTGATTAGCAAATATAGGGTGAAAGCTTTTTTTTATTATTTTAAAGTAGTTGTAAAGGCTCAAGGTTTTTTATCTGATCTCTGAGGATTTCTGACGGGGCAGAGACCTGAATGTAAACAATACAGATCTCTCCCTTGTCAGCTCCTGCACACTGCTTTGTATGGCTCTGCATAGTAGAGCCATACAAAGTAGTGTGCTTTACAGTAAAACAGACACACAACCCATGTAGTAAAACAATACACAGTTAACTCTTTAATCGCCCCAGATGTTTAACCCCTTTTTGCCCACTGTCATTAGTACAGAGTCAGTGCTTTTTATTTGCACTGATCACTGTATTGGTGTCACCGGGGATGTCAGTGACACCAAGTCAGTTCCCCCCAGTGTCAGAATGCCTGCTGCACTCCTGCATTAAAGCACTGATCGCCGCCATTACTAGTAAAAAAAAAAATCCAGTATACATAGCGCCATTTGTAAAACGCTATAACTTTCACATAAACCAATTAATTTACACGTATTGGAATTTTTTTTAGCAAAGACATGGAGTAGAAAACTTTTTGGCCTAAATTTTGCTGAAATTTGATTTTTTACATTTTTTTACTGGACGTTTAATAGCAAAATTCAAAAATATTGTTTTTTCCCAAAATTGTTGGTCTTTTTTTTTAGCGCAAAAAATAAATACCACCAAAAGAAAGCTCTATTAATGGGGAAAAAAGGACGTAAATTTCATTTGGGTGCAGCGTTGCATGACTGCGCAATTGTTGGTTAAAGTAACGCAGCGCTGTACACAAAAAATGGCCTGGTCAGGAAAGAGGGTAAATCCTCTGGAAAGTGGTTTATGGGGGCATAGACAGCGAATAAAACGTAATAAGTGTTCTACTCAAGGGCAAACTGACAACTCATGGGGCCCCCGGGCAATAGGGGATCATGGGACATTTAGTATGTTGAACCGATTTGTTTTCGGAAATTCGTTTTGTATATTCGTTGGTCCAGATGGATTAAAAAAAATTTTGCAGTTTTTCCAGATGATTGCTATATATTTGATATATTATGGAATCTGACAGATTCAAATAGGAAGGATTCAATATTTTTGGTTGCTAGTCTAATCCAGCCTTTCTTAACCAGGGTGTCTAGCAGGGGCGGACTGACAACTCATGGGGCCTCCGGGCAATAGGGGATCATGGGGCCCCTGTGTCCTTGCCCAAACTCAAAAAAGCCTATGAAAAAGGTACCAGGGGCATCTCATGGGGCCCCCTACTGACACCGGGCCCTCAGACAGTGCCCGAGTTTCCAAATGGTCAGTCCTCCCCTGGCTCTACTCAATCTCCACTCCATCCAAAACTAAAAAAAGTGTTTTGCCTTTAGTTAAACTTTAAAATGGGCCCAGTAGTGGCAAATATAAATTGTTAAAAAGGAAATACAAATTTACTTTAATAAAATCTTTAATCTTTTAGTGATTAGAATGAATAATTGAATAAATGATTACATAAAAAAAAACAATAAATTGAATAAATATTAAAAAACATATTTATCAACGTAAAAAAAAAATCGTAAAACAAAAGTGTAATTGAAAACTCTTTTTTCTGTAATATAAAAAAAAATCCCTTTCAGTTTGCTGTTTATTAGAATGCCTCTGTCAGTTACTATTCGAGTAACATTCTGCAAACAATTATTTCTGTTTCTGCCCTGCTATTAGCATGCCAAGCAAATGAGGGTTTGAATGTTGTCATATGTCAGTTCTGTCTCCAATGCTGGAGCTACCAATGCATGAGTGCATGATATGTTTGTTTTTTCTGGTCTTATGGTCTGTTCCTTGTAGCCAGATACAAGCAGATTTCACAATAATAGGGGAACAAAAATCATTCTTAGCATGTGTGTACTGTGCGCTCTCCAACCACCGTGATCAGGCACTGCAGGGCAAAAATTCCTGTTCTTCGGCTGTTATTACACACAGTTCTTGGAAATTTCATTACCTCAACACTGGATGGGAAATTACATTTTAAATAAAATTTTAAAAAAAGTGTGGTTGATGGGGCAAACTGTACAGCCCCCCAGCAAGCCACAAGAGGTGGAGAATGAGAACATATCTGAGGTATACCACACACATCGAATTTGCATACATTTTTTTTTAGATTCTAAGTAAAAGCAGGGTCGTATTTACAACCATTTTCCTGCGTTACCATGTATGCTTTATTTTTGATACAACGCGCACTCAACAAAAATTGATTGCTTTCCAAACATTTCTTTAAATAGTTATTTGCTCCAATTTCCATGTTCCAAAAGGATGAACTAGAAAAACATTTTTGATAGCATTACACATGCTACAGTTCCATGAACTAAAATATTGCCTTCCCTGCCCAGTTACAGTGGTATTAAAGCCAAAACCAAAAATGTAATATGCCGCAGGTTACCAATCATTAGATGTGGTGGCTGCATTAGTTTTCTGTTATTAAGCTTCCCCCCCCCCTTGTTTTCACCTGGTGATCTGGTCAGTAACACACCTTCTGTATTAGAGCTCCACCACTCTGGATGAAGGAACATAGAGGGCACCTTTTGGACAGCAGAATTGTCAGTCTGGGGGGTAGGGGAGAGGAGTGTTAGATGTACTTGCAGATTTATATACACTAACAAATTGAAGATGAACTCCAGATAACACTTTTAAGCAGTTACAGTAACAGTTTTTTTTTCCTTTTGGGATAAAGCGTTTACATAAATACAATTGGGTCCCAGAAATGGTTTCAGACAAAGCACTGGAGAGTACTGAACTGGCCAGCAATGAGTCCACATTTCAATCCCATAGAGCACCTGTGGCGAGATCTCAAAACAGCAGTTGGGAAAAGGAACCCTTCCAATCTGAGAGACCTGGAGCAGTTGGCGAAAGAAGAGTGATCCAAAATTCCAGCAGAGAGGTGTAAGAAACGCATTGATGGTTACAGGAAGCGACTGATTTCAGGGGTTGGCTACCAAATAATAAATTGAGGGTGTCAATAATTTTGTCCAGTCCATTTTTGGGGGTTTGCGTGGAATGGGTCAGATTTGGCTTTTTGTTTCTCCACTTTGTTATGTCATACCAACACAAACAAAAGAAATAAACATGAGAATGCCTAAACATTTGTATGTAGCAACCTCCTAGTCAGATAGGGTGAGATAGACCTCAATTGTTAGCTAGGAAGGGTGAATAGCAGCTTGGGTGGGATAGCTAGCATGGTCAAGCTATGGTCAGTGCTGAGAGTCTCTGCGGACCGGCCTTCTGGAATTTCTTCCTGCTCTAGAACTTTGGAGAAAGGTCTAGAAGCAGTGGTTGGATCTGAGGAGTGGCTGATCTGCACTTTTGAGGGAGCCTGGCCAATCCCTAACAGGAGGCTTGGCAAGGGGCCAGGACAACCTTTAATAGTGAGTGAACCTGCTCGGCTGCAGGAGAGTACAGGTGGAAAACAGAGAGAGAATTTGAGGCTGAAAGCAGGAGCCGGGGAGGCCCAGATGAAGAGAGATTAAAAATGTGCAGCTGAGCCACACTTTTACCACCGCCAACCACTCCCCATTATGCTGCAAAGGCGCTGTCACCATAGTACAGCAGCAGGGGGCCACTGATACCAATATGGGGCACTATTCCTTCCACTGACACCAATGATGGGGAATTATTCCTCCCACTGATATCAATGATGGGGCAATATCCCTTCCACTCATACCAATTATAGGGCACTGTTCCTCCCACTGACATCAATGATTGGGGCATTACTCTCCCCACTGATATAATCAATGGGGCATTATTCCTCCCACTGACATCAATGGTTGGGGCATTACTCCCCCCACTTATATCATCAATGGGACATTATTCCCCCCACTGAAATCAATGATGGGACAATATTCCTCCCACTGATACCAATGATGGGACAATATCCCTCCCACTGATATCAATGATGGGGCAATATTCCTTCCACTGACATCAATGATGGGGCATTATTCCTCCCACTGATATCAATGATGGGACAATATTCCTTCCACTGATACCAATGATGGGGCACTATTCCTCCCACTGATACCAATGATGGGGCACTGTTCCTTTCACTGACACCAATGATTTAGGCATTACTCCTCCCACTTATATCACCAATGGGGCATTATTCCTCTCACTGACATCAATGATTGGGCATTACTCCTCCCACTTATATCATCAATGGGGCATTATTCCTCCCACTGACATCAATGATGGAGCATTATTCCTCCCACTGATACCAATGATGGGGCATTATTCCTCCCACTGATACCAATGATGGGGCACTATTCCTCCCACTGATACCAATGATGGGGCACTATTCCTCCCACTGATACCAATGATGGGCCACTATTCCTCCCACTGATACCAATGATGGAGCACTATTCCTCCCACTGATACCAATGATGGGGCATTATTCCTCCCACTGATACCAATGATGGGGCATTATTCCTCCCAATGATAGCAATAATGGGACATTATTTCTCCCACTGATACTAACGATGGGGCGCTATTCCTCCCACTGATACCAATGATGGGACATTATTCCTCCCACTGATACAAATGATGGGACACTACCCCCCCCCCCCCATACCAAAAAAGGGGCACTGTTTACTTTCAGTGATACCAGGACATTTTCTACTCCCACCTGCCACAGTCTGACCCATATAAAGGTTTGAAGGACAGTATGCTGGCCATTTGTTTAGAAAGTCTGGAGACCCCTGCTGTAGGTGATGACCAGAATCACAGGGTTTGTGCTCCTATCCTTACCTAGCCATTAAGGAAGAAGGGATGTTTGTTATATAGGGCTTGTGGACAACTTGCTCCATTCTTGTGCCTTTCTGCTTTGCTGGGATTATACCTGTAAATTTGTCTAGCTCAGTTTTTCTCAACCAGGTTGCTGTGTGCCATTTGGGTTCTCAGTTTGCCTTGGACCAGGGCCTGTGTTGGGGAAGGGGGTTGTGCTATGGGGGGCTCTGTGATGGGTAAACTATGTGATTAGGGGGCTCTATGATGGGGGAGCCCTGATGTGGTCTCTAATGTATAGGGTGAACTCTGATGTGATGGAAGGACCTTGGGGGCTTCCAATGTGAAGTTAATTTAATTAAAGTGGTTATGTGAATCATCATAGTCTCGGGTTTCCCATTGATAACTAAAATGGACATTTGTTTACATTTTAGACTGGAATGCCTCAAGATTCGGCCTACTTTTTAAAGGGTGCCACAACTGAAAAAAAAAGAAAAATGCTGCTCTAGCTGCAAGAAGGGGTTAAAAAAAGGCGACGTGCGTATTTTTTTTTTCAAATGGAGCCAACTGAACTAAATAAATTGATTTTTTTGTATGTAAGTACGTACAATTGCGCAATGTACTATTGCAATCTGGCGACAGGCTGAGAGAAAAAGGGGGAAAACGTCCAGCGAGATTTATTTGCATTACTTCCCAGCACATGTTATCACTCAGAGCGTAGATAACTTGGTAGAACATTTGAAAGGAAACACAGGTTTATATGCCCTCTGGTGTGTGAAATAGCATTTGCAAATATTCAGTGATCTAATATCATTTTGTCAAAGCAAAACCCTCCAAAAACTCCTAGAAAACAAAGTGCGAGGTTGTAGCAACAGAGCTGTCTGAGCACAGGCTTCAGCTTCGCAGACATTGCCACAACAGACAAAGTTCCTCCATTTTCAATGAAGCTCGGCATGTTTCTTTAAAACTGAACAGATTTTTTTTTTTTAGGCAAGATCCCATCTTTAGCACATATGGTTGTTGCCTATAAATTAATCATGCACTGTACTTCAAAGTTATGGAAAGTCGCGGAAAAGTGAAAGAATGTTTTGTTTTCTGGGCCCCTAAGGAAAATAAAGCTCATAATCTAATAATAGCAATACGATTCGCTCGAGTTTCCTTTGCTCTTTGGGGTATATTTACTAGATGATGTTGATTAAGAAGCTATGGACCCGGGGTCTTTTTCACGGCCTCAGGATGAAAGATTGTTCCTTCGATTGCAAAAGATTAGTGGTGAAAGAATACGGGCTGTGCAGGGCCTTCAGTCTGTGCTAGGATGCAAGATCTAAAGAGCACCGGTCACGAAAGTGAAAGAAAAAAGAGAACTGTCCTATGTTCTCTAATCCGAAGAGTAAACACTGATACAACACCTCCTGCGCTCAGGGACCCAGATCAGTAGAGGACCGATGGATCAATAGTATAAATTGTATAAAGGTGTATGGAAGTTCGTCCCAGACCGATCAAAGGCTGTGAAGCTCCAATACAAAAATAACAGGCAGCACAGTGGCTAAGTGGTTAGCACTTCTGCCTGGCAGTACTAGGGTCGCCGGTTCAAATCCCAACCATGTTACCACCTGCCTGGAGTTTATATGTTCTCCCTGTGCCTGCGTGGGTTTTCTCCGGGTACTCCAGTTTCCTTCCACACTCCAAAGACAGGCTGGTAAGTTAATTGGCCCTAGTATGTGTATGTATGAATGTAAGTTAGGAACCTTAGATTGTACGCCCCTTGAGGGTTAAGGACTGATGTGAATGTACAACATATATGTAAAGCACTGCGTAAATTGACGGCGCTATATAAGTACCTGAAATAAATTTAAAAAATTTAAATAAAATACAAAGCAGGGGAAGCTTGATACAAACTGTAGTGGAGAACAAAAACACAGCGCACAAACCTTGCGCATTACCTCAGTAAACAGTTAGTTGATTTAGGAGATATACTCACAAAAGTAGTAATAAAACAGGCATATAAAATCCAAAAGTACATCTTACAATAAGGAGACACATGCCAATCCCATTTGACACATGCGAGTCATTCTGAGAATTTCCCCTTCAGATGCCTGTTTTATTACTACTTTTGCGAGTATATCTCCTAAATCAATAAATCTACTAACTATATTTATATAGTCCTCCCGCACTCTAAATTGTCAATCTCTATATACAGCTGCAAGCACTCTACCACAAACCACAATGGAAAATTGCTAAATAGAAATTATTTGGTGCTGCGCTAATAAATATATCACATAATCTAGAAATCAAAAAACCAAAAACACCCGAAAAAAACATTGATTTTGGGGTTTTTTGCTTTCTTTTTTTAATCTATTAACTGTTTACTGAGGTAATGCGCAAGGTTTGTGCGCTCTGTTTTTGTTCTTCATTACACTATGTTCTCTAATGTCAGGGGAAAGCACAGACAAAATATAGGCATGGTTTTCCTTTTTAAAAAGTGCATTTTCATATCGGGTATGTACAGGCGCGGACTGACAACTCATGGGGCCCCCGGGCAATTGGGGTTCATGGGGCCCCTGTTTCCTCGCCCACACCCAAAAAATCCTATGGAAAAGCCAATTAAAGGTACCAGGGGCATTTCATGGGGCCCCCTACTGACCCCAGACCCTCGGGCAGTGCCCTAGTGCTTGAATGGTCAGTCCGCCCCTGGGTATGTAGGCTTTTGTTAAAGTTCTGGAAGGATGGCAGTAGAGGAACAGTTGTCTCACAAGGTAGAAACACCTGCCAGTCCTTAAAGTGGAAGTTCAGAAAAAAAAACACTAGAGCAGGCCATACATGGGTCGAATTCCGAACGATTTTTCAATCGAAAATCAAAAACATTGTTAGTTCTGTAATCCGATGGCGCCACTGATGATTTAGAAAATCGGTCGTTTTTCACGCATTTTCCAGCATGCCCAATAAACGAAATGGGAAGGAACCACGAAAATACGCACTAACCCCACTAACAGGCCGATTATTCTTAGGTCTGATTTTCGAACAAAAAATAGTTCGAAAATCGACCCATGTATGGCTGGCCTAAACCTACTCCCAGTCCCATTCTAAGCCTAACCTATTTTACCCTATGAAGAATAGATTGCTATACTCACCTATAATGAAACCACTTTTGTCTGGTTTCCAGTGGCAACTTTTGTGTAGAGAGAGAAAGCCGACAACAGTCGGGAAATGAATAGATGACGTCACCCATAGACTTACTATGGGGCATCCGTTGTCGGCTGCCTCTTCTCTACACAGAAGCCCCCATTGACAGCTTAGCCTGGGACCAGACTGGAGCAACTTCAGAATAGGTAAGTATAGCGATCTTTTCTTTACAGGGTTAGATAGATTAGACACTAGATATGTTTTGCCTGAACTTCCACTTTAACCCCTTGGCGCCAATGTAACACAAATATGTGGCCACACAGAGCTGGGCTTTTTTCCATGGGTCCGCATATTTGCGTACCTGTCTTTGTTCTGGGAGCACGCTGCACGGCACGGCGCGCTCCCAGCACAAAGACCGGGGTGTCACTGACAGCCCCAGGTCCCATTCTAACGATCGGGACCCGGGACTCCTGATTCTGGGTCACATGATCGCTGTGATAGCCTCTAAATATATATAAGGTGTGGCGCTTAAATGATAATCAATATATATAAGCCAAAAAATATAAAATGATGAATCATCTAAAATACATAAAGTGACTCGTGACAAGGTGCCAGCATATAAAGTGACTTTAGTGATATCATGTATTCCGTCACTATTAAAGTGACCCATGATGTCCAAATGTGAGTATGGAAGATCAAAGTGTCTCCAATAGTAGGTGCTCCATCCAAAACAAATGGTGAGATGACCGGTGTGAACGATAAGGCTGTGCACTCACCAGATGCACAGTCAATCTGCGCATTTAGAGACAATACTCTCTTAGGGCACACTGCAGGCTCCTGTGTAGATGAAATCTGGTCTGGTCAGGTGTTCCCCTCACTGTTCCCCTCTGCTGGCAATATGGCCTTGTTCCTCAATCATGCAGCTCTGTGGGTTTGTTGATGACTGACAAAGAGCCCAGAAAAAGAGGAGGCCAATAGTGTGATACTGTCTTAGCATATACACTTTTATTCCATTCAAAGGCACAGGGAAAGAAAAAGTTGCACTGACCATGTGATGATAACAAAGATGGCCGCCGGGACCCGCGTGGTGCCGGCGGCCTGACGTCACGACGCTGTAGCTCCTACTGACGCGTTTCGTGCTAACTGCACATAATCATGACTATAGATAGAGCACACTATCTCAATATAATACCTAGTTTTTAGTAAAATATAAAAGATGAGGTTGCATCATGGAAACATACCAAGATACCAAACATGTCAAGTCTAAACATTTTGCGAACCCGTGAAATGATAAAAAATAGTTCCCAAAATAGTGAATAGGTAACACTTTAAAGGCCTGTACAAGTTATAAATTTAGAGTTAGCGCTGAATTATGGCCCTATAATTATTTGTTCTCACCCTGACATTCACAGCGATACCTCACATGTGTGGGGCAATTGCTATTTTAATACATGTGCACGCCCTACAAGTGCACTTGAGTGCATGTTCATAACTAAATATTTTATATAAATAAATTGTATATACATATATATTTATTTTTGTTACTTTATTGCTACCACAAGGCAGCTAACAAGCCCCATGTGTGATAGTATTCAACAGGTTATAGGTCCTCTTTATGGAGACATCAGGAGTCTATTAGACCCCCAATGTCTTCTCTGTCCTGCACTGCAGCTAATCAGTCGTGCTTGATTAGATTCCTTCCTGGTTAGAGTAGCCAGGGAATAAAAGCTGTCAAAGTGAGAAAATCTCTGGTGCTTCTGGGTTCATTTATTGCTGAGGAAAGTATGTCCCCTGATTTCCAGCCAGGGGTGGACTGACCATTTGGAAACTCGGGCAGTGCCCGAGGGCTCGGGGTCAGTAGGGGGCCCCATGAGATGCCCCTGGTACCTTTTTCATAGGCTTTTTTGAGTTTGGGCAAGGACACAGGGGCCCCATGATCCCCTATTGCCTGGGGGCCCCATGAGTTGTCAGTCCGCCCCTGTTTCCAACCGTAGAAACAGAAACAGCCTCTCCTGCACTCTATGACCCAGAGCAAGGGTGGATGGATGGAAACAGAAATTGAGAAAATTCGACCACCAGTGTATAGAAGGTTGTGCAGCTCTAAACAAAGCTGGGGAAGCCCGACCAGTACTGCAAAGTGAAACAACAAGAAAGTGCACCAACCTTGCGCATTACTTCAGTAAACTGTGATTTTATTAAATTGAGAATAATACTCAAAAACAACAAAGTAAAGCAAGCATATAGGTAATCAAAGGAACTTTAGGAGTGTAGAGCCAGTACGAGTCACATCGCAGGGGTAGACACTCAAAGTAAGGGTGACACGTTTCGAAGGGGGTCCCTTCTTCATCAGAGCTAACCAGTTTACTGAGGTAATGCGCAAGGTTGGTGCACTCCATGATTTCCACCCTCCTGCTGCATCCTATAGCCATTTAGAATGAGCAATACTGGCAGGGTGGAAGTCCATTCAGTATACTGCAAAAGTGATGGGGTGGCTCTACAGCCTCCCAGATTATTTTCACATGATAGCCAAGAATCAGCTGAAAAATTAATACCAAGTTTGCTTTACCCCCTTGACTACCAGGACATTTATAAACATACCTTGCTAGAAAAGGGATTAAGAGACATGTTACATTAATAAACCAAGTATGTGTTCAATAAAAAAAAAAACCTTCTATACTTTCCCTTTAAGTGCTAATACTTTTTTAACATATTGGCTGCAGCCATGAGTAAATGAACTGCTGTTTTCAGTAAAGATTTGTATATGAGAAAGTTAATTAGTACCAGGAGGCAGCCATGACGTTAGTATCATAGTAAACTAGAGTGTAGTTTGGAGCAGAGCAAATACTGTAGAAGGACAGGAAGAGGCAGATTATAATATTTTTAGCTTGACATAAATAATTGGCAACAAACGGACTAAGCATATGATCGATTTCTAAACACTGTCAGGCTGATGTCAGAAATTATGCAGACAGCATTGCCTGGAGAGGAACCATGAATAACACAGCGTACTGACACCTCAACCTCTACTGTGTGTAGTAAGAGCTATTCGCAGCAACCCATACTAACCAACAAGAAGTCATTTTTCATTGGTAGCTTTCCTAAAGTAAACTGATATTAGTTGATCTCTGATTGGTTCTGATAATGTACTGATTATCAGTTTAGTATTGTAAGATTTGCAGTGTTAAATAATAAGGTTATCAATTGTTAAAGTCTATGCTATCCAGACTTTCCCAACCTTTTTACCCTGGAGGAACCCTTAAAGAAAATGTTCAGGTTTCGGGGAACTCCTGAAATAATTTTCTGATCTACAACTCACTATATACATTAGTGTAATGTAATCAGTTAATTGTAAATGGGATAATAAATAAAAGAATAAATAATACAATGTATCTCCTTAATGTTAAACCTGGAATAGCTGGAATAGCTTCAGTAACAACATTAGAGGGGTGCTAGTTAATTAAAAAAAAAAATGTTGAAAAATGTTGAATGAATGTGACAAGCTTTTGCCCAGCCTTGATAAATTCTGGCCATGGCAAATGCATTACCCAAAAATGGCCCTGGTCATATTTGGTCATTTTTATTGCCCAAATATGTTCATGTATCCATATTTGGACAATTATGTCACTCCTTATTCCTGCCACTTTGTGTACCCGGACAGGGATTACCAGCCATGTAAGCAAATGGAATTGAGAGACATCTGTGGTTGATGCATGAACCGTGTCACTAGCAACCACTGATGTCACCAAACCCATGCACTTACATAACTGGCCATGTAAGTGAATGGGGCGGTTGACATCAATGGTTGCTGAGAACGCTAATTTAGCAAACGTTGATAGCACTAAGCTGTTGTATTTATCCACGTGGAATGAAACGTGGTCCAAATTTAAAGTGGTTCTAAAGCCTAAACATTTTTTACCTTAATGCATTCACATAGGATATGCTGAGGCCTTGGGAGCCATTGGCTCCCACTGTTATTAGTCAAATCTTGCAACAAGGGAGCAAGGGAACAGGGCTGAGCAACGCTGTCTGTGTCTATGGACTCAGGATCAAGTCTGCAGGTGTGCCACAATAGGAAGCAGCTTCTTATGGTGGCACTCCGAGAAAAAGAGGAGCCAGGAGTGTGAGTGGGGGAACCCCAGAAGAGGAAGATTGGGGCCACTCTGTGCAATTCTATTGCACAGAGCAGGTAAGTATAACATGTTTGTTATTTAAAAAAAAATTATGCTTTGCAACCACTTTAAGTTCAGACCAAACTTATCCCTACTTGTGGTAACAGTCTGGAGAAGGCCCTTCTTTGTTCCAGAGTGCTTATGCCTCATACACAAAGCCAGATCCATACAGACATGATTTGATGAGTTTGGTTTAGGGCAGTGGTGGGCAACCTTTTTTTTCAACTGAGCCAAATCTCGCCAAAACCATGATTGAAATTTATTTTGAGAGCCACATTTTTAAAACTGAAAATACATAGGATGGTACACTGTTTTTAGTTTCAATAAGTTTTTATAGTAATTCATCCCCCATAGTAATTCATCCCCCATAGTAATTAATCCCCCCTATAGTAATTCATCCCCCCTATAGTAATTCATCCCCCCTATAGTAATTCATCCCCCATAGTAATTCATCCCCCATATAGTAATTTATCCCCCATATAGTAGTTCATCCCCCATAGTAATTCATCCCCCATATAGTAATTCATCCCCCATATAGTAATTAATCCCCCATAGTAATTCATCCCCCATATAGTAATTCATCCCCCATATAGTAATTCATCCCCCATAGTAATTCATCCCCCATAATATTACATCCCCCATATAGTAATTCATCCCCCATAGTAATTCATCCCCCATATAGTAATTCATCCCCCATATAGTAATTCATCCCCCATAGTAATTCATCCCCCATAGTAATTCATCCCCCATAGTAATACATTCCCCCATATAGTAATTCATACCCCATATAGTAATTCATCCCCCATATAGTAATTCATCCCCCATAGTAATTCATCCCCCATAGTAATTAATCCCCCATAGTAATTCATCCCCCCTATAGTAATTCATTCCCCATATAGTAATTCATCCCCCATAGTAATTCATACCCCATATAGTAATTCATCCCCATATAGTAATTCATCCCCCATATAGTAATTCATCCCCCATATATTAAATCATCCCCCCTATAGTAATTCATCCCCCATATTAATTCATCCCTCATATAGTAATTCATCCCCCATAGTAATTCATCCCCCATATAGTAATTCATCCCCCATATAGTAATTCATCCCCCATATTAATTCATCCCCCATATAGTAATTCATCCCCCATAGTAATTCATCCCCCATAGTAATACATTCCCCCATATAGTAATTCATCCCCCAAATAGTAATTCATACCCCATATAGTAATTCATCCCCCATATAGTAATTCATCCCCCATAGTAATTCATCCCCCATAGTAATTAATCTCCCATAGTAATTCATCCCCCCTATAGTAATTCATCCCCCATATAGTAATTCATCCCCCAAAGTAATTCATCCCCCATATAGTAATTCATCCCCCATATAGTAATTCATCCCCCATAGTAATTCATCCCCCATATAGTAATTCATCCCCCATATAGTAATTCATCCCCCATATAGTAATTCATCCCCCATAGTAATTAATCCCCCATAGTAATTCATCCCCCATATAGTAATTCATCCCCCATATAGTAATTCATTCCCCATAGTAATTCATCCCCCATAGTAATTCATCCCCCATAGTAATACATTCCCCCATATAGTAATTCATCCCCCATATAGTAATTCATCCCCCATAGTAATTCATCCCCCATAGTAATTCATCCCCCATATAGTAATTAATCCCCCATAGTAATTCATCCCCCCTATAGTAATTTGTCCCCCATATAGTAATTCATCCCCCATAGTAATTCATCCCCCATAGTAATTCATCCCCCATATAGTAATTCATCCCCCATAGTAATTAATCCCCCATAGTAATTCATCCCCCCTATAGTAATTCATCCCCCATATAGTAATTCATCCCCCATAGTAATTCATCCCCCATATAGTAATTCATCCCCCATATATTAAATCATCCCCCCTATAGTAATTCATCCCCCATATTAATTCATCCCTCATATAGTAATTCATCCCCCATAGTAATTCATCCCCCATATAGTAATTCATCCCCCATATAGTAATTCATCCCCCATATTAATTCATCCCCCATATAGTAATTCATCCCCCATAGTAATTCATCCCCCATAGTAATACATTCCCCCATATAGTAATTCATCCCCCATATAGTAATTCATACCCCATATAGTAATTCATCCCCCATATAGTAATTCATCCCCCCTATAGTAATTCATCCCCCATATAGTAATTCATCCCCCATATAGTAATTCATCCCCCATAGTAATTCATCCCCCATATTAATTCATCCCTCATATAGTAGTAGTAAGTAAGTAGCAAGCCAAGTCCCCCCTGTGTCAATTCACTTACCTTTGCTCCGCGTGTTCCTCTCGCCGTGTTCCCGCGCCGTCCCGGTCTTCAGGGCGGACTGTGAGAGGAGCCTAGCTCCTCTCACGTTCGTCACGCTGCCCCGCCTACACACATCCTGACAGCTAATCACTGGCTATCAGGATGTGAGTGGAAGCAAGACTGGTCAATCATTGCATTTGCCCTGGCTGTTTTTTTTTTTGGATCACGCTGCAGAGTCCCTGCCGCCCGAGAGGAGGGAGGGGAGCGGGCGCCCGGCACACAAGAGCCGCATGAAAGCGTGTAAAGAGCCGCTTGCCGACCACTGGTTTAGGGGAACTGAAGTGACTTAAACAAAGCCCTAGCCTCAACCCTACTGAACACCCTTGTGATGATTGTGAACCTGGTCTTCTTGTCTAACATTGGCACCTGACCTTTCAAATGCTCTTTGGCTACTTTGCCTGAATAGACACGAATTCCTATAGACACAATCCTAAATCCTGTAGAGATTCTTCCCAGATGAGCAGAGGCTGGTATAGGAATGGAGAATGGCAACTCCATAGAAATGCCCATAGTTTTGGAAAGAATGGGGTATATGTTGTATGCACAGCTACTTTTCAGCTGTGCAGACAAAAAAATAAGAAAGGAGAGATGGTTTCATGTTACTTGACATATACAGGATTTTCTGAGTCTTTCCCTTTCTACATTTCTCTTGCTAAACATACCCAGAAATGTCCAGAGGGGATGCAAAATTAGGAAACCATTGCCTCAAATTGTACCTTTTAAAGCCTGCCACTTTCCTCTGTACTCTGCTGTCCTAGGCACTGGCCCAAGAGGGCCTTTTATGGAAAATAAATCTCAGTCAGCATATGTAGCACCCTGCTAGTAGATTTAGGCAAATTTAGTTTTGGCTCCTCTGTAGCCAATCAAGCAAGTTTATTGCTTTTGGCTGTTCTGTGTTGCTCTGGAACATAGGCGTAGAGTAACCAAATAGGCAGCATGGATATTTTTGCTGACTCAGCTAATCCCTGGTCATGAAAGTGACCAGCAGGGGGCTGAGTGGGGCCTGGAACAGTATGTTCCTTTTCCTGGTGGGGAGAGACCCAGACTGGAGGGGCTGTCTGCCCTCCTGGGCCATCTGATTGGAGCTTGCGAATGGTTCAACATGGCTTCAACTCAGGAACAGCTTGGGGTGGTGGAAGGGACTCTTAAAGCTAGAAGAACAGCCTGGAGTAAAGTCTACTGAGGATCTGGTTGGGAGATTCACCGTATGGGGTCTGGCTGATACTGGAAAGAGCCATCCATGTACATAGGGACACAGTGAGTAAAGGCCTAAGAGCGATCCTGGAGGGACTGTTTGTGTTTTTTCCTCTTTTTTGTGAAGAGGCTATTCCAGATTTGTTGGCTCAGGGTTGTTTGCAATGTGGGATCCCCCTGAGCTGTATCTTTACATCCTCGTACCCTAGAGGCCTACCTTAAAAAAGCTAACCATTACTAGAGAGTGTCCTCAGCCAAAATTTCCACTAGTTCTGGGGTATTAAAAGGCTCACCCTATATCCTGTCCAAGTTTTTCGATCAATAAATCCTAAAAAGACACTTTTTGCCTGGTTATTGTGTAGAGACACTGAGAACCTACTGTGTGCCTGACTGCCATGCACCTAATAGGAAAAAAGAACCTGGGACAATCAGCGGGACCAGCTTGGGGCGTGCACTACACATGTAAATATTTAAAGTGAGATATTTAGAACAATCTTGGCACTTTTTTTCTTTTGAATTGTGGAGCAAAAAGAAAAAAGGAATAACATACTTTTCATTTAAAACATTTAAATATGCAGCGCTAGATGTTATTATATAAAATCATGAATAATAAGAAGAGATTAATATAGTCCCAGATAAGAAGTCCTCCAGAAACCAAAATTCATATATATTAGAAATGCTCTATACGGTGATATAAAAGTCCACCAAGTAGCCCCGCAGGTCAGGTGAGACAATAGCAAATCCTTTGTAGTAATGGTTTTATAATGTGCTTACCAGAACTACATGCAAACTGCGCGTTGTATGTAATGTGTAGAAAACATCAGGGTCTGGTCACCGGTATGATGTCATCAGGACGCCTTGGCGGACTCTCAGAGATGTTAATTAATCACGCTCCCAGTCCACCTCAGGACTCACCAATGGGTCCAACGTCGCTCAGACACTAGATGTAGATCCACCTTAAGGAGGCTCGTGTAATAACAAGCCAGGGAAGCAAGATGATGCCAATAGTGTAATATAGCCTTTATTGGGTAGAATCCAAAATATTCAAAAAGAGGCACTCACATCAAACACATAATTCTTGTAGATGATCCATAGGAAAGGTCAGCGTCACATAGAGGGATTCCCCTGACATGTTTCGTGTACTCACACATTTTCAAAGGCTATATTACTATACTAATTTAGTTGCGCTCATTCAATTTGTTTTATTAACATACTTTTCATACTTCAAACTTTCTAATTATTTTTGAAAATGATTAATTTCACTGTAAAGTCTTTCTATTAACCCCCCACAACCCCCCCAAAAAAAAAAAAATGGGTATGCATATGTTTTAGGTTCCATTCATTTCTATGAACGAATTAATGGGTGCATCTTCATGTGCTGACACACATTGCATTAAGATTCACTTAGAATGAGCCCTAAGGAGCCTCAATAAGTAAAGAAAATGAACCTACACTATTTTTCGACAACCCAGTACAGCATGCATGCAGTTTTTACACCTGTACATTACAGTGTGCTGGAGGGCAAGTACATTTCTTCATACAGTATATGTGCATTAGGGTGCTGTTCAAGATGAATGACAAAGTATCGCAATACACAGACTACTAATAAGGATTGTTTTCCACATTGTAGATTTCATTTTTTGTATTCTTTACACATATATTTTAAGAGTTATTAAATATCTTTGGGGTTACTCAACAATTGCAGTTCTCTGTGATTCTAAAGCATTTACTATAAAATAAAAACTAGAGAATGTATAAAAGAAATGATAATGTTTCTAAATTAGATTCATATTTTTTGCTAAATCAGAAGCTTATTGAATTTCTGACCTAGAAACAAAAGAGATAAAGAAATGGCTCATCATGAAAAGCTAAAGATAAACTATGTCAGCTAGGAGGAATGAGCAAAATAATGAATAACTGACTTAAAAGGATAATGGCAAATGACTGTAATGATATATAATTAGGTTATTTTTAAACTAAATTTTGCCATCACTGATATTAAAAGGAAAATTATACTAACTTTCAACAAATATGTCATGATGTGAGGACTGGAGTTCTGGAAAAAATTGTTTTTCCATGTCTTTATATACCATCTTTAATGCTAACCTTGATGTGTGTGTGTGTGTGTGTGGGGGGGGGGGGGTATTTTTATCATCAAGGTTGACCCTGAATGAAGACTGCCACAAACCCCCAATGGTCCCAGATTGACTTCATGTCCAGAAGATTTGGACCATGTCACTCTGCTTGGTGCTGGAACATTTGTATGACACATGAATGACAGTAGCAGCATAGGTTCAGGCAGAGGTGTGGAGGCAGGGTAAGGAAACTGTCCCCGACTGACACTAATGTCCCCCACTGAGTCCCAATGTTCCTTACTGAGATCCAATGTCCCTCACTGTGCACCTTTTCACCCTCACCCCTGCTAATCAAGCATCCTTCTCTTTTCTTCTCTGAGCACCAAGCCCCCCCCCCCTATTAAATACAAGTGCTTCCCTTTCCCCCCAGGACAACATTGTCCCCTACTGTGCACCAGTGTCCCTCAGTGACCACCAGTGTCCCTTATTGACACCAATGCCATCACTGACCCCTTGTCACCTACTAAGCACCAATGCCCCCACTAACACTAATATGTCCCCCACTGAGTACCAGTGGCCCTTACTGAGCACCCCCCCCAGCTGACACCAATGCCCTCATTGACATCAATGTCCTTCTCTGAGCACTAATGTCCCCCACACTGACATCAAGGCACCCCCCCCTCCCCGGACACCATTGTCCTCTACTTTGCACTAATGTCCCTCAGCGAGCACTAGTGTAACTTATTGATATCACTGTCACTACTGGCATCAATGTCCCCCACTGACACTAATGCCTTTCCCTTCTACCTTGTTGAGCACCATTTGTCGGTATCCCCCCAATGAGCACCTGAATGCTAAAACATTTTCCCTACTGACAGTGGGGCACTTTTACTGACTACTGCCAGCAGGCATATTTTCCTTACACTGACCACCGACACCAGCAATATAAAAGGCACCATGACACATTCTCCTGTCTGCTATTACATTCCTAACCAAAGTGTTTAGTATCTAAACTGTTGCTGGCTGCTAAGTGTATACTGCAGTATTTACCAACTATTATAATGGAGCTTTTCTTTAAGGTAAGCACAAAGTGTTAGCTCTCTGTCCACATTCAGCACTATGTAACCAAAGCCATATGTCACTACAGCATGCTAACTGTGCTGCAAGGTTTTCCTTTCCTAGTTGTTCCTTTTCCTCAACTGCTAATGTTGGAAGGTACACTGATATATTCTGTAAACCAGTGTTTACAGAACCCTAAGGTTCCTCCTGAAGATGCTAGGGGATCCTTGAGTAGTGAACTATGGTGGATTGATCTCCCACATATTCTGACTACCAAACACAAGGGAGTAAATATACACCAACCACCAATCTAAGGGTCACTTCTACAGTGACCAGGGCTGGTGCTTCCACTAGGCAAACTAGGCAGCCGCCTAGGGCGCACTGCCACCTAGGGGCGCCTGGGCATAACACAGGCCAGCACTCTCTCTGTGTGGGACGCCACCACATCATGAATGATCCTACAGCTGAGGGGAGGGGTGGCGGAGGGGAAGAAAATGCCGGGTGCCCGGGGACCAGTGTAGCAGCTGAGCTGCCGTTCCTTCCAGTGTGCCTCTCAGACTCAGTCCTTTACTGCTGGCAGCTGCTGATCACTGTGGAGTTCCAGCCCTTCTCTTCCTATTCATCAGCGTAGGGAGAGCTGCGCCTGTGGAGGAAGGTAATGTCTGACTCTGATGTCTCATGTCTGTGTGAGTATGACCCAGCCGGCTGGCCATCCATCACATGTGCAATGTGTCAGTGAATGATAACATCATCACAATCCCAAAGCCTGCTGTTCTAGTGCCTGCTGATCTGTGTCAATGTTGGTGGTGGTGTGTTGTGTCAGATCTGTCACTATGTGTGATCGCTCAGTTCAGATATTTTGTGTGTGTGCGTGTGTGAGCTGGGTTGCCTGCTGTCACAGCGTTTTATCTCCCCCATTGCCTGGGGAATTCCAGCCTGGGATCTGTCAGAGTGTGGATCCATCATCCTCCACTCACTGCAACTGTCACCTGCCACTACCAGCCACAGATACAGTCCGTCTGTGACACTGATTTTGTCTTTAATATTGGTGCTGGTGCCATCTCATGGCACTTATTTTTGCAAATTAAAAGAAATTTAGCAGTTTCATGTTTTCTTGATTTAATATTCTCTGCTGTTTTTCAAGATTTGTATTTATTGATTAATTTGGGCGGGGGGAAGGGGGGGACAAGTAGCTGGTCTTGCCTAGGGTGCAAAATAATCTAGCACCGACTCTGACAGTGACCACTAATGTTAGAGGACTTCGTCATTTCTCCTGTCTACCTTACTTTTCTGCGGTCATTATTTATATCAAGATTACAAAAAACTGTTTTGTAGGGGGGCGGTAACAAAAAAATATGCCTTGGGTATCAATTACACTAGGTATGTCACATTACGTGCTCTTTTATTTAAAACTTTTTTCAACTTATTGATCATGCTGTTGCACCATAGGCTGAAAGTATAATCCTTTTTAGTGGGGGTTCCCCAATAATTGATAATTATTTTAAGGGTCCCTCAAGGGTAAAAAGGTTGAGAAAGACAGCTGTAAATGAAGGTGGATCCCCAATCAAGCATGTTAGAAATATAGAGGATTAGTAGCAAAAAGACCAGTATTCCATCATCTGGTCTGCCCTTATTGTAATTGTGTGGGTTTTTTTTTAATTTTGTCTGAAGATATACCTAATTTGTTCCAATTCGCATGGTGTGCACATATATGTGACCTGACGGAAGTGGATCTTCTTCTGTAGGGCCTTATATGTGTGCTTGCTGTGAGTACTGACAGCTCCAGGTCTCGTTCTAACAAATCAGGAGGCGGGAAGACTTGCTTTCAGTTGCATTATTGTGATTGGCTATCAGAGTGATCAATCACTGTACAGCCCACCCCTATACTCTCTTGTTGGATGGGGAAGAAGATACATTGTATCTTTTCTCCTTGATAGAGAAGAAGTTTGAAAACAAACAAAAATAAAATTAGGGAAAAAAATCATAAATAAAATAGCTAGATCATAGTTTGATCTAGATTAGTGTCAGAGTAAGGGTCAAGGTTACAGGTTAAGGTCAGGGTCAGTGTGTTTTAGGTTAGATTAAAAAAACAAATGAAAACTATTATTTCTTGGTCCTACTACAGGTACAAACAATGAATAACTTACACATATCCATGCGATTGTCAGGAGTAGGAGAATTTGTTTTGGGCTGTTCTTTAGTGGTAGGTCATGGTAATAGCAAAAAATATACAGCTAAATTTCAAACAAATATTTTTTGGACCAGTTTTGCTTTGATATTACAAACAATATACAGTACTCATTACTATATTATTACTATTTACCACCAAATGAAAGCTCGGTTTGTGCTGACAAAAACAAGGTATATTTCAGCTTGATACACAAAGTGGTTGCGATGATGTGTTTAGATTTACTAACATATTCCAAACTTGCAAGAGTGGTTTCAAGAGTTATGATTAGTTTTACCCTGATGATGAAGTGGTTAAATTGAATTACTGTTTATTGACATTCACTTACTGATGATGCTGAACCTAACCTGGCTTAAAAGCATACCTTGTGATGTCATAACGTAATTTGTGAGTTCAAACAGTAATCTCCAAATTGTGGCCCGTGGGCCAAATGCAGCCCTTTGCTTACCTTTATCTGTCCTTTGGGGCACTATTCCTCCCACTGATATCAACAGTGGAGAATTATTCCTTCCACTTTACCAATGATGGGGCACTGAACTCAAGGATGGGGCACTACCAGGGGCGGACTGACCATTTGGAAACTCAGGCACTGCCCGAGGGCCCAGGGTCAGTAGGGGGCCCCATGAGATGCCCCTGGTACCTGTTTCATAGGCTTTTTTGAGTTTGGGCAAGGACACAGGGGCCCAATGATCCCCTATTGCCCAGGGACCCCATGAGTTGTCAGTCCGCCCCTGGGCACTACTCCACCCACTGAACCCAACAATAGGTCAGTATATCTCCCACTGAAACCAAGGATAGGACACTATTCATCCTATTAACACCAATGATAGGGCTCTATTCCTCCCGCTAAACCCAATGATGGGGCTCTGTTCCTTCTCCTTCTGACTGTAATTCCTTTTACTTCCACTGACCAGCAAACATAAGACATTGCCTACTCCCACTGATGCAGGGGCATTTTCTACTCCTGCTGGCCACAGTCCAGCCTTCTTGAAACCTAAAGGACAGGAAACTGGCCCTTTATTTAGAGAGTCCTGAGACCCCTGATTTAGAAGGTTGTTTATGTTTATGATTTGATTGATCTCTTTGCCCTACATAGAAGTTTCTATTAATACTCCTAGATAGTAAGCTCCAAGGATCAGGGCCCTCCTATCCCTCTTGTATTGAACTGTATTGTTACTGTATTGTCTCCCGTTATATTGTAAAGCACTGAGCAAACTGTTGGCGCTATATAAATCCTGTATAACAATAATAAATCTAGATTGTAAGCTCCAAGGATCAGGGCCCTCCTAGCCCTCTTGTATTGAACTGTATTGTTGCTGTATTGTCTCCCGTTATATTGTAAAGCGCTGAGCAAACTGTTGGCGCTATATAAATCCTGTATAATAATAATAATTAATCTGTCTCTACATTTCTGACAATTTTATTTTATTTGTAAAAAAAACATGGCATGATCTGGAATTCTCCATTAATAAAAAAAAATCTTCAAGCTTTAAAGGCACTCCTTACATAGTTACACATCAGTGACACAGAACAAGGAATGTACATTCAATATTCAAGGAAAGACAGTAAAGTGTAAATCCATATAAAATTAAAAGCAACCACATTCATTTTGCCCAGTCTGTATCTGCCAACACAAGCTGTCAAACTCATAAGGGGTAACCCACATCCTCGCAATCACTCCGTACCCACCTCATTATTCTGAGACCTGCAACACAAGCCTTTTTCTTTGTAGGGATCATGCACACTCCACACATAGCACTTTCATAATATTACACATTCTGCAGCTCTCACAGCTCTGAAAAACACAGCACATTCATGGCCTTATCTAAACAGCTTTGAAAGTATAACTGACTGAGCCAGCAATCTACTAGTCATTCTTGGCAGGGGTTCTATTTTTTTCCATTCAATCATGAATATAAAGCCAGCACGAGGCACAGCTCTGGTATATATTTGGAAATGCAATACAAGTAATAATTCAGACTCGACCATGTTGACTGAAAAACACAGGTGAAAATAGAACTCTCCGTCTGAGAATCTGACACAAGGCTGGAGAACGACGCAGGAAGTCGAAAACTATTTTTTTTTGCCTAAAGCATGACTCCAACAAAAATTTTATTTTGGAAGGTGTCGAGGGCAGTGTGTGTGTGCAATTATATAATAATGGAAAGAGCCAGACAATGAATGATGTGGTTGCAACTAAATCCATGGATTTGTTTTTCAACCAAGCCTACAGTGTGGTGAACCAAAAAAAGTGCATTAGAGTGTATCCCTAACTGAAGAGGGGCATAAGATTCCTGATGGTGACAAAACACACCAAAAGTTGCAGCGAACCCCACACATCATGATCAACCGAAGCCAACCAACGGGTACTGGGTGGGGGGCTCTCCCAAAGAGAGATCTCCCAAGGCAGGGAAAGCAGAAACCTGATGGCCACACATCCTCCCCATAGACTTCAGGGTAGGCCTGAAGACCTACACCATACCACCCTGTGGGTAAAAGGACACACATATAAAGTTTAGTGAGACAAATATGAAGAGTGGGTAAACAAAAAAGTGCCAATGTGAACACAATGGCTAGGCCTTGAGGGCTGTTAATGACTCAGCCCATGAGGTGATGTGTAGAAAAAAATCAAGTTGTGTTCTAAATTGTTCCAAAGTAATACTAAATCTATATAGAGATAATCAAGCGGTTGAGTTGTTTTTTAGGGAAATGTTATCATGGGGAAGGTGCTTTGCGTTAGGATGTGAAAAACAAAAACATTAATTGAGTGGCAGTTCTAAAGATGTAGAAGCAGTTCTAAAGCTATACATTCATAGTGATACTAAATCCATTGATGATGAATGCAGACATGGCCAAGGGGTTGAGCTGTGTTTTAGGAAAATGTTACTATAGGAAGGGTGCTTAGAGTTAGTTTCTATAAACTGTAGAGAGAAGAATGCGAAAAAACAACAAGAACATTCTTTCTTTCTTGCCACAAACTAGTTTCATTTGAAAGCCCTTAAGGTGTGCACAGACCTGCTATTTGCATGGAATCCCAGAAATGGGGCTTCCAACAAGGGGGTAGTGCCTCCTCCAGGGGGACAGCACAAGATAGGAGGTGAGTGATGCAATTATAGATGCTTTTTTGTTTTGAACCTAATCTGTGGAACCTTTTTATAAAAAAAAAATAATAGCATGAAGTTGGACTTTAAAGGAAAGCTATCTAGAGAGAAACATAGACTTCCAATTCTGAGCTTCTACTGGTTTTCTGGCTCTTATGCTAATCCAGTAACTTCATTATACCATGAGTGTCATGCTGTGGGGTCAACAACAGGGGCGGACTGACAACTCATGGGGCCCCCGGGCAATAGGGGATCATGGGGCCCCTGTGTCCTTTCCCAAACTCAAAAAAGCCTATGAAAAAAGTACCAGGGGCATCTCATGGGGCCTCCTACTGACCCCGGGCCCTCGGGCAGTGCCCGAGTTTCCAAATGGTCAGTCCGCCCCTGGTCACCAACTACAGAATGGAGCCTCAGACAGTGAATTCTGGCTGTAATCTTTGCTATTAGGATAATTATTAATCACGCTGGTTGGTTAATTAGATCCTGTCTAAATTAGCCATAGTATGTGTATGTATGAATGTACGTTAGGGACCTTAGATTGTATGCCCCCAATTGTAGAGCTCCAAAACAACATCTTAAGAATCCAAAGTCTTTTACTGATTCCACAAGAAAGCAACAGGCATCCAACACATTCCAGGAGCCCCCAAATCCTCTTTCATCAGGGCTATGAGTAATATATATTCCATTTTTTCAATTTTATATGCCAATATTTTAGCCCCAATGAAGGGGGATATTTGGCCCTAAAGCACATTGGCTACCTTTTGCTTTCTTGTGGAATCAATAATTTATGTTGGACTCCTAGGACATGCTTTTGGTGATCTTATTGGCTCTATTATATTTGGGTTTCTCTGCCTGGGTGACCCCCTGTCAGGGCCTGGGACTTCTACTGTGTCAGGCAGTAACTCTTCTCACTGAGCTACCTAGGATGCTGGACAACACTCTGCCTCTTCTATTGGATAATCCTGCCTTGTTCCTTGTTTGCTCTTGAACCTTGAACTCCTTGCTCCTCCCATGAACTTCCTATATAAGCCATGTCCTTGGACTTCCTCCTTGCCAGATTATTGTGCCTTTCCAGCCAATATCCTGCTACTGTTCCTGCTGCTGTCTACTCCTCCGCTACTGATCTTTGGCTTGTTCCTGACCACGATTTTGTCTCATCCTAACGTACTACGATTGATCTGCTACCATTTGTGACCGACCCTTGGCTTGTGACCGACTCTGCTTTCGTCTGATCCCTAACCTGTTGATCCGCTATTGGTTCCCAGTCTGCTCATTCCCTGGTGGGGTGATCCTGAGATCTGCGACCTGGTATTAACACGCAGCCCAATCCATCTCCACCATTAGGAGCTCTGGTGAATACCGGTTAATACTTAGACCCCGCACCTCAGGTGAGCCTGCGTCATTCCCAGGGGGATCCGCTGGTGTACCTATCCTGCTGGTTCCAGGTAAGCCTTTTACTGCTATAGCAACTGGTCTCTGAACCTGACCTTACACCGTGACACCCCCTAAGACTGAGCGGGGCCTTGTTTTGAAGAGAGCTGTCGAACCAAGGTAATCAGGCTCAAATAATGACTATTTTCCACTGACTGAGGATTTGTGTCTGACATATTTCTACCCTTTCATGCGATATTAACTCCTTATGTGGACTGCAAAACATCTAAGAGGTTATAACATTTGATGAGCATCCCTGGTATCCTGAGCTCTTGTTCCAGCAAGGAAACTATATACACAGACATGCATGTATGTAGTAAGGTGTAAGTTTAAAGCAGTAGTAAACCGTATGAAAAGAAAAAAAAACATTCCCTGCAAGTCAATGGCATAATGCACCAGATACTGGCATCTTATGTAAAACTTACCTTATGACGAAGCCCTCCAGTGGCACACTGTCACCCCTGTAAATGTTTCCATCTCCACCCGGTCTTCCATCCATATTCATGTACGCCTGCTATCTGACTCGTTGAGCTACGATGACGTGTATGCACAGGGGAGTCATGGGCCACAGTGCTCTGAAGGAACAGCATGGGCATGGGTTCCTTCAGAGCATATGCGTCAGCTAAAAAAAAAACCCCAAATATCACCTAAACTGTGCATGTTTAGGTGATATGCATTTTACCTGCAGGTAAGCTTTATTAAAAGCTTACCTGTAGGAAAAAATTAACAAAATGGCTTTACTTCCACTTTAACACAGGTATTTTTTACTTTTCAGATGTCACAAAACCACTCATTGACTTCTTTTCACTTTGTATTCAGAAGGATGGAGCCATCTTTGTACAGGCATCATCCAAGATCAGCATCTACTATTTGGGCAAAGTTACTGGCTCAGAGATAAGGTCATGAGTTGAGTTACGAGATGCCAGAAAGTTATCTTGCTGCAACAGTCCTAGAGAGTAATCAGTTGGTGAGGGGGACTAAGAAAATCCCTCCTCCTGCCTGCAGCAGACCAATGACTTAATTCATCCAAATTGCATCTGCACAGACTGGAGTTAAGGCACTGCTTTTCAATGATAAAAGGTGACCTTTTTTATTATACTGTTGACATAACATTTTAGGAATTTATTTATGCACATTTCTAAAGTTACTGATAGCTCTGATTTAACAACCATAACCCTGTTCATAAATACAAACCAACACAATCAAAGTGCACCATCTAAGAGAAGCATTTTACTAGGGAATGGACTGAGGGTTTTTGTTCAAACATACTTGAGTTGTGTCAACAACCATTTTCTTCACTGTCAACTGCTTCTTATTTTTGCCTCACCGCTGCATAGCTCTCTTTTCTAAAACAAATAGAGAAACAAACTTACAGAAAGAACTCTTTTAGCTTCCTATAACTAGTTGTGCAAAATATAAAAAGTGATGCTAATGGAGTGGACCCAAAAAACAATAGTACCACGGCAAGAATATCCTGTTGAAGGATCTGGTGAAGGATCAGAGGACTCGTCATTGCGTAACAAGCTGGGGTTCATGTCGTTCAGGGAAAAGGCCCAAGTAGTTGGATGACCGCCTAGGTCACAGTTATTTGGCACTGGCCAGTCAGGAAGCAAGCAATAACTAGGTCTCAGTGGAGGCTCTGCAGTTTGAACCAGACAGCAATTAGTCAGAAGGGTTTTATGCGTTGCACAAAGTCCAGAGTAGAAACACTTGTTGTCCAGACAGTAGTAGATTTCAGGATGGAAACATTAAAAAACGTGAATTTATTTATTTTGTGGAATTTGTTTTTAACACCGTGCCCTCCAATTTAAAAGACTTTGTTACAAACCTCAGTGAGAATTAGCTATCAAAAAAAGACGCAGATGGTTTAAAGGGTTATTATATAAGTCCACCAGCATCAAATTTTAAAACGCGCTAACAAAAACACAAATTTTTCTGTTCGTTTTGTTAGAGCGAGGAAGTGTAAAAACCCTGTTTTATTGATGTCTGTGTCCTCTGCTGAGGAGATTTAGTCTAGGTTCACACCTATGCAGTTTGTGTTTGATCTATTTCTGCAGTGCGTTTTGTACTACATGCTTTTCTGCAGCGTTTCCATTGAAGTCTATAGAACTAAAATTGCAACTTTTTGCAATAAAAAAAGTCACCCTTACCAAAAAACGCACCGGGTGAAAATGTGGAGATGTGAACTTGTACCACAGGAAATCATGTTAAATGGACTGTAGTGTGTTTCGGCAAAACACAAAACGCTACGGAAAACGCTTAGGTGTGAACCTAGGGTTACACTTTCTGTCCTGGTGACCATTCTCTCTGGTACAGAAAGGAAGGATAAATGCAATTTTTTAAATGCGTAATTGGGTTGTGGAGATTGGAGGAAAGTATAACTGGCACCACATCCCAAATATGTAAAAAGAAAAGGAGAACAATCAAGACTTTTCAGGTGCCCCCAAATATGTAAAGAGAAAAGGAGAACAAGCGGAACTTTTTTGGTGCCCAAACATCCACAACATCACCCCCAGCTTTATCACCAACCTCATCTTCAGGTATCGCCCAAACTATCTTCTTCATTCCTCCCAAGACTTCCTGCTCTCAGGTTCCCTTGTTACCTCCTCCCATCCTCGCCTCCAGGACTTCTCTAGAGCCTCTCCTCCCTGCCCCTTTATGTCCTGTTAGCTCCTACCCTGTCCACCTTTAGATAATCTTTGAAAACCCATTTATTCAGAGAAGCCTACCCCACCTCCACCTAAGAACTTGAGTCACCTCCATCAGATCATCCCCTGCAGCTATTGTCTTTTGTAGCACCCCCCCCCCCCCTTTAGATTGTAAGCTCCATGAGCAGGGCCCTCCAATTCCTTCTATATCAAACTGTATTGTAATTGTACTGTCCCCCTTATATTGTAAAGCACTGCGTAAACTGTTGGCGCTATATAAATCCTGTATAAAAATAATAATAATGTAAAGAGAAAATGAGAACATGCGGGACATTTCAGGTGCCCCAAATATGTAAAAGAAAATGAGGAACACTCAGGAATTTTCAGGTGCCACCAAATATGTAAAATGAAAACGAGAACAAGCTGGACATTTCAGGTGCCCCAAATATGTAAAAAGAAAAAGAACAAGCAGGACATTTTAGGTGCCCCAAATATGTAAGAAGAAAAGGAGAGCAATCAGGACTTTTCAGGTGCCCCCAAATATGTAAAGAGAAAAGGAGAACAAGCGGGACTATTTGGGTGCCCAAACATTCACAGCATCGCCCCCAACTATATCACAAACCCCAACTGCAGATATCGTCCAAACCATCTTCTTCATTCCTCCCAAGACCTCCTGCTCTCTAGTTCCTTTGTTACCTCCACCCATGCTCGCCTCCAGGACTTCTATAGAGCCTCTCCTCCCTGCCCCTTCATATCTGGTTAGCTCCTACCCTGACTGCCTTTAGATGATCCTTGAAAACCCATTATTCAGAGAAGCCTACCCCTCCTCCAATTAAGAACTGTACTTGAGTCACCTCCATCAGATCATCCCCTGCAGCTATTGCCTTTTGTACCCCCCCCCCCTTTAGATTGTAAGCTCCATGAGCAGGGCCCTCCAATTCCTTCTGTATCAAACTGTATTGTAATTGTACTGTCCTCCTTATATTGTAAAGCACTGCATAAACTGTTGGCACTATATAAATCCTGTATAATAATAATATGGGCAGCACAGTGGCTAAATGGTTAGCACTTCCGCCTGGCAGTACTAGGGTCATTGGTTCAAATCCCAGCCATGGCACCTCCTGCCCGGAGTTTGCATGTTCTCCCTGTGTCTGCGTGGGTTTTCTCTGGGTACTCCGGTTTCCTCCCACACTTCAAAGACGTGCTGGTAGGTTAATTGGATCCTGTCTAAATTGACCCTTGTATATGAATGTGAGTTAGGGTCCTTAGATTGTACACCCCTTGAGGGTTAGGACTGATGTGAATGTACAATATATATGTAAAAGCACTGCGTAAATTGATGGCACTATATAAGCACCTGAAATAAATAAAATAAATAATGTAAAGAGAAAAGAAGAACATGTGGGACATTTCAAGTGCCCCAAATATGTAAATAGGAAAGGAGAACAAGCTGAACCTTTTAGGTACCCCAAATATGTAAAAGGAAATGAGGAACACACAGGAATTTTCAGGTGCCACCAAATATGTAAAATGAAAAAGAGAACAAGCTGGACATTTCAGGGGCCCCAATTATGTAAAAAGAAAAGGAGAACAAGCGAGACATTTCAGGTGCCCCAAATATGTAAAAGGAAAGGAAGAACACGCAGGATTTTTCAGGTGTCCCAAATATGTAAAAGGAAAAGAAGACCACGTGGGACCTGTCAGATGCCTGAAAATTCTGCCTTGTCTCTTTTACTTTTTGCAATTTTTTAAATATATTTATTTTTGAACATTTTCAAAGAAGTGCAGTACAGTTTAGCACCCCTCCAGGACAAAGCAAAGGAGTGACTTACCTTCAGCATAAAGAGAGGACTAGCATTACCGTACAGTGGATCCATGGCTCCAGTGGAGAGCGTCACATGACAATGAAGAGCACCAGTCATTTTAGTCTTTTCCAAGTTTTATTGCTCCAGCTCAAAGAGAGAGAGGGTTAGGGAAGAGGTCTTCTATAACAACAGGGCTTCCAGACTCCACCTCACTCCTGCTGTAACAATGCATAACAAGGACCACAGTGTATTGTAAAATAAGGACCTTCATGAAAATAGCAGCACTGTCTTTGACGCTTCACAACTAGACAGTGCATATTTTTTCTTCCTTCCAAGCAAGTACCAGGATTATCTGAAGGCAGATGCTAATCCCGCTCCAGCAGGGTTTCTTCCACTGGCTTTCCACCTTAAATGTTGTACGCTCCTTGACTAGGCAAGGCAGCCAAGAACTCTGAACTATGACCCAAACAGGTTCCAAGCCTACTCATCACACATACTATTACACACTTCCCCAGACCGCAGACCAGGGGAAAACAGCTTACCAGGCTAGAGTCTGTATCTCCCTCACTGGAGAGTACCCGGTGGATATCAGAAGGTGGCAGCCGATGATCCTGTGGCCGTGTGAGTAAATGACCCCAGTTTTGGACGTTAGTGACTGTGTGCAGCTTTTGGACTTTTCGGGAAAGTCCTAGGCACTTGACAGCATTAGAGAGTCTGTGGAACATGTTTCAGCAAGATAGTGAAGGAGTCCTCAAAGTGTTTAGTTCTTCAGATCTTGGGTATCCCATGCTTCCTTCACCCCATCCAAGTTCATAGTTCCAATAAAACCCTAAAAGACACCCCTAGACTGTTCTTTCGAGCCAGTGGAAGAGTGAAGAAAATGCTGTGTGCCTGGCTGTGTGTGCATTAGCTTGGGGAAAATTATTGGTTTTATTAGGTATCAGTTATCAGGCTTCAAAGGTGGTACATTACATTACATTAAACTACAGGCCAAAGAGACCATGAAGATCTTCTGGGGTGTAGAAGCTGCCTGCCCGGGAACCAGATCATTTACATCAAAATCAATACCTTAAGTGATTTTTAAGTTGTAAACCTCAGACATGAAATATGAACAAAGCGTATCCCTCTATAGCATGTACTTGTCTCAGTTAAGAACACTTAGGAGAGATTTACCAAAACTGGTGCACACAGAATCTGGTGCAGTTGTGTATAGTAATCAATCAGCTTCTAACTTCAGCTTGTTCAATTAAGCTTCGACAATAAAATCTAGAAGCTGATTGGTTACCATGCACAACTGCACCAGATTCTGTGTGCACTTGTTTTAGTAAATCTCCCCCTAAGTGTCATTTCTGTCTGCTGCTTCATTTCTCTGCTATCAGCATGAATCGCTTCTGACAATTTTTCCTGACACCAAGAAAACAATGGTGACATGGGAGGGACCTCCAGTTGATTGATAGCCTTAGCTCTGCTCCTGTGTGCTGTGTGAGGGGGGTGTCCTTACCCTCCAATCAGAGCTCTCCTCACTGAGCTCTGCAGAGTGTAACTTTAGCTCTCTGCCCTCTTTATTTGAACACTCAGAAAGCTGTTTAAATTCTGGATTTTGAGTGAAGGTAGATAGGAGAAGTCTACAGGTAAACAGGTACAACCTCTGTAGGAGGGATTGTTTAATCTCTGTGCATCACCTGAAGCCAGTCACTTCATTGGGTAAATGGAAGGGTTTACAGTCACTTTAAGTACTAAAACGTATAGCAACAAAATCAGAATCTATCCTGTTCTTGTGTAGTAGAGCGTAGCAGAGTGAATTTTGATTGGATACCTAAATAAGGCAGTAAATCTTCAAAAAGTAAGAGAGTAAGGGGTTGACTTACATAAGGCAAATAGGCTGTTCTCTTTGCAAGGGGATTTTTCCCTAACCCAAAGCAATTCTAAAGGCTTATTTAAAAAAAAAAAACAAAAAAAAAAAAACATGTCCATACCTACCTGCACCGAGCAGCCCAGATCCTCCTCTTCTCTAGTCCCCTGAAGACTCTCCTGGCCCTTCCCTCCCATAAAATGTCCCCACAGCAAGCAGTGTGTGTCCATTTACACACAGAGCTGCAGCTAGGCCCCATCCTCTCTCTCTCTTCTTATTGGCTCACTAGCTTTGATTGACAGCAGTGGGAGCCAATGGCTCCTTCTTCTGTCTCAGCCAATGAGAAGAGGGAGTCCCAGGACAGCTGAGACTCCTCTCCAACCCTCCAGCAGCTGCAAGCACACAATAGGATCCTTCAGGATGGAGAGTGGGTGAAGGGTCCAGTAAATATGTTACATTTACCAGCCCTTTCCTTTTCCTGAATGAGCACAATGAGTTATCGGTACAGATCACTCACTGTGTTCATTCAAACCTGAAGCACTGTTGGGGATGGAGTGGATGCAGGGAATTTGGACCTCACATCACTGAAGGAGCAGACCCGGAGGTAAGTACATTATAATGTGCAAGTATCCAGTGCACATCGCTGAATCAAGAGGGGGTTTAGGTATTAGGGGGGCTGGGGAGGAGCCGAACACAGAAGGTTTTTTTACCTTCATGCACAGAATGCATGAAGGTAAAAAAACTTGAGCCTTTACAGCCATTTTAATGCAGCAAAGGGTATGGAAGAAAGGGTTTACAACCACCAGTGACGGACTGACCATTCGAGCACTCGGGCATTGCCCGAGGGCCGGGGGTTAGTAGGGGGCCCCATGAGATGCCCCTTGTACCTTTCCTTGGCTTTTTCATAGGCTTTTGTGGGTGTGGTCAAGGACACAGGGGCCCCATGATCCCTTATTGCCCAGGGGCCCCATAAGTTGTCAGTCCGCCCCTGACAACCACAGTAAGATAAATCTGAAATGAAGGGGGACTCATCCAGTGCAGATGCCAGCATTCAGCCTATTCAGTACAATTCTGCTATTAGTTAAAGAAAATCAGTCTGTATATGCAGTAAAGCATGCTTGTTACACTCACTGTGGAACCTAAGGGGTTAATCCTCCGCATTGTGTAAAAATGCTGTTTGATCCTGAATTCTCTGATCCTCCCCTTCTTCCAGTGTCCCCCTCCTATCTCCTGATAAGACATATCGTCTGGAGTCACTCTACACATGCTCGGTTTGGTGTATATTGCTAGAGAGATTTTTTTTTCTTTGGAGAGTGCATATGCTCAGCACAGGGCCAAGCAGTGTTGTCCAGACAGAGGTCAAGGTTTCTGCATCCTCCTAGAGCAAAATGAAAACTCCTCCTACAAGCTTTAACATGTGCTCTGCTGGACACTGATAGAAGTCACAAGACTGCTATATACTGCTGTTGAGAAAAGGTACTTAGCACTTTATATTTACTAAACTAATTGCATATCCATGTTCTGTGTGCTGTGGGAGACCAGATATAGTGAATGCAGGATACGGGGTTTAGTAATACTTAATCACCCTACCCACCCACAACCATCCCTTATTTCGGTAGAACAAAATGGCAAATGTTCAAGCAGGTAGGAGGTTGCGCTAGGGAACTGACTTCTCCGAAGTAGTCAAATTTAATTACATAGCTACATAGTTTGCAAGGTTCAATAATAACACAAGTCCATCCAGTTTAACTGGGCAGCACAGTGGTTAAATGGTTATCACTGGCAGCACTCAGGTCGTTGGTTCAAATCCCAACCATAGCACCACCTGCCTGGAGTGTGAATGTTCTCTCTGTGCCTGCATGGGTTTCCTCCATTACTCCAGTTTCCTCCCACACTCCAAAGACATGCTAGTAAGTTAATTGGCTCCTGTCCAGGGGCAGACTGACAACTCATGGGGCCCCTGGACAATAGGGGATCATGGGGCCCCTGTGTCCTTGCCCACACTCAAATCACACCCAAAAAAGCCTATGAAAGGTACCAGGGACATCTCATGGGGCCCCCTACTGACCCCAGGCCCTAGGGGTGCCCAAGTTCCCCAATGGTCAGTCTGCCCCTGCTCCTGTCTAAATTGGCCCTAGTATGTGTATGTATGAATGTGAGTTAGAGACCATAGATTGTACACACCTTGAGGGTTAGGGACTGATGTGAATGTACAATATATATATGTAAAGTGCTGCGTAAATTAATGCTGTTATATAAGTACCTGAAATAAATAAAACCTGTGTGGGTGTGTGTGCTCATGTAAAAAAACTCATATCCTATATCCCTGTCTATTGTGTTCCCTAAGATGCCCATTCAAGATTTTTTTGAAACTATTGATACTTCCCGCTGACACCACCGATTAGGGAGTTCCACATCCTTACCACCCTGATAGTGGAAAAAAAACCATTACACAGTTTAAAGCTAAACCACTTCTCCTCCAATGTCAACATGCAAGCATGCTGCAAGTTCAAAGGTTTGTTGCAAGTCCTTTATAAAAATAAAATTGGAAAAACACATCAAACAAAAGTAAAACAAATACTTGAGTTTTCTGTTTTTTTTACCTGCAATTGCTTTAGGTTGGTGACAGGGTCTCTTTAAGGAAAGATGTTTTTGAGCAAACCGTGTGCAGAGTTTGTAAGCCATCTGTGCAGTACATGGCTGTTTTATTCATTCTCAGGAAATGAAGCTCTTCTCAGATGGCCTTATTAAAATATTTTCTTACTCCGCAGTACTGGAAGCATGCTGCTAAAGCTTTCTTTCATTTCACAGAATGTTTTTTTTTTTCCCTTTTTCTCCCTCTCCCTCTTTATTTCAGAAAGACACAGGAAGTGGCCGTGAATCACACATTCTTTCATGAGGATTCATGACAAATGTTGAATGAGTTCGCTCTCAAACACTTGGCTCGGATACCCCATGCGATTGCTGAGTCATTTTCTTATAAGTAAAAGCACAGTTCCCTCTAATTGGCTTTCAGGGTGCCTGGGAGTAGCGTTTTTTTTTTTCTTCTTTTAAATATGTCATTCATGGAAATGTTTTCTTTCCGCAGAGCGTGATTACAGACTATGGGCAATTCACAAACACTCTCCATACGCTCTACACATGAGCAATCATTGGAAGGATTGTAGGTGACAGCTTGGACCTGTGCCATCAAGGTCAAGCTTGGCCTTAACACAGCAAGGTTTCTGGCTATTTACAAATAAAAAAATGTCTATATTTAGGAAGTCGAAGGTACGCATTATTAAGAGTCAGTCTGAAAATCTTCTTGTAGGAAAAAAAAAAAGAAATCTGGAAAGTTATGTAGGGCTGAAGTGAGACAAAAATTCAACTCTTGGTTAGCTATAAACATTACAAAAGTCTAAACACTTTTTTGCAGGTCCTTACCTGCATCTGTTCTGTAGATACTCCATTCAGGTGCAATTGTTACAGAAACAATTGAGTACTGTCCATGATACTTTTTTTATTTGCACTAACATACAATTTTGAGGACAAGCTTTCGGGGAGTGTCCCCTTCTTCAAGGTCCAAGCAGTACTATACAAATCACAAAGTTTTAGCAGAATGTTAGAAGAGATTTAAAAAAAAAAAAAAAAAAAAGAGGCTAGAGATAAGACACAGCAAAAGCAAAGGAGTGGTGGGGGGGGGGGGGGGGGGGGAGACAACACTCACATCACAGAGGGAGTCAAGCTTGAGCTGATAGTCATAAAACTGTTGGATGAGTGAGGAATCCCATGTCCAAATTCAGGCCGTTATCTCTTGTGTCAAATAGAATTATCATTCTTAGTTCAAAAGTTTTTTCATTCCTGAATGGATTTGAAATTTCCTTTAAGAACTAAAATATTGAGGTCTCCCATTGTGTGGTCTGGTTGTGCGAAATGGTGTCCCACAGGTGCAAAACCAGACCACACAATGGGAGACCTCAATATTTTAGTTCTTAAAGGAAATTTCAAATCCATTCAGGAAAGAAAAGCTTTTGAACTAAGAATGATAATTCTATTTGACACAAGAGATAATGGCCTGAATTTGGACATGGGATTCCTCAATCATTATCCAACAGTTTTGTGACTATCAGCTCAAGCTTGACTCCCTCTGTGATGTGAGTGTTGTCTCCCCCCCCCCCCACTCCTTTGCTTTTGCTGTGTCTTATCTCTAGCCTCTTTTTTTTTTTTCATCTCTTCTAACATTCTGCTAAAACTTTGTGATTTGTATAGTACTGCTTGGACTTTGAAGAAGGGGACACTCCCCGAAAGCTTGTCCTCAAAATTGTATGTTAGTGCAAATAAAAAAAGTATCACGGACAGTACTCAATTGTTTCTGTCGCAAATGCACTAATACGGCTACAATCACCTCAAGGTGCAATTGTTGAAATCTTGATGAACATTTTACCCAGTGGGATATTCAAAGTTGGCCATACAATCAAAATTTCTCCAGCAGTGACTGCAACAATGTATCAGTGGGGGAGATTTAGGGATAGATCACACCAGATACAGTCCAGCACATTTTAATTATGCATCAAAAATGCATGCAAAGTGTTTTCCATGTATTCCAATGACCCTAGTTCCCACTAGTGCAGTCAGTTCCAGTCAATTTCCGTGGCAGAAAAAAAAAGTACAAGTTTCTGCACAGAACCATACTGGAACAAAATGCACGTTTAAAAGATATTGTGGATAAAGGGGTTTTATGTTCTTTATATGATTTGAGGAATAAGAAGGAAATATTTTCTACACTAGATGAGTGGCAGTACGGTCAAATAAGACATTTTGATGCAAAGCTCCCACAACCGCTAAGGACCTAGGAAGAAATGTATCCTTTAGAACAGGGGTCTCCAAACTTTTTAAGCAAAGGGCCAGTTTACTGTGCTTCAGGCTTTAGGCTGCTGGTCTGTGGCCAGTGGGAGTAGAAAATGCCTCGGCATCAGTGCCATTATTGGTTTTAATTAGAGGAAAAGCTCTCCATTGTTGAGATCCATGAAAAGAATACTGCTCTCATTGATGGTGTAAGGCTAGGTTCACATATGTGCGGGTGGTGTGGCTGCGGATCCGCATGAAAATCGGCTGCTGCACAGAGGAATGCGGACCCACGGGTGGGTGTCATTAGTTCTAATGGCATGCCGCCCACACTGGAAAACGCAGTCATACTGGGAACCAAGGTTCCTGTGCGGGCTGCGTTTTCAAAAGAAATGCATGGACTTCTTCCCTGCGTGTCCCAGGGCATGGGAGTCCATTCAAATGAATGGGCTCTCGTGCCCACGCAAAACACGGCCCGCACGGTTGCATATATGTGAACCAGGGGTTAGTAGAGGATTGGTGCTCCAACATTGGTGGAGCAATGCCCCAAGGGCCAGATAAAGGCGGGCAAAGGGCCACATCCGGCCCCCGGGATGTAGTTTGGAGACCACTGCTTTAGAACAACTGTTAAGTACAAGTAGAGCACAAAAACACACTACCTGATTTATAGAATCCTTACTGAAATAGAGGGATCGGTACCCCAAAATTTTTTGGAAAAGTGGGAAATGGAACTTGGAACAAAATTGAATGAGCAACAAAAATGTAAAATGTTTAGTTTAACACATGGATCAGTGAATATGAATATAGTGGAAATGAATGATAAATGTCTGGTTAGATGGTATATTACTCCTAACGTGATGCAAAAATGAAAGCCAGAGATCTCATCCCAGTCCTGGAGGGGATGTGGGAGTTAAAGTACAATGGCACATATCTGGTGGGACTGTCCCAAACTACAGGAGTTTTGGAGGGTGCTATATATACAAGAGATCCAGAGGATCAGTGTACCGATGGACGCGTGGGTTTGCCTATGTTATAAATCAGAGCTTTCGGTGAAGCAATATAAAAATATGATATTGTTCCATCTTTTAAATGCAGCCAAAAGCCTTATTCCTAAATATTGGCAAAGCCCCAAAAATAAAGGATTGGATGGAAAGAGTTGAATAAATATATATATATATATATATATATATATATATATATATTTATATATATTTAAGATGGAAGAATTATACCATTTAGATGAGGGTAAAATGGAAACATTTAAGAAGGTCTGGGAAGGATGGTATATTTTCATAAAATCAAAAAGATTCTTAGAAGTGGTTGGAGTGTAGGGGAGTAAAGAAAATAAATAAGGAGCTAGGAAAAACAGAAAGGGAAAAGATAAGGAGGGGAAATAGTAAGATAGATTAACAAAAGAAGATCAAGAAGTAAACGGAAGGACTAAGTAGACAAGAGGTGTGGGGAGGGCGGGGAAGTGGGGGTTAAATATAGGAGTATGGGATTTAATTAAGTATAGATTTTTGCATCATAAGATGTTGGTTTGAAATGGATTTGTATGATAAAAATTAATAAAGATATAATTAAAAAAAAAAAAGAACCATACTGGAGCAAAGCAAACTGCACTGGAATGGAGTGTGGTGTGAAGTGTAAGCAAAAGTGTATCTGGAGTGCATTTTTGTGGTGTGAACTGGCCCTTAGGATCCGTTCACACCTATTCAGTTTGCTTTTTGTCCATTTTGCAGTACTTTTTGCAGTTTATTTTTGATGCGTTTTTACTGCATTTTGCATTTTGTTCAGCTGTTGTTTTGTTTTTTTTTAAAGTGGAAATTTTTTTTTGTGGCTGGGCAGAATAGAAATGCAAAGCGCAAAATGCGGCAACAACTCAGTAAAAAGGCACTATCACGCATTTCAGCATTGAACTGCATTGAAATTATGCTTTTTGCTTTTAAAAAAGTCCCTGACCTTTTCCAAAAACGCAGCAGCTCAAAAAAGCATAGATGTGAACCATGTTAAATGGACTGTAGTGTGTTTCTGAAAAAGATCTAAAAAACGCATTGGTGTGAACGGGGCCTTACTAAAACTAAAACACTCAGAATCTGGTGCAGCTGTGCATGGGAGCCAATCAACTTCTAGCCTCAGCTTGTTCAATTAGGCTTTGACAATAAAACCTGGAAGCTGATTGGTTTCTATGCAGAGTAATTTTGCGTTCACCAGCTTTAGTAAATAAACCCCAATGTGTTGGCTCCCTGCTCATCAGAAGTAGACTGTATAACCAGTTTATAACCGCCGCCTCCAATGTACTGAGGACAGGCAGCCACTGTAGGTAAAATGAAGTGCGGGTGAGTCACTGCCCACTCCGGGATTCAGGCATGCGCACGCGTAATTGTACACAGCGGGAGTCTGTCAGCAAGTTCCGGCCAATCATTTATGGCCAAGACCTGCTGATCGGTTGTGTACAATCGCTGCCCAAAGTTCTGCGTTCATATACAACACAGAGCTGTGTACAGAGGGGACTATCTGTACGTTTCCCAGCCCTGATCCTTTAGTAAATGCAGCACACTTTACACACATTACATATTGTTAGGCACACATTTTACCCCTTAATCACCATAGATGTTAACCCCTTCTCAGCCAGCTCTGATATAAAGAGGGTCTGATGGGGATCCTGACTTAAGGGGAGACTCTGATGGGTACCCTGATGTAAGGGGTCCTCCTGTATGGGGCCCAGGTCAGCAGGGGGCCCAGGCAAATGGGTGAATAGGATGTGGGCAGAGATGGTGATCGACACGGCTGGGGGGGGGGCAATTACTGATCCCCTGTACAGGCGAAGCAGAGAGAGTCAGACATGGGATCGGTTCCAGTAATCGGTTTCAGTAATTGCCCCTCCTGCTGCACCCATTACCCTCCCTGTGCACCATACATTTCCCCTACTGTCCAGGCCCTGGACCTGGACCTTCCCTCCTCTCCTTCCCACCTGCAACTGCAAGCTCACAATAGGATCCCTCAGGATGTAGGGTGGGGGAAGGGTCCAGTAAATAATTCACATTTACCAGCCCCTTCCTTTCTTGAATGAACACAATGAGTGATCAGTACCGCTCACTCACTGTGTTCTTTCATAACTGTGTTGTTTTTTTTGGGGGGGGCTGGCTGTATGGGGCCCCGTGGTTTCTACCAGCAGCCCTGAAGGGGGGAATCCAATGTAAAGGGGGACTCTGATGTAAAGGTGGGTCTAATATGGGGGGGGTCTAATGGGTACCCTGATTCAAGAGGGAACTCTGATGTAAACCCTGGTGTAAGGGGGGGCCCAAATGTGAAGAGGAACTCTGATGTAAAGGAGGTGCTGATATAAGAAGGACCCTGATGAGCTCCAGTTTTACTGCAGTTTCTTGTTCTAAATCATATCATGTTTGCAAAAAAATAAATAAATAATAAAACATTCCTTCATTTAAATTTGATTCATTCATTTATAAAACTGATTTTTTTTTCTTTGGCGCATCAATATCTGTAAAATATACAATGTGGCCCTCATACCATAAACTTTGGAGACCCCTGGCTTAGCAAGCACAACATAAGGAAACCATCGGATAGAACATTACCCATACACATGAGAACATTTCACAAGCCCAGTCTACAATCTCCGAAATATTGCAAAACTTTTGATGAATGTCCCCCCCAGGAATAATCCAGCCATAGGCTTTCATTTCTCACGCTACAGTGCAAGCGTTGCCATTAGAAAGACCTACTTCTCTAGGGTCTTGCTGTCCATGGACTCAGAAATTAGGGTTTATTTTCCTAGCAGTGAATATTTTTAGGCCAGACTGTTTTAACGGAGCATGCAGACAGATGTCCCGCTTGGACAAAGGTCACTATTTTGCCCTCTTGGCCCCCCCCTTTTACTTCCTTAGCTGCACTGAGCCTTAGCCGCCCTGGTCATGAAAGTGCTGGGCTGGTGCATCTTGGGTAAACAAGGCCCAGATAAAGCCGGCTTTCTTCTAGGCCAGAGATGTGGGTTTCCTGCTCCACTGCATAGCTTCTCTCATCTGTTGGCTGACTTCGCTTTAGGTAAAATAAGCATTATTATGCAACGTCTAGGTCCGCCGTCCAAAAACCACTTATGCATAAAAAGCAGACCTCTCAGACTGCCCATTGATAAAGCGCGATGGCGAATGTGTTGCGGCTGTGTTTAGAGTACACACAAGGTTTAGTCTGAAAAATAATAATAATATCGAATGAAGTGTGTGTACTTTGCTCAGCCCCGGAGAAGGAATAACAGTCATCTTCTTAGGTCAGCTTAATCAGAGGCTGTATTTTATCCCGCAGATTATTAGTGTGTCCCTGGAATTAAATCAATGGAGCTACTCTCGTAAAAAATGAGTCATATATAGAGAGCGAGCTGAAGATTATATACAACGCGCAGACTTTAATTATGGGTCCAGGGCAGTTATTTGTAAAACAAATAAAGCTCTAATCAGTTACACATGAGTGGCAGGGGATCATTTGAAATAGGAACTGCATCAAAACCATTTAAGTGGAATATGAACCGTATTTAGAGTCCCATTCAATCTGGGTTTCATTTACGTTAGCTGTTGCATTAATGGACATGGAGGTGCAGAGTTTTGCAAGCCATGGTACGAAGTCCTATAGGGGTACTTCCAATGGATTCAAGGCAAGCAAACTCCACTAAAATATGCCTAGGTTCCACAAAACCTGTGATCTGTGTGTGTTTCCCACACGGCATTCTAATTTCACTGCCCTTGCGATCTGCAGTAGGTGTCAGAGCAATCTTAACTACACCCCAAACGCAGGTCACAAACGCAGTTTTCTATTATAAACTGAATGGGTTGTTTTGCTAAAAGAGGGTTCACATATACTTTAGGCTGCAATGGCAGTGGACGGGAGTATTCACATGCCTCAGTTAGACAGGTGTGATTCATTTAATTGCGAATCGAATTTCGGATGAAATTTTCGTTATTTGGAGTTTTGGATGTATCTGAAGTTTCAAATCACAGCAGTAATGAATTTCCACAAATCTGAAATAAATTATAAAATAAAACAAATAAAAAATAAAATAAATTATAAATAAAATGAAACAAATTATCCAAATTTAAATTTGAAAATGAATTTGAATTGGAAATGGATACATATCACAATAAATACAATAAGAAGTGAAATAAGATGATGATGATTCCTACTTAGGCTGCTTTGTGAAATAGAAAGTAGAATAGAAAAAAATAGAACAGAAATCTTCTGAAATTTGAATTTTGAAATTCAAAATCGATTTGAAAATAACGAATATTTGAAAGAAATTCAAGTATACAAAATGAATTCCAAAAACGAATCATTCTAACATATGAATTATTAACTGAATGTATATCCCAGCTCCCCTATACTGCATTATAGTGATATGACATGTATACAGTACTTACTCCTTGAGTCCCCCGTGGCGGTGGAGAGGGTGTCTCCTCTCAGCGGAGGAGAGCGAACCTCTCCTGCACCTGTCCCCTCAGCGGCGGTGCCAAAGAAGCCGGAAACCGGAACTCGGCTTCACAATGAGGCTTGGAGAGCAGCCACTCCATTATCTGTGTTCGCCGTTAGAGAATTTCTACTTGCATTTGGCGAGCGGCTTTTTCAAGCCCTATGTTTGTGAGAATGTTTTTCGTCCTTTTATATATTTTTTTAATAAACCTTGGCTAATGCGCTAGGTGTTTACACCATCTGTATGCTTTCTTCAAGCATACAAGTGTCCCAAATACCAATTGTCACGTACCTGATAGGAGACTTGATTGACGAGGTCGGCCTCACTTGTGTCACTAGCCCTGACCTCGCTGAGGTTGGAACAGAGGGAGTCTAGGGACCAGGGGGACAAGATCGCCTGAGGTGGTTGCTTGTGGCTCTTGCAGATGATGGCCTGAGAAGGCATTGTATCCTCTGATTTGAGTATTGTAATATCAGACAGAGCAGGTTCTGGATAATGCCTGATGTGCAGCAGAGCAGGTAGGTAGCCAGGACACAGGACAGGAGCAGGGTCAAAGGAAGCCAAGGTCATCAACAGTCGGGCAGCAAAGTACAGAATCAGTAGGAGAAGCCAAAATCAGGAGCAGAGCCGAAATCAGGAATCAGGAGCAGGAGAGCAATCAGAGTCGGGTCAGGAACAAGCCAGGTCAGCACCAAAGGAATCACACAGGAACAGCAGGACACAGGGGAAAGCTGAAGACCAGTCAGCAGTGAATCATCATTGAGGTGCTCCTTAAATAGCCCGCCCAGCACCGACAGGCGTGCCTGGGTCCTAGTGCCTGCCATTTCTGTCATTGGTGACAGGCGGGCCTGGGTCCTAGTACCCGCCTGCATATATGCCTTTTTCGGGATCCTGTGCCTGTGCAGACTCATATGCTGCAGCGATCTTCTTGTTCCCTGACATTGCCCCCCCCCCTTGTGGGCAGCCTCCGGATGCCCACTAGGGCTCGTTTCTCAGGATGACGACGGAGGTAGGCTTGAACTATCCGTGGGGCATGGACATTAGTGGACGGTTCCCAGGAGTTATCCTCTGGTCCGTAACCCTTCCATTTGATGAGGAACTGGGTCTGTCCGCCCCTTTTCCTACAGTTCAGAATAGCATCAACCTCATACTCTTCGTTCCCTTCGACCAACACTGTCGCAGGCGACTCCGGATTCCACTTGGGATGTGTGATTTCAACAAGGAGCAATGGAATACTGGGTGAATCCTCAAATTTTTTGTTAATTCAAGTTCAAACGCTACAGGGTTCACCTTTCTCTTGATGGGAAATGGTCCCAGAAACCTTGGACCAAGATTCCTTGATGGACAACTTAGTTTCAGGTTGGCTGTGGATAGCCAGACTTTGTCCCCTTGTTTCAGTTCCTGGTTACCCCTTCTTTTCCTATCAAAAAATTTTTTGTTGCTGGCCTGAGCTGAGATTGTTTTTTGTAGGACTTTGCCGTTCCTCCTGAGGAACTCCATCCTTTCTTGTACTGCCGGCACAGTGGCCTCTACTGGTATTTCTGGAAGAAAGGTGGGGTGGTATCCGTAGTTAGCGAAAAACGGAGATTGCTTGGTAGCGGAATGGATGGAATTGTTATAGGAGAATTCCGCTAATGGAAGAAGCGAAGCCCAGTCGTCTTGCGAATACGAGGAGAAACATCAGAGGTATTGCTCCAGAGTTTGATTTGTTCTCTCCGTCTGTCCATTTGTTTGGGGATGGTAAGCAGATGAGAAGCGTAACCTGATCTCTAATGCCTCACACAGAGCTTTCCAGAATTTAGATGTGAACTGCACTCCCCAGTCAGATACAATATTCAGGGGAACACCATGTAATCTTACGATTTCTTTGATGAAAACGAAGGCAGTTTCTATGGCCGATGGAGTCCCTTTCAAGGGGATGAAATGAGCCATCTTAGACAGGCGATCAATCACTACGAAGATAGTGGTAAATCCTTCAGATGGTGGCAGTTTAACAATAAAGTCCATTGAGATCATGCTCCAAGGTTTTTCTGGTACAGGCAAGGACTCCAATAGGCCCCAAGTCTTGGCTTTATCGGATTTATTTCTCAGGCAGACTGTGCAAGATCTCACATAGTCCTGGCAATCCTTCACTGTGTTTGGCCACCAGAAAGAATGGGAAACCAACTCAGAGGTTTTGTGAATCCCAAAATGACCTGCTAGTGGATGGTTATGACATCTCTGGAGAACAAGAGTCCGGAATTCTTCGGGCACGAAGATTTGCTCCTTGTGGAAATACAAGCCATTCTTTAATTGCAAGTGCATATTCATGGGAGGTGGGTGGCTTCCTTTATCTGCGTAACAAGGTCCGTCTGAAGGAGTAAGAAGTTTTTGGCAGGCAGGATTGAGTCGGGTTTAGACTGCGCAACTGGGTCAGGGAACATACGGGAGAGCGCATTAGGCTTGCCATTCTTGGATCCAGGACGGTATGTCAGATGGAAGGTGAAATGAGAGAAAAATAGAGCCCATCTAGCTTGTCATGGCCTGAGGCGTTTCGCCGTTTTCAGGTACTCAAGATTTTTATGGTCTGTGAAGATGAGAATGGGATGAACTGCAGCTTCCAGTAAATAGTGCCATTCTTCCAATGCTGCCTTAATGGCGAGTAATTCTCTGTCTCCCACGTCATAGTTCCTTTCAGAAACACTCAATTTTCTGGAGAAAAATGCAACAGGGTGCAGAAGGGATTCGAGTCCCTGTCTTTGGGATAATATGGCTCCAACTGCGTTCTCCGAAGCGCCAACTTCAAGGACAAAAGCGAGAGCAGGGTCCGGATGCTTCAGAATAGGTGCGGATGTGAACATAGTCTTTACTTGCTCGAAGGCTGTTTGAGCTTCAGGAGTCCATTTAAAGGGAATATGCTTACCAGCTGTGTTACTGGTGCGATAATTCCAGAGAAATTCTAGATAAATTTTCTATAAAAGTTAGCAAAACCAATAAAGCGCTGCACTGCTTTCCTGTCTCCTGGGATGGACCATTCTAAGACGGCGGACACCTTTTGGGGGTCCATAGAGATGCCCTCAGAAGAGATCACTAGCCCAAGCAACTGGATGGATTGCCTCTCAAAATCGCATTTCTCAGCTTTTGCGTCCAAACGATGCTGGCGTAATCTATCCAGAGTCTTCTTTACGTGCTCCCGGTGGCTTTCTATGGTACTGGAAAAAAAACTGAATGTCATCCAGATACACAATGAGGAAGAGATCCAGGTAGTCTCAAAAGATATCATTCACCAGGTGTTGGAAAGTTGCCGGGGCATTACAGAGGCCAAAGGGCATCACAAGATATTCAAAGTGTCCAAACCTAGTTCGGAAAGCCGTCTTCCACTCGTCACCCTCCCGAATTCTCACCAGATTGTAAGTGCCCCTGAGGTCCAGTTTTGTGAAGAAGCATGCTCCTCGCAACCTTTGAAATAGTTTGGGGATCAACGGAAGGGGGTAACGATTCTTTACCATTATCTTGTTTAAGTCTCGGTAATCGATACAGGGTCTGAGAGTATAGTCTTTCTTCTCCACAAAAAAGATACTGGCTCCTGCAGTTGATGTAGAAGGCCGAATGAAGCCTTTTTCCAAGCTCTCATTGATATATTCCTGGAGGACCTCTAATTCAGCCTCGGATAGGGGATAGATTCTGCCGAAAGGAATTTCGGCACCAGGCAGGCGTTCAATAGGACAATCGTATGAGGGTTGAGGAGGAAGGCAGTTGGCACTTTTCTTATTGAAGACGTCCAGATATTCATGGTATGCTGCAGGAACAAGTTTCATGGTCTCAGGGTCAGAGTGAGTGCCGAGAAGAGGAGTTGCCTCAGTAGTCCCTTTGGGAGTACAGTGATTTAAACAATATTCTGAGATGAAAGAGATTTCTCCAGACAACCAATTGATAGTTGGGTTGTGGGCTTTTAGCCAGGGCATGCCGAGAATGACTGGAAAAATCGGAGAGGTGATGATGTCTAGCCATAGGAATTCCTGGTGTCACACAGTAGAGTAGCAGAATATTGGCACGGTTTCCTGTGTCACAGTGCCAGAACTGATACCAGATCCGTCAGCCAGGTGAACTGCAAGTCTCTGTGCTTTGTTACGGAGCGCAATCTGGTTTTGCATAGCAAATTGTGCATCCATAAAGCAGCTACAGGCACCTGAGTCTATAATGGCTGGGACCCTGATTGTCCTTTCGGCCAGTTGTAGCTGCAGATGAAAAGAGAGATGTGCCCGACTTGCCCCTTGAGGGTGCATCATGTAGAAACAGTTGGGAGAGGATCTGTGGAATCTGTGGGATTTGGCTGGGCAGGTGGCCACAAAATGACCTGCATCACCGCAGAAGAGGCAGAGGTTGGACTTCTGCCAGCGAAGGCGTTCCGCTGCGGATAACTGTGGCCTCCAGAAGCTTCTCCTAGTGGAGTTGGTGGGTAATGCTGATGAGGCCACATTTGTAGGAGGTCCTAATAAGAGCATATCAAAATCTTCCCATTGGACCTCTCGTTCTGCCTTTCCCATATTTGGCGGTCATCTGAATCGCCAAGCCTATCAGGCTCTCCAAGCTGGTTGGCACATCCACTCGAGCCAGCTCATCCTTCAGATTTTCGGAAAGACGGAACTGGTGGCGGAGAGCAGACTCGTTCCACTGGGTATCAGGACACCATATACGGAAATCAGTGACATAGTCTTCCACAGGTCTCTGTCCTTGTTGTAGCTTACTGAGCATGACTTCAGCAGTTTGGCGCCAGAAAGGATCATCATAGATTTGTGCTGTAAAGAAGGAGTCCACAGAAGCTAAGGCCGGGTCATGCAACTCACGTAGGTGGTAGGCCCAGGACTGGAGTTCATTTCTGAGGAGTGTGATAATGAATCCCACCTTAGTGTTAGGTGCCAAGAAGGTCCTGGGGAGCAGGGAAAAATATAACTCACAGGAGTTATGAAAAGTCCTGAACTTCCCGCGATCCCCTGTAAAGAACTCAGGCATAGGCACCCGAGGTTCCGGCAGAACAGAAGTTTCAAAGGTTATACTGGTCTCTGTTTGCGTGACCGCATCAAGGGTAGTTATGAGGTCTGTGTCTAAGAGAACATTAGAGTCGGTTTGCAGTTTGCTCTCCAAGTGTTCAAAGTCTTTCTGTAACTCATGCATTACGTTGAACAAGGTAGTTATTGCTTGGCGAATGTCCCCCAGTTGTGAGGCCTCCCTTTCAGACTCCATCATGGCTGACTGGTACTGTCACATACCTGATAGGAGACTGAATTGAGGTTGGCCTCACTTGTGTCACTAGCCCTGACCCCGCTGAGGTTGGAACAGAGGGAGTCTAGGGACCAGGGGGACAAGAGCGCCTGAGGTGGTTGCTTGTGGCTCTTGCAGATGATGGCCTGAGAAGGCATTGTATCCTCTGATTTGAGTATTGTAATAGCAGACAGAGCAATTTCTAGATAATGCCTGATGTGCAGCAGAGCAGGTAGGTAGCCAGGACACAGGACAGGAGCAGGGTCAAAGGAAGCCAAGGTCATCAACAGTCGGGCAGCAAGGTACAGAATCAGTAGGGGAAGCCAAAGTCAGGAGCAGAGCCGAAGTCAGGAACCAGGAGTAGGAGAGCAATCAGAGTCGGGTCAGGAACAAGCCAGGTCAGCACCAAAGGAATCACACAGGGGAAAGCTGAAGACCAGTCAGCAGTGAATTATCATTGAGGTGCTCCTTAAATAACCCGCCCAGCACCGACAGGCGCACCTGGGTCCTAGTGCCTGCCAGTCCGTCATTGGTGACAGGCGCGCCTGGGTCCTAGTGCCCACCTGCCTGTATGCCTTGTCGGGATCCTGTGCCTGTGCAGATTCATGTGCAGATTCATGTGCTGCAGCGATCTTCTTGTTCCCTGACACTGATGGTCCAGCTGCCAGACAATATACTAATGACCCTTGGAAATTTTCAGTTTGTTTAAATCCAAGTCATCCAGCTCTTAAAATACACAAGGCCAGTCTCTCTTCAATCCCCCAAAAGGTAAGTATATCCAAAAGTTCAATCTCCCAGACACTTAACGGATTTGCTGACCCATATGAGAGTCAAAGCCAATTATGACGAAACGCATCAACAAGTGACGTCAGATGCTGACACAGGAACCACAAGTGCCCATTCTGCCATCCTGGATATTTAAAAAAAATGATATAGCTGCCAATGTGAGCAATTTGAACAGAATAAATGCATTTTAATGGGATTTTCAGGACTATCGTTATCTTTTTTATTTTTGGATGCCGGAGGAACAGACATATGAGGGGAGTTGCCATAAGGAAGATCACCCAGCCCTGTGCTATAGGGGTTGTTTGTTTAGAGTGTTTGGAGTGTGGGGGAAAGGTTCACTGTGTTCTGAATTAATTTGGTTACTTTTATTTGTCACATGTGGGAGCACATGTGAGCACAATTTAAAGGAGAAATATTTTTTCTGTATGGATGTAGTGCACCATTGAGTTTTTTTTCTTTTTTTGGAGATACTGTTAAGAAGAGGAGCCAAAGATTGATTGTGGTGCACTAGAGGGAGACTTCATTCGGCATGATATGTGTTATAAAGTTTGATGTTTGGTAAGAATATAGGCAGAAAGGGTGAAGAAGTTAGGAATCACTGATGATATCAAATGTATGTTGTCACGCACACATGTGAGCACAATATTGGAGATTTAAGCGATATTATAGAATGTATTACACTATGTAAGTATTTCTTTTTGGGGATACAAATGAGGAGACAAGAAGATTAATAAGGAAGATACTGAAGCATTGGAGTGATAAGGCTTCATTGGACCCATTTACTCTCGTGTGGGTTGGCAAATCCGTTGAGAGTCTGGAAGATTGAACTTTTGGAAATACTTACCTGTTGGGGGCTCTTGTATATTTGAAGCACTGGATAACTTGGATTTAAACTCCTGGTAATCATCTGCTGTGGAACTCTTTTCTGTAAGGCTTGTAGTGGGTATGGGGAAGTGTAACTGACTCTGCACTGGTCAGAATAGTCCTGGTGTTCCTGTAAGGGTGAGCTTACGTGAAGGGCAAGCAACAGAAGCTTCCAGAGTCTGTGAGTACCCTGAGAAGCCCTAGATTTGGAACATCTCACCATGCCTAGGATCACCACTCCCTTGTCCAGGCATTAGCTGGTTAAGAGTACATGTGGTGACCATACAACCCACTATGTGACCTGCAAATTTATCTTGCAAGGACAAAGAACAGGTTAGCTTTAATTTTAAATGTTACTTGAAGGTTAAAGTCACATTTTCTCCTGGAAATTGAGAATTGTTGGCATCCACCGAGGATCAGAGTTGAGAAACATTGCTTCAGAGCCTTTACGCATAGTATACCATTTGCTTCAAATAACTTACTTTACCTTGAACATTTTTCTAATCCAGTCTAAATAATTACAATATATAAAGATACAATTAATAAATATAGCCTTTTTGTGAATGTGAAAGCTTAGCAGTGTTTCTGAACCAGGGTGCCACATCACCCTGGGGTGCTACCTGGGTTCCTCCAGGGTGCCACTAACGCAGAACCCAGTTTTCCCTGTATGGGAGTCATGAGTCGACATGGCCGGCCACCTGCACCATAATAAACAATGGCTCTGTGATGTGGGAACTGTGTAATTGGGGGAGGGGGCAGGTCTCTGTTTTGATGGAGGGAACCTGTGATGATGAGGGAACTCTGATGTGATAAAGGGGGGCTCATATATAAGGGGACCCTTAATGTATAGGAAGCTATAAGGTGATGGGGGACCTTTGATATGAAGGGGTGAATTAAACATGATGAAGGACCTTCGATGTGATGGAGAGACTGTAATGTAAAGGGGGACTCTGATGTGATGGTGGGACCTTTAATGTAATGGGGGAATCTTTGATGTGCAGGGGGATTTCTGATGTTATGGGGGAACCTCTGATGTGATGGTGGGACCTCTGATGTGATGAAGGGACCTCTGACGTGATGAGAGTAAATCTGATGTGATTGTGAGACCTTTGGTATAAAGGGGTGCTTCTGATGTGATGGGAGGACCTTTAATTTGATGTTTGATGGTGGGTTCACTGATGTGATGCGAGGACTTCTGATGTGATGAGAGGACCTTTGGTATGAAGGGGTGCTTCTGATGTGATGAAGGGCTTTGATGTGATGGGAGGACCTTTAGTTTGATGTTTGTTGGTGGGTTCGCTGATGTGATGGGAGGACTTCTGATGTGATGAGAGGACCTTTGGTATGAAGGGGTGCTTCTGATGTGATGGGGGGGACCTCTGATGTGATGGGAATACTTCTGATGTGATGGGAGAACATTTAGTATGAAGGGGTGCTTTTGATGTGATGGTGGGTCTTTGATATGATGAGAGGACCTCTTGTATGATTGTAGGACATTTGGTATGAAGGGGTGCTTCTCATGTGATGGGGGGGGGCCTTTGATGTGATGGGAGGACCTCTTGTATGATTGTAGGACCTTTGGTATGAAGGGGTGCTTTTGATGTGATGGGGGGACCTTTGATGTGATGGGAGGACCTCTGATGTGATGAGAGGATTTCTAACATGAAGGGGGCTGCTAATGTGATGGAAGGACCTCTGTTGTGATGAAAGGAGCTACGATATGAAGGGGGGCTTCAGATGTGAAGTAAATTTCATCAAGGCATCATGTGCATCACCCCAGGTTTTCCATTGATAAGTCAGATTTATGTTTTTATGTTTCAGACTGGGTTGCTTTGAGATTTTGCATACTTTTAAAGGGTACCATGACTGAACAAAGACTGAGAATTGCTGAGTTATAGATTAGGAAAAGACAAGATTTAAAATGAGCTGGAGATCAGAGACGTGCCTTCTTTTATTTGACTGAAGTTACTGCCCAAAGTGATTCACAGTGTCAGTTCAGATCTGGGCATTACGTGGATTTTTCCACTTGCTGGTCTGCATACCAGAGTTGTGCCTCACTTTACCTAAAACATATGAATTCTTAATTGTTGACAGAAGCATCTCTTACTATTACACAAGAGCTGAGCTGTACTGCGACATTTATATCGCTATGAATTCTGTATTCTTTTTTCCCAGGCTAAGTAACATGTGCTCAGAAAAGCTCCATTCACCACAATTAAAGGAAAATTTATGTTTTGAACTGTAACAAGTTATTACACAACATTCTCTTCCATTTCTTAATGGTTTAATTGCTGTGTAGACTAGAGTTTGCTAAACATCTGCATGAACACTACTGCTAAGACTGGAGACATTTACTCATGTTACCTATAAAATGCATGCACTGTTCTCAGTATGTGCAAAGCAAGAAAGATTAATACAGTTAAAGCTCCAGGTTGAAAAAATAAAACCCTTGCAGGGGGAGCCCCCACATTGCAAGTGTTAAATGCTCATGTAGCGCCAGCCCCCAAAGGAGCTGCTTAGTAACCTGGGTTCTCTGCTCTGGTAACTCTCTCAGTCCCTCTGACACACTTATTTCAATGGAAATCAGCACAACCACTCGAGGAGCAACAAGCAAAAATAGCCTTGACCTGGTAGAGAGCTAATACCAGGGAATGAACACAAGACCATTTAGAGGTAAAGGAACTTAATGTATTAGTATGAACAGGGGCGAACTGACAACTCATGGGGCCCCCGGGCAATAGGGGATCATGGGGCCCCTGTATCTTTGCCCAAACTCAAAAAAGCCTATGAAAAAGGTACCAGGGGTATCTCATGGGGCCCCCTACTGACCCCGGGCCCTCGGCAGTGCCCGAGTTTCCAAATGGTCAGTCCGCCCCTGAATATGAATTGGGGTAAATAAAGGATTGAGTATTAATGAACATGCAGGAGGCAAGTTTTAGGCACAGTCTGCTAGACAGGACAGTCATTATACCAGAACTACTTAAGTTAGATTTCTGTAACACTAGACTGGTGAACTAGCAAGGTCAGTAGTAGACAGTGAACATGAACATTAAATGTGTTGAGAATAAGGATATTTGCAACTACTTAGGGTACACCCAAAGGTATGACTAAGTCCTGTGTGATGCCCCTGAATAGTACTTCTGAACTAAAAACTAGTAAATGTCTTTATGTATGTGTAAACTAGTAAAAGTCTCTACATATATGCAACTGTAAAAAGTCTGTCTTTGGTCCTAAATCTTCAGCTGGCTAGTGTTGGGGCCCAATCACACCGTTGGTGTACATGAGGGCAGTCCAGCAAGGCTTGCAAGCAGTAAAGGGCTATGGGACAGCTATATGGCTGGTTACTAAAGGCTCAATCTCTCTAGTTAACTATGAATACCCACACTCAATGGTAAAACTAAAATACACCTTATGTTTTTAGTTAGCTGCTGTTATACTGTGTAATATTAAACATCAGATAGTGAAAATAAAAATGAATAGTGCTGCCTGTGAATCACATATAGTAAGTGCAAAAATGCCACATACAAAGTCCACAAGTGTCCGTGTAATTGTAATCGCTCCAATGAAAACATAACACACTAGGGTGCTTCAAAGGAAAAAAATGCTTCCATAAAGGATTGTTTCTCCGAGGAAAAACAGAATGAACATGAATTCACACCTCACTCATTGGATGGAGTTGATCCTGAGGACATCAACTTTTGATGATAAAACATGTTGGGCAGTACTTCCAGCTAATGTCATATCCTGGAACAGGAAGTGTGCGTTGGCCATGTTGGATGAGGGAGCCTTCAAAGTCCATTGCACGCTTATGATAGTGTATTTTAACATAGGAATAGTACTTGTTTGTTTTTTAATAAACATATTTTCACTAAGTGGGGCTCCTCTCTTTGAAAAACTTAGGGAACATTTGTTTTGAGATGCAATTTTTGGGGCAAAGCTGTATACTTACCAAAGAGCTGAAAAAAGATTTGTGAAGGAACTGACAGCCATTTATCCCTGGTCTTATGTGCGCAAGCTTCTCTGACTCACTTGCTAAAAGCAAGGAGTCAACACCATCCAGTGAGCGGTGGGAATCCATGTGAGCTGTCTTTGTTAAAAAATGTTATTTTTTGGAAGAACTTTTTCCTTTGAAGCACCATAGTGTGTCATGTTTGTCATTGGAGTGATCACAATTACATGTGTAGCACCCTCCTAGTCCTAGTCAGGTGCTAGGATCTGTATAGTTAACATAAGTATAGCGGTGTTTCTCTGCTTAATAGAGAGGCTGTTAGGAAAATCTAATTGGGCTCTCTGCTTAACAGAGTGCTGTGTTGGATTAGTCAGATCTGCTCATGATGCTCTGGTACCTGCCTTCAGGAAACTATGAGAGCCTTCCAGAACCTTGGAAAGAACTAGGCAATTAAGCATCCTTCGCCAACTACAGGGGAGGGTGGCTGGGAGTGATATTTATGTACTGTGAGCACATGGGTTCAGTGTCTTTCCCTAGAGGGGATTGCACCAAGTCAGGCCGGAGGCAGGCTTGCCTCGCCTGGCACTTGCTGCCATGCGGGCTTCAGGTGGGCAACCTGAGGGCCTGGAGCTAGCAAGAATGACCTTGGTTCTACAGTACGCTAACTGAGAGGAGCTGTCTGCCAAAGATCTGTCTGGTATCATTGGAGAGAGTCACTTGGAAGATTAGAGGGAGGTTGCCATTCTGTCCTTGGGTCTTATGAGTACAGACACTGAAAGATCTTGGGGACTCTGTGTGCTTGCTACCCCTTTGGTGCTGATAGTCAGTGTGAGTCTGAGAAAAGGGAACACTGGCTAGTGTTCTAAAGAGCTTGTCCAGCCATTGCTACTGCAAAGGACTTCTATCACTTTTGGACTGTCACAGTCTGCCGTAGCAGGCTTGTACCTGAGGAGCTCAGCCCTGCAACTACCACTACTGCTAAAGGGACTTTGCTCACTCCTAAACTACTTGTTACTACAATTTAAAGAGATGTTTTCTATCTGCTTGCAGCCAGGACTTCAAAAAGTGCTCAACTAAGAGATCAGCCATATGTCCTCAGTGTGAATAGTTCTAATTTTGGAGTATCCTACTAATTTCCCCATCCCTATCCCCAATTCTACAATAAAACTCCAAAAAACAACATCCCCTAGACTGGTCTTTCAAGACAATGAGCGAAAGAGTGTGCGTACCTGGGTGTGGAAAATACTTTGTGCCTGGCTGCAAGGTGAAACAAAGGGAAACCTGGGCAAACATACAAGCGGTTCCTCCACACTACACTTGGACACTTGCTTTGTGGACTCTATATGAGGCATTTTTGCATGTATATTGTCTGTTATATGCAGGTAGCACTGTTAATTGTTGTAAATCTGGAAGAAATACACAAAGCACACCAAGATTCATGAAGGATACATATGATAAATGTATTTAGAAAAAATGCCTATTCTGGAGTTCAGACTTAAGGTGTATAGGAACAAGAAGTAATATTTACCTCATTTCTGGCTCCAGCAGGCTTCCTATATCCATATGACCAGTTTAGTGCTGCTGCCTCTATAAGGCTCTCACAGCCATGGTCACATTCATGCCTCCTCCATGTACAATGCAGGGTTAGAAGCTCTGCATTGTATGTGATGATGCCAAGGGACTGCCCACAGCCTCGAGCACCAAGGAGAAGGGGAGAGTACTGAAGCTGGCTGGAGAGGGCTGTATGGTAAGTAATTTAGCCTCTTCCCATACTCTTAGAAAATAGCCTTTGCAGTGCAGGGTTTGTTTTTGCAGTCCCAAAGATGAGATTTAAAGGGCCATCATTCATAAATTCCAAGGTGATTAAAGAGATCTGGCCAACTTTCCCATGTAGAGTGACAGTGTCTCTTCAAGGTAAGCTCATCTCCCCCGACCCCTTATGCTCACCTTGCCCCTTTTACCAGTATATCTCTACCATGACTAAAAATGAATTAGCAATTATAGAAGCAATATGCAGTAAACTTAAAGTTAAACTTGGACTTGCTCCCCTTAACCCCACCCTCTCAGTGCTTCCCCTTTCTCTTATGGAGCCTTCACCTTACCTCAGATGTACAGAGTCTCTTTACCCAGGGGCAGGCATTCTTCTATCATGTCATTGCAGATCTCTGCACCATTACACACTGAATGCAGAGAATCATAATGACCCCCCAAGGGTCCCTGCACACACAATCCAGGGTGAGATTTCTAACTAGGCCAATAGCCCATGGCCTAGGGTCCCACAGCTGTCAAAGGAAGTTCCTAGGCTGTCAAACTGTTGCATTCCCCTAATCTTGATCATTCTGGAGCTGGGACATATCAGCATCCTGTGCATGCTCTGGCTTTAAGATCTTTTACTCAGTTAGCACTACTGACAGCATATTTCTTGGATGAAGGTGAAGAGGGTTTCAGGATCTGTGGGGTATGGCTTCTGGAGCTATTGGTGTATTCCCTCACCTGTGGAACATTTGAATGTTTTTCTGCCCTTTAGTCTCAATATTGGAGACCCCTTGAATTTTTACTTTTCTATGGATGAAGAAGTGTTAATGTTATTGATTAGAAGCTCCCCTAATTTCCAAGGATACTGTAGGTAGTGCTAAGTTTGCCCAATCACTACAAGTCTAAGTCTAAACAGTTGGAACTTTTATACATGAAAGGTCAGTCTACCCATAACTCCATATCCCATTATCTTGGTACAATCTGAATTATTTTGCCTTGGGACAGGTTTAATTTAGGTATCTCCTACTGCAAAGTTTTGTTTACCATGAAATGTGCATTTTTTTTCCTAGTTTGCGGTTGTGTTAGTATGATATTGATTGAGATTCTGTGTACTGATTGTGCCTGTGTTCCTGGTTGTGTCAGTATGGTCCCAATTGCGTCTCTGTAGATATAAAGTATTTCTGGTTGTACCAGTACAGTACTATCTGTGTTTGTACACATGCTTCTGGTTTTGTTAGTACAGTACTCATTGGGTCTCTGTAGATATGGTTTCAGTCATATAAGTTTAGCACTGAATCTGTCTGTGTGAATATGTTTCTAGTTGTGCCAATACAGTATTGATTGTGTCTGTAGGATCATTTTTCTGGTTGTGTCAGTGTGGTACTAATTCTGCTTGTATGGACATGTTTTTAGTTAAGTGTACTTATAGTAATTTATACATTTTTTTCTCATTGCTATGGCACCACTTGCAGGTGACCCAAACTCATCCGAGCCACATAATCTAGGTTGCAGTTGGTCTTAACCAGACCTCCTGATGGTGAAGATAGGCTGGAAACCCTAGAGGTACCATGACCCCCGGCTGCTGCCCTCAGGATTGACCCACTATGGGAGTGGCTGTAATGGAAAAAGAATGTTGCAGAGACTGTTCACAGAGCTCCATGAGAGAGAGTAGTCAGGACCAGGCCAGTGTCAAGACAGATGGCAAATGAAGGAGTAGTTAGGTCCCTGCAGGGGTCTAGGGTGACAGCATGCAAGCAAGTAGTCTAATCAACTAGGCAACTGACAGGCAAGTATTATACCTCTGTAGCTTTCCGATAGCTGGCCATAAGACACAGAACCAGTCACTGCAAAGGCTGGAGCTTAAATACACTTCAGGTAGAAGACATACCCAGTGTTGTAACTGAGAACACTGGAAATCCTAGTAGGAATTCTGGGAGTACTATTGGAAGAATTCTGTGGAAGAGATGAAAGTGATTATGCAAGCACTAAGTCATTAGTGGGGTTCTGCAAGTACCACTGGAAGTTCTAGCAGGGATTCTGTAAGTAACATTGAAAGTCCCAGCAGGGATTCTGAGAGTAGGAGTTTTGATGATCCTGACAAGGATCTAAGAGCAACTACAGCAAAAGAAGAAGACACACCAGTCAAATGCAACATCATAAACTCTTTAATTACTAAAAACAAATTCCACTGTACTCACAACTGTACACTGTAGAGTGCATATACCAAATCCAGTTTCGATGCTGGAATCATGTCGATCCACAGGGGTGTAGCTTACCTGCTTCAAGGGCTATGTCCTCTTCATCAGAGCCCCGATATAGGGTCTTATGATAATGCACTAGGCTTGTGTGAAATTGCTTTAATTTCAGTTTTGATCATCCCTGATCTGAAGTGTTGAGGTTTCCAGTGGTGGTTGTCCCTACCCTTGTTTGACAAGATTGAAGAGGAGCCTGTTCTGAGACTAACAGCTTTGAGGGCCTTTCATTCCTGATGCGCTAACAAGAGTGTTTGTTATGCTTTATTAAGGATCGAAGAGCACTGTAAAACTTATTTTTTTGCTTGGTCTATTTGAGCAATTCTCTTATTCATTAACAGGAGGCTGGGTCAAATTTTGGAAAAAAGTTAGGAATGAAGTAAGCAAGCAGAGAAGTGTGGGTGGTGCAAGACCTTATACTCTAGGGACAGGGGAGTTACAGGAACGCTACTGAAAGGGGAAGTCATCATGCTGACCACATGGTACCTCGAGCCTATAGAAAAGAACTACATGTGAAGAGTCAGGAAAACTTCTCCTCACATTCAGACTGGAGGAGGGTTGGTGTTCCCAGAAGTGCATATTACTAACAATAAGGTCACTTTAAGCAAAAGTTTATTTTTAAGTCTGATATAAGCATCACACTATTACAGCATATCCTCAGTGGAGCATTATGTATTTTAATCATGGATTTGAAAATGTTCTAATAAAATACAATGTTTTTAAGTATGGTGGTACTATTTATCATTGCCTATATTTTAAATATGATTGCTTTTTTTTGTGAACCCTGAGAGGCATTTTTGATAGATTACCACAACACTGGGTATTGTATATCTTTTTCAGCTTCCCAACAACTGCACAAACTGTGCTGAAACAGTAAGAAATTAAATGAAAATATATGAAATATAAATAGGGCTGATGTTGAATATTTAAAACAATGGATGCTTAGAACTCTCCTCCCCAATAAGCTGTTTTCATTCTCTGAAATGCATTGAGGGTATGTAATATAGTCAATTTAGATGCAAAAAGTGTACGTATAGTGGGACTATTTATCATAGCTTATATTATAAATATGATTTTTTTTGGGGGAGAGGGGAATCCCAGAGGCATTTTTGATAGATTACCATAACATTGGATATTGTTTGTTTGCAGATATTGAACAGCTTAGCTCATGTTTTTCTACATGAGTATTTAGTCCTTTAACAAGAAAAAAGAACCCAACTTTAAAAATTGCACTGAAAGAGTAAATATAAGAGAAACTAAATGAAATACAAATAATGTTGAATATTTTATTAAAATGTAAGTTAAAAATCCAATATATGGTAAGCCCTGGTTCACATATATGCGGCCGTGTGGGCAGCATTTTGGGAGGGCATGAGAGTCCATTCATTTGAATGGACTCCCATGCCACGTGACACGTAGGGAAGAAGTCCCTGCACTTCTTCTGAAAACGCAGCCCAAACGGGAACCTCGGTTCCCAGTACCGTTGTGTTTTCCAGTGCAGGCGTCGTGCCATTAGAACTAATGGGACCCGCCCGCGGGTCCGCATTCCTCTGTGCGGGTGGTGAGGTTGCACGGATTTTCATGCGGATCCGCAGCAGCACCACCCGCACATATGTGAACCAAGCCTAAGTATCCACTGGAAACTGGGAAAACCACCACATGTACAAAAAAAATATCAATTTTATTTTGCTTATTTATCCCAAAAACACATATTCTGACAAATTATCATCATACATAAAACTTGTTCCTAAGAGAAAACCATAAAGGATGTATGTCCATCAACTGTTAACATATATTGGTTCCTTTTTGTGTCAAAGCGTTTCACAGCTTATCCTCTTCCTCTGGACTTGGCCAAAGGGTAGGACATTTGAATTTTTGAGTTTATACAGGTGTATTCCATCTACAAAGGAACGGTATTATAATGGGAATATGGTGCTATATCTGAATATAAATACATTGATACAAGACATATGGGGGGATTTACTAAAGCTGGAGCATCTGGCGCAGCTGTGTATGGGAACCAATCAGCTTCTAAATTCAGCTTGTTCAATTAAGCTTTGTTTAATAAAACCTGGAATCTGATTGGTTTCTATGCGGAGTTGCACCAGATTTTAACTCTCCAGTTTTAGTAAATAAACTCCCATACTGATACATTGCTTACTGTATCAGTGCATCATCAAATCAGGGCGGTGCAGTGGCTTAGTGGTTAGCACGTCTGCCTTGCAGTAAATAGGTCATGGGTTTGATTCCCGACGATGGTGCCTCCTGTATGGAGTTTGCATGTTCTCCCTGTGCTTGCATGGGTTTCCTCCAGGTGCTCCGGTTTCCTCCCTTCACTCCAAAGACATGCTGGTAGTTTAATTGGATCCTGTCTAAATTGGCCCTAATATATATATGTGAGTTAGGGACCTTAGATTGTACACCCCTGAGGGTTAGGGACTGATGTGAATGTTCAATATATATATATATGTGTAAAGCGCTGTGTAAATTGACAGCGCTATATAAGTACCTGAAATAAATAAATCAAAATGTATGTCTTGCTGGTATTGTGCATCTATCCTTTGAAAGACCCTATTTTTCAATGTACTGTATTATTTCTATTTTGCACTGTTTTGGTACTTCTTGTATTTTTTTTTTTGTTTGCTACAAATTAAAAAGTCAATAAAAAGAATTTTAAAAAAATGTTGCTGGTCTGTGTCGACAAAACTGTGTAGATTAAACTGTCAGCCTTTATTAACTGGTGCTGTCATTAAGTGTAGATTAACTGAGACTGTCATTAAGTGCACTGATGCTCTTAAAGGGCCGAACAATAGATGACAGAGAAACATCTGAAAGGACTGCCCCTCCCGTAATAATTATTCTGCAACCCCCCTTTGTTCTCCTGCCCCCTCCACTATCATCCTCCTTTCTTTTGGACAGTGCATACCCAGTCAGTCTAGGACTTGCATCGCTGCTATAAATGCACTCTGGTAGTATAGTTCCAGCATTCAGTAGATTAAACTTTACTACTACTGTACTGCTGCTGATGGCAACTGCTGTACTTGAGGTGGCCTTGCTGCTATGTATGCTGATCTGGACAATAAATGTTATCTTATGACTAGTCCTTACAGTTAATTACTGTGTATGCTAAACTGTGTTATTACCATTATTAATCCATTTTATGCTTGCTTAGTTACCAGCCATATTGGGTGACAATATATTTATTAACTTTGCCTTTATTACCTGGTTTGGTACCTGCTTTCTTTGATATAGCACTACTATTGGATACTAAGGCTCCGTTCACACTTGTACAACTCCAAAGTTGCACGACTTGCAATTTTAATGCAACTTTAACGCAACTTCGATGCAACTCTGGATGAGTTCAACTTGGATACAACTTTGGCTTTCATTAATGATAATGGACAACTGTTGCAAAACTGTTGCATATACAACATTCATGTGTAACTTTCATACACCTTTTGGGGGTTTTCGTTGCAGTATATGGCTCTCACGTTGCATGAAAGTCCTACCAAAGTAGCACATGAACTACTCTGAAGTTGCAAAGATATGATTGGTACGCATTGGGAAACATGGGGGGGGGGGACTTGTCATGTGACTTTGGACCACAATGTCGCATGACAAGTCGCACAAGTGTGAATAGGGTCTAATTATTACTTTCAGTGATTTCCAGTGATATTGTATGTAGCTGAGGCTCTTGAGAAGGTTGAGGTAAAGAACAAAGCGGCTCCTTTGAGGGTCGTGCTACATGTGAAAAAGTGCCAAAATGCACACTGTGCTGGTAGTGCCAGGATTTCTTAATGGCACCCCAAATGTGTCTAGCAGATGCGGTTTTCCCATGAAGGGCAGTCCATTAAAGTGAAAAAACATGCAAAAGCACAGCATGCAGATGTGAATGGAGCTTATAGAGAGAGTGAATCCTCCTAATGGGAATACAGATAGCAATGCAGAAGTTGACAGGTTTTCTACTCCTTCTACATTCTACCCAATACTAAAAAAGTGTTGCCTTTAGTTATACTTTAAAGCAATAATCTCCAAACTGTGGGCCCTGGGTCAAATGCAGCTCTTTGCTTGCTTTTATCTGGCCCTTGGTGCACTGTTCCTTCCTGATATGAGGCACTATTGCTCCCACTGACACCAACAATGAAGTTCCATTGCTTCCACTAACGGTGGGGTATAATTCCTCTCACTGACACCAATGATGGGGCACTATTCCTTTCACTGATATAAATGATTGGGCAGTATTCCTTCCATTGACACCAACAATGGGGCACTATTCCTCCCACTGATATGAACGATGGGGCACTATTGCCTCCACTGATACAAACAATTTCTAGTTTAAAGACTTATCAGTAATCACATTGTGTCTGATCATGGCAAACAAGGAGGCAAGACATGGGCTAAGGCCAAGACCCGATCATCCTGGGCTGGTCTGCAATTCTCCATTGGTCGTGTTCTCCGCCTGCTCAGGAAGAGAAACTATGCCAAGCAGGTTGGGGCCGGAGCTTCCATCTATCTGGCCACCACCCTGGAGTATCTGACAGCTTAGATCCTTGAGCTGGCTGGCAACGCCCCCTGCGACAACAAGAAGACCTGCATCATCCCCCGACACCTCCAGCTGGCTGTCCGCAACGACGAAGAGCTCAACAAGCTGCTGAGCAGTGACACCATTGCTCAGGGAGGAGTCCTGCCCTACATCCAGGCCATGCTGATGCTCAAGAAGACCCAAGCCACAAGCCCACCAAGACCAAGTAAGTTAGGACAATTCATTTATACTAAAAAACACTGATACAAACAATGGAGATCATGGACATGGACATCAGTGATGGGGAGCTATTCTTTCCACTGTCACCAATGGTGGGGTCTACACCTTCCACTGATATAACAAGGGCACTATTCTTCTCACTAATACCAATGATGGGGCATTACTGACCATAGGAGCTATATAATTGTTTTTAATCCCATTGACTACCAAACCTGAAACATTCCACTGATTCTGGGGCAGTTTCTACATTTACTGGCCACAGTTCAACCCCCATAAAATCTGAAGGACAGTATCTGACCTTTTGTATAGAAAGTGTGGAGTCCCCTGCTTTAAACAAATCTCAACTTTCGCTGTAAATATTTTTTAAGATTATGAACTATTTTTCCCTGCTATTCAAATGAAGCAGAAATAAAAATTTACTAGTCACCAAGATATACCCAACACCAAAGCGCTTAGACACTTTTTCAGTAGGTAACCTAAAACATTTGAATTAGTTCAACGACACACACTGATTATTCCCTCCTTCTTAAAAAATATTATTGCGGCAAGCTAGTTTACACCTTCTGAAACACATATTCGAAAGGTAGATATTGGCTCTTCTTTTATAGGAAGTTCATACTTGGAATATTGTGACATGTTGTCCTGCCAAGCAAAATTATACTTTAATGTGATTTAATGGAAATGTCAAATAAACAAATGATTTCGAAAAATATTTTCTATACAAGATGCAAAACAGCAAGTCATGTTACCAAGGGTGTTTTGAAATGAACACAAAGAGATCCATTTATACATTTTTTCACCTAAGATTCATGCAACTTTAACCCAAGATTCACACCTTTTTTCAGTTAGATTCATTCGGAAAACTATGTGAATCCTGGCTAAAAGTTGTGTGAATCTTCAGGGAAAACATTTATAAATAGATGAGTGAATGTACACATTATATTGAAGGCCTGTTTGGTGCCATACGTGTACTGGCATGAAACGGGTCAGCATTTGCTCTATTGCTCCCTAAAGAATATCCAAATCAAACAGCAGAAATGTGGTAATATGCAGCTTACCAGTCATCAAATGTGGTTGCTGCATTTGTTTTTTTGCAGGCACATGTATAAGTACAAGGGACTTTCTCATTGGATGAGGTGGAAAAGAGGAGACGTGACAATATGACCTCCACCTCATCTAATCAGAGAACACTTTGTATTCATTGAAAAAATTGCAAGATGTCCTGAAAATGGAGGCAGCGCAGAGCAATCGACCCTCTGTGGTTACTATGCAGAAGGGAAGCCCTTCAGCACAGGACCTGGAAGATTGTTGCTGTCCCTGTAGTAGTGCTGTCTACCAGGGGTGGACTGACCATTTGGAAACTCGGGCACTGCCCGAGGGCCCGGGGTCCGTAGGGGGCCCCATGAGATGCCCCTGGTACCTTTTTCATAGGCTTTTTCGAGTTTGGGCAAGGACATAGGGGCCCTATGATCCCCTATTGCCCAGGGGCCCCATGAGTTGTCAGTCCGCCCCTGCTGTCTACTACAGTGATTTACAGCTTCCCCAGCAATCATTCAGCTGTGAGAGCAAGTGGTTCAAGTGGGACTACTGTAACTTAAAAATCATACCTTGAGTTAGGTTTTAATAAAAATGCATGTATGTAAATACTATAACTGGTTGTTTCCTATGCATAGATATTAGTCTTGCTTAGTTTGTATATATATGCTATATTGCCAAAAGTATTGGGCCGCCTGCCTTTACAAGCACATGAACTTTAATGGCCATCCCAGTCTTAGTCTGTAGGGTTCAATATTGAGTTAGCCCGCCCTTTGCAGCTATAACAGCTTCAACTCTTCTGGGAAGGCCGTCCTCAAGGTTTAGGAGGGTGTCTATGGGAAGGTTTGACAATTCTTCCAGAAGCACATTTGTGAGGTCAGGCATTGATGTCAGACCAGAAGGCCTGGCTCACAGTCTCCATTCTAATTCATCCGAAAGGTGTTCTTTCGGGTTGAGGTGCAGGCCAGTCAAGTTCCTTCACCACAAACTCACTCATCCATGTCTTTATGGACCTTGCTTTGTGCACTGGTGCGCAGTCATGTTGGAACATGAAGGGGCCATCCCCAAACTGTTCCAACATGACACAAATTTGGGAGCATAAAATTTTCCAAAATGTCTTGGTATGCTGATGCCTTAAGAGTTCCCTTCACTGGAACTAGGGGGCCAAGCCCAGCCCCTGAATAACAACCCCACACCATAATACCCCCTCCACCAAACTTTACACTACATAATACAGTCAGGCAAATACCATTCTCCTGGCAACCGCCAAACCCAGACATGTCCATCAGATTGCCAGACAGAGAAGTGTGATTCGTAACTCCAAAGAACACGTCTCCACTGCTCTAGAGTTCAGTGATGTGAAACTTGGATGCAGCTGCCCATTCCATTAAGCTTTCTATGCACTGTTGTGCTAATCTGAAGGCCACATGAAGTTTGGAGGTATTTAACTATTGACTCTGCAGACAGTTGGCAACTTCTGCACACTGTGCGCTTCAGCATGCACTGACCCCACTCTGTCATTTTATGTGGCCTATTACTTGGTGGTTGAGTTGCTGTTGTTCCCAGTTGCTTCCACTTTGTTATAATACCACTAACAGTTGACCGTGGAATATTTAGTAGCAAGGAAATTTCATGAATGGACTTTTTGCACAGCTGGCAACCTATCACGGTACCATGCTGGAATTCACTGAGCTCCTGAGAGCGACCTATTCTTTCACAAATGCTTGTAGAAGCAGTAAGCATACCTAGGTGCTTGATGCTAAAGACCTGTGGCCATGGAGGTGATTGGAACACCTGAATCCAATGATTTGGATGGGTGTCCCAATACTTTTGGCAATATAGTATATATATGTATATATATATATATATATATATATATTGCTTTTGTTTAATACAGTGCTCCTCAACCTGCAGCTGGGGCCAGATCTGGTGCTTTTCTTTTCTTTATATGGCCTTTGGGGCACTATTCCATTCACTGACTCCAACAATGGGGCACAATTCCTCCCAATGACACAAACAATGGTGTGCTATTCCTCCCACTGACACCAATGATGTGGTACTATTCTTCCCAATGACACCAATGATGTGGTACTATTATTCGCACTGATACCAAAGATGTGGTACTATTACTCCCACTGACACCAATGATAACAGAAAATTCCTCCCAAAGACACTACAGTGGCACACTATTCCTCTCACTGACACCAATGATGGGGCACTATTACTCCCATTGACACCAACGATAAGGCACAATTCCTCCCAATGACACCAATGATGGTGTACTACTCCTTCCACTAACACCAATGATAGGGCACAATTCCACCCAATGACACCAATGAGGCCACGATATTCTTTTCTTTGACATCAACAGTGGAACACTATTTCTGCCACTGACATCAATGATGGGGCAGAGTTCCTCCCAATGGCACCAACAGTCTTATTTATTTATTTATTACAGGTACTTATATAGCGCAGTCAATTTATGCAGCGCTTTACACATATATATATTGTACATTCCCATCAGTCCCTAACCTAACAGTAGGGTACAATTCCTCCCCATGACACTAATGGTAGGGCACTATTCTTCCCTCATTACCAAAGATGGAGCATTGTTTACTCTCATTGACCCCAGACCATTTTCTGCTCCCACTTGCCACAGTCTGGCCTTCTAAAGTCTGAAGGGCAGTAAACTGGCCCTTTGTTTAGAATGTTTGGAGACCCCTTAATATATTAAAAGATAAAAGGTGAGTGTTTGGGGTGCTTGTAGATCATAGGTAGATCAGACCATCAAATTGGTTGAGCTCGATAGACATTTTTGGACTTGAATGCCTTTCTTCAACATGACTACCATATCAGATACTCCAATCAGAGAGAGGGGAGATCACATAACAGCTTCATGACTTAAGGATTGCTATAGTGTAACAAGTTTGATGGTATGCTGTGGCAGAAAATGGATACATCTATGGTAGTTCTGTGAAGTTACTGTGGTCAGCGTCAATGATCTTAGGGGAAGGCCTTACCTGGAGCTGCAAAGGTATCCTGGTTGCATTCAGCTCCTACTGAACCGCTCAGGCATAGTCAATTAGTCAATACTTTGGCTGGTATGTAGCCATGTAGAAGAGTAAGGTTCCAGCCCCAAAAAATAAATGGGACAGTAAAAGTTGGATGCCACTTGGACCTTTCTTTTTTTTTTTGTTTACATAGGCTGTGCAGCACTGGGCAAAGTGTGGGAGAGGAGCCAAAGGTAAGTATTTTGGTAGGTGGCTTCACCAAAAGTCAAATTTTCCTTTAATATAGTAATTTGGCTTTGGGTAATATAGCAACATATAGATAATGTTTGTGAACATGGTGCACTTTGCTAGACTCTATCTATTTTTAAAGACTGATGGAAGCACAAAAATATTTTGTTTTCATGTACAAAACGTGTTAAGCAATGGCAAGATACCAAAAAAGCATGGAAGACCGCTTTCAAAAAATAAACAGTACCTTTATGTAGAGTAATTAAATTTGCCAAAGTCAGGTCTATCAGTGAGTGACAGGTAAACAGCTGGGGAAAAGGCCAACACAAATATTTACCTGGGAAAATATGTAGCTCCAGAAACAAGCCGAAGTTTGTCTTCAATGCAAGCAGACATAGTCAGCAGAAAAGATGTTCATGAATGGTTCTAAGCAAACTGTAACTAGAGATGTGCACACATTCTAACCTGGAAAGGAAAAGCGAAATGTGTGAAAAGAAGATTCTACCAATCACATGACAGGTATGGGTGGTAGGAGGAAAAGTACTGTAAAAATTAAATTTCGTCTTAACAGTCAGTCCATTAAAGTTGAACTCCGGGCAAACGTCTATTTAAAATACACTTACCGTCCACTTTATTAGGTACACCTTGCTAGTGCCAAGAAAATATCCCCCACACCATTACACCACCAGCCTAAACCGTTGATACAAGGCAGGATGGATCCATTCTTTCATTTTGTTGATGCCAAACTCTGACCCAGGGGCGGACTGACCGTTTGGAAACTCGGGCACCGCCCGAGGTCCCGGGGTCAGTAGGGGGCCCCATGAGATGCCCCTGGTACCTTTTTCATATCCTTTTTTGTGTTTGGGCAAGGACACAGGGGCTCCATGATCCCCTATTGCCCAGGGGCCCCATGAGTTGTCAGTCCGCCCCTGTTCCGACCCTACCATCTGAATGTCACAGTAACCAGTCTGCCCATACTCCTCTGACCTCTGACAGCAACAAGGCATTTTCGTCCACACTGCTGCTTCCCTTTTTCGGACCATTCTCTGTAAACCCTAGAGAAGGTTGTGCATAAAAATCCCAGTAGATCAGCAGTTTTTAAAATACTCAGACCAGCCCATCTGGCACCAACAACCACACCACGTTCATAGTCACTTTCTCCTTTCTTCCCCATTCTGATGCTCAGTTTGAACTTCAGCAAGCATTGAGTTGCTGCCATGAGATTGGCTGTTTAGCAATTTGTGTTACCAGGCAATTGAACAGCTGTACCTAATAAAATGTTCGGGGAGTGTATATTCCTCAATAACACCTAATAATATAAACCCACTTTGTGTGCACTAAATGTCTTTGTAAAACCAATTTGTTCTGCTTCAAATGCCGCTTTATGTATTGACATACCTCCTTAGACCCAGTCTGTCCAGACTGTATGGTCACCTGCTGACTTGGCACCATCCACAGACAGCTTAACTCTACAACAAGATACAGAAGTTGAATCCAATGCAATTTTATTTCAGACAATTACAGTACAGAGGATGTATTTCCTGTCTTTTTAAGTGTAACACTTTCCCAAGCTCTGTCACTGTGTTCTCCTTTAACTTTTTTAAAGTCATTTGGGATGATGGTACCCCTTTTTTGTAGTTTTTTTTTAATAATCTTTGAGGCCTGCTGTATAATTAATATATTAGCAGCGCTAAAGTAACATGAAAAACTTTCACTAATAACCATCACTATGTATACAGAGTGACTAATAGTTAATGAATCATTCAGTATTTGTTTTGTCTGGAATTGGATGTTATTGAAGCTGCATGCATTTTAATAAAGCCTAAGCAGAATTAAATTAAAAAAAGAAAATTGCACAAGGCAGTACTTACATTGACTGAAAAATGTTCCTCCATACCTCTGCAGTGGCAATCTTCCGGTGATGCGGGGGTTAATACTAGCTGACAGACCTGTCATAGGCACTTGTTTTTGTTTTTTTTTGTTTTTTTTATATCCCCCATACCACCAGAGTGGTAATCTTCCAGTGCTGTAGGGGTTAATACTGCTGGACCTGTCATAGGCACTTGTTAGGATAGCCAGCTATGCTTGCTCTTTCTGCCCCCTCCTCCATTCATAGAAGCTGTAGTATAGCATCAATGAAATGCGCTCTATGAATGGAAGACGGGGGGGGGGAATAAGTGAGAGGCCCCCCTTCTCAATTCATAGAGCACTTGTCATCGATGGAAGCTATAGTACAGCTTCTAAGAATAGAGGAGAGGGGCCGAAAGGGTGGGAATAATCAGCACTTTTAACAAGTGACTATGACAGGTCCAGCTTGTACCAACCTCTACAGCACTGGAAGATTGCTACTGTGGCAGTATGGAGGGGGCAGAGGACAGAAGATTTCAAGGAGAGCAGACACTGGCAAAAGGCACACATCTCATGAATGTAAAAACTGTCCCTTGTGTTGAAGTAAAAAAAAAATTCACTAAACTGGCTTTAAGTATTAAAACTTATTGTTTAAAAACAAGTGAGTGTTTAAAACTTCAGTGACATAGTTTGTGCTTTCTTTTGGGTTTTTGGGTTTTTTCGTATAATGGAACAAATCTGCATTTTTTTTAACTTTTTCATCACTAAAACATTGTAATGGCAATCAACGATGAACAAAGTGGAGTAACTCATGATAACTAATTAGTTTAAGCACATAAATCAGGCTAGTCAGGCTCCGATATCTATTGTATATAGCACAGTTGTGACTGTTGTCTTAAGCCTTCACTGTGACTACACACAATGTCTTCACATATGGGAACCATCTTGTGTGGTTCCCAGTCATTTCACCACCACGACAGCCTGTCAGTGCCAGTTGAGTGTAAATCTCAGAAAGAAGTTATGTTTTCCAGGTGTTTAGCTCTGCACATGACCAATGACCATGACAACCAACAAAGCCATAACAGCTGGCGGGTCCCAAGAGACCCTTGTTATGATTTTTGGTTCAGGCTGAAGCCTGTTGTGAGCTTTCCATCCTAATGATTATTCTAACTTTCAGATAAAAGTTGACATAAAATGATATATTATAATAGGTGCGTAAGGACAGGTTGGCTCCAACGCCTTATTAAGAGCCAGTCGAAATCAAAATGAAAACCCTTTATTTTTTGTCATTCCTAAGTGCAGTAACAGATCCCGTGCCAGGTTTTACCAAATCTGGAAGCCCTATTTACATATTGCAGCTTCACTTGCTGGTGCAATGTGGTTGGGAATAACTATCACACAGATTCCATGCAAAGACCTGAATGACCAGTGTAGCACTCACCAATTTAACAGTCCACTGTTCGGGTCCCGAGGTTCTTTCCCAGTAGATGCACCAGCAGCCAAGCATACAGTCACTCTTTTGGCTCAATCAGTCTAGGCAGAGGCGTAACTAAAACCTTCAGGGCTCTGGTGCAAGAAATCATAAAGGACCCCCTGGTTCCCATCCGGGGCTTTTCCCACTGAACCCAAAGCTCTATACTCCCATTGTGGGGCCCATTATCATGGTCATGCAGCAGGACCCTTTCACATGTTCAGCAGTAAGCCCCCTTCATGCCGTCTTGGGCCCCCCCACATTGGCAGAACGCCTGGGTCCAGTTGGAAGTGAGACCTTTGTAACTCTGGTAGTTCCACCACTAAGCCTAGGGGTGTGTTTTTTATGCTTTATTGCAGAACTTGAATTTGGAAGGGTGCAGGGTAACTGTGGGATACTTCAGCAAGAAGTAACTTGGGGACACCAATCTTCCTCCTAAGAACCTGAGCACAGTCCTTGCAGCAGCAAATAATTGGGCTGAGCTGCCCTGGGACACCATGAACAATATCCCCTAAACAATGCTAGGCAATTGTAAAGCAATGCTGACTCTAATACTAGAGGGATAGAATCAGCCTACAATCACTGGGATCTCTCACACCAGTCTGTACTCACTAATGTCCTTCGATAGTTGGCTGCCTCCTTCCAATATCTTCACTTCTTCTATGTCTTCAGACCAGATCCCCAAAAAGAAGTTCCTAAGTCAGCTCCAGTGAAATTCAATAGAATAGGCCCCTCAGCTAGTAGACTTTGATGAGCAGATGAAGCATGGCAGGTCTGCCCAGAAGGTCAGCAGCCTACCAGGCTGGGATCTCCTCCTCTAAAAAAAAGAACCACTCTGTTTCAGGCCCCAGATTATTTATGCTTCCTCCCAGCCCCATCTGAGCACCACTCTCCTGAGATTGGCTAGGAATGCATAAATATTCAGCTGCTAATTTGAATCTCCCAGCCCACTATCTTCCAGAACCCTCCAGAGGGACAGGGGGAAGCAGGCAACCTTGCAGCCAATTAAACTCAAAGCAGACCAAATAATCACATGCAGCTTACAGTGAGCTAAAATATAGATTTACCTAACCTAGCATCTGCCTGGGAGGGTGCTACATCAGATTTTATTATGTCAACCATTAAGAACAACATTGGGATGGAGTTCCTGTTATTGTGCACAAGGGGCCATTTAGCTTTAAGCATATGTACAGTTATGAAGCAATTATAAGACCTTTTCATCAGTATTTTAATTTTACAGGCCACATTTATCTACGCAGACACAATCCATTTGAGCACATTGTAGTTACATCCAACCATAGTACTGAAGAAATGATGGTACCACTGCAAGTATGCAAAGTGATGCTCTGTACAGGTGCACATCACATCACAGCAGCACATAACATCATGCATGGCAGCATATTTCATGGACATTATAGATTTACTACATATAGTCTACTTATATCAAACATGCCTTCAAATTTTTCTTGGCTGTGGAAGAGAGATGTAGGTGGCATCTGTGGGATGCAGCTAGTTTGTTCCTTGTGCACTGGTTAGTATCCATATTTGGACTTGTGACATTACTTTAGTAAAACATGCAATTTCCTTTGAATGCTGGCCTTCCCTTCCTCCAATTCCATATAGCACCCTCCTAAGTAAATTCAGTTCTTTTGGCTCTACTGTAATCAGTTGAGCAGCTTGTGATTATTTTGGTCTGTTATGTGTCTCACTGGCTGCAGATTGGACTGCTTCCCCTTGTCTCCTGGTTTGTCCTGGAAAATACTGGGCTGGGAGTGTCAAATAAGCAGTCTGAAAATGTATGTGATCCCAGCCAATCCCTGGAGGAAGGTGCCCAGTAGTTGACTGGAAGAGTGCATATATATTTTGAGGCCTAGGGCAGATGCGTTCTTGTCCAGGAGGAGAAGATCCCAGCCTGAAGGGCTGCTGTCCTTCTGGGAAGCTGTGCTTCTTCATTTGCTGATCAAGGTCCCAGCTGGGTTAGCTGGAAGGTCTGTTCTACTGTACTTTGCTGGAGCTGATCAACAGATTTCTTTCTAGGGATCTGGTCTGAAGAACCCATAAAACACATACATTCACCAGCCACTTTATTAAGTACACCTTGCTAGTACCGGGTCGGGCCCCCTTTTGCCTTCAGAACTGTATAATTCTTTGTAGCATAGATTCAACAAGGTGTTGGGAACATTCCTCAGAGATTTTGGTCCATATTAACATGAGTTATGATTGCCTTTCTATCAACTCGAACCAGTCTTCCCATTCTCCTCTGACCTCTGACATCAACAAGGCATTTTTGTACACACAACTGCCACGCACGAGATATTTTCTCTTTTTCAGACCATTCTCTGTAAACCCTAGAGATGGTTGTGCATGAAAATATCAGTAGAAAAGCAGTTTTTGAAATGCACAGACCAGCCCATCTGGCACCACAACCATGTTCAAAGTCTCTTAAATCCCCTTTTTTGCCTATTCTGATGCTTGGTTTGAACTTCAGCAAGTCGTCTTCACTACATCTGCATATACTTAATTGCACTGAGTTGCTGCCATGTGATTGGCAATTCGTGTCACCAAGCAATTGAACAGGTGTACCTAATAAAGTGGCCAGGGAGTGTATCTGGCTGATGCTGGAAAGCTATATCAAAATATCCAGGGGCATTTGTGAGTAGAGATCAGTGTGTGAAATCCCACTGACTGTGTGCTGCTGCCCTCCTCTTTTTTGCATCAGCCTTTGCTTTAAAGGTGGACATTTCTTACGATGTCCCTGTGTATTTCAGTCTATTATTTTCTACTGCATGGACTGTGATTGGAAGCTTTCAGAAGAGACAAGTGTCCTCCAATTACTGCTTTGCCCTACTGGAGTATACCACAGTTACCCTGTACCCCATCCAAGTTCAAGATAAAAGCAATAAAGCATGAAAAAATAGGATACTCCTACACTAATCATTGAGCCAGCAGAGTGACTGAGACTGTGTGCCTGGCTGCAAGTCCACAATATTGGGAAAGAACCTTGGGGACACTCAGTGGGCCCTTTAGGGGTTGAGCGCTACATCCGTTTTGGCCAGCGTTAGTCCAGATTATATGTGACTTATTGGGTCTATGTGCAAGATGGCTGCATAAAATCACAGTCCGACTACCTCACAATGTCTTTAGGACCAATTTTTCCCCTAACTGGGAGATTCCTATTTAAGACAATGGAACAAAGTGGGAGATCTGCTAGAAGAAAACCAACCTCATTGACATATTTCAGAGAAAACAGTGATTGGGGAAGATTTTCCAGTCTTGTCATGGCATCTGCTACCCTAGAGACATCTGACTGTCTCCTGATCTGGCACCTTTATAGAAAGGGTCTGCCATTTTTAACTGTAGACACATTTATGTTTTTAAGCACAGGGATGCTTTGGCTATTTTCTTTCAGTGTTGCACATCAATCGTTTTTGGAATTTTTGTTTTAATCTGCTGCTGTCCAAATTGCAACGCTACACTGAGTTCTATACTAAGCACGGCTATGAGCCAAGACTATGAAAAAGGTTTGGTAAGACGTTATTGAATGGCAGCCAGAGTATAAACTCCAAGCAGTGATATCTGTCAACAGCCTGAATGAGCAAATCAAAATTCATATAATCTATAAACATTCTAGATGCCAATTTTCACTAGGCTCATATACTGCTAAAACAAAGCTCTGCAGGTATTCATTGTTCTGCTCAATCTCAACATAACATAGAAGGTCATAATGATAAAAGACAACAAACGTATTAGGTTAGTATTAGTCATACTATATCTCCAAGTTATATAACATTCTTGGACCAAGTTAAACCTCCTTGGCGGTATGATTCTTTCCGATTTTTTGTGCTGAAAGCGGTACCATTTTTTTGCATGGAAATATGTAGTTTTTTATTGTAGGCTGTAATTTTTAGGAATAACTCTCTGAAATCTGTACGAACAAGAGTCTATTAAACATTCCGGATATGATAAAAATTGAAACACGAAATCATAAATTATAATTTAATAAATAATCATAAAAAATAATAATATAATAATAATAAATTTAATTCAATAATATAATCAAACCAAAAACACTGAAATTTGAAATACAGAGGCAAATTCGCACATCGCTGAGCAAAGTCGCAAAATCGTTTTCAGTGTCTGATGACGAATTTCCCCCACGAATCATTATCACTCAATTCTGCAAGTGGTTCTGATTTATTATCGCTGCTCTAAAACCGCTTTTGACGTAAAGAGACGCTTTTTGGACTCCATGGACTTTTCTCAGTTTCCAGGCAGAAAGAACAGTAAAAATGCAGGCAGAGCACAGGACAAAGCAGTAGGGACAAAATATATGTGAAATGCATTGAAACAGCAATGACAGCAAAAATGACATTTTTTTAAAATTTCAAATTTCCTGCCGGTTCTGGCGCCCGTACGTCCCGACGTCACAGGGACCAGAACACAGAAGTCGGATGCCGGCATCGGCCGGAGGAGATGGCCGGGGACGCTGCAGGGGACACATCGCGAGAGTGCAGGACAAGGTAAGTGCTGCAGGGACCCCCAGAGCAGCGCCGCATGGTAAGCCCGAGTGTAGCTCGGGGTTACCACTCTTGTTATAGAAATTTTACCCCGAGCTACACTCGGGATTACCGCTAAGGAGGTTAAAGGCCTGTTTGTGAAGCGGGCAGTTTTAGAACAAATGTTTTGCTTTTATTTTTTATTTATTTCCATTTTTACACAATTAGAGTTCCACAGCTTAAAGAGGCAGATTCCACCCTCCCTCGTCATACTGCCACACAAAAGTGTAATGAATTGCAGCTTAACTGTCCTTAGATGTGGTGGCTGCAGCGGATCCCAATAGCACACCACTGGATCACCAGATGTGTGCGTATGTTTTTTGTGCACAACTTGGCTATACAGGTAAAAAGGGGGGTGGGAAATAAGGGGGTGAGCTTCCTCTATTAGTTTTTTTTAAATATTGACTGAAAATGACTGTTTACAAACTCATAGGCAATTAGAGGTGATATCAAAAGGTTCTGAGACTAGTTTTATAACACGCCAACAGATGGCAGCACAAGGCTGAACACACAATCACAGGGAGCACCGGCCTTCATAAGTCAGTGTGCCAAAAGACATTGTCCTGTATACATTGGGAGCTGTGCAACTGGTGCTATTCTGACCACGTGCATTACCATGTCTGCTATTTCATCATCGACAGCAAGTTAGAACAAAGCGCAAGCGGAAAACCTGTACATCCATGTCTCATCACTGGTAGTGATCCTCAATATGAAGGACAGGTCATCCACGGCACGCTGACAGAGTTCTTGGCAGATTTTGACACAGCACATGCTCAAATCACACGTGAGGACTGCCTGGACTGTTCCATATGACACACCGACAATGGCAGCAATGTTGTGGATTATACACCGAGGATCATCATGCACAAGTTGCCAAATGGTTTCAACATTTTTTGTGGTTGAGCTCATTGAAGGTCTTCCAGCGATGTTCTTCTCCTCTTGACACGTGCAGGCCACTCAAAACACCTCGAATGACTCATTGCGGCATCGCCGAATTATGTCAAATGTCTCTGCAGATTTGCCCAGTTTCATGCAGAATTTCACATTTGTTCTTTGTTCTAGCTTGTTGTCCATAATGAATTAGCAGAAATGGTAAGGCATGTGGTCAGAATAGCACCAGCTGCACAGCTCCCGATGTACACAGAACAATGTCTTTTGGTACACTGACTTATGAAGGTTGGTGCTCCTTGTGACTGTGCATGCAGCCTTGTGCTGCCATCTGTTGGTGTGTTACAAAACTAGTCTTGAAACTTTTTTATACCATCTCATAGGTCGCTAGTGTATTACAATCTGCATTCTGTAATCAGGCAAATGGATGTACTTTTCCCCCCAGAATGGCAGGATATTGCTGTCGACTTCAACAGAGTTTATTTGGTATGGTTACCATTGTGGTACTTACTATGCAGTAGCTATCTTCACTTAATTTTTTTATTTTACAAATGATGGGTTGACTTTAAATATGATAAAATGTTTTTGCAACACCCGTGCCGTAGCAAAAATGTGGAAAGCCACGTCTCATAAATAATTCCTAAACAGATTATATATACCAGTCTTTCAAATGACATCATTGGCTGGTAATACACAAATAAAATGTGTATGAAGCTTAGTATGTCAGGTTCTACGTTTAGTCTGTACTCAGTCATGCAACATACAAGTGTCTGTTTTCCTGCTCGGAGCTCTTTGTGACACTAATGTTATATTACAAATAAGTGTCCTCTGCGTCAGACTGTAATAAACAGGATAGAAGTTGAACTTGTTATTTTTTCCAAGTATAGGACCTGCTTGTTTCAAGAATCAGTATGTGCTCTACCTTAGGGGCATAAACTATAAAACCTAAATTATCTTTTTGGATATATGTCATCCACTCCTTCCATTTACCTGTGCCCCACCATTAACCAGTTCAGCTCTCACATCTGTACACCCCTTATGAACCAAAGCAATTTTTACTATCGGTCAGTTCATTCGGAAATAACTTGGTCATTACTTAATTTAACAAAGTAATACATATATCTTTTTTTTCAGACAAACAAGCCTTTCATTTGGTGATATTGTCTTGCAAAAAAGAATTTTATTTTGTATTCAATTCATAGACAAAAAGCGTAACGTTTTTAAAAAAAATGCACTTTTTTCTACTTTCATCAGTGTTATTTTGAAAAAAATATTTGATTACTGGAGATAAAAAGTGTATCTTTTATTTTAACTTGCAAAATTTTTTACAAATGAAATAAAGTTTGTTTTTATCAATTTTGCTCTTGTTTATTAAGTGATACATTAACAACCAAAACGTTTAAAAAGAAAGTTTAAATAATGATTAAAAAATAGAAACAAATAAAAAGGAAGTCAGGAAAATAACAGTTCAGGGAAGAAGGTGAAGAAGAAGTTAATTAGGGCTAATGAGAATAAACCAAGAGTTATTAATAGGTTATATATTTGAATAGAATTTATTTTTTAAAAAAAATAGTTTTTTTTCAGGTTGCTTTAGTTGACATCAGCTGCATATTAAAGCTAATCCCTTTAATCTGAAGATTAATAAAACAGAGTAGATACAAAAGTAATAATGTTACTTTGTATCCCTCTATCTGCAGCTGAACGATGTTTCTAAACACTGTTTCAGACAGTCTGGTTTTTGACAGCATCAGCTTCTACAGCTGTTGTGTTTACACAGCAACTCCCTGCTGTCATTTTGACAGCTGAGAATTGCTGGCAAGTACAAGGGGGTAGCCTCATCAGGGCAGAAGGACAGGCCTACACACACTCTGTATATTTCAATTATAATTTTTTTTAGGCATGTGTAGCATGCCCAGTGTCCACAGCTGGTTAAGATAAATTCCATGCAACAAATAAAAGCTTTCCTTTTTCTATTATTACTATCTCATAAATGCAGAAACTGAGCTAAAGTTAGAGAGTCAACTTATATCTGCTGCACCCAGGCATGAGTTATTGCAAGATTTACATGTGTTTTTCTGTGTAACCACTGATTTCAATGGTCCATTAATCTGAGAAGTGGTTCCAAATGGGGATTTGAGAAGGTGGTCAGAAGTGTGAACTCGGTTGCAGTTATTATGCAGAGGCATCTAGTAGTGTTGGAAATTGCCCGTTTTCTCCCATTGCCATACACCCCTTCAGTGTATTTCCCCAAATGGCAAAATTTTGTCAGCATCTCAGTAACATGAAAACTCTCAATTTTACTCATCCTTAGTTTTGGAAATATAGTATTTTGTGCAAAGTGTCCCTTTAAACATATGAAGAAAAATGTCTATCCAAAATGTACATAAAATAATTAATTACAATTATGTAGAGATGGCAAAATTACTGCAATAAAATACATAATTAACATAACATACACACAACACAGCACAAACATTTGTGTTTCTATGTATGTCAAATAACTAAGTAGCAGGTCATTATTTTTTGTAAGACTCCTACAAAAACATCTCTTGACCCTTGGCAAAGACATATGATCGTGCTGTTAAATGGATATGTTCCACAATTTGTTTTCTCTTGTTTACAGAATGGATAATAGCAGTCTTTTAGTGAAACATGTTGTCCACTTATGAAGAGAAAATAGATGCAATTATGAATATTGAAACTGTAAATGGCAATGTCATCGGCTGTGCCCTTTAACCCTCCACTGGAAGAAATGAGAGTTTGGTATTGCGGTAGATTCTTTGTATTTTTTTCTTTCTTTAGCTTTACATTTAAACTACCTGAACTCAAAAGGTGAAGATTTTCAATGTTATATAGCCATGGCCAAAAATATTGGCATCCTGCATTTCTGTCAGATAATGTACTGCTTCGCCCAGAAAATTGTTACAATTACAAATGATTAGGCATTCTCATGTCTATTTCTTTTGTTTGTATTGGTATGGCACAAAAAAATGGAGAAAGAAAAAGCCAAATCTGACAATCCTTGTAAAACCCCCCAAATTATTGGCACCCTCTAAAAATTGTAATAAATAATTGCATTCCAAGTTTGTGATTGCCAATTGGCCATGACTGTAGGCATAGTGCATCCCCTAAAGAGCTGCTGATGAATTGAGTCCTATATACCCTGTTAGAGGACACACAGTCAGCCACACAGCATTTTCGGCACTCTTCCCATAGATACTGTGATAGATGTTAAAGCCCTGAAGAACGGGGCTTGTTTGGCCCCTGAAATGTGTTACCTCCTTGTGGTTGTACTCTTGCCATTTGTGGATCAATAAAATACATACTTTCACTCTCATCATATGTATTTGGTGCTTCTTTCAGTTTAAATATACATAGACTATTTAAAGCGGAGCTCCACCCATTAAAAATTGGCACCTTTGGGGAGCGGGGGGGAGTGGGTGCCCGAATTTGACAGGTATCCGCTTCCACTTCCGGTCCAATCGCCTAGGTGATCGGAAGCGGAAGGTGTCCTCCCTCCCTTTAGTCTTTTGGGACATGTGACAGGTCCCAGAAGACTACAGGACCATTCATGAAGCGCAGTGCTACTCGTGCATGCGCAGTGGGTGCCCGGCTGTGAAGCTGCAAGCTATCCCAGCTGGGTGCCCACACTGAAGATGCCGACCTCCTGGAATACAGGAGATCCGGTGAAACTGGCTGCGGGGGACACACCACAGGACCGAGGGCCAGGTAAGTGGCTGTTTTTTAAAAGTCAGCAGCTACAGTTTTTGTAGCTGCTGACTTTTATTTTTTGACAGGGTGAGTGGAACCCCACTTTAAACTGGGGACCTCCCTATTTGGGAAGACTTCTACTTTGTGGAAAGCTGCCAAAACAATTCATTATAGGCCCAAGTAAAGATCTAGTATCTACACAAAGACTTGGTTTCAACACTTTGCAATTTGTAAAGTCTTCTGATCAGGCCATCTTGCCTCATTAAAATGAATGGGGCTTCACTTGCTTTGAAGTCCTGAAGCAAGCAAAGCAAATTTCTCATGGTGGCTGTCGCTTAAAGAACAAAAAAAAAAGTTGATGGCCAGTACAAAAATGAAGGCACATGCCTACAGTAGCTTTCAATGCCCTAAATTCCAGGCCTGTTTCCGGACACTACCTTCAATTAGTGTCAAAACTTGCCTTCCCCCCCCACATATTCAAATTGGCCAGTGATACAACCCATCATAGTGAAGGCCAGGTTTGCACAAATCTCAGGAGGGATTTTGGTCCACTCTTCTTTACAGATCTTCTCTAAATCCTTAAGGTTTCTTGGCTGCCACTTGGCAACTCAAAGTTTCAGCTTCCTCCATACATTTCTTTTAGGATTAAGGTCTGGAGACTGGCTATCCATATGGAAGAAAATATATTTGAAATATATTTTAAAAATATTCTGCCCAATTATATTGGCATATATTTGAAATACTACAATTTTGTGTATATTCATTATATTTCAAAATATATTTCAATAAAAAAAAAAAAAAAAATGTATATATATATATATATATATATATATATATATATATATATACTGTATGTTGTAATGCGTTTTTATTACAAAATATATGAAAAATAGTTTAAAAAATACATCTTCAAATATAATCTATGTCTTTAAAAATACAAATCTACATTCTCAATACAATTCCTAAGTTTTTGAATATCTGGACTCCCTGGGTTGAGAGTTTCCTTCCGCAAAACTTTGACGAATCCCTCCTTCTTCCATGATATTCAAATTAAATAATCTTTGCGCAGTACTGGTACCACTTCTAACCGGTCCCACAAATTATTTATCTCCCTCCTAACTAGTCATGGAGCCATCCCTACCCCCCCATCCCCCCCCCTCTCCTGGCCTCCCCAGGTTCCTCCTTAACTTCCCACATAGCGCGGGATTGAACAAGTTCTGATTGAACAAGTTCCTCTTTGACGTATTGTTACCTTATGCTAAAATATTTTCTGTATACCATGAGACATAAGTTTTGTTGCATTGTTAGTTTGACGCTTTCTCTCCCCCTTCCTTTATAGACATTTGTACTGTATATATTTTCTCCTATGCTTTGCAGCCAACATAATGTCTATTGTCAAATGTCAATGTCTTCACCCCTTTGTTTCAAAAGTAATAAAATGTTTGAACAAGAAAAATACAAATCTACATTTTTGGAATGCATTTACAAATATATGTAAAAATATATGTTAAAATGACGTTTTTATATGTTAAAAAAATCTGAAGAATATATTTAAAAAATATATATTTTTCTTCCATATGGGTAGGCCATTCCATAACCGTAATGTGCCTCTTCTTGAGCCACTCCTTTGTTGCCTTGGCGGTATGTTTAGGTCATTGTCATGCTGGAAGCCAATTCACGACCCACCTTCAGTGTTCTGGCTGAGGGAAGAAGGTTCTCATCCAAGATTTTACAATACATGGCCTTGTCCCCCTATGCCTGGTGCAAGAGAGCCACTCCGCTGCAGTATAACTATGTTATGCAGTCAGCAAGTGGTTAAACAAGATTCATATAGCTTTCACCCTATATTTACACACGTGTGTAAATGGGTTTAATAGGAAAAATGTGTGAATTTAGGCTGAAAGTTGTGTGAATCTACAGTAAAGATATACTACCAAAAAACTTAATTGAAGTACACAGGGTGCATGGTACATCCATTCATTCTTCCTCACTACTTCTGCCCTACTACTGCTTTGACCTCCATGTAAATGTGTACGTGTAATATACTCACCTGTTCACAGGTTGCTGAAATCTAGGCTTCAAGGCCTCTTTGCAATGGAGAGTTTGTAAAGGTGTGTAAATCTACTTTATGGCGTAGTCCCACCTAGGGTTTGCTAGGGTGCCCTTATTACAATCTTCCCTGCTTACTAGGGTATATAAAAGGCATTTGCTGGAGTAGTTAAAGGGGTTTGAAGTCGTGGCCATACTTTTCAAATGGAAAGAATCCTGTTCATGGGAGGCATGTACCACAATGTAGTGGTGTGGAGAGAAGCACAGGACTGCCCTTAGCAAATAAAAGGCGATGAGTGATGGTTTTACCTACGGAGAAAGAGGAATAGAGACTGTAAGCTGCATGTGGGTATTGTAACTCTCCTCCTGGTGCTAGTGATGAAGCTCTTTGTAGAAGCAAGATCAATGTGAGATGTCCTGAACTGTTCTATGGAAATTGTTGGGCTCTGCACAGAGGACGTGTGTGGTGTGCAAAGTAAATATTTTGTTGCAATCAATTATGTTAGACTGGTCTCCCATTCTTTCTAAGAAGATAACAATATATCCAATGCCTAGGTAGAGAAAATGTTAATGGACTCTCTGAGGAGTTGGCTTGTACATTGGAGTCACACTTTGGAGCTAAGTGCTGGGTCCTCTAACAACTTTAGCAGGCCGGACCATAGGGGCCTGGGTAAAGCATTTGTCCCTTGAACAGTTTCTGGAGCTACCAGAAATCCAGAAATAGAGAGGACTCTCAAGTCAAGGAGTTCCCCTCATTAATGTTGAACTGCGTAATAATGAGCCATAGATATGGCCTGGGTTACCCACCTTCCTGTATCTGAAGATTTTTCACCAAATCCCCATTTAAACTGGCACCTTTGTAGTACTGGCAGCAAATAAAACTAGTGGAAAAGCTTGAAGGAAACAATTCCTACAATTTGCTTAAAAAGTGTATTGACCAATTCTTAATTAATGAAAAACTCACTAGCATACTGGCAGACACTCACAAAAAATGTTCAACTGTGTGGAACCCATGGAGCCAGTATGCCCGCACAGCACTTTCACCTAATAGCCTAAATTCGATATTATACATAATTTTGGTAGGGAATCTTTGAACTTTGAAGCCTTCCTCTTCTCTCCTATCTAACACCCCTTTACCTTGACCCTCAAATTATACCATTTCGTTCCCTCTATTCTTTGCAAAATTCTTTTCTCTCTCTTCTTTTGGTTTCTAGTTAGTATATTCTCACTTGATGATTTTTACTTTTACCTTTTGGACAAATTTGGGACTTGCAAGACCATGTAAAGAGAAATGGAGATGGGACTTCCTGTACCAATGTTCTCCTCCATACAGGCCACACCATCTCTCCAGTTTTAGAATACAAGAAGAACTGCATATGATTCCATGCCAATTCTCTAATATTGTCTCTGGTACAATGTTATTATGTCTACATGTTACCTACAATACTTTTGCTGGAAAAATTAAATAAATATTTATTGCAAGGGGAAATTACTCACACAGACCTAGCCTACCTGATAAACGGCTGCAAATTTATCATGTGTAGCTGGGTGCCTCATCAATTAAACCCCCATTCCTGCCGGTGTCCTTATTTTTTTGATGGCTCAATATCCAAATCCTTTAAAAAAAAGACTGATGTCCTCACACTCTAAGCTCCATCGTCTTTAGTTTTCAGGTTAGAGGTTTCACAGCACAGAATCATATAAGAACTGTCAGCAGTCTTACTCAAAAGCATTGTAAGAAGCCTGCTGAATCTGGCTGAAATTCATTTTTAATTCACTGATAGACTTGTTGCCTAGAGCTGCCTTTTCACAATGATAGAAATAGCCCTGCTCTAACGGACCTACAGTATGCAGCATAAAGTCATTAAGTTTCCTACTCCCCCCCCCCCCAGACAGCAGGGGATATTATACATGGCATTTCGCTTGAAAGTTGAGCTTTTATTAAAGTTTTAGCAACCAAGCAGGCAAATTTTCAGAGTATGCCACAATCTCACATCTGTTCCTGGTTGTTCAGCCCCCGGAAATGTCAGTGGTTTTCAGTACAGAAAGCATCAAAACTGATAACAGCCCCAACAACTAATTTATTTTTGTCTAATAGTGCTCTTTGGAAGTTAAATTACAACTCCAGGGAAAAAGTGAAACCAAATAATTAGCTACTGAGGCTATCCAGAAAACGCAGCAGCTGTGCTCAGTTAAAAATGAATTTAGTTTATTCTGGATTCTCTGAAATCAGCTGCAGCAATTGTCCAAAGTGTGTCTCACATGGTCATTGGGAATGCACTTCCTGAAATCTGAGCTGTCTCATTCTCTCTTTCTGTTTGCTTCTTGTATCACCAAGCACCTTCAAACTACCAAATCAGGTTTGATTCTGATTGTTGGGTCTGAGAACTTCCTAAAGTGAAATTCTAGCTCAGAAAACACAGTGATGGTATAGAGTAGTAGGGTTGGCCTCACCTCTGATGATGTGCTCTGCACGAAAGGCCTAAGGAGGAGCCAACAGAGCGTGACGTCACAACCACTCGGAGCCACGAGGAGGCCCGGCGGCCATCTTAACTAAGGGGTCAGTACTACTCTATACCACCACTGTGTTTTCTGAGTGTTATACTACCCTGTTTTAACCTACTTGTACTCTGAATAAAATCTTCAAATTACTACACTATGGGCACCTGTTTTTTGGCTCCCATTGGAGCTAATTAACTTCCAGGATACCTTATTATGATCCACTACCACCAGAGGGAGGGAACCCTGTATCCAGGCTGTGCACCCGTCCAACCTTAAGGGGACCTCTGGACCTAGCATTTTAACCATACCAAGACAAGATTATCTACCCTTAAATGGAAGCTCACCTACTCCGCCTACATAAGTGACCCTGGTGGATATTGACTACATGCGCATTATCTGTGCGCGTCCGGTGAGTGCGCACTTTTATCATTTGTTCCTGCCACAGACCTGTCTTGGTATCTTGCTATAATAAGTGGATCATCCATAAATATTATTTTATGAACTATTTATGCTTTCACTCTTTGAGGACACATTATTATTCATTTATGCTTTTATTATTCATTGGTATTATCTAGCGCTGCACTTTATGATCAGAATGATGCTGACCAGGGGCGGACTGACAACTCATGAGGCCCCCAGGCAATAGGGGATCATGGGGCCCCTGTGTCCTTGCCCAAACTCAAAAAAGCCTATGAAAAAGGTACCAGGGGCATCTCATGGGGCCCCCTGCTGACCACGGGCCCTCAGGCAGTGCCTGAGTTTCCAAATGGTCAGTCCGCCCCTGATGCTGACTGTAGTCTGCTTGAAGAAAAGCAGATCCCCAGACAGCTACACCAGCTGGATGGGCACTGACAAATGATCACCCACAGAGGTAAGTAGAGCGGGGATTGAAGGGGTAGGAAGAGTGTGCGGTGTTAGTTCACTTTTCATTTTTTCTTAAAGCCCACTTTAATGGTTCTATAGGGGAGTACTGCTAACTCTAAGACTGAGAACTTCAGTAAGCAGAGAGCCGGTGACTGTCAGTCACCGGCTCTCTGCTCCTCCCCTGCAGTGCTCAGTGGACCGCTGGACTGTGAAGGGGCAGGAGCAACTGGCTCAGACTCTCAGTGGCTCACTGTGAGGCTGAGCCAGCTGCCAGTCCAAGAATCTGGGTACATCCCAACTTTTAAGTCGGGACCTTTCCAGAGCCCGGAGAAGAGAATAGAATAAAAAATAGAATAAAATAGAAAAAATATAATCATCTTCCGAAATTTGAGATTCGAAAAGAATAGAATTCAGTAAAATAGAATAGAATAAAACAGATCAGAATAGAATATAATAGAAAAGAATATAGTAAAACAGAACAGATTAGAATAGAAAAGAAAAGAGTAGAATAAAAAATGAAAAATACAATAGAATATAATAGAAAATATTACAAAATAATAGATTAGAATAGAATAAAAAATAATAGAAAATAAAAGAATAGAAAATAAATTTGTCACAATGAATTGGGATCAATTCGATATTTTTTATTTGAATTTGAATATTTTGAATCCATTGGAAAAATTCAAATTTAGTCAAGAACGAATAAATGCAAAAGAGTGCAACATAATGAGATTAGAAGCTTAACTAATCGATCTGAAACAAAGAAAACACATTTTTTTGTTCTGTGCATTTCTACGACTTCTTCTTTAAGGCTGAAGTTTAATCAGCTCATGTGTTGCCCTGTTTGGCTCTTCCTTTTCCCCTTATCAACATGCTAATTAAATTAGAAATAAAAGGAGGGGTGTGGTACTCCTCTGAAAATTCCTCAGCCCTGATGTGAGTAGTGGGCTGCATCTTGAGAAGAGTCATGCTAATAACAAAATACCTTAACCACTTCAAGTTCGGATACTTTCACCTCCTTCCAGTCCAGGCCAATTTTCAGCTTTCAGCGCTATCACACTTTGAATGACAATTGCGTGGTCATGCAACACTGTACCCATATTAATTTTTTAGCATTTTGAGACAGATAAAACTTTATTTTGGTGGTATTTATTCACCACTGGGATTTTTATTTTTTTTGCTATATAAATGAAAAAGTCTAAACATTTTGAAAAAAAGTGCTTTTCTTATAACATTTTGCGAATAAATAATCTTTCTTCACAAATTTTGGCCAAAATTTATTCAGTTATCTTTTTACTAAAAAAATAAAAATAACCCAAATTAGTTTATAGCCAAATATTAAAATTTTTCTAAAAATTTTTTTTACGTTTTTATTTTATTTTGTTATATTATTATTTATGTTTTTTTTTAACATACCATCACCCGAGCAGTACAGTGTCACCATAGTGACACTGTAGTACTTGTGGGGGTGATGAAGATTTTTTATTTTTTTTTGCACCCATTGCTTTTACACCCATAAAGGCTGTAAAAGCAATAATTTCTCCTTCTCTGTGGCTGCATTCCTGCAGCCATTGAGAAATACTGTGTGAGCTGTGATTGTTCACAGCTTGTCACATGGTACAAGGCTGTTGTGAATAGCCTTGTACCATGTGACCTCTGTGATCATTCACAGATTTCACACGTAGTAAGCAATGATGTCACAAGTGACATCTTGCTTACTACTTTGCATGTGATCACTCATTGGCCTATCAGTGATCACATGTTTGGGACCTCGTACAGAGGTCCCGTCTGACGATCGGTGTTTCACTGTGTCCGAAGGACACAGCGGGCACCGATCGCGGTGCTGCGCGCTCCCAGGGAGCGCGCACAACTAGAAGTGGCGGGTGCCATTTATGAACGGCGACCCGCCCCTGGAGTGCCACCGTCCTGCCGTTTATAAACAGCAGGCGGACGGCAAGTGGTTAATAAAAGGATTTAGCACTGTTATATGCAGTTTTATGGATATTCATGTATATGTGTTGATATTTATTTTTATGTCACGAAGCACAATTTTCTGTTTTCACTATTCACATATGCACGTTGGATTTATTTAGCACCGTATTTGTATTTATAGTACTGCGTTGCATTTTTATTTATTTATAATAAAAGGATGTTATGGTCATTTAACTCCAACCTGCTGTGTTGTCGTTATTTATAAGAAGCAAGATGGGTTTATGGTCAGAGCAGTTTAGACAAGCCATATTTAATACTATAGTCAGGCTTCTGCTATGAATTGCAGTCTCTGAACAGCCCCATTCACTGATAAGGCTGTTGCTCAGGTTTCTGGGAATCGGCACAGATCGATAAAAAAAGTCTTTTCTTACAGGACATAGACCATGTGCAACGTAAAACCGTCAAAGAAAAAGGTTTGTGTCTAGAAAGTCTTTAAAACTTGCCTACAAAATGTGCTGTCCACTACTCCTCTCCCACGACATGGCCTGTTTCTAATTTTAGTCTAAAAATATACTATTAATATTAAATTTTTAAAAATTCATAGAGCCTTTAGCACTTCAAAAACAAAATATATTTTTTTTTAAAAAAAAAAGCTCTGGACTTAGTCAGCTGGAGTGGAAGAGTAAAGAGCCGCAGAACACAGGGCTGATTCATTCCATACAAGCTGTTCAAAAGTCCGCCTGACAAAATTTTACAGCCTTTTACGAAGTTTAGACACATCCCGGAGGTGTGGATAAATATAACACTTCACTTAAAAAGAAACACTTATTGGATGCAGAAACTGAGAACCTTCTACTCATATTGTCTGAATAGAAATATCAAACAGTCTGCATACTTCTAAAAATGAGAAGCAATTATTACCAGCTGTGTTCTTTAATAGGTATGCGAAATACTTACTGTATGTGTTGCAACACTTCGATCTCAAGCCGCTAATGTTGTCACTTTTTAGAGCCAGTTTGGAAGTGGAGGTTTAAGGATGGACCCTGCCAAAGATGTATTTCAGTTTTAGGTGATGTAGGGGTGGGCTGAGGCATCACCACATTTCTAGCATAAGGGCTCATTCACTTGTGCTTTGATCTCTGAAGAGAAATCGGCATTTGGATCACTCTTCAGAGAGCATTGACAGGCAGTGAGGAGGCATTTTATTGCAGATCGCAGCCAGGTGACTGGTAGATCGCGATCTCGGCTGGCTGACACGCCATCCCAGAATATCAGAGTCCAACGCAGAGGGACTACTTGTGAAGTATGAGCTGTAGTCGGGAGCAAGAGCCCCATAAGCCGATGCCCCCTCTGTAGTGCCGGCTCCTATCCCATGCGGAGTGATACCAACTGCACTCCACCTCTTATACCGGCTAGTGATCTCCAGAGTGGTGGCAGCAGCAGGAAACAAGAAATCTTAAGTTCAGTATGAAGTAATACACTGGGCCTAAGCACTCATGCACACGGGGCGTTTTGATAACTCTGGTAACGTTAGCTGTGTAAAGTCCAGGGGTGGACTGACCATTTGGAAACTCGGGCACTGCCCGAGGGCCCGGGGTCAGTAGGGGGCCCCATGAGATGCCCCTGGTACCTTTTTCATAGGCTTTTTTGAGTTTGAGCAAGGACATAGGGGCCCCATGATCCCCTATTGCCCGGGGGCCCCATGAGTTGTTAGTCCGCCCCTGGTAAAGTCACATTAAAAACGTGAGATTTTCAGCTTTTTTTAGCATTTTTGCATTAGCGTTTAGCGGCGTTTTGCCATATTTAGCAACGTTTTCCCACGTTTTTCTGTCATTAAGTTTTTTAGCTTTTTTTTTACTGAAATAAAAAAATTTGTTGGTACAAAAAAGTCCAAAAACGCCGGTTTGCGATGGTTTACCACGTTTTACCACGTTTTTCAGCGTTAGAGCGTTTTTACAGCTAACAACCTCCTCTAGAAACTCACTAGTCTTGGGTTTTTTTTCTAGCCAAAAAATTTCCCAGCCATAAAATGTTGATTACAGTCTATGTGTGCATGGACACATAGGATAACATGCTGGGGGGTTTATGGGCTGTAGAAAAAAATGTCAAAAGCCAAAAACAGCCGCTGTAAAAAATGGTACAATAGGTAATAACTGTGGGGGATGGAGTGGTAGGAAGAGTAGAGGATTCCAGTATTAGCAGAGGGCGGGATAGGCTTCCCTGAAGAGATAGGTTTTCAGTGATCGCCTAAAAGTCAGCAGAGTAGGCGATAGTCTGATAGATTGGGGTAGGGAGTTCCAGAGGATGGGGGAAGCCCTGGAGAAGTCCTGGAGATGAGCATGGGAGGAGGAGACAAGGGAGCTAGAAAGCAGGAGGTCATGCGAGGAGCGGAGAGGACGGTTTGGGTGATATTTAGAGAAAAGATTGGTTATGTAATTTGGGGCAGAGTTATAAATGGCTTTATATGTCATTGTTAGTGTTTTGAATTTTATTTGTTGGGCAACTGGGAGCCAGTGGAGGGATTGGCAGAGAGGGGTGGCTGATACAGAACGGTTAGTGAGGTGGATGAGTCTGGCAGCAGCATTCATGATAGACTGAAGTGGGGATAGCCTGCGATGAGATACAATAGAAGTCTATGGCAAATCCCAGCTGCAGGTAAACCGCAGCACTTTAGTGTGAAAGCAGCCTTATAGGTGCTCAGGACAGTAAGGTCTCATTCACATGTGCAGTTTGGGGGGTGGTAAAACCCTCAAAGTTTAGATGTGTTTAACTATGGTAAAAATGTGGCTCTACTGTGGGGTTTTGTTGCCCCTCAACCACTAGTGTAAAGGAGCCCTTAGAATCTTTGATGTGACACTAAACTTTGGTGAAAAAAAAATTATTTTCATTGTTGTGATCTGACTCCCTGTTAGAAGGTGGCCATGTTCGTTCTCCATGGGCCCACTGTATGTAGGAACATAGTCACACTCTCTTGCTTGCCTCTGAAATGGACTATAAACTATGGACTAAGGGATTTGTAGTGCACATGAACGCAACTAACGTGCACAGCCCGTTCCAAACCAACAGAAGTGAGATGGAAAAGGAGAAGTTTGGAAGTTCATTTATCATTTAGAGCCATGTATCTCAAGTAATGGGACAAGGCCCAAACGTGGGTCATGACCAGGGGTGGACTGATCCTCAGGGAAATTCCCCCAGGCCTCTCTAATGCCCCAATAAAACGTCTGGTGCTCTGACAACATAGCTTAACCTCTTGACGCTGACTGTACGCAAATATGTGGCCTCTCTGCAGCTGGGCCTTGACACCGAGCAGCCGCATATTTGCGTACCATTTGAAAACACATATGTGCTGAGGGCGTGCTCCCTGCGCACTCCGAGCACATATGTTGGTGTCTAATGAAAAGGTCCCGATCTCCCCTTGCGATCGGGACCTTTTCCGTTCATGTGACTGCCGTGACAGCAAATCACAACGTCACATGACCCTAAAAACTCCTCCCCACCTCCCGGTCATGATCACGGTACTTGGCTCTTACACAACCTTTGGGAGTTACTACCCAGCTGGCATGTTCCCACTCCTATTGTATTCTCCAGAATGTAAAATAAAATAAAACTCAAACTAAGAATAGGACGCCCTGCTAAAAGCCATGTTAGGCACTCACACATGTCATTCCGCTGCAGTTCCTGCTGAAGTCCCCTATGAATGGAGGTGGGGGTCAGACAGGTCTAGTGGCTGTATTTACCCCTGCAGCACTTACATTCATCTGCTCATCCTCTATTCATAGAGTGCCTTTTATTCATGGAACCTATACTTATAGTAGTGTCTTGATGAGTGTCTGTAACAAATCCAGCGGTTTTATTATTTGGGAGGAATGGGGGGGGCAGAGAACTTTGGATTGCAACTAGGACAGCTGGAACCAGCACAAGGGACACTTAATGTAAGTACCATCCTTTGTGCTGATTTTTTTAAATATATTTGTATCACTACCCCCTTAGGAGTTGCTGAAGTTTTTGGTCCCCCTATAGTCTTGCACAGCCAGGCAACATGCATTTTTCACAGACTTGAATTTTGGAGACAGTAAACAGTCCTAGAGCATGATTTTTAAAGTTTTATAAGGGGTATTGAACTTGGATGGGGTCCAGGGGTGTATGGGATGCTCAAGTGAACTGTAAACTGAGGACAACTTCTTGGCAACTATGTACAAGTCTTTACAAAGTGAAAAGTTCTTTTTTGGAGAGCTCTCCAGCCTCTCCTGGTGTACCACCCCAGACCCCACATGAATCCTCTTCTCATTCAGCTATCTGGGTGAATCCCTGGGCAAGGGGAACCAGTGCCTTCCACTTTAAGTTGAAACAGTTTCGGGTAAGGAAATAGTCAGGCTTCCCTCTGGAATGCGTATGTACTCTCCAGCGCCTCAGGATATGCACAGCCAAAAGGGAAGCCAAGGGTACCAGGACAGTGACAACCAAAAGGAAATGTTCCAGGGGTGCAGCCCTCCTCAGACGGGGAAATCAGCCACTGGATAGAGAGGAAACAGGTGGCGCACACACCTAGTGCATCAACAGTAGGGCTCTTACTTTACTTTCCATTCATCGTGCATCAGCATCAGAGGTTGGTCATCAGCTCTGAGGAAAGGGATTCGTCCCCGAAACGCGTCACCCATTTGACCGCACTGCCAGTGAGAACACCTTGCCCGCCGTTGTGGCCATTGTCATTTTCCATGCTTTTTAGATACATGCTTCGTCTGTGAGTATGTTTTTATGATTTAATTCCTACAATAAACCTTGGATAATGCACTAGGTGTGTGCGCCACCTGTTTTCTCTCTTCCCTCTGGAATGCCCTTTCCCCTAACTGGCCCGGGGGGGGGGGGGTGTAGGATTACTCACTCTTCCTCTCCTGTGTGCTTGTTTGGTTGCTGGCTGCCTTCAGGCCTTCTGCTGGGCTGGCTATTTCCCTGCTGTACAGGTGGTCCCCTCTCAGCGAACTTCTGAGGTTGGATGATCCTCCTTTCCAGCAAGTCTGCCTGGAGGTAGGCTCCTTCCCACTGGGCCCCCTCCCAGGCTCCTGCATCTCAATCTCCCTCACATCGTCCACCCGAACTCTCCAATCTCTGAGCAGGCTCCGTCACTCTTAGGGGCTGTCCTGACCCCATGCCAAGCCTTCTGCCTGGGGATTAGCCAGGATCCCTTAAGTGTGAAGGCCAGCTCCTCCTTACCACCACCCACTAAGTTCTAGAGACTTCTCCACATCTCTATATCAGGGGGAGGTATCAGAGAACTGATCTGCAGAGCCTCTCAGCCCTGACCCAGATTTGACCCTGCTGACTATTTCCCCTGGCTGCTACTCAGCCCTTCTAACTAAAATAAAATTATTAACTAGCTCCCCCCAGCTAACTAGGAGGATGCTACATTTTTATAGGGGAGGGTGAACTAGGGAGTTGCATGGGTTGACACACCTAGGAAGTGAAGCTATAATTGCTTAGTAAATGTGGTCAAATTCTAAACCAAACATACAATAAGAAACAATGATGAATGATACAATGGTATAAACAATGATAAAACCAAGTGACTGTCTCCATTGGAAATGATAGATAGATAGATAGATAGATAGATAGATAGATAGATAGATAGATAGATAGATAGATAGATAGACAGTATATATATTTTTTTAAACTAAGAATTTTTCTTTGAAGGCCTTATTGTTTGTTATGTTCCCACACTAACGAGGCCTCCTGAGAGATTCTTCACGGGCCACTGCACAAGCTGATTTCCAGTTTTAAATTTGAAAATTCATACACAACTCCCCACTGACCTGTGAACTTTCCAGGAGTCAATTTCTGTATTCTACCTGCTGCAGGAACGGATAAAAGCCAGTCCTAAGAGGGATACATCAGAAAAACGGGGGTTTCCTTTAATAGGCTTCTTTTCCGTTGATAAATATGGAAGTGTTTTCTTGCACTTGGTTTGCCCTCGTCCTATTGCTTTAGTAAGTAGAACCCCGGGCTGCAAAGGCCGGCTCAGTGCTCCGCAGACATGACAGAACCTTCTGTTTATTTGACTTGCAAGGAGAATTGGTAGAACACTTTCATTTCAGAGGGATAACTACTTCTAAACCAATATTTTTCTTTACAGTGTCCTTCTTGGCAAAAGGTTTCTGCACGCATAAACAGATATCAGATTTGGTATTCAATGTATTCCACAGCTAACCTTCCTTTTCCTCCATGAAGAATACATAGCTCATGTTTTAAAAAAAATTGTGCATGCTTTCTTTTAGGGCCATGTCTTGTCATTGGGTTTTGGTGCCAGGAGTCTGGTGCTGGAAGTTTTTGGCATGTGGCTTCTGTGCCATTTTTACTTTGCTTGATAGATCTGGTGCAGATATACACTAGAGGCCTTCAGTTGTGCTCCTGTCCTTTAAAGCCCAAGTCTGGGATAAATGTATCCCTCCCCACTCACTTCTACCTGATTTATTTCTTTCAGGTACTTATACAGCTCTGTCATTTACATAGCACTTTACACACATATTATACATTCCCATAAGTCTCTGCTCTCAAGGAGCTTACAATCTAAGTTCGCTAACTAACATTTATAGACATTAGGGCCAATTTAGACAGGAGCCAATTAACCTATCAGCATGTTTTTGGATTGTGGGAGGAAACCCATGCAGGCACAGAGAGAACATGCAAACTCAAGGCAGGTAGTGCTGTGGTTGGGGTTTGAACCAACAACCCTTGTGCTGCTAGGTGAAAGTGCTAACCACTTAGCCACTGCACTGCCCTTAATTTCTGGGTTTAAACAAGTAAAAAAACCTTTCAATCCCCATTTCCATTTACATGAGGTAGCAGTCACGTAATCATCCAGTATGAAGTAGGTCCTTCTCCTCTCCCTTCCTGGAATGGCCTTTCTTCTGGTGTTCATACCACTACCTGAGTGACATATGCAGAATGATCCGGAAGACGTTAAACTAAGAGGAGGGAAGGAGACTGAACAGCTACAGTTAGCATAGGGGAGAAGTCCTTTAAAAAAGAACGAGGGAAAAAAACGGTGTGAGGTTCTCCATAACATTCTACTCAGACCCTTATCCAGACATGCAGCATGGATAACCAGGAAATGGAAGGCAGCGAGCTTGCCCCCCCCCCTTCCTGTACCAGGCCACATGCTTTTAAACATTGGGGGGTTACCTTGCAATGGTTGGGGCAGCAAAGTCTTCACCCTTGAAAAGCACCTTTGCCCCAATGTTGAGGAACAAGGACACCTCCCCTATCTCCAATGAACAAAAAAGGAAGTGGGGGTAATATTGGGGGATTTATTTCAGAATATGGAATGCCCCTTTATATCAAGAGGCACCCAGATATCCACCCCACCCATGGGAATGAGCACAGGGGTTCCTTTACCTATTCCCACAAAGAGTTACATCAGGTACAGTTGATTAGATACCAGAGACCTGTGCAGATTAGGGTGGACAACTCATCCCTCTAAACCCAAACAAATATTAATTCCACACGTTCTGTGGATGATTGAGGTGGTAATTAAACTCATTTGATACCTTATCTGCATTAAAGTAGTCTCAGAATCTGTGTAATTAATATGTGCTCTGGTTTAAAGGGATGAGGTAGCAGATATAATCAACCACCAGTGTAAGATCTATACAGCTGTGTATGGTCGGTCTCTCCATGCCCAGACCAGGTCAGCCGAACCTACAGGAAACTGTCACATAATAGTGGGCTGATGGTTCAATCAGCTGAACCACGGAAATCCCCACAACACAGGAAAAAAAATTCACTTGAAGTGTCACCCCACTGCTAAGAGGGCCAGATTTAATTTTATTCCAATAAAAGTCAATGGAGCAATCCAAAAAGTAGACAACGTGTTTTGGGAGTCCAAGAGCACCCCCTTCATCAGGGCTTGATTTACAGCAATGAGAAAGTCTTGTAGTATAATGTAACAAATGAGAAAGAGACTAGAAGTGAATTGTACCTTTAATGTGATTTTTTTCCAGTGTGATTGCAGGCACAGGCCTTATTAGCAGCTGGTTTGGCTACTTTTTATTGCCCCATTGACTTCCCCATTGACTTTTACAGGAAATAAAGTTGGATCTTACCCTCTTAGGAGTGGTGTGGTGCTTCAATTTCAATTTTGTTACATTACACTACAAGACAAGGAGACTGTGGAGATACTCCGGGGTCTAGAAGCTACCTGCCCAGGAACCAGATCATTTACATTAACATCAATACTCTAAGATAGTAATAACAGCGAGACAACCCTATGGGGTAGATTTACTAAAACTGGAGCAGAGCTGGACCAGATTTTGCACCATGCAGTTTTAGTAAATAACCCCCTTTGTGTCCAGTGCTATTTATTCATTTTCCTCAACTAATAAAAAAGGGGCAGAGATGCTGGTGATAGTATTGGTCTAACATGGCCACATGGCCACATGGCCAAATCGGATCAATGGCTTGTCCAAGTATGGCCAATGTCATATGGCCTCTAAATTGGGCAATTCAGTAATTTTTCAAATCTGGATAAATATATACCTGGTTCATTCCATTCGAATGTTAAAAGCAAGTGAAAGTTTGAAGTACTTTCAAATGACATTTATCAGGTCACTGAATATACTGAGAATTTTAAAAAATGTGTTTGAAAATCTACTACTATATCACCAACTTATGTTGTTTTGTATATTAAAGAGTAACTCTACTTCTGTTGAGAAAAAAAACAATCCCCTCTGGGTGATCAATGTACATTGCAGGGATTTTAACAAGCTTTGTTGCAGATTCCTACCTGATTTTGCTCTGAAGAAATAGCTGTTTGTTTATGCCAATGTGCAGAGTGAATCTGAATGGGAGTGACTTTTTCATTATTAATCAACTGTGTTCTAAATTGTTGCCATGGCTGTATCCCTTTAGAAGTAATTAAAATGTAAAATGTAAAAAGTAATTTCATTCTTTCAATCAACCTTGACTATTTTTAATTAATTATTAATTATTATTATTATTATTTTTAACTTTTTTTCTACATTTCTTCAGTTACTTCCTGGTTTCCTGCCTAGGCAATGTCATACATCCCAGCAGTCTTCAGCAGGGGAGGGAAGGTTCTCAGTTAAGACAATTCCTAAGTTAAGGGCGGGTGGATTCAAGGAAGTAAATGTTACATTAATCATCTGCTCTTACTCAATATGGCCACTGCCAGAAATGCCAGGGGGTGTTTTTCAAAATTATTTCTCAGCAAAATAAAGCATGGAGACATGGGTGGATGGGGGAGTTTGCTTTGAATATTAACAATGAACAAATAGACTTTTTGGTTTGTGGCGCTCAGATGCAGTGCACTTCCACTTTAACTCTTTGTTAGCGTTTCACCAAAAAAGAAAATCCAATTGCAGAAGATGCCCAAAATTTGACTTGTATCTTAGTGCAGACTTCTGGGAAAGTCAGTGAGCCAATCACACAAGCAGGAAATAGAATTTCTGGGGGCATTATGGACACCATCTGTGTACAGAGGACCTTCGGGTTACCATATTGTATTGAGTTTTTCAGAAAAAGACAGCACTGCAGATTGAAAAGGAAACATTCCATCACAATATGGCTTGTGTAGCAATTTTATAGGCTATAATATTTTATGTGCCATGAAAGCGGAGTTACCCTTTAAGTATGAACAAGACCAGTACAGATTCATGGCTGTGTGTGGGTCACACTAAGGAACTTTCACCATAATGACATTTCCACCCATCTCTCTGGGAGATGGCTTTCTCCTCTGACCCGTGATTTATCCCTTGACAGCTTTCTACACAGTAAGAATAATCTAAATAATAGCCCACAAGAATTTACTAATGTGACATTTTATTTAGTAGATTACTCAGTGACCTGCTTTGATCAGCCTCAGTAACAATGTGCAGCAAGTCACATCCATCAATATCGGTTAAAGAGATGCAGAAAACGTAATCCAGATTAAAGGAGAAATCCAATCTAAACATTTTTTCTTTACTTATTAATGGCAAAGCTGTTCATATTTTTAACAATAATCTAACTACAATTGTGTCTCTGGGAGGGCAGCTAATCCTATCCACTGAACCAGACACTCCGAACAAGGGAAAACTGGCAACTTTTGGCCTGGGTGGCAAACACGACCAACAGATCCTTTAATGGTTGGGATTAAAAAATTTTTTTAATAACATCAGCATTCTAATAACAACACAAACAACAGTTATCAAAAAACAACAAAGAAAAATTTCCAGGTCACTTACCAGCCAGCCTGCAACAAAGATTTGCAAATATATGTGTAAGCTGCAGTGGCCACGTCGTGGCATCCCAGTGTACTGCAGTCCTAAATCTATCAATTTTGAGAGTCTCCAAAGTTGGAGCACATATATAATAATGGATTGAATAAAGGCAGGTATGCCTGAAGGGATAATTTAAAAGCGACAACTTCCAGCGCTCAGGATGGGGCCCTCTCCCTATAGCTGCTAACACTTAACCTCCTACCAGTGTGAGTTAAATCAATACATAAATAAATAGTGCGGCGCTACATCCTAAATAAACATATAAATAAATAAAATAATCAAATCAATAAATGTCTGTGCAACAGTGCAAATAAAGTGTAATTCGTGTGTTCCACCAGGAAACAACAAAAGTGACCACGTGACAAATATATAAAATTAATAAATTATTAACCACATCAATATATATCACAAACGTGCAAAAATTGCAAATAAGGTGTAACACGTATATTGCACCAAAACATAAAAGTGACAAAGTGACAAAATATTGCTTAATAAAGTGCAATCAATGTGTACCCTATACGGGAATATTCAAAGTGACCAAGTGACTTAGTAACCTATAAAGCACAAATAATCTAAAAACCAACACTATGCGTAAACACGTCCATATATATATATATATATATATATATATATAGTGTATTTCATACACAATCTTCATGCAGGTGCCATCCAGTGTTCACACTGTGTATATCCAATAATGGCTGCAATGGCCCCTCACCTCCTTACATTGAGCCCACAGGGCCAACACGCTTTGGAACACAAAAACCACTCTGGTTTATCACAGGATCCTCCCCAGCGATGTATGCTCTATACCCAGCTGCTTCTCCGGTTCCTCCTTTATAGAACTCACAGGAACACCTTGCCTCAAGGGACAAACACCACTCTGTTGTATCTCAGGATCTTTCCAAACGCTCTATATTCCTCTCCGGTTCATACATAAACAGAAGACTCCCATAGTGTAAATCCGCATTTAATACATCAATTAAACAGAAAGATATCTACTCACATTCTTCTTCATCTTTCTTATAACATGCACATATATGGCTCCTTTACCTCATGCTATGCCTGCCTTGCATGGGAAATAGATATAGAGGTTTCAAATATGGCCGCCACGCCGGAAATGACGTCACCGCGCTTCCCAGAATCCTCCTCGCGCACTTTGAATATTCCCGTATAGGATACACATTGATTGCACTTTATTAAGCAATATTTTGTCACTTTGTCACTTTTATGTTTTGGTGCAATATACGTGTTACACCTTATTTGCAGTTTTTGCACATGTTTGTGATATATATTGATGTGGTTAATAATTTATTAATTTTATATATTTGTCACGTGGTCACTTTTGTTGTTTCCTGGTGGAACACACGAATTACACTTTATTTTGCACTGTTGCACAGACATTTATTGATTTGATTATTTTATTTATTTATATGTTTATTTAGGATGTAGCGCTGCACTATTTATTTATGTATGCCTGGAGGGAGCCCACCCCTCCTTGAAGGTAAAGGGATGCACTTGGCACCCAACAATAGCACAATGGTAGCGAAGGTATCCAGTGTGTCCTCGCACCAAATGGTTTGGCTTTGTATTGTGTGTGTGCTGTGGTTGGATGAGCACCCTCTGGTCGTAGTCAGGTGTGTAGTCTATGTAATGCTAGTGTGTTCATTCACTGCAACTCTGTTGCCTCTTGGAAGATGTCCCATTGGACGAAACATGCATAGAGCAGAGTTCAGCAGTGACATCATCACGCCTGCCCGGAGAGTCGGTGGGCTGTATGATATGCTTACCACCAGGGGCGGACTGACCATTCGAGCACTCGGGCACTGCCTTTTATAGGCTTTTTTTGAGTGTGGGCAAGGAAACAGGGGCCCCATGATCCCCTATTGCCCGGGGGCCCCATGAGTTATCAGTCCACCCCTGCTTGTCACACTATTTGTTTTGTGGGTACCCACCTGGTTTATTAATAAATGTTTTAAACGGTACTTTATGGGATTTCCTAGGTCTTTCCTAGGTAGGTATGCTGTTTTGCTGCTGAGACCAGTAAATGAGAAGTGATCCAGCGACCACTTTTGGGGCATGCCATTCATGAGATATTGAGGCTTGAGGCTTGCTGAGGTGTGAGAGGAAGAGAGCTGGAGCCATCCATCCATACAGGATTTGTCATCTTTTAAATGCTGTTTTAAACCTTTTGAGTTGTGGGGTCTAAAGATTTGGTAAGCAATATTTTATTCACTTGGTGGCTGGTGCACAGCTGCTGCATGAAGATTTTGCACTTTTGGTTGACTTTGATATTTAGTGTATAGGACTTTATTTATGATTTATTTGTTATACACCGTCTATTGAATTAGAGGCTTTCCGGACAGCGCAACAGTATTTTTTTCAAATTAAATGTACTTATTGGTGCTGGTATACTTCCTGTACACCTCTGTTATACTTCCTGTACACCTGGCACTTTTGCTTTCTCCTATTTAATTTTCTGGTTAGCTTAGTATTAAGACTTGAATTGTATTTCTTTCTATATCAAGTGTCTTTCAGTGAAAAATTGTTGTTTTCTAAAATTATAAAGGTAGCCAGATTAGATATAGGTTGAGTTTAGTGGAGTTCTTACTATTCCAGAACAATTGTAATAGGGAAATACAACAAAATATAGAGCGCAATTGCAAGTGAACATTGACTGTCATTACCAATAAAGGTCACTAGATGGCAACAAACTGCACAACTAGACCTAAAAATGTGCAGCTGGATAATTATCTCCAAATTCAAGGAATAATCTTGTATGGCAAAAAATTATATATATATATTTTGTTTTTTGTTTTTTTTCCAATAATAGAATATAGTATATATGAATCCCATACAAGCTTTAACATCAATGCCATTTTAAAGTCATTTTCAATAAAATAAAATATCTGGTGATGAAGGATGAATGTTCTGTCAATGTTCTGCCCCCTGTCTCCTATTTTTGCCCCTGTGTTGTCACCCTGCCACACCTTATCCCTGCACCAGGGGCGGACTGACCATTCGAGAACTCGGGCACTGCCCCAGGGCCCAGAGTCAGTAGGGGGCCCCATGAGATGCCCCTGGTACCTTTTTCATAGGCTTTTTTGAGTGTGGGCAAGGACACAGGGGCCCCATGATCCCCTATTGCCCGGGGGCCCCATGAGTTGCCAGTCCGCCTCTGCCCTGCACCCCTAGACTACATGAGCATTGAACCCTTGAAGTGTGGGGAGTGGCCCCACTGCAAGGATATTTTTTGTTTAACCCCTGGAGTTCAGATTTAAAGTGTTACTAAACCCACAACAGTAAAATCAGTCTGTATATGCAGTAAAGTATGCTTGTTATACTCACTGTGGAACCTAAGGGGTTAATCTGCATTGTGTAAGTTTGATCCTGTCTTCTCTGATCCTCCCCTTTTTCTACTGTCCCTGACTCGTCTCCTGATAGAACAGAGCCTTGGGGCAAGCTGCACATGCTCAGTTTGGTGTGTATTGCTAAATAATTTTTTTTCTCATGGGAGAGCACATGTGATCAGCACAGGGCCAATAAGTGTTGTCCAATGAGAGGGTCAAGGGTTATGCAGCCTCATAGGACAATCAGGGGAGAATAAAAACTCCTCATAAACGTTTTACCCAGTGCTCAGCTGGGCACTGATAGAAGTCACAAGATTGCTCTAACTGCTGATAAGAAAAGGTATTTAGCCATTTATATTTGCTAAAATAATTGCATTTTCATGTTCTGTGTACTGCGGGAGCCCAGATATAGTGAATGCAGGGTCCTGGGTTTAGTAACAATTTAAGCTCCTATGACTCTGATCAATTCCAGGTGATGAAACACATCAGATGGAGCTTTGGAGACACATTTAAACGCCCAATACTGAGTGAGGCATTGGAGATCGGGATTGTAACTGTGATCTGCTACTAGCTTTCTAAAACTCTGTATACATTATCTGGTAGTACTGGGTGCAATTGTGTCATGTGGGTGTTCCCTGCTGTTGTACTCTTGTTGTAAGCCTATTGCACTATGACAAGATTCTTTCCTCCTTCCTAAGCATTGCACACTGATATGCTGATACAAGAAGGTGATGATTTTTCAGTGGGATATCATCTATATCTCTGGTGCCCAACATGTGTCCACTGACACCAATGCTGGGGGTTTATTAGGGTTGCCACCTATTATTATTGTGTCCACTGACACCAACAATGGGGGGTCATTATTGCGTCTAGTTTCACCAATGCTGGGGGTTATTATTACACTCGCTGACACCAATGCTGGGGATTATTACTGCACTTACTGACACTAATGCTGAGGTTATTGTAAATTCTTCAGTGCATTTTGCAATATGCTGCAGAAAATGCAGAAGGACCAAAATATTTGGGCATTGAGGTGCGTTGTAGGCCCTACAGTTTGAATAAGCTGCCTAATTTGACGCAATGCCTGAAATGCACTGCTATTGTGCGGCACTCTGGGATTGTTGGGGGTCACACTTGAGGTCCTCAATTTTCAAGTTGACCACCACTAATCTATACGGAGTTCAAGACCACAGAGGGATTTTTTGAAGAGAAACTTTCTGTAGTGGCCCAGCCCCCGCCCTCCAGCTCCACCATTATGGTGTGTGCACAGATGTGCCAAAAGGCTCTGTCTAGCAGAACCCTTCATCATTTCTGAGCACGTGCAGGCGATTTCACACACATTAGTCAAAGGCTTGGGACTCCCCTAATAGCCATCTTTGGTTGGGGAAGACAGAGCATGCAAAGATGTTCCATAGGACTCACTTGGGACCCCGGTGGTACATGTGCGCATGCACAGGGATCAGGAACAAAAATTGAACTTCTAGATGAGAAAGGCAGCAGTAAACAAAGTAGCATCTATCTATCTATCTATCTATCTATCTATCTATCTATCTATCTATCTATCTATCTATCTATCTATCTATCTGTCTATCTGTCTGTCTGTCTGTCTGTCTGTCTGTCTGTCTGTCTGTCTGTCTGTCTATCTGTCTGTCTGTCTGTCTGTCTGTCTGTCTGTCTGTCTATCTGTCTATATCCACCATTCTCTCCACAGTGTTTGCATGTGGTTGCCAAAAAATGTTCTTACACAGTGGTCCTTTGCTCACTATGGTCGGCCATACATGGGTCGAAAATCGGCTGATTTTTCGCCCAAAAATCAGACCTAAGAATAATCGGTTGATTTTCGCTCTGTTATCGGGTCAATGGCACCGGACGATTTTCGTGGTCCCTCCCCTTTTCGGTGATCGGGCATGTTGGAAAATTCATGAAAAATTACTGCTTTTCAACTCAATGATGGTCAAATCGTACAATCGTTTTTCCGAAACGAATATGCGCATGAGCCGTGACCTGGGTGGAACAGAAGTTTTGCCTTTTATATGGGGTGGGCTTTATGACTTGGTCGGCCAATTTTCGAAATCAATGATGGCACCATCAGATTACCGAGCGAACGACGTTTCCGATTTTCGGACGAAAAATTTGGAATTCGAACCATGTATGGCCTGCATAAGAGAGCAGGGAAAGGCTGGGACTTCTGCCAGGTTTTGATACTGCCTGTATCTCCTCTAGAAGAACCTCACTTCCTGTCCTGGTGACACCTGGACAGGAAGTAAGGAAAATATTCCCAAGCATTTACACAGATAACACTATAAAATTTACAGATATACAAACCATTCCCTATTTTATCCACAACTAAAAATAAATAAATAAATAAAGTTTTGGCCTTCTTTTCCAGGAATACAAATTCTTCTAACTGGTAACATGCACTAACATAAAGTTCATTTACCGTAGCAAGGCTACATGCAAACCTTAAAGTGAAAGTGGAGCTGCAGATTTAATGAGAACCATCTGAAAGGTATTAATCCAGGATGCTGTGTATAGTTCTCGTTACAAGCTCCTCGTTTCATTAAAAAGAAAAGAAATCAATTTCGCCTTCGCAAAGTTTTTTTTTTTTTTTGCGTTTTAAAGCATGAAAATGATCCAAGTCGCTCCGCCTTGGCTTGCCAAGACATTTCTGCTCTTCATTACGCCTCGACTTTGACATCTCATCGTCATCAATACTCCATCAGACAGAAGTAAATGCATCTATTCAAACAGAGCGTGGTGTAGGTTAAAGCCTATCCATCAAATATGGTAATGCCTTTTGAAGAGATTTTTTTTTTTATATTAGTTCAGTATTTTAATCAGGACTTTGAGGAGTACGCACGTTGCTTTGAATGGAAATTCTGCAGACTTACAGAAAAAAAAATTCATATATTCAAAATTTACAAGCATATCAAATCTACTTAGCGTTGCCAATATAGACTTTGTGTTCTGGATTCCATCAGAGGCCTTCACTGACTAATGAATTCACATCACGGAAAGAAAGAAAAAACATCCACGATGACAGAAATTCTGCATAAACTTGTTCAAATTAAACTTGGATTTCCATAGGGAATGGAACGGCCTATATGTAAGCAGCTGGGTGGAAATTGAATCGTTTGTGCTGAAGTTTTATTTCTTTTCTTAAGTTTCTGCTGTTGATTTAAATAGGCGTCTATTTTTTTTTTTTTAGTTTTTGGTATTTCCTGATTAGCATAATAGCTATTAAAATAGGGTGCTTGTACATGTATGCATAGGTTTGGCTTGCAACATGAGAGGGAGGGTGATCGTGATGTCGAACAATAAACATGTCACAATGGGTCGTGGCACTCATCTTAACAGTCCGTTCCCATTACGCTAATGCTAACAGTCTGCTCCTATTACACAAGCTGTACCATTTCATCTGGATGTGATAAATGCATATTGGGACTGATGGTAAAGGAGAACTCCAGGTAGAGCACAAAAGTCTCCAAAAAATTAGCTATAGGAATAACTGTTTATTTGTCTGTCTTTGGTTTTACATTATACCGCTTGTCGTGAATGCTAATGACGACAAGAGATCTAAAAAGATACCGGGGGTTATTTACTAAAACTAGTGCATGCAAAATCTGGTTCAGCTCTGCATAGAGACCAATCAGCTTCCAGGTTTTATTGTCAAAGCTTAACTGAACAAGCTAAAGTTAGAAGCCGATTGGCTCCCATGCTCAGCTACACCAGATTCCGAGTGCTCCAGTTTTAGTAAATCATCCCCATTATGCCTTTTCTGTGTAGGACAAGGTAACGGTGTCTCTGAAAAAGGCATCCCCTGGCCCCTATATACTCTCATTGGCCACTTTATTAGGTACACCTGTTCAATTGCTTGGTAACACAGTTTGCTAATCAGCCAATCACATGACAGCAACTCAATGCATTTAGGCACCTAGACGTGGTGAAGACGACTTGCTGAAGTACAAACCAAGCATCAGAATGATGAATAGAGAGGATTTTTGTGACTTTGAATGTGGCATGGTTGTTGGTGCCAGATGAGCTGGTCTGAGTATTTCAAAAACTGCAGATCTACTGGGATTTTCGCGCACAACAAACTCTAGGGTTTACAAGGAATGGTCAAAAATAGAGAAAATATCCAATGAGCAGCAGTTCTGTGGATGAAAATGCCTTGTTGATGTCAGAGGTCATAGGAGAATGGGCAGAGTGGTCAGAGCTTGGCGTAAACAACATGGAAGCATGGATCCATCCTGCCTTGTATCAACGGTTCAGGCTGGTGGTGGTGGTGTAATGGTGTGGGGGATATTTTCTTGGTACTAGTAAGGTATACCTAATAAAGTGGCCGGAGAGTGTAGTTACTTTACCTTTTCTCCCTCATAGCTATCAGTTACCTATGAGAGCGGAGACGTCACTCCACTGGTCATGTGACAGTTCCAATTGTTAAGTCTGGGCACCATCACAAGGGAGCAAGTCACATCCATACCCGAAAGTGCTGGGTAGAGTCACCAACTGGGGGTCAAGGAGTTGTAAAGTACAGCAAGTAAGTTATAGTGGGCTGGGGATGCAATTTCCAGAGACGCTATGACTTTGCACTACAAGGCAAGGTGGAATTGTCTGTTTAAAACCCACATGCAACCAAAACTGATTTTGGTAGAAAGTTAGTGCTTCTGTAGACTTCTGGGTTACCACTTTTCTCACTCCCTGTCCTATTGAGAGGGAGTGAGAAGAGAAGGAAGGGATAGAACATCTCTTCAATCTGATTAGAGACAGACAACAAAACATTTTAGTACAGTGTAAAAAATTTGGAACATTGGTCAGCTTTTATTGTTTCCAGTGCCAGTGACTCCTGTTCCTTTGGATTATTGTTCTAGAATTTGAGGGGTGTCCCAAGACACACAGTGAGGGGAAATCTCTCTGGAGTACAACACAATAATTTCCCAGTACACTCTCTATCTAGTCAGCATGAAAAAACACAAAAAATCTCTGTCAATATATTTTTAGCTGTCAGAGTCTCATTGCGAAGATTTACCTTCACTTTTCGTCTCAGAGATGCAACAGGTCGTAAGAAGATATCTCTACAAAGATAGAGAAATAATCCTCTCACATAGGTGTCACTATAACATGTGTGCCCATTGGATGTTCCCTCGTCTGTTCTGGTGATGACTGTAACATTTGGCTCTCCTATCATTTTCTGTCTCAGTTACAGTGGTCACCAGGACAAAGATAAAAGGTGAATCTACCTACTCCTGGGAACACAGGCAGCGATACAATTCTGAAAGATGTTCTTGCTCTTCCATGCTCTAAAACCAAACATTTTTTTTTCTACTTCCTCTAAAATACATTTCTTGGAGTTCATTGAGTGAAATGCAACAGCAGCAAAATCTAACAGACCCACATAACAACAAAACATGGGGCTGCATGCAGTTCAAAGAGCTACCTGAAGGACCTTACACCTGAAAGTGGCATCAGATGAGGCCTGAAGATCCATCCAATATGTAAGGACAGAAGACCAGGTGGCAGCCTTGCAAATCTGAGAAATAGAAGCTTGATGCTGAAAAGCACTCACTGATCTAGTAAAGATCACCTTAATAGAAGTGGTTGGAACCTGATCCTTAAGTCTATAAGCTTGGCTAATGATCTGCCTAAGCCACTGACAAATGGTGAGCAAAAAGCTAGTTCCCTTTTATGGGCACCATCAGGTATACAAAGAGATAGTCAGTCTTTCTAGTGGAAGCATTTGTTGTGAGGTACAGTAGGCATGCACATCACGTACCACATCCAGACAATGAAGGGAGATCTTCTTGTGATGTACTGGAGCCAGACAGAACTTTGGGAGAACAATGTCCTGTTTGAGGTGAAAAGCTAAAACCACACTGGAAAGGGGGAAGGCTCTAGGCTTCAACACCACCTTTTCCTCATTGACCAAAAATGGTTCTTTACAGGACAAAGCCACCAGCTCAGAAACATGTCTCGCATTGGTGAAGGCAACAATGAAAGCAACTGTGTGATTAGGTGTGGAAAAAGGTATATCTCTGACAGGTAGGGCTATTTTTGAAGTGCCGAGAGAATCAAATTCAGATCCCAGATAGTTATGGGTGATCTCACAATGGAAATTACATGAGAGACACCATGAGTAAAGGTTTTAAGGTATGGGAAGCTAATGAAGTCTGTAACAAGAATGCAAGTGCCAAGATCTGGCACTTGATGAAACTCAAGGCAATTTGTTGATCCAGGCCTAATCAGAAAAAAGTGAGGATTTATCCCATGAAATATTATCTAGGATCAAAGCTTGTTTTCTTGCACCAGATGAAGTATGACCTATATTTGCAATGGTAGACTTTGTGGGAAGTAGACTTCATGGTTTTTCTTACTTTTTGTCAGAGGACTCACAGAGCAATGCTTTAAGTCTTGGGGTTTAACAGCAATGCCATAGAGCAAATGTGAAATTCTCTATGGCCACATAGACGTTTGACATGATTCGGCAAGTTTACAGCGATGCTGTAATGAGTCGTTCGAGGTGTATTGTGTGGCACGCGTGCTTCAAGAAAGGAAGAAAATCACCGGAAGTGAGCGAGAGATCAGGAATGAGCTCAACCCCTGAAAATGCCCTCTTCCCAAAGAAGAAGCTCCAACTCAAAGGTCGATGTTTTGACAACATTGTGGAGATCCAGCAATCTTCCCAGTTTCACTCAGAATTTGACGTTTGCTTTTTGTTGTAACTTGCTGTCCATGATGAAATTGCAGAAATGGTAATGCACGTGGTCAAAATAGCACCAGCTCCCAATGTACACAGGATGATGTCTTTTGGAACATTGACTTATGAAGGTTGGTGCCCCCTGTGACTGTGCGTGCAGCTTTGTGCTGACATCTGTTGGCGTGTTATAAAACTTTTTTATACCATCTCGTACAAAAGTTCCCCAGCACTCAGGTTTTCTAAGCAACAAAATAAACCTGAATAATCCTACTTCTACTATGCCAATAATATATCTGTATATAGATGTGAAAGTCACATGTCACCATTGAACAAGCTCTATACATTGTGGTTCCTGCAATAGAGCATGCACATCGGGACATTTTCCACAATAAATACCATTATGCAGATGGAACTCCTATAGATCAGAACAGGGCTTGCATTGTGAAATGATACTTGGATCCTGGCATGTGACTTTCTGCAAGAGTAGGCAAATTATTGCAAACCATTTTAAATCCAAATTGAAGTCACAGAAATATATATGCTTCCATTTTCCTAGTCTTACCTCCAATTATCTGTTACAGCAGTTGGGCCGGGTGTCTGAATATGGCAATGAAGTCCAATAGGCTCCAAAGTTAGACTGAGTGCTCTTAGTAATTCACACAGTTCTAGCATGACCTTTCTTGGCAATACAAGTCTGTGTGAGAACACTTGTAACGAGTAGTGTGGCTGTTACTCAGCTCTACCAGCACAGAGCACTGGTATATTTCCAAGCAAAAATCTGTCACAAATCATACCAAGCAGATGTCCAGGACTAGAAGGACATAAAAAGGTGTGGGACTACATATGGGCTTTAATTACATAAGTACATAGTTAGTCTGGCTGAAAAAAGACAAACGTCCATCCATTTCAACCATTAAAACAAAGTTATAATCCTACACACACAGTTGATCCAGTGGAAGGCAAAAAAAACAGCAAACCATGAACCAATTTGCTCCTGCAGGGGAAAAAATTCCTTCCTGATCCCCCGAGAGGGAATTGGATATTCCCTGGATCAACTTTACCTATAAATGCTATATCCAGTTATATTCTGTGTATCCAAGAAAGAATCCAGGACTTTTTTAAAGCAATCCATTGAGCTGGCCAGAACCAACTCTTGAGGGAGTCTATTCCACATTTTCACAGCTCCTAATGTGAAGAAACCTTTCCATGTTTGGAGATTAAACTTCTTTTCCTCCAGACGTAAAGAGTGCCCCCTTGTCCTCTGTGATGACCTCAGGGTGAATATCTACACCGAGTTCACTATATGAACCACTGATGTATTTATACATGGAGATCATATCCCCCCTTAATCTCCTCTTCTCAAGAGAGAATACATTCAATTCCTCTAATATTTCCTCATAGCTGATCTCCTCCATGCCTCTTATCAGTTTGGTTGCCCTTCTCTGCACTTTCTCCAGTTCCCTAATGTTCTTTTTGTGAATTGGTGCCCAAAACTGAACTGCATATTCCAGATGAGGTCTTACTAATGATTTGTATCGGGGTAATATGATATATCTCTCTCTGGAGTCTATACCTCTTTTAACCTCCCTGGCGGTATTCCCGAGTGTAGCTCGGGGTAACATTTCAGTACCAAAAGCGGTAACCCCGAGCTACACTCGGGAATACCATGCGGCGCTGCTCCGGCATGTGTTCTTCACTTACCTTACCCTGCGCTCCCACGATGTGTCCCCTGCAGCGTCCCCGGCCATCTCCTCCGGCCGATGCCGGCATCCGGCTTCTGTGTCCTGTCCCTGTGACGTCGGGACGTACGGGCGCCGCCGCCGCCGCCGGCGGCGGGAAATTTAAAAATTTTAAAAAATGTCATTTTTTTTTTTTTTCATTTTACACAGTAAAACATTGCTGTTTCAACCTATTTCACATACATATTGTCCCTAGTGCTTTGTCCTGCGCCCTGCCTGCATTTTGTCTGTTCTTTCTGCCTGGAAACTGAGAAATGTCCATGGCATCCAAAAAGTGTCCCTTTAGGTCAAAAGCGGTTTTAGATCAGCTAGAGAACAGCGATAGTAAATCAGAACCACTTGCAGAATTGAGTGATAATGATTCGTGGGGGAAATTCGTCATCAGAAACTGAAAACGATTTTGCGACTGAGCTCAGCAATGTGCGAACTTGGCGCTATATTTCACATTTCAGTGTTTTTGGTTTGATTATATTATTGAATTAAATTTTTTATTATTTTTATATTATTTTTATGATTATTTATTAAATTATAATTTATGATTTTGTGTTTCAAATTTTATCATACCCGGGATGTTTACTAGACTCTTGTTCGGACAGATTTCAGTGAGTTTTTCCTAAAAATTACAGCCTACAATAAAAAAAATACATATTTCCATGCAAAATAATGGTACCGCTTTCAGCACCAAAAATCTGAAATAATCATACCGCCAGGGAGGTTAATACAAGAGAGGATTTTGCTCGCTTTAGAAACCGCAGCTTGGCATTGCATGCCATTATTAAGCTTGTGATCTACCAGAACCCCCATATCCTTCACCATTGATTCCCCCAGTTTTACCCCCCCTAGTATGTATAATGCATGCATATTCTTAGCCCCCAAGTGCAGAACCTTACATTTATCAACATTAAACCTCATTTGCCACATAGTTGCCCAATTAAACAGTGCATGGAGGCAATTAAGATTTTGCTTTTGCTGACAGGGCTCATTCCTGGAGTACTTTTTTATGATCTTTATGGGGGGTCAGCAACTCATCAATCACGATTTACCTATCGATCACGGGCAGGTGATGGGTAGATCGTCTCCCTTCTTTACTGACACATGAAACCTGGACAGGAGCGGGGGTGGCATCTATTGGAACCAATTCCTGTATTTTCCTCCTGCAGAAGCTGAAAGCCAGCTTCTCCTTCTCTCACTCCTGCTAGCATTTAGCTGCTGCAGGAGGAAAATAGAGGGGATCAGTTCCAGTAAACGCTGCCCCTGTCATCCCTATTGTCCAAGTGCCCCTTCCTTCTCCTGCCTGGGCCCACTGTGTGCTCCTCTGATTCCTACCTTCTGTGCATTTTGGATACAGAAAAAAAGCACACTGAAACGCATGTATTGTGAACTTGCTCTTAAGGTAGGCTAAGTTTACATTTTCACAGTGACATTTGTTGTATTCAATTTTTTTTTCAAAGTTTTCCTTACTATTAAATTAGGCCTTGCTAGTTAATTTTAAATAAAAAAAGGTGCAGAACCTTGGTGATCTTTGATCTCTTTCGGGTTGTTCAGGTAGATCACCTCTCAAAGGTTGCCTACCCCTGATTTATATAGTCATGCTCCCTCCCATTATGCATCTTTTAGTTAGCTGCCAATTGATTTAGAGCTTACCATTCTCATGTGTACATTTACAATATGTCAAGGCTTCTGTAGCAAGGATTTCTAGCCTAGCTAAACTCTATCACAATCAAAGTAACAACCTCCCTGGTCTCTAATGGAACCCATCATTCTCTAATTCTTTCTCAGGCTACTTATTTCTTCTAGTTCAGTCAAACCCCAATTACGAACTTACAACTTTTTTTCTGTTTTGAATACAAGAGAGGTTAGAGGTTAAATCTGAATTTCAGGTATGGCAATTTTTATATAGTTACATCGGTCCAACTTGGACCCCTTGAAGCTGAAAATTACTGTAGTAGGCACAGCTGCTACAGTGATTGCTGCTAGCTCCCGGGTTCTATGCTGAAAGGCTGCACTTCTGCCTACTGCTTAGAGTGCCTACCGTGGAAAGCACAGTGGCTAAATGGTTAGCACTTCTGCTTAGCAGTACTAGGGTCCTTGGTCTGAATCCTAACCATTGCATTACCTGCCTGGAGTTTGCATGTTCTCCCTGTTCCTGCGTGGGTTTCCTTCAGGTTCTCCAGTTTCCTCCAACACTCCAAAGACATGCTGGTAGGTTAATTGGATTCTGTCTAAATTGGCCCTAGTATATGTATGTATGAATGTACGTTGGGGACCTTAGATTGTACACCCCTTGAGGGTTATGGAGTGATGTGAATGTGCAATATACATATGTAAAGTGCTGCATAAATTGATGGCGCTATATAAGTACCTGTAATAAATAAATACACAGGAAGTTGTCCACTCTGCACTGGCACCATTAAAAGAACACTTTTCATTTTCTCAATTATTGCAAAGTGTTCTTTAATTGGAAGAGGTAGAGACTGAGGTGTCCTTTTATGACACAGAGAATAGCTGTGATTCAGAGGATCTCAGCTATTCTCTGGTCATTCACAGTTAATAACACTCAGGAGATCATGTCAGCCCTTCGCTGGAGATCTGTGTTCTCCCTCCAGATTCTCCAGCTGGAGAATCGGAGGGACCGCAAACTAAGCAGAGATAATTTACCTCTGTTTAGTAAACTGATCTTTTACTGTAATCTCACGAGGTTATAGTAGTATAGTAATCAGCCGTTTTCCAGCGTTTGTAGACCGTTCTCCCTTCCTTTGGAGAACTGATCTACATATTCTTCATAAACGGCATTCACAGGAGAACTGTGTTCTCTGAGAATGCCAGAGAACTGAGCAGCGATCTATTACTGCTGGTTCATAAACGGACACCTATGACATCACTGCCCCTGCTCTCCTTCTCGTCTGATCAGAGAACACTTTGCATTCATTGAGACAATTGAAAGTGTTCCCTGAATGGGGCCCATGCCAAGCGAGTGACTTTTTGTGTTCAGTAAGCAGCGGGGCAGTTGCTCACCACAGGACCCAGAAGCTTGATCACTGTAATAGTGGTGGCTACTGCAGTGATTTCCAGTTTCAACAGGGATCACAGGTCTGGAACATTCATACTTACATTGGTCCAAGCTGAACCAATGTAACTATGTACAGATTCCATGGTGGACTACATAGTAATGTTACTATGAAAGTCTTTGAAGATAGGCCTTTTTGCTTTGTAAGTCCCCTTTAAAGTGCATGCAGTCAATGCGCCCTACTCTGGTTCTGCCCATCCATGGCCACAAATATCCTCCTCCGTAAATCCAGACAAACTCTATATGAAAAGCAGAATTCATATTCTCAGCTTTCATGTTCACAACAAGCTATTCTAGGCATTAAAATGATCCAAAGGAAAACACTTGCATGTAATTATGTTCATTTTCCTTAAATAAAACACCGTGATGGATTCGTTTCCATTGAATGATATGAATTTGATGAATTAGTAGAAAAAAATAATCTGTACAGATTTTAGTGAAAATTTGCTGGTTGTCCAGATGTTGCTGTGATAAATGGGTTCCTGAATTCCGAGACAGGTATATGTATCAAGCACAGTTGGTGGAAAATGAACAAGCCCATTCCTAAAATTTATATCTTTAAAAATACTATGAAAGGGTTTGTTGATGAATGGAAAAAATGGAGAAGCTTAAGGCCTTCTATTTTATGAAATTGCTCCATTTATCAAACATACCTGCAGGTGCACGCTGACAATCTCATTTACACATTGCAACATTTTGCATACTTGAAGGCTAGTGGTCATAGTTTTAATATATATGCCATAACACATGTAATTCTTTTAAAGGTAACGCATAGTGCTGTTATATATTTTATTTATGTGCAGTGCTAAAATTACAGTTAAGAAAAAAAAAATTTTTTTTTTAGTTACGTAAGTTTGAAATATTGCATAAGAATATTTTGTGTTTACATTTCCAGCTCCAGGATCCTTTTCACATTTACCTGCCTATTCTAAGCTGCTGTGTTGAAAAAAATAATCCTTTTTTTTACAGAGCTTAATAACCCAAAGTGGAACTCCAGTAAAAAGAGAAGTGCCATTGGTCTGCTCCCTACTCCCAGTCTGTAACTGAGTTACAAGTTTCTTTTTTTTGGGGGGGGGGAGAGGGCAAGAACCAATTTTTGTTGGTACGTTCTCCCACTTCTGCAATCTACACCTAGGCAAGGATGATGATTTTTGCCTCACACAGCCTCCTAGGACATGTGACACTACAGGACCATTCACAGAGCATCATACAAGCTCGCACACTGGAAGTGGAGAGCTGGCTGTGGTTCCTCAGGAAGCCACAGCCGGCTTCCACATCTAAGATGGGGACAACCTGCAGCGGTAAGAAGAATCAGCTGCGGAAAGACAGCACTGGACCCCAGGCACAGGTAAGTATCTGATTTTTAAAACTCAGCAGCTACAGTATTTTTAGCTGCTGACTTTAAAAGAAAATAAACAACTGAAGATATCTTTAAACTCAGTTTTATGCACACATCTGACTCCCCCCATCTCCATTCCTGCTCTCTGTACAAGAGACCTTCCAGATTTCAAATGAGCGAGAGCCTGAAAGGAATCTGCTTCTGCTGTGCTCTCTCCATATAATACTCTATGACATCAGAGTGCGCTCTGAATTGAATAAAAAAAAAAAAATAACATATATACACAGGTGAAACTCGAAAAATTAGAATATCGTGCAAAAGATCATTTATTTCAGTAATGCAATTTAAAAGGTGAAACTAATACATGAGATAGACTCATTACATGCAAAGCAAGATAGTTCAAGCCGTGATTTGTCATAATTGTGATGATTATGACTTACAGCTCATGAAAACCCCAAATCCACAATCTCAGAAAATTAGAATATTCCATGCAATCAATAAAACAAGGATTGTACATAGAACAATATCGGACCTCTGAAAAGTATAAGCATGCATATGTACTCAGTACTTGGTTTGGGCCCCTTTTGCAGCAATTACTGCCTCAATGTGGCGTGGCATGGAAGCTATCAGCCTGTGGCACTGCTGAGGTGTTATTGAAGACCAGGATGCTTCAATAGCGGCCTTCAGCTCTTCTGCATTGTTCGGTCTCATGTCTCTCATCTTTCTCTTGGCAATGCCCCATAGATTCTCTGTGGGTTTCAGGTCAGGTGAGTTTTCTGGCCAATCAAGCACAGTGATCCCACAGTCATTGAACCAGGTTTTGGTGCTTTTGGCAGTGTGGGCAGGTGCCAAGTCCTGCTGGAAAATGAAGTCAGCATCCCCATAAAGCTCGTCTGCAGAAGGAAGCATGAAGTGCTCCAAAATCTCCTGGTAGACGGCTGCATTGACCCTGGACTTAATGAAGCACAGTGGACCAACACCAGCAGATGACATGGCTCCCCAAATCAACACAGACTGTGGAAACTTCATACTGGACTTCAAGCATCTTGCAGTGTGTGCCTCTCCATTCTTCCTCCATACTCGGGGTCCTTGGTTTCCAAATGAGATGCAAAAGTTGCTCTCATCAGAAAAGAGGACTTTGGACCACTGAGCAAAAGACCAGGTCTGTTTTTCTTTAGCCCAGGTAAGAAGCTCCTGATGTTGTTTGTTGTTCAGGAGCGGCTTGACAAGAGGAATATGACATTTGAAGCCCATGTCCAGGATCCGTCTGTGTGTGGTGGCTCTTGATGCACTGACTCCAGCCTCAGTCCACTCCTTGTGAAAGTCCCCAACACTTTTCAATGGCCTTTTCCTGACAATCCTCTCCAGGCTGCGGTCATCCCTGCTGCTTGTGCACCTTTTTCTTCCACACTTTTCCCTTCCACATAACTTTCTATTAATGTGCTTTGATACAGCACTTTGGGAACATACAACTTCTTTTGCAATTACCTTTTGAGGCTTTCCCTCCTTATGGAGGGTGTCAATGATGGTTTTCTGCACAACTGTCAGGTCAGCAGTCTTTCCCATGATTGTGATTCCTACTGAACCAGACTGAGAGACCATTTAAAGGTTCAGGAACCCTTTGCAGGTGTTATGGCTTAATTGGCTGATTAGAGTGGAACACTTTGAGCCGAGAATATTCCACCTTTTCACAATATTCTCATTTTCTGAGATTGTGGATTTGGGGTTTTCATGAGCTGTAAGCCATAACCATCACAATTATGACAAATCACGGCTTGAACTATCTTGCTTTGCATGTAATGAGTCTATCTCATATATTAGTTTCATCTTTTAAGTTGCATTACTGAAATAAATGAACTTTTGCACGAAATTCAAATTTTTCGAGTGTCACCTGTATATATATATATATATATACACATATATATATATATATATATATATATATATATATATATATATATATATACTGTATATAAAAGAGGCAGGATGTAGCACCCCCAGATAATCTGCAAGATGGGTGGCAATGACTCAAAGCAATGCTTTCTCTGAGGTTTTTGAGTCTTGCTGAGATGAGAAATATATCCTAGGGTATCTTAGAGAAGTGTTTCTCATCCTTTTTTCAGTCAAGGCACCCTTTAAAATTATGGACAGTCCCAAGGCACCCTTTAACATTATGGACAGTCCTGGGCCCCCCCCCTATTCTAAAATGGGGTGCTTCTAGACTGTCCATAATTTTAAAAGGGCACCCCCATTCTAAAATGTGAAAACCTATCTAATAGTTTTATATAACGCAGCAACATCCACACATGTAGGACACCCAACATTAGAGGTGATTTATTCTTCCAGAGTAAATACACTTTTGCACACGGGTACTGACTAGTATTCCAAATGTTTCTCCTCTCCCTCAGTTTTTCTCCATCACTGAGTTAATGTGACCCCAGCACTGATGGAGAGGGGCAGGGGAGGGTCAAACTAGGATGCTGTGCAGGCAGCTGATATCCTATTCATGAACTGAAGGCGGCTAGAAGGTCGTAATAGTGCACAATCAAAACCTGTGGCTTTGTGTAACTAAAAGGCAGGCTTGTGCCACCTGCTGGTTTGTATACAAATTTTGGGCAATTTTTAGACATTTTGCCAAGGCACCCCTGAAGAAACTTCAAGGCACCCCGGGGTGCCTGGGCACCCTGGTTGAGAAAGGCTGTCTTAAAGGATGGATGACATCAAAATGCAGAGCAGGTGCGTAAAGTTTTGTATAAGGCCCGATTCACACCTTTTTGAGGGTTATTTTTATGTGATTTCACATGTCACAGATGAGGCAGCGCTTTCACTTTAATAGGAAGTCTTACGCACGTTTGTCACCCAAAAGAAGCTCCTGCTCCTTTTTGGTCGACAAGCTTCATGCAATTTTTAAAGGTGCGTTTTAAAGCAATTGCTATGCGATTCTGTCACATGACAATCACAGCAAAATCGCACCGTGTTTCATGTGCCCTTTAGAATGAATGGCATCCAAATCTCATTTTGAAGCGATTGCACGCGATTTGGAAATTTTCAGTGCATTGTAAAAGACATTTTTTCCGTAAAACGTGTTGGGCGGTTTTTAGACATCAACTCAATGATTTCTCTTTTATTCTAAACTTTCCCTTTAACAAGACTTGTTTCCACATGTGCCTTATACTGACAATCTCTAATGTAGGACAGCCATGCCTTGTACATTAAGTACACTGTACGAAAAAAGGACGAGACGCAATCAATAGGCCTTATTTAATTAGAGATGAACAAAAATAACATGTTTATCTGAGTATTGTCTCAGCTTGTACAGATCCTCCAGCAATTTTCTGTCTCCCTAGCCAAACGCTATATAGACGTCACCGATCACCATGGAAAAAAATACATGCAGATACATCAGATTAATAATTGCAGATGTACACTGGCAGCATTGAGAAACAGACTCCGCTGCTCTGAAATTTTATCCTCGCTGATAACCCTGTGTTGACTGAAGATAGCCTATTAATATGGAACATGAATTTCCTGTGCTGACTGACCTTTTCTAGAAGATGCACTGGGGTTTTTTATTTTCCCAAACACATCGGCTTAAAAAGGTTTTCTACTATACCTGCAGATTTATCTAATCCCGCCTTAAACACCTTCAGATTTTAAAGGAAAATTTCACTTAAAAAATTAGTATAAAACACTAATTTAGAGCAATGTTCTGCAATTACATAGCATTTACCATTGCACTCTATGGTGTTGATTTACTAAAGGCAAATGGACTGTGCACTTTGCAAAGTGCAGGTGCACTCTGCAAGTACAGTTGCTCCAGAGCTTCATCCGATTATGTGCATGCAAAAATGCAGGGTTTTTTTTATTTTTCTCCTTGCATGTGATTGGGTATTCTTTGCAAAGTGAAGCTTTCCCTCATTTACTAAGCTCTGGAGCAACTGCGCTTTCAAAGTGCACAGTCTATTTGCCTTTAGTAAATCAACCACTATATACAGGTGAAACTCGAAAAATTTGAATATTGTGCAAAAGTTCATTTATTTCAGTAATGCAACTTAAAAGGTGAAACTAATATATGAGATAGACTCATTACATGCAAAGCAAGATAGTTCAAGCCGTGATTTGTCATAATTGTGATGATTATGGCTTACAGCTCATGAAAACCCCAAATCCACAATCTCAGAAAATTAGAATATTATATGCAATCAATAAAACAAGGATTGTACATAGAACAATATCGGACCTCTGAAATGTATAAGCATGCATATGTACTCAGTACTTGGTTTGGGCCCCTTTTGCAGCAATTACTGCTTCAATGCAGCGTGGCATGGAAGCTATCAGCCTGTGGCACTGCTGAGGTGTTATAGAAGACCAGGATGCTTCAATAGCGGCCTTCAACTCTTCTGCATTGTTCAGCCTCATGTCTCTCATCTTTCTCTTGGCAATGCCCCATAGATTCTCTATGGGGTTCAGGTCAGGCGAGTTTGCTGGCCAATCAAGCACAATAATCCCACGGTCATTGAACCAGGTTTTGGTGCTTTTGGCAGTGTGGGCAGGTGCCAAGTCCTGCTGGAAAATGAAGTCAGCATCCCCATAAAGCTCATCTGCGGAAGGAAGCATGAAGTGCTCCAAAATCTCCTGGTAGACGGCTGCATTGACCCTGGACTTAATGAAGCACAGTGGACCAACACCAGCAGATGACATGACTCCCCAAATCAACACAGACTGTGGAAACTTCACACTGGACTTCAAGCATCTTGCAGTGTGTGCCTCTCCATTCTTCCTCCATACTCTCAGTACTAGGGTCATTGGTTCAAATCCCAGCCACGGTACCACCTGCCTGGAGTTTGCATGTTCTGCCTGTGTGGGTTTCCTCCAGGTCTTCCAGTTTCCTCCCACACTCCAAAGGCATGCTGGTAGGTGAATTGGTTACTGTCTAACTTGTCCCTAGTATGTGTATGTATGTACACCCCTTCAGGGTTAGGGACTGATGTGAATGTACAATATATATGTAAAGTGCTGCGTAAATTGACAGTGCAATATAAGTACCTGAAATAAGTAAATAATAAAATAATTAACGTTGTACATTATATGGTCCTGACAAGGATGAGCTCGGGTTTGGTCCAAACTTGTGTTCTCCACTTTGTGTCCATACAGTGGTGGGGCAGGGAATGCCCTAGATGCAGTTGGTTGAGCAGCAGTGCACTCTACACACAATATAGCCCTTACCGCTGCACTCTATATGCTATGCTGTATGCTACATTGTTACGCAGTCCAGACTGCTGCACTCTGTAGGCAACAGATTCCTAATTGTTTCATTTATTTTACTATGTTGCACATTATATTACATTCCCGACTAGGGATGAGCTCAGATTTGGTCCTGACTTAGGTTCAGATGGATGGACGTTGCGGCTAGGTCATTCTTGAAGCTGCAACTACATGTACACAAAGGAGCAGGGATGCTCACGGCATCAACAACCTAATATATCCATGTGGCCATATTATGTCAGTGATGTCACAAGTCCCCACCCCTTTGTGTACATATAGCTTCGGGGCGGGGAATGACCTGGTTGCAGTTGATAATGCGACAGTGGGAAGGAGTGACAGCTTCTTTCCAGGTTCCCTCCAAACCCAAGTTTGAACCAAACCCAAGCTCATCCCTGACCACTGTCCTTTATACATTGTGTTGAATGTTACATAGTTCTGACTGCTTACTAGTCCCCAAATTTTCTTAACCACTTCAATACCGGGGCACTGTCACCCCCTTCCTGCCCAGGTCATTTTTCAGCTTTTATTGCTGTAGCACTTTGAATGGCTATTGCACGGTCATGCAGCACTGTACCCAAACTAAGTTTTTATCATTTTGTTCACACAACTAGAGCTTTCTTCTGGTGATATTTGATCACCACTGGGTTTTTATTTTTTGTGCTATAACTGTAAAAAGAAAAAAAAAAACATGTTTTTCTGTTATAAGATTTTGCAAATAAATCACTGTATTCTGCTACATTTATTTGGTGAAAATAACCAAAATCAGTGTATATTACTTAGTCTGTAGGAAAGTTATAGAGTCCACAAACTTTGGTATATATCTGAAAATCGATCAATCGTGATGTACTGACAGCCTATCTCATTTCTTGAGGCCCAAAAATGACAGGACAGTACAGATATCCCTCAAATGACTCCTTTTTGGAAAGCAGATAGTCTGAATTATTTAGTAAGAGGCATGGCAAGTTTTTTAAAGTTGTACATTTTTGTCATAATTTTTTTTTTAATTTTCACAATTTAGTTTTTTTGCATACTGTCGTCAGTGCAGTACAGCATCATCATATAATTAGTGTGGCGGTGATCAGGGGAACTGACAGTCAATTTTTTTTTTTCAACTTTGTTTTATACTTTTTCTCTTCTTTTCTTTTTTTTTATGATTTTTTTTACACTGTGCCCAGAGTAATATAATGTTACCATAGCTACATTGTACTACATGGGAAAGTGATCAGTATTTTTTTTAACATATTATGATTGCTGATAGCAATGTATTTCATTGCTATAAACAAGCATTTTACTGAATGAAATCAATGCATTCAGTTTGTTTTGTTGTGATTAGCTGTGATTGGCCACAGCTAATCAAATGACACAGATGGGCTGTGATTGGCCCACTCTATACCATGTGATCACTGTGACCAGTCACGGCTAGCAACACAATTGCATACAATGGATGGCATGAAAGAAAGCACACATTGTTTACAATTGTCATGTTACATTGTCATTGTCACAATTGTGATTGGTTAGATCTATCACATGGTACTGTCAACAGGCTGGTACACAGATCAGTCATCATCTGTGTCTGAGTCCTGAGTGGAGTGAAAGGACACAACACCCCTACACTCACTGATAAGGAAACATGCACAGCTGAGGCTTTCAATCACATGCTGTGTGCTGCGAGGGGGGTTAAAATGCATCTTTGCTTGTGTAGACAAAAATCTTTCCACTGGCCCTGGGAGGGAGCCATGGTTGCCATTCTAGGCTGCTCCTGATATAGTTTACCAACATGTCCGTATCCCTTCATCTCCATTACACAGGGGGGAAAGCAGGCTTGCAGAACAAAGCTTAGAAAGAAGATATTCTTCAGTGAAACTCACAGGAAGTAACAAGGACACAGCATTTCCAGCAATATCAACATGTATTTTCTGTACTTGCTGAAAATATTCTTAGCTTGGAAAAAAGTAAACTGAAGCAGACACCCCATCTAATGTCTGTAGGCTGCAATATATTGCATTTTTGTTCTTGGCTTTAGTTATCCTTTATGCAGAATCTCTGAAGTTACAGGAAAATTCTGAGAGGGGGTTTTAAACACATATGTGTCAGTCTAGGTGAGATGTTTCCTGGGGAGTAGTGACACTGACCTAGGCTGGCATTCAGTCCAAACAGGGCAGAGCCACTTCCTCTTCTCACTTGACTTTCACTTCTGTTCTCTGATTAGTGAGACGGTGTCACAGTAACAGACATGTAACTTCTGTATCCTTCAGCTTCACCGGAGCGTGACGTGCAGCTGGAGACCATGAATGACTGAAAGTTATTTATATACAGTATGTTCCTTTTAATACCCCGCAAAGCAACTCTGAGAAAAAAGCAGGCAAGATTTATTTTAGCATAAAGCAGGGGTTCTTACCTGGGGTGGCCCTTGGGGCTATGGGAACCAAATGATGGGGGTATGGGACTGGATCTCTGAAGAATTCAAACGGCATTCTTTAACCACTTGCCGTCTAGCCATTGTAGAAACGCAACTGGATGGCTGACTCTTGAGGGCAGGAGGCTGTATTAAAACTTCTTGCAGCTCAGCTGTGATTGCTGTGTGCTTCAGATACTGAGTACAGCAGAGCCAAAAACTACATTTATTCGACCAAGGGGAGGGCGCTACAAGTGTAATGCCACAACAGTCCCAGTTTAACCACACCAGTGTAAGCCAGTAACAGTGTTCCTGATCACTGCCACATCAGTCCCAGTCTCTCCGGACCAATATAAACCAGCAACAGTGTTTCTTATCATCACCATAACAGTCCCAGTGTTTAGCAGACCAATGCAGCCAGTAAAAGTGTTCCTAGTCACCGCCACATCAGTCCCAGTTTCACCAGACCAATATAAGACAGCAATAGTGTTCCTGATCACCACCACACCAGTTGCATTGTTCAGCAAACCAATGCAGCCAGTAACAGTGTTCCTGATCACCACCATACTAGTCCCATGCTACCAGACAAATGCAGCCAGAAACAGTGTTCCTGATCACCGCCATACTAGTCCCATGCTACCAGACAAATGCAGCCGGAAACAGTGTTCCTGATCACCACCACACCAGTCCCAGTGTTTAGCAGACCAATGCAGCCAGTAACAGTGTTCCTGATTGCTACCATACTAGTCCCAGTGTTACCAGACCAATGTAAGCCAGCAACAGTGTTCCTGATCACCACCACATCAGTCCCAGTACCACCAGACTAATATAAACCAGCAACAGTGTTCCTAATTACCACCATACCAGTCCCAGTGTTACCAGACCAATGCAGCCAATAACAGTGTTCCTAAACACTGCTACATCAGTCCCAGTCTCATCAGACCAATATAAGCCAAGAAAAGTGTTCCCGATCACCACCACACCAGTTCCAGTGTTTAGCAGACCAATGCAGCCAGTAACAGTGTTCCTGATCACCACCATACTAGTCCCAGTGCTACCAGACAAATGCAGCCAGAAACAGTGTTCTTGATCACCACCACACCAGTCCCAGTGTTTAGCAGACCAATGCAGCCAGTAACAGTGTTCCTGATCACCACCATACTAGTCCCAGTGCTAAAATAACAATGCAGCCGGAAACAGTGTTCCTGATCACCACCACATCAGTTCCAGCCTCACCAGACCAATATAAGCCAGCAACAGTGTTCCTAATCACCACCATACCAGTCCCAGTGTTACCAGACCAATGCAGCCAGTAACAGTGTTCCTAATCACTGCTACATCAGTCCCAGTCTCACCAGACCAATATAAGCCAGCAACAGTGTTCCTGATCACCACCATACCAGTCCCAGTGTTATCAGACTAATGCAGCCAATAACAGTGTTCCTGATCACCACCATACTAGTCCCAGTGTTATCAGACTAATGCAGCCAATAACAGTGTTCCTAATCACTACTACATCAGTCCCAGTCTCACCAGACCAATATAAGCCACCAAAAGTGTTCCTGATCACCACCAGACCAGTTCCAGTGTTTAGCAAACCAATGCAGCCAGTAACAGTGTTCCTAATCACCACCATATTAGTCCCAGTGCTACCAGACCAATGCAGCCGGAAACAGTGTTCCTGATCACCACCACACTAGTCCCAGTGTTTAGCAGACCAATGCAGCCAGTAACAGTGTTCCTGATTACCACCATACTAGCCTCAGTGTTATCAGACCAATGCAGCCAGTAACAGTGTTCCTAATCACTACCATACCAGTCCCAGTGTTACCAGACCAATGCAGCCAGTAACAGTGTTCCTAATCACCGCTACATCAGTCCCAGTTTCACCAGACCAATATAAGACAGCAATAGTGTTCCTGATCACCACCACACCAGTTCCAGTGTTTAGCAGACCAATGCAGCCAGTGACAGTGTTCCTGACCACCACCATACTAGTCCCAGTGCTACCAGAACAATGCAGCCGGAAACAGTGTTCCTGATCACCACCACATCAGTCCCAGTCTCACCAGACCAATATAAGCCAGCAACAGTGTTCCTAATCACCACCATACCACAAGTGTTTTCCCCCTAATGCTATGTAACCCAATGTTTCCCATATTATCCTATTGGGCGAATGCTCCTTCTGGATAATATAAAATACTACAGATCATTAATGGTTTTTTAAAATATATTTTAATTATAAAATTTCCCCTGCATTCCTTTAGATGTCATTAGACCCATTTGATCTTTTTCCTTACATCTATATCCTTTCCCTGTAATACTCCATCGTGCTACTGTTGTCTGATTCCAATGTTTTTTATTTTAATTTTCACAGGACCATTATGGTCTGTCATGCTTACAGCCCCTCTCTTTTGTTAATTATATCGTCCTTTTATGAAAGCTTCTTTTTTTACTACATCTCTCTGTAAGAAAACATCGATTGTAAGTACTGCACATATCCTTTTATTAGAATGTTATTGTTGCATGTCTATAGCTATATGTACCACTACCATCAGGCCGCCTGAGTGCATATGTTATTTTCCATCAACTTGCTCCTCCTCTTGCTGAGAGTGTAAATGCCCTACATCAAGATGGTGTCCATATGGCGCTCCGAACGTGCACCAACCCCCCGCTATCACGTAACCAGAAGTGACGTCTCAACCGAGGGAATCCCGGAACTAGGAGGACGTGCTGAAAGCCACCAGCACCACCGCCAGATGCCAGTGACCACCATCCATCCAGAGGCTTCACACTCCTTCACTACAACGAATGCTTATTAATTTACAAGCGCAAACCTACTTATTCTTTGTGAATGGCCTGTATTACTACACTTTTTATTCATTAAAAAGCTTTTATACTGCACTTAGAGGTCGCCGCCTCTTTCTTCCTGATTTTTCACAGGGCCTCTCTAGCTCATTATTGACCGGCTGCCTCCACTCCAAGGTGCATCAGAATTACCTATTGGACTCTTTCTAAGGACATTTTATTTGTATATTTATCACAGTGTTCATGATTTATTTTCCCTAATTCCATCACCATTGATTATATGTTTATACATACTAATGTATGCTGCATCTACCTCCTTATTCCATCTCAGAGTGCACCAAATATTCTACTTGCCCCCCAGAGACTATACCCATCTTTGAGCTTCCCATTTAGGACAGTGCAGGATCACAAAGTCCCTATGGACTTTCAAATATATAATTTATTGGTCCACATCATTTCTGCATTAGCTTGGTTCTATATTCTAGCACTCCCTATTCTCCTCTGTAATTCTAAGTATACTCATTCTGTGTGTGAAAATTATCTTATTGATCTGACAGCTTTATATAAAAAAATACATATTTTTTATCTCGGGATCTTCCAAAAACTTGTGGCAAATAAAAAAGGAATATTCAAAGGACTCACCCTGCCTCTTAAAAATGCCTTGGGGTGTTTTCTTTGCAAAATGTGGTCATTTTCTGGGTGATTCTCCTGTTCTGTCACTTCAGGGCCTCAAGAAGTGTGAAAGGTAGTCAGGAAATCAGATGCATTATTGATGCTCTTTGAAAGCCTGAAGGAGCTCATTGGATTGTGTGCCCCTCTATGCATGCATGAGGAGTAGAAGAATGTGTTTTTCAGTGCAATTCTAGGCAAATGCCTATGCTATGTGTGAGAAACAACTTGCTAAAATGACAACTTTGTGAAACAAAATTAAGTTTTATTCACTTTCTTCATTTTCTAACAAATTGTGGAAAAAAATATTTCAAAACTTCAAAAAAAACCAAAAAACTCACCATACTTACCAAATACACTGGAGTATCTACTTTCCAAAAATGAGTAATTTCTGGGTTGTTTGTACTATCCTGGCATTTTAGAGCCTCAAGAAATGAGAACATCAATTTCAAATATAAAGTCAGGTCCATATATATTTGGACACGTGCACAATTTTAGTTTTTTTCAGGTATTTACCAAAACATATTCAGTAATGGTTATGGGCTCTCAGGTTCACAGATGTAGGTTCACAGATGTAGGTTCACAGCAATAGATTGCAAATGCTACACCTACCTCCTGGAGTGTGTCCTTCACTTGTCTGGATGTTGTGAA